>NC_138981.1:110353211-111553211 GCF_964341445.2 Mesoplodon mirus
AGTGAAGATGATCGAGGACCTCAAGAAAAGGATGGAGGCAAACATCAAGAAGATTCAGGCAATGTTAAACAAAGACCTAGAAGAATTAAAGAACAAACAAACAGAGAAAAACAATACAATAACTGAAATGAAAACTGCACTAGAAGGAATCAATAGCAGAATAACTGAGGCAGAAGAACGGATAACTAACCTGGAAGACAGAATGCTGTAATTCACTGCTGCAGAACAGAATAAAGAAAAAAGAATGAAAAGAAATGAAGATAGCCTAAGAGACCTCTGGGACAACATTAAATGCAACAACATTAGCATTACAGGGGTCGCAGAAGGAGAAGAGAGAGAGAAAGGACCAGAGAAAATATTTGAAGAGATTATAGTTGAAAATGTCCCTAACATGGGAAAGGAAATAGCCACCTAAGTCCAGGAAACGCAGCGAGTCCCATACAGGATAAACCCAAGGAGAAACACACTGAGACACATAAAAATCAAATTGGCAAAAATTAAAGACAAAGAAAAATTTATTGAAAGCAGCAAGGGAAAAACGACAAATAACATACAAGGGAACTCCCATAAGGTTAACAGCTGATTTCTCAGCAGAAACTTTACAAGCCAGAAGGGAGGGGCATGATATACTTAAAGTGATGAAAGGGAAGAACCTACAACCAAGATTACTCTACCCAGCAAGGATTGCATTCAGATTCGATGGAGAAATCAAAAGCTTTTCAGACAAGCAAAAGCTAAGAGGATTCAGCACCACCAAACCAGCTCTACAACAAATGCTAAAGGAACTTCTCTAATTGGGAAACACAAGAGAAGAAAAGGACCTACAAAAAAAACCCCAGAACAACTAAGAAAATGCTCATAGGAGCATACATATCGATAATTACTTTAAACGTGAATGGATTAAATGCTCCATCCAAAGACACAGGCTTGCTAAATGGATACAAAAACAAGACCCATATATATGCTGTCTACAAGAGACCCACTTCAGACCTAGGGACACATACAGACTGAAAGTGAGTGGATGGAAAAAGATATTACATGCAAATGGAAATCAAAAGAAAGCTGGGGTAGCGATTCTCATATCAGAAAATAGACTTTAAAATAAAGAATGTTACAAGAGACAAGGAAGGACACTACATAATGATCAAGGGATCAATCCAAGAAAAAGATATAACAATTATAAATATATATGCACCCAACATAGGAGCACCTCAATACATAAGGCAACTGCTAACAACTATAAAAGAGGAAATCAACAGTAACACAATAATAGTGGAGGACTTTAACACCTCACTTACACCAATGGACAGATCACCCAAAATGAAAATAAATAAGGAAACAGAAGCTTTAAATGACACAATAGACCAGATAGATTTAATTGATATTTATAGGACATTCCATCCAAAAACAGCAGATTACACTTTCTTCTCAAGTGTGCATGGAACATTCTCCAGGATAGATGACATCTTAGGACACAAATCAAGCCTCAGTAAATTTAAGAAAATTGAAATCATATCAAGCATCTTTTCTGACCACAATGCTATGAGATTAGAAATGAATTACAGGGAAAAAAACGTAAAAAACACAAACACATGGAGGCTAAAAAATACGTTACTAAAAAACCAAGAGATCACTGAAGAAATCAAAGAGGAAATCAAAAAATACCTAGAGACAAATGACAATGAAAATACGACAATCCAACACCTATGGGATGCAGCAAAAGCAGTTCTAAGATGGAAGTTTATAGCTATACAAGCCTACCTCAAGAAACAAGAAAAGTCTCAAATAAACAATCTAACCTTACACCTAAAGGAACTAGAGAAAGAAGAACAAACAAAACCCAAAGTTAGAAGAAGGAAATAAATCATAAAGATCAGAGCAGAATAAAATGAAATAGAAACAAAGATAACAATAGCAAAGATCAATAAAACTAAAAGCTGGTTCTTGAAGATAAACAAAATTGATAAACCATTAGCCAGACTCATCAAGAAAAAGAGGGAGAGGACTCAAATCAATAAAATTAGAAATGAAAAAGAAGAAGTTACAACAGACACTGCAGAAATACAAAGCATCCTAAGAGACTACTACAAGCAACTCTGTTCCAATAAAATGGACAACCTGGAAGAAATGGACAAATTCTTAGAAAGGTGTAACCTTCCAAGACTGAACCAGAAGAAATAGAAAATATGAAGAGACCAATCACAAGTAATGAAATTGAAACTGTGATTAAAAATCTTCCAACAAACAGAAGTCCAGTACCAGATGGCTTCACAGGTGAATTCTATCAAACATTTAGAGAAGAGCTAACACCCATCCTTCTCAAACTCTTCAAAAAATTGCAGAGGAAGGAACACTCCCAAACTCATTCTATGAGGCCACCATCACCCTGATACCAAAACCAGACAAAGATACTCCAAAAAGGAAAATTACAGATCACTATATTCATCACTGATGAATATAGATGCAAAAATCCTCAACAAAATACTAGCAAACAGAATCCAACAATACATTAAAAAGATCATACACCGTGATCAAGTGGGATTTATCCCACGGATGCAACAATTCTTCAATATATGCAAATCAAACAATGTGATACACCATATTAACAAATTGAAGGATAAAAACCATATGATCATCTCAATAGATGCAGGAAAAGCTTTTGATAAAATTCAACACCCATTTATGATAAAAACTCTGCAGAAAGTGGGCATAGAGGGAACCTACCTCAACATAATAAAGGCCATATATAACAAACCCACAGCAAACATCATTCTCAATGGTGAAAAACTGAAAGCATTTCCTCTAAGATCAGGAACGAGACAAGGATGTCCACTCTCACCACTATTATTCAACATAGTTTTGGAAGTCCTAGCCATGGAAATCAGAGAAGAAAAAGAAATAAAAAGAATACAAATTGGAAAAGAAGAAGTAAAACTGTCACTGTTTTCAGATGACATGATACTATACATAGACAATCCTAAAAATGCCACCAGAAAACTACTAGAGCTAATCAATGAATTTGGTAAAGTTGCAGGATACAAAGTTAATGCACAGAAATCTCTTGCATTCCTATATACTAATGATGAAAAATCTGAAAGAGAAATTAAGGAAACACTCCCATTTACTACTGCAACATAAAGAATACTTAGGAATAAACCTACCTAGGGAGACCAAAGACCTGTATGCAGAAAACTATAAGACACTGATGAAAGAAATTAAAGATGATACCAACAGATGGAGAGATATACCATATTCTTGGATTGGAAGAATCAATACTGTGAAAATGACTATACTACCTAAAGCAATCTACAGATTCAATGCAATCCCTATCAAATTCCAGATGGAATTTTTTTACAGAACTAGAAAAAAAATCTTAAATTTTTTATGGGGACACAGAAGATCCTGAATAGCAAAAGTAGTCTTGAGGGAAAAAGATGTAGCTGGAGGAATCAGACTCCCTGACTTCAGACTATACTACAAAGCTACAGTAATCAAGACAATATGGTACTGGCACAAAAACAGAAATATAGATCAATGGAACAGGATAGAAAGCCCAGAGATAAACCCACGGACCTATGGTCAACTAATCTATGACAAAGGAGGCAAGGATGTACAATGGAGCAAAGACAGTCTCTTCAATAAGTGGTGCTGGGAAAACTGGACAGCTACATATAAAAAATGAAATTAGAACACTCCCTAACACCATACACAAAAATAAACTCAAAATGGATTCAAGACCTAAATGTAAGACTGGACCCTATAAAATTCTTAGAGGAAAACATAGGAAGAACACTCTTTGACATAAATCACAGCAAGATCTTTCTTGATCCACCTCCTAGAGTAATGGAAATAAAAACATAAATAAACAAATGGGAACTAATGAAACTTCAAAGCTTTTGCACAGCAAAGGAAACCATAAACAAGACGAAAAGACAACCCTCAGAATGGGAGAAAATATTTGCAAACGAATCAACGGACAAAGGATTAATCTCCAAAATATATAAACAGCTCATGCGGCTCAATAGTAAAGAAACGAACAACCCAATCCAAAAATGGGCAGAAGACCTAAATAGACATTTCTCCAAAGAAGACATACAGATGGCCAAGAAGCACATGAAAAGCTGCTCAACATCACTAATTATTAGAGAAATGCAATTCAAAACTACAATGAGGTATCACCTCACACCAGTTAGAATGGGCATCATCAGAAAATCTACAAACAACAAATGCTGGAGAGGGTGTGGAGAAAAGGGAACCCTCTTGCACTGTTGGTGGGAATGTAAATTGCTATAGCCACTATGGAGAACAGTATGGAAGTTCCTTAAAAAGCTAAAAATAGAATTACCATATGATCTAGCAATCACACTACTGGGCATATACCCAGAGAAAATCATAATTCAAAAAGACACATGCACCCCAATGTTCACTGAAGCACTATTTCCAATAGCCAGGTCATGGAAGCAACCTAAATGCCCATCAACAGACGAATGGATAAAGAAATTTTGGTACACATATACAATGGAATATTACTCGGCCATAAAAAGGAACGAAATTAAGTCATATGTTGAGACGTAGATGGATCTAGAGACTGTCATACAGAGTGAAGTAAGTCAGAAAGAGAAAAACAAATATCGTATATTAACACACGTATGTGGAACCTACAAGAATGGTACAGATGAACTGGTTTGCAGGACAGAAATTGAGACACTGATGTAGAGAACAAACGTATGGACACCAAGGGGGGAAAGCTGTGAGGGGGTGGGGATGGTGATGTGCTGAATTAGGTGATTGGCATTGACATGTATACACTGATGTGTATAAAAGTGATGACTAATAAGAACATGCTGTATAAAAAAATAAATTAAATTTAAAAAAAATTTTTTAAAGAACCATTTACTCCTGTATATTTTATGCAAAATATTCCCTCATTGATACCTCACTAAGTATATTGCACAAAGTATGTAATCTCTAAATATTTATGCATATATTTATTTTCATATTTGAAAAGCAAACCCCAATGATGATAGTGAATGGCATTTTGCATATTTACTTGAAAAACTCCATTATGTGATAACTATCTTTTCCCATGCTAGAATGAATAGGTTTCTTCTTCTTTATAAATGACAAGTTAAGTTGCCACACTCTTAAGTTTGTATTTCACTGATCTTTTTCCCTAAAAATATCATCATCCTCATAATTGTTGCCACAATTATTCAGTTAGTTAAAACAAAGCTGTGTAACTATGGAGGAACCCAGGATCAACAACATGGTTGATTCAAGCAATGCTGGAAATTTGTATTTAGAAGAGAATTGCATTCATTCCTATAGGCCCAAGCTTAGAACTGCTTCTATTGGCATAGATTTTTATTTATTAGACTGTATGTTTCTTTCATTAAGGAATGGGGGTCAATTCTATATTACCAATAGGTCTACTTACTTTTAACACTCCAAGGGAAAGAATCTTGGATTTTGAACCTTGGATCTGAACTATATTAGTCCACAAACCATTAAATATTCATTTTACAGGGATGATGTTATCTGCTCAGGAATAAAAATATCAGAAAAAAAGCAAAATAATAGAGATAATAAAAACATTCTGTGACTGCCAGAGGTCTGTGTTTGGTGTGTGGTGGTGGGGTGGCAGGGCATAACTAGCAGAGCACAGAGAATTTTTAGAGCAGTGAAAATACTCAGTATGATGCCACCATAATGGACACAAATCATTATTCATTTGTCCAAACCCACAGACTACACAACACCAAGAGTAAACCCTAGTATAAACTATGGACTTTGGGTAATTACAATGTGTCCATGTAGGTTCATCAACTGTAACAAATGTATAAAGAGCACTGGCTTCTGATCCCCAGATCTTTTTCTGATTTGCTATGTGAATTTTTTTTTTTTTAGTTCTGAGATTCCTTTATTCAAGACAAATTGTTCAACCTTTATCACAGTGTAACAACCTATTTTAAAAACCTCAAATAAATAAGTTATCCATGTAACCTTGTCATTTCAAAAAAAGAGAAATGTCCAGGTATATTATGATAAGCCTCCAGTTTGTTATTAGGAGTGGTAGGAAGGTAAAACTGAAAAAGCAATAAGAGGCCCAAATATGGAGAGCCTCACATGTGGAACTAAGGAATTTGGCTTTATGATTTTGGAAATTAGGATCATTTAAGAATTTTGAGCAGAGGAATGGCAGGAGTAGAACTGTGCTTTAAGAAAGGTAATGGGGCCTCATGGTGTAGAATGGATTGAAAAGGAGAGGTTAAGGCCTTAAGACTACTTGGGAAGCTGTTATGATGGAAAATGAAATGAGGAGGCCTGGGCAGGGTTGTGATAGTCTATCTTTAGGGTACCTACACAAGTACCCACAGAGCACCTCACTCCCTTTGCCTGCCCCCACCAACAGCTGTCCCAACATATGCCCTATTCCCCAAGAAGCCTGCTAAGTGAACAGGAAGCGAGGTGGAATGAGTTGATCACTGAAGTCACAAACCTAAATATCCAAGGAAACAGCCTTCTTTACTACAACAGCCAGGAAGGAATTCTTGGTAGGAATCCCATGGCTGGACAGGTACAATCACCATGAACCAAAGAGAGACTTTGGTGCCTCAACTTCATGATAAGTGGTCATATCCACCAATTGTGGCAGGCTTTACATGATCCCCCAGAGTACAGGCCAACTGGGAAGAAAAAGAAAATGATTTGTGAGTTATGCTTCTGTATTCTCTTGTTGTCCTAAGATGAGGAATTATTCAACTGAAATATTCCAACGGAATTAAAGCCGTTCTAAAGGGGAAAGTGTTTCTATAATTTGCATGTATGTTTGAACTTGCCCAAGCTTGCCTTTCACAGTGCGGTCCAGGCCAGAAACTATTCTCATCACCCCCAGAAAGTAAATCAGACTGATTTACAAATTTTCCTATGTTCTGCTCATAGCCTTCTATTATAGACATGATCAATTCTAGTTGCTCAGAGGCCAGAGTAAAGGTCAGAATTTCATAATATTAGGGGTGGAATTATTGCTGCAGGCCTTTCCTCCTTCTGAACAGGTGGGAAGGAAAACATTTGAGGGACAGCTGCCTTCAGGAAGCATGCTTCACAGTGTTTTGCATTGCTCATATGGGGCATTAGAAGAATGAAGGCAGTTAAAATTGTCTGCAAATCTGTTGTTTCCTGGTTTGCTTCTAAGAAAACACACCACCATCTGTCTCACTGGTCTTAAATCAAATCCTGCCACTGTAACACTAGCGTTCTCTGCCTCTCTGTATTCTGCTTT
This sequence comes from Mesoplodon mirus, assembly GCF_964341445.2. NCBI lineage: Eukaryota > Metazoa > Chordata > Mammalia > Artiodactyla > Ziphiidae > Mesoplodon > Mesoplodon mirus. The sequence goes on from NC_138981.1 coordinate 110,360,494, forward strand.
CTGGTTTCATCTTTGAAGAAGTTCAAGGATTGTGCTTTGAGAATCTATATTCCTGAAGAAAACCACCCAACCCCAAATCATTTTTTAAAAACAAAGACATATGGTTGTACTCCAGAAGACGTCATTTATATAGACTATAATGTCAATGGTGCTGCCTGGAGTCGGATAACACAGAGGCCCTACAATTGCACATGCCCTCCTAGACCCTGATCTGAAAACAGAAAGAAATTGTGTAATGCTTACTATAGGCAGTCCTTTGTCACTTTCTTCATGCTGCCTACTCCCTGCGTTCTGTTTCCTTTGTGGCAGAGAAGATGGTGCGTGCCCATTAAAATCAATGCCCTCCTCTTCCTGAGTACACCACTAGACTCTACTTTCCAAGCCCCCAGCATCTACATGGGACCATGGAACTAATTTTCAGCAACGAGCAGAAATGATTTTGGTCACCTCTGGGCCAAAGAGCTGAAAAGTGGATGTGCATTCTGTGTCCCCCCCTTTAGATGCCAGAAGATACCCAGGCCCTACAAGATGGAAGAGCCGCTACATGGAAAGAGGCTGAGACCCTGACGAGTGAGTGGAGCACAGCTCTACTGCAGTCCTGCACTGGTCACTGACATGTAACAGACACATACTTTGAAGGTGTAATGCCCTGACATGTAACAGACATATACTTTGAAGGTGTAATGCCCTGACATGTAACAGACATATACTTTGAAGGTGTAATGCCCTGACATGTAACAGACATATACTTTGAAGGTGTAATGCCAATGAGATGTGGGAATTTTGGGTTCTAGCACTTACGGTAAGCTGATTTATATGCCTTCCCAATATCTTCAAACTTAAACTTTGTCCTAATTGCACAGGGCATTCCACTACAGATCTCCACCCAAGTCTGACCCCCTCATCTCCTAATTGAAGTATTTGTGCTCCAAGTTCCTTTCTAATGGGACTCTGTTCTCTGTGAGCTCAGAATTTTTAATCAAGTAACACAGAATCTCAGATACTAGCCATTAATGAGTTACTGGATGAGAGCTTCCTCAGAGGAAAGCAAATCCAGATGAAGCCAATGCTCAGGATGGCTCGTGTCTGTCACAGTGTCATTTGATATTCAGTGAGGACTCACAAGCCAGAAATGAGGAGAGGATCTAATGGCTTTGCCAGTTACATGCACTAGGCTGAGAACGTGATGAAGCCAGGAACTTAAAGTCAGGAAGGACGGAGCCCAATCTCAACCGTGCCATCTACCAGCTATGTGATCTTAGGTAAATTGCTTCTCTGGGTTGCGGCTTCCTCATTTTTAAAACAGGGATGGCTATATTGGCTCCTTCTTTGGGTTGTTTAAGAATTAAATGAGATTAGGTATGAAAAGCCCTTAGCCTACTGCCTAGCACAGAAAAATCATGCAGTGAAAGGTAGTTATTAGAACAGGATGCATATCATGTTAGAACTAGTCAAAACCTCAGAATCACTACATTCCCCTCAGGTACAGACAGTGAGCTGGAGGCCCAGAGGGATGATAGGACTTTTCTCTTCCTTCTCTGAAAACTCGGCTGCACATAAACCAGTTCCATGAAACCTTCAGAGATTGTTTTTGCCTGAATCTCCTCGGCACCTGGTCATGGCATTTGCTTTTTTTTTCCCCCCCCGCTGGACATGCCTCTTTGTGGAGATGCTTCTGTGACAGTATATCCTTGGGGGAGGGGAGTTACTGGAGGTGGATGGGGAGCAGACTTGAGAACCGTAAGCAGCTCAAGGGAACACAACTTCTCTCCCTCAAGCACCCTAGTGATCCAAACAGCACACAGTGGTCTCTCTACCCATGTTCTCTACTGGCTAGACCAGCGGTCTTAAGAGGACAGTCAAAAGTACCTGGTTTTACTTTTATTTCCAAAGAAAATTAATCATGGCGTACTTCATAAGTCAAACCTTAATGAATTTAGTTACCATCAGAGGATCCACTGGACACAACACATGAATCTGATCTTTTTTTTTTCCCCATAAGTATCTCAATTTCTCGCTTCTGTATCAAATATTCAGCTTTGTATTTAGGCTCCAGATTAGTCATGGGAACTAGCTCATCTAACAGCAACACAAGAAGCTTTTCTCCCCCTCTCCTTCACAAAGCTTAATCAAATCAATAGCCACAAGGCTGACTTCCTGGCCTGAGGCTGAGCCAGCCACAGTCACTAAAAGAATGGCAATGCTGAGGGCTTTGTTATTTTTCATAGACAGAGATCTCACTATTGATCACTAAGGTAAAGAAAAGCTGGTGGCAGAATGGGAGAGCTAATGGAAAAAGAGATAAAATCCAGCTGGGCATCCCTGAGGTCATTCTGTGGATAACTGAAGGAAATTTGAGGGAGAATCTGAAAAAGTAAATAAAAGGACCCCAATTCTGCAAGCACTGCACGGAGTATCTGACGGTGCTTGCTGTCTTGGTGTATGTTATTTTTTTCCAGCCGAACTACCTAATGATCAGACATGACACACCTCATGCTTACTAGCCTTTGTTCAGGAAATATTCTTAAATTTCCTTCCCAGCTGGAGGCTAAGACTGTGTACATTCTTTCCACGTTACTAGAAGACACTTTTTCAACAGAAGTGCTTCTCTGTGTTGTTACTGCTGCACAGATGTGCCTGGCTTTATGCAAGTAGGTTCCAGAAGAGTTCCCTAAATTGAATTTTTGTAAATCAAATTACATTTCTTCCTGGCGACACAATATAATCACAGAGAAGCTTTATTATCATTTGGGCTCTAGCCTCAATCAATAGAGGCTTGAAGATTTTTTGCCTGATTCTGACCCCCAGTCCAACATTAAAAAAAAAGAAAAAAAAATTCGAGCACAAGGGAACCTGCTATTTCCGAGGACTCCTTTAGAAATAACAATGTCTACAGTTGTCATTTGGTGGTCACTGCCTATGCATCACACCGGGCAGTTTACATGCATTATCACATTTCGTCCCAGAAGTACTTTTTGAGGTAGGTATCCTTATCCTTATTTCACAAATGCAGAAACTGAGTCTCACAGAGATTAAGTAATTTAACCAAGTTCACACAACTACTTAGCAGTAGAGCAGAGCTTCTAAACCCATGCCTGTCGAACGTCAAAGCTTTGCTCTTTCAACTACTCTACTGCCTCCCTTATTTGGGGTAGCAATATGAAATTTACCATCAATCTATCTATAGTTTTAAAATGAGGGAGGGGTGTCCCAATACTCTAATCACCGCCTGGAATTTCATCTTCACTCTGCCGCTAACTTGCTGTGTGAATGTCAGCAAGCAATTTCCCTCTTGAATCCTCTCATTTCCATCATCTGGAAATTTAGGAGGTTGACCCAGGTGATCTATAATGTCCTTGTCACCTCTAGAAGTTTATGGCTATCTACTTTTAAGTCCCTAAGAGAAACATATTAATCCTTAAATCCACTTAGGTGCCACCTGATGCCACAAGTTTTTCACAAAGTCTCCTGAAATGTGTATTTTCCCGTGCTGATCAGCTATGACGTGAAACTGATCACTATGAAGTCTTTTTACTCATGTCTCTAGATGCAAACCCTTTTAGCCTGATGTTTCAAGCAAGTACATTTTGTTCTGGGCTCAGAATGAGACCAAATGAACAGTTTGACTCAACTTTTTCACTTTTCAGTGGATCATTTTGATTTCCTTATCTGAATGTCCTGCCTTTGCCAACAAAATTATATCCTACCTGGAAAATGGCTTTTCGTTTCAAATTGGCCTTTTTGAAAGCAACAAAGAGACTTTGGCAGGCCTGCCATTAACCCTGGGGTAGTTAAAGCAGGATGCCAGTCGCATCTCAAGCACCACAGACACACTGTACCTTGGGTTTGGTTTTCTCCCAGCTCTGCTGCACTTTCAGGAAATGATCTGGAACACCAGCTTCTAAAAGGAGCGGATATCCTGCATACCCAAACGTGGTTCAAAAGCCCTGTAAATAAATATACATAAACTGAACTGGAACAGCTGGGGAGTTCTCAACAGGGAACTCTAATGACCTCTGAATTGGAAGGGACACAGCTGATCAAGGAATCATTACTAAGATTAAAGGCTTATACCAAAATCACTGTGAGACTTAAGCTACTGAATTTACAATGTTGATGGCATAAACTGGAAAGCACTAACTAGCCATATTAATGTGCTGCATGAAAGGCAGAGGAAGTGGAGAAAGCTCGGTTATTTCTCTACCCTTTTTTCTTTTGCAAACAGCAAATAGGCAGTTGAGCTTTAGGAGAAAAATTGCTTTGTTTCATAGCCTTACATTGTTGTTGATGCAGGGGGGCCTTCTTGTCCTTCGGGTAAGTTGTTCATAGCACAGGGCTAAGGGAGTGAGTGAATGAATTCAAACAGCAATATCCATTTCTGGAAAAGTGGCCAGTGAGAAAGCAGAGAAGGCTGCAACGGGATAAGTTTGGGGACAAAGGAAATGACGTGGCTATGTGGCTTAGCCCATAAACTGTGGTTGTAAAGTAGGAGGGTACTCACTATTCCAATAAATTTTGAAACTTCATTTGATTTGGGCTGGAGTTGCCATCTTAGAAAGGATGGGAGATGAGGTCTATGGGATGGGCCACGACAACAGGAAATCTCCAGACAATGGCAAAACCCAAAGCCAAGCACACAGCACCAGGAATCATGGTTCCGGGCAGTTTGAAGAAAAGATTCCAAAAGAAATTGGGGTTGAGCAACAGGTTTCAGCTCCCAAGGGAAAGGGGTTAACACCTGGGCTAGGTAAGAGTCACAAAACGAGGTGGAATTTAGGGAATCCAAGTCTTAGCAGAAGAGCTAGGAAATTAATCAGGATTCATAAGGTCTGCAGTAAGTACACCTGGTGAGGGGAAGAGGCAGCTGAGATCACTGGGCATGTGAATAGGGCATACCACATACACAGCAAGTTTTTCTGTTTGTTTGCTTGCTTGCTTGCTTGCTTGCTTACTTGCAGTACTGATCAGAAACTCAGAAACTGGGCAGGGCAGAGTCAGTAAGTTGAAGACATCAGCTGAGAAGGGCTTCGAAAACTCTCACCAGAGGGAACAGGTAAGAGTTTACAGATAGCTCATCGGAACCCCATCTCTGGCTTCTGGGTAACACAGTGCTCAAAGTCCTGGCCTCACTGCAAAACAACACCACATCCTGTTGCCAATAATTCCGTTTTCTAGCATGCTTTTTGTGAATCACAAGGTGAGAACCTTTAATATCTCCTTAGACACAATCCATAAACAAAACTATTCAATATGCCATCAATCCCACAACTACCTGTGTGTTCTCCGAGGGACTACACATAAAAGTTTAAGACCTGGGCCAGAGATACATCTGTTTCAAATCACTGTTTCCATGACTCAGTCTAATTACTCCTTGTATCTGCTCCTATGTACAACCAGTCATCTTAGATCCAGGAGTCAAACTTCCTGTATGACCTGGGGAATGATCCTTAAATCTTCTGATATCCTTAAAATTTAAAATAGAATATTAATAATCAAACCTATCTCAGAGGAATTTTGTGAGGATTAAGTTACATGATTCATGTAAAGCACTAGCACAATACCCGGCATGCAGTAAATTATGCAAAAAGAGTATTAAAAATGGAACATCTTAGGCTGTTAGATGAAAACCTCTGCCCCTTGAAAATGGAGTTAATGAAAATTGACTGGGCTATGCAGCCATCTAACATCTAATGGGCAACCTACTGAGGCCAGCAATCTGCCATCAATCTTTCAGGAAACATGCATGTATTAGATAAGGGACTTGCCTGGTGGCCTGGTGGTTAAGAATCCACCTACCAATGCAGGGGACACGGGTTCGAGCCCTGGTCCGGGAAGATCCCACATGCCGTGGAGCAAATAAGCTCGTGTGCCACAACTACTAAGCCTGCACTCTCGAGCCCGCAAGCCACAACTACTGAGCCCACACAACACAACTACTGAAGCCTGTGTGCCTAGACCCTGTGCTCCACAACAAGAGAAGCCACCGCAAGGAGAAGCCCACGCACCGCAACAAAGAGTAGCCCCGGCTCGCCGCAACTAGAGAAAGCCTGCATGCAGCAACGAAGACCCAACGCAGTCAAAAAAATAATTTAAAAAAATTAAAAAACAAAAAATAAATTTTAAAAAAACCTGACCTGGTCATTACAGGAATTCCAGTGTCTCCATTCTCTTTCCTCTCCTGGCAAATAACAGTCTACCAAGTTAAAACAAACAAACAAACAAACAAAAAGGTAAAATGTAATCTTTAAAAAATAAAAAAAATAGGGCTTTCCTGGTGGCGCAGTGGTTGAGAGTCCGCCTGCCGATGCAGGGGACACGGATTCGTGCCCCAGTCCGGGAAGATCCCACATGCCGTGGAGTGGCTGGGCCCGTGAGCCATGGCCACTGAGCCTGCACGTCCGGAGCCTGTGCTCCGCAACGGGAGAGGCCACAACAGGGAGAGGCCCGCATACCGCAAAAAAAAACAAAACAAAAAAAAAAAAAAACTTGAAACTCACTGTAGAATGAAAAGCTTAAACTATAAATGCCTACAGGCAAGAAAACTCTTTGGGATAGATAAATTTCTCAGTCAATCCAGTATCCTAAAGAATGGCATCATTCCTTTCTTGTTTGGATAAAGGGACACGTTGACTATTCTGCAAAATGGAAGAGGGACCCTACGGGATGGAGGGGTGGAGAGGGAGGCAAGTCTGCCTTTGAGTGAGAAAAAAAATGGTTTAGAAAGAGAACACATTCCCACCTGGCTATGTTGGAAACTGTCTTTCAGCTGCATGGGAGGATTGACGTTGTAGCGGGGATGCAAAAAGAGAAGCTATGCACCAAGATATTTCTATCACAAGATTGAAAATCAAACCGTTTTACATGCTTTATGAAGCCTTTGGTGTTTTGCCTTTTAATCAGCAACATTCAAATAATGGAGCTTCTTTGCCAAGGGTTTTGTTGCTAGAAGTATCCCCAGGGATAAAAGGAGAAACTCACACTCTCCCGAGCTTCCAGAGCATTACTAATATGCAAACGTCTTGAGTCCCAATAAAGCTTTCCTCTGCACATACAAAACTCGTGCTTTTCAGTGCTTTGTAACCACCTAGAGGGGTGGGATACGGAGGGGATATGGGGATATATGTATACATATAGCTGATTCACTTTGTTATACAGCAGAAACTAGCACAACATTGTAAAGCAATTATATTCCAATAAAGATGCTAAAAAATAAAGAAATAAAAGTCAAGCACTACTAATAATCCCTTAATTATCAACACTGAAGTGTACACACTGATTTTTTTTTAAGCATAATTCTTTTGGCTTCCAGCTGTACCTAAACCATCACTATAATAATCTTGAGAAGACATTTAAAGACACTGTTGAGCAGATTATTGTACCTGTTTATCCATGTAAATAAATTTGATGAAATTGTTATTCAACAGATACATTGCTGTATTCAAGACTTGTAAGATTTAATTTATACACTAAGCATGAGAATCCATCATTATTCGTCTCCTGGTGATACCTATCATTTAAAGCTTAATAGAAATGAGAAAATCCAAATATTTAAAAAGAAACCATTTTTAATAGTTCAGTTCAATATTAGAATGATGAGAGAAAGATCATGCATTAACTTAGGAAATTTTTATTTCCTGTTTAATTATGTCTTGCTTAATCAAGTATTTCTTAAGGAATCAAATACTAAGAAAGAAAAGCTACAAATAATCCACAAAGATCAGGCTGTAAAAGCACCACCAATTACTCTTTTCATTTTCTGGCATATCTTACAATGGAGCTCGCTGCTTCCCTAAAAGTCTAGCTTACTTGCACAGAGTCAGTTCTCCCTGTTTTTCAGAATAATTTTATATGCATAGAAATTGTGATCTACATATATGAAATTCCAGTGACTTTAAAATAAAGTTTATTCATGCAGTAAAAAACAAAAAAAAGGGGCTTCCCTGGTGGCGCAGTGGTTGAGAGTCCGCCTGCCGATGCAGGGGACACGGGTTCGTGCCCCGGTCTGGGAAGATCCCACATGCCGCGGAGCGGCTGGGCCCGTGAGCCATGGCCGCTGAGCCTGCGCAGCCGGAGCCTGTGCTCCGCAACGGGAGAGGCCACAACAGTGAGAGGCCCACGTACAGCAAAAAAAAAAAAAAAAAAAAAAAAAACCAAAAACGAAAACAAATCTCGCGCTGTTTACAATGTAATATATGATCGGGAGCAAGGCCTGGAAACCTGTGAAAGCCTTGGCTGAGTGTAATGAGCCTGGTGTACATTCTACTCCTAACAAAAAGCAAAACATTGCCAGAATATTCTAGCATGGGGCAGTAGTGTAGAGAGGGAGGAGAAGCCCAGGGGCCAAGATACTAGAAGAAGATAGGGCCAAAACAGTTAGTTCATCCTTGGTTTTAAATACTATCCCACTTTATGCCAAAAGAAAGAAAAGGCAGTGACATATTTACTATCGTGCCAAACTTTTAGTCTTACCTTTTGGGTTTGCTCTCCCCCCTCAAAAATGCACATGATGGATGGACCTCTGAGATGGTATCTGAGTGCAGCAACATCATTTCTTTTGTGAGGGTCATATGCATTTTTATTCATGCTGCTTTAATATGAGTTTGCATGTATCTCCTATGCTTACAGAATGTTGTACCCACCCTTGAGCTTCTTGCCTGACTTGGTCAGGTTTTCTTTGTGGACCAGCTACTGCTTAAAAAGGAGCTCAGGACTCCAGCTGGATTTTGTAGGCAATATGGTTCCTGTATCCAGAACTGATCATTGCTTGTTCAGATGAGGCCCCTTTGGATTGCAAGTCTTATGTAGAACTGGTATAAGATAGTTTAAACAGTGTTTTTTAAAACCATGGGTCAGAACTAACATTTTTTTAATGGAATGTGATGGAAAAGAATAGAGTATATATTACGGGAAATCTAAGAATGTGTCACATAGGGTAAAGTTAAGGTTTTCTTGGTAAAATGTTTGTTTCACTATAAAATACATTTTTTACTTGGGTCATAGTTGAAAGTTTGAAAATCACTGGGTAGAGTTTAACCAAAATTGATATCACAGCCATTTCCCTCCGAAGTCTTTCCTGAACCAAGTAAAATCAAATTCTTAAATTAGAAAGTTCCCCCTCAAAAGAAAGACAACAGTATGGAAAACAGTATGGAGGGTCCTCAAAAAATCTAGAGTTGTCATATGATCCAATAATCCCACTCCTGAGCATATATGCAGACAAAACTATAATTCAAAATATACATGCACACCTATGTTCATAGCAGCACTATTCACAATAGCCAAGACATGGAAACAACCTAAATGCCCATCAAAAGGTGAATGGATAAGGAAGATGTGGTACATATATACAATGGAATACTACACTGCCATAAAAATGAAATAATGCCATTTGCAGCAATATGGATGGACTTAGAGAGCATCATACTAAGTGAAGTAAGTCAGTCGGAAAGAGAAAGACAAACACCATATATCACTTATCTGTAGAATCTACAATATGATACAAATGAACTTATTAACAAAACAGAAACAGACTCACAGACATAGAGAACAGACCTGTGGTTGCCAAGGGTGTGGGGTGGGGTTGGGGAGGGACAGAGTGGGAGGTTTGGGCTTAGCAGATGCAAACTATTATATATAGAATGGATAAACAACAAGGCTCTACTGTATAGCACAGAGAACTATATTCAATATCCTGTGATAAATCATAACGGAAAAGAATACAAAAATTGTATATATATATGTATAATGGAATCACTTTGCTGTACAGCAGAAATTAACACAACTTCACAAATCAACTATACTTCAATTTAAAAAGTATATATCTAAAAAAGTAAGAAAGAAAGACAGACAGACAATAGTGCTTAGATCCAAAAACACCAATGGGAACAGCCCAGCAAAGACATGTTCTTCCTCATGTGTTTTCTTTTCCTCTGTTATTACAGTAAACATTTGTCTACTTACCTAGTTTCAGAAGTACCGATACTTTGAGCTCTGGCTCTCAGGTTTCCCATACACAAAATGGAAACAATAGTAGCATCTGTCTCCAACAGTTGTGATAAATATATGAGCCAAGGTTATGACAACCATGATGATAATTAACATTTATTGAGCTTCTGCTGAGCATTAAGTACTGAAGATATATAGGAAATGAGGGAGGCACTGTTACCGGCACATAGGAAGCGGTCACTGAATGTTAGTCTCTTCCTCTTACCCTTCCTCTAAGGTCCTTTCCAAACTCAGTAGTCTATGATTCCAGCAGAACCAAATCAATGGTGAATGCAGGCCAATCACCCTAAGGGATTCCAGGCTCATGATAGGCCCCCAGGTGCTTGGTAGAGGTAGAAGCCGTTACAGTGAACAACGATTCATCAGTGACAGAAAACAACCTTGGTTGGGCGGTTCACGAAAGGCTGCAGTAAATGACCCTAATCATGGTAGCTGTAGCTGAAGGTAGGCTTGATTAAGTCCTGCCCACCTATAGCAGCAACCTGACCACAGCACTATCCTGATTGAAACATCTCTCAAGGACCTTGACATATCCTATAAGACCCTCCTTGTTATGGCTCCAGCTTGCCTCTCCAGCCCTGTCCCAGCCATTCTCACTCAGGTAGCCCATAGGCTAGACACACCGTGCCACAGCCATGTCACCAAAGCACATGAATGTTCACTCCGTATGATTTTGTTCATGCTGGTCTTTTAAACAGAACTGCCTTTCTCAGCTTCTGTCCAGTGAACTCAAAATATTTCTTCAAGACTGAGCTGCAAGAACAAAGTTTTCACTGGCATCATCACCTCCAAAAGGGCTTGCACACTCATAATGTATGTTCCTATAGCACTCTGGACACACCTCCATTAAAGCTACCATCTAGCGTTGCAATTGTTTATTCCCATGTCTGTCTCTCCCAATCGACCGAGATTCTGTAGGGCAGAGATCACATCTGGCTTAAGCATCATCACCTCAACAAAATATCTGACTTGGAGCAGGTATGCAGTGAACGTCTGTTGTATGAACTGGCATGGGGAATCAGGGCTGACAGGAGAAAGAAAGAAACCTATTATAACCTGCAATAAATAAAAGGAAGCTATCGCTACTTCTTTCTTTTCAGTCTTCCCCATTGCAAATTCCATGACAGCAGACAGCATGTTGGTCTTATTCATCACTGTATTCCCAGAACCTAGCACAGGGCCTAGAGTACAGTAGGTGCTCTGAAGGACTTAATGCGTGAATCACCTAAAGGTTTCTCAACTTCAGCATCATTGATATTTGGGGCTGGATGATTCTTTGTTATAAAGCATCTGTCCTGTGCGTTGTTGGATGTTTAGCAGCATCCTTAGCCTCTACCCAAAGATTAAGAGGAATACACCCTACCCCACCCCCAGTTGTGACAACCAAAAATGTCTCCAAACAATGCCAAATGCCCCCTGGGGAGCAATACTGACTCTGCCTGAGAACCACTGACGTGGAGAGAGAGCTGTTAGAAGACAACAAAGATAAATTCTACCGGCTTCTCAGAGAGTGAGCTTTTCCAACATTTAAATTAGGCAATCTCTTCCTTCTCCTAAATTCCAGAAGCATACAAGAGAAGACAGAGGGAGGTGAGGGAATGAGCCTAGAACCATGCAGTTTTGCCGGGAGCTAGGTGTGCCTGTTTCCATTCTCTCTCTCCTCCTCCCAGCCAGCTGTAACTCTCATTGACCAGCCCAAGGTTTCTTCAGTTTACCTTTCACCTCACTCCACATTGTGCTTTCCTGGCTATGAAGACAACTCTGTGTTGGCTGTGAATATTGGTCGTTATTCTGGGTGGCTGCCTACCACACATTCAGTTCTCCACAGGACATTTGATTAGCACTGTGTTTGGTGAGCACCCACTGCATTCATTAAGACATGACCTGTTGGAGGCCAGCAACTATTCTGTGGGTGGATAAACAATGAATGAGCACAAGGGTTTCCTCCCATTGCTTTACTAACCCTCTGATTCCTGGGGCTTTAATCCAGGCCTTCCTGTGTTTCTCATTGCAAAGCTCTACATTCTCGAGACTTAAACCTTCAAAGGATACTCAGAAAATACAAGCCATAACAGGAACATCTTTTGCTCATGATCTTCACTGTATCTTCAGTTTCCTCCCCTTTCAAATCTGATCATTGGTGAGTGAATGAATGAATGAATGAATGATGGCTAGAGTCATGTAACCAAAGATTAATCAAGCGTGAAAAAAAACCTTAATGATAACCTGGCCCAAACCCCTTATGCATCAAGGAGGAAAATAAAACCAGAGAAGAGATATGATTTACCCAAGATGATAACCAGTGAGTGGTATAGGTGAAACTAGAGCCTAGATCCCCTGTTCCTTGTCTAGTATTTTCTTTTTACTCAATCAGCCTCATAGTATATACAAAAAAAGAAGTACAGGCACCCCAGCAGGAAATCAGTAAGACTTATCTGCTGAGATCAGGCTGATCCTCATTACAGGCCAGACAGGCAGGATGTTGGTGCCTGGCACAGTCTTTTTTGTACATGGCAGGTGCTAGATACATGTTAGTGGAATAAATCGTTGAATGAGGTAAGTTGTAGTTATGGTGTTGAGGGATTTGCTAAAAAGCTCCGTGTTGCCGTCCTTGTTTTCTCCACCCCTGTAACTCAGCCTGCCTACTTCCCGAAGGCAATCCCATCCAAGGTAGTGTCACATTAGGACTGCCTACCTTATCAGGAAATAAGATCTGGAATTAATGAGACAACAAGAAGCCCAGTGTCTGGGGTACCTGGAATGAGATGCTGCCATATCCTGACAATTTGTGCACAATTTATAAAACTAGTTTGTGCCTTGGTTTATGTTTAAATTGCCCTTCTCTTTTGGGACCATAGTCCTGTGTGAACCTTAGGCCACTTGGCTGGGGCCCTGATTGACTTCTATCCCTTGCCAGCCCCTTCCCATGGAGGACAGACCCTCCCCATCTTCCATGGTTCCAGTGACTGGCCCAGGTAGTATTCTAACGTAGACTGATGTCTTAACTAAGACCACATCCTTGAGACTCCTGCAGCTCTGCACCCATCAGCTTCCCCTTATGTCCCATTTAGATTACTGACGCTGCTCCCCAGGTGAGTCTTGACTTAGTGTCAGCTTCCTTTCCTTCCCCCCACCTGACCTTACAACTAAAATCTCAACATGCTTTACAAACAGGCCTGTTCATCTGAGTTACAACACCTTGGCTCTCGTATACAGCATTAAATACTAACAAGATCCAAACTTTGGGCTAAATCATTGGATTTTCAGAAAACCTCCTTTGAAGCAAATATATTAAAAGCGGGGGGGAGCTGTACGTTAAGTTAATATTTCTCAAAGACTCTTCAGAAGAAATGAGCTTCCCCAAAGTCTGGGCCGTGAAAGCAGAGAACCTCTAGAGACATAAAGGTTCCAGTACATGAGAAAGCGAGAAAGGAGTGACAGAGGCTGACCATGAGCAGGTCACGGAGGCATCCACCGTGGAAAGCCACAGGAAGCTATGAGAAAAGAAAACAAAAGGAAAGAAGCTTCCTCGAGTTAGCGGTCCAAGGAGATCAAATTTTGTTGGTGACCTGGGGACATAAATGTTGCCCCCTCACAGTTCAGCAGAAGGTTAATCCTACATCTGGTAAAGGAAGGAATTTTCACTTGGTCATGATCAGGTTACAGAGCATGAGTCTGAGGCCGGATAGGCCTGTGGTTCTACACAGGGCTCTATGTCTATTGCTTATGTGCCTCTCCCTCCCTTTCATCAACATGTTTTCTGTCCCCTTCCAGCTCTCCTCTGGCACCCACAATTATCAGGTTTAAGATGATGCCTTAAAAAAATCCCAAGGGCATTTCCTCTGCTTGACTTGTGGCCATCCCTTTCTTGGGGGCCGTTCTCTCTACTTTCTAGTATACATGTTTTTAAAGGAAGTAAGGCCCATAACAAAAGCATATTAAGAGGTAACACACAGAGGGCCAACACTAATTCAGTGAGTAAGCATATTTATTACATCACTGTTGATAGATAACCTCATTAAGGTTTCATAAAGGATCTGTATTAATAAAGTTGACACCTTCCTCGAAGAGGAAATGGTCATGGTGGCATAGGCTGGGGTAATGTACCCGCCTAAGTCCCAGTTTTAAAGAGGGAGAAGAGTAATGAGGTAGGTGACCTGTTCATTAAAAAAAAAAAAAAAAAAAAAAAAAAAGAAGCATGGAGCCAGAAATCAAGCAGGCAGCCATTAGACCATCACCCCATGGCTCATAGTAAGTTCTGTTCATCTTGTGTCCAGAGGGGTTTGTTGCCTGGTTGCCTCCCCTGTGAAACACTCTCTTGAAGATGATAGCCCAGGACTATATCAAATGAGGATAAAGATTTAGGCTTTGTTGTCTTCTGCCTTAACTCCAGACACTCAGTGGCCTCATGTTTCAAGGGCTTAAAGCTCCACACTATGGTGCCCTATTTAGATTTGCTCAGTACCCTGATGTCTAAAATCTAAACTTTTCCCTTAGGCCCACCAAAAAATTTCTGTCTTGTGTCTCATTATCTCTGGCCCAGACTTCGGCTAGGGTTCTCCTTATAAGACTGGTGTTATCAAATGTTTTCAGGTGGTGGAATAGCTGAGAGTCACAGCTCTCTTTATGAAACACTATGAAATGCTGATGCATTAAACCTAAATGTTAGATTTTGTGCAAAATATAATATTTTAATATAAATTGTAGGTAACCACACAATTATACCCTTTTCTGCATATTGTACCAAGATATGGTTAGCCTTGGTTCAGAGGATTGTTTCAAGGCAGTCTAGTAAAAGGGAGAGGATGTACCCTGGAGTAATGACAATTGCCCAGAAGAGAAAGATCTTCAGAAGAGAGTATCCCTTTCTCTGGTTCTCATTCTACTTGAGCTTCAGCTAAGGAATCCTTTCTTTCCTCTACATGGGCAAAAGCAGAGAGGCTGAACTTCTGAATATCCTTTCTCTAGTAGATAATGACTTGGGACTGTATCAAGTCATTACTTTGGAGGACAAAGGACAAAAGCCAAAGGAGGTGCTAACCAATGGGTGAAAAGCCGGAAGAATATATACAGGACATATATAGTAGAGTAGGAGTAGGTGATGAACAGAGTCAGAGAGATACGTTGAAAAATTAGACCCCAAAGTCCATGATGGGCAAGGGCTAGTCCAAGTCTGTGGGTCATTCCAGTATCAAAGCCAAAGGGAGTGAAAAGGACAAGTCCCAAGAGCTAAAATGAGGGAGGCAATGGAGTAAGTCATCCTGAGAGAGAGCTGCATGTTCACTTGTTTGTGTCTGTGTTCATTTTATAAAGAACAAAACACAGGGAGATCAGATCGGTGCTTTGTGACCGCCTGGAGGGGTGGGATGGGGAGGGTGGGAGGGAGGGAGGGAGATGCATGAGGGAAGGGATGTGGGAACAGATGTATATGTATGACTGATTCACTTTGTTATAAAGCAGAAACTAATAAAAAAAAGAAAAAAAAAAGCTTAAGCTCGTCTCTTTCTGTCACTTGTGACCTCATGTATGGAGAAGTGAAAATAAATTATATGGAGTTTATGTAAAAAAAAAAAAAAGAACAAAACAAGAGAAGAGAAGAGAAAGTGTTATTTATCCAAAGCACAAGCAATGGCTAATGTTCACAGAGTGGAAGCCCAATCAACTAAATGCCAATTTACATATCTATATTTCATACTAATTATGATGCCTTAAAGCTGTTTAGCCTTGGGAAAGTTATTTAACAACTAAGTTTTCTTATCTGTAAAAAGGGAATTATAAGTATACCCAGTTTCTACAATGGTTGTGAGGATTAAATAAGTATCTAGCACAGTCTAATACCTAATGACAGTACATAGCTAGCTATTATTACTATATCTGTAACTAATGAATTTAAATAAGATGATGAACTCCGATTATAAGTCTCAGTACAAAAATCATTTGCCCAGCCTAGGACACCATTAATAACATAGGTGAAAATGAAATATATCTTTAAGGAGTCAATTATTACATGGATAATTATGGATTTAAGAAAAGGAGACAAACTTATTAAAAAATAACTAGTATCAGCAATAGAAGTTTGGGTAAGACCCTAAAGTTATCTAAAAGTATTTATTTTATATGTGTAAACATTCACAGCCCTCTCTGTTATTCACACACCACCCAATACTCCCACCCCCTCAAAAAAAAAGACCCAAAAACTTGGCTCAAAACTGAGTCTAACTGACAACTTGGAATCAGGAGGTGAACTTAAAAAAAAGAAGACAAAAAGAGTTTCACTGACTTGATCAAATTCAAGCATTTAGGACTGGTTTGTTGCATTAAATTTACTCAAATTGTGTGCAGAGCCACAATTCTAGCAAACCCTAGAGTCTAAAAGGAAGGCTGTTAAAAGACCAAATTAGGAAAAAGCTGAAATAACTTGGCAATCACTGAAGTGCCAACAGTGTTGAGAAGCAGCAGTACTAAGTGCCTGTTAAAAAATCAGAAATCAGACAGCGAACCATGTGGAGAACAAGGTTAAATACCATCAAAGAGAAGGAATGAAAGAAGGTCAATAATTGCCTGGACAGGAAAAGAAGATGAATAGAATATTTTTTCTTAGCCCACACCACCACAGAACTCTGCGAGATGGAGCAGTATTGATGGAATTTGAAGTGACCAGGAAAAATGCAGGAGGTGTGCCCTCAGTTTCACAACTTGAACCATGAAATGTAAAAAGTACTGGTAGGGGGCAGGGGATATCGCTCTTAGCTCCCAAGTTGGAACATAGCCAGCTGAAAATATAGAGTTCCAACACACAAGACATGTGTGACGTATGTGAGATTTTCAATCATTATAAAAAGGTTTGCTAATACATAAGGGACAGGGATTGAGCTTAATTAAAGTGCTGGATGAATGATGCTTAAACCAAAAACTACTGTTGCTGAAAATGTTTCAAAAGTTCATTTGCCAGTTTTCTGTATGCCTGTGCCTACTCCTTCTGAGACACTGTGCTAGGTGTCACAATGACTACAAACATTCATAAGTCACTGCTCCTGCCTTCCATGAACTCAGGAGCTCTTAGGTGCATCATTACAACCCAATATACTGACTAAAAACAAAGAGCTAATAGGGTAATAGTGACAATCACTAACTTTTCTTGGGTACTTATATGTTGAGCTTAAGTGATTAATCGTCACAATAATTCTACCGCATGGATATGACTAGTATCCCTATTTTACAGGAGAAGAAACTGATACACAGAGTAGTTGAAGTGCCCCAAGTTCAACCAGTAAATGGTGGAACTGGGAATTGAATACAGCCTGATCCCAAAGCCCATGCTTTTCAATTTTACACTCTACTGTCTCCCAGAGGGAGAATGTGCTTTGATTCAGACAAGGTAGAAATCCATTAGGTCTAGAAGTTCAGGTAAGGTGATCCAGAGACATAGAAGGTTGCTGAGTAGCATCCAGAGCAGCATCCCACCTGTGAGGACTCTTCTGGGCCATCTCAACTATCTAAACTTTAGATGCTTCAAGTAACCTTCCTTCTTTTATTTCCAAATATTTTACTTTTCTTCTTTTACACTGGAATCTGTAATTGCTCTTCACAATTATGCAATGTGGCCAAAAGGGTTTCATCAAAGCAAAAGAAGGAAAAACTGGATCCAGGTCTTCACAAAATGATACTTAAATGAACTTTAATATCCTTGTAGGACTAAATCCTTGGCCTACCAGGACAAAGACTGAAATTATGAAACTTCACAACATGTCTTTTTTATTGATATGTTACATTTATTCAGTCCCTTTGTGCTAAATTAGGACTGGGATCTTGAACCCATTTCTACTAATGCCTACTGTCAATCTCAGTTTCCCCATGACCACATATTATCCGGTACTTATTATGTTGCCCTTTCTTTGTGTAAGGACATTTCATAAAAGTCTGGGGTTTCTGGCAGCCACAAATAGCTACCACTAATACTATGGGAACAATTTTATAGAAACCACACGGCTAATTAACAGGATGCTCATAAAACAGGAGAGTCCTAAAATACTAAAACAGAACATTGGCTGCTAAACTAAGAAACATGGGGCAGGGGTGGGGGAAGGAAGAGATTCCTATATGGTGACTGCTCCTCTGGCTGCATTATCTCAGAGTTTATCACTTCTATTTTAGCAAAATACTTTTAATGTTTTAAAATCACTTTGGCTGTAATTAAACTGCCACTACTTTCCTCTGGCTTCTTTCTATGATGGAGATTCTCTAACATGGACCTCTGATGTCTAAACTTTAAAAGATCTGTAATCTCTGTAAGTTGTGAGCAACACTCTGTGTGTCTACGTTTGAGGAGAAGATTCAAGGCTGGCTTTCTTAGCTTTTCAGTGTGGTCGTGCTCCAAACCACTGCTCTGAGAGAGGTTGTGAAGCCTAATAAGTGAGCATATATCCTAGATGATATTCGAGACCCCAGCCAAGCTAGCAATCCAAATTTCTTCTGTTGATATCATTACTGCTTATATTTGCTGGAATAAAATTTCAGAGTCAGATTAAACATGGGAAGATTTAATATATTTCACTATAGTGGAATTTCACTTCTAGTATTGCAGTAGTTGTGGCCAAGGAGAAACTATCAACAAACCATCAAAACTGCATCTAAATTATCACAGAAAAAGGTAACTCCTGGAATGAACACTGGGTCCAATGGACCACTATCCTCTTTGATTGGAGTCTTCTTCCTTCCATGGCTTTCCATGCATACTTTTGTGCTCTATCCTAGAACCTACTAAAGGACACTCAGAGAAAACGTCAACTTAAGATATTTGCAAAGATTAAAGAAGCTCAGAATTTGTTTACAGGGCATTATTTGTACCACACTGTATATTCACTGCCATGAAAGCAGAAAATAGTTGAATTAATCCTCACAAAGCAAATTAGGACAATATTGTGCTGGGTCACGTTTATGGATTATCAGATTTCCAGCCATCCATCTTGAGCTATCGCTTTGCAAATACTCAAAACCTAATTTGATACTCTACATAAAATTGGGACAAACCCAATTGCATTCCCTCTCATTTGTCAGGATTTCATTCTTCCTAACAAGAACAAAAAGAACTAAAGAGTTTGAAACAGTTCCACGATATAATGCTTTTCACTGTGCATCAATGGATGACTTTCTTTTTAGGTGCAATCTTTCCTGGTTAATTCATGTGTAAAGAAGCACTGAGGGGAAAATACCATAGTTTAGTGGCCTTCCCTGCATTCACTTTTCCCTGGAACACAGCATGGCTGTCATCAATTTTATCTCAGAAGGAGGGTACACCATCAGTTTACACATTGATTGCAGCCACTATTCCAAAGAGAATCAAACCCATTGTAGCTGGTTACAATAGAAGCTCAGATCATAGAACTGCCTTCTGGTGAAATTGACCAGGCAGTCAGCAATCAATATCAAGCACCCACTGTGTGCAAAACATTAGACCAAAAGAATAATACAGGTAGGCCCTTTTGTGAGGGTATGGTCACTGACATTGACAATTGACTCAAATTCCAGACCGGTGAAAGCAGGCCGCATGATTTAAGTCATCTTCTTTCTCTTCTCATTTAAGAGTACTACCTATTACTGTACTCCCTCAACTCAATCCCTCACCTGAATTTCCCAGACCTGCTTATTTGAACATCACCACTTCCCTCGCATTAGAAATAATGGTACTCTAATAAGATGAGTGTGATTTTCTCACATGCACGTAGGTAAACAGAGTGCCTGCCATCTGGGCTCTGGATGAAGTGTGGGCCCCAAGAAACAGACTCGAAGAACAGCTCATCTATTCATGCAAGGCATTGTGGTGAGGCTCCTTGAGATTCACTGGCCTTGTCACTTTTCTACCCCCTTCTCACGTAATCCCTCCCTCCTGGCCTCCAAGAATCGCCATCATCAACACAGCCTCTGAGCCTAGAGAGTGAGAATGCTTTCCAATCATGTCATGGGGTGATCTCCATCCCTTCCCCAGTATACACAGCTGGGGCAGGGGCAAGGAGGAGGGCACTTATTTTAACATCCTCTCTCGCCATTTTAGAAAATGCTCTGGAAACAGGCCAGGATTTGCATAGTTCTCTGGAGAGTTGTTTAAGTCAGACCATACTGAAGAGGAAAAAAGTATAGGGACCTCAGATTATCTAAAATATTCACCTAAATATGCAATTATTTTCTATTTGATGTTAGTTATTTCTATCATGTGAACAAACATGATAAGAATGAAAAGCTTCTAAGAAATTTGAAGCATGTTAACAGGACAGGGGATATATGTATACATATAGCTGATTCACTTTGTTGTACAGCAGAAACTAACCCAATATTGTAAAGCATTTATACCCCAATAAAGATGTAGGAAAAAAAAGAGTATAACACAGTAATATTAACTGGCCTGGGGACCAGATTCTCAACCAATGCTAGCTTGGTAAGAATTATTAAAGAGTTGTTTGGGGCTTCCCTGGTGGTGCAGTGGTTGGGAGTCTGCCTGCCGATGCAGGGGACACGGGTTCGTGCCCTGGTCCGGGAAGATCCCACATGCCGCGGAGCGGCTGGGCCCGTGAGCCATGGCCGTTGGGCCTGCGCGTCCGGAGCCTGTGCTCCGCAACGGGAGAGGCCACAACAGTGAGAGGCCCGCGTACCGCAAAAAAAAAAAAAAAAAAAAAAAAAAAAAAAAAAAGAGTTGTTTGAATGCCTTTACAGTATAATTTTTCTCACATACAAAAAGCCACAGTCTTTCCCCATTCTTTTGCAACCATGCTGGGAATATATGTCTAATTTCATTGCATACAATGCCATTATCACACATACTGAAAAGGAGGGGTGATGGCCTCCTTCTTTAAAGTATCCTTCATTCCAGGGGAGAGCAAGTTGGCAGAGTAGGAGGATGCAGAGTTCACCCCCACCCCCTGAACACTTCAAATATACATCTATATGTAGAATAATTCTCCCTGAAGACTTCACTGGAGACTGGCAGAAAGACTTTTGTACAACCAAAGCTGTAAGAAAGATCCACAGGGAATCAAGCAGATGGCAAGGGAAGAGAAGCAATCAGTTCTGGACCTGTGCCCCTGGGAGGGGACACAGAATGGGGGGGTGGGGATGACAAGGGCAGCAATCCTCCCTAGAGACTGAGTAGTTCAAGCCACATATTGGGCACTCAGGCCTGGGAAGAGGATCTCCCTTAGCTACTTTGAAAACTAGTGGGGCTAACGGAAGGGCTGTAAGAAACCTAGACTCCTCTCATGCAGAACACACACTTGCTTATTCCTGAAACAAGGCAGAGGAAGGAGACTTCCCAGGACCCTGGCCAGTTTCCCAGGACCACCCCACATCTTCAGCAAACATTTACTGAATGCCTACCATGCAGGCACTTCACATAGAAATACCACATAGTTCCCCAACCCCAAGGAGTCTGCAATCCTTAAGGAGGGAACACATGAAAAAATATTTACAAACCAGTATGAGATAAATTCCCCGAGAGTGGTACACACTTCTTTCAAAATTCAGAGGGGGTTACCTCTTCTCTGTTAGAGGTAATCACAGTGAAGACAGCTACTCTATGTTGGGCGATTACTATATGCCAGGCATGTAGTAAGTCTTTCATGCATTACAGCTTATTTCCTCCTCACAGGAATAATAGTACCTACAGCACAGGGCTGTCACCATTTTCCAGGTTAGGAAACTGAGGTTCTAAGAGGATAGATAACATGCCCAAGGTCACAGAACACATGAGAGAACTCATCCTGGAGTGGTAAAGCCATGATGTGAGTCTGGGATATAAGCCTCCAAGCCTCATATATGAGGACATGTTTATCAAGCTGCACCATGAAAGAATGGGGTATTGTTGGGGAGGGATAAGGAAGATGCTTCCAAAGGCAAGGGAATTTTTGAATAAAGCCACAGTGCATGGGGAAAGCAAGATTTATTCTCAAAAGCATGAGAAAAAGACTGACTCAAGTCCACAGGAAGTCGGTGGGACCTAAGGACTGGGACAGATTGTGGCCTTGATAAGTGTCTGTTCGATTGACAAGTGGGCACCATGAAAGCTTCTGAGCAGGGAGATGAAGTGATCCACGTTAGCGGTTTAGGCAGATTCATCTGGAGGCGTGACAGGCTGCACTGAGGTGAGAGAGGCTGGAGGCCTATAGACAATGAGGGTATGAAGTGGTGACAACTGAAAGGAGGAAATCTACATACAAGACATTGTCAAATGACAGTCACCAGACTTGGTGACTAGGGAAGAAGAGAAAGAATCAAAATGCACCTGGCAAACTGCTGGATACAGTCATAAGAAAACCAAGAAAAGGAGCTGGTTTGGGATAGAAGATGGTGAGTTTGTTTTCCAATAGGGTGGATTTGGGCAATCCAGCACAACGGAAAAATTCAACACAAATACATTTCTACTGGCACTTGGACTTGACTGTTGTGGATTTTCACACATGTAAGGAAGTTAGATATATCACAGCCAAACTCCTTCAGAGCTTTTCAGACAAAGCCGTCATATTTCAGAAAGTGATACCTAAGTGGAAAATGGGTCATCCTCCCAGAAATCCACATTCAATCAGTTCACCAGAGAGCCATTTCAAGCAATGCCCCTAACCGCGAATTTAAAAAAGGGATGTCTGCCTTACAGAAACATTCCCTTTTGTAAGCCTGGTAACAATGAGTCATTACTTATTTCCAAATTTTTCTTTGTCAGAACACAATGGAATGTTGGCTGGTCATCTTTGCAGCAGTACCTCTCTGATTGGAGTTATATGGTTTCCTTGGCAATGTGGCTGTTACTGAACATTCTTTCATCTTATCTAAAACATCAAATAATAACAAAATCCCCAAATAGCATTTGAATAGTACATTATAGTTCACAAAGAAAATCCACATGTATATTTTCTCAATTGCTTTTCACAGCAACCCTATGGATGCCTATATTATTATCCTTATCTTATCAATGTACAAATTGGGGCTCAGAATGTTATATACTTTCCCTAAGGTCAGAATGTTTAATAAATGCAGAGCAGGGATTTGAACCTAACTTCTCTGATCTACGGTTCTTTCCAGACCACAGATCATCCTCCTTAGGTAACCAAATGTAATTCCTTTTTCTCAAAAGAATGACTTTTAACCACCGCCACCAGGATCCCTGGAAGCTACTGCAAAATCAGTAGAGCTCTAGTTTACCCTCAGTGAAGTTAACTACAATGGTTCATTTGAATTATCCTTAGTGTGCCATTAAAATAAAGGATTGATTTTGAGCAGCCATTGGGAATCATTAATTACCAGCAATTTAATACCAATTATTTCATAACTCAATGCTAATGTTAGTTACTATTTATTCATTTCTCCATTGGACAAACATGGAGTGAGCAACGGCTATGTCCACATACTGTGCTGGATGCTGGGGATAACACGGTGACTATGGAAAAGTAGAGAGAACACTGAAGTAGAAGTCAGGAACTACAACTTCTAGTCTGGCTCAACCATTAGTTATCTATGTTGCCTTGGGAAAGCCATTAAATGTCTTCTGTGCCTAGTTTATTTACATGACTATGTACAATTCAAATAGAAAAATGTGTATGAAAGAATTCTAGAAACACTAACATCTGGACGCATATGAGGTTTGATAAGGAAAAAAGAGGACCACAAACTTACAGAGTAAGACAAATAGAGATGGGTGACAAATGAATTAATTAGTAATTTAAACAATAAATGAGCTTATTTACAAAACAGAAACAGACTCACAGACTTAGAAAACGAACTTATGGTACCAGGGGGGAAGGGAGGGGAGGGATAGATTAGGAGTTTAGGATTGACATGTACACACTGCTATATTTAAACTAAAATACCTTCTCATGAACAAAATAGTTTTTAAAATAAATATGTCTCATTACTGTTGGGTACACATGGTAAGTAATAATAGTGGCTGACTACACTGGCTACACACACACACACACACACACACACAGAGGCTGAATGAAGTCACATAAGAAATAGCCAATTTCTTCCTAGTACTTTCAAAACAACCTCTCAGTTGAATGACTTTAACAGGTGCTTTTTTCTTTTTCTTTTTTTTTTTTTTTTTTTTTTTTTGCGGTACGCGGGCCTCTCACTGTTGTGGTCTCTCCCGTTGCAGAGCACAGTCTCCGGATGCGCAGGCTCAGCGGCCATGGCTCACGGGCCCAGCCGCTCTGCGGCATGTGGGATCTTCCCAGACCGGGGCACGAACCCGTGTCCCCTGCATCGGCAGGTGGACTCCCAACCACTGCGCCACCAGGGAAGCCCAACAGGTGCTTTTTTTTCTAAATGATTTCTGTGCAAAAATAAGTATCACCAAAGGTTCATAACACAGTCCTACCAGAACTGCTTTAATGACTTTCTGGATATTTTGAAAGAACATTAATTCTTTCTTCCTAAATAATCTCAAATTTCACCCCTCTTCTCTGGCCCCACTACCAATGCCTTAAGTCCATGTGACCTTTAGCCAGAGCTACAAGAGAGCATGGGCTTTGGAGTCAGACAGACTTGAGTACTGGCTCTGCCACCTACTAGCCTTGTGACCACTGATGAGTTATTTAACTTCTCTGAGTCTCAATTTCTTCCTCTTTCAAATGAGGAGATAACAATAGCGTTATCTTCATGGGATTGTTGAATAATTAAAATGGGAAAATGTATATAAAGTATAGAAGAATGCAATGCCTGGTATGTAGTAAACACTTTTTCGATACTGAGATACATGGAGATATAAACACAGAGCAGAGATAACTTCAGAATTTCTATTTTGGAGGGATGTGGGGACAATAATCTGGTCGGAAAGTGGCTTGAAACTATTGATATTTTTGCATAGCCTGTTTCATTAGGTGGCGGAAATGGCCATCAGGGGAAGGCCTGAAGGAAACTGCAGGGGTATTAAGCATCTCTCCAACCATTCCTTAATGCAGGTTCTGATATAGACATAAAGACAGAAATATGATCTCAAGGAGGACACATCACTCCCCTGCTTAAAAGCCTTTGATAACTCACCACTGTATGTTGGTTGAAATTCATACTTTTTATAATGACTTCCAAAGTCTCATACAATTTAATCACAACTTTCTGGTTTCTTCCACTGGTATCTCATCCCCTAGCTATATTAGGGGTTATATATACCTGTACCCTATTTACATTAGACTGCTCACTCTTCTCTAAACAAGATATACATTTCCATTCTTCTGTGTTGTTGATCATGTTATCCCTTCTACCTGTATTGCCTATCATCTTCCACGTGTGGCAAATTTCTAACCATCATACAAATCCCAGATACAAATGCCACTTTCTTAATAAAGTCTTTCCCAATTAAAAAAATACCATAATTACTGAAAATGGTAAACTGAACAATCAAGAAGCAGTATAGATTTGGTGTATTCAGTTTAATAAAGTAGGGTCACATTAATCTAATTTCTAAATTGGGAAAATTATCTCCCCAAAGTGGTCACGTTAAAACCAGTTTCAGGGGCTTCCCTGGTGGTGCAGTGGTTGAGAATCTGCCTGCCAATGCAGGGGACATGGGTTCAAGCCCTGGTCCGGGAAGATCCCACATGCCACAGAGAAACTAAGCCCGCGAGCCACAACTACTGAGCCCGTGTGCCACAACTACTGAAGCCTGCGCACCTAGAGCCCGTGCTCCGCAACAAGAGAAGCCACTGCAATGAGAAGCCCATGCACTGCAACGAAGAGTAGCCCCTGCTCACCACAGCTAGAGAAAAGCCTATGTGCAGCAACGAAGACCCAACACAGCCAAAAATAAATAAATTTATTTTAAAAAATAAAAAATCTTTTTTTAATTAAAAAAAAAATAAAACCAGTTTCACATTTCAAATGAGTACAGTTTCAGTTATCTGGAAATTCATTTGTGTGTAACACCTGAGTCTCTGATTATTGAAAATAAAAGGGACATTAATATACCTTCCTTTCTTAAGATTCAAAGAGAAAACACACACACACACTATATATACATATATAAAGTCATTAATATATAATATTAATATTCTAGAAATATATAATATCCCAGAGCTTTATTCATTCATCTAATCAACATACAAATTGTGGCCACTCATTCCACATCTGTGGCTCCCAAAGGACCTCAAAGAGTTAATGTGTTTATTTCACACTCCAGTTTGGAATGCTACTCTTCCTTCCACTATTGGAATTCTGTTTCAGCATTATATGACAGAGCTTCCCTAATGCCTGCCTATGGGGATGCTGGTAATGATGCCATCTGACACTTATCATAATTTCATTCAAGCTCATATTGCTTTTACATTGTATTTCTCTTTGCCATTCTGGCTCCTAACTGCCAGCAGCAGGCTCAAATTTTACCTAAACTGGAGCATTTTGACTTGGGGAGAGAACATTGCTCTCAGCACCATTTGTTTAATAGTATACATTACTGCAGGGGGAGGGTTCTGACCCAGGGCCAAGTCCCCTACATCCAGAGTATGGGAAATTTCAAGGGCAAGACAGCAGCCCCTGCAGAGATATGAAAATCCTTGCTGAACAGCCAAAAGTGAGAGTGGAAGAGAATCTCAATGGAACCTGTCATCCCAAATCAAGGCTGAGCATGAGGCATGTGGTCAGAATGAAGGCAGGAAGGAAAACAAGGGGCCCCTCAGTTGCCAGACAAGTGAATCATAACCATCCTTCCTCCCAAATGTCCTCCGCACAGGTAATGCTAAGTAGGTTCTAAGTGCTAATCAGAGACGCCACAAAATAAGGTTTGAAAGAAGGCAGGTGACACATGCAGGATAACAAGAGCCAAGGGACAGATAAACGGTTTTAATTCACCTGAAGATATGTTCCCAATAGAGCCTGGAAACAGACGTGTCTACATAATGAGGGAAACAATAAAGCAGCCCTATGAGGAAGGGTAATTGAAGATGGAGAAGTAATAACAATACAACCTGAGGTAAAGAGGGAAGGGTATTAAACTGTGAATTTTCAGGAAGCACTCAGGCTTCCTGCTGCTGTCAAAGAAGTTGAGGATAGTTTCAGGGTTGGGGTAAAGAGGCAAGAAATGAAGTCAGCAGAAAAAAAATTTAGTGGATTGGGCAATGGTGGGGGGGGCGGCAGGCAGGGTATAGGATGAAGAGGGAACATAACGAAACAGAAGCTTCTGAGATATGGGGCAAGTGTAACATCAGGTCCCACAGTGACCCCTGCCACCTTCAGCACTTGTGCCAGATCCTCGTCAATCGTTACCTCCTCTCCCATCCACTCCGGCAGGTGTGGGTAGCTCCCTGCTGCCTCTAATTTCTCAGGGTTCACATTGACTCTCCCGTCACGGTTGACCCTATGCTACTAGACCAAAATTCCAGAACTTTCCCTCTCACTCGACATCATATTCCTTCCCAGTGACCTTTCCAGGTGTCCGGAAGTTATCTGTTTTCCTCAGAACTCTAGTTTCACAGAGTGGTTCATGTGAGAAGGTGGGCTGAGCACTCCCCTGCTTCAACTGAAAAAGCCCCACTTTTGTCCATTTGATATATATTCAGGTGCAGAGTCATTTTGTTCAGAAGGGTGTCACTGTTCATAAAGATCTGAAAACTACTGTGACAGAACCATGAGTTACTCCCACTGGGAACTTCCCCTTCAATGGAGCACTTGACTCGCTGACTAGCCTCTTTCTGACCAGGATGCACATGGAGCATGACAGGTTTTGTCAGATTGGTCTTTCAGGGCCTCCCCCATTACATTCTATGGGCAGCTGTACAAGGTTCATACTAGCTCCTGATACAGGACTGCCAAGATCAGGCTCGGTCAGTCCTGGTAAAAACAAAACAAGACAAAACTTGTTCAGAGCCCTCACAAGGACGCATTGGCTAAAGACCATCACACAAAATTTTATCAGGAGCTCCCACCAGGATGGCCAGGCGTTCCAACGTAATGTATAGTCTTCTTTATTTCTCTGGGATTGTACATTTCTACTTTCACCACAGCTTCTTACAATCCTTCCTGGCTCTTCTAGAGACGTGTGTATTATCTTTAGATCTCCAAGGCTATAGGCTGAAGGCATCCAAATATATGGTGTTTATTTCCAAACACCTTGCACTCTAAATCTAGGCCCCCTCCTGCAAACCAGCACTTCGTCACAACTGCTAAGTACTTAGTTGCCCCAAATTTCAGGAGATTTGAATCTCTCTTTTTGTGGCTTTTATATTTTATTCTCTCACTGAGCTAACACCAAAACACAAACCTGATAAAGACACTAATAATGGATTAGACTGACATGATATCTATAGGGAGGCTCCATATTTCTTAAATGGCCATTATTTATTTCTTTATTAAGAGTACTTACTATTTCCTCTCAAAATCCAAACTCCCTAGCACCACATTCAAGGTTCTCAGTTATTCTGATCCATCAAAATCTGCACCCTTTATATCCCATGGCATCCTTCTATCAGTCTCTATTCTAAAAACCCTGGACTACCCAACAGTGCTTAAACGTTTATACCTTCCTTCCTTTGTTCTTGCTGTTCCCTCTACTTATAATGCCCTTCCCCACATGCTATATTTACCAAAATGATAATCAGAAGTTCTTAACTTTGGAAATTCCATTTTATCAGCTGATTTAGCTATGCACATGCTAGTTCAAGAAAAAAAAAATCCCCCTAAATTGAGTCCATTCACTTAAAACTTCACTTAAAATATGAAGTATTTTCCCAATGCAACATTTTAATGTTATTTATTTATGCATTTATTTATACTTTACCTAATTCCACAAAGGAGTTTACAATAAGAACACACTTAGTAAGTTAATGATAAATATAAAAAGGGAATCGGGGACTTCCCTGGTGGTGCAGTGGTTAAGAATCCGCCTGCCAATGCAGGGGACATGGGTTCGAGCCCTGGTCCGGGCAGATCCCACAGGCCACAGAGCAACTAAGCCTGTGTGCCGCAACTACTGAGCCTGTGCTCTAGAGCCCACGAGCCACAACTGCTGAGCCTGTGTGCCACAACTACTGAAGCCCGTGCACCTAGAGCCCATGCTCCACAACAAGAGAAGCCACCGCACTGAGAAGCCCGCACACCACAACGAAGAGTAGCCCCCGCTCGCCGCAACTAGAGAAAGCCCGCACACAGCAACAAAGACCCAATGCAACCAAAAATAAATAAACGAATTAATAAATAAATATTTTTTTAAAAAAGGGAATTGGGACCAAAACAAATTACACATATTAATTTGTTGATTTACCTATTTATTGTCTGACTCTCCCACTTGACTATAAGCTCCTTGAGGGCAGGGTTTATATCTGTCTCATTCACCACTGTATACTTAGAACTGGGCATACATTAGGAACTCAATAAACATGTGTTGAATTAATGAATTTTAAAATAACATTCTATGTAGATCATACAGCAAAATATACTTGCTGTAATTAAACCTCAAATTTAGATATGAACTTTCTGGCAGTCAAAACAAAGAAAGGAAGGTGGATTTAATTCTCAAAACAAATAACTCACACAAGTTTTTCAGGTGAAACAAATTATTCTCTAGAATTCAGTTCCAAATAAATTGCTCTTATGGGGTTCATAAGAGGCAGAGAGTTGTATACAGAATGATATACTTGTCAGTACTTCTCCAGCTTTCCTTTGGCTGTTTCTTATCACATACTTTGAAAACAGCAGAGGCCAGAACATAAAAATGCAAATTGGGTAGAAGGGGTGGCTCCAGTGAGACACTAAGAAAACAGAGATCTCTTGATATACAACCTTCTGGAGACCTGGTTTGATTCAAGCATAGAATTTTATATTCCTTTAGATCTTCTATACTGTAAATACAATATTTGCCATATATCATGTGCTTACTGCCAACTAATCAATCATTTTAACATATCCAGTTGCATTTAGCGAGTCTCACTCTTACTTCTTTCCCACTTGTGTGTCTTTGTGTTTGTTGCTCCCTTTGTCTCTAGAGAAAATTTTCTCTACCTTACCAGCGTCTGCCAAATTATAACCTATCTTTCAAGATTAACCAGAAATGCTATATTTTTTTCAAACATTTCTCAACTAGCTGTGATTCTTTGAAATCCCAAGTTATGGTTTACCTCCTTTACTTTGTATTATTTGATTCTGCTTTCTAGTAAAATCATCTAGAAGCATTGCTTTTATGTCAGGAATCCTATCTTGCTCATCTCTAAATTCTCCAAGGGACTACCAGCCTATGTTGCACTAACTAGGCAATTACAAAATATTCAGTTGAATAACAATGGGTTGGTAATTATGAGATTTGGTTACTCGGATTTAATTAACCTCATTCAGATGGTCACACTGGCAATTAGGATCAATCCAGAAATCATGGAAATTTTTTAAAAGATATTTTGAAAGTAGTACTAGTTGGCCTGTTGGGGTAAACAGGAAAGAACATTTATGAATATGGGAACTACAACGTATGGGACAAAAACCAGGGGTCCACCAACTTCTGAGTTTAATCACTGCATAAAACAATCTTATTCAGTTTTGTGGTCACAAATTATAATCCTGATCCTACACTGACGATCTGTCTTATTTGGGAATTTGTAGTCCATCTATATAACATAAGCAAGTTATGCCATGAGAGTTGCTATTCATTTTCCTCAATCCACTGTCGGGCATTTGCTGTAGTGAACCTAATGACCAGATACACCGCTCCTCACACAATGACTTTGAGTTTTTTTGGAAGAACTCCTCTGCAACCTCCCCACAGGAAGACTTGTTGGATATCATCAGCGATCCCAGTTTCTTGACTTTGTGCACAGAGACTTCCAGAAGCCTCAGGGCAGCCTATGCTCAGTTTTCATGTTGGTTCTATAATCAGTGCTGGACATCAAGATCTGACCATTGCATCTCATCCTACTACCCACGCCTCTCAATTTCTTCCAGTTAGGCTTAACTTTGACAGAAGTTGTAGACTGTTATCAGCTGAATGTATTGTGTCTCTTTTTGGCAATCTTAGGTTTTATGTGGGGTCTGAGAGTGCCCGTGAGGCCAGTCAGAAGATGCTG
Organism: Mesoplodon mirus; assembly: GCF_964341445.2. Lineage (NCBI taxonomy): Eukaryota > Metazoa > Chordata > Mammalia > Artiodactyla > Ziphiidae > Mesoplodon > Mesoplodon mirus. Next base: position 110,391,519 of record NC_138981.1, read on the forward strand.
CTACTTCTGGAGGCTGTGCTGAGAAAGAGAGAGGGGAACAAGGATTGCAGGGGTGGAGGGACCCAACTGCTCTAAAAAAAAACAAAAAAAGATAACAGCATTACTGAGATACAGTTCACATACCATAAAATTCTGCCTTTTAAAGTATACAGTTCAGTGGTTTTTAGTATATTCAGAGCTCTGCAACCATCACCACAATCTATTTTTTTTTCTTTTTTTTTTTTTGCTGTACGTGGGCCTCTCACTGCTGTGGCCTCTCCCGTTGCGGAGCACAGGCTCCGGACGCGCAGGCTCAGTGACCATGGCTCACGGGCCCAGCCGCTCCGTGGCATATGGGATCTTCCCAGACCGGGGCATGAACCTGTGTCCCCTGCATCAGCAGGCAGACTCTCAACCACTGCGCAACCAGGGAAGCCCACCACAATCTAATTTTAAAACATTCCCAATTGGGAGATTGGGATTGACATGTATACACTGATGTGTATAAAATGGATGACTAATAAGAAAATAAACAAACAAACAAACAAACACTAAAAAAAACTAAAAAAAATCCCAACTGCCTTTTTTGGGGGCGGGGGGCACACCTTGAAGCTTGTGGGATCTTAGTTCCCTGACCAGGGATTGAACCCAGGACCTCGGCAGTGAAAGCACAGAGTCCTAACCACTGGACCGCCAAGGAATTTCCCCAACTGCCTTTTGATGACTGTGTTTGATCACAAATGAGACTGAGAAACAGAGCAGCCAATGTGAGTCTAGGCTCACTGTAGAGGGCAAAATGATGAAATATCATGAATATCACCATATATGAAGGCAGCAACATATACACTAGTCCTAAATTCTGTTCTTCTGATTTGTATTAAAGTGACATGTCATCCATCCTTTTTTATACCAGAAAAAATGTAATTATGAACATTCAGATAGCTCAATATGAGTAATTAAAACCACAAAGAAGATAAGCTGAGTGTGGTTACTAAATATATCAGCTGAAAATTGGATTTCTGCTAGGTTCTACCCACTTAGTCTTCTATCAATCAGAAAAATAAAGATATATCGATGGGATCCTTTTTTTTCTGGTCATCTTTCAAAATTACTATATGTACTATTTTTACTCATAAGCATCTTCTTTTACTTCTATGTTAAGGATTCTAGTTTTGATCACCAGCTGGAAAATCCAGAGTTCCTATGGTTGCTAGGGAACCAAAAAACATGATTCTTCAAGCTCTTATAATATAAAGGTATAATTATACACTTGCTTACAGGAAAAGAAAAAAAAGAAAAAGACATCCAAAGACTATTTTTCCCTAAAATGACATTAACTAATGCAATCATTTCTATATGGGAAAAAAATAATATTACACAGGGAAATAGCAGTAAACATGATAATAGGAGAATCAGCTGAACTTCCTATTGTTCTCTCCCACCCTCCACCTCTTCAAATCTATTCTTCATGATGAAATAATCTTGATCTGGCCCCCAATGCAAAACACATTCTTCTGTTACTGCCTTCAGTAATATGTCATTTAGCTCCCCTCCAAAATTAGAAACGAGAAGCTCATTAGAGTGGGTTATGAAATTTACTCCTGATAGATTCTCAAATTTGCTATTAATATTTCATTATTGTGATTGCTGATGGTCTCAGGTTCAGGAGGAAGCTTTTCTGGAATAATCAATCTCCTGTCTTTATGAGAAACATTATTCATAAACTTATGTAAAAGGTCTGCGCCTTCATTATAGTATAACCAGCTAACAATCTATCTGTGTGTGCCCATCCGACCTTGCAATTACTGGCTTATCTCTATGATCCATTGCAATGGAGTTATTAATTCCACTTCCTTAAGACTTTTATTCATTTGCTCTGTAGGTCAGCCAGGGAGAATGATCAAGATCCCATTAATAACAATTATCAGCAACTCAGGAGGCATGTGGAAAACAGTCTTTCAAAACGTGAGAATTTGCTCCTGAGGAGAAGTAAACGTAGGTAACACCAATTCCAGGAAACCCCTTTCTCTAACTCAGGAACATCAACTCCAAGGTAGCAGTCTGAAATGAGAACAAGAAAATTCAACAGCATCATGGCTCTCAGCTGGAAATGGACCGATATGTTTCTCATGAGCCTTCTGGCAAAATCCCCAACTGTTCCCTTTAGCCTGTTCACAAGGGTCCCGTGTGTTGCATGGTTTACCACCTCTCGTCAGCTAGTAAGAGAGAGGAAGGAGGCGTGTCTCCAAACTACTGCCCCCAAGTGTCAGCTGTACAAACACTAATGCCCAGTCTTCCAACTGTGCTACAAGCATATTCATCCAACTTTATTTATACCCTACTTGTCTAAGTCAGTACTGCTCTTAGAATCCCTTCTACTTCAGGGAAGCACACATTCCTTGGAAGCTGGAGATGGTGAAAGCACAGCATGAGATTTTCACAGTCCTGAAAAGACTCACAAAAGAACACCTTGCTCAGCATATTGCCAGTAGGAAGGTTGAGGAAACCATTCTGAGCTAGTTCTGCCCACCTTCTCTTCCATCCCTCTGTGCAGGAAGGACACTGAAAGTAGGAGTAATTCTGAAGAAAACAAGGATGGGATCACACCATGGATTCTAGATTCTCCTTTTTCTCACCATTTGTTCTTGCTACCATCCTGGACCAGGCTCTTCTCACCTCATAAAAGGACAGAATTACTTCAAGAACCCCCTTAAAAGCTTCACCTGCTCTAGCCACCATCACTGCTATTACTACCTTCAGATTATTTTATTTTGTGACAACACAATAATCTAGAGCAATTCCCTTCCTGGTTCCTAGTATAGTCATTTATTCAAGAACAAGTATTTATTAGACATCTACTATTACCCAAAGCCATTCTAGACACTGAGGATAGCATAGAGAACAAAACAGACCAAAATACTGACTCTAATGCAACTCGCATCCTAATTAGGTGAGATAAAAAAACAAACAAGCTGGGGACTTCCCTAGTGGCACAGTGGTTAAGAATCCGCCTGCCAATGCAGGGGAGATGGGTTCGAGCCCTGGTCTGGGAAGATCCCACAGGCCATGGAGCAACTAAGCCTGTGTGACACAACTACTGAGCCTGCGCTCTACAGCCCACGAGCCACAACTACTGAGCCCACATGCTGCAGCTACTGAAGCCCACACGCCTAGAGCCTGTGCTCCGCAACAATGAGAAGCCACCGCAATGAGAAGCCTGCACACTGCAACGAAGAGTGGCCCCCGCTCACCGCAACTAGAGAAAGCCCACGCACACCAACTAAGACCCAATGCAGCCATAAATAAATAAGTAAATAGATAGATAAGTAAATAAAATAAATAAGTAAACATATAATATGTCCTATGGGATGGTGTTCCAGGCTATAGATGGCAATAACACAGAGGTGCAAGACAACAATTGCTAGGGAAAGGGTTACGGCAGAAGGGAGAAGCAGTTCTGACTATCTCTTGATCTCTCTTCCGAAATTTATTTTTACTGCCCTGTTATGTGTGTTTACCTATATTCTTATGGGAAAGGATTGGGCAGGATATATAGTAGAAATAAATAAATACATTTATCCTATCATATTATTTCTAAATTCCCCTGCCTGGTTTTTAGGGTCCTCTGTATTCTGATCAAAATATACCTTTCAATATTTCAGTCTCAAATCACAGATTGAAAAGATTATTTAAACCCATTACATCACTCTTGCTGATGGGCCTTGGCTGGCTGGGCATAAACTTCTCTCTCTAAATCCCCTAACACATTTCCTGTACAGTAATATCACAGAAGGGGTCTAGTGCATTCCTACCAGTTTATGTGAAAATGCTCAAGATAAGACTTGCCCATGAGTCTCTGGATGCTGGAGGTGGGGTGGATAAGAGTCCATTTCCATTAAAAGAACAGTCTGACAGGATAAGACTTAAATTCGAAGGAAGAGGCTGGGAAAAGTACATGAATGACAATTATCCATAAACACATGTGCCTCCATTCCCAGCCCTGGAGGTCAGCACACACTGGCTATAAGGAAACTGTGGGAAGAATACTCAGGAGGGAACCTTTCACTTCATGCCACATGTCAGCCATGTGTACCAAAATGTGGACCCAAATGGTCATTCCCTAGAACTGATTCTTGCACTCTGTTGAACTGAGAGTATGCTAAGTTAAGGTGAGAAACAAAAGACAGACATCTGAGACCTTCTGACAATGAAGCCAGACTTGGCTGGGAAACACATAAATAAGAAAGGCCATGACAAAGAGAAAAGGTACACTCATAACTATAAACGATTTTTCTCTCTCTAATCTGTGCCCCAGAAAAGGATAGGTCATCAAAGGGCCCTGAGAGAAAGAACTTCTTGCAACAAAAAAATCAAAGCCCGTATGAGAAAGAAGATTTAGATCTTGACTTACCAATTCCAAGACTAGTGAGTCAGCTAGAAGGAAGGATGGCTAGACTAATATCTGAAGTCTAGAAGAATATATTTTTTTTAAAAAAAGGAGTTCCTGGTAAAACTGCAAGGAAAACACCTGTCTACAGATGGCATATATGGATGAGGAAAGGCAGCTGAGATGGGTGATATCATACCCAGAATGTATGGTACTCTAGGTTTCTGAGATTTAAAAAGAGCAGTTACGAGGGAACAAAATTCATTGTGATACACTTGTATCCAATAAAAATTGTATAATGATCAGGTTGCCAGTAGAGTTTAGAGTGTAAGAAAATGGCATCCGATTTCTTCAGCACAGGAGAAAACTAATAAGAGTCAACTGACCGAGGGCAATAAACCGTCTCTACTTATAGCCAATACATTCCAGGGGAACGCTACACAGAATAAAGAGTGGGAGTCTGTATTCGTTTCCTAGGGCTGGCATAACACATTGCCACAGATTGATGGTTTAAAATGACAGCAATTTATTCTCTCATAGTTCACAGACCAAGGTGTTAGCATGGTTGGTTCCTTCTGGAGGCTCTGAAAGAGTATCTACTCCTTGCCTCTCTCCTAGTTTCTGGTTGCTGTCAACATGCCTTTGCACTCATTGGTCTGTAGTTACATCATGTTCCCCACCTTCACATGGCCTTTTCCTCCGTATCTCAAATTTTTCTCTTATAAGAATACCAGTTATTAGACTTAGGGCTAACCCTAAATCCAGGATGCTCTCATCCCAAACTCCTTAATTACAGCCACAGAGGCCTTATTTCCAAATAAGGTCACATTCACAGGTACTGGAGGGAAGGACTTGGAAGTATCTCTTTGAGTGACACAATTACACCCACTACAGATCTGATCAGAGAGAGGTAAACCTCCAAGAGCTGCTCAGGAGAGGCAGTTCAACAACTAACTTTACTTCTTTGTTTTTTAATTAATTTTTACTGGGGTATAGTTGCTTTACAACGTTCTGTTAGTTTCTACTATACAACAAAATGAACCAGCTATACATATACTCCCTTTTTTTTCAATTTCCTTCCTATTTAGGTCACCACAGTGCCTTAAGTAGAGTTCCCTGTGCTACACAGTATGTTCCCATCAGCTGTCTATTTTATACATAGTATCAATAGTGTATACATGTCAATCCCAATCTCCCACTTCATCCCACCACCACCATCGCCCCCGCCACTTTCCCCCCTTGGTGTCCATTTGTTCTCTACATCTGTGGCTCTATTTCTGCCCTGCAAACCGGTTCATCTGTACCATTTTTCTAGGTTCCACATATATGCGTTAATATACGATATTTGTTTTTCTCTTTCTTACTTCACTCTCTTTGACACTCTCTAGGTCCATCCACATCTCTACAAATGACCCAATTTCGTTCCTTTTTATAAATTTACTTCTTATCAAAGAGCTAGATATCCACTGGTCCAGGGGAATTATTTTCTTAGGGGCTTGGCTCTTCCAACGGTTTCTTTGAAGGAGAGAGCTACTGACTCCCAATTTATCAAGAGCTCTGTCCCTGAGGATGTTACATCTGCAAACTGCCCCAACCCTCTGGTGTTAATGGGTGCAGGCGCTTGTGGTTTTTTCTTTTGTTTTTTTTTACCGAGGCTATTTTCTTTCACAAAACCTAAAACAATACCCTAATGGGTGCATACATCATGGAACTCTGGAAAAAAGAAAATGTCTCATGGTGACATCAGCACCTTAAATAAAACTATAAGTGGCTAATGAGTCCAATCGTGTCACTGTCCGTCAGTGTCTAGCTGTCTGCCACATGCTAGATGCTCAATATACACATATTAAGCCTGAATGAACAACAGATTTTTGTATTTAAGCCCACATTCATGGTACAATTGTGAGAGTAGGGCGCCAACAAGGACAGAGCTGTAAAACAGACTGCTAGGCAGACTGGGTCATTGTGCTCAGAAAACTTATACTCCACAAGCAAACAACTTCTCTCCTGTGCCCCTAATGCAAAAACAAACAAACAACAAAAAAAAAACGTGGTCAAAGATATCAATGATTGCACACAGGAACCAATAAAATTGAAGGTGCTTCTGGCTGCCAAGTTTGGAATTTCAGGAATATAGCAGATAGAAAAGTGTATTCCAAAATATGGCAGAATGCCAGGCGTAGACAAGCATCATACCTGGAAACAGGTTCCCTTCATGTCACATTTCATGTCAGTGCCAACGACATGTGGAATCTATTTTATTTATATATTTTTGGCTGTGTTGGGTCTTTGTTGTGGTGCGTGGGCTTTCTCTAGTTGTGGCTACTCTTCGTTGTGGTGCACGAGCTTCTCATTGTGGTGGCTTCTCTTGTTGCAGAGCACGGGCTCTAGGTGTGCGGGCTCAGTAGTTGTGGTGCACAGGCTTAGTTGCTTCGTGGCCTGTGGGATCTTCCTGGACCAGGGCTCAAACCCGTGTCCCCTGCATTGGCAGGCAGATACTTAACCACTGCGCCACCAGGGAAGCCCTACATGTGGAATCTATGATCCGAGTACAGACACATACACTCCATTCTAGGGTGAAAGTATTAAAGGGAAATGGCCAACAGTCCTCATACTTCCTATTATAATAAAGCCTCAAAAGATGTATTAAGTTTACAAACAGGATGGCTATAATAGAACACAAAACTAAATAGCCCACTAGCCCTTTCTATAACATTATATGACATAAACCAAAACATTCTCTATCCTATATGTTGCAAGTTTTAAATGGAGGAGAAACTCCAGAGCCCCTTATCAAACACTTGTCATGTTCCTTTGGGTATAAATACCAACAATGAAGAAGACCTAATCTCCCCTTCATAACTATATGGTTTCTGACATTGCTCCTCTTATGACTTCCGTGTCAGTAAAAATGTGTAAAAATTAAAGAAGCCCAAGCTGCCCTGGTAGAGAAAATTAGTAGCCTGATATTCAAAAATACCCTTCAGTATTACCCAGGCTGCACTACACTGTAAAAATCTGGGCTTTTTCCTCGGAATGCTTGGAAATTAGAATAGGCCTGGCTAGAAAAGTCACTAATCCATAACTAGAAGGCAACAAAATGTAATCAAATGTTCCTTTGCGCATGAAAAGTGTGTGTGTGCATGGGGGAAGGGTATTTCATTGAACCCTATAGATCCTGCAGTGAAAGCCCTATAATGAAACACAAATTATGTTGCCTCTGAGCAATAAACTGGAAGGCTGACACCTTAACTTGCCTTTTCAGGGTGTGTGCCTCTTTCTAGCAATTAACCATGATAGTTTTATTATGGTCCATGTAACAGCTAATCAATAGGGTGGGATGCTGGTTCCATTCCACAGCCGGTCCTGTGTGCCTGCATAATGCCCATGATTTTGCTCCCAGGTGTTCAATCTAATCCATTTATGGCTGTTTATGGCTCACGGTCAGAGAAATCTTCTATTTACAGCTCATTCATCATTCTTAACATTTTCACAAATCCAGGCCGAATGCTCTCAGGGTAGGAAATAAACCCAGACTTCCCCAAGCCCCTTTGCCATCTCAGCACACCAAACTTCCTTCTTCCTCTGAAAGGCTCACAAATCATATTTTGTTACATTCCAAATTTACCTTAAACTGGTTTCACCTGACCCATGAGATTATGCTACTCGGAATTTAGAAAGCAAATGTGTAATTCTAATTTCTCTTCTACCTTACAGGAAACTAGTTGATTCTACACTGGTTGTCCCAGTTCTTTGGAAGTGAGGTAAGGATGGGTATGGATGAAGGTCAATAACCAGTGTGAATACTGCCATGATGCTAACCCGAAATCAGACTAAAGAATCAATATCACTTCAGAATGTCACCAACAGAGTATTATTAAGTCCCACTGAAATATTCAGTCCAACTTTTTTTTTTTTTTTTTGCAGATAGAGTACTGCCACAATCTCATACCTCTGTACATCATTTGTGAATACAAGGGAAGGGAATGTCCCTTGAATGTCCCCTTTTGAAACCACTGCTCTGAAAGCCTGCTGAGACGTTTTAATAAAACTTACAAAATTTGTCTGAATTGGGAGGAAAATGCAATACTATGTAACCTAGGAGTCAATACCTTGCAGCCAAAGACTACCAGAAACACAACTGTCATGGAACGAACTTAAATGTATGGGTTTATTGCAAGGAGGGCACAGAACATCGTGGGGGGCAATGGGGGTGTTTCAGTGAAAGGAACACGTTACAGAATTTGGGCTTGTGTTGGGTGACTCTGGAGACGGTTTAAGGACTCAGGGTCATGCTCTGGATTAAGTTCTCTCAGGAAACAGCAGTGATTTTATGAGTGGAACTCAGTAATTTTTATGTAGGAGGCACAAGGAATGCAGTGGGGCTAAAAATGAATTGGTGAAGAAGTAGCAGTCACTCCTATTCACCAGGGTAGGGAGACATTTGGTCATTTTTGTGGTTCGGAAAGGGTTCTTATTTTTGTCTGTGGTCAGACATGCTTACAAAGTAGTCTTGTTTTGTCTTCCTCTCTCATGATCACAGAGTGACCTGGTTTGATGCTGGTGTTCTGAGAAATTATTTGACGTTGAACAGGAACACCTAGATCTACATAAGAGTGCCAGGACAGCAACAGGTACTAACCATTCAGAAGCCATGCTTTTCTTACTCACAGGTTTTGTGGAGGGAAGAGAGCTGTCATGAAATCTCATAAGCAATGATAGAATTTTTCAATGCCAGACAAACAAACAACAACAACAACAACTATATCTATATCTATATATCATGCTTTCTGAAAGAATCCTGGCCTGTTTTCATAGTCTCTGAAATACTGACACAGATGTTTCTAGTTATCATAGTTTGGGTTTCTCAGGACTTGTTTATGGCTGCTGATATGAGCTTCCTTTTATGTAGTCTCTTTTCTTACAGAACTAAGACAAAAAGTAAAAATACAAAGATACATAATAAAAAGAAGCCATATTTTGAAATTAGGAAAAATAAGTTTTTTCCCCATACTTGTTCTACTCCAAAGAAGTCCATACTCTGATAAGTATTTTCAAATGTATACAATATTCCTTATTAACCTAGACCAATGAGAAAGATACAGACACATAAAAGTAAGCATTCCAGGGAGAAATACTGAATAAAACAAATTTCCACCCTGGGTACTTCCATACCAGGTCTAGTACAGAGCTCTAAGGGCCGTTTCAGAAGAAAATTTCTCATCTTCCAAAACATCCTTTCTCTTTTTAAAATTAGTTTTAATTAACATTGGTTTATAACATTATGTATCATGTAAACACTATATTTCTACTTGAATACACTACAGCATTCTCTACATCAAAACTTTAGTTTCCATCCATCACCATACAGTTGACCTCCTTTATCCATTTCACCCTCCACACCCTTCCCCTCTGGTAAATACTACTCTATTCTTTTTATCTACATGTTTGTTTTTGTTGGGTTCTATTTGTTCATTTATTATTTTTATATTCCATATGAGTGAAATCATACAGTATTTGCCTTTCTCCATCTGATTTATTTCACTTAGCATGGTACCATCAAGATTCACCCATGTTGCTAAAGGCAAGATTTCATATATTTTTATGGATGAGGAGGATTCCATTGTATATATATATAGCACATCTTCTTTATCCATTAATCCACTGATGGGCACTTAGGTTGTTTCCACATCGTGGCTATTGTAAATATTACCGTGATAAACATAGGAGTACATATATCTTTTTGAATTAGTATTTTCATATTCTTTGTATTAATACCCAGAAGTAGAATTATTGGACCATATGGTAGTTCTATTCTTAATTTTTTCAGGGACCTCCATACTGTTTTCCATAGTGGCTGCACCAACTTACATTCCCACCAACAGTGTAGAAGGGTCCCTTTTTCTCCATATCTGCACCAACACTTATTATTTGTTGTCTTTTTGATAATAGCCATTATAACAGGCTTGAGAGGATATCTCAGTGTGGTTTTGATTTGCATTTCCCTGATAATTACCGAGGTTGAGCAACTTTTCATGTGCCTATTGGCCATCTGCATGTCTTCTTTGGAAAAATGTCTATTCAGCTGCTCTGCCAATTTTTAAAAATTGGATTGTTTGGGGATTTTTGTTAAGTTATATGAGTTCCTTATATATTTTGGATATCAATCCCTTATCGAACATATGATTTGCAAATACTTTCTCCAGATTGGTAGGTTGTCTATTTTGTTGATGTTTTCATTTGCTGTAAAGAATCGTTTTAGTTTGATATAGTCCCATTTGTTTATTTTTGCTTTTGTTTCCCTTTTCTGAGGAGACACTTTTTAAAAAATCTGCCTGATGGCAATGGTAACCCAGGAGAAAAACTGCCTCATTCTGCTATAGCTCAAGGTATTAATAAATTATCTCTACTAGGACTAGTAACAATAGAACTTCCCTCAATTATGTCTGGGGTTTATATATATACCAGCCTCAGGATACCCCAAACTAAGAAATTAAGTTTAAAAAATCTCAGGTTGGTAACAACTCTTTACACCTAGAAAAAGCAAACCTTCTCTTCTCAGGAGGAAAGCATCCTTAACCAGGCCCCTCAAAATTCACATAAAATAAATTCAGCCAGAGCAAAACCATGCCCAGAACTAGAAGAAACAAGAAAATACTTATTGACTCAAAGACTTAAGATATCAAAATCTTATGATACAAGATAAAAACAGGCAGATTTGGAAAGAAACAAAATATAACATCTAGAACTAAAAATGTGACTGAAATGACAACTCAATGGATGAGTTAAACCGATTAGATATAGCTGAAGAGAATAAGTATACTAGTAAATTAAACAGAAATAAATATCCAAAATAAAATACAGAGAGACAAAACAGGAAAATAGGAAACAAAGTCAGAGATATAGAGGATATAATGGGAAGACTTTGTATTCCTAACTAAAGTTCTCAAAAGAGAGAATTATGAAAATGGTGGAAGCAATATTCAAAAAGATAATGGCTGCGAAGATGACAGAACTGATGAAAGGTGTGCATCCTCTGCTTTGGGAAGTATGATGTATACCAAGGAAACTTGGACACATTGTGATAAAACTATAAAACACAAAAGATAGAGAAAAGATCTTAAACGCAGCCACACAGGAAAGATAGGCAACTTACAAAGACATTTGGACTGAGAATAGGATTTTCCACAGCAACAATGAACTACAGAGGACAGTGGAACAATATCTTTGAAGTGCTGAGGCAAAGAAATCAATCTAGAATTGTGTAGGTATCAAAACTATCTTTTAAGTATGACAACAAAATGTCAAACAAAAATTGTGTTTACCACTTTTTCAGGGAGAAAGCAAATTATCCCAGGTATGTGACTAAGTTACAAGAAAGAATGGTGAATAAAGAAATTGGTAAACAAGTGGGACAATCTAAATAAGCAGAGACAGTAAAAATAATAATTACTAATTATGGGGATTTGAAAACTAACACAAATAGTAACAACAGTGCCTAAGTTTAGAGGGGGTGATTGTAGTTCAAGTGTTCTAAGATCTTTATATTGTTTGCTGGGGTTTAGAGACGCTAATTATGTTTAGAATTTGATACATATGCATGATAAACTTTTAAGGCAGATAATATAGAAGTAGAATATATAATTTCCAAACAAGTAGAAGGAAAAAATGGATTTGTTTTTAAAAGCACAGTGGCTCGGGCTTCCCTGGTGGTGCAGTGGTTAAGAATACGCCTGCCAATGCAGGGTACACGGGTTCAAGCCAGGGCCCGGGAAGATCCCACATGCCGTGGAGCAACTAAGCCTGTGTGCCACAACTACTGAACCGTGTGCCACAACTACTGAAGCCTACATGCCTAGAGCCCGTGCTCCACAACAAGAGAAGCCACTGCAATGAGAAGCCTGCACACCACAACAAAAGAGTAGGCCCCACTCACCACAACTAGAGAAAGCCCGCACGCAGCAATGAAGACCCAACACAGCCAAAAGTAAATAAATAAATTAAATTCATTAGAAAAAACCACACACACAGTGGCTCTAAAAGAAGGCAAAAAAGTAGGAGAAAACAAGAAGAATAGAAAATGTGAGACAAATAGAAAGCTTAAAATAAGATGGAAAGGGCTTCCCGGGTGGCGCAGTTGTTGAGAATCTGCCTGCTAATGCAGGGGACACAGGTTCGAGCCCTGGTCTGGGAGGATCCCACATGCCGCGGAGCAACTAGGCCCGTGAGCCACAACTACTGAGCCTGCGCGTCTGGAGCCTGTGCTCCGCAGCAAGAGAGGCCGCGATAGTGAGAGCCCCACGCACCACGAAGAGGGGCCCCCGCTTGCCACAACTAGAGAAAGCCCTCGCACAGAAACGAAGACCCAACACAGCAAATATAAATAAATTAATAAAATCCTACCCCCAACATCTTCTAAAAAAAAAAATAAAGAGGGAAAATTTTATCTAAATTGATCAGTAGTTACAATAAATGTAAGCGGCCTAATACATACAATGCAATTAAAGTATTTTCTGAATTAATATAAACTAGTGGTGAGAAACACTGTTTTCCTCAGTTATTTATTCTAAATCTATCATTGACGTGTAGATCTAAGTCATTTTGAGATTATGTTTCCTGACTTACTCACCTATCTGGGTAATGAGGTCCATAAGTTTGTCCCCTGCTGTGTGAAGAAGACTGCCTTCCATTCATCCTAAAATGACCTTTCAAGACTCAAGAGGGGCCCACTGAGGTCTAATATTCTGGGAGTCTCAAAACATTGCTTCATTGCTCTTTCAAACTATTTCATGATTCTGCAGACATCAATCCTATTACCTCCCAATCTCAGAGTTAAAAGGTCTCATTTGCGTGTTTTATCCAGAGAGTTAGCTTCTCTCCATACCATCTTACCTTGGAAGCAGGAAATAATCCACATGTTGATTTCTTGATATTAAATTCTAATTCAGAAAATGCAGCCTGATAGATCTTATAACAAATATTATTTTAATTACAAAAAAGATTCCATCCACCAAAAATGAATAAAATGAGCCATACTAATTTCTTACATGATTTCTTCTAGAAAATTATTTTCCACATTTTAACCTAAGAAGTCACTCAGGAAGTACTTTTAAATATTTTTGTTGTTTCTGAAAAGTATTAAGGAAAATATTTTAGGTAAAAAAAAAAAATTCAATGCTGTTCAGTATATTAGTACATAAGTTACCATATAAAATATTAAATATTCTAACATAATATTTAATTATAATTATAATTTTAAAAGTAAGGAAGGATAATTAATTTACTTTATGTAATATTAGCATAATGTCAAACTGTAAATTCCTAAATGATACATTGCTTTTGGTTTGGGAACCAAATGTTTACACAAAGCAAAGCTGAAATTCTGCTTAATGTTATAACATCAAAAAGAGGAAACAACTGATTTTCTTGAGCTCTTGCATTTTGTACTTAAAGAAAGAACTGGTTTATTTTTACAATTTTGTTGCTTTTTAAATAAATGACAATCTAAAAAACAAGGTTCTGGTATTTTATTCACCAGCTTTTCCCTCCCACATAATTTACTATGCATGTAGTCTTCATTCCCAAAGAAAGAGCAGAAGTAGATATAATTAATACACTGTTTCCTTTTGTAACATTAATCTGCTTTTCAAAAAGCTTAGTATACTGAACAGGAATTTGATCAGATGATGGTAAATTATGTATCCAGTAAAAATGCATCTTAGGACATATACATTATTATTTGTCATTTTCTTTATTGACATGCTAAATTCTAACACCATTGTTCTTGATGTTTCATGTTTAAACTAATGTTTTTATTAAGAGTATAATTTTTTTTTTTTTTTTTTTGCGGTACGCAGGCCTCTCACTGTTGTGGCCTCTCCCGTTGCAGAGCACAGGCTCCGGACGTGCAGTCTCAGCAGCCATGGCTCATGGGCCCAGCCACTCCACGGCATGTGGGATCCTCCCGGACCAGGGCACGAACCCGTGTCCCCTGCATCGGCAGGCAGACTCTCAACCACTGCGCCACCAGGGAAGCCCAAGAGTATAAATTTTAAGAATAGAAAAAATCAAAACAGTAAAATTGTCATAACCATCTTGGAAATCTGCAATGTTTGGGCTGAATTATTACCAACACATAAACTAGTACTTGAGCATGCCCATTTGATTGCTTCTTATCACCAGACATGATCATTTAGTGTATGGTAGATGCCTCTCAAACTGATGTATGCTAAGGGTAAATACTTAAATAATATTATTGTTAATTACATATTTAGACAGATGCCAGTTATTTCCATTTTTAAAGTTGAAGTATAGCTGATTTACAATGTTATATAAGTTTCAGGTGTACAACATAGTGATTCAATATTTTTATATTATACTCCATTAAGTGTTATTATAAAATATTGGTTATATTTGCTGTACTATACATAATTTCCTTTTATCTTATTTTATACCTAGTAGTTTGTACCCCTTAATCCCCTTCCCCTATCTTACCCCTCCACCCTCCTCTCCCCACTGGTAACTACTATTTCATTCTCTGTATCTCTGTGTCTGTTTCTATTTTGTCATATTCATTCATTTTATTTTTTAGATTCCACATATAAGTGATAATACAGACTGTCTTTCTCAGTCTGAATTATTTCACTAACCTTAGTATTCTCTAGGTCCATCCACACTGCTGCAAGTGGCAGAATTCCATTCTTTTTTTAATGATTGAGTAATATTCCACACCTTCTTTAACAATTCGTCTGTTGGTGGGCTTTTTCCATGTCTTGGTATGAATACTGAGGTGCATGTTTCTTTTTGACTTAGTGTTTTAGTAGTTTTGTTCTTTCCAGATATATATGCAGGAGTAGAATTTCTAGACCATATGGTAGTTCTATTTTTAGTTTTTTGAGGAACCTTCATACTTTTTTTCATAGTGGTTGCACCAATTTACATTCCTACCAACAGTGCACGAGGTTCCCCATTTTTCCACACCCTCTTGAACATTTATTATTTGTAGATATTTTAATGATAGCCATTCTGACAGGTGTGAGGTGATACCTCATTATTGTTCTCATTTGCATTTCTCTAATATTAGCAATGTTGAGCATTTTTTCATTTGCCTTTTAGCCATCTCCATGTCTTCCTTTGAAATATGTCTATTCAGATCTTGTGTGCGTTTCTTGATTGGGTTGACTGTTCATTTGACATTGAGTTGTATGACCTATTTATATATTTTGGAGATTAACCCCTTGTTGGTCACATCATTTGTAAATATCTCCTCCCATTCTGCAGGTTGCCTTTTCATTATGTCAATGGCTTCCTTTGCTGTACAAAAGCTTTTAACTTTAATTAGGTCTCATTTGGGTTTTTTTGCTTTTATTTACTTTACCTTAGGAGACATCAAAAATATATTGCTATGATTTATGTCAAAGTGTGTTCTATGTTGTTGTCTTCCAGGAGTTTTATGGTTTCTGGTCTTACATTTATGTCTTTAAACCATTTTGAGTTTACTTTTGTATATGGTGTGAATGAATGTTCTAATCTCATTGATTTCCATGTGGCTTTCCAGTCTTCCCAGCACCAGTTTTTGAAGAGACTGTCCTTTCTGAACTGTATATTCTTGCCTCTTTGTCATAGATTAATTGGCCATAGGTGCACGGGTTTACTTCTGGGCTACTGTTCCATTGATCTACGTGTCTGTTTTAATGCAGGTCCCATGATGTTTAACTAGCATAGCTTTGTAGTATAGTCTGAAGGAAGGTTATACCTCCAGCTTTCTTCTTTATTTCTCAAGATTGATTTGGCAAATCTGTGGTCTTCTGTGGTTCCATTTGGGAGAGTTGGGTTTCTCCCAGGTGAGATGGACGTCTTCTCCTTGGTTTGGTACATGGCCAGGGCCTGACGGCTTGGGGTTGCACTTCTGTGCTGGTTTCACTTTTTCCCAGTGTGCATTCCCCACTGGGTTATAGGCCGGGTTGGGGCCAAAGGGGTTGGTGCCACACCACTGAGCTGGCCCTGCCACCTCCCAAGTGTGCACAGGCACGAGTACTGGGAAATGGTGGTCTCTCCCTGAGGCAACTTTCTCTCCCTTCCAAGTGTGCTCAGGGATGCACACTCTGGCAGTGATGGTCTCCACCTTGGATCTAGCCTAGCTCCTCCTGAGTGTGTGTGCAAGGACACATACTCTGATGGTGGCGGTCCCCACCCTGGAGCTAGTCTCTCTACCTCCAGAGTGTGTGCACCAAAGCACAGGCTGGCAATGGCTGCCACAGCCCTGGTCAGAGGCAGGGCCAGGGTCTGAGCTGCCTCTGTTCCCACCAAGTGTGAGCTTTCAAGTTGGCAGTGGCACACTCTGCCTGAGTGGGGAGAAGCGCCAGAGCAAGAGGGCTGAAACAGCAGCTGGGTGCGGGCTGGCAGGCACGCTGAGGCAGGCCTGGCAAGCTGGCCTGAGAGACCCAGGCAGTTTTCAATCTGCTGCCTTCGCACTGTGACTGGGCCTAAGTAAGTCTGTGCACATGGTTTTTGAGAGAGGAGTCTAGGTTTCTTACAGCCCTCCAGTAAGCCCCACTGGTCTTCAAACCAGGTAAGGGGTCTCATCATCCCAGTGTCCGACCCCAGTGCTGGGGTGCCTGATATGAGGCTCAAAAACCCTCGCTCCCCATGGACGATCCCCAAGCCTGTGATACCCCCCTCCTGTTCTGTGGCCCCTACTAGGGGTGCAGGTCCCAACCAGATCACTTCTTCTCCATTCCTACCAAACTTTGAGAGCATCTTTCTATACAGTCCTGGTTGTAGAAGGGCTGTTCTGCTAGTCCCCAGGTCGATTTCAGTGATAGTTGCTTTCTGTAGTTGTGGTTTTGATTTGTTCGTGGTGGGGGGTTGTTATTGCCTTTAACAAAATGGATATTTACTGGGAACACTGGGAAACACGGGAATTCTAGACTAGCAGTTGGAAAATACTGCCCTAGCCATATTAATTTGATTATTCTTTCAGTTACGCTTCACTTAGATGAATCCGTAGCTGAAAATGCATGCTTATTATATGAAAGAAAGAAATGAGAAATGGGCTAAAGCCAAACAGGATTATAAAGACAATTTACAATGTAAGGCTTTGGAGGGAGGCTAAGCAAGCTTGCAGCCATGATAATACTAAGACTGATTTTCAGCAAACCGGAATGGTATCCTTTTTAAAGTGGTCAGATTGGGAGGCTATAGCTCATTCCAAGAATGCCATTCAAAATGCTGTGTTAAAAATATCCCTAGTTTGGGGCTTCCCTGGTGGCGCAGTGGTTGAGAATCTGCCTGCCAATGCAGGGGACACGGGTTCGAGCCCTGGTCCAGGAAGATCCCACATGCCGTGGAGCAACTAGGCCTGTGAGCCATGGCCGCTGAGCCTGCGCGTCTGGAGCCTGTGCTCCGCCAACAAGAGAGGCCACAACAGTGAAAGGCCCGTGCACCGCGATGAAGAGTGGCCCCCGCTCACCGCGACCAGAGAAAGCCCTCGCACAGAAACGAAGACCCAACACAGCCAAAAATAAATAAATTAATTAATTAAAAAATATCCCTAGTGAGGACCACTTAGCACCATTTTATAAGCATACAAGGAAGGTCTTTTTTGACTCACAAGTGGTATTTCAGTTTAATCAGACATATTATACATAAAGTTTACATTTAAATTGCTTTATTTTAAAAAACTAAATATAACCTTAAAGAAGAAAGCTTTGTCACAAGGGCAGAAATTTAAAAGATTGAGTCACAGTGTTAGAAGGCAATACCGAAGGCTGAGTTTCAGCAATGTTGAGGGTTTTGGCAGCCTCATTAAAACAGGAGTTAGTACTGTAAGGGATTCATGAAAATAACCATATACCAGCTGTAGTATTTTTAATTAAATCAAACTAATTATTCACTTATGGTCACATCTCATACAAAGTAGGGCGATCACTTTTATGCTGTCTCATCTTTTCAGATTCTAAGCATATACTGTACTTCTAGTGATTAGGAAAGGAACTCTAACTCTCCCACATTTGAAAATTATCTTCCCACCTTCTCTAGTTAAGGCTGTCCAGGTCCTCTATTTAAGGCTGACTCTCTAAAAAGTTATATGGAAGCAAAATATGTCTTCCCTGCCTTCCTATCTCCCTTTCACTGCTCCTCTCTGCTATAACTAGATCTGTCAAATACTCAGGATCTTCATTCTGTCCTGGTTTTCCAAGGCGTTTTGCCAGCCGTATGTGCCATTTGGCCTGGCATTAATTACTCAAGGGGAAAAAAATGAAGGAATCAAGTTCCATATCTTTAGCAACTACATCATACATTTTTTCCTGCAATTAAAAAGGAAAGCGTCCTCACGCTTCATGAAATGGGACAGATCTAACAAGGCCCAGCCCCTTGGGTAGTAATGGTTTCAGACAACAAGCAAGCAAGTAGATACAACTGAAGAAAAACCTCGATCTCCCAGTTGCATACAATGTACCTCATACATAGATTATGAATAAAAGGAGAATAACCTATTTTTCAAAGAAGTTACCTATGGGTCAGAATAAAACTAGGATGAATACTGGCCCTTGCAACTAGGATATCACACGGTTCTTTATATATAAAGACCTGACACAGCATTTGACACATAGTAGGCAGTTAAAATATGGTACCTACTAATTTTTAAGCTACCTCTCATAGAGATAGGACCCAAGATCTCCGAATCCCCTCATGCAATAAGTCAGACTTTCTCGTTCTCCACCTCCCTCTGTCTCTTCTTCATACACATACCACAGCAAGGAGAAGGGAAGAAGGAGGAGAGTCTAAGAGATCAGGAGTCCTAAATATGGATATGAATGCATGTGAACAGTGCAATTTATCCATCCTATCTAGCCATAAATTCAGTTTTGAACTTTAACAACCTCACCTCACAAGGGATTCCCATGCTTTTTTAAAAGAAAATTCTCTAATACGGCTTTGCTTTTTGTCTTAGCAATAGGGAAAAGAGAAAAAGGATGAGAGGAAAGAAATGTAATAAATTAAGAATCAAAGTAGCAAGAACTTTAAAAATGAAAGCTTGGTGTGGCAGGGAGAGCGCAAGACTAGACATCAGGAGACATAGGGTACAGTCCAAACGCTGCCACTCACTAGTCATACAGCTTTGCATAAGTCACTGAACCTTTTTGTTCTGAGCCTACATTTAAACAAAGAAACAAATCTCCATCAAACATACTTCTCTGGATTATGTTGAAGATCAAATGGATAAGGGATTGGAAAGTGGTTGCCCAAATATAAAATGCTATAAAATGAAGTTGGTTAGGGCTTCCCTGGTGGCTCAGTGGTTGAGAGTCCACCTGCCAATGCAGGGGACACGGGTTCGTGCCCCGGTCCGGGAGGATCCCACATGCCGCAGAGCGGCTGGGCCCGTGAGCCATGGCCGCTGAGCCTGCGCGTCTGGAGCCTGTGCTCCACAATGGGAGAGGCCACAACAGTGAGAGGCCCACATATGGCAAGAAAATAAAATGAAGTTGGTTAATACAATTATGTTTCTTCAAGAGGCCCATTAACATTGTTGACTAAGTCTTGATTGATAAGGACATAAAAGGTGAGGAGAAACTGATAGCTCACGAAACAGGACATAGATAGTCACAGCATGGGGAAATAAGGCTTTATTAACCAACTAGACTGTAACCACCACCGTTACCAAATACCTTTTTTTTTTTAACAATGCACCTGCAGGATTCACGATCCCCACAGAGACCCCAAAATTCTAGCAGCTTGAAGCTTAAGAACGCAATTTAGTTGATGCTATATTGGCACACAGCATCTCTGACTTCTCGTCTATGTTCAAGAACTTTATAATCTGCCTCTTTAAAAAATCTGTATCTGCTTTTATTGCAGTAAATATAAAATTCTACCATACGTTTAGAGGAGCTGTTATGTACCCAGCATTGGTTATCTTTGATAAATTAGAACCTCTCCTTAGAAGGGAGAAGGTTTTAGTCACAACCTATGTAATGAAAAGAATCAGAGACACGACAGGACACTGATTGTGTCATGGGAAAGTCACTATTTCTCCTGAGGGTCACAGTGAGCTGAGGCACAGCAGTATAATGCATGAGGGACCCTGGCTGATCCCATCACAGTCAGGTAGTAGTTTACACCTCAGTTTGTCGTTTCTTGTTTTCCTACGTTTTTACTTGGTGCTTTGTTGATGCCATATTGCCACTTTCTTCCTTTTCAATTCCCCTAGCCAATTTCATATGCCATTATCCTCTTTTATGAGAAACTCCTTTTGTGAGAAGCTGGCCTATAATCACCTCGCCATTTCTTTGCCTCCTTTTTGACATGTGAAATGCCTACTATCAATTCACCTTCGTTCATTTTTGCAGTTTCTCCTTTTTGCCTTCAGCTGCTCATTTTCTATGCCATCTCTCATTCTCATTTATATGGGACTAACCTTTCCCTTTCACTAAATGTTGCCTCCATTTATTTCAGTGACCTCAGGAAGCCTTGATCCTGATGCTCATGTGACTGTGAGCTGTTTATTCCTTTTTTAATACAAATAATTTGGAAATTTTAGCAGGGGACCTGTTTTCCTCAGGTTAACTCCTTTAAAAGGGGCTGAAGTTTTAAAAGGCCTAATGTTACATGAATGTTTTGAAAATAATCATCCCAAATAATACAGGACAAGGTCCTAGTTCAAGAATTAGATAATGTAAGAGTCAGCCAAAAGAGAATTATCGTGTATACATTCAAAACAGAATATACTGGCTTTCCAAAAAATACTGAATACTTTCCAGTTATCAGAAGTACCAATTGTAGCCATAACATTATTATTACTGAATGCACCTAAATTTGACTACATATTGCTTCCAAAATGGCTCCTGAAAATAAAGAACAACTGTGGTGCTATCCACAGACGTAACCAAAAAAAAAAAAAAAAAAAAAAAACCACTGCTACTTAAAAAGCATGTATTTTCTGCTTTTACTTCCAGCTCTCTGAAAATTTTGTGCATTGTTTTTCAGATATCGAGATCTCATTTTGGTCATGTGAGATGAACTTTGGCCACTGACCCCTTGGCTAATGATACACGTTAACTAAAGACCTAAGGAATCTTTGTATCATTTAGCAAAATGTCCAATAAGCTATTGAGCCCCACAAAGTTAGCAACTGAGAATTATCATCCTCTACTCACAATTGGACTCACTTAGAGAAACTGTGCTAATACCTGGGTGGACCTGCTTTCATTCATATAATAGCTGTTTGAACAATAATTTTTTACCTCAAAATTATTATGACATTTTTATGGTAACTACATCTAAATCACATGATAGCATAACCCAGAAAAAAGCCAATTGACAGTCATTTCACAAAACTGTCAAGGTCATGAAAGCAAGGAAAGTCTGAGAAACTGTCATAGCCAAGAGGAGTCTTAGGATAAGTGACAACTAAACGCAATAAGGTACCCTGCATAGGGTCCTGGAACAGAAAAAAAGAAATTAGGTAAAAATGAAGGAAATTGGAATAAAGTATGGAAATTAGTTAATAATAATGTACTGATATTGGTTTATTTATTGTGAAAGATGTACTAACTTAATATGTTAATAACAGGGGATAGTAGATGTAGGGTATAAAGGAACTCTCTGTAGTGTCTTTGTAATTCTTCTGTAAATCTAAAAACTATTCTAGAAATGTCTGAAAAATATTTACTAAAAGAAAGACAACATCCAGCAAGCCATCAAAGATAACCAGACACAAGGGAATACCCTGGCAGTCCAGTGGTTAGGACTCAGCACTTTCACTGCTGTGGCCTGGGTTCAATACCTGGTAGGGGAATTAAGATCCAGGAAGCTGCATGGCACAGCCAAAAAAAAAAAAAAAAAGAAAAGAAAGAAAGAAAACCAGACACAAAAGAGAAATACAACATAAGGGAGAAACAGCACAAACAACAGATGGAAAAAGGGATACACAAAACTCACAGAAAGTAAAATTAAAAGGTGTAACACACTATGCTTAATAGTTGCATGTAAATAACACTCAACTTGAAAGTTTTAGCAAGGAATTTGACATTATAAAAAGAATACAACATTACTGTTAACTAAAGTCAACATGCCCTACATTAGGTTTCCAGAACTTATTAATCTTATAAATGAAAGTCTGTACCCTTTAATCAGTATCTTCCATTTCCCCAACCCAACAGTCTCTGTGAACCACCACTCTACCTTCTGTTACTATGAAATTTTCTAAGAGAGTACATTCCAAGTATAATCATCTCACTTACAAACACACACACACACACACACACACACACACACACACAAAAGACAACTATGGGAGGTGATGGATTTGTTCATTAGTTTGATTCTGGTAATCATTTCACAATGATACATATATCAAAACATCACACTGTACACAAAATACGTGGAAGTTTTATTTATCAAAAGTAAATTACTTTAAAAACATGAAAGGTTGAAAAAGAACCCAATAGAAATTCTAGAACTGAAAAGTTCATTAGCCAAATTGAGGAATGCAATTGATAAGCTTAACATCACAAAATAAACTACTATGGAAAACATATCACAAAAAACCCTACCCAAGATGAGACAAATTGAAAGAAAGAATAGAAAGTAGATAATAGAATTAAGAGATATAAAGGGCACAGCAAGAAAAGTTAACATATGCGAAAGGTGAATCCCAGAAGGAAAGGCCAAAAAGATGGATCAAGCAGAAGAAAGAATCTATGAAGTACAAGACAGGACATTTGAAATTATGCAGTAAGAAGAGAACAAAGAATGAAAAAGAGTGAAGAAAGCCTACATGAATTATGAGATACAATTAAAATAAACAGTCTATGCTTTATTGGAGGGCCAGAAGAAAAAGAGAAAAGGAGAAAGGGAGAAAAGTGGAATTTAGAAATAATGGCTGAGAACTTCCAAAATCTGGGGAGAGATTTGGACATCTAAGTTCATGAAGCCCATAGGTCACCCAAAAGTTTTAAACTAAAAAGATCTTCTCCAAGACAAATTATAATAAAACTATATAGGGACTTCCTTGGTGGCACAGTGGTGAAGACTCCATGCTCCCAATGCAGGGGGCCTGGGTTCAATCCCTGGTCAGGGAACTAGATCCCACATGAATGCTACAACTAAGAGTTCACATGCCACAACTAAGAAGCCCGCCTGCTGCAACTAGGACCTGGCACCACCAAATAAATAAATATTAAAAAACAAAATAAAATAAAATAAAACTGTATAAAAACAAAGACACACAGAGTATTTAAAGCAGTAAGAGAAAAAAATTTCTCACATACAAGGGGCCCTCCATAAAACTACTGGTAGATTTCTAAGCAGAAATCTTACAGGCCAAGGAAGAGTTCAGTCATATATTCAAACTGTTGAAACTGCCAACCAAGAATACTTGGCCTGGAAAAGGTTTCCTTCAGAAATAAAGGCAAGATAAAGAATTTTCCAGACAAACAAAAGCTGAGGTAGTTTATCACACTAGACCTGCCTTACAAGAAATGTTGAAAAGAGTTCTTCAAGCTGAAATAAAAGGATACTAATTAGTAACATGAAAAAACACAGAACTATAAAACAGACTGGTAAATGTGTACAATCAAATTCAGAATATGCCAATACTGTAATATGGTGGTGTGTTAATCACTTAACACTATTATAAAAGTAAAAGGATAAGAAAATTAAAAACAACTATAGCTAAAATAATGTGTTAATGGATATACAGTATAAAAAGTTGTAAATTGTGACATCAAAAACATAAAATGTTGGGGGTGGGTACAAGTTTATAGTTTTTGTATACAAGTGAAGTTAAGCTGTTATCATCTTAAATTGGCTATTATATATAAAAAATGCTTTATGTAAACCTAATGGTAACCACAAAGCAAAAGCCTACAGTAGATACAAAAAAATAAAAAGAAGAGAATCAAAGAACATCACTATGGAAAATCATCAGTTCACAAAGGAAGAAAGAAAGAGAGGAAGAAAGGAACAATGAAACTACAAAGTAGCCAGAAAACAATTAATAAAATGGTAAGTCCTTAGGTATCACTAATTACTTTAAATGTAAATGGATTAAATTCTCCAGCCAAAAGGCACTGGGTGGCTGAATGGATTCAAAGAAACCAGACCCAACTATATGCTGCCTACAAGACACTCACTTCAACTTTAAGGACGTGCACAGTATCCAAGTGAAGGAATGGAGAAGATCATCCATGTAAATGGAAACCACAAGAAAACAAGGACAACTATTCTTATATGAGGCAAAATAAAATTTAAGTAAAAAACTGTAACAAGAGAAAAAGTAGGTCATTAAATGATAAAAGAGTCAGGGCTTCCCTGGTGGCGCAGTGGTTGAGAGTCCGCCTGCCAATGCAGGGGACACGGGTTCGTGCCCCGGTCCGGGAAGATCCCACATGCCGCAGAGCAGCTAGGCCCATGAGCCATGGCTGCTGAGCCTGCACGTCCAGAGCCTGTGCTCTGAAATGGGAGAGGCCACAACAGTGAGAGGCCCGCATACCGCAAAAAAAAAAAGTCAATAAATCAAGAGAATGTAACAACTGTAAATATACAGGCACACAAAATTGGAGCACCTAAAAATATTAAGTAAATTCTAACAGATATGAAGAGTGAAATAGACAAAAATAAAATAATAGTATGGGACCTCAACACCCCACATTCAACACTGGACAGATCATCCAGACAGAAAAATCAATAAAGAAACAGGCATATCACATTTTATTGTGCTTCACTTCATTGCACTTTGCAGATACTGTGTTTTTGACAAATTGTTAATGAAAAACACAAAAGATAACAAGTGCTGGCTAGGATGTAGAGAAAAGGGAACCCTGGTGTACTGTTGTCAGGAATGTAAATTGTTACAGTCACTACGGGAAGCAGTATGGATGTTCCTCAAAAATTATAAATAGAAATACCATATGGTTCATCAATCCTACTTATCAGTATATATCCAAAGGAAATGAAATCACTATCTCAAAGAGATATCTGCATCCCCATATTCATTGCAGCATTATTCACAATAGTCAAGACATGGAAACGCCCTAATTTTCCACTGACAGATTGACATTTTCTTTATCCATCCACTACAGTCTCAGGTTTTACATTCATATATATGAGCTCACATATATCTATATGAATATTTAGCTATGCAAAATAAAAACAGATGACAACACAGATGAACCTTGAGGACACTATGCTCTATGAAATAAGTCAGACAGATAAAGACAAATGCTGTATGCTCCCACTTATAGGTGGAATCTTAAAAAGCCACACTCACAGAAACAAAGATCAGTTTTGTTCTTACCAGGCCTAGGGTTGGGGGGAAATGAGGAGATATTGGGCAAAAGGTATAAATGTCTGGTAATAAGATGAATAAATTTGGGGGATCTAATGTACAGCATGGTGGTATAGTTAACAATACCCTATTGTATAGTTTTAAGTCAGTAAGAGAGTAGATCTTAAATGTTCGACCACCAAATATAAAAAGGTAATTAAATTATGTGAAGTGATGGAGGTGTTAACTAACCTTGTTGTGGGAATATTTTTTGCAATATATACATTTGTCAAATTGTCAAGTTGCATTTCACACCCTAAACTTACCAAAAATTGTATGTCAATTTTATCTCAATAAAGTGGGGAAAGAGGGGAAATAGTCAGTATTTGAGTGTATCTAGAAAAATTGATTGTACAAAAAATAATATATAATTGAGTTTTGTATATATATATTTACATACATAATTTAAATTAAAATTAAATACATGGCAATCATAGCCTATAAGTCAGGAACAGGGAAAAACTGCATTTACCTATTCTGAGACTGTTGAGATTTCTTGGAGGAAGGAAATACTGCCAATTAATTTAGACTTTAATAAGTCAAGGATATGCCAAAAAGAATAAAATGCCTAGGAATAAGCTTAACTAAGGAGGTGAAATACTTATATTTGAATACTACAAATCATTGATGAAAGCACTAAATAAGAAACAAATAGAATGATATCCCATGTCCACAGATTACAAGAATTAATAATGTTAAAATGTCAACTCTACCCAAAGTGGTGTACAGATTCAATGTGATCACTATCAAAATACCAATGGCATTTTTTACGAAAATAGAAAAAGCATTCTAAAATTCATATGCAATCACAAAAGATCAAAAGTAGCCAAATAAATCTTGAAAAAGAAGAAAAAAGCTGGCGGCATAAGAGCTCCTGATTTCAAAATATATTACAAAGCTACAATACTCAAAACAATATGGTACTTGCATGAAAACAGACATATAGAGCAATGGAATGGAATTGAGAGCCCAGAAATAAATCCACACATATATAGCCATCTGATCTTCGACAACGGCATGAAGAATACACAACGGGGAAAGGATAGTCTCTCCAGCAAATGGTGTTGAGAAAACTGGATGTCCACAAAAGATATAGTATTCAAGCAATAATGAATAGGAAGTGGATGTAGCTTTATTAACATCAGATGCAATAAATGTCCATGCAAAAAGGATCATTAGAGGTAGTAACCACATGAGTGATATAATAAGTCTAAATGTATCACCTTATAATACAGCCTTTAATATAAAAAGAAAAGTGACAGAACTCAAGCAATTCTCACAAACAAGCAATTTATGCACAAACAGAAAGCAGAAATCCAAATGGCCAATAAATGCTTGAAAAGGTGTTCAATCTCAATAGTAATCAAGGAAATAATTAAAATTATAATGACATACTGCTACATACCCACCAGAAGAGCTAAAATTAAAAAGACTGAAAATAACACATATTCATGAAGATGAGGAACAACAGAAAATCTCATGTTGCTGGTAATGCACTTAAATTTTATTTAAATTGGTACAACTGCATTGAAAAACCACCTGGAATTATCTGAAATTTGAGCCTAAAAATATATCCCATGATTATGATGTCCTATGCTATCATTCAAAGAAAGATATTTTTGAGAGTGAAATGGGGCACTACGAATAATTACACCAGGAGAACAGGTATTAACCAGAACTGAATTAAGCAAACCAGGATAGTCTCCCTATACATGACCCCACAATTTTCTCTTAAGTATATATCCAACAGAAATGCATGTGCTTACACAAAAAAAACATTATTCAGAATAGCTAAAAACTGGAACAAACCCGATGTCTACTCACTGGAGAAGAATGTGGCATCTTTACCCCAAAACAACATAACAAACAAAATATACCAACAAACAAGAATATTGTTGAATCTCAGAAACATTGAGCCAAAAAAAAAAGACACAAAAGAATACATACGGTATAAGTCCATTTATACAGAGTTCAAAAAAAAAGGAAGACTATAGAGTTTAGGAATACAAATTTAGGTGGTAAAACTATAGGAAAACTAAGGAAGTAATGACTATAAGTTTGAGGATAGAGGTTATCTGTAAGGACCAATGAGGAATGAGTGCTTGGAAGAGGTCAAGGGGTGGCTTCTGGAGAACATGGTGGTCATCTCTTCATGTGAGCTATATGATAGTTACATGTGAATATTTACATTGTGAAAATTCATAAGCTATATATTTTGTGCACTCTTCTGCATGTCTATCTATTATACTTTGCAACAAAAAGTTTAAAGAAAAAAAATACCAGGTGCTGAGCAAAGAAGTACAAAGTACTCATGAATAGAGGGAGCCAAGAATTGGTACAGAAATACAGTCTTCAATCTGAACAAAGAAGGCTTCTTGAACAAAAGTGATGTCTTAGCTCCAATTTTGCCTTAAAAAGCAATTATAAAATGAATAGCATTTGTAAGACAAGAATCCCACTGGAAAGATGTACCTTGCAAGGCTGTTCAATAGTACTCTGGAGCACTGAGAACTCCCCCACCCCATGCCAAGGTTTTTTACCCAACAAATCTATCAAAGGAACCTGCTTATAGTACAGTCTAGCCCCTCAGACTGGAACCCCAAAACAATGCTAGAATGAGACATGGGTGTGCTTTTCCAATCTTTCTGAATAACAGTTATAGACAAATCTTTCTTCTTGGGATATTAGCCAAACAAGATAACCCCAAAGAATTCAAAACAGGGATCTTTTCTCTTACACATCCCCACCTCCAACAGCCTCAGACAAACCTCTGGAAGTGTTCCAAGGGATGGTCCTATCAATCTGTCATTTGCTAAGTAAAAAGATAGATTTGATTGAAGTCCTGATTTTATGAGTTTTATTTGTCTGTTTCAGCAGGAGGTAAAATGTGCCAAATTCTTACTTCATTTTCACTCTAAGGTTTAAATATGAATAACCATTCATCTAAGTGTTGGACCACACTGTGTAGAACGACTTAAAGCCCAGGAACATGTCACTTGTGCTAATGGTTTCCGCTAGTCTATTGAGGAAATGTTATGTGTATCTTGCTGACCACTTTGGACTGATGAGAGCAAAGAAAAAAAAAAAGAAGATATCTCCAAGGAAATTCACCTCTGTCCTTAAAATGCAGGGAATCAGTATGTTGAGAAGTTTAGAAATATATTTCATTAGGGAATCTTCAAAAACCTACAAGGGAAATGTTCCCCCATTAAAAATCAAATTTGTACTCTCAGGGATCCAATCAAGAAATGCTTTCACTATAAAGGACATTAGTGTGACAACTGGCAACATTTGAATAAAGACTGCGGATGAAATAATACTTTTTTAAAAATTTTGATAACTGTACTATGGTTATGTAAAGTGATTCTCCTTGATTTTAGGAAAAACATACTGAAGTGTTGGGGTAAATGGACATCATATTTGCAACCTGCTCTCAAACAGTTCAGGAAAAAAAATTATATCTATAACAATCTACAGAAGAGAGAGGGAGTGAGACAGGGAGAACAAATGTGGTAATATCAACATTTGGGAAATCTGAGTGAAGTGTCTATGGAAATTCTTTGTACTATTTTTTTTGTAACTTTTCTAGAAGCCTAAGTTTATTTCACAATAAAAAGCTAAAAATAAATGAGCTCATGAACCAGGGTCTAGGGTTAAGAATCACGATGTGACTCTTTGATAAAGAAAAGTTTACAGACTCAGCCAACAACAAACTCTGTAACTGTGGATAAGTCACTTGGCTTCCCTGAGTCTGTTACAGCACCTCTAATCAAAATGAGCTGATTAGATGGGGGGGGGTCCCATTCCAATTCTAAAATATCACGGTTCAAGATTCTCTTATTTGCCCTCCATAACCTCCTCCTTTTCAACTGGCTGATTACCTGTTGCAAGGAAATATACAAATAATGACAACAGTTAGCATTTATTAAGAATTCTATGGCAGGACCTTCCTAATTCTTTAAAAATATAAACACATTTAATCTTCACGACAACCATATTTGTACATACTATTATTGTATTCATTTCGTAGTAGAAGAAACTGGGGCATGGAAAATGACAAAATATACCTTAGGTGATGGAAGTGGTAAGAAGATAGAGCTGGGACCAGAGGCTACGCTCACAGCCCTTATATAAGAGGTCAGCAAACATTTTCTGTACGTGGCCAGATGGCAAATATGTTAGGCTTTGTGTACTGCATAAGTGTCTGTTGTATATTCTTTTTTTTTGTCTATATAACCCTTTAAAAGTGAAAAAAAAAACTCTTTGATCGCAGGCAGTACAAAAACAGATTTGGCACCAGTTTTAGCCTTCAATTGACTGCTGGCTTATATTAGCCTGCTTCTATAAGAGAACTGACTGGTCATCAAATGACTTAACTGGAAAGCTGCTAGAGTGATCACCTTTTCTAATGCTTTCCTTTTATAGATGAGGCACTAAGATATCAACTCGTTTGCCTAAGGCCATACTACTCATCAGATTAAGACCCTGGTCATCTGGCTCCTCATCCAGTGCTCATGGAATCACAGACCACTATATTTTAGTTGCATCCTGGGGAAATCCAAACTATGCTATTAACTTATATTTGCACTTATGACCACCGAAAACCAATAATCGACTTTCAGTCAAGCTAGAAAACAAGACCTATACAAAAGTTTTCAATGATAAAAAATGTTATACAATTATGTACTTAGCTATTTAATTCAAATCAATTCAATATTTTTCAGTGTAGCATTGTAGAAGGGTAAAAAGAATAAAGTGGACTCTGCCTCCAGAAGAAAATCTTGTGGAGAAACATGAAATTGTGAGCAAAGGACAGGAAATCGAGATGCAGAGGATCAATGAGGGTTGCAGTGACCCCAGGAGTTTCCAAAAGACATAAAAGTGCAAGACAGAGCTAGAAGGAATAGGACAGGCCCTTTGGGGAAGTCTTCTGCATTGCAGTTGCAAGGATTTCAACTCAACAAACATCAAACCAAGACTAACCGAAAGCGTATGCTTTGGGATAACAGTGAGTAAGAAAGTGTTGTCTCTGCTCTCAAGGACCTTAATATCTGGTGAAGACCACATTTTCACTTGTGGAATCTGTAGCAATTTGAACATATGCCTCACAGTACTCCCCAAAACTAGTAACTTGACATCTAACACAGAAGAGAGAGAGAGCTAAAAGATGAATTAAATTTGCTGGTTGCACAGGAAATGGTGACTTCAAATGACATTTATGAACCAAGTTCTCAATAGCTCCCCCCAGGGTTACATCTCCCTGACTTTACAGAGCTGTTTTCTCTGGGGCAGGAAGAAGTGTGCAGATATCAGAGAAGTCAACTATCCAGTCCAATTGACCTGAATCTGCTGTCGCTGTGCAAAATTCAATGTGATATATATTTCCTGTCTTGTTATTTCTTTCCAGTATAAACATCCGTTGAGCATATTAATATGTACCAAAGCAATCTATACCCATCAAAGTCCATGAGCTTTCTTCAGCCCTATTTTGTTCAAAACTTCATCCCCAAATTATGAGATATCTGAATGCTGACTATAAAATTGATGTAATATCAAGCACACTTAAATATTCATCAATTGTTCATATCTGCATGTTACTGTCATGTTTTTGTAGCCTTACAGCAGTCCTTGTAAGCTACAGAGATGACACCAATATTTAGTAGTCATGCTAGGAAGCAAAGTAAAGGAGCTGATCTGGTGGGTAAAAGAGGGAGAGAATGGGAAAGTGTTAAGCGCTCTGAAATGAGTGCTATTGAGGTATGAGAGTATAATACAAAAATGACTAGATAAAAATTAGCAGATCCAGGTTTTGGTTTTGGTTCTGCCACTAACAAGATATAAGATGGTGACAAAGCAATTTTTCTAGCCCTCAACTTTCTCATCTGAAAATGAAGAGCTGGATGAAATAACCTCTAAAGGCCGTTTTAACTCTTATAGTCTATTATTCAATGGATTACACACATTTTGGGGTAAATATGAAAGTTGAAAGGGAAATAAAACAAGTGTGTCCATTAAAACTATTACAAATCAACCCAGGACTAGAATTGTAGACTGTCAACATTGAAAACGACCAGCTGGTCATCTAGTCCAGGGATTGGCAAACTTTGTAAAGAGCTGGACAGTAAATATTTTAGGCTTCAAGGACCACCTAGCTCTCTCTCACATATTCTTGTGTGTTTTTTAAACAACCCTTTGAAAAACATTCTTACATTGCAAGTTGTACAAAAAGGCCAGATTTGAGCTGTGAGACTTATTTAACAACTCCTGGTCTAGTCTAACGCTAATTTTACAGATGAAGAGATTGAGGTCTATAGATGTTATGTGACTTGTGTAAAATCACAAAGCTTGTGAATAACAGAGTCAGGACTAGGTGTCAGAGTTCATAAATCCCAATCTAGTGTTATTTTCTGCCTCCCTAAAAGATGACTTATCATAGACTTTAAAAGCCCCTTAGGGACTTCCCTGGTGGTCCAGTGGTTAAGACTTCACACTTCCAGTGCAGGGGGACGTGGGTTCAATCCCTAGTCAGGGAACTAGGATCACACATACTGCATGGTGCGGCCAAAAAGTAAAAATTAATTTAAAAAAAAAAGCCCTTTAGCATCGTAGAATTTTTTGGGTCTTTTCTATACTCATCTCCCTTTTGGCACAAATCTTCATGACATGTGACCTCATGATTTCTGACTACCTAGGGTCCCCATATGGTACTATATCCAAACCTGCCCTTTTCTAGACAGCATCTTTTGAATCTGACTTGGATTATTTATTCATTACATCTTAATTAACTAATCCATCCAGCATCTCTTTCTCTCAATGTCCTACTTTCTATAACAGGATAAATTTAAGATTACCATTATGAGAATGTGGGTTACGAAGAAAAGGTTGTTCAGTTTTAGTTTGATCTGACTCTACAGTCATAATGGTAATTTTAACACCACACACTTAAAAATGGCATCTCATTCGATACCCCAGAAAGCCCTATTAGGTAAATACTATGATTTTTCTCATATTTTACAGCTGAGAAAACAAGAGTTTCAGTCAATTGCCTCAAGTTACACAGCTAGTAAATGGTGGAACAAGGATTTGCAACCAAGTCCGTCTGACTCTAAGCCTCTGAAGCAGTAAAGTTTGTAGATTCACAGCAATTCGCTGACGGAAGGGTAATAGGGTATGTCACAAGGGATAGCTTCTCTAGAACCCCCAGGGAACATCACAAGTAGTTCCAGTTTCCTTTCCTTAAGAAAACATCAATCATGAGGCTGAAACTCAGGCCTGAGCAGTTACCATGTCACCCATGCCTCCATTCTGGATTTCCCAATCATTATGGCAGCTCCAGCAACAGGGAATAGCCCTGTCTAACCCAAAGCTGTGATGGATAGTGATGGCCTTTGGAAATGGAGTGCACTGGGCCACCGAGAAATAGAATATCCATCAATTAAAACAGAGGGATTCTAGCCAAGGCAGCATTTGGAAATTAAAGTAAACCACTGAGCAGGTGGTGAGAGGTACTTGATCATTCCTATCTAATGTCTAAATTTAATCATCTCCCCAGCTGGGCCACCTACAGCGGATACAGTATAGAAGGTCTTCTTGTTTGCAGAGGACTATAGTGCCCTGCGTTACAGCTCTTTATCAAACCACACGTTTGTTACCCCCACAGCCCTCAGGAGTTGCTCCTGAACATCTGTTAGCAAGGAATTCATTCTAATGGATTACTTGCCTGTTTAAATAAGCATGTAATACGTAAACTTCCAAGTACCATTCTCACTTCATCCCTTTCATGATTTAGTGGAAAATATACTGGGCTAGTAAGCAGAAAGTTTCAGTTCTGTCTCCAGCTATGCTGTAAAACTGGCTGGGTAAACCTGGGCAAGATATTTCTTGTCTCTGGGTCTCAACATCCTCTTCCCACCACCCCCAAAAAATGGGCGTTAGACTTCACGCCATCCAGAATCCTTAGCCAGGCTCCCAGATCTACATCCTTCCCTTACTCCAGACTCCTACTCTCTATGGATAAAACTCAAATCTGATCCAGTATTCAAGCTTCTCTATGATTCAAGCTAACTTCGCTTGCTCTGTTCCATCTCCCCACCTTTCTTGAAAACATATTGTCTGTTCATATTAAGCTGGCTGCTCCACTTCTTTGACATACATCCTATGTTTTCATTGCTTTTGCTGTTGTTGTTTTCTGGCCACCCCACGCGGCTTGCGGGATCTTAGTTCCCCAACCAGGGATTGAACTTGGGCCCGGGCAGTGAAAGTGCCGAGTCCTAACCACTGGACAGCCAGGGAATTCCCCGTCCTATGTTCATTGCCCATGCCTTAATTCAGGCTCTTCCTCCAGCCTAAAATGTCTGCGATAATCCAAAGTCAGCCCCACCCTTCAAGGCCGAGCTCATTCTAATGTTCTCAAGAAGTCTTTCCTTCAGGAGAAAGTAAAGAAAGAGTATAATGGTTAGAGGACCGCAAGCACAGAGTTTATTTGGAATCCTATACCCCATATTGCAGTTGTTCTAATTTAACTCTCTGACAGCCCAAAGTTAGCAAAAAGTAAACAAATCATAATTGTGGACACATTCTAGTGTGTCTTGTGTGGTGATACCCTGATCTTACAAAGTTTTCCACAAACGTAACGGTATACCTTTTAAAATATGGTATGACTTACCTTGAAATCCTCTTGAATTTAATCTTTAAGAATACTAGGTTGAAGACATTAGAATACAGTATTCTCACAAGATCTCAGACATCACAAAATATCCAAGTTCAAAGGATTCCTAGAGGTCATCAAGTCAACACTACCAGCTAATGTAGGATCTCGTGGATAGATGGTCATCCTACCTCTACTTGACCTCTAGCTAAACACTTACAGAGATGAGAAACCCATTACTTTACAAGATATGCCACAAAACACCTGTGAAATTATTAAATTTATTAATTCTTTCAATATACAGTTATTGAGAACCTACTATGTACCAGGTACTGTTTAGGTATGATGGAGATACAGCAGAAAACAAGACAAACAAGACCTTTGCTCTCAGGGAGCTTCCATTCAATTTGTAAGGAAATAAATAACAAGCAAGTAAATAAGTACATTAATAAGACCAAAAAAAGTTATGCAATAAATAATAACAAAAAAAGGGATGCATAGGGGCTAGTATCAGATTCGTTGGTCAGGGAAGACCTCTCTGAGGAGGTGATATTTGAGCTAAGACTTGAATCACCAGAAGGAGAGAACTATGCAAATATTCTGGGGAAGAGTGTTACATGGAGGAAGAAGAGACAGCAAGTAACAAGGCCCTGGCGCAGAGGTGCAGCTACTGTGCATGAGGAACAGCAAGGGGCCAATGTGGCTGGACTGCAGTGAGCAAGAAGGAACTGTAGGCAATGAGGTGAGAAATAGGCAGAAGCAAATCATGCGGGGCCTTGTAGGTCATAGTTAAGAACTTGGTATTCACTCTAAAGGCAATGGGTTGTTCTGCCTTTTAGAATAATATACACCAATGTTATCCCTCTTCCATGTGACAGCTATTTAAATACCTTAATATGTTGCTTATATCCCCACTAAGTTCTCTCTGTTATAGGCCAAAAGTCACCAAATTCTTCAACCATTCCCTCCTAGATTGTTTTCAGATTCCTCCCTATTCCCTTTGTCCCCTTCCAGTCATGCTCCAGTTTGCTAACGTCCTTCCTAAACTGTATAGTGACACATATTAGGTGAGAAATAAATCTTACCTGAAGTTATAAACAAACAACATACCATGCTCAATGCAAAGTACAGTAGGATAATTTCTTTCCTTGTACTAGACATTATGGTTCTATTATTTTAACCCAAGTAGTATTCATTTGGAAAGTGCCACACTTCATTTCTCAAAGCATCAGCAACCTGTTTCATGTGTATCAAAGATGACATGGAAACTGATTTTCATTCATATATGAACCAGCAGCCACTTCCATGGACCCTCATCAATTTTGCTTCAAAAGATGATACCATTTTATACTAAAAGAACATGGTAAACGGACTGCAAAAAAATGGTTCAAAAACTTCACCCATCAATGGATCCATACACTTTGCTATGGGGCTTTGCAGTATTTGCCCACTCTAGGTGACGTGTTCTTCCCCATCCCTTCATTTTGGGTTTGGAACTGTAACTTCCTTTACCAACTGAATATTAGCAAACACAAGAGGAACCTTTACTCATTTACATTTGCTCTAACAGACCCTCATCATCTTATGAACACAGCAACGCAAGAGAATGTGGAAAAGAGCCAAGTCATCCAAACTGAAGCCATCCTAAACAAGCCAGCCCCCAGGCAGCTCACAGATGATTGAAGATGCATGAGTGAGACCAGACGAACTGCCCCACCAACTCATTGACTCACAAGCCATAATATACAGCTGTTGTTTAAAGCCACTAATTTGAAAGGTTGTTTGTTACGCAGCAGTGACTTCCTGATAAAGACCTTTCAGTCTGTGGTGTTCAGTCATAAATCCCCTTCTCCTAACAGATGTATGCACATACATACATGTTCCAGCAGAAGAGTTCAAACTTTGGTACATTCATTTTAGACTTTTGGTGTAAAACATCATAGATAAAATGGGATTTTGTGTCTGTGTAATATAGGTCATATTCATTCAGCTACATAAATACAACTACCTCTCTTGGACTCAACTGAATCCTCATTCTGTATAGCACAGAGCCTTGTATGGTATGTAACATGCTAAATCAACCAAAACTAAAAACAAATGTTACATACATTAAGCCTACACCCGCTAAAAATATGCTTTTTCTCTATTTTCCTTCAGATCTATATGAAATTATGGACCAACTGCAGAGAAAAAATGATTTCTTGGAAGAGCAGGGTTTCCCATTGTGTCTAAGGTGATAGAAAGGATATTACTGCTCTGCTAAATCTTCCTGCAGTTGACTTGCTGTGAACTGCTACAGTAAAGTAAAAGAAAATTATTATTAAGGTTCAAAAAAAACAAGTTGTTTTAAATAAAGTTTACATTAATCTGCAGGCATTGAATGCCACAAAACTCTTTACAATTCCCAATAATTGGTCAGGGCTTATTAAATGTTTTTATATTTAGATTTACACAGTTTAATACATTTTTTTTCTTTTGGTTATTTATTTTGTCTCATTGGGAAAGAAATTTAAGACAAATTAAATTCAATCTTGTTGCGAGTGATGTGTCTGACTGCAACAATGGACTTTTTAAAAAACTACATGCTACAAGAAAACAAAATAAAACAGCTCCATCTTGAAGGTTCTTTCTGGCTATAAAAATGTGGAATGTGCCATACAGAAATAAGGACATGTGTTCTCAAACTCAGCTTGTGAAAAGTACATACATTTTATGTACTTTTTATGTGGAGAGAGGCTGTCGAGAAGGGGTTAGAAGTAGAAAAATCATTAGAGTAAAAACATAAAGGGTGGAAGGGGATACCTAGACTCATTCTATGCTCTCCTACCTGAGAATGGTGAATCCTGGGAAAACAAACTTCAGACAAGAGGAAATAGTCAAGATGAGGACATATTTCTATTTAGAATTCTACCATGCATGACTAGCCTGGTTCCCTAAGCCATACTCTAACTCCTCTTGCAAGCTCGGTTCTGGGACCCAAGTTCTTCCTAATCAGGAAGGACTTTTATGAAACCTAGTTTAGTATTCAAGCAGCCCATCATTAAACCACCTTTACTAGTCATATTCTGATCACACAGCCCCAGTCTAGGAACTGAACTTCTTGCTAAACTTCTTTGTGCCTCAGTTTCCTCACCCAAAAATATGTGATGGTGTGAGACTTAAATGAGATAATTCACATGCCTGACACATAGTAAGAATTCAATAAAAGTCACCTGCTTCTAGCTTACTCCTGTTACTAGGGTTGTGGTGGTAAACTGCCTCACTAAAAACAAAAAAAAATTTTAAGCCTTAATTTATATGGTTTGCTCATCCTCATGGGGCAAATACTCCCATCATAGCTGATGTCAAACAACTAATATGAGGTCACTGGATGAGGAGTCATCAAGAAAAGTATACACAGTTAGCTCTAGTGAGCCACTGTAAGCCAGCACCACACCATTACGTGACCAAGACTCCAACTCCACTTTGTAATCCACTTCAAGTAATTGCTCCTATTATTTTCCCCTGCATCTTAATCCTGATCAATGTAAAACTTTGACCCTATGTTGCTCTCAAACTAAAGTCCCTTTCTTGACTCTTAGAAGTGACCCCAAAACATGTTTTCTATCAGAAGTCCCTGATCAGATAGTGTCCCTGCTCATCTGGGTCTTAGCATACCTCCTGCTTCCAAAGTTTCTGTCGTCATGTCACAATGCTTGTCAAGCTATTCTGTCCTTGAAGGGCGTGTCTATATTCATCTGCATGGACTGCCACCATCCTCTAGTTATGGCTGTGGTTAGGGCTCTATCTGGGGCCAAAGACAGGGCCTACTGAAAAAGGGGTACAGTTCATGACTAGGAATAATGAGTTCAATCATCTGTAGAACTAAAATCTATTCCCTTGGTTTAATTAGCACTTTATTTTCACTATCTGAGTACCAAGCACAACGTCTAGGTACAAGTAGTTGAGCAGACTGCCATAAACACACCGGGAGTTTCAGCACGCTAGAGACACAGCCCATTCATAAATAAGAGAGGCAACATCTATTTAACGAACAATTCACAGCATATAATCACATGCAAACCATGAACTCATATGGCTGTCAAGTATCTTACTCGGTAACTGGCAAAGCTGAAGGCATACTGACACAATTATCTGTGCAAGTGAGTAAGTGATCCAATTATGCATATAATTATGGCACAGCATTAATGCTGATAATGATGAGAAAGATGATCCCATAATGACTAAGCCAGAAAAGAGAAAAAAGTAATTTGATTTGGAAAACATAAAACCACTGAGAGCATCAGTAGGCAACTGATAGTTCTTAGATATTCACATGAAAGGGGTCAAGAGGCAGAGGAAAGGACTCAACTAGCCCAGTGAATTTGATATTTCAATAAATAGAAAGTTTATACCTTACAGATTATATAATAACAAATATTTATAACATGTTGAAATGCATGCGGCAGAGCATCTGATTCTGATCAT
Organism: Mesoplodon mirus; assembly: GCF_964341445.2. Lineage (NCBI taxonomy): Eukaryota > Metazoa > Chordata > Mammalia > Artiodactyla > Ziphiidae > Mesoplodon > Mesoplodon mirus. The sequence continues at coordinate 110,430,333 of NC_138981.1, forward strand.
ACAGTCTTGTTTTAACATCTTGAACTATCTTAGCATTACCATATGCTTATGAGTTTCCCCCGAACTATAACTGTGCAGAAATGCTGAGTGATTAAGAAGCTCCTGGATTTCCATCTCTCCTGAAAATATATGCCTATATCCAGCCTGTTGCATCTCTTAAGACACTACACTAAAGTGATGAAGCTCACTGATGTCTGCATAAAAAGAAGGCTCCTATAGAAACATAACAACTAAGTCTCACCCACAAAATACATCTAGCTTCTCCTATTTACACTACAATTTACTGTTTCCACATGGCCAATCTCCCTCTTCATTTATCTGGCTAGCCACCTTAGCCCTGAGAATGGATCACTCGCTTGCTGATTCTTCCACCTATTTTATTGTTTATTAAATAATCATTATTGAACATCTACTGTGTGGTAGACACTAAAATGTTTGGGATTAAATACATACATACACACAAATATACATATCAGGGTCAATGTCCTCAAAGCACCAACAAATCTAATGCAAGAGACAGACAGGTAAACCGGCAATCACAAAAGAATGTGAAATGTTTCATTTTTGTGTCATCATGGGGCAAAAAAAGGAGCCCAGAAGAGAAATACCAATTTAGCCCAAGGGAGTCAGAGAAGGTGTTCTGGAGGAAATAACATCTGAGACAAACGACCAGTAGGAGGTAACTAAACAACAATATGGCAGTGGAGAAAGCAAAGCCCTTGCCTCCATGGATATTCAGTCTAGGGAAAAACAAACAATAAAAACAGTATGTATATAATAACGCATCAGTTAGGGACTTCCCTGGTGGTTCAGTGGTAAAGAATCCACCTTCCAATGCAGGGGATGCGGGTTTGATCCCTGGTTGGGGAACTAAGATCCCACATGCCGAGGGACAACTAAGCCCACATACCACAACTACTGAGACCACGCGCCTCAACGAGAGAGCCCTCGTGCTACAAACTACAGAGCCCACACGCTCTGGAGCCCGCACACCACAACTAGAGAGAAACCCAAGCAGACCGCGTGCCATAACAAAAAGATCCCACACACCTCAACAAAGATCCCGTGTGCTGCAACTAAGACCCGATGCAGCAAAAAAAAAAATAAGGAAACTAAATAAATAAGTATTTTTTAAAATATTTAAAAAAATAATGTAGTTAGTATCTGGTATGAAGAAAAATAGAGCAAGGTGTAGAGGTAGCGCAATAGGGGTGCACCTCAGATAGAATGTTCAGAGAAGGTCTTGCTGAGGTATTTGCCTAGACATGTGCATACCTGAGAGAGGAATATTCTGGGCCCTGAAGCAGGAGCATGCTTAAAGAGTTTCAAGGATCAACAGAAAAAGCAATGTAGCTGAAACTGAGCAAGAGAGGAAAGAAATTAAATCAGAAGGCAAGCCAAAAGCCAGGTCACATAGGACCTTATAGGCCATGGCAAGGTATTTATTGTTTGGGATTTTTCTTGAATTGCAGGTGTGCAGAATTTAATTAATCATAATTTCTGGTTCAGGTTACCCTATCATTGCTTTATGAATTATTCTTTTCATCTATTTTAGTCTCTTAATAAATATCCATGAACCAACTGCCCAGCCCCCAAACTGGAATCTTACCTGTATTTCTCCACTATCCCACCCCGCCATAGCCCCTTGAAGGTAACCACTAATTTGAATTTTATGTTTATTATTCTTTTTCCTCTTTATTAATTTGATCAAGTATATGTGCATTCCTTTAAAATGCTTTGTCTCACTTGTTTTTTTTTTTCATTTTACAAAAACTTTGTCATACGCTATGCTGTCTTCTGGATCTTGCTTTTTTCACCCAGTATCATATCACTAAGGTTTATTCATGTTGTTGCTTTTCACTGACATATCACATTATGTGAACATTCCACAGACCATCCATTACTCATTTTCTTGTTAATAGACATTTGGGAAATTCCCCAAATTTTGCTATTATAAACAATGCTAACACAAACATTCTAGCACATGTCTCCTGGGTACATGTGTTAAAATTTCTCTTGGAATATACCTAGTATTGAGGCTAGGTTGTAGGATGAACAAGTGCTCAACTTTACAAAATAATACCACATTGTTTTCCAAAGCAGCTGTAGCAAATTATATTCCCACTAGCAATACAAAAGAGAGCTCACAAATGCATCCTCTCCAGCACTTTGCATTTGCAGGCTACCTACATTTTATCATTCAAATAGATGTAAAATGGTATCTCATCATGGTCCTGATCTGTATTTCCCTAAGTAAAAGGGGGGTTGTTTATCTCTTCGTGTTTATTAGCCATGTTTCCTTTTCTCTGAAATCTCTAGTCCTCTTTTTTTGCTTGTTTCTCCATTCACTTCTTTTATAATTATTTTTTACTGAGGTAACGTTGGCGTATAACATTACATAAGTTTCATGTGTACAACATTATATTTCTGCTTCTGTATACCTTTCAGCATGCTCACCACCAAAAATTTATTTTCCATCCTTATGTAACCTGTCTTTCAATTTTGCCTATGGTGTTTATTGATAATCAAAAGATCTTTAATTTATCAACCTTTTATACTATGGCTGGGGTCTATTTTCTCACTCCAAAGTGAGACAAATAATCACCCACATTTTCTTTTGAAAGTCTTAAAATTTTGCTTTTGACATTCAAGTTCTTAATCCTTCTAAAGTTGATTTTTTTTAAATATGGTATAAGGTAGGCATCAATTTTCATTTTTCCCCATATGTACAGTTTTCCCAGATTCATTTGTTGAATAGTTCCTCTTTTTCCCTGTGATCTGCCATATCACCTCTGTTATATGTCAAAGTTCACTGCATATCATTCAATCTGTTTCTCGAATGTTCTATTCCACTGTCAATGTGTCTGCCTATGTCCTGATTCCATACTGTCTTCCTAACTCGTTTGAGATTGTTCCTTCTTGCCAAACATTACCCACAATCATCTACTACTAGTGAGCTTTTGTTTGGCAGGCCACAGAACCCTTCTTTCTATATACTTCTTTATAAAGTAAATATGTTATATACCTCATTGGCTGTATATAGCCAGGTCTTGGCAAAACTCCCAATGTCAGCCTCATATGGCATGTGTATGTGCACACAGGTGCACACACCATTAAAACAAGGGACCATTCCCTTCCCTTCCTTGCCCCTTTCTTACTTCCTGCAGCCTGGAATGAGGGTGCACTGTCTAGAGCTAAAGCAACCATCCAGGAATATGTACTGACCTTGGGAACGAATACTGCATACAACTGAGCAACAAGATAGAAGGATCCTGGGTCTTGAGACTGTGGAGCATCCGAATGGCTCCGTAAGACCTAGCTCCAGTGTCTTAGATGAGTGACATTATTTCTTGTAGTTGTAAGTCGCTGTCTTGTAGTTTGGATTTTCTGCTACTGGCAGCCAGACCTAATCCTAAATAAAACAATTCCCATTAACTAAAACTCATGCATCTTGCTTCAATCAGCAATACAAAATCTCTGCCTTTGAAACACTTGCCAGATAGCTCAAGCTTAAATCAATAGCTATCCAATTCCTGCCAAAAGCCAAGCTAAAGCAACTAATAGTCAAGAACTGAATAAAAGACATGCTATTCATCCATTCCTCAAGGTCTTCTACACTACCTACATTCATGTAGATCACCAGAAAGCAGTACAACGTGGCTGCAGTTTTACTTCTGACAAAATGTTATAACTGAAGTATGAATTAATAATATGGTCTCTCACCTGGGTGGGCAGGGATCAAAAGGAACAGTATATAAAACTTCATGACAAAGCTGGAAAGTTAGTTGAGTTTCCTACAGATTTTTTTCTATGTTGGCTGGATCAGGATTACCTGTGATACTGATATTTAGGGCAAACACAATTTATTTTACAAGTCAGGATACATTTAGGAGTGAAAGAAGATGCTACTAGTCCATCCATCAGGAAAACAGGTGGAAGCCAGGACTGTCCTGGGCAAAAAGAGATGTATGCTCATCCTGGCATGGCTAGTTAGCTCTTTTGGTCAACCTTAGACGAAGTGAGTGTACATTTTTATTTTTTATTTTTTACTAAAATACCAGTGACACTAAGCTTAGACACTACTTTAAATTCTTATATTGTCACCAAACCAATGGAAACCAAAACTACCAGGAAAAGTGATCTGGTCAGTCAGCAAAGCCCAAGTTAGATAGGTTTCATTGCAACTGCTACATAAGGGAATTATTGCAAGGCTAAGAAAAGAAGCTTATCATATGTATGACTGATGCAATGTAAAGATTTAAATATTTATCATCTCTAACAAGCTATGTAAATTCATTGAAATATTATGACATTCATTCAGTTGTTATTCTTGAACTCACTCAGAAGCTACTTACTAAGTGCCTGAGTGCATTGGTGGTCAATTCCATGCAGGGTAAAATGAAGGGAGGTTCCACAGCTCTGGGCAGCTACACATGTTTATGAAGTAATCATTTCTTCCCTTTTTTTATCCTTCTCCTCCTCTTCTTTCTTCATTTTTGTTCCTTCTTCAGACAGCTCCAGTTTGAGCTTTTTATTTTTCAATGCTATCTAGCATTAATCTGGTTACAAGCACTTATCAACTCTGTCTTCGGAGAATAAAAGCAAGCTTATCGAACATGCTAGAGGGGTTATCTGACTTTGGCCTTATGCCCCAGTAGGTTGGTGTCCACCTGCATTTTCATCTTATCCTACAGTATGGCAGAAGCTCATCCACACACACTGATGTGCATCTTTCTGCTGAAGACCTCGTCAATAACAAATATATTGATAGTTTTTTTTAGATTTTATTCCCTAATATCAGCAACCATCAATTCTATCCATACATATTTGGTAACCATATCATCTTCTGTACACATACACAGTCTTCTAAGTATCCCATGTACAATGTCTTTGATTGACTCCATATTTTAAATAGTCTTTACATAGAGACCTATGAAACGTACTAAGATGAACTCACAATTCAAAGCACCACTAGTTTATTTAGCATCATTTAGCCAATATTGATAATGGCTGCTAACCCATTTGATAGTTTATAATTCACTGTTTGGAAACAGAGGCCTTTATAGAGCTCAGGCTCCAGGCCCACAGAAAGAGAATTTCATGGGAAATATTTTCTGATGCTTTAACTTTAAAATGCTCTCCTCTCAACCCCAGCCTGTCAAGCAGTTAAAGATCATAAACAAATGCTTGAATGCACTCAAAAGACTGCTATTTAAAGCAAAATTACAGTCAATCTTCTGGTAGAGCAAAAAATTTTCTTCAGGTAGGAATAATCATCTCCTAATTCATATGTTTTGAAAAAGTTTTATATCTATGGTTTCTGAAAGCTTCACTCTTCCTTCAATTCAGGTCAACAGGCATTTACTAAATGTTTAGAATAATCTTTTCTCCCTTTCTCATGTAAGTGAGCAGAGGAAATTTCCCCCCCTTGGGTCAGATGCCCATCCCTCAAACAATCCACTGTGTCCAAGAGGTGGGATCACACTGTAGCAGCATGGTGATTTCTGTGGAAACCATGTAGATGTGGGTGGGGTAAGGAGAGGAACAGATTCTACAAAAGGGGGTGTTCTAGGCATAAAACTGTAGTTGCCCACTGCAGCATAATGTACAAAAGCTTATATAGCACAGTTTGTCTTTAAGAAACTTACATCATTTTCCCGTTCCAGAGATTTTTTAAAATTAAAACATCAGAGTAGAAAGAGGCAAGAATCTTGACTCTTCCATTAGGAGAATCAAGTTTCGGCTCTCCCACAATTCAGCAAGGTGACGATTTTCTCAGGGCTTCCGTTTCTCATCAACCAAAACAAGGAAGTTGGACTCGATGATTTTTAAAGTCTGTCATCCTTCCTACCTAATGATATTGCACCACCATCCACCCAATGGCTCAAGCCAGAAATCTAGGGGTCACCCTGAATTCTTTCTTTCCTCACCTTCTAAATCTAACAACCCTCTTCACCAAAACCACCGCTCCCATTCTCCCTCATCTTAGCATGTAACAATTCTAATTCCTTCCAGTTGCTCAGACTGTATCATCTTTGACTCCTTCCCTTCTCTCATAACCCACATGAAACTGATCCGTAAACCCTGTGGACTTTACCTTCAAAGTTTATACAGAATCTAACCACTTCACAATACCTTCACTACTGCCACCCAAATCCAAACCACCATTATCTCTAGCCTATATTACTGAAATATCCTCCTAAATGGTTTCAGTGCTCCTTCTCTTGCCCCCTTATTATCATCAACAGAGCAGCCAGAATGATTCTGTTGAGATGCAAACTGTTACATCACTTTTGCTCAAAACCCTCCAAGGGCTTTGCATCTTATTATCTTAAAAACCAAGGTCCTTACAATGGCCCAGCATGAGTGTCCGTCACTCCATCCATCCATCCATATTTTTTTTTTTTCGCGATACGTGGGCCTCTCACTGTTGTGGCCTCTCCTGCTGTGGAGCACAGGCTCCGGATGCGCAGGCCCAGCGGCCATGGTTCACGGGCCCAGCCGCTCCGCGGCATGTGGGATCCTCCCGGACCAGGGCATGAACCCGTGTCCCCTGCATCAGCAGGTGGACTCTCAACCACTGCGCCACCAGGGAAGCCCCATCCATATTTATTAACACTCTCCCCCTCACCCACTCTAACCTAGACACACTGGCTTCTCCACCATTCCTCAAACGGCCAAGTACCTTCCTGCCTCCTGATGTTTTATTTGCCTAGAATACTTCCCCAAGATAACCACACAGATTGCTGCCTTATTTTCTTCAAGTATCTGCTCAAATATGACTTTTTTATAGAGCTTTTCTCTAAACTACTCTCTGTAAAACAGGAGCCCCCAAAGCATCCCAGTATTCTCTTTACGTCTTGCCCTGCTTTATTACTATCACTCTTATCACCATTGGGCATATTATAATTTACTTACGTGCTTATTGTCTGCATCTTCCCACTAGACTATAGACTCCATGAAGGCAGGGATTATATTTTGTTCATTTCTCTACCCCCAGTACCGACAACAATGCTTGACACAAAGGAGGCACTCAAATATTTGGTGGATGAATAAGTGAACGAATCCAGTTCATCAGCAATTCCTGTCAATTCTATCTCCAAAATAGATGTCAAATTGGTTTATTTCTCACCAACCCATTGTTGCTACCTAGGTTTAAGCTCGTATCATTCTCATCTGGACCAATGCAGTAGTCCTCTACCTGGTCTTCCTACCTCCACTCTCACTCACCCCCTACATTTTTCAGAGCAGTCTTCTAACAATGTATATGAGATCACATTCTCTCCTACATAAAACTCTCCAATGGCTTCCCACTGCTTTCAGGATCAAACTCCTTCAAAGCCCTACATGATCAAATTTCTGCCAAACTTTCCAACTTCCTTTTATATCACCCTTGTCAACACTTACAGTTTTCCAATCCTAGAATGGAAATAGCTTTGCATATGCTAGTTGTTCTATCAGGATATCTTTTCTTCTGACTTTTCATGTTTCAGTTTGTCACTTCCTCAAGAAATATCTTCGCTTCCTCTACCAGTAGGACTGTTTACATCATTGTCTCACAAAGAACCTTCCTTTTCTTCTTCTTAGAATGTACCAAAATTTATAACAATAATTATATGTGCATGTTCACTTGTTTAATGCCTGTCTGCCCAGTTTCCCTAAGCTCTGTGAGGTCCTTGTTTGGACCTTATTTGTTTTGTTCACCACAAAAACCAATGCTTAACAAAGTATTGGGAACACACTGAATGAATAAGCATGAAATGATTTTGTCTGAGGTGATGAACTTAAGTCTGTATTATTTGTTAACGTATATAACTAAGTCTCTCATTAAGTTTCCAGTTTTGAGGTTGAGCTCCAGATAACATCTCATAAATCCAAAGGAACTACAGCTTTCTTATTCGACCCCGCTCTTTTCAGATAAAGACCCTTCTGGGAAATAAAGTGCAGTACTGAAGGTAACAAGCAGTTCAAGCTCTTAACTCTAGTCAGGGCCATCTTTGGGGTGGGAAAAAGCCGGAGAATTTTTTTTATGGGGCTTCTGTCCATATAAACAATTTGATTTAAAAATGGATCACAGCAAAAAAAAAAAAAAAAGAAAGAAAAGAAAAAAAAATGGATCACAAAATTAATAGGCCAATGTGAACTACAGTGACTTATCAATGAAGATTTAGAATGATGGGTAGAAAAGAGGCACTTGTGTATTTGTTTCTTGTCTAATCTATGCACATGAAGATTCTTCTTAGTGTGTGGGCTCCATCTCCTCATGTACTTTATTGTCAAATATGCCATTATTGGTTAATTTCATATTGGCCACTGTGAGAAAAACACAGTGATACAGTCATAATGCCATGTCTCTTCAAAACCCATTTGTATTGAAATGTTGCAGATCTTCTTGCCTCTGCAGCTCCTTTAATGTTCATTACATCATTACTTATGATGCTGCCCTATCCATGCCTCACTCCCATTGATGCTAGCTTCCAATTCTTCCAATTCCAATTCTCAGAAATTGTTATTGTGTTTCATTCATGACGACCACAAATGCAAACCTTGCCAAGAGTTTGCAGTAAAATGTGAATGATGATTTCTTCTCCGGTTATGTCAAATTTTTACCACTTGGGGTTTCATAGCATAAACATAGAACAGCATATCCTCCAATCGTGTTTTCTTTTGAACGCTTTAGGCCACAATTACTGCATTCCTAGAATATGATCGCTATCAGTGCTGACTGCACCCCTGACTTTCATACACACACCACCAGCTGGGAGGACAGGCAAGGGGACCACAGACAGAATGAGAGTGAGAAAAGTTGTTGTACTCATGCAAGGAATGTCTGTCCCTCACCTGGCACAGCTTCAAGTCAGCCTCAGAGAATGTGAGATCACCACATCCATCAGAGCCAAGGGAGAACATCCACAGGAAGAACCCGTTGGCAGTACACAGCAATGGTCTCAAAAGCCCTGAGAGATAGGCATGACCATCCACAGGGGACTGTGTAACAGATGACACACAGCCTGTGGAAAGGGATGAGTTGGTGACTGTCTCAGGTGCCAGCAGTAATGGAGGGGGGTAAAATATACCTGAAGCTACTACCCTCACTGCCCTCTGGTGGTAGAGGCAGAAGGCTTATTCACGGTTGGAACGTAGCTGGTAAAGAGGCAGCACTTATGTCAATGGAACCCTAAGTTCATCCTGTGCTCAAATGCTAACTGAGAGTCATCCCAAATCAACATCGCAGTACCAGTCTGGCAGCGTCATCTTGCGAAATCCTGGGAAAGAAATAATTTACCAGCCAAAGGGAACTATTGGCTTACTAGGCCACCCTCTTAGGATAGGGTACCGTTCACAGGTCTGTCATTTATAGGAATGAGTCCTGGAGCTCCTGGAGGCATCTGATCGACCCCATGCCCAGAACAGGGGGGCGGGGAGTGACATAACATAGAGAAACAGGGACTGAGATTTCACAGTTACCAGCCTACACTGAGGGAAACTCACCAGGACAGCTTTAGAGGTGCCTCAGAAAAGTCTGAGGAAGTGCAGGGCTCCCTGAGGTGTGGGCTGTAGCAAGGACCCACTTGCCCAGGTCTAAGGGGGGCACTGTGTTACACACATACATGAAACACATGTGTATACACACACACACACATACACACACAAAATAGCTTAATTTTCTCTATTCCTTGACTCTCCTTATTTCCCAATGGCAATGGTATTCTTCAGGATGGTCAATTTCTTCAGCTAGTCCTTTGCCTAGTAGCCTGAAGCAAAGCCCAAACACTTTCACTGTCCCAGTTAAATCAATAAATAACAGCAACTTCCTGACTTTATATACATTAAGTACTTTGCCCAAGAGACGTCAGGGTTCAATTGTAGGCATGTATTATAGTTCTTTTATATTGCCTTTTAGGAAATATGCCAAAGGTGCTAATGAAATGACTGGCAATCACCGGTGTCTTCTTCATTTCTCATTCCCATGCCTTCTTTTTAGCCCTCAGTAGTCAGAGTGGCAAAGCTGCTCCCTTGTTCACAAAGGGCCAAGGACATGGGGATGGCTTGGTGAGAGACATCTACCAGTTTTTTTAAAAATACAAAAGCAAAGCAAAGGAACTGAAAAGCTTGTGCATCCCAATCAGATTGCTTTCTCTCCAAGATCACCTCCTTCATGGTAAACTTATTTTTATAAAATGTTAAGATTAGCAGAAAATCAAGCTGTCCCTTTGACTGCATTCTCCTCTTTTGTCTAAAGCCTGTGAATTAAAACCACTATTTTTGGCAGATTTGAAAATAGGATGTGGGTATTAGAAAAGATGCCATGGGTTTTCTTCTTGAACCGTTTGAAAGGAAGTGCTGGGGAAGGCATCATTTTTAGTGTGCTCTTTTAGTGACTTGGGAAGAATTTGACTGCTTTACTACTTGTGAACACACAGGCCCCAGGGCCCTATATTCTTATGGTAAAATGAGCTTTGGGACCCTAAGAGCCTCCACTGAGGCCTCTTGTACTGCTTACAAGCTTCCTCTGTGATTAAGATCCATCCTGGACCTCAGCAGTTAGGTAGCACAGACCCCCCTCATCTGCATATCTGATAGCCAATTTCCTCTCCGCTTAGGGGTTCCCAGACAAGTGCTAAAATTGGGTGGTTTTATTCCTTTCGGAAATGAACTGGAAGGCTGATATCCGGAATCTATTATAATGAACACCTTAGGTCTGCTACACCGTGGTCTTTTGCAAAGTGGTTTCTCTTTTAGGCAAAGGCAGTTGTGGCTTTAGAAAGTGCTTTTTTTTTCTTCTGTATATATATTTTTAATATACCATGAGGACAGGAGAAAAGTAGAAATCTTGTTTTAATGCAAATGAAGGAAGTGTAGCAGGGTAGTGGGGGAGGGGGATGGAGTCTACACTTTCTTCTACCAGCACCTGGATGCTGTGAAAATCCTACACGGTTAAAAAAAAAAAAGAAATTTTGTATTCCACATGAATTTCTATGCCTCACATGTGAGTCAAAGATAATAAGAGGTAACTTAGCTTTCCTCAGGAAGGCAAATATAGCAGCGAGTTTCTTTTCAGCGATGAAAATGCTAACTGCATTTCATTAAAGGCAAGTACAATTCACTAGTCTATGATTAAATTTTAATAAGGATAACCAAAGGGTGTGTGATCTGATTGAATTATAAATTAAAAAGATCAACTCTCTTCTCTCAAAACCCTTAAAATTTTGTTTTCTTAGAATGTGTCTACACAGGTACTGAGTCACTGTTTGCAAGGTCATCCAAATAAGCCACAGATCTTCCTGCCTGTAACACAGCTTCAGGACGAGAGCAGTGGAGCACTGGCTTGCCTGTGTATGCAAGATCAAGTCTTATTCCTTCTTCCAAACTGATGGTGACCTCATCCCCCTTGGCCGGTTTTAGAACAGGGTGGGTAGAGAGGTCAAGAGCACATCTCGATCCAGGCAATATGGCTTCTGGCCTCACCTCTCCAGCAAAGCAGCTCTGACGAAGGTTCTCAGTGTTCTCCCAATTTCTAAACCAACTGGAATTCAGCTGCATTTGAGGTTAGTTCCCACTCCTTCACCCTTGAAACTCTTATCCCTTAGCTCTGGTAACACTCGCCACTCATTTTTTTGCCGTCATAACCTGACTGCTCCTTCTGAGTTTTGTTTTCCTTTGTTCCTCCTCCTTTGCCTACCCTTTAAATGTTGGTGCCCTCGGGATCCCGTTCTCAGTCCTCTTTTCTTATAGCTTTACATGCTCTTTTTAGATAATCTCATCTAATACTATTTCCTTGACTACATTTTCATCAACCACCACTTATTTCCATTAGTTTGCTAAATCGGTTGAGAGAGAGAGAGAGAAAGAGGGAGGGAGGGAGGGAGAGAGGGAGAGAGGGAGAGAGGGAGAGAGGGAGGGAGAGAGAGAGGGAGGGAGGGAGGGAGGGAGGGAGGACAATCACACAGGCATATAAACTGGACAAGACTTCCCAAAATGGACTCAGCACCCCTCAAAAAATCCCCACACCTAACGTCTTGTAATCCATATTTCAGTTAAAGGAATCACCACTCCTTCCAGCCACTCAGAATCATCTGTGATTTCATCTTTGACCGTAATTGTCTGTTCTTACCCCTATGAATCAAGAGCTAAGAGGACAGTCCTCTAAGTTTCATTGAGCTCATCCCCTCATAACCCCTTGTTAAAGAAAAAAATGATTCTGACACGTGTTCATACAGTAAGGAACACTTTATATTCAAGACTATTGCAAAAGGGGTGCTGTGATAGGGGACAGAGATCAGGCTCAACTGTAAGTGCACCAAAGACAGGTGGGGATTTTTAGCTCATGAGCTAAGAGGAGACATCAAGCGGGGAGAGATTCTTGCTAAATGGACTTGACAGGATTCTGGCTGAAGGCAGGCCAGGGCGACCAGATATCAAGGGTGAGGGACTCTCTCTAAAATGGCTTAGCAGGATTCTTACTAAACCTGGACTTCACAAGTGTGGTCAGGGCAGAGAGTCTTTGTCACTCTGCTCCCATTCCGTCCAGGCCCTTGTTATCTCTTTCCTTAATTGTTGTACTAGTCTCCTAACTACGAACCCTGCCTCTAGTTTCCAACCCGTCAGATCTTTCCTCCTCTTTCTAGCCAGAATGGTCTTTCTAAAATACACATCGAATCAAGTCGCTCGCCTTCTCAAGAAGCCAAATTCAACAGATCCCCACTGCCTACATATGTAATTCAATCTCCTTTACATTAAAAACAACACTTTCAACTTACTGAACACTTACTATGTCACGGGGCCTTACACTAAGCACTTGGCAAACATCATACTTTTACATAAAATTAATCCTCGCTAGAACCCCATGAAGTTGTTACAATAATTATTCCCATCCTATAGGTGAGGAACCCAAGACACAGAGAGATTAAATAACTTGCCCAAAGTCACACAGCAGTCACAGAGCAGTAAGTGGCAGTGCCCAAATTTGAACCTGTTCCATCTGATCCAGTACCATATGGTTATATAGCTGCTCTCCTTCACCATCTGGCCTAATCTGTCTTTCCAGCCTCATCGCTAGAATGCTTCCCGACATACCATCAGCACTCCAGACACCCCAAACTATTCACCATTTCTCAAGGACATCGTAAGTCCATCTTTCATGTTTCTCTGTTTTTATACATAATATTCTTTCTGCCAGAATGTGTTCTTTCATCTCCTGGACTTTATGAATTTCTACTCTTCCTCCCAGATCTAGCTCTAAAGTCATGACCACCATGTAGCCCTGCCTAACCCTCCCAGCTAACTCGTTCCTCCTTGGGTCAGACAATACTTCCTGTACACACAGGAGAATGGAAGGTCAGTGAGCGCAGAGACTGTCTTCTTTACTCATCGCTATTTCTCTGGTATCTAGTCACAGGGCTTGACACATGGTAGGCAGTCAATAAATATGTATGGGCCGAATTAATTAAAAATACATTTTTCATAGCACTTATAATACTGCACTGCAATTTTTTCACATGGCCATCTCCCATACCATACTGTACGCTCCTAGGGTGGAACCAAATCTTATTGTCATATCCATTGTTCCTAATGCAATGTCTGACTCATAGTAGGCATGTATTAAAAATTTATTAAAAGAATAAATGCCTGATATTCACACCATAGAGAGCCATCCCTTGGAATAAGGTTTGGTGCTGCTAACAATATCCTTTTGAAATGCAAATATGCCTGAAGGGAAGGACAGAAGCCACGCTTTGGCAATTATCGGGTATTAGGACCGTAGCAGTGATTGATTTGCCAGATTGATTTCCAACATGACAACTGCCAGCAGGTGGGTACTTGGATAGGACGGAACCTCGTGCAGTACAACAGGTCTACAACAAGGGACACAGTTAGAGGTCCCTGAGCTGTCTGAGGTTTGCCTAAAAGCACTCGATGTCTTGAGGAAGAAGAAAGGCCAGTGTACTTGTAAATGTCTCGATGTATAAGGTGCCTGAAAGTGGAGAGTGAAGCAGATGGTCAAATAAATTGGTTGCTAGTTGGATGAGGAAGATATTAGTCTGGAAAATTCACAGATGGATAAATATTCTCCTAAGGGTTTACCATTCTGAACAGATAATTCTTACATGGAAACACAGGCAGCATACACTTCAGAACAGATACTAAGTGGGTATTCTGAATAAAGAGTAAAGTGTCTCCAGCTTGCTTAGTGCTGGCTCTGGATAGGAGTTTGTGCCACTTTAGGCTCCGCATATGGTGAGCACACAGGCCTGTGATTGCTGGCAAGGGCCCCAGAAACTGTTTGAAACCAACAGGACCACTGGCACAGTCGCTACCTCCTAGAAGGTGTATATCAAAAAAGTCCCCCTTGACATTTACATTCCTTAGTGAGCACCTGGAGTTCTTCGGCTGGAAGAAGGAAAATGGATGGAAAAAACTCAGGTTTCAGCCTATTCAAGAATTAGATTTGTCTGATTATACAGTTTTTCAATCAGAGTTAAAAAACACTTAATGGGTCTATTTTCAAAGCTTCTTTTCACTGATTTGAAGGAGAAGTACCTTTCTAAGTCTCTTTGCAAGATTTAACTTATTTATGCCTCAAGCAGGCTAGAGGATAAAGTTTCTGAAGAGAAGAAAAAGAAAATAACCACACAATTCACAGAGGCCTAAATAGATGGGCCAGAGAGTGAAAATTCAAGGGTTGCAAGTTGTTGTACCAAAGAACTTGGGGTGTTGTTACTTCTAGGCTACAGGGAACCAGGTCTAATCCCAAGTGCTCTGGAAAACAGAATCAGTCTCGCAGCTCAGTGAAACCGGCAGCAATTGAATGTCTTGCTGGTTTAGTTTGAAGTCCAGGAAGCCCTTTCTTACTTTCCTTCACCTACTCTAGAGCTTTCAATTCCCATCATTACAGTTTGTTTTTTTTCTTTGGGGTAAGGCACTCAAGTGAAATGGAAAAACTCCTGGAAGCCTAAAGACATTAACTTTTGATTAGATTTAACTACCTTAGCACCGATTCACTTATTAGCTACCAGGGGAACAGCCTGGGAAGAAGAGAGCAGGGCCTTGAAGGCACAGAATCAGGTGTTGGAATAAAGGAAGGGAAAAGTTTAGAGCAGAGCCTGGCCAGGATTTGGAGCAGCCCTGGTGAAAAAGGAAATGAATGGTTCCAGGGCCCTAAGCACCTTGTGGTCAGGCAGCCGCATGAGGGCCACCTAGAGAAAAGGCCAGGAAATACCAAGTACCATGAAACAATTCCCCAGTGTCCCAGTTTTTCAAATCTAGCTCAAAAGGAAACCTTACAATATGAGACTGGCTCCTTTTCCTCCCCCCTATAACTCCCCTAATACTTCTTTCAAAATACCCTTTGATTTATGTTTATACAAAGGCACTGCCAATCCACAGGAATAGGAAATCCATGCATCACCAGAAATAGGCTTGGGAGGACACTTTGTGCTTCCCCCTGAATGAAGGTCTTTGATGAGGGATGTCACAACTCAAAAAAGCTGTGCTGGGGGCTTCCCTGGTGGCGCAGTGGTTGAGAATCTGCCTGCTAATGCAGGGGATGTGGGTTCGAGCCCTGGTCTGGGAGGATCCCACATGCCGCGGAGCAACTGGGCCCGTGGGCCACAACTACTGAGCCTGCGCGTCTGGAGCCTGTGCTCCACAACAAGAGAGGCCGCGATAGTGAGAGGCCCGCGCACCGCGATGAAGAGTGGCCCCCGCTCGCCGCAACTGGAGAAAGCCCTCGCACAGAAACGAAGACCCAACACAGCCAAAACTAAAATAAATAAACAAATGTGGGGTTTAAAAAAATCGTTTAAAAAAGCTGAACTCCGGCACAGCTCTCAGTCTTGCCAAGGTCTCACGGGAAGTCTAGCGAGCTCTAGTCAATGACGCCACTTTCAGTCCTCCTGGGGCAGTTCCTGGATCCCAGTTTGAAGCCTTCGGACCTTGTGTCCTTCATCCCCATTACTCACCATCACTCTTGCTCACAGAATTGGTCTGTCCCCTCTTGTGCCACAATCCTCTGCTTTCTGTGTTCCCTCTGGTCCCTTGCACCGTGCTCTCTCCTTGTTCTACAGTCAACAGCAGGTATTCTGTTTTCTACCTTCCCCCCAGACTGTTCCCTCTGCCCTGTGATTTGCCTACTGCCTTCCCTCATGACCAGTTCAGGAGGATGTTCCTCTCCCTCTCGGGGCCAAGAGAGTAGCTCTACCAACGCCTCACTCATCTCAGCTGTTTGCCTTCCACTGTTCTATCACCTTCCTTCAGCTACCACCGCTTTGAAGCTCACCCTGTAATCCAAGTACCCTTTTGTCTTCTCATCCTCCACAGTAGCACCGCCCAACCCAGGCCCCTCCTCTACACTGTTTTCTAATGGTATTTTCTGTCATGCTGACTCCTGTCCAGGGCGACATCAATTTGTAGATGCATAATCTATATCACACCCTGGCCTAGCAAGTCCTTAATTCACTCTACTCTGAAGACGTTCACTTCCACTCTTTTTGAACCTCACTCTCTTTTTTTTTTTTTTTTTTTGCGTGGTACGTGGGCCTCTCAACTGCTGTGGCCTCTCCCGTTGCAGAGCACAGGCTCCGGACGCGCAGGCTCAGCGGCCATGGCTCACGGGCCCAGCCGCTCTGCAGCATGTGGGATCTTCCCGGACCGGGGCACGAACCCGTGTCCCCTGCATCGGCAGGCAGACTCTCAACCACTGCACCACCAGGGAAGCCCCCTCACTCTCTTTTGACCAAAATTTGTAACTTAGCCTCACCTGGAACTCTAAGACTCCGCCCTTCCCCTTCTAGGCACAACCTACTTTGCCCCCCCACTCCCGCTGAGTCAGTCTTTAACCTCATCATGCCCCCCACTCTCAGCTTCTCTCCATCTTCCCAGTCTGTGAGGGCCCTAACCCTCCAGCTCCCAGGGAGCACAACTCAAAAAAGCACCATAAGACAAACCCATCCTACCTTTCCTCAATTGGACTCTCAGTGCTTCTGGTCCGTTGCCTTCTTACTTGCTGCCTAGCCCGACCCTCCCAGCTTATATCCCACCCTCCTCAAGCCCCCAGGTTCACCTGGTCTTCACACTTATAAACAAAATAATGGTTTTTTTGAAACGACGTTATTTGGACACTGCATTCTTCAATTAATTCCCCATTTCTCATTCCTTTTACTAACAAAAATCAATGAGTACATTTCATTTTGTTCACCTCTTCGGCCACACACTCCCTTATTACCTCTAACCACTATACTTAAACTGTTCACTCAGAAGTAACTAAGGATCTCCTAATTGCCGAATGCATCAGTCTCTTCCCTAGCTTCATCCCACTCAGTCTCTCAGCAGCATTTGATAGTTTATCACACCCTATTTGTTAAGAAAAGAAAAAAGAAAAACAAAACCTCTTCTCCCCATCACCTCCCATTCTTCCCCTCTCCCCTTCCCTCTTTCCCACTAGAAATAGCCTTTGACATCATTAAGACGAGGCCCTCGACTTCTCCTACCTCACCCAGTTATTGTGCCCTTCTCCTTCCCCAGCCTGCCCCCACCCCCTCACCAAGCACATCAGTACAGCACTCCCACCAGATCTTCAATGATTTTACTTGCTTTGCCTTCTGCTGTGTTTGCCTTGCCAAAACCCAAGCTTGGACAGACACAACTCTCCATTTTCTCCGTGCCAGCTTCCAGACCACAAGTCAAGCCCCAGCACTAAGTACCTCCACGACACGTGTGTTTTATGAAACGGCACTTGGGTTCTCAATGTACTTCCCCAATTCTTTGATTTATCTCGAGCCAACCTCCTCTATCAGCATTCCCTGAAGTGTGTTCCTTGGAACCCTAATGATTTGGAATTTTTTTCTTAATTTTTTAACATCTTTATTGGAGTATAATTGCTTTACAATGGTGTGTTAGTTTGTGCTTTACAACAAAGTGAATCAGTTGTACATATACATATGTTCCCATATCCCCTCCCTCTTTCATCTCCCTCCCACCCCTCTAGGTGGTCACAAAGCACCCAGCTGATCTCCCTGTGCTATGCGGCTGCTTCCCACTAGCTAGCTATTTTACATTTGGTAGTGTGTATATGTCCATGTGATGTGGAATATTAATAGCTGATATGTGAAGAACTGACTGTGGATTAAAAAGTTGCAAGATGCAGGATAAATAAAGGTAGGTAATTTCTCTGCTCCAGAAATCCAAAGAGTCTTCAATATTCTCATATATAATGTCAAAAGGTCTAGTGTGATTAATTTCCCAGTGTGTGTGCCGTAGAAACATTTTTCTCATTGTCTCCTGGAATAATAATCTAAGGGATATCATTTACTAAAATACTGCAATTTCACCAATTCACCCATTTCCATTTTTTCTTCTCAAATTTTCTCGCTCAACCCATTCTCAAATTACCAGAGGCATTCTGAGTTTTCTTTGCTCTTAGCTAATGATTTTTGCATCCTGAGTCACTAAGAAAAATAGATCCAATGTACGTGAAATCCCCAACTTTTTAATTTATAATTCTTTTCTCTCCAAGATTAACTTGGCTCTCCTCGGCTAAAAAGTTAATCTTGCTTTGTGCTTCTGATCTCTCATCATCTCCATACAACTTGCTGTCCCCACCACTATCACTTTTCTTCTTCATCCTCCCAGAATTTACACCCTGTGACCCAGACATGGGCTCGCCAAGTTTGCCTACCCCTAAAATAAACAAACCTACATGCCCTTCAAGCTAGCATCTTCTTTCATTCCCTTCCTGCCAACTCCTTGAAACAGGAGTCTCGGGGAGCTGCCTTCTTTTCATTACCTGCTCTCTGCTTTACCCCTGCAGTCTGGCTTCTGCCCTCACCATGACCACTGTGCTTATAAAGGTCAACAGCGTCTTCATAATTGTGGATCCCAAGGCCTCCTCTCAATACTCATCCCATACACTGCTCTATTTAAAATGGATAACCAACAAGGACCTACTGTGTAGCACAGGGAACTCTTATGTAACAACCTAAATGGGAAAAGAATTTGAAAAAGAACGGATACATGTATGTGTGTAACTGAATCACTTTGCTGTACACCTGAAACTATCACAACACTGTTCATCAACTCTGCTCCAATATAAAATAAAAAGTTTAAAATAATAAAGTTGAATCAAGAAGGAAAAAAAATACTCATCCCAGTGAGCACCATAGAGCATCTAACAGCATTCATCATTTACTCCACCAAGGCTTAGACAATCCTGCCTTCTCTGAGATCTCCCCTTAAATACTTGTCTGCTCTGTTTCAATCTCCTTCCCTGCCTTCTCTTACTGTGCTCACTGCCTCAGTGTAGTGCTTTCCCAGAGTTCTCTCTTTACTCTTCTATCTTCTCACTCTACCCCCTCTCCAAGTGAGCTCATACTCTCTCATGCTTCTAGTTTTGACCCTTCTTCTGAGCTTCAGACATGACTTCCAAATAGGCACTAGTCACCTCGGTTAATTTAGATGTCATTTTCCTGGTCACAGGTGCTAACAACTTCCACGTCATTTCTGATTCCTCCCTCCATCGGCCACCCTCCAGACACGTTCCCACCCACCTGCAATCCGAAGAGCCACTGAGTTCCAGTTCTATCTCCAAAATGTCATTTGTATCTGGCCCTCAATCCCAAACCGATTTCCAGGACCCTAGGTTAAGCCTCCATCATCTCTTGCATTATGTGAAGGCATCCTAATTCAGGTATAAGCAGTATGCTATGCACATTATAGACACTAAGTACATGTTTCTTAATTTAAATGCATTGCACAATGTGATGAAACCACCCTGCAAAGAAAGCCTGGCTAGTTAAGAGAAAAGGCTTTGGAGACAGACTTGCTTGGATTCATATTCTGGCTAAATACAAAGGGGTAATTTATTAGCTTTTCAATTCGAGCAATTTAAATAACTATTTCTTTGCACTTCCGTTTCCTCATCTGTAAAATGAAGATAATGGTGTCTACCTCGTAAAGTTATATGGATTAAATAAGTTAACACACAAAACATACTATAAAAACTGCATGGCAAACAAATAGTAAGCAACCCATAAGTCTTCACGGTTGTTATCATAACTACCTCCTTACACATTCATTGCCAATACAAGCTGATTCATAAAACATTCCCAGAGAGTTTCCATTTCCTACTTTCCCTGCCACAGGCTGGTATCTGCTTTAACAGAAAAGTCCTCTAGACCAAGCTAATGAAAGATACTGTTTCTGTCAACAAATCACTTCAAGTGACAACATCAATACAGACTTGAAAGCAAGATTTGGCCCAGATAATTTCTAATCCACTCAAACTACCTCTAGAGGATCCAGTGTTGAATGCCATTAAGGATTGGATTATTCTTTGTGTGATGTTGTTTGACCACAGAAAAGAGTAGGAGTTGCCCAGAAAGCCCTCTGTGTGAGTGTTAAAGGCATTGAAGATGGAAATTAAGGACAAGAAGCCCAGTGGTGTGGCTCGGAGTCTGTCCAAGACCAGAGGCAGAGCCTGAGGGCAGACCCAGAAGCCTAGTAGCAGGGAAGAAGTAGAGGGCACTAGTCAGAATTGGACTCTGGACTCAGACTGCCTAGTTTCAAATTCTTACTTTTTGACTTGGTGAAGTGTGACATTGAAGACATGGCTTCACCTGAGTGTCAATGGCCTTGTCTACGTCACAGGATTACAATATAACGGCACCTCCTTCATAAGGTAGCTGTGAGGATGAAATGACAAAATCTAGGTACACAGCTTGGCACAGTGCCTGGCTCGATGATTACTTTTAGCATCATCATCATCACTTTATTAACAGAGTGTTAAGTCCAAAACGCCAGCTCACAGTTAGAGACCCAAACCAGAGTCAAGGGCAAAAAGCAGCAGTAGGGTTCTTACGACAGAACATCCTACATAAGACTGTATTGTACTTCCTTTATCCTGCTATGTTCACACTCCCAGTTCTTTCTTTTGGAAGTTACGCTCTTGTCCCCATGAATGACTATATGGATTTGCCCTCCCCAGTGGAACTTCAGAGAGTTCAACTGCCTTAACAAGGGCCTCCATGACCTGTCCACTCCCTTCCTCTTCAGCCCCATCTGCCATCATTTTCATTCTTTTTTTAATATTTATTTATTTATACTTTATTTATTTACTTTCCTTATTTTTTTGGCTGTGTCAGGTCTTAGTTGCAGCACACAGGATCTTTCGTTAAGGTGCGTGGGCTTCTCTCTCATAGTGTGCCGGCTCCAGGGCGTGTGTGGTCAGTAGTTGCAGCGCGTGGGCTTAGTTGCTCTGCAGCATGTGGGATCTTAGTTCCCCAACCAGGGATCAAACCTGCGTCCCCTGCATTGGAAGGCAGATTCTTTACCACTGGACCACCAGGGAAGTCCCATGCCATCACTTTCATTCTTAACATGTTATCCTCTCGGCACTGAGTTGCTCATAGTGTCCCCATACGCTCATGCCTCTGTGCTTGAGTTCAAGCTACTCCATATGCTTAGGAAGCCCTCATTCACTCAGCAAATAATTGAGAACTGAGAGCGTTCGCCAGCACTGTTTCAGGTACTGGGGATACAGCAGTGGACACAACAGACAAAATTCACTTACCTTCATGGCACTCACATTCTAGTGAGGGGGTTGATAATAAATATGTGAATAAAACAAGTAACACAATTACAGATTGTGACCAGTGCTATGAAAAATGGAGAAAGAGTCATAGAAAATAGGATGTTATTTTCAATGGTGGGGGGGTGGGGACGGTACAGGAACGGCTCTCTGGAAGGTGTCACGGACTTAGTAGTAGTATGCTTATTCCTCTCGTCCTTTAGGTTTCCACCTCAGTCTTCACCACTCCAGGAAGCCTGCCCAAATTGCCAAGTTGGGATAAATACTTTTCCTCTGGCCTCTTACAGCACCCAGGGTATGCTGCACACAGTGCCTGACTCATAACAAGCACCTAGTAGAGTAGGGGTTCCTAACCAGAGGACTCTGGACATTTAGGGAACCCACAGGAAGAGTAAATTGCACCACAAAGTTAGCATACATGTGCATTCATGTATTTTTCTGGCCTGAGTGTTCATAGGCTTTATCACATTCTCAAAGAGTAGGTGACCTCATCAAAGGGTAGGTGACCTTATCAAAGGGTTAGACCTACTGCTGTGTTGATGGTCAGTGAACCATCAAATTTCACTCTCTCTTTGTGAGCACTGCATGAGCTCTGTCCAGTGGTATGTGTGGCTTAATGCCAAATTAGTATCCTCACTAATTCATTTCTTTAGTGTATTTAACATCCCTTTATTGAGGGGCAAAAATACACCAGGCACTATGTTAAGCACAGTGGGGGCTGAAGACATGAGATCCAAATAGAAAGCAAAGGCCTCACACCATTCCCTCACATGGATCCATTCTCTCCTATTTGGTCATAAACTCCTGTAAAGACAGAACCCCTCACTGTGCTTTCTTCTCTATCTTCCTTTAGCTCTTAATGTGAACTCCTCATGTAGATGGTACTCAGTAAAAGGCTATTCATGTCTTGGTCATTTTTGTCAGAAGAGAGGGCAGTGAGCTGACTTCTATCGTATCCAGTTAACAGTGGGTCTGAGCGTGCTTTCAGAAATGGGATTATGTATGATTTATAAAAGATAACAGCTCAGAAAATGCAAATCCTTCTAAATTAATGGCATGATCCGCTCCTGAACTGGAATGGTGGGACCCATGTTACGTTCTATGGGAAATGTGTGAGGCTACTGGGAGGGAAGTAAAATAGCCATAAAAATATGTCTTTGTTGCCATCAGAGGCGCCACACGGCATAAGGGCACAATTCAGAAAGCAGCAGGATTAGTCAAACGAAGCACAGCTTGCTGGGGGGAGAGCTCAACCTCCAGAGAAAGGAAGGATGTGAGGAAGGGAGGAAGTAAGGGGAAGGAAGGGGAGGGAAAAGTTAAACGTGTGTTGCTGGTGACCATCCAATATCATTTTGGTCCTTTGTCAAATGTGAAATAGTTTCATTACAGTCAGTTGAAACTTGCCTCTGGAGTGATAATTCTAAATTCTTCTCTCTCTGCCTAATTCCTCTCTAACACTCTGGCTCATGCCTGGCTGAAAAAACAGACTGCATTCCTTTAGCCACAAGTAGCCTTCCTTAGAAGAATAATTAAGGCCATGTCTCAAAATATTTACCTTTATTTCTTAGAACCCACTAAAACACCATTTTTGTCCTCTCTATTCTCTTAAAAGGTCAATTGGGAGAATCCAAGAAAAGAGATATTCAGAGATGCCTTTTACAAGAATAAAGCTTCGCCAAATTAGGTTATTTAGGAAGAGGGTTAATCTGAATTTGTGTAAAGTCTACCTTCTGCAAAAAACATTAAAGAAAAAGAATACTGTCAAGTATTGTGCACAAATGTAAACTAACTGCTAATAAACTGCTTGAGTAAAAGACTCCCTTTTGCAAGCTTAATTAAGAGATATGACTCATTCGTCATTAGAATATTATTTGTAGGAAGGCAAGTGTAAAAAAGGCAATTTGAGAACTGTTTTTTAAAAAATTTAATTGCTTAAGTACGCTTGGCATACCTCCTACAATCTTGCTTTACTGTTTATTTGTGCATGCAAAAATAATCAAAGCCCAGTGTTTGCCAAATGATCATAAATTCTAAAATTTAGAGGGGAGGGCTTATAAAAGTGAGTGCTATGGTATATATCTGAAAGGGAACAGGGAACCCTAAATGTTCAAGAAACTTATAAGCATCTGTGGAAAACCAACCTTCACATGGATGGCAACATTCCACACCAGCTCCTACAGGTAGCTGTCCAAGTTTAAGATCCACATACAGGGGATGGGTATGACAAATGTTTCAAACTGACGAATGTGTCACTACATTTCCAGATAGATTTCTGTAATTAATCTCCAATCTAGAACAATTCTTTAAACATATGAATCATAGTTAAAGTCTGTATCTTATAAATCCATCAGGGGCCCTTGTAGGTCTTTTTCTATTATCTGTTGCTTTACCTTAGTTTTTGGTCATGTGGTCTTATTCTATGCCTGATTATTTTTGACTGAATGCCCAAGACATCATGGGCGAAAAACTGTAAAACTAATTTGAGACTTTAGATAATATTATCTTCCTCCAGAGACAATTTACATTTGTTTTTTGGCAGGCACTGACAGTCTAAGGGCACCAACTACCCTAGATCACTTTTAATCCACTCAGATGTTGGAATGACTAGATGCTAGGCTTGAGTTCCTATAAGGGCTATAAGGGTTTGCCCTTACACCTAGGATGTTGTTCTTCAGGGTACCAACCCCAAACTGGAGGCCTTACCAGAAACCCTCCTCTTTGATGGGCCCTGACATTCAACTGTGTCTCCCAGCCCCTGGAGTTGTAAGCTCTGCTCAGTTTCTCAGCCTCTCGGTCACACTTTTGGAATCAAGAAATATGTTGAGGAGAAACGTAGCACCAAATGTTAGATTCACCTCTTTGGAGGAAAGAGTTCATGAAGGCAAAAGTGCCTACAGCCCACAAAAGTCATAATGTGGCCCTAAAAACTAGTAGCCTGCCATTGCTAAAAGCAAAACTTCTCTAGAAGTATTTCAAAGGCATTAATACTATTGTATAAAATGCAGATGAGATTATTTTACCAAGGACTTTCTTACCCACCATCTTGTTTGTAACTCCCAAGAATTTGGTAAACTAGGTGAGGTAGGTGTTGGTTCTTCTGTTGAGGGAAATGGAATACAAAGAGTTTGAGTGAACTGCCCAAGGTCACACAATACGTCAGTAATGGACTCAGCATTAGAGCTCACATCTGGAACTGAAGAATGTTCCAGAAATGCACTGTGCAATATAACCACAAGAACCCTTGACTATTTTAAAAATAACATGACATGATAACCTGTTATCAAAAACGTTATGAAAATACTTTCTTACTTCAATAAGTATACTGTTCTAAAAGTCAAAGATCCGAGTTCTAATCCTGGCTCAGCACTAACATATTGTGTGACCTTGAACAAGTCATGTCTTGGTCCTGGACCTCTTCTCTAAAATGAAGCACTTGGAGGGCTCAATCTGAAATTCTCTACCAGCCAGCTCTATTCTTTTTTTTTTTTTTTTTTGCATTCAATGAGCCTAACAAGCCAAAACACTCATCCTGGAAATGTTTTAAAGGATGCTGGGAATAAAAAGACCAACTGTGATTCTTCAAGTCAACGTAAATAACTTACTATATAATAGCTAAAAGTACCCAGTCTTCTTTGATGTAATAAATTAAAGCATACAGGCAGAAAAAAAGAGCCCCAACAATGAAAAAGACCATGCCAAATAAATACCATTTCCCCTATTATCTGCAAGGTCTCAGAGACAAATCAATAAGTGTGGAGCCAGGTCCCTGTCCACATTGCCACTGCCTTTATTAATACTGCTTTGTTCGATTCCATTAATATTGCAAATACCAGCAAACAATTTGTGCTTAAACCTTCCCCCCTCCCTTTTACTAAGAGATGACAGTTTAAAAGCAGAGAGTTATGTTTGAATCCTGTATGCTTAGATCCTAGAAGAATCCTCAACAGCAAAGTCATTTTCTAGCTACATCTCACTGGGTTACTTAGATCACATTTTGACCTAAGGAGAACAGAGAGTATACAAGTAGAAAGAAAAATCAGGGGAATGTGCTTTAATGGCTGCTGCCTAAGGTGATAGCTACATTCAATTCCTTTCAGAACTGCATACAGCCTATGTTTTGGAAGTAAGGAAATAACACCCCTCCAGGAGTTAGGACACCAGGGCTTAGGGCCTACTCTGACACAGACATCCGTTGTGTAAGTTTAGTAAACCTCTTCCCTTTCTGCACCTCTGTCTTCTGTTTGTTACAGAAAGGGGATTAGATTAAAGATGTCTAAGAGTCCTTTTAGTTCTAAATGTTTATGAGTCTGTTCTCTGTAAGTTTTGCAATGTATGCGGGGCTCGCTACAATCTTTCCCACTTCCATGCCACCAGAACCACTTGGTCTCCCTGTCCCCTGGCTTTATTCAGTGCGGTTGTGTGACACCAGGATGCTATCAGGGCTGACACAGACTGCCTGACATTTTGCCAGCTGTGCTGCCCACGTGGATGGCTAAAAGGATTTTAAGAGCATCATCTACTGACAAGTCCAGATCGCTGGGGGGATGGCAGTGAGAGTGGAGGAAGGAAAGAAAAACCTCAAGACGCAGGGCTTCATTTTAAGCAACATATAAGCCACACATTTTCCTTTCACACCATCAAAGCCTTGCTTTGTGAGGAACAGAACACTGCTGAGGCACCTGGTGGCCCCTTTGCTGAGAATACATTTTCTTTGCATGCTGACGGCTCTTTCTCATCTGTAAGACTCAGACAGCATGGGCTGTCCGCTGCCACGGCAGGGAACCACGCCAGTTCCCGGAATGTAGACGCCCAGGGTAATATACATAAAGAATTAAGTAGGGTCCACAACTACTCATGGGGCTGCAGTGCTGAGGCACGCTGCAGTGGAGATACAATGGAAGGGGCGGGGGACGGGGAAGGAAAGGCTGGAAGGGGCTGGAAGAGAAGGAGGAAGACAGAGAGCAGAAGGGAAGAAGAAGAAAACAGTATCCTGAAACATGAAAACCAACTTAACGGATTCTCTATTAGTAAAAGTAATACCTGTTTCTGTTCACATTAAGGGAGTTATTAAATGCAATTTGGGGAACTAGAACATTTATTGTGAGGCCTATTAAAAGTGTTTAAAATTTAGACAGGAAAATAACTTGCTCATTCCTGGCACACAGCACTAGACCACTGCTTACTCGCTTTGGGATTTTCAACTGACTGCTTCGTCACTTTGGGCAACTGCCTGTTCTGAGGATTGGCGGCAAAGGCCTCCAGTGCTTCATGCAACTTGTATGTATATCGCAAAATTATTCAATGGATATACGTTAAATCTGGCAAGGGGTGGTTTGGTTTTTTGGCAAAGCCTCTGTCTGCTCTGGACAGGGTGGAGCCAATGATAGATGGGTTCGCATCTGGAAACCTGAGTTAAATGGCTCCACGCTTCCGAATTTTTCAGTGCTCCACTAAAATTAAAAACGTCTGCTCTGTGAAAGACAATATAAAGAGAATAAGAGGATAAGCCACAGACCGGCAGAAAATATTTGCAAAAGACACATCTGATAAAGGTCTGTTATCCAAAATCTACAAAGATCTCTTAAAGTTCAACAATAAAAAAACAAACAACTCCATTCTATACGTGTGTAAATGAATCACTTTACTGTACAGCAGAAACTGACACAACACTGTAAAGAAACTAGACTTGAATAAAATAAATTAAGAAAAAATATTTTTCAGGGCTATATGAATACCCCATAAAGCCTGATGCCTTAGGCAGCCACCTGCCTGGCCTGCCCCTCAAACCAATTCTGCTTCCAGTGAATTCCAAGCACATTACCTCCACAGCATGACCCTTTTCTGAATGGACAGTACAGTCTAGGTAAAAGTAGGGAATTCCCTGGCAGTCCAGTGGTTAGGACTCCGCACTTTCACTGCCGTGGCCCGGGTTTGATCCCTGGTCTGGGAACTAAGATCCTGCAAGCCACATGGCACAGCCAAAAAAAAGAAAACGTGCTAAAAGTAAAATAGCAATAGCTTTGGACAGTAATAGACTTGAGGTTGAATCTGGGCTCTACAACAATTTAGCTGTGTAGCACTGGACAAATGAGGGCTGATAATTCATACCGTGTATACCATTCATTCATATCTTGCAACCATTAAATGAAAGGATGAGTGTAAAGCCCCTAGCACAGAGTAGGTGTTCAGGCAATGCTAGCTGTCACGATAATCATTCTAACACTAACAATAATGATAACTGCTACACTGTTACTCTAATTGTCATGGCTATCTCCCAGCAGCCTGCTTCAGCTTGTTCCTATAGCCTACACTTAGGTCAGCCCCAAAGCCTCTGCCTCACCAAGTGGGTACTGCTAGTTCCCAGCTCCCTTCCCCTCCTGCTTGTCCTGTCTTACTACCCACGATGTGCTCGAGGCTTCTGTTCTGACAAACAAGCGGGCTGCAAGCCAGAACTCACCAGCAGGGACAAGGGGCTAATGGCCCTACCAGCTGCAGCACCTAACCCCAGGGAGGAAAGAAAAATGAGGGCGCCAAATATATAAATGGCCCCTGTCTGGACAGCTCATGAGAATTATCAATTAAGCACTGAGGATGCTCTGTGTGCTCATGTCTTCTCGGTTATGGGAATGATGGTTGTGATGTAGCACATCACCCTTAATCGCTTCAGCCCATCAATTACCTGCAAGGGAGGGGAGGGAGCATGGCCTGCTGCCAGGGGGGGGACCTGTAATTGATGGTCACCTGAACAGCAGGGATCAGGTCTTGCGTTCAGTATGAGCAATTAAAAAGAAAGTTACACTGGAAACGGGCAGGTACTACATCGGGTTGGGCTCTCTCTCACATTTCAGAACTTGACCCTAGCCCTGCAACCTGGCAAGGTATTATTTGATATACTCATGGGCAAAGCCATACTCGCTTAGGAGGGGTTGAGCAGCCATGCTTAGGCCTCAAGTTTAAAGGCTCCTGCCCCTTAGAAAATCTTAAGCCCTGAGGTTTCATCTCAAAGCATGCCTCTGGAAGGAGCTGCTGAGAAATAGGAGATGCTACATCTTAAATGACCCCTCACAAAGCTAACATGTCAGACTGCCCAATAGATGCTTATCTGCCCAGTAAACCTTTACCTGTCACAGCCTGTCACGTCAGGCTGCCCAATAGACCCTTATCTGTCCTGATATTGTATTAGGGCATCAGAACCCCACAGCAAGCAATATCCTCTTACATTCCAATCCCCAAACTGGCTAATATTATGTCCCATAAAATGTTATGCCTTAATAGCTCTTGGTCCACTGGACCAACATGCCACCCCTTCCTTATCTTTGTCTTTTTTTTTTTTGTGGTACGCGGGCCTCTCACTGTTGTGGCCTCTCCCACTGCGGAGCACAGGCTCTGGACGCGCAGGCTCAGCGGCCATGGCTCACGGGCCCAGCCACTCCGTGGCATGTGGGATCCTTCCGAACCGGGGCATGAACCCGTGTCCCCTGCATCGGCAGGCAGACTCCCAACCACTGCGCCACCAGGGAAGCCCCTTATCTTTGTCTTTTCCATCGCTGCCACCTCTTCTCCCCTTGGTCCCGGGTCTTTTGCCGCTCAGTTATACACCCGTTTGTGGCAAGAGATAGAACAAGATCTGGGCCCAGGCAGCAGTAGCAGCTAAAGTGTACACATTTTCCTTGTCGAGTTCTAGCATCTGTCACAGAGAATGGATGTTTTCCCTCCTGGGCTATGAGCTACTTGAGGGCAGGAAGCATGACTGAAAACAGCATCCACTAAAAAAGGTTGCTGTAAGCATTACCAGTCAACACATGTTTCACCGAAGCGCTTCGTAGTATCCAGCGTGGGGTAAGTACTGAGATCATGAGCCACATCCTCCTCCTCCTCCTCCTCCAAATCCCTGGTCACATTCCCAGCTCCTAGCATGGTGCCTGGCATTTTGAAGGCACGAAATTATGTATCTACAGGTCCAGAGTCATTTATCTAAAACCTTTGGGTCCATAAGTACGTCCAAATTTGAAATGCTTTTCATATTTGAGAAAGATAATAGGGGGAACACGCAGTACATTGCACCCCAGCAAGATGAGGAGTAGCCCACCACAAACACATGAATCTATCCATAGTGAAACAAAGAAGTAGTCACCCTAAGTTGCATTAATAAAGGAGATAAAAACCCTCATGTATCAGATCAGAAGAAATTTTGTCGTCAAATGAGTTTGCATGCCAAATTTACAAAAAACAAACAAAAGCACAACTCAATTTTCAGACCTCCATTTTGGGAATTACGGATAGGAGTTTATGGATCTGTATGAAATAAAGAAATGAGTGGAAGAGGAGAGTCTTTAGCCTCAGCACCCCTTTCAGGGTAGGGAGACGTTACTATCGACCTCTAACTCCTGGGGCAAGTTTGCCTTCCGTGTCTTATGGCACAGGGCAGATCCTGTACAACAGAACTTCTAAGGAAGCCAGTTCTCCTCCCTCACCCCATTCACTTAGCTTCCAACAGTACATAGGCAAAGGACAACGGTGCATTTTTAGAGCTAGTAATTCTGTCACTTACAGGGCTGGTGGCCTTAAGCAAAGCCTTTACCTCTCTTAGTTACAATCTCGTCTCCTGTAAAGCTAGAAAAGGGTACATTGAGGAGGTAAATGCTAACATTACAGAGAATCTTCCAGGGTGTGATTATTACCCATATTTTACAGATGAGGTAACTGAGGATCAAAGCGTTCGGTAACTGCGGCCCCTTCCTCTTCAGCTGGGAGGGAGACAGTTGAGAGAATGGAGAGGAAAAATCCAGGAACAAACCAACGTGCTAAGTATACACATGCAAAATCCTCTAAAGATGATACTATTGTAACCAATTGCTAACCTGATGCCTCTGCCCACCTCCCTGCTAGCTTTCTGTGCCACAACAACTGCAGCAAGGACAGAGTGTAAAATTAAAAACCAAAAGGAGGGGCTTCCCTGGTGGCACAGTGGTTAAGAATCCGCCTGCCAATGCAGGGACACGGGTTCGATCCCTGGTCCAGGAAGATCCCACATGCCGTGGAGCAACTAAGCCCGTGCACCACAACTACTGAGCCTGCGCTCTAGAGCCCGCGAGACACAACTACTGAGCCCGTGCGCCACAACTACTGAAGCCCACGTGCCTAGAGCCCATGCTCTGCAACAAGAGAAGCCACTGCAATGAGAAGCCCATGCACCGCAACAAAGAGTAGCCCCCGCTCGCTGCAACTGGAGAAAGCACATGTGCAGCAACGAAGACCCAATGCAGCCAAAAATAAATAAAATAAGAATAAAAATAAATTTTAAAAAAACAAAAAGGAGAAATCAGTGAGATGGAAACAACCCCGTGTGAGACAGAAGCAAGGGCCACTAAATCGCAGAGATCGAGGTGCTATATTTTACTCCTAGTTGAGAATGCAAATGATGCCATCATCAACTATTCTTTGGCAGTATTTCTTAGTATTCAGAGTGCAGTTGTGTGGTATGAAAACAATTTAAACTGAACAAAAACTACTGCTGCTTTGACTGATTTTGATACTGGATTCTTCCCTTTCCCTCCCCCGCCAAACAGAATCTCTTCTATGAATACACAGTGAGTCAATCTGGTATATCTTGATGGTTGAATAAACTCTTTGATTTTTGAATTATTTTGAGATTAACTGAATTTGAAATGTGGGCTGCCTGCAGTGTCTTGCTGGCACAAAAAGATGAGCTTTGTTATTGACAGAGAGACTTGCACATGACATTTTTTATCATTATTTGCCTGTGCAGAACTTGTGTTCGCTTTAGCGAGGCCCAGCTGCCTGGATGGGCACTGCGAGGCCAGGTTCAAAAGTGCAATTTACAATCTTCTCTCTCAACTCCTGTGAACTGCCGCGTGGTATGGGGCGACTTCTGCCTGGGAGACCAGACACATATTTCTGGCTGCAATCAAGGAACACTGTCCATTATATTAGGGTTTTTGAGAACTTGCCTGATGTCCCGAATGAATAAAAGCTGTCATCCAAGAATCATATTATGGGTAAGCTGAATCAGAATGTCACTGGAGCTGTTCAAGGGTTTGTGTGTGTGAGCCCTCCAATCCTGTCCTTGGTCCCAAAGGAAACCTAGCAATTTCACATCAGCCTCAGGGCCTCAGCCTGTGGACTCCAAGGTAATCAAGCATCCTCTGTCTTCTCGATTCCCATAGTAACTCCTGCTTTTTCCCCTCTCTCCTCCCTCTATTTTCTCGACCCAAGACTCTGCTATCTACTTAAAATGATTACTTTTCCATCCACTCTGCCACCTCTGCCACCCTACTATCCCTTCTCCCTTGCCACTCACTCCTGATTTTGATATCTTTTCTTTTTCTTATTCCTTCTGGGCCAGCCTGTCCTATCCTATCCTTTCTTCCTTCAGTTTTTCTTCAACTTATTTCCCTAGCCTTTTCATCTTCTGCCTACTCCCTAGCAAAAAGCTGACTTGGCCAGTCCTACAGAGAGTGGCTATAGCACAACACATATGAAAGCACCCATGAGGCAGGCACAGCCACCTATTAGGAATTCTGCTTTAAGGCACAGGTAAAAATGATTTTTTAAAATTAATTAATTTATGTTTTGGCTACGTTGGGGCTTCATTGCTGCGCACGGGCTGTCTCTAGTTGCGGTGAGCGGGGGCTACTCTTCGTCGTGTGGTGGTGTGCGGGCTTCTCATTGCAGTGGCTTCTCTTGTTGCGGAGCATGGGCTCTAGCGCCCGGGCTTCAGTAGTTGTGGCACGCAGGCTCAGTAGTTGTGGCTCGCGGGCTCTAGAGTGCAGGCTCAGTAGTTGTGGTGCAAGGGCTTAGTTGCTCCACAGCATGTGGGATGTTCCCGGAACAGGGCTCAAACCCGTGTCCCCTGCCATGGCAGGCGGATTCTTAACCACTGCACTACCAGTGAAGTCCCCAGATAACAATGATTTTTAATGACCATGCAGTAATTTGCAGAGGCTGGTGTTTCTGAAGTGTTCCTAGTTTTGCATTCCTGTTATAAAGGGCAAACCTTACATACCAAGTGTTTATAGAAACACCAGCACAGGGATACAGTAGTCTTTAAAAAAAAAAAAAGTGAAAGCCAAGAAGCCTCACAAAGTCCCCTTGGGAGACAAACCAGCAATCAGTCAGGCAGTCGATGGGCGTGATGACAAGCAAAAGGGTGGCCTAATAACAAATGCAACAATCCCAAAACCTACTGAAACCCCAGCCCCTCCAGATCTCTCCCTCTGTCTCAAATCCAGGGTCAGGAAGAGTCGCGATGGTCCTGGGCAAGTGACAAACAGCAACCATCCTGCACATTCCCACAGGACTGCTGGGCCATCATTGCTGCCCTGTCAATCTGCACACCACTGTGAAATGCTTCCTCCTTATCATCTTCCCTGGCAGCCCCAAGAGGCGCCATACTGAAATCAGTGGGGAGGAACCTTTTTCTCTACCAGTTCTACCCTGCCTTCAGCTCACACAGCAGCAACAACCTGCCCTCCCAGGGTCACACATAAACTCTCCCGATACAACGATTTTGCCTATGATCCGAACCATTAGTAAAACTGCAAGCTGCTTGAGGCAAGAGCTGTGTCATTTCTCTGTCCCCTGGCGCCTCAAAACATGATGCCTATCCCATACTAGATGCCCAATAAATATGTATTGGATTGAGTCATACTAGTCAGTACCATTATCAATATTAAATTATTCCGTTTTCCACTTTATGCACTACAGACATCTGCAGCCCTCTCCTTCTACTCGGTCTGTGCTTCATGGCAAGACAAAGAATGAAACTGTCACTTTAAATTCAGTGGCCTCCCCTTTATTGAAAGCTAATCATCCACTAGGTTTTTCTCTCCCCCTGATACAAGGCAACAATTAGCAATATTTTTTCTGATGTCAGTAAATGACCTCAATATTAATCTTCTCAGGCTTGCCTCTTTGGGGAGTTTACTCAGAAATCAATTCAGGTTGCACTATAAATCAAAAAGAAGAAAAAAGCAATTCCTAGCTTTCTCTTCTACTCATGTGAGCACATCAGTTTAGGTAATATCCTGATTACAATCTCAGGATTGTGTCACAAATGATCCATTCATTTTTTTTCTTTTTCAGCTGGATACCTAATTTGCTAATCTGCTGAAATCATTTGTTCCAATAACAGCTGCTATATTTCCTGTCTGTTCACTCACTCATGCTCCAACATGTTCCTTTCTCGCCCAGGATACTGGACACACAGACCCTGATCTCCGTTTCTGCCTATGTGCTTGCCACACAATAATGGGCACATCTTCTAAATCCAAACTCAGTTCTCAAATTAGGCAGTTCATTAAACACTTCCATTGGAAATTACATTTCTTTCATCTTCCTTTCAGCATCAGCCAATAATCATGGCGACTCTGATGACCTGCATAACTAATCTCTAACCCTGTTACCTTCTTCTACACATGCAAACTCAGAATATAAAAGCCTCAATTGGGTTTTGTCAGTGTACTAAATTTAGCAAATTTTCAGCCAGGTTTCATCTAGTTATTCATCTGGATGTCCATGACCTCTGTGACTCTTTCCACAGCAACAAGTTCTATTTCAAGATTGAAATGAGCCCAGGGTATACAAAGACACAAACTCTGCATTCTCCTAATCATCTAATTAGTTGGTAATGATCCTGTTTATACCATTTCCATAACCTCCCCTTCCTCCGAGGTCCCTTTTTCTTCAACTTCTTGACCTCTGACACATAATGCATTTCACTTCCCCAAGTCACATCAGAGGAAGTCTATTTTTGATTGCGTTGTATACTCTTTCCCTTCTCTGATCAATGTCACAAAGAGATCAGCCTTCCTGGAGCCTAGTCCATTTGTCAAGAACTGCTGTCCATTTGCTAAGCAACAGATTTGGTAAACAGCAAGTATTCTATACAATAACTCGGTTAAAGACTTCCCGGTCAGTGTTGCATGAGAATCCTGGATCAAAGAGCTCAGCGACTGAAAGATTTTGACTAAGAGTTTTATGACTTGCTTTATGTTCTAACAAGATCACACTGGCTGCTTTAAGGAGAATAGACCACGCAGAAGGGTGGAAACAGAGAGAGCAGTTAATAGGCTCTTGCAATAATCCAGGTGAGAATAGATTGTGCTTTGCATGAAAATAGTAGCAGTAGAGGTGGTGAGAAGTCGTCAGATCTGGGATATATTTCAAATATAAGGACAAGGTTTCTAATGGAATCTTCAGTTACTGGAATGGGAAAGAGGAAAAAGTTTGGAGCAGGAGGTGGATTTGGAATATTTTAAATTTGAGATCCTTTTTGGAAATCCAAGTGAAAAATAATATTAGGTAGTTAGCTATTTCATTCTGAGTTTCAGGGAAGAGTCTGAGCTAAAGATAAAAATGTCTGGGTAGTCAGCATATAGATGGCAGTTAAAACCATGAGCCTGGATGAGATCATCACAGAGTGAGAAGAGATGGAGAAGAGGTCAAAGGAATAAGGCCTAGGACACTCCAGCAATTAGAAGTCACAGAGATAAAGAAGAACCAGTAAGGAAGATTGCTAATGCGTGACTAAAGAGAAAATAGCATAGACTTGTATCTTGGAAGTCAGGTGAATAAATTGTCCCATGAAGGAAGGAATAATTAACTGTGATAAATACCGCTAAAAAGACAAATAAGATGAGGACTGAGAATTGACCACTGGGTTTGGCAGTTTATTGATTATTGGTGACCATGGTAAATCATTTCAGGGAAGAGGTGAGTATAAAAGCCTAATTAGAGTGGGTTCAGGAAAGAAGCTTTCCAGAATCTATCTCCTTTCCTACCAGTATCCCAATTTGGGAGAAAACACTTCTCCCCTATTGTGGGGAGGCTTAGCAGAAGAGTAATTCTTTTTTTTTTTTAATTTATTTATTTTTGGCTGCATTGAGTCTTTGTTGCTGTGTGCAGACTTTCTCTAGTTGCAGCGAGCGGGGGCTACTCTTTTTTTTTTTTTTTTTGCGGTACACAGGCCTCTCACTGTTGTGGCCTCTCCCATTGCGGAGCACAGGCTCCAGACGCGCAGGCTCAGCAGCCATGGCTCACGGGCCTAGCTGCTCCGCGGCATGCGGGATCTTCCCGGACCAGGGCATGAACCCGTGTCCCCTGCATCGGCAGGCAGACTCCCAACCACTATGCCACCAGGGAAGCCCCGGGGGCTACTCTTCCATTGCGTTGCACGGGCTTCTCACTGCAGTGGCTTCTCTTGTTGCAGAGCACAGGCTCTAGACACGCGGGCTTCAGTTGTTGTAGCATGCAGGCTCAGTACTTGTGGCTCTTGGGCTCAGTAGTTGTGTCTCGCGGGCTCTAGAGCGCAGGCTCAGTAGTTGTGGTGCATGGGTTTAGTTGCTCCATGGCATGTGGGACCTTCCCAGACCAGGGCTTGAAGCAGTGTCCCCTGCATTGGCAGATGGATTCTTAACCACTGCACCACCAGGGAAGTCCAGAAGAGTAATTCTTAACTTCACCTCTCTTCTGCCTCTCAGGAGTCCAGAGCCTTCTTCTACCAGCCCTGTGACACAGCCAGGGAGCAGTCGTGACAAATTCAACCAATCAGATGTTCCATCAGCAGTTTGTGTTTTTCATAAAAGCGGCAAGGACATAAAAGTTAACATGTGGCAGAAGTTGTGGTGGCAGCGGCAGTGTCCTAACCAGGTGATTTCCTCTGTGACACAGTGTTACTATGTTCGCTAGAGCATCTTCAGTTTCTGCTCTTTGCAAACTAGGTTTCCCAGTCTCCTTTGAATTATATGAGTCCCTGATGTCCTTCACAAATCTCCTTTAATGTAGCGTAAGTGTGTTTGTGTTGCTTGTGGCCCAGAACCCCAACTTACAGTCATATGACCTCATCAGGGAGCTAGACCACTAGCTATAATGCTAAGAGTTGTTAAGGTAACTTGTATTTTAGATAATTAGGCCCGGGCCTTTCAACCTCAAGAGGGCAATGGGCCAGGAAGGTTTTTTTCTTCCTTGAAGTTTTTGCTGAGACAGCAACAGAATCAGCTTAGAACTAAACACATCATATACCATTCAATTTGGTAAGCATGGATTATACCATGTACCTGATAACTCAAGTGAAAAGAAAAAATAAAATCAGTGAGTGATCGACAGTGATGGAGCAGTGGGGGAAGACCATAACGGGTGCCCAAGTGTATGGCAAAACAGGACTTCATCTACTCCTTTTCCCTAGCATGTTCTTTGGCCAGATGACATTTTAAATACTCCTGATGGAGTTAGATTTATAGTTAATCCTTAAAAAAAAGAAAAAGAAGAAGAAGAAGAAGAAAGAAAAACTCTGTCCACTGAAGATCAATCGGAAATGAAGATGAAGTAGCTCTGACATGGCAGTGTCAATCAGCAGGGATGGATAATCAATTTCCGTAGGACTTCTCAAGGCCACATTCAGTGTTCATTGCAGGCTAAACCTATGGTTTAAACTCTCTATTCTATCTTCATTTCCTGGGACTATACATCTCTGTATTTACCCTAGAACAGCTCTCAAATCTGGGGCCCATAACCAAAGACTCTATTTAGTAAGTCTGTGTTGTAAACTCTAAGCCCCCTGAGGGCAATTCTCAACACGATGCTTGACCTATGGTAGGCATTCAGTGACTATTTAGTGAATAAATAAATAGATTTTTTCAAACTTCTCCAGGAAAATAAAGATGATTTTGCATTGAAATTTCGGGGTGCCATCATTTCTTAATTTTTTGAGAAAATGTTTGTTTCTCAGCACTTGACTCAGAGTAAGTTATAGTTTGGACTTTGTTAACATGAACATGAGAAGTGACTACTTTATTCCAGCCTGAGGCAAAAGAGAAATATTTTTAAAATCCAAAGCAACTCTTCTTTAAAAAAAGAAAACTAAGCAAAAAAAAAAGAAAGCAACTCTTCTTCTATCCCATGTGTGAACCAGCAGATACAGAAGAGACTGTTGCATTAGAATAATAATCATCATCACAGGTAGAATTTTTTAAAGCTTAACACTGTGCTGGGAATTTTTCTAAGTGCTTTACATATAGTATTTGATGATCTACTCCCAAGCATGAAAAGGAAAAGTCAAATAGGAAAAAAGATGAGGGATAACAATAATTATTATAACAGTAATAATCCTAATGATAATAATAATAATAATACTTATTGGGCACTTACATGCAAAGAATGCTGTATTTTGCATAATTACCTAACCCACATGATCCTCATAAAAACCCTATGAGGTAGGAACTATTATTATTTCCACTTAGTAGACAAGGGGACTAGCACTTTGAAAGGTTAAGTGACTTGCCCAAGAGCATACAGCTAGTGAGTGGTAGAATCAGGACTCCACTCTGCTACATTACCTCCCTTTTGAATAGCTGTTTGTCCTGAATCCAACTTTGCTGATTCAAGTAAGACAATAAATGGGAAATAAATTTACAAAGAGTTCACTGCTGTAAAATTGTAAGTGTGTATTGTCAACATTCATTTGTCTATTGCACATTTCTTGCATCCTTTTTTAGGTGCTAGAGATGGTGTTGGATGCTGAGGATAGAGCTGTGAGCAAGACAAACATGGCCCCTAACCTTAAGGAGCACACAGTCTAATGGAAGAACAGAGATAAAAACAAGGAACTACAACCAAATGAGAGATGTGTGCACAAATTATTATGGGACCACAAAAAGTACATATCAACCTACCCTGGGAGTGGGAAGGGCAGGCTAGGACTATTTCCTAAAGAAGACAAATATAAGGTGAGCTTAAAGATATGTCCAATTATACAGGCCAGGAAGGTATAGGGAGAGAAAGCCATTTTAGACAAAATGAATAGTATGTGCAAAGTATAAAAGCAAAAAATGGCAGATTATAGGGAAGGAATGAAGAACATTTCTAAGGTAAGCCTGGAAAAGTAGGCAGGATAAGATCCTGGAGGGCCTTAAATGCCATATTAGGTAGGTTGAGCTTTATTCAGTAGGTAATGAGGAGGCTTTGCAGAGTTTTAACCACAGAAGTGACAAGGTCAGATTTTCTTATAGAAAGATCTTGCTGGTGGCAGTGTGGAAAATGCACTGGTAGGGAGAAGATCAGAGGTCATTTGGAAAACTATTATTATAGTCCAGAAGTTAAACGAGAAGAAAGAACAAACGCAAGGAATATTTAAGGGAGAAAGTGATTTATTAGAGGTATGGTGAAATAAAGGAATGAGATACGACTTTTCAATTGGGTGACAAAATAGAGACATCAAAGGAAGGAATGGGTTTGAGGTGGGAAATGATGAATTCCGTTTTGGACATAAAGAGTTTGAACTGCCTATGAGACACCCAGCTGGAGTTGGTGGCAGGCCATTGAATATATAATCCTGACATTTCAGAGAGACGTTGGGGCTAAAAATATCATCTGGGAATCATCAGCAAATAGGTGATGAGTGGACGGCATTGCCCAGTGAGAGTGTTGACCTTGGCAAGAGTAGTTTTTGTGGATAATGGCAGCAGAAGCCAGTTTACAGTGAAATGAAGAGGGAATAGAGGTGTGAAAGCAGAGACAATGTGATGTACTTGTAAAGTTAGGATGTGAAGAAAAAATAAGAAGAAATGGGACTGTGGGAATCAAGGAAGAAATTTTGTTTGCTTTTAGAATAAGAAAGACTGAAACGGTCATTGTTGCTTGTAATCTCTTTCAAGGTCACCGTTGAGATGGCGGCTCTATTGGAAATGGGCAAGTTAGATCCCTAGTAGTGGATGGCAGGAAAGAAGCCTAGCTCCCCAAATGTTCTGAGAAATTCAGGAACGATGATTCTGAAAGATGAAGTTGACAGAGAGGGATTATTTAAGAATAAGACAAATAAATTGTTGATCCACTTACTGGTATTTTTGGATTGTTAATAAATGTTTAACAAAAGGGGGTTCAATAATTCAACATCACAGTAAGCCAGAAAAATATTTTAAAGCTGTCTGTAGCTGCCCATAAATTGAATTGTGCAGCATGTGATCGACTTCCTGCCAAGAACATTTGCTTGTTCCAACACAGTCTGCTTTATCTAGATACAGTAATTATTTCATTTTGGCAAAGACGCTTGTTTGAAATTAACACTTACTGACCCCTCCATTTTCCCCCTTCTGAGTTCTCTGCATCTCCCATTGTCCGCCTAATGACTCTGTTTACAACAAGGTCTCTACAATAAAGGCCTCCCAGAAAACATCTGTCTCTGGATAGAGACTAACTAGAGAGGAGCCACGGTATTGGTCACCCTAGGTTTGGCACCCAATGAGCAAAGGGCCCACACAGCCAAGGGTGTGACCTACATGCACGCAGCCTCTGAGCAGATGATGACTGCCGCCCTTCCTAAGGCCACCCAAGATTCTGGGCCTAATCACATCAGGTCATGCAAATAGAGCAGGCAGTGGCAGAGGGAGCCTGGCAAGCCACAGAAACTTGATTTAGTCCTGATAATTTGTTGTCACAAGTGAGCAGTCACTTCCGCCTCCTGATCTCACGGGAGCATGTTTCAAATAAGAGTACAGCTTGCCCGTGCAGGGGACTCTTTCTTAGTGTTCACAAAGCTGCAAAACCCCTACAATACCAAAAGGCACCTGCTGGCACCAAGACCCTCTTCCCAGCTGTGTGTTGTATTTTGTCACCTGAGTCCAAAACAGTGCTATGGCTACTCAGTCTCACAAACACCCTTCTAAAAGCAATTCTTTCCACTTCAGTCTATAGTCTTTAGGTCCACAGGGGCAAAGAAAGCTAGTCCATGGGGTCAGTAAGGGTAATAGACACCATACCAGTATTAGTTAACATGTTTTGAGATACTTACTATATATATGTCAGGTACTATTTTAAGTGCTTTACACATACTGGCCCTTTTAATCCTTTCTATAACTCAGTGATGCTAGTACTTCTTATCCCCATTGTACATGTAAGGCAACAGAGGTACAGAAAGGTTATGCAATTTGCCCAAGGTGATTCTGCAAGTAAGTGGTGGAGCCAGCATTTGAATCCAGGAAGCTTGACGCCAGAATCCATGCTCTCGGCCACATGCTCTATTGCCTTTCTCGGTATAATGTCCTCACCATTAATCTCTTACTTAGTCACCTATCTCTGACTTAGTCACCTAAGCACAGAAACTGACTTCTGTTAGATCCCCCCTCTGCTATGCACTTCAGTTAATGCAGTCTGATACCATGTGGGCCATGGATGCAACATACAACCAGATTCTGAATCCAAGATCAGGCTGAGCTAGGACACCCGGCGATACTGAGATCATGTAAAAAACTGCCCAAAGCAATCTTTGGTGCATAGCAAGCACTCAAAAATATGTTTGCTAAATCGTTAAAAATCAACAAAAAGAACCTTCCTGGGACCAAGCAAATCCAAACAAAAGATAGCTGATCAGGGCTTCCCAGGTGGTGCAGTGGTTAGGGGTCCGCCTGCCAGTGCAGGGGAGACAGGTTTGAGCCCTGGTACGAGAGGATCCCGCATGCTGCAGAGCAAGTGAGCCCACACTCTGGAACCCACGTGCCACAACCACTGAAGCCCACGTGCCTAGAGCCCATGCACTGCAACAAGAGAAGCCACTGCAATGAGAAACCCGCACACCGCAGCGAAGAGTGGCCCCCGACTCGCCGCAACTAGAGAAAGCCCACGTGCAGCCACAAAGACCCAACAGAGACAAAGATAAATAAATAAACAAATTTATTTAAAAAGATAGCTGCTCAGTGTGAAATAAAGGCTTTAAGGAGTTAGGAGGGGAAGACCTTCAAGATGGCGGAAAACTAAGACGTGCAGATCACCTTCCTCCCCACAGATACATCAAACACTGAGGTGAAAGGTATTATTTTAACTAGGGGGAAAGGTCCATAGGGTCCCATAGTTTTCCAGCTGATTATAAGGGCCAGAGACTTAACTTTATTACTTATTGGGTCAGGTTCTCCACGTGCACTAGAGGATATTTTAGGGTAATGGATGTCTTGGCTATGGAAAAGTTAGGCACGGAAATAATTCAGATGATTCAGGTTAGGCATATCTGTTTCTATTTTATGTTCACCTACTCCCTGGCTGGGAGGAGATGAACATAAAGTGTGGCCAGATGTGGGCCAGAAGGGGAAGGGGAATTAATGAGGCTTCAAAACTGTCAATTGTCAAACATCAAAAGTGGAATCAGATTATGACACACACTGCCACCACCCATACAGCACCCCTCTCCCAATCTGGGACCTCCGAAACACACACGGAAATACCAAGTCCTTTTCCTCCTCACCAGCAGGATAAAGTGTTCAGGAAGAAATCTGTCTTCAGAGCTCAGTCCTCACCCAGTCCTTATTCCCGGTGTCTGGCTAACTATAGACTGGCTGGTCTGGGCCCCAAACTGGCAGGATACTACCTCCCTCCCTTCTCACACGCCTGCCCCTTCCTGCCTTCCTTCAGTCCCCATCACCGAAGAACAGACAGAGATACACACACATCTTTCTACAACAGCTTGTACATCAATAGCTGAGGGCTTTTTTATTTGGTCTCTACACAGGTGACCATTTCTCCAGTGCTTTCTCTGGAGAGACCACAGAGACAGCAAGGTCTCATTCACCTGATAGACCCAGGGCAGCACTTTATGAACTGCTGGAAGAGCCCTCTGGGACGTTTTCATCTTCCTCTGGCTCTTTAGTCATTGTTGTACTCCGCCGGTAATAGAATGCTAGCATCTTTGACTTCTTCTGTGTAGGACCTCTTCCCGAATTCTGACGACGGACTGATTTTGTTAACTCGACCACCTCCTGAATCTGGTCGGAAAACAAAGTGATACAGAAAGATACTGATTTGGGGAAAGAGGATGGGAAGGAGAACTTTGAGAGAATGGGTGTGGATTGAGAAGGGGTTTGTGCCAGGGAAGGGCTGGGTAAGTCTTGGGTGGGGGATGAAGAGGAGGCACGTGAGTCGGGTAATCTGACCTCCTCCATCTTATAGCCCTGGAGTGGAGAATTCATCCTCTCCCTTCTGCGTTGGCTCCCTGGTGTTTGTTGCTCTGACCTCTCGGTGTTTGTCCCTGCATCGCAGTTAGGCTCCTGGGGGATTGTAGTTTCCTCTGCCATGTCAGTAGCAACAGTGTGCTCTACTCCAAGGCTCCTGGCCTCTCTATATATACCCTGCCAGGACAATGAAGAGCCACACCCATCAGCTTTGATTGGTCAGCCAATGGTAGCGCTGGGGTGGCTGTGACATCACAAAGCACCACCCTTGAAGATACGTGGGGGGAGGGGAGGGGTGCAGAGGAGTCTAGGTGCTCTGGTTAGAGAAAGGGAGTGCTTCCTCAACACCCAGTAAAGAGCCTTCCCAAATTGACCTTCCACTCTTCCTCATCTTCTCTGGTTCAATCCTTGTGGTGCACATGTTAGGGAGAAGGTGTTCCCTCCAAACCATTCCACATGGCCACCCCCATTCAGTTGTTTAATTCTGTTGTCTCCCAGATCTCATCACCTAGTATTGTGTGGTTTTTTAAAACTTTTTATTTTAGAACAGTTTTAGATTTACAGAGTAATTGTGAAGATCATATTCATACACTCCACAACAAATTTCCCTTCTTAACATTGTACATTAGTATGGTACAATTGTTCAACTTAGTGAACCAACACTGAAACAGTATTATTAACTAAAGTCTGTACTTCATCAGATTTCCTTTTTTTTTTAAATGTTGAGCCTTCTTTTAATTAATTTATTTTTATTTTTGGCTGTGTTGGGTCTTCGTTTCTGTGCGTGGGCTTTCCCTAGTTGTGGCAAGCAGGGGCCACTCTTCATCGTGGTGGGCGGGCCTCTCACTGTCACGGCCTCTCTTGTTGCGGAGCACAGGCTCCAGATGCGCAGGCTCAGTGGCTGTGGCTCACGGGCCTAGTTGCTCTGCGGCATGTGGGATCTTCCCAGATCAGGGCTCGAACCCGTGTCCCCTGCATTAGCAGGCAGATTCTCAACCACTGTGCCACCGTGGAAGCCCCAGATTGCCTTATTTTTTACCTAATGTTCTTTTTCTGTCCCAGGATCCCAACCAAGATTCTACACTAAATTTAGTCATTCCATGTTATAACTTCTTAGGCTCCTCTTGGCTGTGACAGTTTTTTAGACTTCTTGTTTTTGAAGACTTTGACGGTTTGGGGTCTTGTGTTTTGTCTTTTACATTAGATCTGCAGATGTTATTGCTCTTACAGGTAAAAGTTTTTATAAGTTTCTTCTTCCAGAGAACCTCAAATCAAGTCAGTACCATCAGTGTTATGGACTTCCCCATGGCAATGGTTGAACTAATCTCTTGGCTTTGTCACAGAGGTGACACAGATGTTTTTCTCTAGAGGTCTGAGGATCAGGATCACTTTTATTTATGACAGAGGCACAGGGGCAGCAGCAGAAGCATTTTGTAAGGTACTAGTGAGTCATTTACTTTTAGAAGTATGACCTCAGCATCCCACATAGTTAACGGCTCTTCCTCCACACGAGTGACCATCCAATGGACCTGTATATTGAACAGACTGTCAGTCTTTCTCCTGAGCTCTCTATAGAAAGGGGGCCAACATGTGGTTGAGACACAACCAGTGTTCACAAGGTAAGAGTCATTTCTTTGAGGTTAGTGTCAGTCACACCTTATTTTGGAATTGAAACACGTGATTCAACCTGAGAATCACAAATAGGTCCAGGTTGAGACACAGGATTCAGGACTGCTTTAAGGAAGGTCCCAATCCAATAATCCTTTCACTATATGCCAAGTGGCTAAACTGACTTATGTTGGTCAAAGCTTTAGCAGACACTCAGTAGGGCTAACAAATGCAGCACAAAGAAGCAAGTTAAAAGCACAAGCTAGCCAGCAGGCAGTAGCTCAACTGCCTGTTCACCAGCATAGAGCAGAGCCAGTTAGAAAGCCAAAGCAAGAGAAGAAAGACCCCTGGTGGTAAGGGATAGCACCTTGATGTCCTGCTCACAGGACCAGTTGTTGTAATCACACCACAGAGACAGGATGGATCCTTCAACCCAAATTCGGTTTGGATGTCGAGACTGATAACACATACACCTAGAGAGTATGAAAAACTTTACTACATAAGGAGGCTTTCTGGGGAGAGCAGGGCAGGCTCTCAAGCAGGTTCAAGAATGGCTTAAGAGAGCAGAAGAAGGAGATTGGCTTGGCTTTTATGGTGGTGAGGGGATGACGCTGGAGTGTTCCCACACACAGGTCAGGTTTTGCACAGTCTGAACTTCCTCCTGGCCCACAGAAGAGAGAGTACCTGAGCTTTCTTAT
This sequence comes from Mesoplodon mirus, assembly GCF_964341445.2. Taxonomy (NCBI): domain Eukaryota; kingdom Metazoa; phylum Chordata; class Mammalia; order Artiodactyla; family Ziphiidae; genus Mesoplodon; species Mesoplodon mirus. The sequence goes on from NC_138981.1 coordinate 110,475,173, forward strand.
CAGATATAGGTAAGCAGGGGAAGAGGCAGTGGTAGGGCTCTTTTATAGAATAATGTTGTGTAAATGCAAGGTGTTTAGCACAGTTTAGAATTCTCATAACCATTATAACCACACTTATATTGTTTTCAGTTAAACTGCATTTCACTAGATTAGTATTTCCCAAATTATGGTCCTTTAAATATTATTTAAGGTGGCTTAGAATTATCTTGGTTCATCACAGAGAAACTGTGTAGAAAGAGAAAAGACTGCTAGCATCAGGAGGTCTGACACACTGGTCACAAGAGAGCAGACTTCATTGTACTATCTGCTGAATTATGAGGGGTTTCTAACATGTTTCCCATCCTGGGTGACTACTGTAGCATCCAAAGACTGTAATAATAATTACAGAAACTAACATTTATTGACTACTAACTCTATGTAGGAATTATGCTAAATATCCACATACATAATTAATCCTCGTCACAACCCTATTGAGATAAGTGGCAAAATAGCGGTTTCTGTCATTTCTGCCAGGATATCTCCATTTCGATTGCAGAAGCAGAAAAGAGCATATAGGAGGGCACATGGGAATATTTATGGGCCAGGCTCAAAAGGGGTATGCATTACTCCTGCTCACATTTCATTGGGAAAAACTCACATAGCCACATCTAACTACAAGAGAAAATGAGAAATGTAGTCTACCTGGTAGAAGAGGAGAACTTAAATGTTGGAGATAAGCTAGCAATCTCTGTCTCCACCATCTTGTTCATCACTCTCCCCAGTATTTACAGTAGAGCCTGGCACATAGTAGGTGGCCAAGAATATTTCTGTTGAGTGAATGGGTTTCAACTTTTTTGGTCAGTTATGGGGATCAAAAACATATAGAACTTGGTTAAGCAATGGTTTCCTAGATATGACACAAAAAGCAGAAGCAACAAAGAAAGAGTAAATTGGACTACATCAAAATTTTAAAATGTTTTCTTCTGCAAAAGAATACCATGAAGAAAGCAAAAAGGCACACCAAAGAAAGATCCTGGCAAATCATATATTTAATAAAAGTGTAGTATCCAGAATACAGAAAGAACTCTTACAACTCAACAACAAAAATACAAACAACCCAACTGAAAATCAGGTAAAGGACTTAAATAGACATTGTCCTAATGAAGATATACAAATAGCCAACAAACATATGAAAATATGCTCAATACCATTAGTCGTTAGGGAAATGCAAATCAAAACCACGATGAGATACCACTTCATACCCACTAGGAAGGCTATAACTTTTTAAAAAGAAAATAACAAGTATTGACAAGGATGTAGAGAAATTGAAACACTCATACACGTCTGGTGGGAACATAAAATGATACAGCCTCTGTGGAAAACATTTTGGCAGTTACTCAACAAGTTAAACATAGACTTGTCATATTACCCAGTAACTCTACTCCTAGGTATATAATGAAAAGAGTTGAAAAGGAGGGAACAACAACAACAAAAAACAGGTGAATTGAGCAACACAAAAGCAAAGGGCAGATAACGTTTCAAGAAGTAAAAAATGGTCAACTTTATTAAATACCTTTTACAGGTAATATAGGGACAGACAAATGATGATTGAACTTGTTAGTAGAGAGGTCATTGGTAAATTTGATAAAAAGGAAATTGAAAGAGTGGAAAATATTTTAATATAAACCTGGATGTGTATTAAGGAGAAAATGTGAGATCAGAAAGTGAGGGGAGGATAGACAATTTCTTTTGAGAGTTTTGGTGCTAAGGGGAGGAGAAATATGGGACTACAGCTGGAGGGGGATTTGGTATTAAGAGAGTGTATTTTTAAGAGGGTAGATTCTAGAACGCATCTAGCCAATATAAATGACTGAATGAAACTGATGATATAAAACACCAAAGGGATAATTGCAGAAGAAAAAATATTGAGAAAGCAAGAGGGGTATTCAGAGCACTAGTAGATGGGATCCGTAGCAAATGTGGAAATGTTGGTTTTCCATGAGAACGAGTAATATTTATAGATTTTGCAGTGGAGAAGGAAACGATTATGGTATGATTACAAATGCAGGTAAGATGGTAGATTTGGTGGGGAAGATATAAAAGAATTTTCTCTTGACTCTTCAGTTTTCTCAGTGAAGGATGAGATAAGGGCATAAAATAACAAGAGTGAGGGTAGGGTTCTGAGAAATTGAGGGGAAGGTAAAGTATTGGATATTCATTTTGTATAATGGAAATGGGTGTATAATATGGAAGGACTGATAATTTAAGATATGTGGTCAAGAATTTAAGGGGAGATCAGCTAGCTTTGTCTTGTAAATTTCTACAGCAACATCCATCACTTGTATATAGGAACAAAGTAGGTAGATAGCTAAATTTAACAAGGGTTGTGGTTTTGCCAGGGAAGTACTAGGGTGGGAAAGTGAGTAGGGAGATGAAGGTTTATGAAAGTAAGTGATACTAATGATAAATTGGTAAGCAGTGAGGAAATGCGAAAAGAGAAATGTGGCTGATGCTGAAAAGTAGTAGAATTCACAGATTGGAGTTCAAAATTGAAGAATTTTTAGAGTTGGGTGTGTGTAGGTGTGTATACCTGCATGTGAGAGAGGTACTTTGCTAGGAAGAATAATCAGTTGTAGCCCAAGAGATGTATGTTTTAAAATCAGGATTTCAGAGTTGCTGTAATTTTTGAGAATGTCAATGTCTAGTGCATGAGCATTAGAGTGAGTGGCTTAAGTATGATGGAAGAAAAATACCATTGGAATTGAGGGCATGAAAGGTTTGCAAAGCCAAAAATGCTGGATGAATATCCACATAGATGACAGATGTTGAAGTTGCCAAGATGGTGGCAGTACTATAAGTGGAGAAGAAGACTCAGGAAAGTGTCTAATGAATGAAGGTAAAGAAATAGATGGCGTAGCACATGATATTACCTAATAGCAAGAACTACAAATGAGCTCTGAATTTTGAAAGAGAAAGGAGCAGAAATGGTTTGAAAGTGACAATGAGTCGACTCCTTGGGGTATGTGAAGAAAACTAACGTTTGCTCAAGAGGACTGCAGGGGAAGTGATTTCCTCAAGGCACAGCCATATTCCAGTCATAAAACAGAGATTAAGGGAACACTGAGAGAACAACTTGAAGCTACTGGGGAGTTTCTTAATGATAGACTATGAGTTACAGAGGGCAGGAAAGAAGCGCTCATGAAGTTGGGGAGAGAGTTGGGTCCAATTCTGTCAAGTGCAGAGCAATACGTGAATAAGGGTCTAGTTAATGATGTATAATCTGCAGGGTGGTGACTTAAGTAAAAGTGATAAGACAAGATGGACCTTGTGACTGCATGGCAGATTGGGAGGTGAGTAAAGCCCTCCAGACTGGAGATTGCTTAATCTAGGCTGACCTAGAACTAAGAAGAATCCAGAAACACCACTGACACCTGTTTCCTCTAAATATCATGTATCCTGTATGATGATCCAGCATTCCAAAGATAGACTAGTAAGGACATCTAAGAGGGTAGATCTGTGATCCAGGGACAACTTCCCCGGGACAACGCATGGCGCGCCTCGGGCTGGTGCAACGTCACACCGGCCTCTGCTGCCGCAGGCTCGCCCCACCTCCGTACCCCTCCCTCCCCCCAGCCTGAGTGAGCCGGAGCCCCTGACTCAGCGGCTCCTTTAACCCCGTCCTGTCTGAGCGAAGAATACACGCCCTCTAGTGACCTACACGCAGCGGCGGGGCCAAATCCAAAGCTGAGCCCCAGAAGCTATGCGAACAAAGAAGAGAAAGGGAAATCTCTCCCAGCAGCCTCAGGAGCAGTGGATTAAATCTCCACAATCAACTTGATGTACCCTACATCTGTGGAATTACGTGAATAGACAATGAATCATCCCACATTGAAGCAGTGGACTTTGGGAGCAATGATACATATATTTTTTTTCCTTTTTCTCTTTTTGTGAGTGTTTGTGTATGCTTCTGTGTGTGATTTTGTCTGTATACCTTTGCTTTTACCATTTGTCCTAGGGTTCTGACTGTCCATTTTGTGTGTGTGTGTGTGTTTTCTTAGTACAGTTTTTAGCGCTTCTTGTCACTGGTGGATTTGTTTTTTGGTTTTGTTGATATTTCATTCTTTCTTGTTTTTATTACTTTTAAATTTTCTTATTTTAAATAATTATTTTTTATTTTAATAACTTTATTTTATTTTTTTTCTTTCTTTCTTTCTCGCTTTTATTCTGAGCTGTGTGGATCAGAGGGTCTTGGTGCTCCAGCTGGGTGTCAGGCCTGTGCCTCTCAGGTGGGAGAGCCCAGTTCTGGACACTGGTCCACGAGAGACCTCCCAGCTCCATGTAATATCAAACGATGAAAATCTCCCAGACACCCCAAAACACACCACCGGACACGGTCCTGCCCACCAGAAAGACGAGATCCAGCCTCATCCACCAGAACACAGGCACTAGTCCCCTCCACCAGGAAGCCTACATAACCCACTGAACCAACCTTAGCCACTGGGTGCAGACACAAAAAACAACGGGAACTATGAACCTGGAGCCTGCGAAAAGGAGACCGTAAACACAGTAAGTTTAGCAAAATGAGAAGACAGAGAAACACACAGCAGATGAAGGAGCAAAGTAAAAACCCACCAGACCTAACAAATGAAGAGGAAATAGACAGTCTACCTGAAAAAGAATTGAGAGTAATGATAGTAAAGATGAGTCAACATCCTGGGAAAAGAATGGAGAAAACACAAGAAACGTTTAACAGGGACCTAGAAGAACTAAAGAGCAAACAAACAATGATGAACAACACAATAAATGAAATTAAAAACTCTCTAGAAGGGATCAAGAGCAGAATAACTGATGCAGAAGAACAGATAAGTGACCTGGAAGATAAAACAGTACTACTGCAAAGCAGAATAAAGAGAAAAGAATGAAAAGAATTGAGAACAGTCTCAGAGACCTCTGGGACAATATTAAATGCATCAACATTCGAATTATAGGGGTCCCAAAAGAAAAAGAGAAAAATGGACTGAGAAAATATTTGAAGAGATTATAGTTGAATACTTTCCTAATATAGGAAAGGAAATAGTTAATCAAGTCCAGGAAGCACAGACAGTCCCATACAGGATAAATCCAAGGAGAAACATGCCAAGACACATATTAATCAAACTATCAAAAATTAAATACGAAGAAAAAATATAAAAGCAGCAAGGGAAAAACAACAAATAACACACAAGGGAATCCCCATAAGGTTAACAGCTGATCTTTCAGCAGAAACTCTGCAAGCCAGAAGGGGGTGGCAGGACATATTTAAAGTGATGAAAGGGAAAAACCTACAACCAAGATTACTCTACCCAGCAAGGATCTCATTCAGATTCAACGGAGAAATCAAAACCTTTACAGACAAGCAAAAGCTAAGAGAATTCAGCACCACCAAACCAGCTTTACAACAAATGCTAAAGGAACTTCGCTATGCAGGAAAAACAAGAGAAGGAAAACGCAAACAATTACCAACCCAAAAGAATTAAGAAAATGGTAATAGGAATATACATATCGATAATTATCTGAAATGTAAATGGTTTAAATGCTCCAACCAAAAGACACAGACTGGCTGAATGGATACAAAAACAAGACCCATGTATGTGCTGTCTACAAAGACCCACTTCAGACCTAGGGACACATACAGACTGAAAGTGAGGGGATGGAAAACGATATTCCGTGCAAATGGAAATAAAAATAAAGCTGGAGGAGCAATTCTCATGAGATAAAATAGACTTTAAAACAAAGAATATTACAAGAGACAAAGAAGGACACCACATAATGATCAAGGGATCAATCCAAGAAGAAGATATAACAACTGTAAATATTTATGCACCCAACATAGGAGCACCTCAATACATAAGGCAAATGCTAACAGCCATAAAAGGGGAAATCGACAGTAACACAATCATAGTAGGGGACTTTAACACCCCACTTTCACCAATGGACAGATCATCCAAAATAAAAATAAATACGGAAAAACAAGCTTTAAATGATACATTAAACAAGATGGACTTGATTGATATTTATAATAGGACATTCCATCCAAAAAAAACAGAATACACTTTCTTCACAAGTGCTCATGGAACATTGTCCAGAATAGATCGTATCTTAGGTCACAAATCAAGCCTTGGTAAACTTAAGAAAACTGAAATCATATCAAGTATCTTTTCCGACCACAACGCTATGAGAATAGATATCAATTACAGGAAAAAAATTGGTAAAAAATACAAACACACGGAGGCTAAAAAATACACTACTTAATAACCAGGAGATCACTTAAGAAACCAAGAGGAGATAAAAAAAAATACCTAGAAACAAATGACAATGAAAACACAATGACCCAAAACCTATGGGAGGCAGCAAAAGCAGTTCTGGGCTTCCCTGGTGGCGCAGTGGTTGAGAGTCCACCTGCCGATGCAGGGGACACGGGTTTGTGCCCCAGTCCAGGAAGATCCCAAATGCTGCAGAGTGGGTGGGGCCGTGAGCCATGGCCACTGAGCCTGCGGGTCCGGAGCCTGTGCTCCACAACGGGAGAGGCCACAACAGTGAGAGGCCCGCGTACCAGAAAAAAAAAAATGCAGTTCTCATAGGGGAAGTTTATAGCAATACAATCCTACCTCAAGAAACAAGAAACATCTCAAGTAAACAACCTAACCTTACACCTAAAGCAATTAGAGAAAGAACAAAACACCCCAAAGTTAGCAGAAGGAAAGAAATCATAAAGATCAGATCAGAAATAAATAAAAAGAAATGAAGGAAACAATAGCAAACATCAGTAAAACTAAAAGCTGGTTCTTTGAAAAGATTAACAAAATTGATAAACCATTAGCCAGACTCATCAAGAAAAAAAGGGAGAAGACTCAAATGAACAGAATTAGAAATGAAAAAGGAGAAGTAACAACTGACACTGCAGAAATACAAAGGATCATGAGAGATTACTACAAGCAACTCTATGCCAATAAAATGGACAACATGGAAGAAATGGACAAATTCTTATAAATGCACAACCTGCCAAGACTGAATAAGGAAGAAACAGAAAATATAAACAGACCAATCACAAGCACTGAAATTGAAACTGTGATTAAAAATCTTCCAACAAACAAAAGCCCAGGACCAGATGGCTTCACAGGCGAATTCTATCAAACATTTAGAGAAGAGCTAACACCTATCCTTCTCAAGCTCTTCCAAAATACAGCAGAGGGAGGAACACTCCCAAACTCATTCTATGAGGCCACCATCACCCTGATACCAAAACCAGACAAAGATGTCACAAAGAAAGAAAACTACAGGTCAATATCACTGATGAACGTAGATGCAAAAATCCTCAACAAAATACTAGCAGACAGAATCCAACAGCACATTAAAAGGATCATACACCATGATCCAGTGGGGTTTATCCCAGGTATATAGGATTCTTCAGTATATGCAAATCAATCAATGTGATAAACCATATTAAGAAACTGAAGTATAAAAACCATATGATCATCTCAATAGATGCAGAAAAACCTTTCAACAAAATTCAACACCCATTTATGATAAAAACCCTGCAGAAAGCAGGCATAGAGGGAACTTACCTCAACATAATAAAGGCCATATATGACATACCCACAGCCAACATCATCCTCAGTGGTGAAAATCTGAAACAATTTCCTCTAAGATCAGGAAAAAGACAAGGTTGCCCACTCTCACCACTATTATTCAACATTGTTTTGGAAGTTTTAGCCACAGCAATCAGAGCAAATAAATAAATAAAAGGAATGCAAATCAGAAAAGAAGTAACGATGTCACTGTTTGCAGATGACATGATACTATACATAGAGAATCCTAAAGATGCCACGAGGAAACGACTAGAGCTAATCAATGAATTTGGTAGAGTAGCAGGATACAAAATTAATGCACAGAAATCTCCTGCATTCCTATACATTAATGATGAAAAATATGAAAGAGAAATTAAGGAAGCACTCCCATTTACCCCTGCAACAAAAAGAATAAATTACCTAGGAATAAACCTACCCAAGGAGACAAAAGACCTGTATGCAGAAAACTATAAGACACTGATGAAAGAAATTAATGTTATAAACAGATGGAGAGATATACCATGTTCTTAGATTGGAAGAATCAACATTGTGAAAATGACTATACTACCCAAAGCAATCTACAGAGTCAATGCAATCCCTATCAAACTACCACTGGCGTTTTTCCCAGAAGTAGAACAAAAAATTTCACAATTTGTATGGAAACACAAAAGACCCCGAATAGCCAAAGCAATCTTGAGAAAGAAAAACAAAGCTGGAGGAATCAGGCTCCCTGACTTCAGACTGTACTACAAAGCTACAGTAATCAAGACGGTATGGTACTGGCACAAAAACAGAAAGATAGATCAATGGAACAGGATAGAAAGCCCAGAGATAAACCCACACACATATGGTCACCTTATTTTTTCTTTCTTTTTTTTTTGTGGTACACGGGCCTCTCACTGTTGTGGCCTCTCCCCTTGCGGAGAACAGGCTCTGGACGCGCAGGCTCAGCGGCCATGGCTCACGGGCCCAGCCACTGCGTGGCATGTGGGATCTTCCCGGACCGGGGCACAAACCCGTGTCCCCTGCATCGGCAGGCAGACTCTCAACCACTGCGACACCAGTGAAGCCCTGGTCACCTTATTTTTGATAAAGGAGGAAAGAATATACAGTGGAGAAAAGACAGCTTCTTCAATAAGTGGTGCTGGGAAAACTGGACAGCTACATGTAAAAGAATGAAATTAGTACACTCTCTAACACCATACACAAAAATAAACTCAAAATGGATTAAAGACCTAAATGTAAGGCCAGACACTACAAAATTCTTGGAGGAAAACATAGGCAGAACACTCTATGACATAAATCACAGCAAGATCCTTTTTGACCCACCTCCTAGAGAAGTGGAAATAAAAACAAAAATAAACAATGGGACCTAATGAAACTCAAAAGCTTCTGCACAGCAAAGGCAACCATAAGCAAAATGAAAAGACAGCCCTCTGAATGGGAGAAAATATTTGCCAATGAAGCAACTGACAAAGGATTAATCTCCAAAGTTTACAAGCAGCTTATGGAGCTCAATATCAAAAAAAGCAAACAACCTAATCCAAAAATGGGCAGAAGACCTAAAGAGACATTTCTCCAAAGAAGATATACAGATTGCCAACAAACACATGAAAGAATGCTCAACATATTTAATCATTAGAGAAATACAAATCAAAACTACAATGAGATATCATCTCACACCAGCCAAATGGCCAACATCAAAAAATCTAGAAACAATAAATGCTGGAGAGGGTGTGGAAAAAAGGGAACCCTCTTGCACTGTTGGTGGGAATATCAATTGATACAGCCTCTATGGAGAACAGTATGGAGGTTCCTTAAAAAACTAAAAGCAGAACTACCATACGACCCAGCAATCCCACTACTGGGCATATACCCTGAGAACACCATAATTCAAAAAGAGTCATGTACCACAATGTTCATTGCAGCTCTATTCACAATAGCCAGGACATGGAAGCAACCTAAGTGTCCATTGACAGATGAATGGATAAAGAAGATGTGGCACATATATACAATGGAATATTACTCAGCCATAAAAAGAAACAAAACTGAGTTATTTGTAGTGAGGTGGATGGACCTAGAGTCTCTCATACAGAGTGAAGTAAGTCAGAAAGAGAAAAAACAAATACTGTATGCTAACACATATATATGCTATATAAAAAAAAGAAATGGTCATGAAGAACCTAGGGGCAGGACAGGAATAAAGACACAGACCTACTAGAGAATGGACTTGAGGACACGGAGGGGGAAGAAGGGTAAGCTGGGACGAAGTGAGAGAGTGGCATGGACGTATATACACTACCAAATGTAAAATAGATAGCTAGTGGGAAGCAGCTGCATAGCACAGGGAGATCAGCTCGGTGCTTTGTGACCATCTAGAGGGGTGGGATAGGGAGGATGAGAGGGAGGGAGATGCAAGAGGGAAGAGATATGGGGATATAAGTATAGGTATATCTGATTCATTTTGTTATAAAGCAGAAACTAATACACCATTGTGAAGCAATTATACTCCAATAAAGATGTTAAAAAAAAAGGAGTTAGGAGGAAAAGGACAACTAGGTCACTTTAAGTAGCCCTCACTCCCTTACTCATCTTTCTACGCCTCCCTGCCCCACCCTCACACAGCTAGCTTATGGATAAGGGCCATCTGGGCCTCTTCCAGGCTGGACATCCAATTTACATGCTTTTAATAAGCTTTAACAATAGCAAATGTGGACGTGGAAAGAAGTTGGGGAGTGGAAAGGAAATGACACGATCAGAAACAACTGTTCTGTCATACAAAGCAAGCCTCCACTGCCACCCTCTTAATAGAGTGAAAATAATTAAACCTCGGCTATATTCATCATTCCCATCTTACTACAAGTGATCCTTTCCAAAAGGAGGGCTAGCTGTCAGCTGGTTTCCCTGGCAAGTGGGAGACAGTTGAGGGACCTGATGATCTAAGGTCAGAAGAGAGAGCAACAGAAGCCATCTTACCAGGCTTACCAGCATGTGTTATCGTGCTTGACACACAAGGGCCTCCTGTCACGGTGGGGCCGCCTCCTCCACTTGTCACAAAAGGCCCACAAAATGTTTTGCTTTCTTTTAAATTCAGAAGAAAACGTGAACTTTTAGGTAGAGGTTTTAACTTTTAGGTAGAAGTTTTAATATAGTATTAATATATTCATCTTTATACAAATACAGTCAGAAGGTAAAATGTTGAATATTTTTAATGGAAGAAGAGACCCATGGAGGCCAAAGTGTGGAGGGCCCACAAAAGTCCTAATGTGGCACTGGTTCCAGGTTGTGTTCCCAGGGAAGCCGACATCGAGAAAGAGTTTAGTGTCCAGGATGTTTCTAAAGAAGTGCTTGTGGTAGCAACACTTGTAGAAGGGAAGGAAAGGAAGCAGAAAGGAACAAAGGGAAAAACGGAGCTGTAAGGCAAGTTCAAGGACAGACTGGGCCAGCTCCACAGTGAGCGCTGTAGCTACAACGGCCCTTCTGAGTTGTTCTAAGTGGGCCGAGATGATAGGCCTTTTAATTCCCACATCTGTCGTTGGCTTTGGGATGCTCCTAGAAGGGGTGTGACTTGAGGTGACGTCACCGTCTGCAGCTGAAGCAAACCTTGAAGGGGCCAACAGCTGGAGACTGTATGCTAACTTCACCCCAGTGGCTGAGCAGCGAGTCCTTACTGGAAGGAGGGTCTGGGCAGCACCTCTTATATGCACACTGGTTGGTGAAGAGCCTCCCATGGTAAAGAATCAACACCATGTCACTGGTTGAAAGCGGGGCCTAGTGGCATCATAGCCCCACTTCCTTCCAGTCTGTTAAGAACAGCCACAGGAAAGACATCATAAATTAAATCAAATACATTATGTTGCGCATTTATTTTTATCTCAGTCTACAGACCTTGGGTTATTTTTATCACCTTTTAAAAAAGAAAATTCGGCTCTCCCTGGCCATCCCATCAATTTTTCAAGTTGGAATTCTGAAATCTATATATCCATATAAAATTTACATCCCCTCCAAGCACATTTTTAGCCCCACATAAAATTTATGTCAGCAGTGTTTTGCCAATATGGCTACCATAAAAGTTTTGTTCAGACAGTGAGCTCTATACGTTGAAGATAACGATTTCCTCGGTGCAGGAGAGCCAATGATATAAGTTATACGATAGAGTGCTTGGCTGTCTTGTGCACACATTTATTAGCATAAATGTGTTCATCTTCTGATTAGATAAGAAACGGTCTACATCCCATCTTATCCACAGGCCTATCTCAAGTAGGTGTTGCACAGGTAGCAAAACCCAAAGAAGGGAAGAAAATCAACAACCCCCCAAAAAAGAGCCAGTTGAATGAAACCTGTTTGAGGAATGGGAAAGAAAAAAGAGAGGAAGGGTTGCATTTGGAAGTTTGGACAAAGGTGGAGGCTTCAGGAAAAATCACCTACTCATTTCTCATTTGCAAGTGGTAGCGGGGAGATCTCCCGGCTAGATTTTTTTAAATATTATTATTATCACCACCATTTCAGGGAAGAAACAATGAGATGTAAATGCCTCTTTTCTTCTTTAATGAAATACCTGCCACTTCCTTCTTGGCTCCACTCCTCCCTAGATTTGATGATTTGGAGATAACTTATGAAAAGCAATTTCAAAGTCTGTACAGTACCAGGCTCATTTTCCCAAGTATTCCTTTTAATGGGTTTTGCACGTCCTGGGTTTCAGATTATGTAATCATAGTCAAACTCCATGATCTGAGTCTAGCAATTGACAGACACAGATTTGATTATAAGATCCTGAACAGCTAGGGAAAGCTTTTATTCTTCTTGCAGAGCCGTAATTGCCTGAGCTTGCCTTTGCAGCTGCCTGCCTCTCGGAAACCCAGTTGGGTTTCAGTTTGCAGACTACTAACTTCTAATCACCAACTCCAGTTCTTATGATGGGGAAAACATCCATTCGGTGCTAAAACAAAATGCTAGGACCACCCTTTCCTGCCATAAAAATGGTCCAAACACTAAGTCCTATTTCTACCTCACAAATGTTCCTATCTGGGCTTTGCATGGCCCACTTATTCCATATTTTTAAAAATCCACTATAAGAAAATCCAAGTTTATAAAGCACTGGGGGTAGATGAGACGAGTGAAGATAAGTGAGAAGGTAATACAGACAGGAAATGTAAAATCATGTATTTCCTTTAAATAAAGGCTTACATAAGAGTCCTCTTGAACACCAACACTCCCCAACACTCATACCTGGTACGTTTAAATGACCCACACTTCCTGATAAGTTACCTTGTAACCTTGTGCTTGAGCCTTTCATTCATTTTATACATCTTTAGTTTCACCAACACAATCCCCATCCTAGGGCATGGTAGAGTAGCCTGTATGTACAGCTGATTCTCAATATGAGTACTTATTGAAAGAATGAATGACTAAGTGTATATTGAACATCTACCATAAAATGGAGCATAAATGGAGTCACTGATAACTAAAAGTGAGATAATATATGTGACAATACATAACAGAGGACAAGGCACTTAATACACGCTGTTTTTACTTTTTAGTGCAAAATATATTGCAGACATACTAGATGGAAGAGAAGATACAATCAGAGCCTCAAATGTGATTCCTAAGATGCTGAATATTTTCTCCAAAATAATTCCAAACTAATCAGTAAAACCAGGGAGCTCGCTATATGAGCATGAGTAATCTATTCATCCAGTATCTCAATTTAACTGTGGAAGATGGAATAGTCAAATTAAGAACAATTTAGTGACTGAGAACAATACCTGTGTATAGACACATACACACACACACACTAATGAACAAAAGGGATAGAATTACCACCATAAATTTGGACTCAGTATGCAGTAAATTCTGTGTTCCATCTTAAACAAGGAAAATAAAGATCGTAATCCAAATTTTACATCTATGGTCAATTACCCGAATTCTTTTAGGAAGACACTCTGATTACACAGGGCAAGCAGTGCCCAGTGACTGCCTAATAGGAGAAAATCTACGTGAAAACTCTAAGTGGAATGGCTAGTGTTCTCCTTTGTCCAATTACTAGTGGTTGCTGGGAAGAATAGAGTTTACAGACCAAGTGGACCAAGGTGCAGCCAGCCCACTGTCCAACTTATGAGTTATCACTGATGTCTGGTTAAGAAGAGTCCTTTTCTGATATTTGGGTTTTCTTAGACTATAGAAATAATATTCATGTATGTCCCCCAAAAAACTCTGGACTTCTACACTACTAAAATTTCAACAGACTGTAACATATTTGGATATCATAGCCTATGTTCAGGTGCTAAAATAAAATACCAAAACAAGAGACAGATTTTCATGTCTGCTGATTCACTAAACTAATATTTTAATGACCCTAAGATAATGTTAGCTAGTTCCTTCCCTAGCTGTAAAGCCACAAAGATTGATAAACTTGATGCTTGACTTTGACATTTGTGAAAGTAAGTTAAGTTTGAAGTTTGTCAAAAGACTGACAGTTCCTCTTTAAAAATAAATTGCCCAGAATATTAAATGATGTTTTATGTACAGGCGCATTCAATTTGATTTTTTCTTTCTTTCTTTCTTTCTTTTTGGCTGCATTGGGTTTTCATTGCTGGGCGCAGGCTTTCTCTAGTTGCAGCAAGCGGGGGCTACTCTTCGTTGCGGTGCACGGTCTTCTCTTTGCAGTGTGCGGGCTTCTCCTTGCAGTGGTTTCTCTCATCGCAGAGCAGGGGCTCTAGGCACACAGGCTCAGTAGTTGTGGCTTGTGGGTTCTAGAGTGCAGGCTTAGTAGTTGTGGCACAAGGGCTTAGTTGCTCCGTGGCATGTGGGATCTTCCTGGACCTGGACTTGAACCCGTGTCCCCTGCATTGACAGGCGGATTCTTAACCACTGTGCCACCAGGGAAGTCCCTCAATTTGATTTTTGCAATATCATAGAAATTACCAAGCATGGTGTTGGAGGTTTTTGGGGTTTTTCTTTTGGGGGGGTGGGGGAAACATTTCATTTTTATTCTGAAGTTGGATTCTGAACCCCTGACAGAGACTCCTTTTGATAAATTTTTCAGGTTATAAAGGTCTTAAAGGCTTCATTAATAACTCTGCTTTGAAAGCATAAAACATCATCCTCTGGCCTTGAATGTAGTAGGCTCTCAAGAAAAAGTGTTGAAGTGACTTTGTCTCCTTTTGAAGATTCATTATATGGGAGAACAGGGAGGAGAACCTCTTGGCTCCAAAAATTAAAGATCAATTAAGAAGCTTTGACACAGAGAACAGACTTGTGGTTGCCAAGGGGGAGGCTAGGTGGAGGAGGGGTGGATTGGGAGTTTGGGATTAGCAGATGCAAACTATTACATATAAAATGGATAAACACTGAGGTCCTACTGTATAGCCCAGGGAACCATATTCAATATCCTGTGATAAGCCATAATGGAAAAGAATATGAAAAAGAATGTGTATATATATATATATATATATATATATATATGTATATATGTATATATGTATATATATGTATAACTGAATAACTTTGATGTACAGTAGAAATTAGCAGAACATTGTAAATCAATTATACTTCAATAAAATAATTTTTTTTAAAAAAAGAAACTTTGACGTAGCTTTCCTATTGTACAGTTCCATGGAAGAAACAAGCTGACCATGGAAGAAAGAATACTGGCACTTTGTAGCATCAGTGCCAGTGCTGGTGAACCAGATGATTCTCAACAGCGGTGCTCCAGAGCTGAGACCTAAAGTCAGATGGAAGTAAGGAGTGTAGGCCTCTGGGCTGGGGATGGGAGAGCTCTGAACCAAACTAATGTTTACCTTATTATGATTCTTTAGACCACTGCATCAGAATCACCTGGGGAGTTGTCACACAAGCAGATTCCTGAGCCACATCCCCAATCTACTGAATCAGATTCTTAATCAGGGAAATACGTTGGAACTGCAGTTTTAGTGATCACCCCCAGGGGACTGTCATGAATAATAAAGTTTGAGAACCATTAAACTGATGCTTCTGAAAGTGGGCTAACATCCCAAGGTATAGATCTTCCAAGGACTCGACGTTTGAAAAGGACCTGACTCTTCTTCATAAAGTAAAACCTGAAAACAGCAGCCAAGACTATAGAAATATATTTGAGTAGATGCATAGGAGTTTAGGAAGAAGTTTCAGCACCACATGTTTTCAGGTTTTCTTCTCCCCATCAACACAGCTTACATATTTACCTAGTGTGTTTTTTTATTTGTTTGTTTGTTTGTCTGTTTGTTTGTTTTGCGGTACACGGGCCTCTCACTGTTGTGGCCTCTCCCCTTGCGGAGCACAGGCTCCAGACACGCAGGCACAGCAGCCATGGCTCATGGGCCCAGCCGCTCCGGGCATGTGGGATCTTCCTGGACTGGGGCACGAACCCGTGTCCCCTGCATTGGCAGGCGGACTCTCAACTACTGCGCCACCAGGGAAGCCCCTTAGTGTGTTTTTTAAAATGTTTCCCGGAATTCCCTGGCAGTCCAGTGGTTAAGACTCGGAGCTTTTACTGCTGTGCACCCCAGTTCAATCCCTGGTCAGGAACTAAGATTTCTCAAGCTGTGCGGTACGGCCAAAAAAGAAAAAGCTTCCGCCCATTTCAGCAGAGAAGCTCAGGACTATGACTGAAAGTATCCACTACCATGACCCATTCACTTAGTGGTTGTTTCTGAAAGCTTCGTGGAATAGATAATGGAAAGTGAAGGCTTAGGGTCATTTGTAACTTCTGGGTAACTACAGATTAAGCAGAATTTAGATTCAACCTGCAATGTGGAAAATCTTTCTCAAATGTGATTTCTTCTTCGTATCTGAAAAGAGTCTAGACTGGTGAATATTTAACTGAATGACACCTTGACTACTCACAACTCTGCTGGGCCTCAGGGTCTCCTGAACATATCAGTGGTCGGTCTAGCACAAGACGACATCTGTATCAGAGACAGGAGCCAGGGCTAAATTATTCTAGCCCCGAGAATTCCACGACAACACAGCTGTTGGTTTTATTTTAATTACAACAATTCTGAATGTTTTTATATCCCCTAACTTTATTAAAAAATAAAAATGTTGTCTTACAATTTCTCTCTCTTTCCTCAAAGTGGGTTGGGGGCAAGGTAGTCAGAAGGGGAAGATCCAGCACAGACATTCCTGGAAGTACAGGCTCTAAGTAATTGGGCTTCAGTTAAAAAAGGACTGGGCTGCATCTGAGACCTAACGTGGCTGCCCTATCACATGTTGTTCACTGTTTCCCAAAATTTACGCCTCCTTCCCTGGGATATGTATTACACATGAAAGTCGTCAAATAAATTTCAGAAACACTGAGCTGTACAAAGTTAGCTGATTTCTTTCCTGTAGGACTTCCAAGAGTTTTTCTTATGCTAATCTGCACTGAGAATCTCCTGGAGAAAAATACAGCATGCAACTTTTCACAAATCGATTCCTTTTTCCTAGACCATCTTCTATGAGGATTTTCCCACCCCTTCCTCATATACCACCACAGCCACCCAAACAAGTCCTGCTCACAGAAACTGACCTAACCATTTTCTCTAAGGCAGCCCCAATCCCACTCCACTCTATCCCTCTAGTTGCCTTTATTTGCTCCCTGGCACTAATCACTACCTGATAAAAATATGGGTTTTTCTCATTTACTCATCTGATTTGGTCTATCTCCCCTACCGGATCGAAGCTCCAGAAGAGCAGGGGTTGTGTCTCTTTGATACAATTGCTTTATTTCTAGTGTCTAGAACAGTGTCTAACATATAATAGGCACCTAATCAATATTTGTTGAAAGAAACAGCAGACTAAATAACCGATGAACTGTCTTTGGGTCACCAGATACCAAGAAACGTTGAAACCAAATGACCAAACCAGTATTACTGCCCAATATTGTACAGAGCAGATAATATGTCTTCAAATTCTTTCAAAGGAGGGAGGTGGCCTTTCCTAACTGCCTTCTGGGCAGCTCTGAACTACACTGCTCTGTGCCTTATATCCTGGTACTGTATCATTTAGACAATAGGACAATAAGATATTTCTATGTTCAGTAACAGAATAACAAATTGAACTGCCTATACAGTTAACTGAATTTCTAGCAGCTAATCCTCACAATCAAGGCCATCCTAGTATTGGGGTAAATACCCTAAACCAAATCACAGATTAGATAACATAGGCTTTTGCTACCCTGGACCAAGGGAAAAGGTGAAGATAAAGAACCAAAAATTATAGCACTTCATAATTAGAAATGAAGCTACATTAAAAAAAATTAAGACAAAATAAATGAACTCTAAGGGTAAGATGGTGGAGTGAGGCTTGTTCACACAAATCTGTTCCCAAAATTTCATGAAAAGAACAAGAATAAACATAAATTATGAAAAACTAAGCAGCAAGAAAAGGCTCATATTCATGCCACAATCTCTGAAAAGTTGCAGACAAGAGAAATGAGATATAGAAGATTCTCAGAATTAATACAGCTCTCATCAAGACCCTCTCTCCCATGAATTAGTACAGTGGAAAGAACTGTGGGTGGATAAAAATCCTGAAAGCAGACTGAAAGGAAAAGATCTGAAAAATCTCTCAAGAAGAGAAGTCACTCCTTACCACCTCCATATCTTGCCAGGATACTGAGGAAAGAACAGGAAAGTCAGTGAGGCTTCATTTTGGTTTTCGCGGGCTAGGAGAGATGCTGGAGTGAGAAGACAAAACAATCATAATCACTCACAGATCATTTTTTCTGGCAACGAATGAGAGTGGGCAGAACAGAAAACAAATAAGAAATTAAATACGATAAATCTGTTTGGAGGAGTTAGGGGCTCAGAAAGAAGAGGCAGATGGACATGCCCTGGTGAATTTCCCCCTCCAAGTATGAAGGATAATAGTGCTTTGTGGCCCAAACCCCAAGGTTTGCATATTTTATCTCTATGGCCTAAGATGGGAGGATGAAGTGGGAAAAGTTGATTTCTGGCAGGCAGTACTTGTTGGAAGGGAAGGTTCTAGGCTTCATCTTGAGTTAGAGGACAACCTGAAGCTGGAGGCATCTACGTGGAATAAATGGTTCTGCCACTTGGGTCAGTGGTTCCCAGTCCTTACTATGCATGAGAGTCCCCACCTGGGGAGCTGCTGAAATGTACCAATTCCTGGCCTTCAAGGTCAAACCTTGTGAATCAAGATCTTTGGAGTCAAGGCCCAGGCATTGGTACTTTAAGAAAGTTTCCCCCAGATGACTGTGATGCCTAGTAAGGACAGATAATCACTGAACTAGGTAGGACAAATCCTGTTATAGGCATTTTAAGAAAATTACACACAAGGAAGTAGGGATCCACTAACTTCAACTGCCCTTGGGCAACAAAATGTGACTAGAACACCCAATGCCTAGTCCTCAAACTGAAGTGCTTATAGAGGTACAAAGTGAGAAGGGAGTGACGAGGAATTCACCACACTATATATATAGAATGTCTCAGAGAAATCTTTAACTTAAATATGAATACAACGAAAAGGCGTAGAGTAACAACTCTGCAAAAATACTATAGGAGAGAGATGGGGTCGGGGAAAGCAAGGGAAAGAAGGAAGCAGAGAAGGAAGAACAGATAATGAATCCATCCTTGGAGAAAACATTCCCACTAAAGAAAAGAAAGATTTCAAGAGCACACAGAGTCACTGAAACAAGACATCAAAGACAAAGGATAAAACAATGGAATGCTACGAATGAGATGAAAAGGGAGACTACAGAGCTAAGAAAACAAATTGAAAACCAAAACAGCACTACTGAACTTTGAAACATATTACATACCATAAAAATGATGAAAGAAGAAAGCAGAGGTTATGATATTAATATCAGAGAAGACTGAATTCAAGGAAAAAAGTGTTCTGATAAAGGACACCATCCACAATGAGGATATAACTGTCATAAATATTCATACACCAAATACCAGAATCAGAATACGCAGAACATAAACTACATAAAATACAAGAAGGAATCTCTAAAAACCAGTAGTAGGAGTAGATCTTAACACATTTCTGTCATCTAAGACAAAATATAATCATGAACAGCCAGGAAAATTCTGAAAGAGGAGCCTAGGAGAACAAAATTAAGAGCACTGTGAAGCTGCAAAGATTAAAAGAGTTTAATAATGCAGAAGAAATAGGTAAATCAATGGAATACAGTAAAGTTCAGAATTAGACTAATATACATATGAAGGTTTAGTGTACAACAAAGGTGGCATCTCACATCAGCAAAGAAGATATGTATAATTCAATTAATGATGTTGGGAGCACGCAACCATTTCAGAAAAAGCCTGAATTTCTTCTGCATTTATTATAACAAAATAAATCTTCAATGGATCAAATATTTCAACAATGAAGAAAACAAAACCATAAAATTGCTAGGTGAAAACACAGGGAGAATAGTTCATAAACTTGAAGTTAGAAGCACTTTCTAAGGAGGATACAAACCTTAGACTCCAAAAAGAAAAAGACAAATAAAATTGACTCCGAAAGAATGTAAGGCTCTTGTATTGAAAATGTGAAGAACAAAAGACAGATTAGAAGAGTGTTTGCGGCATATATGACAAACAAATGACTGTCCCTTCATTTACAATAAGACTGTACAAATCAATGACTAAAGGATGAACAACCCCCAAAGAAAAACAGGCAAAGAAGGGTAACAGGCATTTCTCAGAAAAAGAAACACAAATGGCCATTAAACATTTGAAAAGGTGCTCAACCCTATTCATGATTAATAAAATGCAAATAAAGACAGGGATGAAGGAGCCTTTTTCACCCATCAGATTCTCAATAATTCAAAAGCTCACCAAGATGAGGAGTAACAGGCACTCTCATACACTCTCTCACACTGTTGGTGTAAATGCAAATCAGTCTCACCTCCGGAGAGGATAACTGAGCAATAGAGGCATTCTATGTATCCAAGAATAACCACTACTGGAAAAGGGACCACTTAGAGGAAATCTACTTAAAATGAGAAACAGAATATCATAGACCTTCTTTAAGTTTAATTGGAATTTTATTTTTAAATAATAAATAAAAACTACAAAGTCTGCTCTATCTTCTATTTTTTTTAATATTTATTTATTTATTATTTACTTATTTATTTTGGTTGTGCCAGGTCTTAGTTGCAGCATGCGGGCTTCTTAGTTGCAGCATGTGGGCTTGTTAGCTGCAGCATGTATGTGGGATCTAGTTCCCCGACCAGGGACCAAACCCAGGCCACCTGCATTGGGAGTGTGGAGTCTTATCCACTGGACCACCAGAGAAGTCCCTCTATCTTCTATCTTTTTTTTCTTTTTTTTAACATCTTTATTGGAGTACAATTACTTTACAATGGTGTGTTAGTTTCTGCTTTATAATAAAGTAAATCAGTTATACATATACATATGTTCCCATATCTCTTCCCTCTTGCATCTCCCTCCCTCCCACCCTCCCTATCCCAGCCCTCTTCTATCTTTTTAAAAGAAAGTTTTAATGCAATTATACATGCATTCTTTGAACAATAAATCGAATGTTGGTTGCAGATTTCTCTGGTGTGACTTTTCTAACAAAAATGGCATGATATTACAATAGGCATCCTTCTTATTTTACAATATGATTATAAAGAATAAGCTTTACAAAATATACAGTGGCTTTATCAGTTTTCCCAAGGACCTCTCATGATTCCTGATACTTCAATTATTCTCTTTATTCGTATCCATCTTGTCACTCTGTGTGAATTTGTTCTTTTCCTCAAAAATTAACTTTACCAAGTCCTCACCTGTCAAAGGCTTTGTAGAAGTCAAGCAAATGGCAATCACTTTCAACACCTTCATTAAGTTTTATGTCTTGTACAAAATGTGAAATTTCACTTTGCAATTGATTTGTACTCTTTCCATTGTAGAAACTGCTAAAGACTTTTATATGATGGGCAAGGATAGGATCCAGTACGAAGTAGGGAGGAGTGTTAAGTGATCAATTCACTAAAGAATAAAACTGTCAATGTTTGCAGACGACATGTTACTACACATAGAAAATCCTAAAGACCACCAGAATACTACTAGAGATCATCAATGAATCCAGTAAAGTTATAGAATACAAAATTAACATATAGAACCCCTTTGCACTTCTATATACTATCAACAAACTATCAAAAACAAAAAAAAAGGAATGAAGGAAACAATCCCATATACAATCTCATGAAAAAGAAAAAAATACCTAGGGATAAACTTACCTAAGGAGGTAAAATACCTCTAACTCAGAAAACTATAAGACACTGATAAAAGAAACTGAAGATGACACAAACAGATGGAAAGATGTGTCGTATTCTTGGATTGGAAGAATTAATGTTGTTAAAATGACCATACTACCCAAGGCAATCTACAGATTCAATGCAATCCCTACAAAAATATTGGATTGGCCAAAAGGTTCATTCGTTTTTTTCTGTAAGATGGCTCTAGTGGCACTTAGTTGTCTTTAAGTCTTAACAATTTTGTTAGATTGTATGTGACAGCTGTCATATCAGCGTGCATTTTTTAAAAAACTTATCAAAATTGGTGAATTTTTGTGTAGCCATTTAATACTGAAGATGGAAGAAAAAAGCAAATTTTTTTTCAGCATGCTATGCTTTATTATTTCAAGAAAGGTAAAAGTGCAACTGAAATGCAAAAAATATTTCTGCAGTGTATGGAAAAGGTGCTGTGACTGATCAAACGTGTCAAAAGTGGTTTGCGAAATTTCATGCTGGAGATTTCTCGCTGTACTATGTTCCACGGTCGGGTAGACCAGTTGAAGTTGATAGCGATCAATTCAAGACATTAATTGAGAACAATCAACATTATACCACCTGGGAGATAGCTGACATACTCAAAATATCCAAATCAAGCACTGAAAATCTTTTGCACTAGGTTGGTTATGTGAATCGCTTTGATGTTTGGGTTCCACATAAGTTAAGTGAAGAAAACCTTCTTGACCATACGTATTTCCACATGCAATTCTCAACTTAAATGTAATGAAAACGTTCCGTTTTTAAAACAAATTGTGATGGGCAATGAAAAGTGGATCCAGAGCAATAATGTGGAACAGAAGAGATCGTGGGGCAAGCGAAATGAACCACTACACACCTTTGCAAAGGCCAGTCTTCTTGCAAAGAAGGTGATGTTGTGTATATGCTGGGATTGGAAGAAAGTCCTCTATTATGAACTCCTCCTGGAAAACCAAACAATTAATTCCAACAAGTACTGCTCCCAATTAGACCAACTGAAAGCAGCACTTGACTCGAAAAGCATCCAGAGTTAGTCAACAGAAAACGTATAATCTTCCATTAGGATAACGCAAGACCGCATGTTTCTTTGATGACCAAGCAAAAACTGTTACAGCTTGGCTGGGAAGATCCAATTCAACTGCCATATTCAACAGACATTGCACCTTCGGGTTTCCATTTATTACAGTCTTTGCAAAATTCTCTTAATGAAAAAATTTTCAATTCCCTGGAAGACTGTAAAAGGCACCTGGAACAACTGTTCGCTCAAAAAAGATTAAAAGTTTTGGGAAGATGGAATTATGAAGTTGCCTGAAAATGGCAGAAGGATTAAAGACCTAAATGTAAGGCCAGACACTATCAAACTCTTAGAGGAAAACATAGGCAGAACACTATGACATGAATCAAAGCAAGATCCTTTTTGACCCACCTCCTAGAGAAATGGAAATAAAAACAAACAAATGGGACCTAATGAAACTTAAAAGCTTTTGAACAGCAAAGGAAACCATAGACAAGACGAAAAGACAGCCCTCAGAATGGGAGAAAATATTTGCAAAAGAAGCAACAAAGGATTAATCTCCCAAATTTATAAGCAGCTCATGCAGCTCAATATGAAAAAAACAAAAAACTCAATCCAAAAATGGGCAGAAGACCTAAATAGACATTTCTCCAAAGAAGATATACAGATTGCCAACAAACACATGAAAGAATACTCATCATCATTAATCACTAGAGAAATGCAAATCAAAACTATGAGATATCATCTCACACCAGTCAGAAAGGCCATCATCCAAAAATCTACAAACAATAAATGCTGGAGAGGGTGTGGAGAAAAGGGAACCCTCTTGCACTGTTGGTGGGAATGTAAACTGATACAGCCACTATGGAGAACAGTATGGAGGTTCCTTAAAAAACTAAACATAGAACTACCATACGACCCAGCAATCCCACTACTGGGCATACACCCTGAGAAAACCATAATTCAGAAAGAGTCATTTGCCAAAATGTTCATTGCAGCTCTATTTACCATACCCGGGACATGGAAGCAACCTAAGTGTCCATCAACAGATGAATGGATAAAGAAGATGTGGCACATATATACAATGGACTATTACTCAGCCATAAAAAGAAAGGAAATTGAGTTATTTGTAGTGAGGTGGATGGACCTAGAGTCTGTCATACAGAGTGAAGTAAGTCGGAAAGAGAAAAACAAATACCATATGCTAACACATATATATGGAATCTAAGGAAAAAAAGAAAAAAGGTCATGAAGAACCTAGGGGCAAGATGGGAATGAAGACACAGACCTACTAGAGAATGGACTTGAGGATATGCGGAGGGGGAATGGTAAGCTGGGACAAAGTGAGAGAGTGGCATGGACATATATACACTGCCAAACGTAAAATACATAGCTAGTGGGAAGCAGCCGCATAGCACAGGGAGATCAGCTCGGTGGTTTGTGACCACCTAGAGGGGTGGGATATGGAGGGTGGGAGGGAGGGAGACGCAAGAGGGAAGAGATATGGGAACATATGTATATGTATAACTGATTCATTTTGTTATAAAGCAGAAACTAACACACCATTGTAAAGCAATTATACTCCAATAAAGATATAAAAAATTTTTTAATAGTCCACTGGGGCTTTAAAAAATGGCAGAAGGTAGTGGAACAAAAGCGTGAATATGTTTTTCAATAAAGTTCTTGGTGAAAATGAAAAATGTGTCTTTTATTTTTACTTAAAAACCAAAGGCACTTTTTGGCCAACCCAATACCAATGGCATTTTTAACAGAACTAGAACAAATAATTCTAAAATTTGTATGGAAACATAAAAGACCCTGAATAACCAAAACAATCTTGAGAAAGAAGAACAGCACTGGAGGAATCACACTCCCCTGGCTCAGAGTATACTACAAAGTTACAGTAGTCTAAACAGCATGATACTGGCACAAAAACAGACACCTAGATCAGTGGAACAGAATAGAGAGCCCAGAAATAAACCCATGGATTAATGGTCAATTAATCCATGACAAAGGAGGCAAGAATATACAATGGAGAAAAGAGAGTCTCTTCAATAAGTGGTGCTAGGAAAACTGGACAGCTCCATGTAAAATATTGAAATTAGAACATTCTCTAACACCATATACAAAAATAAACTCAAAATGGATTAAAGACCTAAATGTAAGACTGGATACTGTAAAACTCCTAGAGGAAAACGTAGGCAGAACACTCTTTGACATAAATTGCAGCAATATTTTTCTGGATCCATCTCTTAAGAGTAATGGAAACAAAAGCAAAAATAACATATGGACAAATGGGACCTAATTAAACTTAAAAGCTTTTGCACAGCAAAGGAAACCACAAATAAAATGGAAAGACAACCTAAAGAATGGGAGAAAATATTTGTACACAATGCAACCGACAACGGCTTAATTTCCAAAATATAGAAACAGCTTACACTGTTCAATATCAAAAAAAACCCCAAACAACCCAATCAAAAACTGGGCAGGGCTTCCCTGGTGGCGCAGTGGTTGAGAGTCCGCCTGCCGATGCAGGGAATATGGGTTCGTGCCCCGGTCTGGGAAGATCCCACATGCCGTGGAGCGGCTAGGCCCGTGAGCCATGGCTGCTGAGCCTGTGCGTCTGGAGCCTGTGCTCCGCAATGGGAGAGGCCACAACAGTGAGAGGCCTGCGTACTGCAAAAAAAAAAAAAAAAAAAAAAAAAACCTGGGCAGAAGACCTAAATAAACATTTCTCCAACGAAGACATACAAGTGGCCAACAGGCAGATGAAAAGATGCTCAATATCGCTAATTATTAGAGAAATGCAAATCAAAAGTAAAGTGAGGTGCTACCTCACACCAGTCAGAAGGGTCATCATCAAAAAGTCTACAAATAATAAATGGTGGAGAGGGTATGGAAAAAAGAGACCCTCCTACACTGTTGGTGGGAAGGTAAATTGGTGCAGCCATTATGGAAAACACTATGGGGGTTCCTTGAAAAACTCAAAATAGAACTACCATACGATCCAGCGATCCCACTCCTGGGCATATATCCAGAAAAGATGAAAACTCTCATTCAAAAAGATACATGCACCCCAATGTTCACAGCAGCGCTATTTACAATAGCCAAGACATGGAAGCAACCTAAATGTCCATTGACAGATGAATGGATAAAGAAGACGTTGTATATCTAAGTGGGAAAATAATTTGAAAAAGAATAGATACATGTATAACTGAATCACTTTGCTGTACACCTGAAATTAACACAACATTGTTAATCAATTATGCTTCAATATAAAATAAGAATTTTTTTAAAGAAAAAAGAATAAATAATTGAATAGTGGGGGAAAAAAACAAACCAAAAAAAAAAAAAAAAAGATGTGGTGTATATACACAATGGAATATTACTCAGCCATAAAAAAGAATGAAATAATGCCATTTGCAGCAACATGGATAGACCTAGAGATTATCATGCTAAGTGAAGTCAGTCTGATATCACTTATATGTAGAATCTAAAAAATACAACAAATAAGTGAATATATAAAAAAGAAATAGACTCAGATAGAGAGAACAAACTAGTGGTTACCAGTGGGGAGAGGAAAGGGGAGAGGGGCAAAATAGGGGTAGGGATTAAGAGGTACAAACTATTATGTACAAAATAAGCTACAAGGGTAGATTGTACAACACAGGGAATATAGTCAATATTTTGTAATAACTATAAATGGAGTATAACCTTTAAAAATTGTGAATCACTATGTTGTACACCTGTAACTCATAATATTGTATATCAACTATACTTCAATTTTTTAAAAAAATAACCAGCAAAAAAGACAAAAAATATATATTGTTGTGCTCTAATGACTTTTGCTTCTCCCTAAAATCTTGTAACTGTGGTGACTCAGATAATGAATATTTGGATAATAAGGATTTTCGGTTGCATATCAAAATTTAAAATGCATCTACCCTTTGGACTCTGCCTAGAATGTTCTTTTCCCTTCTTTACTTTGGTAACTGTTACTCATCTTTCAGTAGTCAGTTCAAGATTGAGTTTCTCAGGGGACCCTTCCCTGGTCTCCGCGACTAGGTCAAATGCCTATTGCAGGTTCTCAAAGCACCTTTGGAACATGTGTCATAGTTGCGATTCTATATTTCTATAATTAATGATCATCTTTCCCACTGGACCATTTACTTCAAAGAAGCAGAGATTACATCTGGTACATAGTAGTCCCTCAATAAGTATCAATTTAAAGGATGAATAACAATGAAGAACTAGAATCTACACAAATGTCCATATAATGAAACAATGTATTAAAGAGTCATTAAAAAGAATGAGGTATGTTCTGATATAGACTGATTTCCAACATGTATTACAATGAAAAACAGCAAGGAGGGCTTCCCTGGTGGCGGAGTGGATAAGAATCTGCCTGCCAATGCAGGAGACACGGGTTCAATCCCTGGTTCGGGAAGATCCCACATGCCATGGAGCAACTAAGCCCATGTGCCACAATTACTGAGCCTGCGCCCTAGAGCATGCGAGCCACAACTACTGAAGCCCATGCGCCTAGAGCCCGTGCTCCGCAACAAGAGAAGCCACTGCAATGAGAAGCCTGCACACCGCAAGGAAGAGAAGCCCCCGCTCGCCGCAACTAGAGAAAGCCCGTGTGCAGCAACGAAGACCCAACCCAGCCAAGAATAAATAAATTAAATAAATTTTTTTTTTAAAAAGAAAGAAAAACAGCAAGGTGCATAACAGTCTGTAAGATTCGATTTGTACAAATTTTACAAAGACTATGTAGGTATGCTTGTAGGTGCATACAATATTTTTCTGGAAGAAATTACTAACAGAGATTACCTTTGGGGAGATGGACTAGGAGTTATGGGGAGGGGGATTTTAAGTTTCCTTTTATACACATATGTACTCTTTGAATTGTTTTACTACATTCATGTGCTGTTTTCAATTTAATAAAAATGCATTGTTTTTTAATAGAGGGCACAAGTGCTGGCCAGCAGAGTGAGACAAGAAGTTCAAAGTCCATGTAGGCAGTCAGCAGCTGGAAGTCATGCCAGAGTTGAAACAAGTTACTGTACTCCCTATCTTGGTTGGTGACCCCCATTTCCCAGTAACCAAGCAGAAAACCAAGTCATCCTCTACTGCTTTCTTTTTCTTAGCCCTCGGATCTAATCACTTATTAAGTCCTATTGACCCTATCACCCAAAGAGCTTTCCATTCCATTCTCTCACCATTACCACTGCCATTGTCCTAAATCAGCTCATCACTTCTCCCTTGGACTATTGCAGACTCTTTTTCTTCCTGCTTCCAGTTTCCACTGTCATAGCCCACCCTCTAGTCTGCTGCTACAATAATCTCCCAGTCTAATTAAACCAAAACAAACAAAGACTATCAAACCAACCCAACCCCTCATCTGCTACTCTTTCCCAAGGCCCTTCACATTTCAGCCATCCTGGTGTACTGTCATGTACCTGAAACAACCATGTTAGTTTCTCCCTTGGGGATTTTGCATCTATCCCTCCTTCTGTCTTTGATACCCTCCTTTCCCCGTTTGCTTCGTTAACTCATATTTTATTACTTCTTCTCCGATCCCCACCCCTCCAGACTAGATTAGCTCCCATAGCATTTTGCCCTTATCCTTCAGAGTGCTCATCACATTCATATTTGGTTTTCCCTTATCTGTCTTCCCCAATTCCATCAACAGAAAGACTATACCCACAGAGCCTGACAGAGAACTCGGCACATAGTAGTGACTCAATAAATTCTTATTAACTAGCTGACAGCCTGAATGAATAAATGAATGTAAATTGGTTTACTTAACTCTCTTGTTTAAATCCCATCACTGGCTCCTTACCATGTGAAAAACAAAGTGTATGACAGACTTCATGACTGGGCACCTGCCTGCCTCTCAGGCTCATCTTCCCTAACCCAAGCCTTTGCATCTTATGCTCCAGCAATCTGAATTATGTAGAGTTCCTGGAGCAAACCTTGCTGCTCCCCTTGCCTTTGTACCTGCTGATCCTGCCCCATCAATTACCTCCTGCTCCTTTCTCCTTATGTATATCCAGTGAATACCTATTCATTCCTAAAAAGCCAGCCAGAAGTTCTCCAGAGAAGTCTTCCCTGGTCTCCTTAATAAAGTTCATTCATGCTTCCTCTGTACCTTGTATGTTTTCTCTTTTTATTGCATTTATCATTCTGTGAATATTCTCCAGGTAAGGATTTTTGCTTACTTATCTTTTTTCCCTAATGCCTAACACATAACTAGCACATCGTAAACACTAAATATCTGAAGTTAATTGAACATGGATTGTGTTTGTGAGTATAAACTATTAATAGTATATTTATAATACATGCATGCTTATGTATAATTTCTCCTGGGCAATAGAAAACATTATCAAGGTTTTATATGCAGTAACTCCATTTTTATGTAGGAACCTGAAAGAATAGCAAATGCATAATTATTTTTTTTAACATCTAATAAACCTTCATGCTGCTGGGTGAACAGCTGCATAAAGCTTTGTCTCCCGGGGACACCGCCAAATCTAGGGCAAAAAGATCTTTCTTCTCAGATCTAAGGTTTCAAATCCATGTGGCAAGGAAGGCAAAGCAAATGGCCTTTACAGACTATACAATTTAACAGCAGTGAATAAACTAGCCATTTGGTGCCCATGCAAGCATTCTATGCCATCTTCTCAGGTCACATGAAGGAACTGGGCCTAGCATATCTAATGACAGGGAAAAAAAAAGAAGAGAAGAGACAGCTTTTCCTTCTGCACAGGAACTTTCAAAATCACAGATACCAATTCAGAGTTAGCAAAGCCTAGCTAGCCGCTATCATTTAGTCCCAGTGTTTAGATTAAGAATCACTAGGGTCATCCTGCAGGTGCACAAAGTGGTTAACAAAATAACTACAGCTTATTTTTCAGCTTCCTAGGGCCCCTCCAAGGTGTACCAAATTGTTCATCACTGTTAGGCCCAGT
The DNA here is from genome assembly GCF_964341445.2 of Mesoplodon mirus. Lineage (NCBI taxonomy): Eukaryota > Metazoa > Chordata > Mammalia > Artiodactyla > Ziphiidae > Mesoplodon > Mesoplodon mirus. The sequence goes on from NC_138981.1 coordinate 110,504,984, forward strand.
CAGCACTGGATAATTTCTGTCCAAAGACCCTTTTGGCACAGTCAAGATATAGCCCGTTGGAGGGTCCCCTATCTTTACCCTAGCGATTCTGAAGTTGATTGGATCATTGCCAGGATCATAATCATCTAGGCTCATCTAGGGCATTTCTGAGGTCTGCAAGGGGTCCTTCTGGAACCTTTCTTTTGGAACACCATGGGTCAAAGGCAAACTCTACCCATCCTTCAAAGTCAAGCCAAGTTCTACCACCTTCAGGAAGCTTTTCCTGGCTAACCCCACTCCTGCCTGAACAAACCTTTGTCAGCATTCCTATAATGCTAATAGTCTACATCCCAAGACTGGAGGCTTGATGATAGGGTGTATTGTTATCCAATTGTTTCATGTAGGTAATTTTTTTTCTACCTAGAGTGGTAGGAAGCTCCCTTAGGGCAAAAATCAAGATTTCCCACTGGAGTCCAGTTCAACAACTGTCATCTAGCACTTACTATACCCTAGATCGCATCGGTTAGGACTCTTTTAGTTGCAAGCTACAGAAAACCAGTTGAGTGGCTTAAGCGTAAATGGTGACTTAACTATAAGATATAGAAATGAAAGAAATATAGCTGGGCCTGAGGATGGACTGCTTTAATCCTAATGTTCTTTGAAAATCGGTTTCCTCTGTTTGGGGGAACAACATGTTAGAAAACATAGCTTCAGGCAATCCCTGTGCCTACATTACTGATCCAACCATACAAAGGCAGGATCTTACTCAAAGTCCCGATTCAAATTCATGTAGCATGGACGCTGGCCCAGGTTAGGTCAGATAATCACCCCTGAGACTGCCCACTCTGCTGAGAATATAGGTGGGGAGACAGACATATAATAAAATAATACGAATATAATATGGTTAAGTATTTTAAAAAGAGCTAAATGTATGGTGCTATCAGAACAGAAGGAAAATGGGGGTTCAGAGCATCTTATTGAAAAAAGAGGGTTAGGTAGGAAGGCATTTCAAGCAGAGGGAACATCCTGAACAAAGACAGACGTGGACACATGAAACAGAATTATATGTCTGAGGATCTACAAGCAGCATAAAATAAGAGATATAACATGTTTAAAAAGAGGCTGAAGGGCTTCCCTGGTGGCGCAGTGGTTGAGAGCCCGCCTGCCGATGCAGGGGATGCGGGTTCATGCCCCGGTCCGGGAAGATCCCACATGCCGCAGAGCGGCTGGGCCCGTGAGCCATGACCGCTGAGCCTGTGCGTCCGGAGCCTGTGCTCTGTAATGGAAGAGGCTGCAACAGTGAGAGGCCCACATGCTGCACAAAAAAAAAAAAAAAAAAAAAAAGAGGCTGGAGACGTAGGCAGGGGCAAGATCAAAGTCCTTGAATAAGAGATTAGGAAAATCAGTTCTATGTAGAATGCCGTATCATCTGATTTATATTCTAGATCGCTGACAGCTGTGTGGAGAACGGATTGGAAAAGGAGGAACATGCCCCAGCAACACAGAATGAGGTACATTTTGGTCACATTGCATTAAGCTCTTGTTGAATGAATGCAATTCACGTCATCTTGTTTCTGGCAAACAATTTCCCCCCCAACAGGCGATCATTTACTTGATCACTGCTACTCCCACATTCCCTACCTCCCAAATTCCAGGTGGGTTTGTTTATGTATTCCAGTGACTAAGTCACCAGTTTCAGAGTCCAGGCTGTTCTAGTGACCTCTATGGGGCAGGACAAAGCTGTAATTAGGACTCAGCGACCTATGGCTTGAGAAACAATCTGTAGCCTTGGGCAATGTGAACTCACATTGAGACCAGTTAGCGTGAGGCTTAAAAGAAGCTTGTCAGGTCACCTGGTAGGATTTGGGTAAAAAAAACTACATGATTCCCAAGATCTGCCTTCTCCCCACATTTCAGAGGTACATTCCCAGCCATCTCTCTCTCTCTCTCTCTCTCTCCTTTCCAGCCCACTACCCACCACATCTACCGCAGCCACGTGCAAAGAGTCCCAACATTCCTCTGGTAATAATGTAATCTCTGATGGTCAGTGGGTAACAAGAAAAGAAGGGGGCAACCCACCTGCCCAGATCGTGCCTATACAACTGGTTTTGAGCGCACAACATTCTCCTGTCATTCTCTCAATCCTGTCAGCTAACTTATTCAGTGACAATTACCTTATCTTTTGGGGGTATTTTTTTTTGATTTTTGGCCGCGCTGAATGGCTTGCAGGATCTTAGTTCCCGGAGCAGGGATTGAACCCGGGCCCCGGCAGTGAAAGTGCCGAGTCCTAACCACTGGACCTCCAGAGAATTCCTGACAGCTACCATTTGAGAAATTGTTTTAGTAAAGCAAACCTGGACCTCCAGCTCTCCCTGACTGAAAAGTTTTCAAGATCTTATTCATTCTCTGTCTCTTTCTCTCACTCTCTCAACAGAACAATGTCTTATTTGAGGGGGAAAAAAAATCAACTCAGACTTCTACTAAAGTTTACTACTCAAGAGACATATGCAAAGGTCACCCAAAGTTAGTGGCCTGGCATTTGCTGTCACAGAGTGGCTTTCAGGTGGAACCACAGAGTTTTAGGGTTTGCACTGTCTGTGGTCTCTCAAATTCCCATTTCCTGGAATAGAGCCCTGAGGACGCATGTCAGAGTCCAATTCCCTGACTGCTTGCCCTTTTGCTATCCTGCCTTCCCTTCTCTCTCAGCGTCACCTACCCAGTGCTGATGAAGGCATCCAAGGACCTTCCTTCCATACTAACCACCCCAACTCCCACCCTCAGTCACTCCTTTCCTTCCTGCCTACTATTCTCCAGGCTAGAATGGAGCCCGCTCAGCAGAGGAGCTGTTTCCTATCAAAGGACAATGGGGAGAAGTCCTCAGCTAACTCAGCACCAACGTTGGAAGCTAAATAATTAGACGCCTGAAACGCTCTCCCCCCACCCCAAGAATATAAATACATATGGCCATAAAAATACAGCCACAGAAATGCTGATTATATGTGTGTGTACTCATGCAAACACATAATCATTATTTCTATGGCTATTTCACAGCAAATAAATTAAGAACTGATTCAGAGAGAGATTAAGACTAGGCCAATCTAGGGACGTGGATTCTCACAGTTCGTAGTGACTTATTCTCAAGGGAAACCCTTGTGAACACAGAAAAACACAATTCTAAGTCTACTCCTCTTCAAGATAAGTACAGGCACCTCACTGGTTAATAATTCAAATGTCTTGAGCTGAGAGCTGGCTCAAATTCAAAGCCAGAAGTAGGGAGAGCCTTCATGGCAAGAGCATCCCCTCTTATTTCTCCTGCCTACTCAGGTACTCTGTGCTCTTGGGAGGGCCTCTACTATGAAGGATGAAGGAACTAATGAACACCTTCATATTGGAAGCTTAATGACAACATGTTACTCTTTCCAAGGGTGCTTGCATTTCAAAAGAGAACAGAGAGTATAACTCCAAGGAATGAATCGCTAATAGTGGCATTTCAGAAATATGATACTTGGAGAAGAAAGTCGTAAGTGGTGAGGAAATAGGCTGGAGGAGGCTTTCCAGCACCCCTCAAATTACAGATATACTTTTTCTTCCTTGACAATATGTAAAAACAACATGGTGTTGACACCTTCTCAAAGTACTTCGTTTCTCCCCACTGTCCACAGGGTCAAGTCCATGCTCCTTAGTCTAACGTTCAAATCTTCTCAATTTTTCCAGCCTCATCTTCCAAGGCTCCCCTGTATAACTTCTTCACTCCACTCATTATCTCCCAAACACACCTTCACTTACAAATGTGGCTCATGAGGCTTCTCCCTGGAATTCCCTGAGACACTAAATTCTTCCAACTTCAACCCTATTCATTCTTCAACGGGCAGCTCAAATCCCACCTCCTCTATCAAATCTTCCCTAAGCATCCTAACCAAAAGGAATCTCTTGCCAAATATTTATTTGCATTCCTGCATTATAACTAAAATGCAGAAAAATACAGTACCACACAGTGACTGGAATTGGATGGGCCTGGTTTCATAACTATCTTCTATCATTTTCTACAAACTGTGTGAACCTGGGTAAGCAGCCTATCTCTTTGGATCTTATTTTCCTCATGTTTAACAGGGGGATAGTAACTATCTCAGAAAGTTATAATCATTAAATGGGATAATTCATAAAAAGCACTAACCCAGTGCCTGAATGAATAATCGTTATTGTGGTATGCACACCCTCACAACTCTAGGAGGACCCTGGAGTATTTCATCAAGGCCTCTTTCTCCTTGCTTTATGTACTGCCTCCCTGTGTCTTCCATCTTACCTTCCTAATTTGACCTGCCAGAGTATGTTAGATATTATTAGCTGTCCACCAAAATCTGTTCGTCTCTTTTATCTGGAAACATGGAGAGAGACTAAATTATCTAAACTTTCTTGCAGTTAGGTGTGGCTTTGTGACTACACATGCACTAGACTTGTGTTCTAGTTTCACCTTTCTCAGTAAATTTCTTAAAAACCTGGCAAAAGCCACTTTACCTCCCTTGACTGTAATACTCTCATTTGGGAGATGGGGGTAATAAATTATAATGACTACAGTAAAAATAATCTTTCCACATAACTCTGCCCCCAAATTCAGGGACTGAGTCTCTTATTTCCTAAATGTTCCCAAATATACAGAAATATTTCATAACCATTAGGGGCTCTGTAAACATAGCCAAATAACCAATGAGGCCCTAGATGACACACGTGACCTTGGGTAATCAGGAAAGAAAGGCAAGAATACATTTGTCTTAACCTCTAAAAGCCCACATAAGCCCTGGAATATTGTATCAGAATGAATATCCACAAAGGTCAATCCTAATTATAACTAAAATAAATATTATAACTGAATCATCCTTCTTTACTGACTCAATAAAATATCCAATTTCCATTATTATAAAAGCACTCTTGAAGAAAAGAGAGAAGAATTAAATTATTAAAAGAATAAAAGAGGGGACATCACCACTGAATTTACAGAAATAAAATGGATTATAAAGGAATACTATGAACAACTGTAGGCCAACATATTAGATAACCTACCTACACAAGTTTGAAAAATTCCTAAAAATCTGAAAGAGAAATTATGGAAACACTCCCATTTACCATTGCAACAAAAAGAATAAAATACCTAGGAATAAGCCTACCTAGGGAGACAAAAGACCTGGATGCAGAAAACTATAAGACACTGGTGAAAGAAATTAAAGGTGATACCAACAGATGGAGAGATATATCATGTTCTTGGACTGGAAGAATCAATACTGTGAAAATGACTATACTACCCAAAGGAATCTACAGATTCAATGCAATCCCTATCAAATTACCAATGGCATTTTTTATGGAACTAGAACAAATCATCTTAAAATTTGTATGGACACACAAAAGACCCCGAATAGCCAAAGCAGTCTTGAAGGAAAAAAACAGAGCTGGAGGAATCAGACTCCCTAACTTCAGACTATAGTATAAAGCTACAGTAATCAAGACAATATGGTACTGGCACAAAAACAGAAACAGATCAATGGAACAAGATAGAAAGACCAGAGATAAACCCATGCACCTATGGTCAACTAATCTATGACAAAGGAGGCAAAGATATACAATGGAGAAAAGACAGTCTCTTCAATAAGTGGTGCTGGGAAAACTGGACAGCTACATGTAAAAGAATGAAATTAGAACACTCCCTAACACCATACACAAAAATAAACTCAAAATGGATTAGAGACCTAAATGTAAGACCGGACACTATCAAACTCCTAGAGGAAAACATAGGAAGAACACTCTTTGACATAAATCACAGCAAGATCTTTTTTGATCCACCTCCTAGAGTAATGGAAATAAAAACAAAAATAAAGAAATGGGACCTAATGAAACTTCAAAGCTTTTGCACAGCAAAGGAAACCATAAACAAGATGAAAAGACAACCCTCAGAATGGGAGAGAATACTTGCAAGTAAAGCGACAGACAAGAGATTAATCTCCAAAATATACAAACAGCTCATGCAGCTCAATATCAAAAAACAAACAACCCAATCAAAAAAATGGTTGGAAGATCTAAACAGACATTTCTCCAAAGAAGACATACAGATGGCCAAGAAGCACATGAAAAGCTGCTCAACATCACTAATTATTAGAGAAATGCAAATCAAAACTATAATGAGGTATCACCTCACATCAATTAGAATGGGCATCATCAGAAAATCTACAAACAACAAATGCTGGAGAGGGTGTGGAGAAAAGGGAATCCTCTTGCACTGTTGGTGGGAATGTAAACTGATACAGGCACTATGGAGAACAGTATGGAGGTTCCTTAAAAAACTAAAAATAGAATTACCATATGATCCAGCAATCCCACTACTGGGCATATACCCAGAGAATACCATATTTCTAAAAGACACAACCTAAATGCCCATCGACAGATGAATGGATAAAGAAGATGTGGTACATATATACAATGGAATATTACTCAGCCATAAAACTGAGTCATTTGTTGAGACGTGGATTGATCTAAAGACTGTCATACAGAGTGAAGTAAGTCAGAAAGAGAAAAACAAATATCGTACAGTAACGCATGTATGTGGAACCTAGAAAAATGGTACAGATGAACCGGTTTGCAGGACAGAAGTTGAGACACAGATGTAGAGAACAAACATATGGACACCAAGGGGGAAAACCACAGTGGGATGGGGATGGTGCTGTGCTGAATTGGGCAATTGGGATTGACATGTATAAACTGATGTGTATAAAATTGATGACTAATAAGAACCTGCAGTATAAAAAACAAACGATACTAATACTAACGATACTAAACAACTAATACTAAACTTTCTTTGGGTTATTTGTATGGAAATATTTTAATATAAATGTTTCAGACATTACATGAAATTTCTAAAAATCTTATATGTTCTGGTATAATGTTATAAGTCATAATTCTAGTTATTACTTTAAAATGTATATCTCAGAAATAACTAAATTTCCTTGTCAATTGCATTATTATGAACTTTCATCAAATCTTTAACCGTGGTCACTTTGAAGTCTTTTGTCATTTACAGATAGTTCTGGGTGTACTCTGATGCTTTTGCAAAAATGTTCCTATAAAAGGGTTTCATCTTCAAGGAATTCATGGAAAAGACTCTGATAAGTACCAGTTTCTGGTAACTGACTATACTGTTGAACTGAATGAATAAGCATTTTCAGAACTCTAATGGAAAAGTGATGAATTCATAAAAGTGCTAACAAAAGATCAAGATGAAAAAAAATTAATTACATGGGACTGAGTGAACTGATGAGGATGATTATAATTTTTGTGACTTTCTGTTTGAATAAAAAAAATCCCACAAGGACTCAGAGGCAAAAAATATACAAATCAATTTTCACTGCAAAGTAAAGGAGCTGTTACAGTGGAGGATTAATGGACTGAATGTCAATATTATGTCACAGTATGAGTGTGTTTCGTGTTTGGTAATTGCAATCATTGTTGCTTTTGTTGTGATCATCCATTTACAATGCTTGGTGTCAGTTTATTTATCTCTTGTAAAAATAAAATACAGTGTGTGTGGGGGGGAAAAACTAGAAAAAAAACTGTATGGTACTGGCAAAAAGACAGATAAAGATCAGCGGAACACAATAGAGAACCCAGAAATAAACCAACACATATAGGATCGACTGATCTTTAACAAGGGTCCCAAGAACACACAATGGGGAAAGGATAGTCTCTTAAATAGTGTTGGGAAAAGTGGATATCCACATGCAAAAAAAAATTATATTGGACCCCTACCTTAAACCATTCACAAAAACCGACTCAACTCGAAATGGATTAAAGACTTCAATGTAACATCAGAAACTAAAACTCCTCTAAGAAAACAGTAGAAAAGCTTCTTGACACTGGTCTTACCATGATTTCTTGGATATGATACCAAAAGCATGGAAACGAAAGCAAAAACAGGGAAAAGGAACAACATCAAAACTAAACAGCTTCTGCACGGCAAAGAAAACAATCAACAGAATGAAAAGATAATTCACAGAATGGGAGAAAATATTTGCAAGTCATCTATCTGATAAGTGGCTAATTTCCAGAATATATAAGGAACACCTACAAAATAGCAAAAAAAAAAAAAAAAGGAAAGGACATGAACAGACATTTCTCTAAAGAAGACATACAAATGGCCAACAGTTATATGAAAAGATACTCAACATCATTAGTTATCAGAGATATGCAAATCAAAACTATAGTGAGATATCACCATTACACACCTGTTAGAATGGCTATTATTTAAAAAGCAAAAGAAGGGTTGGTAAGGTTATGGAGAAATTGGAATCCTTGTATACTGCTGTTTAGAATGTAAAATGGTGCAGCAGCTATGGACAACAGTATGGAGATTCCTCAAAAATTAAAAATAGAACTACCATATGATCCAGCAATCCCACTTCTGGGTATATATCCAGAATAACTGAAATCAGGATCACAAAGAGATGTCTGCACTCCCATGCTCATTGCAGTGCTATTTATAGTAGCCAAGACGTAGATACAACCCAAGTGTTCATCAACAGAAATGGACAAAGAAAATGTCGTCTATACATGAAATGGAATGTTATTTAGTTGTAAAAGGAAATCTTGCCATTTGCAATAACATGGATGAACTTTGAGAACAATATGCTAAGTTAAATAAGCCAGTCAGGGAAGGACAAATACTACATGATTCCACTTATATTAAGTACCTAAGGTAGTCAAACTCACAGAATCAGAGAATACAACAGTGATCGCCAGGGGCTGGTGGGCGGGGCGGGGATGTGGAGTTGTTATTCAATGGGTATAAAGTTTCAGCTATGATAGATGAATAAGTTCTAGAGATCTACAACTAGAGAGAAGCCCGCACACCACAACAAAGAGCCTGCGCCACAGTGAAAGATCTCACATGCCACAACTAAGACCCGATGCAGCCAAAAATAAATAAATAAAATAAATAAATAAATAAGAAAGGATTAGCCTTTCCTCATTGAGTATTCTTGGCTTTCCTGTCAAATATTAGTTGACCACATATGCATGGGTTTATTTCTGGGCTTTCAATTCTGTTCCACTGGACTGTGTTGCAAACAACCACTTAGACTGGGTTGCCATCAATGTCTGCTCACTGAACTGCCCTAATCAGCCACTTGTGTTGGCACTACATTATAATGGCGTGACTGAATCTTTGCTCTTTACTGTCTGAAAATTCCAATTGATATGAACCACACGAATTGTGCCTTTCTTCCGGATCATTCAGCAGCACAGGGTTACAGTAACCAGTTTACCTTAGATTACAGATGCCTGGCTTCTGAGCTTGAAGGCATTGTCCAGTACTGACTGAATTCTGGTACATCTGATCCACCCTCAGTTCCCCTTCCAAAACAAGGTTCACGGTGTAAATAAAGGCAATGCTTGAAAAACGAGCACGTCCCAATGACACACGTTTAATTTATACGTGGGATAGGACCTCACTGCCACACAGGGTCCATCTTAGGGATAGCTATGGTGTCTAAAGCTCCCACCATGTAAGTCTCTCTTAAATATAAATATTATATCTGAGCAAGGGAGCATATCAAATCATATGCACCCATTATGACAGTAGCTTGATTTCATATATCAAATTCCTTACCTCTTTACCCTTGAGGCATCTTTCCATATTTTCAGTTAATAAATATTTAATGAACACCCACTAAATTCAAGCTCTCCGTAAGTACTACTGATAAAGCGCTCAGGGTGGAGCGTGAAGGAGCTGGAGTGGGGACCACTGCTTGAGGAAGGCAAGCCCAAGCAGGACAGCATAACTGGGGCAAGAATAACCTCTAAGTTAACCAGGTGCTGAGGATCTTGTAGTAAGCTGTCATCAGTTATTACTCTACAGACCAGTGTTCTACCCAATGAAGTCCACTGAACAGATCCAAAGTTCTGTTAGGCCACTATGATGGCAAAGACATAGGGCCTGGCATAATACCCGATACAGAGTAGGTACTCTAAAGAACCTGGTGGTGGTATACTTTCCAATAGGGAAATGTATCTGAACTCTGTGGGAAACATGAGAACTTGTACTCCTGGAAGAGGTAGGGAGATATCTTTTATGAGAAAACCACAATATACAGACAGTAAAAAAAAACTGTAGCCGTTTTCCAAAAGAGCTGTTATTAGACGTTACACAAGATGCACAGAAAGGGCTAATAAATTTTAAATATAAATGTAAATATATATATATAAATATACATATATATGATCAGCCAATTTGGGGGAGAGACATAAATCATGTCTCAAGCCCAACGTCTTGTTCCTTTTTGCCAATGTAAACTGTGCAAAAAGGGAAACTTCAGTGAATCAAGCCTTACATTTTACTCCTACTGGGAGTTTCAACAATTTACTGGTAATATACCAAGCCACAGAGCTAACAGAGAGAGCCAGGGATGGATAGTTTTGTAAGGGAAAATGTGAGGGAGCCAAATTTATGAGCCAACTTGCTCTTTAAAAGGGGAATGGACTTCCGTCTTAACTATCATATCCCCCCAGCTAGCAAACACCTTCCTGTGGTGTTAATTGTGCATTGTCAAAATAAGGATCCTGCCACATTTCCAGCCAGCAAAGTACTCTGGTATCAATGTCGGATGAATATCACCCGGCCACCACATTTAGAAAAGAATTGTGGTTCATTCTTCAACTGCTTCTAATCAATACCTCCAGAATTTATATTCTATAAACATTCACACTTTGCTTCTAAACAAATAATTTCATCATAAGCTAGTTCTCAGTAAAAACTACAATAAGTTTTCACAATATATTATGGGAGCTCTGGCCATTCAGTTCTAAATAATGGCTCCTTTTGCTGGACAAGTAAATTGAAATTGATTTGTTTCAGCCGACTGTGCTAGAACACACAATGCCTGCTTACAACAAGCCTATTGACTTCTGCAAACAATACTCCAAGCCTGTTTCCTCAAGGACTCCCGGCAGGATTTTTAAATCATCCCAACTTCTCTCCCCTAACCCCAAGAACAAAGCACCGATTTAAACAGGGACTCTGCACAATGTGAGGGGCCTTCCGTTGAGATCAAAGTTGAGATCAACCGAACTGAGCCCAAGGTGAGGAGTGAGCCCTCGGATGAAAGGCAGGCGAGGGACACACAAAGAAGAGAGTGATTAAAAGTCAAATCAATGGCTCATTGTGAATCACAAGGTGAGGAGAGAGAGGGACAGAGTGTGACAAAGAAAGAGAGAGACACAGAGACAGAGAGACCCACACTTTCCCCCTTGGGACAGTGCCATCACAGAGACAGTTGAGGATACAGAAAAAAAAAATCTACTGAGATAACTCACTTCTGGAGGATGACCGTGACTGGCTGAGGAACAGTGTAGCCTTCTGGTAAAAGATTTCCAAAGATATTGCACACAGACTCCACGATGCTTCCTGTGCTCCTGTCATTCAGGAAGGAAGGCCCGCCAGGCAGCACGGGAATCTGAATTTTACAATGACTGCACAGAAGTCTGGGACTGGATTTTGGACAGAGGTTTCTTTGTAGAAGGATCCATGTGAGGCAGCGGCCAGCCGTAGTGACCCTCCATTAATGAGCTCCAAGACACTATTATCTTTGTAAACGCCAAAATGGTTGTCCTTGGTCAACCCGGGACTTCTCTATGCATTTTAGAGTTTCCAAACGGATGTTTCTTCTTATCCACTGTTTTTCCCACAGTTGTGTGAGGGTGGCAGGGCAAGTATCTTTATTCTCATCTTAACTATTAAGAAAATGAGGCCCAGAGAGAGAGAGAGAGAGAGAGAAATCAACAAAGGTCCAAGAGTCTGTAAATATCAGTCCAGAAATTTGAACCCAGACCTTGTGGCTTTAGATTTAGTGCTCTCTTCACAATATTTGCATTTTGCTCATTCAATCAATCATCCATTCATTCATGCAACAAACCTATATCAAGTGCTGACTCTGTGCCAGGTAAGAGGAGCTCCCACGTTGTTCACTCTCTAGAATTTCCTTCCAGGACCACCTCTTGATGCTACAGAGGGACCTAGGGGAGGGGTGTTCCTCTGCCAATATTAAGCTCAGCAACAGTAAATTTCTTCCATTAAGACCAAGCAGGTTATTTTTTATCCCAGCAGAAACATCTAGTTATGATACAAATCAGTGCTCTTTTCACAAAAGCCTAACGCCTGGCAAGAAGCCTCTCAAACAGCAAACACCACCAGCCTTCCCTCAATGGAAAACTGTCACTCACCAGACCTTCAAAAGTAAGACTTTCTAGGGCTTCCCTGGTGGTGCAGTGGTTAAGAATCCGCCTGCCAATACAGCGGACACGGGTTCGAGCCCTGGTCCGGGAAAATCCCACATGCCACAGAGCAATGAAGCCCGTGTGCCACAACTACTGAGCCTGCACTCTAGAGCCTGTGAGCCACAACTACTGAGCCTGCGTGCTGCAGCTACTGAAACCCGTGCTCTGCAACGAGAAGCCACCACAATGAAATCCCGCTCGCCGCAACGAAGAGTAGCCCCCGCTCGCCACAACTAGAGAAAGCCCACGCAATGAAGATCCAATGCAGCCAAAAATAAATAATTTTATTTTTTTTAAAAAAGACTTTCTAAAAGATTGTTGCCCCTCAGCTGTGGGGCTGCTGTGACCTGACACCCAGCAGTGGCCCTTAGGTCCCTAGTCCCACCCACATGCATATTGCAGAGTCTTTTCACAACACTGTCATCTAGAACTTTCCTGCTTCACCTCACCACAACTTACCTGCCCCTACATCCCCACTCCACTGAAGCTCCTTCTATGCTAAGGAGGTAGTAAAAGTCATCTCCACCGAAGCTACTCCTCTAGATATAACATACCTGCTTTTTCACAGGACCCTGTGCCTTCACAGATTGATTTGCATAGTGAGTGCTCCAGGCTCCATGGCAGACTACAGTTGGGAGAGACTTGTCAACAGGCGAAGGGGCTTTTGGGTGCCACGTTCAATTCACAGCCCAGGAAGAGGGCATATGTTGCTTACTTTTTGGAAAAATGAAATGAACACGGGGTGATTGCCATGCTGTGGGGACATACTGTAGGTATGAGAAAGTGCAAGGACATCGGACCAATCAGGTGTGGGTCTCACAAATCCTGAGAGGATAAAACCGACGGTTACCTCTTCCTCTTAACCCTTCATTCCCACACCACGTCAGGCGTTGTTCTCAAACAGCTTCTGGATGAAATCTGTATTTATAGCTGAGCTCTCGTCAATATGGTCTCCAGTTACACGTCCCTTGTAAACAAAATCCAGCCTAAATTGCTTGCTTCACTTCGAGCTTCTCCAAGGTCTGTCTATGACCTTGGGTTTCAGTGGTGGTTACTATCTCACAAGGCTTATTGGCAACCATTTGTCCCATCCTTCCGGAATTTTATATACCACTTAGAACGTCACCTTTCCACACCTCTGGCAATATAAGAGAGGGTTGGTTCTCCCACAAGGTCACAACAGCCATCTCACTTCCTAGTCTGATTTTCAGGAGTTTAACAAGAGCTTCAAAAATGCACTAGCGAGAGAAACCACTGGCCGCATGGCCTCACAGCCCTTCTAAGTGAAGTGATTTGAAGGAGAAGCAGAAGGACATGGAGGGACCTTCAGTCAGTCACAGAGTCCGACTGTTTCCCAGTCTGACGACTTGCTTTCCAAACTCTACTGCCGCCCTGATCCAGGGCCCCATCTCCTCACATACCAATCTCACTGCAAATGACATTTACCTTCCTCCAAGGTTCTCCTCCTTTTTTATTTTACTTTTTTATTGAAGTATAGTTGATTTACAATGCTGTGCCAATCTCTGCTGTACAGCAAACTGACTCAGTTATACACAGAGACTTTTTTTTATATTCTTTTCCATTATGGTTTATCCCAGGAGATTGGATGTAGTTTGATCCATCCTGTGTACTGCTATTAAGATTAGTTCTTTCGAAAACACATCTTTCGATGATGCGTTATTCCTCTGCTCAAAATCCTTCACTGACTGTTTACAGGACAAATTCCAAACTCCTCAGGTCAGCATTCAAGAACTTTCATGCCATGCCTCCACCCTACACCCTACTGACCCAACCCTATCTTCATGTCTTCCCTCAAATGAGACTTCTGCCCTGCCAAGATTAGCTTTTCATTGTCCTGGGCATATATTCTGCTTACCACACCCTCAGTGCCTTTATTGCCGACTGCCTCTCCTACCCACTGCACTACAGAATGCCCCCTCACACTCTTCTCTGTCTATCCAAGCCTAAACTTAGTGTTTAATGCCCCACTCAAGACATACTTCTTCCTTCGAGCCTTCCCCAATTGCCCCTACCCTGCCATGAGCGGTGTCAGGAATGCCACATATCAGACCTCTTCCCAGACCTACAGAATCAGAATCTGTCTTTTAACAAGATCCCACATATATTACAGTTTGAGAAGCACTGTCCTAAACAACACTATGATTTATAACATTAAAAGGAAAGAGACTAAGATACCTACGACTGTCAATTGTGACAGACAACCAAACTCCCCTTTGCTTTTTTCCCCAACTCCATCTGTCTTCCATCTTTGCTACGTACTCCTTCTAGCTTGTGGATATACAAGGTGTGAAATAAAATTCATATTTTATGGCAAGACAAGAAAAATTTAGGCATAAACATTTGTCTCTGTCCTTTGGCCTCCTCTCTCCCCCATCCTGTGCATTGTGAATCTACATTACGCCTCTACCAAACCTCCCCGTCACCTCCCCCACCTGCAGAAATACCTGCTTGACCATAAAGAACAATATTCTCCTAGCGTCAATAAGACAACTCCTTAAAGATAACATTCCTTCTTGATCTTGTAAGGGGCCACGATGACACTTAGATCTGGACTGTGTGAACTCTCAATACGTCATTTGATGTACAGCCCTGTCTCAAAAAACTTGTATAACTGTGCCTTGACTTCTAACGGGCCGAACAGTTCCCGGAGCTTTCTGAGATGCTCTTCTCAGGTCATAATCCTCAAATTTGGCTTGAATAAAAATTTCCATTTCTTTCTTAGATGGACTGATTAATGTTTTATCGATAAAAGGAATCAGGAAATGTGTGCTTTCCCAACCATCTACAACCCACAACCTGTCCCTTACACCTCACTGGTATCATTTCAGGACCCAAATTCCCTAGTTTTGATTTAATCAGGCTTCCCTCTTCTCAGATCACAATTTCATAGAATTTATCTGGCTGCCAGCTAATTACAGGTACACTTGTCTACACTGTACCCCTCCCCCAAAGGCAGAGCACACTGCTGATTGGGCCTGTGCACTTCGGCTTAGGCACAGGAAGTAGTCAGCAAGGCAGGAGGAGCGCTACACTTGGGGTGATGCGAGGACAGCGTTGGGATGTGCTGGAGAGCGAGAGGTGGAGGATTTGCTGGGATCAGGCTGGCTGCTCCTCTGTTTCCAAATCTTCCTAAATACCCCACCCTGTGTCTACACTCTAAGAGGACATCGGTGCTGGAGAAAGTTGACAAAGTCCCTAAGACATCACCAAAGCCACAGAAAACCAATCACTCAGAAGCCTGTTCAGGCTCTCTATATACCCCTTTGACTATTTTTCTCTGTTTCTTACTTTCTCACTCCCAGCCCTTCTCTCCATTTTCCTCTTTTCTGGCTTTGAACTTGATGAAAATGGAATTCTCCAGGCACAGAGGGTAGGGGTAGGACTGTAGAGACCTCTATATCAAGAAGCACAAAAGTCCTTTACTTGCAGTCCACCCTTCTTTACAATTCAACTACTGTTCTCCCCTGTATATCCGCCGCTTCATGATCTGTAATTCTACTAGTCAAAAATTTGCCATTTCAAGAAGCTGTAAGGAAGTCAATCTAGTCAATCTAAACTGTGGACTGTTTTTTAAAACCAGAAGAGGCTTTTTATTCTGCCATTCAATATTAACCTAAACTTGGAAAAGCAAGCATCGTATATTGAGAGGTTCTTATGGAATTTACAACAAACAAAGGAAAAGACTCATCAGAAACGTACATGGAGTACTAATTTTTAGTATACAAAGCAGTAGTCTAACAGTTCTTACAAATGCCTGGTTCTCCTAGAATCCGAGTGTTCTCCTGTACAGGTAAACCATTCTCCTTTGTTTGAACTTGTTTGCAAGGCTCCACTGCTAAAGCGACCGTCTCATCACAGACCCCAACAGAAATCACAGCTCAAGTCACATCAAAACAACCACCAAGTTCAATTCAAAGAATATGAAATAATGAATTGTTCCTGTAGTAGTTTCCAGCACCAGAACTACCTGAAGCTCTTATTAAATGCACAAATTCCCTGGCCGCACCCTATATGGAATGCACGAAAATCTCCACATTGAAGGCTGCCATCCACAAGGTTGACAAGCTCTCTGGGTGGCTTGGGGAACCTGTCTTACCGCTCTCCCAAGCCCCAGTCCTCACGGACTGCCTGATTCTTCATCAGAGCCTCGTTAAGCTGGCTGCCATTGCCACTGCTCTCTAGCAGATGTCCCCTGGCCCACACCAAGGGCATTTCCTATCTTCTTTACAAAGCAGCACTAAGCATCTGTGGTGACACTGAAGTTGAATGCCTTTAACAGGGTTTTCCTCTGAGACCTTTTACCTTCTCTGATTAGCACAGCCAGCAGCCAGTGAAAGACTGGTCCTCTCCCAGGCGAGAGACCCGGCAGCAGACTCGGACCTCCAGGTTAAACACATGCTACGTGACCAGACTGAAGTCCCCACATGCAAAGATCCCGACTACCAAGGGGACCAGGGTATCGCTCAAGGTGGTGAACACTTCCGAGGTAGCCCCGTGGTTTCAAGGATGGAGAGAACAAACATCACAGCTGTCACCGCACATGTGATATTCCAAAATGCCTCTTTCTAAAATCCTTCCAGGCAGAAGTGTGGATTCTATAGAAGATGTGTAAGAAAAAGTTGTGAAGTAGGTGAGGCTTCTTTCTGATGTTCCTCCGCCTCCACGCCTGTTCCTGCACAGCCCATCTGGCGGGGCCTGATGCCCTTGGGCCTCTCAGAGTGGCAGCTGACTCATATGTTGCACTTGCCCAGACTTGCTTCTGACCTTCCCTTCCTTCTGCCTTTGCCCTCTACCTTCCAGCTCTGGCTTGCTTCCCTCAAGGCTGTGCTCTGAGTAGAATGTGGTAGGTGTTGGATTATACAAGTAAATGTCCTTTTGGGTTTAAGGACAAGTTCAATTAGGCACTAATCTGAACTAACCGTTCCACCAAAGGTAAATGATCCAAGGTTATTTTCACTATGTCCCCTGGTACCTAGCGAACTCTGGCCCCAGACTGAGCACTAACCCTGGCCATCTGACAGCTATATATGGTTGGATACTAAGAGGACCAAAAAAAAAAAAAAGTATGACTGATTCAGAGAAACCCCATGCCCCACCAGTAGAGACACAATTCAAAGGACACATCGTGTCTGACTATAGATCAGCAGTGTTACTTTGCTATAGGAAGGATATCAAGTTATCAACTGTAATTTATAATCCACCAGTAAAAGTCAAGGGATGGGGGGTAGAGAGAGCTAGCAACAGAGTCTATTAGGTAGGTGAACCAAGTCAACAACATCAAGACATGTTTTTTAGTGTGTTTACTGACATAACCGTGACTCTGCTCATATCAGAAAAAATAGGAACTGAGCCATGGTGCCAGAATATGCATGGAAGTAAATACTTATAAGCAGAACAGACAATAAATGTCTGAGAGCAACAGCCTTAGAGGCACCCAAAGGTGAAACATCCAACATCATTGCCTTTTGTTGTAGCTTTGAGCTACATATAACAGCCCTTAAAATAAATGTCAGTCTTCTAATGGCATCATATTCGAAATATGGGAAAAAAATATCTGAATGACCTCAAGGCGGTTCACTCTGAAAAAACTGTTAAGTTCTGTCTCCTATTAATTGTTGGAGATTCATTCATGTGTCTTTTTCTAACTGTCTCAAAATCCAATCATTTCTCAATGATTCCCCATATACTAATCAGTTCCCCCAGAGTGGCATGGACATATATACACTACCAAACGTAAAATAGATAGCTAGTGGGAAGCAGCCGCATAGCACAAGGAGATCAGTTCGGTGCTCTGTGACCACCTAGAGGGGTGGGATAGGGACGGTGGGAGGGAGACGCAAGAGGGAGGGGATATGGGGATATATGTATACGTATAGCTGATTCACTTTGTTATACAGCAAAAACTAACAACATTGTAAAGCAATTATACTCCAATAAAGATGTTAAAAAAAAGATAATGTGTCAGCTAAATTTAAACATAGGTGAGACATGCCCACCTCTGCCCTATAAGAGAAAGGGAAATAAGCTATAGGAACCTAGGGTTCTGTAAATCACAACCCTCACCCCCTTCAATAGAAGAAAGGAACTGGCTCGTCTGCAGGCAGCTTAATGAACCAAAAGTGGATGCTATGTTTTCCCAGCAACTGAAACAAGATTGAACACCAAGGGTCCGGAAGGGGTAGGTTTCTGACTCATACAAATAGAAGGATGGGAGAACCATTCCCTGAAACTGGGAATGCTGGACTGAGAGTCAGAGTTGGAGGGAAATTCATAAGTTGTCACAGGAGAGGAGCGTGTCTAAAAACCTCCTCCCACCATGAGCATCTCTACAGAAATGACTGCCAAGTCACCACTCATGTAGGGTTTAAACCTGTAATTCAGGTCCACACCACCTCTCCCTAAAACTATTGTAACAACCTTCTAACTGGTCTTCCTGCCTCTAGCCCTGTCCCCTTCCAGTTGATGCTCCACACAGCTGTCAGAGAGTTCTAACTCAAAGGCAAATCTCTTCACACCCCACCCTTGCTTAAAGACCATCAGTGGCTCCTGCTACCCTCAGCTTGAAGATCCAGCACCTAAAAGCAATGCACAAAGCACTTCATGAAGCAGTTCCACATTCTTCTCCAGATTTACGTCTACAAACACACCAAACTACTTGGAATTCCCAGAGCACACGAAAACATTCCCTATTCTTGTGCCTCTGTTTATGCTGCTCCCTCTACCTAAAATGCTCTCTCCTGCACCCCCATTTGCCTGGTAAACACCTACCTAAAATTCACACATCATAGCGTGTTGACCTTCTCTTTCAAGCCTTTCCTGACATCTTCACCATGACCTAATCTGTGCCCCACAAGCAGTACATGATTCATCATAATACCTATACAATTAAGTGCCATAAAGTGATATCAGTATTGTGACAGGATCATGTACTGGTTGTGGGGCACAGATTAGGTCACGATATCTGTGGAACACTGGTTCCAGGACCCACCACAGATACCAAAACCCCCAGATACTCGAGTCCCATAGTCAGTCCTCTGTACCCATGGTTCCACATCCTCAGATTCAACCAACCACGGATCATGTATTATTGCACTTATTATTGAAAAAAATTCACACGTATGTGGACCCATGCAGTTTAAACCCATGTGGTTCAAGACAACTGTATAGGCTTATCCCCTCACCACTAGACATGGCAGCCCTCAAAGACAAAGATTATGCACAGAGCTCGGCATAGTTCAGTCTTAGTAATAGTCCGCTGAGTTAATGGATGGATGGATGATAAAATGGGTAAGCAAATGAATGGATTGATGAACAAATGTAGGCAATACTAGCAAAAATAAGATACAACACATTACACGTTCACAGCAGATCACGGTTTACAAAGCACTTTAAAACTTTCTATCTTATTTGTTCCGGATCATATTGTGAGGCAGAGAAGGCAAACAGATGGCACCACCCCATCATTCTATAGATGAGAGATCTGGGTGACTTCTGAAGGTCACAGATCTAGTACGTGTCAGAGTCAGGACTAGAACTTGGGTCGCCTGAGTTATTCCAGAATTCTCTCTCCAGTGGCTAAGCACATGCTATGAGAAAGAAAATTATTAGGTAACAGGGCTTTCTTTTTCTTTTAGGACCTTTTTTCCTCCCTACATAAACATTCTCTGAGCCCTGAGCTGCCACCTCCCTCCCAGAGCACAACAGCACAGGGCTCAGGAGGAACCTCCAATGTTAAAAGGCCCATTGCCAGTCTCATCAGAAAATCAAATACATAACTCTGAAAATATCCTCCGTGATCTATGCGTGTAGCCAGTGTCTGACAAATTCAATTAAATCTGTCATACATCATTCTCCACAGTGTTATTGAGAGAGACATAGTAGTATTGAATTTTAATTATTCAGCTTCTATTGATCCTACCATAATCTTGTGAGAATCATTTGCAAACTGACAGTCCCCTCAGGAGACAGCCACTATTATCTAATTATAAATCTACAGTGTCATTTGATAAAGTGTTCGGATTTTTCTTTTCCACAAGAAAAGCCCCAGTTTTTGCCAACAAATTCCCATAGGGAAACCAAAACAGTGCACAGCAATCTTAAGCTGAGATAAGTGGAGCCTGGCTTGTGGCATTGTTACTTCCTGGGCACTGCCCTGACACACCCTCCCCAGAGTTGATGCAGTAGGATTTCTCTACCAAGTCCCTTCCCCCCCTACCATCATACTTGACTGGCCTAATATCCATCCCAAAGGGCCCTGTGATCTAGGCTAAAGCCTCTTTGGTGGTAAAAATCAATGGCCACTATTTTTGCATTTTCACAGGTGTCCTCAAAGCCTCAACACATAGGAGTAAGGAATGGTGGGAATTTCAGGTCCCTGACCAACGGCTGGGGAGACACTGGGAAAAGAAATACCTCAAGGCACAACTTAATCCCCACTGCCAGAGTGCCCTGAAGGACTATCCCAGGAATAAACAGTCAACCAGCCAGTCAACAAATATTTTTTGAACACTGATTCTGTGCCAGGAACACTGGTAGGCCCTGAGGGATACAGTTGTGAACACAATATAAATGTACCATAATGGAACTCGAATAAGTAGTTGCACTTAATTCATTAAGTGATGAAAACATGTACTAGGCTGTGAAGGAGAAATAAAAGGCAAATAAAATGGGGTCCTGACCTGGCCTGAGACGCCCATGATTAAGCTGAGAAATGGTGAATTGGCATTATCTGGGTGAAGAGTGAGGCTGAGAGAGACAAGAGGGTAGAGGCACACTAGTCAGAGAAATGAGTAGACCAAAGCAACCCAGAAGGTGAAAGGGGCATGGCAGGGGGAAGGTGGTAGCAAGGAAGGGTGCCGAATAGGGTTTGTACCGGGTGGAACCAGTGGTATGGCCGCCGCTAATGGATCCTTGCAAGGCTGCTTGTGGTAGAGATGGCTGGTAGCTATGGCTGCTGGTGATGGGAATGGCCGATAGCTGTTGGTGACAGGCATGGAGTGTGGGATTAGAGCTGGACAGCGGTTTTGGCTGCTGGCTGGCATAGCAGTTACTGGTAGGTGTGGTAGGGGTATCATGGCTCCAGTGGTGGACATCAATTATGGCAGTGGGTATCCCTGTTGATAACTTATGATGGGGGCTGGGTTCCGTTGGCATAGAAAGCAGTAGGACTCCAACCCTACTTTTCCCAGATGTCTACCCACTTTACCCATTTACATCATTTATTCAATAAAACATCTTTTCACCTCTGACTTGAAAAACCCTATTTATTATGTGCTAATGTGTTTTGGGATCTACTTCTGGATTATCTATACTCTTACACTGGTTTTTGTGTCTATTCACATGCTAGTATCTTACAGTTTTAATTACTGAAGCTTTTATAATAGATCCTAATAACTGATAAAGCCAGCTCTCCACTTTTTTTTTCAGGTTTTTCCATGCTATTCTTGCATATTTATTTTTCTATATAAATGTCAGGTTCCTACAGGTACCTTTATTTAGATCATGTTAAAGTTGTCAAAATCCTCATCTTTAGGATGATGAGTTGTGTGTTCCAACCCAAGAATATGGTATGGGTTTTCCATTGGTTCAAGTCTCCAATTAGATCATTCCTCTTCGTGTTTTAAGTTTTCTTCAGAAAGATCTTGCATGTTCCTGATAAATTTATCCCTAGGTCTATTATCATTTTTGTTATAATTAAAATGGGATTCTTCAGTTATATATCATAATTGGCTATTTGTACATAAAGGAAGTTTGTCAGTTTTGTATATTAATGTTGTTCTGAGAAGTCTTTCTGAATTATGTTTACCATATTTAAGTTGATTCTCTTGTGTTTTCTACGTATTCAATTACATCATAGAAAAATATCAATAATTTTGCCTCCTCCTTTACAATTTTTTGAATTATTATGTTTATTTATTTATTTTAGATTGGGGTACAGTTGTTTTACAATGTTGTTAGTTCCTCCTTTACAATTTTTATACTTCCTATTTCTTTTTCTTCTCTAATTGCACTAAAATTTCGAAAAAAGTTAATTCTTACCTTCTTCCTGAATGGAAAATTCTTCTAGTGTTTCACCTTTTAGCATGATATTGTCTTTGAGAGATTATAGGTAGGTAGGTAGGTAGATATGTTATTTTAAGGACTATTCAACTATTTTATTGAGTTATTTTTTAATTAGGAATAATGTTGAATACCATATCTTTTCAGCATTTCTCATGATTGTATGATTTTTTTCTCCTTTTTTTCTGAATATGATGGAAGAATAGGCAAGGACGAGAGTAACAACAGTTGGGGATGATTTCATGGAGAAAGTTGCAGTTGAGCTGAGATCTGAAGACGGCTAAGATTTCTGACTTCAAAATGGCAGACTAAATATACATGGTAGTTTCGCTACCTCCGGACTCCAAACCTCTACCCCTTTACCCCTCTTAAGGTTTTTTTACACCAAAGCTAAGAAATGGGTGCAATACATGGGCTGAAAATCAGGTGATATTGTTAGATAATTGAAATTTGAGGAACCATTGAGGAACTGACAGCCAACCAACCCAACTAAAGAGGAAAACGGCAGCCTAGAAGGTGTACAAATTAGGCACCAGGAGCTGTTTTCACAAAATGTAGAAGCAATGAAGAGAGAGGGTACATCACACTTGAAGTCAATGAAACCTGGGAAGGGGTATGGAAAAGGAGAAACCAACAAAAGGATTAAAAGGGGGGGATACTGAGGTGATTATAGCAGATAAGCTGTCCAACCTCTATGCATTCCCCTGCCCTATCACCACTGTGAGTCAGGCAACAGCATTTAAGCAGGAGCAAATGCTTGAGTCGGGGAAATACAATAGTGTCCCTAGAGGGCTTCCATGGTGGCGCAGTGGTTGAGAGTCCGCCTGCCGATGCAGGGGACACGGGTTCATGCCCCAGTCCGGGAGGATCCCACATGCCACGGAGAGGCTGGGCCCGTGAGCCATGGCCGCTGGGCCTGCACGTCCGGAGCCTGTGCTCCGCAACGGGAGAGGCCACAGCAGTGAGCGGCCCACGTACCGCAAAAAAAAAAAAAAAAAAAAAAATAGTGTCCCTAGAGGCTGGCAACCTCTGGGAGGAAAAGGGAGTGGCCATGTCCTGACTGACAACTGTTACAACATCCTGCCCATCAACAACAGACCCCAGTGGGCACCTCCTGGGGAACTGCATAAACAGGAGCAGTAAAGAGTCTAGCAAGGAATCACATCAATAAAAATAATTTCTTAATCAGTAATCACACAACAAGCTGAAGGGTAGGAAGGATTTTACCAGGCAGACATAGAGTGAAATGCATTCCCTTCTGCCTGCACTGTATCAACAAAGACATAGGAGTAAGGAACAACAGGATATGTTTCGAATATAGAACACTGGAGGCAAGAGGGAGATAAGCCTGGAAAGGTAGGCTGAGGCCAGGTTGGGGGAGGGCATCAGATGCCCAGTGGTGTTGTTTGGGGTTTTTTCTCTAAGTAGTGAGGATGAAGACAAAGGCATTTATGAGGAGGAGAGTGACAGGATGACAGCTATGCTTTAGAAAGATGACTCTAATGGGCGTTTGGAGTGCAGATAGGAGACAGTGATTTAGCGAGTCCTGCAACAGACTAGAGTTGACTAAGGCCTAACTGAGGACACTGGCAGGAGGAGATGAAAGGAAAGAAGTGAGATGTTGTAAAGCATCTGTAACTGATTACACTTAAGGGTTGGGGGGAACTAACTGAAGGAGACACGGGTGGTAAGTGGCACTTCTTGTACCATGCCCTGAATTAGGGAACAAGAAGAGAACTACATTTGGTTTTTGTTTCTTTCATCATTGTTATTGTTTTTTGGGGGAATGAGGAGGCCACTTTGGGACAGTTTCAGTCTGAGGTACCTGCAGGATGTCTAAGTGAAAGTGTCCCATAAGCAGCTGGAGGATCCAAATTTCAGGAGAAAGGCCAAAACTAAAATATGTAGACTTGAGAAGTCTTTTGCAAGAGTGGATTAGATCATCCACCAGAGTGGATGAAGGGAAGAAGTAATGAGGAGACCGGGACAAAGGTCACCACAAATGGGGAACAGTTATCCTGGGGACTGACTCGAGTCATTTGCAATAAAGCACAATGTGGAATTTGTTTCTGTTTTGTTTCATTTCTGCTAATCAGAACCAAATATGTGGACCAAGTGATCATGAGAGTAACTCAGTAGAAATAAATTGGTATAAGAAAGAATATGTTCTCTCAACAAATGAAGATTTCTTGTTTGAGTAATGTTGACATAAATAAAGTAGTGCATAATGTTAGATTTAAATCTTTATTTTGCAATTGGGGAAACTCAAGTACAAAAAAGGTGTAGTGATGCCTCCAAAATCACAGTCAGCAAGAGTCAGAGCAAGACTAGAATCCAGTGATTCATATTCTCCCCCAACCCCCATCCCACTAACTCACACTGCCCTCTTCTGCCACAACTAACAATTGACATGGCTGTTTACTGCACCTGATCCTAAGAATTTCAACCATAATTGAAGGTGTTTGGTGGGGAAAAGGCATCATGTACCAGGCTGACAGCTGTCTATTTAACATAGATTTAACTATCACTAATTTCTGCCAGAAAGGAAGCCCCATCAAGAAAAGTCCAAAACAATGGATGCATTTCAAAATCATTTGCGTGTAACACATATTTCAAATTTACATCACTTAAAGTAAGCCATGTGCTCTTGAAAGGTTATCTGCAAAACAGATGTTTGTAAAGTGAATTATCCTTTCTCCCTTGACTTATAGTACAATTTCTAAGATACAGTCTCAGAGAAAAACAAAATATACTGTGTTTTTAAGACAACCTGATCCTTTCAAGTCATTAAGAAGTCTTTAATATATGATAAAGATCTGCAAAACACTCCTTGGAGCCTGTGGGAAAAAATTCCACACCCCATAGCATGCCATCCAAAGTTTCCAACCTCTAACTTTCTGGATTCACTTATTACACACCCCTATACCAGCCCCTTCTTCTGATGACACTAAACCATTAACTCTTCCCCAAACATTCCATGCATAATTGGGTTTTTCTCTATGCCTTTGCTTGCACTGTTCCCTGGTTTTGAAAATGACCTTCTCCGTAGTAATCACCTGTCAAAAGTCCTATCTCTTTTTCTAAATCTAGCTTGAATTTCATTTCCCCATGAAGCCTCCCCTGATGACTCCATAGAGAAGTACTCTCTCCCTTCTCCATACCTCCCACAGGAAAAGAGAACAGAATCGGAGGTCAACCTAGTTCTGGGACCCATTTAAGGTATTACCTACTCTTAAAATGTAGGTCAAATTTACCATTCATTCTTCTGTCCTTAAAATGTGCTATGAGCTTGATAGGGATAGAATAGGATAGTTATACAGGTAGTTGTAGAAGTCCCAGTAGAGGACTACAGATAGAGAGGGAAACCTAGGAAACTCTGGGAGACCACTGTAAGTTAATGATCACTCAAGAAAGCTATTGGAACGTCATGGAACAAAGCAGGCTTACTTAACTATAAAGCCATAAATAAAAGCAGGAGATATGCCCCAGGCCATTAGGTGGAAGAAAAATGTCACCACCCTTCTACTGATTTGAATAAGCACTATGATAATCCTAGTTCGACCTCATAGGGTCAGACACTCTCCTGCCTGATACGAAGGAGGAACTAGTGACGTAAGCCTCACGTCGACTTGAAGAAGGTGGTCTTTTCCCCTCCCCATTTCCTTTGACTATAAAAT
This sequence comes from Mesoplodon mirus, assembly GCF_964341445.2. Taxonomy (NCBI): domain Eukaryota; kingdom Metazoa; phylum Chordata; class Mammalia; order Artiodactyla; family Ziphiidae; genus Mesoplodon; species Mesoplodon mirus. The sequence continues at coordinate 110,531,029 of NC_138981.1, forward strand.
TGTAGCTCACTTAATCCTCAGGGCAGAGGTCCCTCACCTGCCTGCTTCCATCTCTTACAAGCATCCTATATTAACAAATCTACTTCTTGCCTATCATTTTGCCTCTCACTGAATTCCTTCTGCACTGAGACACAAAGAACCTGAGCATCAGTAAGTCCAGACATCAGGTGAGTGATTCTAATTAAAAGACCATGGGTTCGAGTCCCAAGCAGGGTTTTGGCCGGGTTCAAGTCCCAGCCACGTGGGTTGAAGTCCCATTATGAGTTACACGGTTTCAAACCAGAGATCCTGCTCACTGCTGAGAATATAATGATGAGCGAGAAAGAGTCCATGCTTTCAAGGAGTTCACGGTCAAACCACTAAAATAGGTAAACCACTAAATAGGTAATTGTAATTAAAGTATGAGGAGTGCTGTGATAGGGGTGAGTGTTGGACTCGCTCAGAACCTGTCACTTCTCTCTTCTCTCTTATTTCTCCCTTTTGGATTGGAAACTTATGTCCTACGACTGTCCTCCCATTGTACTTTGGAAGTACATAACTTGTCTGAATTCACAGAGTCACAGCTGGAGGGCAATTTGCCTCAGGATGAATGTATCCTGAATCCCATTCATATCTAATTTAGATGATATTTAGGTGAGACTTTGGACTTTAGGCTTTTAAGTTGATGCTGGAACAAGTTATGACTGTTGGCGCTATTGAGATGGTGAATTGGTGGAGCAGGGAGCAGAATGCTATAGACTGAATATTTATGTGCCCCCAAAACTTGTATTTTGAAACCTGATCCCCAATGTGATATTTGGAGGTGGGGCTTTTAGGAGCCCTCGTGAATGGGATTAGTGCTCTTATAAAAGAAACCCCATTATCTTTTAGAATGCCCTCATAAAAGAAACTCCTTCCCTTCTTCCACCATGTGAAGTTACAGTGAAAATATGGCCGTCTGTGAACAAGGAAGTGGGCTCTCACCAGACACCGAATCGGCCAGCACCCTGATCTTGGACTTCTCAGTCTTCAGAACTGTGATAAATCAATTTCTGTTGTTTATAAGCCACCCAGTCTGTGGTATTTTGTTATAGAAGCCTGAACAAAGAAAAATGGTGAAGGAGAGGAGAAAACCAAGGATTGTTCTTAGGTCTCCAGCTGGGACCACTGGAAGTCACTTACTCAGATAAGAAACACAGAAAAGAAGTAAATTATGAGTCAGAGTGAGAAGTGAGAGAAGATGATTTTGGTTTAAGATATGTTGAGTTTGAGTTCCTTGTACCACTTGACACTGCCTCTGGCATCCAGGAAAGGTTCAGTTCATATTTGTTATTATTTTTCTAAATACAGATAGTAAAGAGACAAGTAGAAGATGAGCTCATGAAATAGACTGAGAAGGGATGCCAGCAAGGATGGAGAAAAACCGCAACAGTGTGTAATTTCACAGAAGTCAAAGGTAGAGTGTATTTCAAGGTGAAAGTCCCGGTCTAACAGTGAAATGCTGCCAAGAGGTCAAACTAAAGGATTAGAAATCATCCCTTGAATTTGTCAATAAAATGTTGTTGGTTTCTCCCAGAAGGGCAGTTTCAGTGTCATGAGTATAGAAGCCAAAGTAAGTGTTGCTCCTAAGTGTCCATCAACAGATGAATGGATAAAGAAGAGGTGGCACATATATACAATGGAATATTACTCAGCCATAAAAAGAAATGAAATTGAGTTATCTGTAGTGAGGTAGATGGATCTAGAGTCTGTCATACGAAGTGAAGTAAGTCAGAAAGAGAAAAACAAATACCGTATGCTAACACATATATATGGAATCTAAAAAAAAAAAATGGTCATGAAGAACCTAAGGGCAAGATGGGAATAAAGACACAGACCTACTAGAGAATGGACTTGAGGACACGGGGAGGGGGAAGGGTAAGCTGGGACAAAGTGAGAGAGTGGCATGGACATATATACACTACCAAATGTAAAACTGATAGCTAGTGGGAAGCAGCCGCCTAGCACAGGGAGATTAGCTCGGTGCTTTGTGACCACCTAGAGGGGTGGGATAGGGAGGGTGGGAGGGAGGGAGACACAAGAGGGAAGAGATATGGGGACATATGTATAACTGATTCACTTTGTTATAAAGCAGAAACTAACACACCATTGTAAGGCAATTATACTCCAATAAAGATGTTAAAAAAAATAATAATAATCCTCTGCCCAGAGATGAAAAAAAAAAGTAAGTGTTCCTGAGACTTTCACTTCCGGCTAAGGTGGAATAACAGGGACTGAACATACCCTCCTGCCTGAAACAATCAACCAAAATAAAAGGAACAAAATATATGAACCAACAGTTTTCAGACACTGGGCACCCAAGCAACAAATGACAGTGATCCTTGAGGGATGGGAAACAAATGAGGTGAGTGAGCCCTGCTCCTACCACTGCCCCAGCTTACTACCTGAAAAGAGTTTCTAAGCCATGGCACAGGGAGGGGAAATCCAGACCTAACTTAACAGAATTTTTGAGTTGATAAAATGTGACTAGAAGTCTAGAGAGGTTAGGAGGTTAGTTTGTTGGGAAAGTTTCTGATAGCAGAGAACTCCACAGAGAGAACTCTGGAGACCTATGCAGAGTCCTCCTTGAATATTCAATTGAGAATTGATTAGCACATTCACGTGAGGAAAATTCCCAATCCTAAAAGAAAAAAAAAAAAACACACTAGGATTAGAGGGAACAGTACTCAGAGCTCACGCAGGGCAGGAAATACAGTCTGTTGACAAAGAAGGGGAAAAGAAAGTCATTTCATAATGATAAATAGGTCAATTTAAGAGGGTGTAACAGTCTTTAACACCTATTCACTTAGCAACAGAGCTGCAAAATACGTGTAGCAAAAACTGACAGAGCTAAAGGAGAAATTTTAAAAAACCCTCAATTATAGTTGAGAACTGTAACATCTCCCTCTCAGCAACTGATAGAACTACCAGACAGCATATCAGTAAGGATAGATACTGAATGAAGAACTGAATGACACAATCAATATTGATACAACACCCTACCCAATATCAGAAGAATATTTTTTCCAGTGCACATGGAACATTTACTAACATGATACTCTAGGCCATAACACAAGTCTCAAATTTAAAATGATGCTAAAGTCACACAAGACATGTTTATTTTTTCTACCAGAATGGAATTAAGTTAAAATTCATTGACAGAAGGATCTCTGGGAAATCACACTATTTTTAAACTAAACAACACATACTTATAAATGACCAATGGGTTAAACAAGGAAGCAAAAGGGAAATTAAAAACTACTTTGAATTGAATGAAAATGAAAACACAGCATATGAAAATTTGTAGGGTGTAGCTAATACAGTGGGGTTAGGAGGAGTTTTATAGCATTAAATGCATATATTTGAGAGGAAAAAAAAGTCTTCTACTTACGAAACTAGAAAAAGGGCAAATGTAACCCAAAATAAGGAGAATAAAGGAAACAATAAAGATCAGAATGTAAATCTAAGAAGTAGGAAACAGAAAAAGAGAAAAACCAATGAAACCAAGAATTGTTTCTCTGAAAGGACCAATAAAAATGATAAACCTAAAGCCAGGCTGATCAGGAAAAAAGAAACAAATTAACCATATAAGGAATGAGAGTAGTGACATCACTACAGATTCTACAAATATTAAAAGGCTATTAAGAGAATATTATGAAAAACTTTTGTTAATAAAGGGCAACAACTTAGGTGAAACTGACAAATTACTTCCAAGACAGCAACTACCAAAGCTCACTCAAGGACAGATAACCTGAATAGACTCATATCTATTAAAAGAATTGAATATGTAGCTTAAAACTTTCCCAGTAAGAAAACTCCAGGCCCAGATGGTTTCACTGGAGAATTCAAACATTCAAAGAATAAATAATACCAATTTAATACAAACTCTTCTACAAAGTTGAAGAGGAAGGAATACATCCCAACTCATTCTATGAGGCCAACATTCCTGTTACCAGAGCACAGCAAAGATATTATAGGAAAAGAACTACAGGCCAATACCCCTTATGAAAATTTGCATTCCTAACCAAATTTAACCACCCAAATCCAACCACATTTAAAAGAGATAATACATCATCACCAAGTGGGTTTATCCTAGTATTGCAAGGTTGATTCGATATTTGAAAAAAAAAGTCACCATGGACTAAAAAAGTAAAAACATATGATCATGTCAAAAGGTGCAGAAAACACATCTGACAAAAATCTACCATCCACTCCTGATTTAAAAAAAAAAATTTTTTAGCCAAGTTGGTAAATAAGGAAACTTCCTCAACATGAAAAGGCATCTATTAAGCAAAAAAAGAAAAAGAAAAACTTACAGCTAACGATCTACTGCTACATGCCATAACATGGATGAATTTCAAAAAATTATAGTTAGCCAAAGTCAGATGTAAAAATGTACGTGCTATACTCCATTGACTCCATTGGTATGAAACTCAAGAATAGACTAATCTATAGTGACAAAAAGCAGGTAAGTCATTGCCTGGGGCTGGGAGGTGTAGGACTGACTGGGAAGGGGCAACTGACTTGAGGTGGTAAAAATGTTCTATATCAATGATGGTGGTAATGGTTACACAAGTCGTGCATAAATTTGTAAAAACTCATTAATGCACGCTTAAAAGGTATGCATCTCATTATATGTAAATTATACTCAATAAAGTTGAAATTTAAAAGTAAATGTAGGTGAGGAAGTAGACACAGAGTTTACCCTATTCTCTGAGGCATTTTGGCTGGGAAGGGTAATATGGGATTCAAGGACAGCTTTTGTTTTGTTTATATGTTAAGGAGTCAACTTACTTGAGACTGATTAAAAACTGACAAAAGGGGAACATTGTAGAGATACAGAAGACAGCCTTTTGTAGTCCCACCATCTTTTCCAGCAATCCAAATCTCATGCTTCCCTACTAGACAGGAGTCTCCTTGTAATCAGACTGCTAAGATTTGAAAATCTGTGCTATGATACCTGGACTTCCACGGAGACACCTCAAGCAGGCCAAGGGCTTGTCTCTGGGCAGCATACGTGAAATCCCCTACCTTCTAGCGAACCTCAATTAATTACCTAGGCCTCGACTATTGGTTACAAGCAGAGACTCACTTCCCCCACTTCCCTGCTTTTGACATGACTGTCCTTTGAGTATCTAAAGTTAGCTTCTCCCTATGCTTGGACAAATGTTGGAAGTAAGAGTCTGAACTTGCAATAAATATTTTTTAACTATCAAGGAAGATTTACTCCATTTTAAGTCTTGTTTGTCCAGGTTCTACTTAAACCTCTCATTTACTTTACCCACCAACTGTTGGACTGCTTTGAATTCTGGAAACGGTTTATTTGGCTTACTTGGGATGGAACTCCTTTCCCGAATGCATTTTAATTTCTCAACATCTATATACTTGGGAAGTTTCCCAAGTAAGATCTGCAATTAAGCTGGGGCTACCGATGTCAAAACCCAAAGGGGTGGTCGCGGGTCTCGTTGCTTTGGCATACCAGTGGGCTAGATACATAATTCAAGAACGAAAGAAGCTTTTAGTACTGGGTGCCATTTTCACAAGTGGCTCTCGTGACCACTGGCCTTGGAGTGTTAAACATAAGAAAGTGGAGCAAGACCAACGAGACAGAATTTGGTGTTTTGTCTCTTTAACAAATAAAAAGAATGCCAGATACACTTGCAGAGAGACCTTACACTTTTAACCTAGCTTCTATTCTAGGGAAGCTAGGGACAACAGTTCTCATACTGTCACGTCAGCCCTGCAGCTTCTAGGATAAAAGCGTGTATACAGCATTTGTTATCATATGAAAACAGGTCATTCCTGTCCTATTAGCAAAGTAAGCACTTTTTTTTTTTAGTAGAACTGATAGAGATACACTACAACATCCAACTTCTTTCCCAGTCCCTTTTGTGACGCATAATACATGTATCTGAGGTAGCTGGCCGGGGTTAGAGGCTCAACCTATTGCCGGGGTTAGGTACTCAACCTATGACAAGCGTTAGAGTTAAGCCTACGGTCAAGGTTAGGGCCTCAGCCTGAGGCTAGGACAGAGACTACGATTAGGATTAAAATGTATGGCCTGGGTTCAGTCTGTAGCCAGGAGCAGAGTAAAGCGACCTGGCCCAAATGGGAAGAAACTTACAAGCTTGGTCTCATTAGCACAAGACTCTGACCAGCCGAGTTTCGCAGCCAGCGTCTGCTTTGGAGGAGCACATGTGACAGCACCCTGGGAGCCACCGCTTGTGGGTCCTTCAACCTCTGCTGACAATTAGCTGAGAAAGTCATTTCCTCTCACCATGCTTCCCATTACCCAATCTTCCAAGTGCGGAAGGTGATCATTATTTCTCACCATGGGACGAGGAGGTAGGGTGGGAGGAGAGCGAGGAGGGGACAATGAGCTTGAATATTTGCAGCTTCTTTTCTCCCCTGTCCAGCAAGCCTCTGTCTCATTGAAAACAAAGGCAAGCTTCCTATTTTAACCCTCCGATCATTGGCTCCTGTCTTTGCTCCTGCCCTTAATTTGAGTACTTACTGCTTTTCTGAAATCTGAGTATTTTTTATTACCCCCTATACCACCCTAATTGGTTCTTTTCTCTCTGTGTTTCTTCAGGACCTACCACACATTTTGCAATTAGAAGTGTTGAGGTTTGAAAAGATTTGCAAGGATATCTGGATTTCCAACTAGAAATCTTAAGCAAGCCAAGAAGTACACATGCTGCTTCTACAGGATAGTTAAAGGGTAGCTTAGTCCTTCCAGAAAATTCACTAAACAGCATCTCTATGCAGGGCAATGACTGCATTTGATACTAAAGTGGGAGGAGAAGCAAGGAAGATCTGGCATCATTCGATCACCCTGTGGGCTGCTTTGCCTAGTGCCCAGGCCACCACTGACTGCCCCTGATGCCATACCCTGGAATCCCAGCAGCTCTTGGGAGTAGGGATGGTATGGCCAGCTCTAAAAAAGTTTCATCATGGTCCTTGAAAAGTAAAACTCAAAGTGAACATAATAGGCCAAGAGGAGCATTTAGGTAACAAAGAATAAATACCACTGCTGCTGCTCACAATATTTTAGATCATTTCGGTTTTAGGTCAGGATAATACTATTGGAAATCGGTTTTCTCTTGGTAGTGCAGTCTCTACCCCAAGGACCAGCATTCTTTCCTCAACTCCATCAGTTTAGCAGTTCTATGTTCATTTCTTCAGGGAGAGGTAACGTCAAACAAAAGCAGGGAAAAAGTCTTTCAGCTTTGGTGTCCAAAAGCTTAGGTTCTGAGGGCACTAGAGAGAACAGAGGGTAAAGTCAATATGTTTACTGAAGAGAGAAGTATTTCATATTTCCTCAGACTAGAAAAGACCCTTCACTGTGACAAGGGAAGAGACAGGGAAATACTGAGATTATAGGTGTGCCTGGAACCCAGTGAGAGGGTCTTTGCAACCTGCTTCCTGACCAGAAGCTTGGGGAATGGAGAGGAAAAGAAATTTCTGAGTCCGATCACGGCCTGGAAGGAGCAGAATGATTTCCAAGTCCTCAAATGAAGCATGAAAGTATCAGAGAAAGCCATTAGAGCTGAAGGGGACAGGTGGAAGGATGTCAAAGGTGCAGCCTGCCTGGTAGATGACATGGAGGACCAGGGGGCTCCCCAGTGTTCATGACCCTGGAAAAAGAGGGAGGTATCCTTGAATAAAACGATATTGAGTTTCGCCATCTAAGGGTTAGAAGGAGTCAAAAAGAAATTAAGCTGCACTACAGAAACCTAAGTCTGTGGGCTGAGATTTGAACATACCACCCCAATATGTAAAGATTGACAGTCCCTGAATTAATCCACCCTATGGGTTCCTTAAATCTAGCTGAAAGTTGATTCTTTGGTGGGGGTGGAGGATGTTATTGAACGGTGTCAACTCCCAAAATTATATCACACAGTTGGTTAGGAAAACAGAGGTCCTGAAATGGAACCTCACAGGTGCGCAGAATACCAACTTCTCACTGCATGTAAAAATTAGACAGCAATTAAATGTGGACCATGATGCCTGCGGATGGAACAATTTTCCACAGGAGAAGCTGTCACATTTTAGCTATATATATGGAGGTGACGTCAGCTACTTGTACAGTGTAGCTCATTTTCTTGTCAGTCAAATATCTGATCTTAGGCATACGGCAGTATGTAACTTACAGTTCTAGATGCACAGAAGCCTGTGTGTGCGCATGCCCACACACACATGTGCACGTGTGCACATCACATTGCTCAAAATCAAAGCCTCCAACCAACAACGGCCTACTGTATATGGGGAACTCTGCTCAATATTCTGTAATAACCTAAATGGGAAAAGAATTTGAAAAAGAATAGATACAGGACTTCCCTGGCGGTCCAGTGGTTAAGATTACACTTCCACTGCGGGCAGGGGTGGGGTGCAGGTTCGATCCCTGGTCCAGGATCTAAGATCCCGCATGCCACTCGGCACAGCCAAAAAATTTTTAAGAATTTAAAGAATAATAATAGGACTTCCCTGGTGGTGCAGTGGTTAAGAATCCGCCTGCCAGTGCAGGGGACACGGGTTCGATCCCTGGTGTGGGAAGATCCCACATGCCACGGAGCAACTAAGCCTGTGCACCACAACTACTGAAGCCCGCATGCCTAGAGCCCGAGCTCTGCAACAAAGAGAATCCACCACAATGAGAAGCCCGCACACCACAACAAAGAGTAGCCCCCGCTCGCGGCAACTAGAGAAAGTCCACGTGCAGCAACGAAGACCCAACGTAGCCAAAAATAAATAAATAAATTCATTAATTTTTTTTTTTTTTTTTTTTTTTTTTGCGGTATGCGGGCCTCTCACTGTTGTGGCCTCCCCCGTTGCGGAGCACAGGCTCCGGATGCGCAGGCCCAGCGGCCATGGCTCACGGGCCCAGCCGCTCCGCGGCATATGGGATCCTCCCAGACCGGGGCACGAACCCGCATCCCCTGCATCGGCAGGCGGACTCTCAACCACTGCGCCACCAGGGAGGCCCCATTAATTTTTTTAAAAAACAAAAAACATAAAAAATAATAAAAGGATGAATTTTTTAAAAAAGAAAAAGAATAGATACATGTATATGTATAACTGAATCACTTTGCTGGACACCTGAAACTAACACAACATTGTTAATCAATGATATGCCAATACAAAATAAAAATTTAAAAACAATATCAAAGCCGCCAGATGAATGCAAATATCCTCTCCTCCAGATCTCAGCTTATGTATTTCTAGGTATGCTTTTTTTTTTTTTTTTTTTTTTTTTTGCAGTACGCAGGCCTCTCACTGTTGTGGCCTCTCCCGTTGCGGAGCACAGGCTCCGGACGCGCAGGCTCAGCGGCCATGGCTCACGGGCCTAGCCGCTCCGCGGCATGTGGGATCCTCCCGGACCGGGGCACGAACCCGTGTCCCCTGCATCGGCAGGCGGACTCTCAACCACTACGCCACCAGGGAAGCCCTAGGTATGCTTTTAAAGTGCTAATTCCAATAGCAATCACAGGTGACTGGCCATTAACCGTTCGTCTCAGACCTCCTCCTGAAACCCCTGGGAGGGGTGCCTGCTGCCATCACTCTCCCTCTTCATGTCTTATCTCAATGCTCTCTTGAATTCTGTCACCTTCAGTCCGGAAGTGACTCAAGGCCCAACTTCTCCGCACCACCCCCAGCTTCTGATGAGTTTGCCCTGGTTTTCATTTCCTCAATTCTGACACCCAGGCCACTCTTCCATACACTCCTCCTCTGACAATTTGTCAGTCTTCTCCCCACAAAACGACCAGCACTGGCCGTTCTGATGATTCATTAGATTTCCTCCATGCCTTTCAGATGTCAGCTTCTTATTTTTCTGATTGATAAGGTTTGACCTAAGGAGGCAGTGGAGTGTAATGACAAAAAGCACCAGACTTGAAGTTCTTACACTCAAAAAGCTTCAAGGTCAAGTCTCTTTCTGCCACTGACTAGCTGGGGACCTCTTGACCAGTCACTTCACAGTTCTCAGGCCTTAGTTTCCTCGTTGATAAATTTCAGGGGTAAACTAGATCAAGATTCAGTAAGCGGGAGACCTGTGTGGTAAACTGGGCCCACGGATGTATTTTGTTTGGCCTGCACAGTGTTTAATTTTCTTTTTAATGATGGATAATACACACTCTACTTTCCCAAAGTGCCCACCACTCTTTAATGCCTTCTACCCAGCAACTTCACTCATGGGCATTTGCATTCAGGACACTGGGTCAGGTGCTTTGTACCTAATGTTTGTTCCACTCTGATGGCTCCTCATGCCTTATCATTCTTTCACTCTTCCAACAGACACCTCCCACTCCACACCAAGCTAGGACCGGAACTAGGTTCTCACAGGTGATAGCTGGGACTTCTGATGTCTCCCTGGCCATAATTCACAAAGAACCTACCCCATCCACACCAATCCACAACTCCAGTCAGTCTCCCACCTCCTCCAGATCACCAGGCAGTCACTCTGCATGGGACAGGCCATCCCAGGACACTATACTATTCCAGAACCCTCTGGCATTCTGAGGCCAGAAACAACAGGGAGCACCACCCAGGTTTCAACCCCTTCAAAGAAAAAGGCTTTCAAATGTTCATAAAAGCAGCTCAACAGGCTTTTTGGATATCAAATCTCTCTTACAAAACAACATTTTGATGTGTTAAATGTAAATCAATTGGAAGCACATGGATTCCATAGGTCCTAAAATGTGCCCAGGCTTGAAAATGAAGGCAAACATCTTAGTGCAGTGTCTGGGGACATTTGCTAGCTGCAAAATATTGGTGGGTAAAGTGGGTTTTGATATTCCATACGATCTCAACTACAGTGAGGTTTCTGGACCCTATCTCTTCCCATCCCTTTGCTGCCTTCTCACTCCAGTGCAGCCCAGCAGTAATACCAAGTCACTAACCACAATAAAAGGAAGATGCTAATACAATCTATGTCCTCGGGGAGACCTAAAGTCCAGGGGCAGAGACTTGTAGCCAGCTTTCATGTAGCCCCATGTCTGATGGTAGACTCTCCTGCAGAGCTGGGAAGACATTCTCTTCAATAGCAAGTTTCAAATCTAATGGAAAGAAATTCCTACTCTCAGGGAACTCCCTATCCAGCTAGTAAGACAAAAACAACATCCAGAGCACACTCAACAAGAAGATCATATAGATTAAGCTCCTAAAGCTGGTATTGACAAAGAAAACATAACCATGACTCAAACTGTCTTTAAATTCATATTCTTTGCTACTTAGAACAATACAATTTATGGGTGCTAATAATAACAATAATGATACTAATAATAATAATAAGTAAGGTCTTCCATTTATCAGTGCCCCTATGTGATAGGCACTGAACTAGGCATCTTATATCCATGTGTATACATTCTATTATTTAATCTACCCAACGATGCTGCAAGGTAGACATTAATAGCCATATTCAGAAGATATGGAAACAAAATCTCTATATTCTATTATTTAATCTACCCAACAATGCTGCAAGGTAGACATTAATAGCCGTATTCAGAAGATATGGAAACAATCTCTGACAACAGGGTTATATGTAGTTCACGAACATTTAGGTGCTTTCTGGTCACACATACTCTGAGTACTGTATTTGTACTCCCTTTCTTCACTGACAATGCCAGATAAACACCACGTTCGTCCCCTATTCTATATTCCCTTTCCAACAAGCACTGCACTCTAAATGCCCTGGGTGTTCAATCCATAGTGGTAACTAAATGACTGACTTTGTCATTCAGGTTTGACTCTGTTAGAGCCATATTTAAGCTGCACTTGCTGGTGTCCAGGTGTCATATGGAGTTTTGCATCAACCAGTGCTCTTGATTTTTTACGTACCTCCCTCCTAGTCTCCACGGCACTGAGGCATGAGTTCATGGTTGTCTTGGACAGGAGACAAATTTGAGATAAAGAAAACCGTGCTGGGGAAACGGTGGGGGAGGGATAAATTGGGAGATTGGGATTGACATATCCACGCTACTATATATAAAATAATTAACTAATAAGGACCTACTGTATAGCACAGGGAACTCTACTCAACACTGTAATAGCCTATATGGAAAAAGAATCTAAAAAAGAGAGGATATATGTATATGTATATGTATAACAGATTCACTTTGCTGTACAGAAACACAACATTGTAAATCAGCTACACTCCAATAAAAATTTTAAAAAATTAGAAAGACATCCGTGATGCACAATGATCATTCCCCCCCCATCTGATGACTACGGCTTTCTCACTGGTCAGGCCCATCACTCCTGCATGGCTTCTGCTTCCCTGGGGAAGAGTCCAGGAGCTTCCTGAGGCTCATGTGCCCCACCAGTTCACGAGCTGTGTCCAACGAACCCTAATCCCAGTTGATGCTCAAACTGGGTGGGACCATGGGATCAGCTGGTTTCAGTGAGTAGAAATATGGTGGGCTAGAGAGTCAAGGGCCAAGGTCTTAACTAGGTAGGGAAAGTCACAGGAATTTCTTGACTAACCCAACCTGGAGGACAATTATTGAACCAATGAAACTTGAAATCTCCAGAGGACATAATTATAGTAATTTTCAAAAATTTTTATCCATATCACTCCTCATTCATAGGAATTCTTACAAAGAGACTCATTATTTCTCACAAATTGGGAAGCTAGTTGGCATCCTGCATAGGAATTACATGCCAGACAGCTTGTGTACAAATCCCAGCTCTACCACTCACCCTACCTGCGTGACCTCAGACAAGTGTCTTCACTTCTTCATGCCTCTGTTTTTTTTTTTACCACCTGTAAAATGGGGCTAATAAAAGTACCTACCTCAGAGCACTGCTGTGATGATTAAATGAATAAATACATAGGAAGCCTGTGAAACAGTGCCTGGTAAATGCTTAATAAATGTTGGCTTTTTGTTACCATAATAGATGGACACTGAGTGGCTCTGATTGAAGGCGGGGTAGGTGTGGGCATCCCAGAGCCCACCCCCTCACTTGGTACACTTTGAAAATCATTGCTTTACTACAAGCTTCCACCCAGTTCCAGAGCCCCCTCTATAGCATCTGACCTCTTCTTAACGCTTGCAGGGATGAGGGCCTCATTACCTTAAAAATATGTTACCATCTCTAATCATCCCAGACATCAACGTCTTCTCACAGTGACTCAGAATTTACCGCCCAGTGGTGTGGGAGGTGCCACTAATGCAAGAGGCAACAGGGTAGAGCAGAAAGCAGTTGTCCTTTCATCCGAAAGACCTAGAATCCAGTCTCAGCAACTTCTTAGCTGTGTAACTTAGGGGAAGTCACTTAACCTCTCTGAGCCTCAGTTTCCTCATCTGGAAAATGAGGATAACAACATTATCTAAGGCACAGGCTTGTGCTATGGACTGAATTGTGCCCCACTCCCCCAAATTCATATGTTGAAGCCCTAATCCTCAATGTGACTGCATGGGAGATAGGATCTTTAGGAGGTAATTAAGGTTAAATGAGGTCATAAAGGTGGGGCCCTAATCTGATAGGACTGTGGCCTTATAGGAAGAGAAAGAAAGTTCCCCTCTCTCCCTCCTTCCTTCCCTCCATGAGCACACAGTAAGAAAGGCCAAGTAAATGCAGAGTGAGAAGGCCAGTCTGCAAGCCAAGAAGAGAGCTCTCAGGGACTTCTCTGGTTGCACAGTGGTTAAGACTCCACAGTTCCAATGCAGAGGGCCCAGGTTCGATCCCTGGTCAGGGAACTAGATCCCACATACACGCTGCAGCTAAGAGTTCGCATGCCACAACTAAGGAGCCCACAAGCCGCAACTAAGGAGAGCGCCTGCCACAACTAAAGGAGCCCACCTGCTACAACTAAGACTCGGCACAACCAAATAAATAAATAAATAAGATAATTATTAAAAAAAAAAAAAAAGAGAGCAAGTTCTCACCAAGAACTGAATTGGCCAGCACTTTTCATCTTAGACTTCCCAGCCTCCAGAACCGTGAAAGAATAAAATACTGTTGTTTAAGCCACCCAGTCGTGACAGCCCTAGCTGACTAATACCGTTGCTATGAGGATGAAATGAGGTAATATGTGTAAAGTGCCTGGCACAAAGGCAGCACTCAAGAAGTGGAATTATTCTTATTTTTAGTTCTTAGTTCTGCCCTGGCCAGATAATTAAAGGCAGATGCCAGGGAGAACCCACCAGAGCAGTTTGCCAGACTCAGTCAGTACTTGCCTCTTAATTTGGACTCATCTCCACGACTACTGTAAGCTCCCTGAGGGCAGAGAACAGGTTTTAGTCTTTTCTGTAGTTCCATCGCCTAGAACAGGGTGGACGCTAGGGGTAAATGCTGGGGTAATGAATGAATGAACACACAACCGTACCTATTAGTGGGCATTTGGAAGCCTCCTGGCCACAGAGAACGTGATCCTTGCACACAGAAGCCTGAGGATGATTTGTTCTTATCTGGGGCTCTTTAACTGACAGCAAGCTTGCTGCCCCTCAGCCACAGAGAACACTGTGGCACTGAGCAGAAAAAACAGCCCGCCACAGTACCAGGCTCCTTTAGCAGTGGAATTCACGAGATTCCTGCACATCTCGACCCCACATTTGCAAGTTTTCTCACTTACTGGGAGACATAACATGCTCCTACTCAGGACATGTCCCCCTTGTCAAAAGAGGCAATTCCAAATGATGTTTCAAAAGGACCAAGTTAGTTCAACACTAACTTTGCTAGGCAGGTCTCGTCAGATTTATCATCTTAACCCATTACTTTGAGTGAAATAACTACAGCTGTTTTTCGCAGAACTGTCTCAGAGCTGATGGGCAGCATACTAGGAATAATTGTACTGAATGATTTTCTAAATCTTTTGGAAGAATGGGAGTCAACCGGGACCCTTATTATTGTTTGTGCATGTGTGTGTAGTTAAATTATTCTTCTTTGGGTGAAGTTCGGTTTGGAACTGTAGGTAATAAAGTTTGGGCCAACAGGGCTTAGTAATATAATGCAAATCCTTTAATAATAGAATGCGGTGCTATAAAGCAGACACTGCACCACACCTCAGAAAAATTTTCCCAGAACACAAGAGGCAGAAGGGAAGGAAAGAAAGAGACAGAGAGAAAACATTAGAATGGTAACAGCAGTTTGATATGGGAAAAGCCACCTAGTGCCTAGAAGAAGAGAGAGGATATATGACCTGGACATGAATATTTTTCTCCAGTAGTAAGGAGTGGATTTTCCGAGAGCCATTCAAATTCTTCTGCCCAATTGCCCATGGGATCTACGGCAAATCTGGGAGTAGAATAATAATATAAATAACAACAGCTAGCATTCATCGAATGCTTATACTAGGCCAATCACATTGCAAAAGTTAGTTCATTTAATCCTCACAACATCCTTGTGAGTCAGGTATTATCCCTGAGTTACGGACAGGGAAACTGAGGCTCAGATGGGATTATGTGAAGGGTCCAACGTCAAACAGCTTAGAGCAGAGCCCTGATTTGAACCCATATTTGACAGACTAAAGAGAAGCACTCTGTTAAACTGCCTCTCACCTCATCTACTGATCAGGCTGAGGCCAGGATAGTTCTTGCCTTTCTCCAATCCTATCAGTGACTGTATAAACTCTGATCATGTTCTTTCTTTCTTTGCCTTTAAAAAGATGCAGCTTCTTCCGTCTGAAATCTGTTTTCATTAGGCTGGGCCCATCCCTTTAGCCATTTCCATTAAGTTTGTGGCTCCGTGGGTGTGGATTGGTGGGTGCTGTGTGGCCGACAGGCAGCGGGGGTGGGAGGCAGTGGGGGGAGGTGGGTGAGGGAGGGAAGACTGGGGGTAAAGCAAGGCTGTTCAGAGGCGGCCTTGGACGCATAGCTCTGTGGCTAGATGCTGCATCGCATTTCTTTTTCTGTTAAACAGCCTTCACCCTACAGACTCCAAAAGCCCCCAGAGCCTGCAATCAGGAAAAGCAGAGGCTGAAATGGCCTGGAAGCACCTGATGCCTACTCCACCTGATGGGAGATTGGGATTCTTGGTGGATCTGAGGCTTCTTGAAGCCCTCCCAGGGAAGAGGCTCCCTTTGGAAGAGAGCTTGTTCCACTGTAGGGCGCTGGCTCCCCCTGCAGGCCTGCCCTGGGAATGACCTCTTTTAAGCTCTGCCTGTCTGTTCTTCCCATTGGAGATGAAAAGATCCACCCCGGTCAGTCACCCTCCCCCTCCCACTTCTGGCCCCCTCCAAGGTGGGTGGAAGAAGAAAGAATCATGGAGGAAAGGGCCGCCCCCCCTTCCCCGTTCCACTCCTGGCCAATTACTCTGAGCCTAAGCAGCAACCCTTTTGGAGGGAGGTTTGATCAACTATTCATCACTCTCTTAAATAATTCATTTCCCTTTGAGAGCCAGCAGCCCACAGGAGCTGTAAGGTTTTCTTAAGTTGACACCTTTTGAGAGATGAAAAATAAAGCAAAAGCCCCCTTTTAGAGAAACCACAGTTGCTTTATAATGCCGTTTCCTGCATCTTTCTTCCGACGTTACAGGGGTCCTTCTGCTCTGCCCCATTCCTTGTGACTGGTCTCCTATTGTGTGTTCTTTGTTTATTTGTTATTCAAACAACTCTACTTTGTAGGATCCCCTGTGCAGAGGCTTCTAGCATTTTCTCTTTCTCCCCTGGCCCCTTGGGCTTCCGGTGTCTAAGAACCCAATGGCCTTTAAATTGAGGATACAGGAGCGAGAGGTAGGCACAAGATGGGGGGTGGGGTGGGGATTGGTTGCCTCAAATGAGATGTGGCCAGAACATTTCAGGGAGTTCAGGATCTCTCCTTTGTTCTGACTTTGGCTGCCCTGACACAGCTCCACTACTTGTCATTCTGCAAAAATCTTCCCTCCCCTTCCTTGCTTTTTAGCAAAAGAAGAGCTCCAGCGAGCTGTCCTCTGGGCCAGCCAGGGCAAACGCCACCCACGTACCCCAGAGACCCATTTTCTATACAGGAAGCAGGCTACAGGGGATTGTGAGGGTGGAAGATGGCAGGCTGAGACTAATTATCTTCTCTGGCACTGACCCCCGCCTCTACCTGCTGGCCTTACAGCTCTGGGGCTCTGACCGCACCGCCCTGATAACAATGGCACCCATCCCCATCTGCCACGCTCCAGAAGAGACTGAGCAGAGCAGTCCTGAGCAGGAGGCCCCATTCGCCCACCCACACTGACCTGTGTCTAGTATCTTTCTCTTACCTGCACTTCTTAGAGAAAACATAACAGATTTGGAGCCAGAGTAAATAAAAGGATTTAGGACGAAAAATGAAATGGACACATGCACCAAAATAGTTTAGTCTTCAAACTCACCCTGCTTCAACCAAACATCACCCAAGAAAATTAATACAATTAGGAATGCTGCTTAGTGTACAAGCAGAAATCCTCATTGATTAGGTGAGCAAGCACAGAGCTTGAGGTATGCCTCCCTTTAAGCAAATACAATGAGGAAATCCAGCTTTCTGAAATGTTTCCCTCTTAGCGTCCGCTGCTCTAGTTTACTTCCAAAACGTTTCAAATGTGCTTTTATTTGTCAGCAATGCTTCTGTTTTTTTTTAAGACCAGGATTCCTTTGATAAGAAAAGTGGGTTGATATAAAAGAAGGTTCATAGGACTGAAACTCTAAAAGCACTTAACAGTATAAAGTACAGTGAGGTAGCCCAGAACATGGAGTGTGGACTGGGGCATGCTATGAGCAGATCCAGAAAGTTGCAAACATTGGACGTCCACCATCGCCTCAGTGCTACAATTACGTTTCACCTTCCAGGTAAGAATATAATTTCACAACAGCACAGAGGAATAAACAGATTTAACTAATAAGAGATATTCCCCGTGATGGTTAATTTTATGCATCAACTTGACTGGGCCACAGGGTGCCCAGATATTTGGTCAAACATTATTCTGGATGTGTCTATGAGGGTGTATTTGGATGAGATTAACGTGAGACTGAATAAGGCAGATGGCAATCCCTAATATAGGTGGGCCTCATCTAATCAAGTGAAGGTCTGAATAGAACAAAAAGGCTGACCCTCATGCTAAGAAGGGAAAACTCCTGCCTGACTGCTTAAGCTGGGGTATTGGTCTATTCCTACCTTCAGACTTGAGCTAAAATATTGGCCACTCTTGGATCTTAAGCCTGCCAGGTTTTGGATTAGAACTTACACCTCCGACTCTCCTGGTGCTCAGACCTTCAGACTTGCACTATAGTATACCATCGGCTCTCCGGGGTGTCCACCTAGCTACAGAATTTGGACTTCTCAGCCTCGACAATCACGTAAGCCAACACCTTACAACAAATCTTTCTTTTTCTCTCTATTATATATACATCCTATTCGTTCTCTTTCTCTGGAGAACCTTAACATAGTCCCTATGTTGTAGATCAGGGCTCTCCAAACTGTGATCCTGTCCCCATAGGTAAATATTTTCAGTATGTTCCCCAATAGGTGGATATTTGACACTAAACTGCCTGGAATCAAATCTTGACTCTGCTAGTCATGAGCTGTATGATCTTGGACAAGTTACTCAACCTCTCTTTACCTCAGTTACCTAATCCAAGACATGAAAATATTAATAATGTTATTATTATTAACACCAGGAGTTTTGTGAGCATTAAATGATTTAATATATGTAAAGTGCTTCCACATGGAAAGAGCTACATAAGTGTCATTATAAATGATTACATTACTGAGATTACAAAACTAGAAAATCTTAGTAAAGATTAAGTAAATATAAATACAGACTTTAACATTATATTCCCACGTGTCTCCTGACAGACCACTGATCTAGATCATGTAGAGTATAAGCAAACTATCAGCCACAGGCCAAACCTGGCCCACTGCCTGTTTTCATACAGCCTATAAGCTAAGAATGGTTTTTATATTTTAAAATGGTTGGAAAACAATCACAAGAAAAATAATATTTTAGAGGGTTTTTTCAAGATGGCAGAGTAGAGAGACCCTGAGCCCACCTGCTCTCATGGGCACACCAAAATTCCAACTATTTACGGAAAACCTTTTGACAAGAATGATCGGAGTCTACCAGAGAAGATCTACAACTAAAGATATAAAGAAGGAGCCACAAGGAGACAGGTAAGAGGGCCGGGGTCACAGTATAGTCAAGACCCATAACCCTCGATGGGCAAACCACAGATGAGAGAAGGATTACAACTGCAGAGGTTCTCCCGAAGGAGCAAGGGGTCTGAGCCCCTCCTCAGGCTCCTCAGCCCAGGAGTCCCGCACTGGGAAGACAAGCCCCCAGGACATTTGGCTTTGAAGGCCAGCAGGACTTACTTTCTGGAGACCCAGGGGCTGTGGGAAATAGACTCCACTCTTAAAGGGTGCAGACGAAATCTCACATGCTCCAGGACCCAGGGCAGAAGGAGTAATGTGAAAGGAGCCTGGGTCAGACCCACCTGCTGATCTAGGAGAGCCTCCCAGAGAGGCAAGAGGCAACTGGGACTCCCACTGGGGACACAGACCCTGGAAGCAGCCATTTCTGGGAGGTCCTTCTACCACGTGGACACTGGTGCTGGCAAATGCCATTTTGGAATCCTCCCTCTGGCTCGTTAGCCTCAGGACCCAGCCCCGCCCACCCCCACCAACCTGTAGACACCAGTACTACTGGGATGCCTCAGGCCAAGCATCTAGCTGGTGGGGGGGGACACAGCTCCACCCACCAGCAAGTAAGCTGAGACCACAGTCACCCCTGGACATGGCCCTATCCACCAGAGGGCCCAGGACTCAGCCCCACACACCAAATGCACAAACACTCGACCGAGAACCCTCCAACTGCCGGAGACACTGGGCTCCAGCTCCACCCACCAGTGGGTGGGTGCTAGCCCCATGACTACCACAACCCTGCAGCCTGCTGTGGCAGGACCCAGCCAAACCACCAGCAGGCCAATACCAGCTCTGACCCCAGGATCTGGCCCGACTCACCAGGTGGCCAACACAAGCTTTGTGACATCCTGGGTCCCACAGCCATCTGTCCGGACCCAACTCAACCTACAGTGATCTGACACCAGATTTGGGACTCCTGGGCCCTGCATCCAGAGACCCCAGGACCAGGCTCTGCCCACCAGTAGCCTGGCAATAGCCCCAGGATGCAGCCTGACCCACCAATGAGAGGGCACCAACCCCAAGATCTCCTGGACCCAGACCCCACCTACTGGCAGAAGGACACTGACCCAAGCAACATCATAGCCCAGTAACCTGCTTTGCCAGTACCCAGCCAACACACCAGAGGGCTGGCACCAGTCAACCAAGTGGGTATAGGGACAACGTATCTCAACAAAATAAAGGCAATATATAAGCCCACAGCTAACATCATACTCAACAGGGAAAAGCTGAATGCATTTCCTCTAAGATCAGAAACAAGACAGGGATGCCCACTCTCATCACTTTGATTCAACATAGAACTGGAGGTCCTAGCCACAGCAATCAGACAAAAAAAAAAAAGGAATAGGAGAAATTCAAATTGGAAAAGAAGAAGTAAAACTGTCACTGTTTGCAGACAGCATGAAATTATATATAAAAAATCCTAAAGACACCACCAAAAAAACCACTAGAGCTCATCGATGAATTCAGCATAAGTTGCAGGACACACAATTAATATACAGAAATCTTTTGCATTTCTATATACTAACAACAAACTATCAGAAAGAGAAATTAAGGAAACAATCCCATTTAAAAATTGCATCAAAAAGAAAAAAATACCTAGAAATAAACCTACCTAAGCAGGTAAAAGAGCTATGCTTGGAAAATTATAAAACTGATGAAAGAAACTGAAGATGACACAAACATATGGAAAGATACACAGTGTTCATGGATTGGAAGAATATTGTTAAAATGATCATAGTACCCAAGGCAATCTAGAGAGTCAATGCAATCCCTATTAAAATGCCAATAGCATTTTTCACAGAACTAGAATAATTTTAAAATTTGTATGGAAACATAAAAGACCCCAAATTGTTAAAACAATCTTGAGAAAGAAGAACAGAGCTGGAGGAATTATAGTCCCTGACTTCAGACTATGCTACAAAGCTACAGTAAGTGAAACAGTAAGGCACTGGCAGAAAAATGGACACATAGATCAATGGAACAGAATTAAGAGCCCGGAAATAAACCCATGCACCTATGGTCAATTAATCTACGACAGAGAGGCAAGAATACACAATGCGGAAAGGACAGTCTCTTCAAAAAGTGGTGCTGGGAAAATGGGACAGCTACATATAAAAGAATGAAATTAGAACATTTTCTCACACCATATACAAAAATAAACTCAACATGGATTAAAGACCTAAATGTAAGACCAGAAACCATAAATCTGCTGGAAGAAAACACAGGCGGAACACTCTTTAACATAAATTGTAGCAATATTTCTTTGGATCTGTCTCCTAAGGCAAAGGAAACAAAAGCAAAAATAAACAAATTGGACCTAATTCAACTTAAAAAGCTTTTGCAAAGCAAAGGAAACCACTGACAAAATGAAAAGACAACCTATGGAATGGGAGAAAATATTTGCAAATAATATGACAGATAAGGGCTTAATACCCAAAATATATAAACAGTTCATACAACTCAATGTCAAAACAATAACAACCCGATTAAAAAATAGACACAAGACCAGAATATACATTTTTTCCAAAGAAGACATACAGATGGCCAACAGGCATATGAAAAGATGCTCAACATCACTAATCACCAGAGAAATGCAAATCAGTATTCTGTAATAACCTAAATGGGAAAATAATTTGAAAAAGAATAGATACATGTATATGTATAACTGAATCACTTTGCTGTACATCTGAAACTAACACAGCATTGTTAATCGACTATGTTCCAATATAAAAGTTTAAAAAGCAAAAACAAACAAAAAACTACAGTGAGATATCACCTCACACCTGTTAGAATGGCTAACATCAAAAAGACCACAAATAAGAAATGTTGGTGATAATGTGGAGAAAAAGGAACCCTTGTACACTGTTGGTGGGGATGTAAATTCGTGCAGCCACTATGAAGAACAGTATGGAGGTTCCACAAAAAAACTAAAAATAGAACTACCATATGATCCAGCAATTCCACTCTTGGGTGTATATCCAAAGAAAATGAAAACAGTAATTCAAAAAGATACATGCACCCCAATGTTCATAGTAGCATTATTTACAACAGCTGAGATACGGAAGCAACCAAAGTGTCCATCAACAGATGAAGGGATGAAGAAGATGTGTGTGTGTGCGTGTGTGTGTGTGTATACACAATGGAGTGCTACTCAGCCATAAAAAACAAAATATTTCCCTTTGTAACAACATGGATGGATCTGAAGTGTGTTAGGCTGAGTGAAATAAGTCAAAGAAAAATACTGTGTGTTACCACTTATATGTGGAATCTTAATAAAAATGAATATTTAAAAAAGAAAATATTTTATGACACATGAAAATTATATAAAATTCAAATTTCAGGTTTATAAATGTTAGTGGAATATAGCTGTGGTCAGGCATTTATATGTTGTCTCTGGCTGCTTTCCTGCTACAGTGGCAGAGCTGGGTTAGTCTGTATAGCCTGGAAAGCCTAAAACATTTACTATCTGCGCCTTAACAGATAAAATTTTGCCAAACTTTCTCTAGAGCTCTGTTTCTCAGTGTCAAAAATCACCTGGATCATGTGGTAGAACTGGAGAGCTCCAGACCACGCCTTAAATGTTCTGAATATGTAATGAAGCCTAATAATATCCATTTTTCTAAATCTCCTGAAGAACGCCAGCTCCATCCAGGCCCAGGCTTTAAACATCACTTAAGTTCTAATGACACCCAAGTCTCTATCTCTAGTCCAGAATTTTCTCTTAGGCTCTTGGATTTACAAGTCTAGAACCTATTTCACATTTCCGCATAGATGACTAATTGACACCTTTGACCTGGCATATCTAAAGCTGGACTTTTGATTTTCCACATCACATGCTCTGCCAATCTTTTCCACCTCCAATCTTCCCCACTTCAGTTAATGGCACTGGCAGTTACTTAGACAAAAACCCTAGGAATCTTTCTTGATTACTCTTTGCTTGATCCTGGGTGTTCCATCGATCAGAAATCCTGTTGCCTCTGCCTCCAATGTATAAGGAATCCAATGACTTTCAACCATGTTCACCACCACGACCCTAGTCCAAGACATTGTCAAGGCTCACCTAGATTACTGCAATTGCCCCCTAACTATTCTGCCTGCTTCCACTTGTTAAAATGTAATATTCAATAAGATAAACTCATGATTCAAATAAACACATGTCAAAGATTTGGGCCAATGCTTTAATGCAGGAACCAGTAAGATCTTAAATTTAGTCCAAAGACCATTTGAGAAGCTAAATATTTCTAGTAATGTTAGGATATTATTTATGGGTTAGATACAAAACTAGGTAATATCCAACGAAGCCATAACTATAAACTTTGGGCAACAATCTACAAATTATCCTCTGACTCAAAAGGTTATACAATAGCCTAGACGACAGAAAGTCAAGTCCAGCACTGTACTGAAGAAAAGGCTCAATAACGTATTTTACCAAGTTCCAAGTTTTCAATAATTTTTCTGACATGCCCTTGTCCTTCTCTGCATAGAATATTATTCCACATAACAGCCTAAATGATCATTTTAAAGCATAAACAGGATCATAAAACTAAAATACAAACTCCTTACTATAGCCTACAGAACTCTATGTGACTAGACCCCCTCCTAGCTCTCTTACCTCAAATCCTACCACTTTCTTACTCGTGCACTATGCTTTGGTTTCACCAGCCTCAGTTCCAATTCCTGGAACACATTAGGCTTATTCCTACCACAGGGCCTTTGCAGTTACTCTTCCTCGTACCCGAAACTAACTTTGCCCAGATCTTCCCTTGGATGTCTCCTTCTGATCACACAGGACTCAGCTTAACTATCACCTCAGAAGCCCTAAAATACCTACCTATTCACCCTGTTGGTCCTTAAATTACCCTATTTCCTTCATAGCAATTATCTCTTTAGTTTTGTTTGACTACGTCTCGCCCCACCGTTAAAAAGCAAATGGCATGGAAGGATGGACCTCTGTCCCGGTCATAGATGTCCCCAACAGCTAGCATAGTACTTGACACATGATAGGTGTGCAATAAATATTTGTTCAGTTCACTGTTCTGGAATGCATTCCAAGTTCTGGCCCTGTGTCTGTCACTAACTGGCAACTCTGGATTTGGGCAAGTCCTTTCTCTCCCTTGAACCTCAGTTTCACCATCTAGAAGATAGATAATAGTGTGGAATTAAATGATCTGTGAGGTACGTACCAGCTTTATAATGCAATCAAAGATTTTGCAAACTGACATACTGAAGCCACTTTCCAAAAGCAGCCAAGAATAGAGGAGCAGGCATCATCATCACCACCACCACTGACTACACAGTAAGCATTTATTCAGCCGTCTTCTCTGTCAGACGCTATGCTAAAAGTTGAAAACATAGCAATTGATTGAAAAAAAAAACCATACCCTTCCCACACAGGGATGGTAATCTAATTTAATTAGGGAAATATCCCATATACATGCAAAACAAAGTAACAATACAAAGTACTATACTAATTGTCAAATGAATTGTAAACATAATAATAAATAATAATTTTGATAGCTAAAATGTACTGAGAGCTTACTATGTACCAGGCACTAGTCTTAAAAATTTATATGTATTACGTTATATAAACCTTACAACAAACCTGTAAGAGTATCATTTTAAAAGAAATAGACACTAGTTATACTATGCCTATTCATCGATAGCAAGTATTACTAGAACGTATAAGATCTCACCAAGCACTGAGTAATAGGCAGTCTTGGAAAACAAAACAGGAACTGAGCTGAGCCTCAAGTGAAGAATGGGACTTAGAGAGCTGAAGTGGAAGAGTGAGGCCATTCCAAGAAGAAGGAACAACTTGAGGCAACACACTGAAGAGGAAATCCATTTAACAGTTTCAGGGCATGAGGAGCTGAGTGCTTTCACTGGAGTAGAATTGTCTGGTAAAACTACTGAGAGACAAGTTTGGAAAGAAAGGTGGCCCTGTTCCTGGAGATACTGAGGATTTGCTGGTGTTTTTTGACAGTAGAGGTTCATGTTCAAAATAACTATCTAGGAAGATTAATGGGGCCATTAAGAAGCTACCCCTAAAATCCAGGTGTGAAGTGATAACGGTTTGTATTAGGGTGGTTTCAACAGAAGAGAGAGAAATTGGGGCTGTAAAAAAAATTAGAGGAAAAATTAACTGTAATTGGTGACTGGCGTGATGTTAGATGACAAGATAGATGTGACAAAGATAACCCCAGTTTTCCAGTTGGGGTATTTTTGACAGGAATGACAAAGTCTTGAGGAGTGGGAGATAAAAATGAAAAATTAGAGAAAACCTTTAGGCACATTTATAAATGACTGATGACTCTGAGAAGACACAGTAATGTAAATAAATGTCAAGTTACTTGACAAATTCAACAGAATAAAGAAAATAGTGACTGCATTATCAGGTGCTCATGAGACATTCAATGATGACTTTGTTATAACCATCTAGAAAGGTATAAAGCCCTACTTGAGGCAGAGTTCATGGTTCCTGCTTAGCTGAAAGTTGTGAAAAAGCTATCTGAACCTAAGCAGAGCAAAGTGGTAGATAAGGACATTCTATTCATACCTTGAATTACTGTATGTTCCACTTGCCCCTCTTGATCTACTCTCCAGTCTTCATCCTGTTCTCTGCCTTCAGA
Source organism: Mesoplodon mirus (assembly GCF_964341445.2). NCBI lineage: Eukaryota > Metazoa > Chordata > Mammalia > Artiodactyla > Ziphiidae > Mesoplodon > Mesoplodon mirus. Next base: position 110,556,758 of record NC_138981.1, read on the forward strand.
AGGTGACCTATATGGACCTTATCAACTGGCGCCCTTCCCTCTGGCTTCTGGATGGACTTGGCCAATACGACCTCCAGTTGGAGATCAAAAGGAGAAGAAAGTAAGGTCAGGGTGTCTGATCCTCTGGCTTCCTTCCTGCAAAATTGCTCTGGCCTGGCTGTATCCCTTGTCCAAAGGCCACAGCTCCTCTCAAGATAGTCTCCCTTTACACCAGTCTTCCCTTCCAAGATCTGGTAACTGCTCCCTCTCTTCATTCATTCCATGGGTCTAGGACTGGTAATGTCTTCACTGCCACCATCCTTGAATTACCACACAATCCCTTGCAGTTTCTCCACACCTACACCTCTGTAAATCATCCTTTCATAAATAAAGCTTCCAGGAATTATGCTAAGTTTCCCATTTATTTTAGTTGGGAACTTACCGATGCAGTAATTACTCCTTAAGTGGCCGCATGAAACAGACTTTGAAAGTGAGATTCTGAGATTGACTTGGTCATACTGAAGAGTATTGGAATAACTTTCTTGCTGAGGAAAAAAATAGGAGTTGGTGAACTGTGGCAGGCAGTGGCATCATAATCACTCAAATTATTACCTATCACAGCATGGAATAAAGTTCAGGTAAAGGGTGACGTCTTGGGAAATCAAATGGCCATAGCAATTAGTCCTTGAAGTCCTGGACAACATTTCCTTCATCAAGGCATTATGACAAACATTGGGAGCCCCCTCAACCTCAAAGAGTTCTGTGATGGCTGTCTTCTCTAGGTCATAGGTTATGGTAGGGGATGCTATCGTGGAATTGTGTGTCCTGTTCTCAATGGGAATATGGGATCCTGAAGTGCTAATGGCATGATGATTTAACAATGAATCAGTGACATGGTAGGTGCAATATACACGGTAAGACCCAGGGACAAAATGGTCATCAGAGTAGTGACCTGCAGGAACCTGTGGTGATGGTTAACTGATCATGGAGGTCTCAAAATGAAATACATAAAGTCTACCAACGTGCTGCTTGGCATACAGAGGCAGAAAAAATCTTGGTCTACTAAGCAGAAACCTAACTCAACTAACTGAAGTGACAATTCATGGCCTCTTATACAATTCCCAAACTTAAGTCAATTCACGGGCGTGAAGCCCTTGAGGCTGCAGGAGGAAACTATAAATCTTCTTGAAGACTTCTCCAGAGGTACTGCGGCCATATACTAGGAAAAGAAAAATACTCAGTTCTTTGGGGGATTATTAGATAGAGACTCTAAATTTACACTGATTCCCAGAAACCAAAATGCCACAGTGGTTCACCTGTCAGAATAGGTAGGGGCTTTTGGAAGTCAGGTGGTAGAGGGAGTCTTGGCCTGAGTCTAACAATCAGTTCAATGGGACAGAAGTCTCATCCTGTGCCTATTTTCTCAGTCTCAGGTTAGCTGGACGGGGAGTAGCATAGTTAGTAATTGAAAGATTCTCCTCTTTTGTTCCCTGGCCCACGCAGCAAGGGCTATTATAGGGGGATGAGTCAAATGCCAGCTCCTGGAACTGCCTCTTCCCCAACATGATAGTAAAGCGAATCACATACTGCATCCCTGGGGAAATTACAAAGACTAGTGCCACCATCAAAGACTTGAAAGACACCAGGATGATGATTTTTACCACATCCCCACTTAACTTGCCTGTCTGGCTGGTGTAAAAGCGCCAGTGGGTCTTGGTGAATGACAGCAAATTTCACAAACTTAATCACATGGTGCTGCCAACCACAGCTGTGGGTCCGGATATGGTATCTTTACTAGATGAGTTCAGAATATCCCTTGGCTCCTGGTAGACAGCGAGTGACCTGGAAAATGCTTTCTTTTCCATCTCCATCAGTAAGGAAAATTACAAGCAGTTTGAATTCACATGGTAGGAACAACAGTACATCTTCCCTATCACGCCCCAGGGCTGTGTCAATTCTCCTCCTCTCTGTCATAATAGGGTCCAGAGGCCCCTTCACATCATGCTGCTCCATTACATGATAACACATGGCTAATGACTCGATGAGAAGGAAGAAGCAAGAATCCTAGATGCCTCCTTAAGATATATGTACACCAGAGGGTGGAAGATAAGTTTTGCAAAAGTTCAGGGACTTGCCACACGTGTGATGTTTTTAGAAGGTTTAGTGATCTGCGATATGTCTGGATATCCTTCTAAACCAAGGAACAAGTTGCTAAACCTTATACTTCCCACTCTGAAGAAAGAGGCACAACACTTGGCGGGCCTCTTTGGATTTCAGAATCAAATATATTCTGCATCTGGGTGTACTGTTCCAACACATTTCCCAGGTAACCCGTAAGACTATACTCTCTGGCTTCTGGTTAGGTCTGGCCTATGGGGAGCCCAGAAAGGAGAATGGAAGGAGGTAGGAAGGTGAGGGGAAGTTATTTATTCCCCTGGCTTCCTCCCTGCAAGGTTGTCTTGGTCTGATTGTGCCTCTAGACTAAGATAATTGGCCGCCCTCCTATCAGCCTCCTGTGTATGAGTCTATCCTTCCGGGTGCTCCCTCTGACATGACTATGCTACTCTTTGTGGATCCTTTATACCTACACCTCTGCCAACAGTCCACTTATGAATAGCTCCTCTTCAAATTATCTTAATCTGAATGTACCATGTGCTTCCTATTAGCACGTACTGACAAACCCCCGTGGAAGGTAGGTTTTACATACGTGCTAACAGACTATATAATCTAGGTGTCATAGTTAAGAGGTTGGGTTCTAGAGCCAAACTAACCCATGTTTAAATCACGTGTCCACCATTTCCTAATCAGTGTGACTTTGGGAAAGGTGTTTTACCTCTGAGGCACAGTTTCATCTGCAAAATGGGAATAGTACTAGTATTTACCTCACAGACGATTAAATAAGACACTTTATGCAAAGGGCTTGGTACAGCACCCAGCATGACGTATACGTATTCCATAATATGAGTCATTCTTCTCATTCTTTTTATAGCTCCTAGCATTCGCAGAGGAGGGAAGTACAGTTTGAAAATTCATTAACTAGGGTCCTGTTTACAGTTATATTGTTAACTCTAATTGCTTGTTTGAAATAGTCTCCTGACTTCATTAAAGTAATTATTGCCTGTCAGTAAATGATGGGTTTAAATTCTGCACATATGCTGGAATTTCACACATCGTGCACTTCACAGCGGGAACCCAGTCTTAGTCAACACTTTCTTGCTCTGACATCTGCACTCAATGCTAGGGTCTTACTTAAGCACACACATAATTATCCTTCAAAATAAAAGTGTAAACAGCATCATGGGTCTCATATTTGTTAACGTGCTCCCTTACTGTGAATATTCTAGTTACATTATCTGTATTCGACTGTCAGCATCACAGCCAGTCAGCAAGTTGTGGTGCAAAATAAGGAATTGGAACTCCAGGAAATGGAGGCAAGGCTGAGGGTGAAGGGAAGGATCCAGGCAGGAGAGCTTGCCAGCCCCGGGAAATCAACCAGGAGCATGAATCCAGGGCAAAGTTTGGAATCACGAGTCAGGGGTTCAGGTCTTAGATGCCATATAAGCCTTAGAAAGCTCATGCAAGCAGGAGTCAGGAAACATATCTAATGTTTAAGAAATATCTATCCAGTACCTACTATGTGCAAGAATTCATAACAAGTAGTGAGTTAGGCCAGTAGATTGGACATAGAAAATAAAGACAAGACAGGGGCCCAAAGTCCAAATTCAAAGGAAACATCCTGAACCAAGACATCTGTAGGAAAAGGCCAGAGTTCAAGTACCCAGACAAGCAACTGAGGCAGGCAACATAGAGAGCTGACAACAAAGGCTTCAGTAACCAAAGCTGAATGCTCCTTCCTAATCAGGGAGCTTCTCCTATGCTTCCTTACCCAGGAATGGCCATGTTCAAGCTCACAAATGAATCTTAAGAGTTGCAGGGGACTGGAGGGAAGAATGAAGTTAAAATAAGAGCAGTAAATAAATCCTAGGACACATACATAAAATGTACATGTATTAAAAAGTTCATGTTATAAGTCTTCAGTCCTGCCCAGAAGCCCAACCGTTTTTTGCTTGTCTGTTTTCATTTCCCACATTATATTATTCATAGACTGGAATACTTTAAGTCTGATGAAAATCAGGTGACTTTCTCACCACCAATAAAGGGAAGAGAAATATATGCAGTGAGTTTATGGGGCTGCAAAGGAAAATTCTGGACACCATGTCTATAAAACTAGGGGTTAGATTCCATTCAAGATAGAGGAAAACAGCCACGGGCTGTGGCTGAGAGAAAACAGCAATGGAAGACAACAGAAAATGAAACAAACAAGAGGAGGTGAGCTTTGGGTTATGTTGTAACCACCCAGGCCAACACTCTATCCCAGGAAGACCTGGGTTATAGTGGGAGAAGGGGTGGGAAAGTATTAAAAGAGGTAGCCAGATCCTAAAAACAAGGTTTCTTAATCCTAGAAGGTACCGACTGGCTTTCTAAAAATTCTAATACACAAAACTGTGAAACTGCCCAACCAAAAGTGGGGTTCTATTATCCAAATCACAAAAGAATTTTACTTTTTCTCAAAGACAAACTTCCCCAAGTACACTTAATTAGCTAATCATGTGCATCTAAATGGTTTGACAAAAATAAACATTGTAATTATATGTGTCTATGAATAATATAGCCATGTATTTTACATTATACATGATTTTCAAAATACATCTGCCTGTGAATATACAATTCTATCATGTATTCTTGGAGAGCCATGGGTTGATACATGACCTACGTTGGGTTCCCCCAGAAGCTGACCCTGAGACAAGAATGTGATACAAGTGGTATATTTGGGTGGGGGGAGGTGATCCCAGGAAGCACGAGTAGGAAAATAGGGAAGAAAAGGAAGCTGGGAGAAAAGGAAGCTGATATGGAGCGATTACTGAGCAGGTCACCATTGTGGGTAACTGGGGCTCAATCCCATTAGGGACCTCTGAAAGACAGTACAGAACACTCCTCAGAGTTATCTCAACAGAGTGGGAGGGAGTTGGGGTATTTACGCACCAACTGTTGAGGGCTGCTTCATTGGCTGGAAGAGATGTGTTCATTCCCCAGCATAGGTCACATGGGCACCAGACACCAGAAAAAGCACACAGACAAGTACTTGGTACTTGCAGTTCAAAGATGTCAGATGGGTATACACAGAAATGATGAGTGCCCAGGAGATATGAATGGGGTTCATCTCTCAGTGTAGCTGCAACACACCCACAACTTCTTCCAGCTACCTGAAGGATGGAAGAATACGCTGAATGGCATTTCAAGGCATCTTCCAACTGTGTAATTCTTTGATTGTATAAAGAAAATATCTAAGATTGTTATAATTTTTAATACACGAATATACATTGCTAGAGACTGAATGTTTGTGCCCCCCCACACCAAAATTCTTAGGTTGAAACCCAACCCCCAAGGCGATGGTATTAGTAGGCGGGGCATTTGAGAGGTGATAAGGTCATGAGGGGTGAGTGCCCTTATGAAAGACACCTCAGAGAGCTCCCTCTCCCCTTCTGCCATGTGAAGTTACAGCAAGAACAGCCGTCTATGAACCAGGAAGAGAGCACTCACCAGATGGTGAATCTGCCAGCACCTTGAGCTTGGACTTCCCAGCCTCCAAAACTGTGAGAAATGTTTCTTATTTAAGCCGCTGAGTCTATCATATTTTCATTACAGCAGCCCAAAAGGCCTAATACACACATATACACATTGATGAAAGAACTTGGATCAATGTAAGTTTCAAGAAGGCAAGGACCACGGATGTCTTGTTTACTACTGTAACCTCTTGTTCACCCTGTACCCGTTACTGTGTCTGTCACATAGGAGGCTTTCTGATCAATCAACAGTTGTTGAACAAATGAAAAAGTAGGGAATCAAAGTACTCAATTCAGTTCATGTTTACACTTCTCTGGTTGACTAGTCATCTACAGCCTTTTGCTATTTGAACAGAAGTCTCCTTTCTAGCAGAGGTCAGCTAATACTCTACAGAATCACAATTTTCAGTGAGGCAAAGAGTTCCTCTTCAAGCGAACAAATGACTGTGTCTTACAATAGCATGACAGACAGGTTCTTAATTGATTTGCTAATAGTTCTTCCCTGTATATGGTCTATGTATATGGTCTATGTATATATGTATATTAACTCCAGTTGAATCTTTGGCCACAGTACAATGTGTGTATATCTACGACACATACAGATACATTTGCATACATATAAATAAATAGGAGCCCATGCAAATGGATTGACTTTATCTGTATCAATTTTCTTTTATGGTACACTCCCAAGTTTTGACAATTGGTTTAGCACAATTTAGCTGCAAGTACTCAAAATATTCTTCAATGTGGGGAACTAACAAAATGCCTTTTCACAAGCTGCAGAAGAAAGTTCACAAGAAAATTAGGGCAATTTTGCATAGCAACTTGTATATTTACATATCAACAATCCATTTAATGAAGAGCACCAAAAACAGCAGATCGAGTAAGTCCAGAAGCTGCAAACACAACACATCCTGCTAAATTCAAAACAATAGCAGTTGAACAAGCCTGGTCTGTGTTCTAATATTGGAAAAATCCAATGCTTCTTAAAAAAAAAAATCCTGGCTTGCCTTCTTCGAACTAGGAGTACCTGTATGCTGATCACATAGGATGTGGTCCTTATCTCCAGATCTCAGCCATCCTAGTGAACTCACTTCGTTTCTCAAGTACTAACCTGGTCCTGACAGTGAGTCAATTACCCAGTAGTGATCGAGTGCCCACTGTGAGTTGAACACTGAACTAAACGTTATTGAGGACAGACCAAAGAAACAAGGCTCAGTTCCTGCCCTTGAAGCGTCAAACCCTGTTGCTTAAATACAATTCAAATAATAACCCTTAATAATGCTTACAAAACAACGTCAAGCAGTGCCAATTAAGAGTGGGGAGAGGAAGAGTGAAAGGGATTGTGGCGGAAATCTAAACACCCGTGAAGTGGGTAGATGGGAAAAGAAATACGTATTGACAAATCTTAAAATAGTTGTACTAGCAGAGGGCTTGCAAATCAGTTGTCCCCAATGGAAGCAGTTTGTAGCGTATTTGGCCAGCCCAGTGTGTTTTAAACATGTGTAACTGAATGCCTACAGGCTCTATCACGCCCTATCCATGTTACCTCTGGTCGATGCACGCATTCACAGTTACTTACTGGCCTGGCCAGTGAAGACACCTAAGTTTGCTCTCCCTGAATTAGACGCACACCTCTAAACTTGGCAAAATGGTTTAGGATCTTGCTACTCAAAGTTGTGCTCCACGGACCGGCAACAGCATCACCTGGGAGCTTGTGAGAAATGCAGAACCTCACGCTCCACCCCAGCCCTGCTGAATCAGAATCTGCATTTTAACAAGATCCAGACTAAAGTTTGAGAACTACTGGCTTAGGATACATAAAAGAAAGGCCTACCTCAGCCAAGAATAATTATAAATGGAGACTGTGCTACCCACCAGATGATAACACAGGGTGAAAATAAAACCAGCTTCAAAATCGCTGAGATCATATAAACTACGTATGACATACCTCTAGTGATTCTTAAATATAGGTGTTCATCAGAATCACCTGAAGTGCTTACAGATCCTCTGGTTCTACTCCGGTAGAGATCTTGATTGAGGATATGTAGGGTGGAGCCTTTCAAACGTACCCACACAGGCGATGCTGAGTGCTATATATCCAAGTGGGTCTAAGGCAAATTCCTGTGTCAAAGCCCTAACCCCAGTGTGACTATATGTAGAGATAGGGCCTTTAGGAGGCCATTACCGTTGAATGAGGATACAATGTGGAGCTGTAATCCAAGAGGATTAGTGGCCTCATAAAAAGAGGGAGAACTCTCCCTCTAGAGTGCTCAGAAGAAAGGCCACAGGAGGACACAGCGGATGTGTACAAGAGACTCCTCACCAGAGCCTGACCATGCTAGCACCCTGAGGTCAGATTTCCAGCCTCCAGAACTGTAAGAAAAGAAATGTTTAAGCCACCCAGCCTCCCAGCCTATGGCGTTTTGTTACAGCAGTCTGAGCTGATGCAAGTGGTCCTCAGACCTCACTTTGCCCTGGTCAGGCCTTTTTGTAGTTCGAGTCTCACAGGGAACGTGGACTGCTTCTCGGTATTTTCTACCCCAGGTATTTTCTACCCTGAGGAGTTCAGCGAAAGATGCCAGGAAAGTGCACCCCTATACTCCTAAAAAAAGAGAGTGGGGGCTTCCCTGGTGGCGCGGTGGTTGAGGGTCCACCTGCCGATGCAGGGGACGCGGGTTCGTGCCCCGGTCCTGGAGGATCCCACGTGCTGCGGAGCAGCTGGGCCCGTGAGCCATGGCCACCGAGCCTGCGCGTCCGGAGCCTGTGCTCCGCAACGGGAGGGGCCACAGCAGTGAGAGGCCCGTGTACCGCAAAAAAAAAAAAAAAAGAGAGGGGTGGGAGGGCATCAAGGGGCAGCTGTTCCGGTAAGAGTGGGGCAGCCCAGGTAGCCTGGGCAAGGCGCTGTGCTGCTGAGGATGGGATGGAGTTCCCACAGGCAACCACAGCGGGAAAGGGGAAGCCAGACTGGCCCGTCCCCCTCCCTCCACGTGCACTTGTCAGCTGAACTGGCATTTGGTCTCACTTTCCACTCCAGAGCCCTGCCCTGCCTTGACCTCCAAGCCTCATCGCCAAACACGACTGCTGTGGGGACTGAATTAATGCCTGAGTGCAGATATCTGGCCTGGGGATTTGTGGTTGGTTTGCCCTGGGCTTCCTGCCTTTTTTGCAACCTCAACTCAAGTGCACAAATTCTAAGTACAAACCCTGGGTCCCTCTCTCCACCCCCCGTCTAGCTGCTGCATCTCAGTGCTCCCCAGCTCTCCCCTGCACCCTGACCATGATGTCTCCCCACATTTCTCATCTCCATAGCAACAGTCAGGGTTGTATCTGTTGGGGTAAGTAGATCAGGGGTTTCCACTGGCAGAAATGGAGGCAAAGAATTCCCCAGTAAGTGCAAAGACACAAAACACTGTAGAACACTGCTTTTCAAACTTTATTATACATCGGTGTCACCTGGATAGCTGGTTATAATGCAGATTTGGGGGCTCCTATTCTGATTCAGTAGGTCTGACATGAGGCCCAGGAATCCATATTTTAACATGTATTTCAGCTGATTCCGATGCAGGTGATCAGAGGACCACACTTTGAGAACCACTATTTGGATCCACAGCTACAGAATCACAATCCTTCACAGAGGTGAAATATTATACCTCTGAACTCTGGTGTAAACAGGAGAGGTGAGCTCTTTCCCTGTGATGACATGGGTCAATGAACCGCCCTATTAAATATCTCAACACGAAGGACAGAAACTTCTATCCTAGGAGAGACCTGAGGTGGTGTTTCAGAGACGGAAGCCATTTATTCCACACTTGCAACATCTTTCCTAACATCTAAGAGCAGAACCTTCTCTTGGTCTCCCACAGGTGACCTGTTATTTTGCCCCCAACCCCGATAGCAGCTTTTGAAGTGGCTTTTCCTACTTGAATTTTTACTTTGCCCCAGGCCAGAAAACCTCCACATTGTCACCAGATTTTTCTTTAAAAAAAAAAAAAAACGGTCTGATCATGGTTCTTCCCTGCTTACAAACCTTATGACAGTAGTTCTCAAATTGCTGTGTACTCTGTCTAGGAGGTTATATCTATCGATAGATAGATAGATAGATAGATAGATATAGATATATATTTAAGATTCTTTTGATGTGGACCATTTTTAAAGTCTTTATTGAATTTGTTACAATATTGCTTCTGTTCTGTGTTTTGGCTTTTTGGCTGCAAGGCATGTGGGATCTTACCTCCCCAACCAGGGATCGAACCCACACCCCCTGCATTGGACAGCAAAATCTTAACCACTGGACCGCCAGGGAAGTCCCAAGGAGGTTATTTCTTTAAATGAAGGTCCTTGAGCCCGCTTCCTGACGCCTCCTGCGCACAAGCTAGCACACACAGGCACATGCAGTTTTAATTCTGGAGATTCATGGTAGGGCTCAGGAATATTCATTGTAACAAGCTCCCCAAGTAATTCTGATGCAAACTGTGGATAGACCAATGCTAATAAATTCATGCAGGAACTAGCCCAGGAACCATTAGCATTGTTCACTTGGGGCCTTCAGGAGACACCACTGAGTTCTTAGGACTTCAAGCTCTGTGGGGTTGTACTGGGGAGATGTTTGGGGCCTGAGAAGCTTCCTGAGTTTAGGAGATCCCACACACTGGCTGGTTCCTGAGCAGGGGAACAGTGAGATAAAAACACTGAAAGTGATTATTTAAGCAACCACATCTGAGCACAACCAGAGAGCAGATGGGGTTCGAGACTCAGAAGAACTTAGAAGGTGAGGAGATATAGAAAGCAAACCAATGGGTCTCCGAATTGACTACCTCAGTCCCGGGTTTTTTGCCTGTTTTTTGTTTGTTGCCTTCAAGAACTCTGATGAGAGTGGAATCCTGAAAAATACGGCAGGAGAGAAATAACCAGAAGCCTTCCTCAGAAAGGGAATGGCCAGACCCCAGAGATCAGCTGCTTTGGGAGAATCCAGGCCCAGGGCACGTAACTGTGCTCCCTTCTCCTGCTGCACTTTTAAGTCAGAGGAGAAAAGGTTTAGAAAAAGAAAAGCAGAAAAGAAAGGACAGGCAAGGAACAAAGCAAAAAATACACTCTGTGCCTAGGGGATTGGCAGGGGGGCTTGTGGGGAGAAACAGATGAGGATTCAGAGCAGGGCATTTTTTTTAATTGAGTAAGGAAATAATTCCACAGCATTAAGTGCCACATCACACCAGAGACTGAGCAGAGCAGCCCGGCCCAATACCGCATGCCATATGGTGAGTTAGAAGCCAAGCGTGCCTGGTGCCCCCAGCTCAGAGAAAAGGCTACCTTTCAGAAGCTGATAATTTTGCAGACCACCTGGGGTTCTTTCACAGTAGCATCCCTTGGGACCCAAGGCTGCTTTATTTCCCCCTCCCCAGCCCCGCAAGGACCGGCAACTGTGTCAAGCAAAGGTGGATTTTTCAAACTACATGTTTCAGTGCAGCCAACAATGAGGCAGTCAGCATGGTTCCAGGGAAGAGTTTGCACTGATTTCAGTCTTTCAGCCAGTAAAGTTACTTGATGAGAAATCGCCAGTAATAAAACCTAATTTCAGGGATATTCATGATGCCCCCCCTGGCGTCCCTCATTGCAACTATTTAGGATTTTCTAGTGTTACACTTCAATAGATGAGGTGTGGATCCTTGCTCTGGACTTCTCCTTCTATACACACACACACACACACACACACACACACACACACACACACACGGACCCCATTCTTTTGTTTTTGTTTTTTTTTTGCGGTATGCGGGCCTCTCACTGTTGTGTCCCCTCCCATTGCGGAGCACAGGCTCCGGACGCGCAGGCTCAGCGGCCATGGCTCACGGGCCCAGCCGCTCCGCGGCATGTGGGATCTTCCCGGACCAGGGCACGAACCCGTGTCCCCTGCATCAGCAGGCGGACTCTCAACCACTGCGCCACCAGGGAAGCCCCCCAGGCCCCATTCTTAAACTCCCCTGTCCCTTTAAATCAGGCACACAGATGAGTGACCGCTAATCTGATAGCTGAGTCCAGCTTAGTGTATTAATAGGCACCAATGGCCAAATGATCACACTCAAATATGTCAGATAAGTAACACTGCGGTTAGGAGTCAGAGCCGGGTTCCGACGCCAGCTCTATCACCTATTAGCAGCCTGACCTTGAGTGAGTCAGTGAACCACTGTGTGCCTCCAGTTTCTCATCTGCAAACCAGGGAAATAATAGTATAAATCTCAAAGGGGTGTTAGCAGCATTCACTGAGGTAACGTATGCATAGTATCTAGTGCAGATCCCATCACAGAGCAAATGTCCAATAATCTCTGGCCATTTTAATGTTGCCAATGTCACTCTTCTCTAGCACTGTGGGCATTTCCACAAGAAAGTTCTAGAGACACATTAACAGTGGTAATTCCGGGTATTAGAGAAGTTTTAGTCAAGCGCAGTTGAGTTTGGGACCTTGTTGATTCCAGCAGACCCAGAAGTCATCAGAAATCCTGGATCTTGCCTTACTGCTGGCTTGTCCCAAGCCTCTCGGTGTTTCTATCTCCTGACCACAAAATGGGATTACACTGGGGCCAAATGGCCTCCTCCACATGAAAGTCAATAAAGGGGGCCTAAAGAAAACACGAGGCAGGGCTGCTCTGATCCTTGGTACTGCTCACTGGGCTATTTTTGGCACTCTGTCCCCACAGTATGTCTCTGTTTTTCATTCCGCGCCAGAACCAAATTCCAATTAGGGGTTCATCGACAGTAGGAATTCTGCCACAGAGAATAAAATAATTGTGACATGTTTGTTTTAAAGCTGATTTTTCTTACTCAATAAACCATCTGTTGAGGATAAACTGGTACCTTACGAAAAGTTCTTTTTTTTTACAGATCAGAAAGTTTAAAGGTCCACAGTAATATCTGTGCTTAGGCAACCCTTATACTAGTGGCAGAGTATACATTTTTAACATGTCAGACTACATGTACAACTGCCGATTAGGTGTCTAATTAAACTTCCACTCTGGGCAGTCAGGAAATGCCCTACACCTGGTCTATCAAAGTGATTCACTGGGGACAACTAGCATAAGATACCCACATGGGCAATGTGAATAAGCAAGCAAACGGTAAACATACAGGGACCAAAATTAATGAAGGAATCAGAAGGGATCTATCTTCTAGAGAGAAGACATTGCACCCTCCAGGTGAAGTGATCAATGGCCCTTTCAGGCAAAGCCTGGGTGTCACAAGGTGGGGCACAAGGCCTAAGCAGCCTACTAATAATTCTTCAGTAATTATAATAATACTTCAGCCTACTAATAACCCTCCAAAGCTTGCAGTTATCCCACCACTGTCGCTCTAACCTTGGGTTAAGTTGATCATAATTAAATTAATCTGATCAATTAAATAGCAGTAACGGGAGAGGAGGCAATGATCCAGATTCATTTAGTTTTACCATAACCAGGAGCCACTGTCCCCACAGGCACAGCATCTAGGATCCTGGGGTAATAAATGCAAATAAAACCCAAGAACAGAGACTGACCTGGAAGAATCTATGAAGGTATTGACACACGGCCAACCCCACATCCTAAGGGTCAACCTCTGCACTTCAAGCCTGTTTCGAGCAGAGAGGCTTTCACAAAGTTTTTATAAGCCCCACTTCCCCTGTCCACTTCCACTAAATATGACCCCTTCCCAGTTATAATAGGCACATGACCCAGGGGCGGTGGTGGAGGAAATATCACAAGTGATAGTATACATTAGTTGGCGTTACAACTTTCAATTTTTGCCCTTGGTTGTCTCTGATACCACCTTTTCCAGTGTCTTGTCTCATCCATTGATTTACAAACTCGGCCATGACAGAACTCCCCGTCAGCACGCCAAACCTCAAAGATCCTAAATTCTAGACGCTTATGTCCCATATAGGAGAAACGTCAATTCTTGTCTTTTTCCACCTTTACCCTATTTACAGGGAGGTGATAGCTGGGTCCAAGCCATGGGTGTATGGCACACGTACTTCACTCAATTAGATGAGGAAGAAAGGAACAAAGGGAAGCCATAGATGGTCATCCAAAGCCTTTCTGACTTTCTGATCATCAGGATCGTGGCAGAGAAAGGGAGTTGAAGCAAAGTTTCAAAGATTTCTGCACCTCCCCCACTCCAAGTTCACCGTTAACTCTCTTACTATTAGACTATTATTCATAACAATAGAATTATTCATTATTATGATGGATGTGTAGTGGTGGCCTTTGGAAAGATCACACTTGGGCTTCTGCTTTCTAATTTCTCAGGAAAGGAATGGTGGGTATTCTAGGGAAAGGAAGAAAGGACACTAGCGCAAGACTTCTACTGGCCATCAAAGAGGCCCCAGTGGGGTGCCTGATCGAAGATAAAAAGGGGTGCCCTGATCTCTATGCATCTCATCAGGCATCTTGTAGGCCATACTTGCTACCTTGCCTCAAAGGCAAATGCCAACTGAAAATCTGAACCAATGTTTCTTTTGCCCAATTTTGTTATTTTGTGAGGTCAGCAGCCAGGTCCACCTTGTGCCTCTCGCTCTCCCTGCATTTTAGAGTCTCATGAAAATATCTCTAAGCACCACGGATGATCAGGCCTCGGTCATCATGTTGTGAACTGGCTGAGGGTTGTTTCGTTAGCTGCAATTCTCACAATATGGTCTTCCCTCCTGGGCTTTCAGCCCAGAGACAAACAAAAGCAAGACCCACCTGCAGCTGTACCACCTGCTAGTCCCCCAACAACTGGAAACGAACGCACAGTTGGCAGAGGCCTTGGCAACCCTCTGTGTGCCCCCTGCAATTATCACAACCCCAAATTATTCAGAGGCTCGGCTACCCAGGAAAGAGAAGCACTCTAAGACAGCTCCTCTTAGAGGCTTTCCCTGCATTGCGATCTGCGAGTCCATGATCACAGATGAATCCAGGCGCTGTTTTAATCCCCGCCCCACCCCAGGCCCAAGAAGAGACAGTGGAATCCATAGGCAATCTAGAAGCTATTAATCTCAGGACTTTCCTTTCAGCCTGAAGAATGCCCCTTCACTGGTTCCTGTTACTAATGTAAGGAGCTGATTCAGAGCACACTGCTTCCGTGCCAAGATTTCACTTTTGGATTTCTTTATCTTTTCCAGCCTGCTCTGTGCCTCACATCAGATGGTCTGGGATGGGGAGGGGAGAAGCAAGGAGCCAGAGAGGCGGAAGGATGAAGAAGGAAAGAAGAATCAATTTTTTTCTTTTTTGTAGCTAGAGCCTGCCTTATGACACATTTGGAGCTCCCTCCAGCCTGTGCCAGAATCTGAAGTTTCAAACGGCATCCAATCTTCTGACTTCATTTCAATTTGACAAAGATGTATGGGGCACTGACTTTAAGTAAGGTCCTGTGCTAAACTGCAGGGGATGTGGTCTCCAGGCTTTAAGAAGATTCTGGTTTGGAGGGGAAAGGAGAAAGAGACAAAACTAACTAGGAAGTACAAGGGAATGGAGTGGCTACTCTAGTAGACACAGGGAGATCAAAGATACGGGATGTCAGGGAGTCAGCCCTAGGATTTCACAGCACCACTAAGGGCAGAGCGCTCCAAGGTGGGAGAGGAAGCGCCGGTACAGGGCTCCTATACCCGTTCCTGAGCTCCCTCTCCAAACTGTAAGGCTTCAAAACATGTCAAATACGGTTCCCAACCTAGTCTTACATGTGATAGAATAGGCACTCACCTCACCACATGATTTAGAAGCAAAGAACACCTCCTCACCTCAAGTCTACCCCTGCACAGGGAACTATATAAACTGAAGGAGCCCACCTGGAGATTCCTCCTCCCGATGCCCTCTCCCAGCTCCTGTATTCCTCCAGAAGTGGGGAAATAGGTAAAAGTCCCCGTCCACAGTGCCAAGAGGGTCCTGATGAAACCTGAAGGCGCCAGGCACCTGTGCAGTGGGTTGAGACGAAAGAGCAGGAGAAAGAGAAAGGATGGGAACACCGCTCGGGCCAGACTCAGTCACATCAGCTCCACAGAGAGCTGTTAAGAGGCCGCCTTAGCTGGGACTCCTAACTCCGTCACCTCATCCTGGACAGGTGACTTAACCTTTGTGGGTGTCCATGTCCTTGCCTGTACCCCAGTGACAATGGTGACATTGCTTGTGCAGGGCTGGAGGATAGTGCAGGCTCGGCAAAAAAATTCACAGTTCTGTGGACAGCTGGCCCTGACGGTGAAGGGATACGTGAATGAGGGAAAAACCGATGGCTGTGCACCTCGTAGGGACTCCACGATAAGGGGGAGAAATACAAGCTTGTCTGTCAGAGCACAGAAGGTGCTTTTAAAAACTTCCAGAAGGGAATTCCAGCAGGAGGCTGGGCCTGTGGGGTAGAGTGAAGCCTGGATGGGAGCAGCTAAGCGCGTCTGACAGGAAGAGGCCTCGTGGCTGGGAGTCATCAGGGCCAATCTAGGCGCCAGGGAGGTGTACTCCCTTCCCCTGGGTATTTGTCATGGAGGGGGGCTGAGGATGGAACTTTCTGGAATGAGGTCTTATACTGAACAGGAATCGAAGGGAGGTTGTTCTGGGGGTGAGGTTACAGGGATGAAGCCTGTGGTTAGGGGCTCTAGTGATCATTAAAAGACTTGTAGCCAGATGGAGAAAATGGAAAGTCTGGGGAGGGTGAGAGGGGTGGAATGTTCTATCTGCCCACATGAGAAGCTAGACACTGGCTTCCCTGCTGTCTCCTTACCTACCCCTTCAAATTTCCTTTTTCACCTTTTTTTTTTTTTTTTTTTTGGTAACACAGTCTTTTGGTTAGTTGGGACCAGGACCGTGGTGTTAATGTCTTTATATGGAGAGATTCATGCAACCTCACGCCCTTGAATTCCCAAATGAGATGACTTGGGTGGCAGAATCTTTGTGATGGGCACCATAAAATTCAAAAGCAGAAACTTTAAGCAAGAGAGAGTCTTTTGAATCAAGCAAACAAAACCCCACAGGGTCAATACAGAAAGCGAGTGGATCTGGAAGAGTTAGGAAAAATAGAACAGCTCCTCTGGGGTGGAGCCCGCGTGTGCAGGCTCATTGGGGTGCATCCACGGCTGATGCCTGATGCGCTGCAGCTTCTCCCCAATCAAGTCCCTCACTCATCTAGCAACTTCCTTCCTCTTTCTTCCTTGGATAGTCAGTGTTGCTGTGTTAGATCGTGAAGCTTCATGCCCCAAACTTCCCAACCAGGTGACCTTTTCTGGTGGACACCAATGGCAATGCCTAAGCCACAACTGTGCACAGGGTAACTCTGCCAGCCTCTAACCAAGAGTGGGGCACAAGGGCCACACGGGACGAGGTGCTCTGGGGAAGAACGATTCCAATCTAAAGGAAGGAGGCAAGACTGGAATTTCTGGCAACAAGGTATAATAATGCCCCTAGACGAAACCTGAATTTGCTGGCTCTGGAGAGAACACTTTGGTCTCAGAAGGAGAGCGTCTAGGGAATACAGGCCTCACTTGAATTATAGAAACATCTTTCCTGTTTTCCGAGGGAGCAGAACAGAAAGCATCTGCTCTGCTACCTGGCTTCTCTTCCTTCTGTACTCATCACTTCGTGTTCATAGTCTTGCTCACAGCTGAAGGTTAAGCTTTACAATACGTACAGAACACAAGCCCATAGCTGTTCAATTTCTAGAATATTCTCTGGCCTGGCCATGCATGCTACAAAGGTGAAAGATCCCATGTCTTTTTGCTCAACTATTTTGAGATTCGTTTCATCAAGATAAAACCCCAATCATTTAGTCTTGCCATAGCCTGATTTTCACTTCTTTTGTGGCTCTTGCAAGATATTCAAATGATCACGTTGCAACGTGGCAAGAGAGACGTCACAGTCCAAGCACCCCGAAAGAAGTGGGGGACAGAGAGACAAAAAACAGCAGAAGGAGTAGGGGCACAATGTGGTGGGAGGGATGAAAGGGGGAGAGGAGAGATCTATTCAGGGAGATAAGCTTTAGCAGATCCGTGCACAGAGTTCCCTAAGCCAGCAGGGTCAATTTAGAATTGATCTGGGAGACAGAAAGTTTTAATGCATTCTGTATTTGTTTCTACTCCCCACCAGCACAGTATATTTTTATGACTGGTCTTTTTGCACAAGGCTAAAAAGTGCATAACTGAAGAGAGAAAGCATTGCACATATTACACAGAGGTTGGTGCAACACACATTTAGTGCAGCTTCCGGTGATCTGTGTTCACTCCATTTCCACCCACTGGACTGCTAGATAATGGGAGTTGGAGTCTGAAATGTCTAGGCTGGGGCAGAATACACCCCCTGGAATTTTTTTTCTGAATCTCTATTTATCAAGCTCCCTGACTGATGTGAAAATCTATACAGCAGAGATGACATCAACTCTTTTTTTTTTCTTCTTCCAAAGAAAAATCCTCTTTTTGCAGGTAGTTCATCCTCTAGGCTGCAGACTGAACACAATTTTTTTAAGTCTAAGCATTAATTAGAGAGATAAAGAAATGTATCTCCCTTTGTTCAGAAGGAGAATTCTATAGAGCCTTTGACAATGAAGCTGCTTAAGGGGCAGCCAGAGTGGCTCTTTCTGCACAGAGCTTCTGTAGACGGAAGATAAAGAGCTCGCTCGTGGAGGACTCTGGCTGTGTGCCACCCTCTTGCTGCTTCCTCTGGACTCCAATGGGAAGTAGAGGGCTAAAAGCGAATAAAAGGTCCGCAAAGGCCAAGATGAAGCCTGTGACTTGAAGCCACAGACCAGAATGCTCCATCGGGGCACCTAATTGCCTCAGAAAGCCTTTGTGAGCCTGTGTTCTCATTTTAGGCCCTGCTGCTCTGCCCTAGCATCGGCTGACAGATTATGATGAGCTCACAAAAAGGCCACTCAGGAACCCAGCGAAGATGAGTTTCTCATCAGCACAGAAGGCTCCTTGAAGCCGGACCACTAGTCTACCAGGGACATCTAGGGGTGGGGTGTCCACTTTGCTCATCCATAGACACTTTCCTTTTAAAAGCGTCCTTGGTAACAGGGGAGAACAGTAAACATCAGCACCCTCAAGGCTACTTCCATTGGGGATTGAATGCAGGGCTTGGGGAACAGTGGTTATCTCCTGATGACGTGCCCAGTGCCCACCCCAGGCAGCTCCCTGACTGTCATCCCGTGACCTTTTCCTGAGCAGATTGGCCACTTCCCTCTACTACAGTCCCCTGCTGCCCTTAGGCCATTCTCACACCTCTCACTGGATTCCACCTGTCAAAAGCTTTTCTTTGTTCTTCTTTGGGGGGGGGGATTTAAGAGAAGCTTTTAATTGTGGTATAATATATAAAGAGGATAATGTACAAGTCGGAAGTGTCCGGCAGGATGAATTTTCACTAACTAAACACATCCATGTAACTGACACACAGATCAAAAACAAAAACAGTGCTAGCAATTCAAAAACTTTCCAGCTCCCCTCCAGTCACTATCACTCCAGGTCATGACTATGCTGACTGCTACCAGCACAGATTAATTTCATCTGTTTTGGTATTTGACAGAAATTGAACCCTACTCTATGCACTCTTGGGTCTAGTTTCTTTTGCTCACAATTACGTCACAGAGGTTCATTCAAATGCTTGAATACAGTTTTAGAATCTTCCTTCTCATTTCTGTTAACTGTATATTCAGCCAAAGTAATACTAATTTTTTGATCCATTCTACTACTGAGAGGAATTTGGGTAGTTTCCCAATTTTCAGCTGTCAAAGAGAGCTGCTATGAACATTCTAGCACAAGTATTTTGAGGAACATATCTATGTTCTCACGGACTTTAGCTTTCCCACTTTTGCCAAGCTCAAAATGTCTGCCTGATTCTAAATCTCACTCAACAGCAGCCGAAAGGACTGATGAATTATTATGATTTTTTTAACATCAAATGTGGCAAACAGACCTTAGCGTGGACCCCATGCTCACACCTTGTATAATCCCCTCCCACCGAGTGTGGGCGAGACCCATGATTTGCTTCTGAGTAATACAATACGGCAAAGGTTGTCACACTTCGGAGTAAGCTACATTATAGTTACAGAGCAGTGGGGATGGGATGTCACTCCTGGGATTATACATACACACACATGTAAAAAGGCCTACAGAGAGGGCCACGTGACAAGAAACTACAGATAGGCTCCTCTGGTCCACAGCCAGCAAGAAAATGGAAACCCCAAGTTCCATAGCTGCAAGATTAAGTCTACTGACAAATGGAATGGTCTTATAAATGGAGTATCTCCCAGTCAGGATTTCAGATGAGAACACAGTTGGCCTTTATTGCAGCCTTGTGAGATGCTGGGCAGAAGACCTACTTAAGCCATGCCCAAACTTCTGACCTGTAAAAACTGTGAGATAATAAATGGTTGCTGTTATAATTCATGAACTCTGTGGTAATTTGTGTAGCCGTTTCCTATGGCTGCTGTAACGCATCACCACAAACAGTGACTTAAAACAACACACATTATCCTGACAAGTCTGAAGGTCAGAAATCCTAAATCAAGGCGCTGGCAGGGCTGCATTCCTCATGGAAGCTCTAGGGGAGAAGCAGTGTCCTTGCTTTTTCTAGCTTTCAGAGGCCACTTGCATTCTTGGCTCAGGGCCCCTTTCTCCACCTTCAAGTCTCCATCTGTCTCTCTGACCTTTGCTTCTTTCATCACACCTCTTTCTCTGACTCTGACCCTCCCACCTTCCTCTTATCAGGATCCTTGTGATTCCCATGGGCCTACTAAGATAAGCCAGAATTATCTCACCAAGATCCCTAAATTAATCACATCTTCAAAGTCCCTTTCACCATGAAAGGTAACATGTTTGTAGGTTCTGGGTATCAGGATGTGGACATCTTTGGGGCCATTATTCTGCCAGCTACTTGCTGCAATAGAAAGCTAATACACTAAGTACTAGGGCAATCAGTCTTCTCCAATGATGTTCATCCCATTACATCAAATGGTAGGGTTATAGGAATTGTCCAGGCAGCACAAAGTTCTCCCCTGTAGCCCCTGTTATCTCTCAAAGTTTATATATTATTTCAACAAATCATTTAACACCTTCTGTGAGTTCATTCTAGAGGATCACTGATAGATTAAAAACACATACTAAAGAAAAAGTCTCTCTAGAAATCTCTGTTTTCCCAGTTTTCATGAAGTGGAGATGAGTATTTACATGGGAACATGACTGAGAAAGCTTTTCTTTTTACAGGCCAATGCTTTTTTTATTTAGACAAGATAGAAAGGTGTGCTGAGTGTTCTTCATATAAAGCAACCTAGATCTATCAACTAAAACTAAGTTTGGCTGTAATTCAGACCCCAAATATCTGTGGCTCAAACAAGATAGTTTATTTCTATGCCCACCTCCAGATTTTCATGTAACGATCTAAAACTCATTGTGGCTGTGGTCCATCAAGTCCTCAGGGACCTCACATTCATCCAGGAATTGAACGAGGAAAGGAAGAAGAAGAAAGACAAAAGGGAATGTGCCAAATTTCTTTTAAGAAACATTCCCTAGGATAAAGAAGATGTGGTACATATATACAATGGAATACTACTCAGCCATAAAAAAGAACAAAATAATGCCATTTGAAGCAACATGGATGGACCTAGAGATTGTCATACAGAGTGAAGTCAGAGGAAAAATATACGATATCGCTTGAATGCGAAATCTAAAAAAAGGGTACAAATGAACTTATCTATAAAACAGAAATAGAGTTACAGAGGTAGAAAACAAACTTATGGTTACCAGGGCATAATGGGCAGGGAGGGATAAATTAGAAGACTGGGACTGACATATACACACTACTATATATAAAATAAATAACTAATAAGGACCTACTGTACAGCACAGGGAACTCTACTCAATACTCTGTAATGACCTATACAGGAAGAGAATCTAAAAAAGAGTGGATGCACTTCCCTGGTGGCACAGTGGTCAAGACTCCATGCTCCCAATGCAGGGGGCCCATGTTCAATCCCCAGCCAGGGAACTAGATCCCACATGCATGCTGCAGCTAAGAGTTCACATGACGCAACTAAGGAGACCACTTGCTGCAACTAAGACCCAGCACAACCAAATAAATAAATGAATAAATATTTTTAAAAGGTTCATTAAAGAAAATAAAAAATAAAAGCATGGAT
This sequence comes from Mesoplodon mirus, assembly GCF_964341445.2. Lineage (NCBI taxonomy): Eukaryota > Metazoa > Chordata > Mammalia > Artiodactyla > Ziphiidae > Mesoplodon > Mesoplodon mirus. The sequence goes on from NC_138981.1 coordinate 110,578,477, forward strand.
ATATGTATAACTGATTCACTTTGCTGTACACCTGAAACTAACAGAACATTGTGAATCAACTATACTAATAAAAATTTTTAAAAAAGAAAAGCATTGAATGAAAAAAATTTTTAATTAAATAAAAATTATTTAGGTTAAAGAAAAAAAGAAAGGTTCCCCAAAATTGCCATACAGTTCTACGGTCATCCCATTGGCCTTATATGGCCACATCCAAGAACAATAAAGTAGTTCTTTTTGTGAATGGTCATAAGTCTAACAAGAAGCTGATGATTCTATTACTTTGGAAGAAGGATAGAATGGAAATTGGGTATAACTCTGCCTCCATGGAAAGGCCAAAGATATGGTTTCAACCTGATGACTTCAAGTAACCACACTGGAAGCTGATGGCTTTCTGAAGACCATTATTGCTATAAAAGGCTTACTAAATTGGAATGAGATCCTTGAAATCAGAGCACACTCATATACTTCTTGAATGTTTGAGAAACATGCTAAAGTCTTCTGTTCCCATCCCTCACATCACATTAATCTCCAAGTTCTTTTGATCCTACCTTCCTTATATTAATTTCATTGTTCTCCATTGCCAGTACCATAGTAAAACCTCATCGGCTCCAATATGGATCATTACAACAACCTGTAGAATATTAGCAGAGACCCTGCTTTTGATTTCTCCTGTCCTCTTCCACACCATACCATACACCCAAAATATTATCCATACTGGTCACCTCATTGAATTTACACAAACCTGTCCATTACACTGCTCAGAATTATTTTGCCATGTTTCAATCCAATGAACACTTCCCAAATGGGTCATGTCAGATAGCCTTACAGACCAAGACTTCTTATTTCTTTTCTCATAACTATCCATTGCTCTTTCCTTTGTTTCATTAAGGTAATCACACCTGGACCCCTCTGAACAGAGTTCACACTTTTCTACTTCTCCTGAGTGAAGGTTATGACCACATGCCTAAAGGTCATTAACCCTGAAACCAAACCTAGATTTTTATATGTGCAACAACCATTATTTATTCCTCATCCCCAGAAGCCTTCTTTGGGCACTGACAGAACCTTACTACCAGTTAGTGTCAGGAAAATGGAAAATAATGCCAGATGGAAATCTGGATCTATACAAAGGAATAAAGAACACTGGAAATGGTAACTATATGGGTAGATATAAGGAATATTTTTTTTACTTTAAAACAATCTTTAAGTTAGGCTTAAAAATGTCTTTAAAATATAATGGACTATTAAAATAAAAATAATAAGGTAGTATGAGGTTTACACCATTTGTGAAAGTAAAATGTATGACAATGAAAGCACAAAGGCTGGGATGGGAGAAATGGAAGTAAGCTATTATAAAGTCCTCATACAACACATGAGGTGGTATAGTATAACTTGAAGGGAGACTGTGGTTAAAGATATTTACTGTAAACCCTAAAACAACCTCAAAAATAAAACAAAGACTTACAGCTAATAAGCTAACAAAGGAAATGAAGAGAATTGTAAAAATATTCCATTAATCCAAAATAATGCAGAAAAAGAGGAAATGGGAACAGAGAACAGATGGGACAAATAGAAGAACAGCAAGATGATAGATTTGAACCTAACCATATCAATATTCACATTATGTGTAAATGGTCTAAATACCTGAATTAAAAGGGAGAGACTGCCAGATTGAACACAAAAGCAAGACCCAACTATATGCTGCCTATAAGAAACACATTTCACATCTAAATATATAAATATCTTAAAAGTAAAAGGATGGAAATATATATCATGTTAACATTAATCAAAAAAAGCTGTGTCTATATTAATATCCAAAAAATTAGATATGAGACTATTACCAGGAATAAAGAAAGTCATTTAATAAGGATAAGGGAGTAAATTCATCAAGATTATATAACAATCCTAAACTTTTATGCACCTAATAACAGAGCTTTAACATACAGATGGCCCCCAACTTATGACTCAACTTATGATTTTCTGACTTTCCAGTGGTGCAAAAGTGATACGTACTCAATAGAAACTGTAGTTCACATTTTGAATTTTGATCTTTTCTCAGGCTAGTGATACGTGGTATGATACTCTCTTGTGATGCTGGGCAGCGGCAGCCAGCCACAGCTCCCAGTCAGCCACACAATCATGAGGGTAGACAACTGATAAGCTTACAACCGTTCTGTACCCATACAACCATTCTGTTTCTTACTTCCAGTATTCAATAAATTACATGAGATATTCAACACTTTATTATAAAATAGAGTTTGTGTTAGATTGTTTTGCCCAACTGTAGGCTAATGTAAGTGTCTTAAGCATTTTTTAAGGTAGGTTAGACTAAGCTATAATGTTCAGTAGGTCAGGTGTATTAAATGCATTGTCAACTTAATGATATTTTCAACTTCGTGTGGGTTTATCAGGATGTAACTCCATAATAAGTTGAGGAACATCTGTACGTGAAACAGACTGAAAGAACTGCAGAGAGACAAAGACAAATCCACAATTGTAGCTGAAGATTCCAACACCTCTCTCTCAACAACTGGTCGAACAAGTAGGCAGAAAATCAAGATATAAAATATTTTAACACTGCCAACCAACTTCACCAAATTGCTATTTACAGAGCACTCCACTCACCAGAGGAATACAAATTCTCTTCATATGTACAGAGAACATTTGCCAAGACAAACTATATTATGGGCCATAAAACAAGTCTTGATAAATTTCAAAGACTTCAAGTCATAAAACTTATATTCCTTGTCCACAATGGCATTAAGTTACAAATAAGTGACAGAAAAATACCTGGAAATTCTCTAATATCTGGAAAGTAAATAGCATGCTGTGTGACTATTTGACATCCATGGGTCAAAGGAGAATTCAAAAGGGAAATTAGAAAAAAGTTTGAACCAAATGAAAATGAAAACACAACCAATCCAAGTTTGGGGTTATGAACAAAGCAGTACTCAGAGGGAAATTTATAGCACGAAAATGACTAAGTTAGAAAAGAAAGTTCTCAAATCAATGACCTCAGCTTCTACCTTAAACTAGGGAATTCCCTGGCAGTCCAGTGGTTAGGACTTGGTGCTTTCACTACCAGGGCCTGGGTTCAATCCCTGCTCAGAGAACTAGGATCCCACAAGCCACATGGTGCACCCCCACCCCCAGAAAAATAAAAAAGAGGCAAAGCAAATAAAACCCAAATTAAAAAGAAAAAAACAAATCAGGAGGGACTTCCCTGGTGGCACTGGTTAAGAATCTGCCTGCCAATGCAGGGGACACGGGTTCGAGCCCTGGTCCGGGAAGATCCCACATGCCATGGAGCAACTAAGCCCGTGTGCCACAACTACTGAGCCTGCACTCTAGAACCCATGAGCCACAACTATTGAGCCCGCATGCCACAACTACTGAAGCCCTCATGCCTAGAGCCTGTGCTTCGCAACAAGAGAAGCCACTGCAACGAGAAGCCCGTGCACCACAACAAAGAGTAGCCCCCGCTTGCCACAACTAGAGACAGCCGGCGTGCAGTAACGAAGACACAATGCAGCCAAAAATAAATAAATAAATTTATTTTTTAAAAAAAGTCAGGGGAAGAAAGATAGGGAGTGATGAATTACAAAGGGGCATGAGGACACTTTTATAAATATTAGATATGCTCATCATCTTGACTGTGGTGATGTTTTCATAGGTATATACATATTTTGAAACTTATCAAATAGTATAATTTAAATATGTGCAGTCATATTTCATTTCAACATACCCGTTTTTAAACTGCAATCCAGGGCCAAGATGGTGGAGTAGGAAGACCTGGAACTTTTCCCCTCCCACAGGTACACCAAAATTACAACTATGTACAAAGCAGCTATCAATGAGAATGCTCTGAAGACCAACAGAAGATTTTGCACAACTGAAGATACAAAGAAGAAACTACAATGAGACAGGTAGGAGGAGTGGAGACATGGTATAGTCAAGACCCAACAACCAAGGAGGTGACCCACAAATGGGAGGATAATCACAGTTACAGAGGTTCTCCCCAAGCAGTGAGGGGTCCAAGTCCCACATCAGGCTGCCCAGCCCAGGGGGGGTCCAGCGCTGTGAAACCAAGCACCCAGAACATCTGGTTTTGAAGACCAGTAGTAACTGTATATGGAAGAGCCAGAAGGCTTTAGGAAATCAAGATTTTGCTCTAAAATGTCACATACAAAATCTCACATGCTCTGAGACCCAGGACAGAGGTAGTAATTAGAAAGGAGCCTGGGTCAGACCTACCTGCTGATCTTGGAGAGCCTCCTGGAGAGGCAGAAGACTACTGAGACATGTCCCCAGGGACACAGATGCTTAGCAGCCATTTTGAGGAGCTACTTCTACTTTGAGGTCGCTGATGCTGGCAAGCACCATTTTGGAGTCCTCTCTCTAACCTATTAGCACCAAGGGATTACCCACCCACCCACCAGCCAGGCGGCACCAGTCCAGGGATGACCCACGCCAAGCAGTCAACCATGCAGGAACCCAGCCCCACCGAACAGTGGGCAGGCATCAGTTCCAGGACCCTCCAGGCTCTGCAGCCAGCATTCCAGGACCCATCTCCACCCACCAGTGGGCCAGCATCCTGAACACAAGGCAGGGCCTGGCAGCCAACCGGGCCAGGGTCCAGCCCCACCTACTAGTGTACCCACAGCAGTCGGCCCCTTCACAACAGAGGGGCCCATGAAGCCAACATAGGCTGCACCCCTAGAGCATATAGCTCTGGTGACCAGAGGGGACTGTGCTGCTGGGCCCCATAGAAGGTCTCCTATATATAAGGCCACTTCTCCAAGATCATGCAACATAAGCAACCTATCTAATACATACAAATAGACACTGAGAATTAGACAAAATTAGGCAACAGAGGAATACATTGCAAATGAAGGAACAAGATAAAACCCCAGAAGAACTAAGAGAAGGGAAGATAAGCAATCTACCCGATAAAGAGTTCAAGGTAATGATCATAAAGATGCTGAGTGAACTCAAGCAAAGAATGAACACATTAAAGAAGTTTAAGAGTTAGAAAATATAAAGAAGAACCAACAGTGCTGAAGAATACAATAACTGAAATAAAAAAATACACTAGAAGGAATCAACAGTAGATTATACAGAGGAACAGCTCAGCAAATTAGAAGACGTTGTAGTGAAAAATCACCCAAGGTGAACAGAAAAAAAGAATTTTAAAAATTGAGGATAAGGTAAGAAAATTCTGGAAGAACATCAAGCATACTAACATTTGCATTATAGGGGTCCTAGAAGGAAGAGAGAAAAAGGGGAGCAGATAGTTTAGTTGAAGAAATAATAGCTGAAGACTTCCCTCAAATGGGAAAGAAAACAGACATCCAGGTCCAAGAAGCACAAAGTTCCAAACAAGATGAACCCAAAGAGATCCACACCAAGACACATTGGAATTAAAAAGGCCAAACATAAAGAAAAAGAAAAAATCTTAAAAGCAGCAAGGGAAAAGCAATTAAGTACATATAAGGGAACTCTCATAAGACTCTCAGCTGACTTTTCAGCAGAAACTCTGCAGGTCAGAAGGAAGTGATGAAAGGAAAAAACCTACAATGAAGAATACTTTAACCAGCAAGGTTATCACTCAGATTTGAAAGAGAGATCAAAACTTTTATAGAGAAGCAAAAGCAAAAATTCAGCATCACAAAACCAGCTTTACAAGAAATGTTAAAGGGAATTCTCTAAGCAGAAAAGGCCACAACTAGAAATAGAAAAATTATGAAAGGAAAAAGTCTCATTGGTAAAGGCAAATATACAGTAAAGGTAGTAAGTCAACTAATAAAGCTAGTAGGAAGGTTAAAAGACAAAAGTAGTAAAATAATTTATATTCACAATAAGTAGTTAAGGGATACACAGAAAGATGTAATATGATGTCAAAAACATTAAAATGTGTGGTGAGGGGAATAAAAACGCAAGGCTGTTAAGATGCGTTCAACTGAAGAGATCAACTTAATCATATATATATAATATATATGTATTTATATATAGTTTTATTTATAAAGCCCATGGAAACCACAAACCAAAAATCTATAATAGGTACACACACACACAAGAGAAAAAAATCGAAATGTAACACTAAAGATAGTCATCAAACCACAAAGGAAGAGAACAAAAGAAGGGAGGAACAAAAGGAAACTACAAAAACAATAGGAAAACAATAAACAAAATGGCAATAAGAGTACAAACTCATCAATAATTACTTTAAATGTAAATGAACTAAATGCTCCAGTCAAAAGACAGACTGGCTAAATGGATTAAAAAAACAAAACCCATAATTCTGCTGCCTATAAGAGATTCACTTCAGAGCCAAAGACACACACAGAATGAAAGTGAGGGAATGGAAAAAGGTATTCCATGCAAATGGAAACAAAAAGAAATCTGGGGTAGCAATACCTATAAAATAAAGACTGTAACAAGAGACAAAGAAGGACATTACATAATGATAAAAGGATCAATCCAACAAGAAGATATAACAGTTGTAAATATATATGGACTCAATACAAGCACCTAGCTACGTAAAGCACATGTTAACAAACAAAAAGGGAGAAATTGATAGTAACATAATAATAGTGGGGGATTTTGACATCCACTTACATCAATGGACACATCATCCAGACAGAAAAATCAATAAGGAAACACTGGCCTTAAATGACACTTTGGATCAGATTGGCATTTATTTATATTTGTATAAATGTCAATCTGATCTAATGTGTGTTTATATATATCTATATATACAGGTATATAGATATATATAAATAAATGACAACATTCCATTCAAAAAACAGAACGCACATTCTTTTCAACTGCACATGGAACATTCTCCAGAATAGATCACATTCTATGTGACAAAACAAGTCTCAATAAATTTAATAAGACTAAAATTTTATCAAGCATCTTTTCTGGTCACAATGCTATGAGACTAGAAATCAACTATAAGGAAAAAAACTGCAACAAACACAAACATGTGGAGACTAAACAACATGCTGCAAAACAACCAATGGGTCACTGAAGAAAGCAAAGAGGATATTTAAAAATACCTGGAGAGAAATGAAAACAAAAACACAGTGATCCAAAAATCTATGGGATGCAACAAAGGCAGTTCTAAAGAAGTTTATAGCAATACAAGCCTACCCCAGGAAACAAGAAAAATCTCAAATAAACAACCTAACCTTACACTGAAAGGAATTAGAAAAAGAGAACAAAACCCAAATTTAGTAGAAGGAAAGAATAAAGATCAGAGTAGAAATAAATGAAATAGAGAGCAAAAAACGATAAAAGAAAGCTGGTTCTTTAAAAACATAAAATCGATAAACCTTTAGGGAGACGTAAAGTAGCTGGACACAAAACTGATATACAGAAATCTGTTGCGTTTCTATACGATAATATACCAAAATGAGAAATTAAGAAAATCTCATTTACAACTGCATCAAAAGAATAAAATACCTGGGAATAAATCTAACCAAGGAGGTAAAACACCTGTACTTGGAAAACTATAACACTGATGAAAGAAAGTGAATATGACACAAACAAATAGAAAGATATACCATGCTCAATAAATTGAAGAATAAGTATTGTTAGAACGAAAATACTACCCAAGACAATCTACAGATTCAGTGCAATCCCTATCAAGATGCCAATGTCATTTTTCACAGAACTAGAATAATCCTAAAATTTGTATGGAAATACAGAAGACACTGAATAGCCAAAACAACTTGAGAAGGAAGAACAAAGCTGAAGATATCACACCCACTGATTTCAAACTATACTACAAAAGCTATAGTAATCAACACAGTATGGCACTGGCCCAAAAACAGACACAAAGATCAATGGAACAAAATAGAGAGCCCAGAAATGAACCCACACTTACATGGCAATTAATCAATGACTAAGGAGGCAAGAATATACAATAAGAAAAAGACAGACTTTTCAATAAATGGTGCTGGGAAACTGGACAGCTACAATGCAAAAGAATTAAAGTGGACTACTTTCTCACACTATATACAAAAATAAACTCAAAGTGAATTAAAGACTTAAGACCTGAAACCATAAAACTCCTAGAAAAACACAGGCAGTGTGCACTTTGACATCAGGCAGGCAGCCTACTGAATGGGAGAAGGTATTTGCAAACAATATATGTGTTAAGGGGTAATGTCCAAAATATACAAAGAACTCACACAACTCAGCATGAAAAACACAAACAACCCAATTAAAAATGGGCAGAGAACCTGAATAGGCATTTTTTCCAAAGACGACATACAGGTGGCCAACAGACACATGAAAAGATGCTCAACATCACTAACCAACAGGGAAATACAAATCAAAACCACGATGATATATCACCTCACCTGTCAGAATGGCTACTATCAAAAAGACAAGAAATAACAAGTGTTGGGGAGGATGTGGATAAAAGGGAACCCTCAATGCTCTGTTGCTGGGGATGTAAGTTGGTGCAGCCACTATGGAAAATGGTATGGATTACTGAAAACTGTATGGATTACCTCAAAAAATTAAAAATAGAGCTACCACATGATCCAGCAATTCCACTTCTGGGTATTTTTCCAAAGAAAACAAAAGCACTAATTCAAAATTATATATGCACCCCTATGTTCACTGAAGCATTATTTACAATAGCCAAGATATGAAGCAACCTACGTGTCCATCAACAGACGAATGGATAAAGATGTGGTGTAACACACACACACACACACACACACGATGGATTACTCAGCCATAAAAATGAATGAAATCTTGCCATATGTGAAAACGTGGATGGACCTAGAAGGTATTATGATAAGTGAAATAAGTCAGACACAGAAAGACAAATACCATACGATTTCATTTATATGTGGAATCTAAATAATAAAACAAATGAAGAAACAAAACAGGAACAGATTCATAGATACAGAGAACAAACAGCTAGTTGCCAGCAGGGAGAGGTGAAAAAAGAAATAGGTGAGGAAGCTTAAGAGGTACAAATTTCCAGTTGCAAAATAAATGTGTCACAGGGATGTAATCTACAGCATGGGGAATATAGTAAATAATGCTATAGTATCTTTGTATGGTGACAGATGGTAACTAGATTTATCATGGTCATCATTTTGCAATGTACAGAAATATTGAATCACTATGTTGTGCACCTGGAACTGACAGTGTAGTAGGTCAGTTATACTTCCAAGAAATGCTATCCAGATATAATAGTAAATGCTGTTTCCAGTTGGCACTGTATTTCTTTAAGTACCTACCCAATTCCTTGAGCCTCTTCCCTGCTCAAGAATGAGCCACCACGAAAATGGAAGAGGATGAAAATGCAGGTGGCTCTTTGCCAAATGTACAGAAACTCTATCCTGAGAATTCCACAGGGTTCTGTGAAGATCAAAAGTGATAACAGAGCTCATGACAAAGTTAGAAAGTGTTATAAAAATGTGAAGGACTTCTCTCTCTAGTTTCAGGTTTCCTGGTAAAGTAAATATTAGGATTTACTAGAGCCAGGTTTGGAAGTGGATAAAGTTTGCTGTTGGTCCTCTGTGCCCTGGCCTTGATGCCCTCATACTGTGACTCCCAAGGCCAGGGAAAACTGAAACAGGGGCTCATCTGCAAGTCTTCCTCCTCTCCTCTCCTCTCTCTGCTAAACCCCTAGCAATCTTCCGGTCTCTCCTAGAGAGCCTGCTCTCAACTAAATGACAGTGAATGCTAAATAAGAAATTCAGATAAACGACTTTCTTAAAAACTACTTACCCATATGTTATCTTTGACCCTTAGTGGCTTACTATGCCTTCACACTGGTTAAACACTAATTTCAACAAATCCTTCACTGACTGGCTCTTACGAGGGGGTGGCATTTGGAGATAGATGGCCCCTTACTCAGTCTATCCTTTCAGAAGCTAAACATTTCTTGGAAACCCCTTCTGTTGAGTTTACAATGCTGCAGTTTCTCTGCTCTAGTTATTTTATTATAAGCCGGGGATCTATTACATGAGCATTCCTAGAACTCCCATAAATGGCCTTCCTCTTCCCCGACCCATGTGTGTACACCTTTAAAAATAAGAAAGCAAACAAAGCAGCTCCAATTACTAAAAGCATTACAATGTAAAATTTCATCCCTTGTATATCACTTCAGGATTATAATTAAATCGTTAAAATGCATTGCTAATCTGTAAATCTGGTCTCATTAGCATAAGCCTGCTCCATAATTGCTAAACACACAGTGAATGCTTGTGACTTTGACTTCTGGACTAGTAAGCCTGCGTGAATGCCACTCCCCACACGGTGGCCCAAGAGCTCCTGGACAAGCTTCCTCCAATTTTGTTCTGTATGCCAAGCCAGTGGTATTGGTTTTACTCCTTCTTTTGCATAGGTAAAAGTTTCATACAGGTCACTATCAGACCTCCAATAAGCTTTTAACCAGTTTTTTTTTAATGTATCTAGTCTGAGATAGTCTCTCCCCATCTTTTGGAATAAAGCATAAAATATAGGCTTATTGATAGGATCAGTCTCCTGGAGACTTTGAGAAAAGTACAAGATGATCTAGTCAGTTGGCAACTTTACTTGCATTGATGTCCTTGAATCTTTTTCTTAACCCAAATACTTTTTGGAAGTGGCAGTCACTGCCTCATTGCATTGAGGGTGGCTTTTAATTTTCATCAACTAGTTTTCAGCTTATCATCGCTCTCCTAGGCTGTGGCCATACCTGGGCATCCCAGGATTTTTTTTTTCTTTTTTAAGAGATATACATACAATGTACTATGTACTGCTCAGCTCCGTGGTCAAATACGTGTCCACGTTCTCCCCAGGCTAGCCTTGGCTCACTCTTCCCCTGTATTACTCTGCACTGCACATTCCTTTCTGGGACATCATAGCTCTTCCCAGGCCATGGGATTTGGATACACATGCCTACTCCCCTCCACCACGGGGCCACAGTCCACCAGCCTCCCCAGCCCTGATCATAAAGCTGAAAGAAAAGGTTTTCAGTGGAAAGAAAACTTTCTCTGTCTACCTTTTGTCAACTCCTGGAGTGCTACTTTTCTGTCTTCTTTCTGGGCACATATAATCTGCCAGTGCATGTTGGGGGCAATAGTAGTGGAGGGGAGAGGTCCCCACAAGTTGAAACAGCTTATTCTCCCTCTCCCCAGGGTCACTGGATGGATGGGGTAAGATTTGAAAACTTGGTTTCTTTTTTTTTCAAATATTCCCCAGTAGCTGGGGAATCCTCTTTCTCTTTTTCCAGCAACTTCCTCAGAAAAAAAAATAATCCAATAGGAGATCAACAGTCTTTTGGAGTAATAAGATGTTAAATACAACTTCTAAACCTAGGAGCAAGGAATCTTCCTGAATTCTCCCTAAAATGGCCAACTGATGTGCTTCCTGCTTTTTTTAAACTTATTTACATCTAAAGGACTCCTTCTAATACTGTTCTTATAAAATCTTTGGGGCCCATAAGCACCGTAGTTTTGCACTGTCCTCAGAAGATGTGATCCCTTCTGTAGGCCTTCATTTCCTAAGGGCCTGGGCTTGGATGTGTGACTGTAACGAGTTTTATTTTTAACCATCATTCATCTAGGAGATGAGATAGATTCCCCCTAGCATTTTCCTCCTTCCTTTCCCTTTATTCAAGCAAGTAGTTGCTCTGTGCTTCCTGACTCAAAAGAGGCATGTAGCAGAGTAGAAAACAGAGCTAAAAGACAGAATGATTGGCTATTTAAGTTCCCAAAGCTGAAACGCTTAGGAGAAGGGGATTCTCTGGTCAAGACAAAATGTCTTAGCCCAGCTGTGAAGGGAGACAGGTTTCCCCACTGCTGGGGAAAATAAGGCTAGGAGAGAGGGGTGCTCTCCACCTCACCTCCTGACCCTGTCTGCAGGGCAGCAGCAAGATGCCAGAGGATGAGATCTGAAGGTCTTCAAAATAGAATCCAGAGACCCCAGCTTTCAGACTGCAGGCCAAGAAGATAGCCAAGACCCCACAGAAGAAAAGGCAACACAGACCTACCATGAAAGGTGGGGATGAATGAGTGGATACAGAGAAAGTCTGTACCTAGTAAGGCCTTATTCTTCCTCACCTCCCCTCTGCTACCTGGAAACCTTTACGATACCTGAGTCCTTTTCAGTTCAGAAAGCTTTGCCATTTCAAGTAGGAATCCAGCCTGCCAGTGTCATTTTGTTATGAATATTCCCCATTAGGACCTCAAAGACTTCAGGTGGACTTTGTGTCTAGACTAGACTAGATGGACTTCCTATGGCTGGTCCTCAGGAAGAGATAAATGCCCCAACTTCCTGACAGGAAGTACCAAAAAAAAGGCAGAGATAGGGGCTTCCCTGGTGGTGCAGTGGTTGAGAGTCCGCCTGCCGATGCAGGGGACACGGGTTCGTGCCCCGGTCCGGGAGGATCCCACATGCCACGGAGCGGCTAGGCCCGTGAGCCATGGCCGCTGAGCCTGTGCGTCCAGAGCCTGTGCTCCGCAACGGGAGAAGCCACAACAGTGAGAGGCCCGAGTACCGCAAAAAAGGAAAAAAAAAAAGGTAGAGATGTTCTACAGAACGTGGACAAAAATCCTATAAGTCAGTCATCTTAAATCTTTTCTGGCATAAAATACTCATTTTGAATTTTGGTTGTTTTTTTTTTACATGTATAATTTATGTGGGAATTTAGTATTGAATACCTTTTAACTTCCAAAAGATGATTGAAAGTCACATGGTATAATTAAAATAGGAGGTTTTTTGTTTACTTTAATATGAAACAATGCAATTTTGTGCAGCTGGTACAGAAAGCAAAATCAGGAATGGGAGCATGGCATAACTGATCCCATGCAAAGATTAGGATTTCTGCACTGAAATGAAAATATCTAGAGCTTTGTGTAAATATAAGACTTGTGATCTCAGTGGGAATTGTTATAATTCTAAACTGGTTTTAATTTCTAGCAGACACAGAAAATCTGGAAATGTTTCAAATCTACACACAAAAAAAACTAATTAAAAAAACTAATTGAAGCTTCTGTATAAATTTAAAGATGTTTTCCAGTATTTTTATATACTAGTTATATTTTCTAACATTTTCAACTGGCTTTTAGAAGTTTGAGTTTATATAGCATTAAGATACTTATCTAAAATCCTCTAAGAAATGAAAATTCTACAATAGGAATATACACAATTAAATAAGGATACTGGTAATATAAAGTAAAAAATCTGAATTGTGAATCATGTATCAAAGGAGTTTGGGGCAAAACCTTCAGAACTTCTATTTACTGGTATTGGTTTTGTTTTTTGTTTTTTTTAGTAGCATGGAATTCTACGAGGTATCATCTTGATTCTCAGTAGGAAAATTAAAGATAATATTACCTCAGTAAAATAATAGTAATTGGCCACAGAACTAAAACAATTAATCCTAAAATTCATATGGAACCATAAAAGATCCAGAACTGCCAAAGCAATCCTGAAGAAAAAGAACAAAGCAGGAGACATAATCCTCCCGGACTTTAAACAATACTACAAAGCTACAGTAATCAAAACAGTGTGGTACTGGTACAAAAATAGATATATGGATCAATGGAATAGAAAAAAAGAGACCAGAAATAAACCCACACACCTACGGTCAATTAATCTTCGACAAAGGAGGCAAGAATATACAATGGAGAAAAAACAATCTCTTCAGCAAGTGGTGTTGGGAAAGCTTGACAGCCGCATGTAAATCACTGAAGTTAAAACACACCTTCTCACCATACACAAAAATAAACTCAAAATGGCTTAAAGACTTAAACATAAGACATGACACCATAAAACTCCTAGAAGAAAACAAAGGCAAAATATTCTCTGACATCAAAAGTACCAATGTCGGGCTTCCCTGGTGGCGCAGTGGTTGAGAGTCCGCCTGCCGATGCAGGGGACACGGGTTCGTGCCCCAGTCCGGGAAGATCCCACATGCTGCGGAGCGGCTGGGCCCGTGAGCCATGGCCACTGAGCCTGCGCGTCCAGAGCCTGTGCTCCGCAACAGGAGGGGCCACAACACTGAGAGGCCCGAGTACCGCAAACAAAAACAAAAACAAATAAAACCTCCTTGAAGGGCTTCCCTGGTGGCGCAGTGGTTGAGAGTCCGCCTGCCGATACAGGGGACACGGGTTCGTGCCCCGGACTGGGAAGATCCCACATGCTGCGGAGCGGCTGGGCCCGTGAGCCATGGCCGTTGAGCCTGCGCGTCCAGAGCCTGTACTCCACAAGGGGAGAGGCCACAACAGTGAGAGGCCCACATACCGCAAAAAAAAAAAAAAAGTACCAATGTTTTCTTAGGTCAGTCTCCCAAGGCAATAGAAATAAAAACAAAAATAAACAAATGGGACCTAATCAAATGTACAAGCTTTTGCACAGCAAACGAAACCATAAAGAAAACAAAAAGACAAGCTACACAATGAGAGAAAATATTTGCAAACAATACAACTGACAAGGGCTTAATTTCCAAAATATACAAACAGCTCATACAACTCAACAACAAAAAAACAAACAAATCCAAAAATGGGCAGAAGACCTAAAAGACATTCCTCCAAAGAAGAAATACAGATGACCAATAGGCACATGAAAAGATTCTCAACATCATTAATTATTAGAAAAATGCAAATCAAAACTACAATGAGGTACCACCTCACACCAGGCAGAATGGCCATCATTAAAAAGTCCACAAATAATAAATGCTGGAGAGGGTGTGGAGAAAAGGGAACCCTCCTACACTGTTGGTGGGAATGTAAGTTGGTGCAGCCACTGTGGCAAACAGTATAGAGGTTCCTCAGAAAACTAAAAGTAGAACTACCATATGATCCAACAACCCCACTCCTGGGCATATATATGGACAAAACTATAATTCAAAAAGATACATGCACCCCTATGTTCACAGCAGCACTATTCACAATAGTCAAGACATGGAAACAACCTAAATGTCCATCATCGACAGATGAATGAATAAAGAAGATGTGGTACATATATACAATGGAATACTACTCAGCTGTAAAAAAAAGAATGAAATAATGCCATTTGCAGCAACATGGATGCAACTAGAGATTATCATATTAAGTGAAGTCAAAAAAGAAAGACAAATACCATATGATATCACTTACATGTAGAATCTAAAATGACACAAATGAACCTATCTATGAAACAATCACAGACAAAGAGAACAGACTGGTGTGTGCCAAGGGGGAGGGGGTTGGGGGAAGGATGGAGTGGGAGGTTGGAATTAGCAGATGTAAGCTTTTATACAGAATGGATAAACAACAAGGTCCTACTGTACAGCACAGAGAACTGCATTCAACATCCTATGATAGGGACTTCCCTGGGGGTGCAGTCATTGGGAATCCACCTGCCAATGCAGGGGATATGGGTTCGAGCCCTGGTCTGGGAAGATCCCACATGCCACAGAGCAACTAAGCCCATGAACCACAACTACTGAGCCTGTGTGCCACAACTACAGAAGCCCGCGCGCCTAGAGCCCGCGCTCCCCAAGAGAAGCCACCACAATGAGAAGCCCACGCACTGCAACGAAGAGTAGCCCCCACTCACACCAACTAGAGAAAGCCCACATGCAGCAACAAAGACCCAATGCAGCCAAATAAATAAGTAAAATAAAGTAAAAAAAAAAGGTACATATATCTTTAAAAAAAGTCCTATGATAAACCATAATGGAAAAGAATATTTTTAAAAAAGAATGTATATGTACATATGAATCACTTTGCTGTACAGCAGTAATTAACACAACATTGTAAGTCAACCATACTTCAATAAAAAATAAAATAAAATAATAATTGGAAAAACCATTTTATAAACTACAAACTTTGGTTAACATTACAGAGCATAATATATGTAATTGTTAAGGGAATGTTGCAATGTAATAAAAAGAAGTGTGTGTAGCTCAGAAAAGAACAAGAAATTAAGTAGTATCAAGATAAGGCCAGGGCTTCCCTGGTGGCGCAGTGGTTAAGAATCCGCCTGCCAATGCAGGGGACACGGGTTCAAGCCCTGGTCCGGGAAGATCCCACATGCCACGGAGCAACTAAGCCTGTGCACCACAACTACTGAGCCTGCACTCTAGAGCCCATGAGTCACAACTACTGAGCCCATGTGCCACAATTACTGAAGCCCACGAACCTAGAGTCTGTGCTCCGCAACAAGAGAAGACACCGCAATGAGAAGCCCGCACACCACAATGAAGAGTAGCCCCCCACACCGCTCACTGCAACTAGAGAAAGCCCGCGCACAGCAACGAAGACCCAACACAGTCAAAAAAAATAAATAAGAGGGTTAATGTAAATTATAAAAAAAAAGACAGAATTCAGTAGAGTTAAAACATATTTGAAAATATGAAGTTCTAACATTACTGGAAATTAAACAGAAGTCAGAATTGGTTTATTCAGCCAGAACTCATATATGTGAATGTTATACCATCATATATGGAACAGAACCTTGTAAACCACATCTGAAATTTTCCATCATCTTCAGGTAGACAGGTAAGTGCACCCTCCCCTTCCTTTAATTCCTATCTCCACCAGGAAAAAAGAATAGTAGAAACTTTCACTTAAAGAACTATCAACTGCTAAAAGTCAAGGCCTTCAAATTGAAGGCAAACAAACAATTGAACAAAACCATCAGACAAATTATTATTTAACCACACAGAATGAGGAGCTGAGTGAGTTTAGAATAAAAAAAATCTGACTGCACGTACTTAGTGGTTTGCAGCTAAGAACAAAAGGAACTGTACTGAAAATCTTGAACTTTATTCAATAGCTTTATTTTTTGTTTTAATACTGTATTATTATTTTGGAACTCTTGTTTTCCCAGATTAAGCAAAGAAGTAATTCTATGTATTGTGTCAGGAATCAAAAATTTATGAAGGAATTCTATACCATTAGAAGAGAACTGGAAATATCAATATGAAATAAGAAAAAGTACAAGTCTTTTTCTGGCTCTGTTCATTGAAATGACCCAAGAGCAATGAAATCCCCACAGTGCCCCCTAGTGCTCAGATTCTGGTCTCTGATACTATTTTTACACTAAAAGGAACCATGGCTCCTTGGAGAAATGAATGATTCTGTGTCTGGGGAAGAACGGCACAAGATGAGCCTAGAAAATCTTGTTGTGCCAGAAAGCAACAAAGTTCTCAACAATTATTGGGTCATGTGAGAAGTACACAGGAACAAATTTTAAAGAGACTCCACTGGCCAAAGTTGTGACAATTTTATATGTCAACCATACCTCAATAAAGTGATTTTAAAAAAGGAGAATAATGACTATATTTAATATACGAGAAGCCATATGTCCATAATGATTGACACAAAGAGAAAAGATAACAAATGATTATAAGAGGTTAACAGAATAGAATGCATTTCTCATTCATGAGGCGTTCGATTAATTTACTGTATCAGTGGAAAATACAGAAATTAGAATGATAAATACGTCAGTTGGAGGGCATTTTCTGGCTCCAGTGGAATATCAGAATGACCCATAAACCGCAGTCCCCAATTAGACAAAGCTGAGTGAATTATCTAGAACTCAATCGGTATAAATTTAAGTATTCTTAAGATTTATATGGTTCTAAGAATATCAATGAATGTGGAAAGTATTAACATCCCTCAGGATCTCATCAATTTACAAGTTTTTTAGACTGAGGAAAAATACATTAATATATCATAAGTTTTTATCAACCAGATGGAAGCTGCAGACTAATAACGTAATGTATAAAACTTTACTCCAGGCGAGTGGGCTAATCAGCTGAATGCTCACAGCTTAAGGTTATAGAATCACTCACAGAACCACCACAAATAGGGTCCAAGATGCCCTTCTGGGTCATGAATGAGAATCTAGTCAGCCGCCAGGGCTAAACCTCTGGTGGTAAATATCCTAACTTATCTGGTATGGTAATTCTTTCTGTGGGATGATTCAGAATTAGGTATAGAGATATTTAAGTAACCCATTATGTTTTTATTTTTGTGTTAAGAGAGCTGTGCATATTTGATATTTTGCATATTTGTGATACATGAAAGAATTTACTCTGTTAGTGAGAGCCTTATAAACCTAATTTGAAATGGGTAATTAATTTGGAGTTATGATTTCAAGGTGAAATCTTCTTTCCAGCATTAACACATCTAAGACCCTTAGGTCTGTCATTTTTATAAATGTAATTTTTAAGAAATTTTTAGTTCCCAGGCGGATTTGTCTGGTAGATCAGACAGCTAAAATCCTAAAAAGGGACATGCTTGAGGCGACACAGCTGTTAATACTGCTTCCCCCTCAGACTGTCAGCCCACAACAGACGCCACTCTGCTCTCTCCCCAGGTCCTACCTGTCCCATCCACATGATGGGCCTAAGAGAAAGTCGGCTTGGACAGCAACCTGCCTCCTCTAAACCCTGACCGGGATGCTGTGGCCTGTGTCCTTCCCCCTTGTCCTAGCACAGCATCCCATTTAAAGCACACATGGGTGAAGTGGGGTTGGGCTGGAATAATGGAATAAATTTTAAATGCTGAAATTATACTGAGATTTTCCAATATAGCATTTTCTCAGTGTGTATGTGCTACCGTCTCTGTGCTGCTTATAATGTGGTGAAGCTGCTAGAAATGTGATATAGAACTCTCACCTACCTGCAAATTGATTTTACTGTCTCCAGGAAATGGGACACTCCCACATCTTAGCTGCGTGACTTTTTTTTTTAAATGGATGGCGCAAAGCTTTCCTCCGCACTAAGGATGAATGCTATTACCACTGTTTTTTAAAAGTGTTCCAGGAATTTCTTCTCTGCGGAATTCCCTTTAACATGAACTCAGACCTACGATTTTGTTCTATGGGATAAAATTTTCAACATGTAGTTAAAGCTGTAAAAAAAACAAAAAAAATCACATTTCAAACACATTTTCTTTACCACTCTCAAAGCTCCAGCAAAATAGAAGCAAAACAGGGACTTCCCTGGTGGCGCAGGGGTTAAGAATCCACCTACCAATGCAGGGGACAAGGGTTCGAGCCCTGGTCCGGGAAGATCCCACATGCCGCGGAGCGACTAAGCCCGTGTGCCACAACTACTGAGCCTGTGCTCTAGAGCCAATGAGCCACAACTACTGAAGCCCACATGCCACAACTACTGAGCCTGCGAGCCACAACTACTGAAGCCCACACACTGCAACGAAGGGTAGCCCCCGCTCGCCACAACTAGAGAAAGCCCGTGTGCAGCAATGAAGACCCAACACATCCAGAAATAAGTAATTTTTTTAAAACATAGAAACAACACAAATTGTGACATTAAGGACTAAGTACATTTTGCAGTGAAACAGGCCTTAAGTGACCTAAGGCCTTTCAAATTATGATGAACCTGTGAGCTGCAAGTCACAACTCAGCCTACACGTAATTGTCCTCCAGCTAACAGCCCAGCACTTCCCCTCAAATGCTGAAGGATATACACTGCAGTCTTCTAGTCAAGGGCAAATGTCTGCATTTCCTTTCAGAATGTGTGCAGGCTGCCAGACCAACACTGGAGTCCACAGCAAGTAATCCATGCCAGCCAGGAAACTAGGTCTAGGCAAAGAAATATCAGAAAAAGAAACCAGCTCAAACTCAGAGGTGGCAGGTACTATGAAATTCCCTAGCTCAGACTGCTGTAACAGAATACCATACCCCGGGTGGCGTAAACAACAAACATTCATTTCTTATAGTTCTGGAGGCTGGGAAGTTCAAGATCAAGGCTCCAGCAGATTCAGTATCTGATGAGGACCTGCTTTCTGATTCATAAATGGCTATCTTCTTTTTTTGTTTGTTTTGTTTTTTTTGCGGTACGTGGGCCTCTCACTGCCGTGGCCGCTCCTGTTGCGGAGCACAGGCTCCGGATGCGCAGGCTCAGCGGCCATGGCTCACGGGCCCAGCCGCTCCGTGGCATGTGGGATCTTCCCGGACCGGGGCACGAACCCATGTCCCTTGCATCAGCAGGCGGACTCTCAACCACTGCACCACCAGGGGAGCCCAATGGCTATCTTCTTGCTTGTCTTCACATGGTGGAAGGAGGCAAGGGAGCTCTCTGGAGTCTCTTTTATGAAGACAGTAACCCCACTCATGGGGGCTCCACCTTCGTTACTTCATTTCCTTCCAAAGAGCCAAATATATATAAAATATATCCTTGTGGTTCGGTTTCAACATAAGAATTCTGGGGAAGACACAAACACTCAGTCCATAGCACACCCAAATAGCCGTGTGGACTCCAGGCCACCCAACAGAAACACATCTAACTGCAAGCCTGCCCCACCCGTGAACCAGAGCGCCAAGGACTCAAGCCAGAAGCCCATAAAAGAGAGCCAACCTAACTCCCCTGCAGAACCCAGATACAACTGAAGATCTCAGGGCCTATAGGGGAACCTCAAGGCTTCCAAAGCCCATGGCATTTTTAGCCGAGAAGGGAGTCATTATTGGCATCCACGAGTCACTGCGGTGAAGACCACAAAGAAGTCTCAGAAATGCATGGGCGGATAACCTCAGGGGTCATTGCATAAAATGGGAAACATCTGAGCTAATTAATACCAACCGGAGTCTTAACCACATTCACCTAGCTTACCACCATAGTTTGCCATCATACACCGGGAAGAGCTTCCTTCTCTACCTCCACCTTGTCCGTCTCCCCTGAACGTCTGTTGTGGTGATGGTGAACAAGTGTTATACTTGGAGAAGCATATTCATAGCCAAGTTCATGTACAGGTAAAAATGTGTGGACCCACAATCCACAGAGAATAGAATATGAGGAAGAAATTAGCTCCTCCATTAAAAGGCACTGTCCCATGTGAGTAATTAGAAGAAAGTGTCAGCAGAATGATCTCTAATGTTTCGTTAGACAAACAATGATACCCTTTTCAAATGGAGGTTAACAGCCCCTGTTTTAAATAGCCTTTTGGAAGTTTGCTTTTTTTTTTTTGGCCACGCCACGTGGAATGTGGGATCTTAGTTCCCCAAGCAGGGATGGAACCTGCACCCCCTGCACTGGAAGCGCAGAGTCTTAACCCCTGGACCGCCAGGGAAGTCCCATGTCTTCTCATACCCTGCTGAATGTCACGAGGTCTCGCCATCTCCATCCAAAGATCACAAGAACTTTCATCCCATGCTACCAAAAGACAATTCTTGGGAAGGACTCTTAGGTCATACTCATACATAAGACAGCCTGTGATTTGGATGTAAGGATCAGGGGTACGGTGGGCTTCAGCCTCTGGCTAGTGAGTACTTAACTTCCTTCTTATAGTACACTTCTTACAAACGACAAAGACTTAATTAAAAATTCTGAGTCTGCACTCTTTTTTTCCCACAACAGCTTAAATTAAGAAAGCTACATTTCATGCACACCTGAGTTTGGGACTGAGATCCATTGCTGCTGCAGGTGCACGCGAACGGAATTTCCGATGGTGGGCGAGTGGGGCAATTCCTACTGGCAGCTTCTGTGGGAACGAGGCTACCAATTCTAAAGTAAGGTGAGAACAGAGAGCCAAGACAGGAACCCAAGGGTGTCTTAAAACACAGGCACGCACAGAGCAAGGCATGGCACAGGCAGTGAGAAGGTAGAAGGGGGCTGAAAGGCTTAATTCCCTGAGCCAATGAATGCAGTGCATTTTTAGATGCCTTCCTGCAGACCTGGAAGGGAAGGCTTGAGACTTGGGGGCACACTTTAAATATTTAACGTTAATTTGGGGGGTGGGGGTGGGGTAAAACTGATTTGCTATTAATAAAAGAGTCACTGATGCATTTACACCTGGGAGCCAAGGCTATTTTAGCAGCATGTTTTCTATTTCTCTTCATTCTTGCTCTCCATTTTTTCTTTTGCAAATTTTTGAACCAAATAAATTTTTAAGAGTTATATTAAAGGGAATAAAGTTTAGTGGGTAAATCTTGTGTTGCTGTTATCCACACTGTGCTATACGTCAGTCAGCATTTCAGCTGACTGACTGTAAAGTGAGTTTGCTGGTGGTGGTGGTGGTTTGTTTGGGTTTTCTTTTTCATTCTTGCACGAGGATGTTGTCTACTTTGAAAGGAGCAGAACCAATCTGCATGTCACTAGTTATGTGAAGCTGCATATGAAAACCTGAAGAAACTAGCAATTCATTGCTGGTTTATCCCAGTCACGTTTTAGGGCCTGGCCAGACTGGCACCATGGATGGGGGGAAAATGGCCTGTGGGCTTGCAGGTACTGCTCAGGAGTGGACACTCCATCTCCCAGGTTGCACTTCGGAAAAAAGCGAAGTGCTATGGCCCACTTCTGCGGTGGGAGGCCTCCAGATGCTGGAGGTGACAGTGGCATTACCATACACCCAGCGCCTCCTTCAGTCTGCATTCTGGCCCTCTCTATACTAAGAGCTGTGCTCCACCAGGAGTGGAAATGGAGTCATTCGGCTCATGGGCGTGAAGGGCAGGCTTGCCGTGGAGCTGGTATGGAAGAGGGCAAGATATACACAGAGGAAGCAGCTTGCAGTAGGAAGACTTGTGTCCAGAGGCAAATTCATTCAGCCTAACCCATTTACTCCAGGCACAGATAAGAAGTCTCACCTGTCCTCTTCACAGTGGCACTTGGGTATTTGGGTGCTCTGAGCAGGGAGAGGGGCAGTAGCAGAAGCTGCTGCATACCCCCTCCCACCACTGCCCTCCTTAGTTGATGACACTAAATCCCCTACCCACGCACTACCTTTCACAGCCTGGGAACGCTCTCAAGTCTCGGGGCGGGGGGCGGGAGTGGAGACAGGAAAAATCAGATCACTCCTTTGGAAAATTTAAGGAGTTTTGTACAAAGGCCAGGAGATGGGGCATTGATCCTAGGTGGTTAAGTGAACTGTTAAAACAAATCAGGCATTGAGCTTATTATCTGCCTAGCCCAAGACAGAATAGTTGAGGATGGGAAATATATACATAGGAAACAAAACGAGGCAGTATGCTAGAGGCCATGAGGTACACACTTACTCTTAGTTACTTTTATGAGATGTGTAAACCCCCAAGTGAAATAAAGAGACAGTTCTAGAGAGGGAAAGGAGAGTAATTTGAACCCTTAGTTCAGTGGCCCTCAACTGGCAATGACTCATCTCTCCCGTGACATCTGACCATGTCTGGAGACATTTTTGGTTGTCTCAACTGGAAGATGCCACCGGCATCCAGTGAGCAGAGGCCAGTGGGCTGCAAAACAGCACACAGTGCAGAAGACAGCCCCACAAAGAATCATTGGGCACAAACTGTTAGTGCCCTGGCGCGGTTAAGAAACCCTGCCCTAGAGCAGTGGTTGTCAATTTCTAGCAGGCGTCAGAATCCCCTAAAGGACTTGTTAAAACGCAGATTGCTGGGTCCCACCCACAGTTTCCAGTTCAGTAGTTCTGAAATGGTGTCTGAGAATCTGCTTTTCTAACAAGTTCCCAGGTGATTCTGAGGCTCCTGGTGTGGAGACCATACTTTCAAGAGCCCCTGCCCTATTTCTCCACTCTAATTACCCTTTCAACTATCCACCTGCTCGAGAATGTACTTAGACCCACCTTAGCCCGGAGTCTTCAGATGCTATTAGTCCTCACAAAAGGAGGAAACAAGAGGCTCCCCTTTAAGCAAAGAGACTTCCCAGAGACTTAATTAAAGTTTGGGAAAGTATCCCGGGAGGGAGGGGTCAATAAAATTGATCCAAATAAATTCTTTGCACATACAAAATAAAACTCACATGCACAAAAAGAAATTTGATCAATAAATTAGTAAATTCAGAGTGATGAGGGAGTAATTAACAGGCCCATTTAAAGTGCGAAATACATTAAATACAGAATAAATGACTCCACCGGGACCAGTGAAGCAGGAAACACCGATGTGTTTCAGATGCCTCGAAGATTAGAAACATATTTCAACAAGGAGAAAAGAGGAGAGAAAAGGGAGAGCCCAGAAGGAGGAAGATGCCAAGGGGGTGTATGTATCAGAGCCTTTGGAACCTGGGATTTTGAAATCCTACAAAAAGTTTAACAAAATTGCAGCTTCGCGCTTGTGCACCTCCCAGGCACAGGAAACTTAAGTAACCTACTGCTGAGAGCTAACAAGGCCACACCTGGCCCTGAGCAGTTACTCTGTCAAGTCCCTTTATATTGGAGTAAACAAAAGGCTTATCCCAAGTCAGTTGGAGCAGAGGCAGACCTCAATGATCCAGAACAATCCCAGAATGATCTTGGATGCCCTGGCAATCAATAAGATCCCCTGCCAGAGAAACTGAGGCCAAAGCAGACTCGATCGATAGATAGTTCAGGCCAGAGCCAAGGGCCATAATAAGGCACTTGGTTGTTGGAAGTCAAGTTCTGGGCAGTTTACTATTGAGGGCAAATACTAGGCCGTCCTACTTCAGACAGACACCCACATACGGAACACGTTCTCCCCAAGAGGTGGGGCATGAAGGAAACCAAACTGTGTGATGAATGGCAGAGCCACAAAGGTATAAATTATTGCTAAGATGAGCCAGGATATACCTAACTTTTCAGTTAGATGTATAGCAGGGTCTTGATAAATATCAGATCCCTTGCTTTCAGGTTGATTTCCGAGTCCAGTTCCCCACTTCACCCCCAAGTGAGTCCCCCTTGGGGTTTCTGTAGGCAATGGAAATTTAAATTGGACCAGCCATGGATATGAGTCACTGTGATAATTCCTTTAGACCTGGTGGAGAACCAGACCTTGGCTAAAAACTGCATCAGCAAGAAGCAGACCTTTCTGGCTTCTCGGCTGCTTTACCATGCCCCTGGAGACCTCAATGAAACTTGAGTAATAGCTTATCTTCCTCTAAGGGAGCTCAGTCAGCCTAGCGCCATGAATTTCACTGCAGATTAGTGAAGGGCTGGGAAGTGCTTTTTGCTTTCCACGGAGCCCTAGGCCCCGGAGATCACTAAAACTGAATCTTTCCAAGCTTGGGGAACCTAACCATGCGAGGTATCCAGAATTCAGCTCCAAAGACTCAATCCAGTTCTCTGAGCCTCCTTTACCTCAGGAGTATGGGGTCCAGGCCTTAGCTTTCAGCAGACTGGGTGGGAGGTTGCTATGATCAAAGCTGCTGCCTCTGTTTGTTAATTTCCCTCCACCGCTTTCCATCAGGCCTTCCTCATTAGCTGGATGAGAAGGTTTGCAGAGCCAAACCGGCAGCTGAATCCCTCAGGCTATGCTTTAGTTCTAGTGTTTCCTGGGCTTTGGGCATAAAAGCACCTCCCAGGGTGAGAGGATGCGCCACACACTTGGCTGACACCTGCCTATGAAGGAAGGAGGCTGAAACCACTTTCCCAGAGCAGCCCTGGAGCATTCTAGTCAGTGCCGCCTTCAGCAGCCTTTCTTCCCAGCCAGGCACCTGGACGGCTTCGTCTGGTGTGCCCTTCCAAACTGCTGCTCGAGCCTTGGCTGTCACCGCAGGTGGCTTACGTGGTCCTCCAAGTGTGAGGTCAGTTAAAAGGCATGAAGCCGCGAACTCCCGGACTCGAGGAGGGAGGAGGAGGCTTGCAGACACACCGACTAGACTCTCTGGATTGCAACATCCCAGGCAGAGAAGCAGCCCACCTTTGAACACCTCTACCGGGAGGAAGCTCGGCATGCCATGAGGCTGCAGCCCTTCTGCTGGTGAACAGCTCTAATGGTTAAAAGGCTTGTGACCATCCCCTTCCCCACAGCCCCTTCCCCTCCTCAAGCCTGAATTATGTTCATTCCAACTCCACCCCTCTGCTCAGCCCAGGCCCTGCTGGGATGTCCTTTGGTATTTGCTGTCTACAAAGCCAACTCCTACCACCCTTCAAACCTCTTCTCCAACCGGACAGCTTCCAGGAAGTGCCCTCTTCTTTCCTGAACCCTTAGTGCACTTGTTTATGCCAACACCTAGCATTTGAAGGAGTATCTGACTCTTCTCTATCTGTTACATATGTTTATGTTTTGTCTCCTCGTGTAGACTACAGCCTCCTCGAAGGCAGGGACTGTGATCATGATACTTCTGCATTTATCACAAGGCCTGGTACAGGGAGGGGCACACAGCTGAGGCTTAATTAAATGAGTGGTTTAGAGACTTCCCTGGCAGTCCAGTGGTTAAGACTCAGCACTTCCAATGCAGGGGGTGTGGGTTTGATTCCTGGTCAGGGAACCACGATCCCACAAGCCACACGGCACAGCCAAGAAATAAAGTTTTTTTAAAAAAAAGAAGTGGTTTAGAAATGTCTGGAAAGGAAGACTACCAGTGAATGAGTGAGTCAGGTAGACAGGTTAACCTAATATTCTTGCACTGCCAAGATATTGAGCACCTCCGAGGTGTAAGGTGCCCAATTCATCTTAGTGGAATAGAACCCCGTTGGCAAAAGATGCCCAAGCCCTCTCTTCTTACAAACCCAAAACCCACAATCTGTTCTTCACTATGCTGTTTTTCATACACAAAATTCCAGCTGGTCACATCCTTGTGGCCCCCTGTCAGTGCAGACTTTATGAGCTAGCTGTGTCTCCAGCAGTGGGGTTGGGTTTGCCTGAGCCATCCATAATCTCACACTTGGGACACAGTATTTGTAAAAATGACAGGTGAGGCTAAAGGTGCAGCTTGAGAGAAATGCCCAAATTCAACAGCGAACCTTGTGAAGTTCTGGTGAGAAGAAAAAAAAAAAATCAGCCTAGTTTCTAAGGTCTTTCTTAAAGTAAGCAAGAAAATGAGCCCAGTGTGTAAGGGAACTGGTGTATATGGTTGGCATGATAGTGTAACAATTTCTTGAGACTTTATCATGCTCTAAAAGCATCTGCATGTACAGAATGGGGTTCCTGAGGACATGGAGGGGTTCAGCAGGCAACTATTTATGTACTATGAATATGCCTCGAGGCCTTTTTACACAACCTCCGCCTGGATTCCACCCCTCCTTACTAGCTTCTTCTTGGTCCTCAGGCCTCAGCCTAAATGTCACCCGACTCCAAGAGGCCTATCTAGGGAAGCTCCTCCAGCAATATGCCTTACCTCTGCTTTCTTTCATAGCACTTCTCACGATCTGTAACTTTAAAAATATATTCACCCATATTTTGTCTATGTTTCCATATACTTATGTATCAGTACTTGAATATAATAAGCTCCAAGCTCAATAAGATATGGCTATGTCTGTTTCACTCACTGTATCCCCACAGGGCCATGCAAAATTAGTTCTCAAAAAATTGAGATAAATGATTATGAGACAGTGTGGCAAAGCCAAAAACACAGGGCATTTCACATCAAGTGATCTGGGTTCCAGCTTTAGCTTAGCCATTTACTAGCTGTATAACGTCAGACAAACTGCCTAATTTCTGAGCCTCAGTTTCTTCATTTTTTATATGAAATAAGATCACCTTCCTCACAATACTGTTTGGAAGAAAAAAATAAAATGAATGTGAAAATAATTGGTAAAATGTAGAGTCCTGTACAAATATGAATTATTATGTGAGGCACCTAAAACAGTATCTCTGCTTTCCCTAGGACACCCACCACAGGCACCTGAAAATCAAACCAGTCACACCCTTGGGTGAATGCTATCTCAAAGACAAAATACATTGAAAACTGTTATGAACCTTTACTGCAGGCATTTGACCTCATTGTTACCTGGCGGAGAGCAGGATCCTTAAAAGGGTGGGCCCAGGATAGGTGATCTCAGGAAGAGGGGAGATGGGAGGAGAATCTTAAAATGTCTTGAAACGCTTTAAGCTCAGAAGACATTTAGAGAGTGAGTGCAGGCCAAGGGGAGGGAGTCCTGGTGGAGCCACTACACGGAGTTGTTAGGCAGAGGCAAGACATAGAAAGGGAGGTAGAAGTGCCAGCTACAAACTTTCTCTCCTTGGCCTGTATTCATCTGAGGGATGTTTGACTTTACAGAAGCCATGTGTGTGCACTGGAGAGAGGGGAGGGAAGGCAGAAAGCAGCAAACAGATGCCAAGGGAGCTGTACTTAATCATAATAACCATTAGTATTGACTTTGGTGCCATCTTAAAGGAGCCATTTGTTATAAGAACCAATAGTCAAAACCCCAAGTCAGCCAAGCTTTGTCTTATGAGCTCTAAAAATAATGGTATTTTGCTGTCCATCTGTTTTAATTTTCCAAATTCAAATGCAATTTGAAATCAATTCAAAAATTGATTTTTCTTCTAAACAAAGAGATGCTAAAAGGAGAAAGAAAGGAAGAAGAAAGGACAGACAGACCCGGCTTTTCAATGAATCACGTAATAATACCCAAAAAGCAGGAACCCAAGGCAGTAATTATTCCCCTGAGAGGTATGAAAGGAAAATGGGTGAGAATTATGACCACATGAACAATATATAAAACTTCTCCAGAGCTGAGGCCAGCAAATCACTTACCTACAGCTTCAGCAATGACATAAAAGCTGGAAGAAACACAGTTAAGGTCAATTGGCTCCTGATTTTTAAGCCACCGCCTCATTTTAATCAGCTCCCCATGCCATGCAGCATCTCCAGCTGGCAAACGGCTAAGTGAAGTTAAGAGTTGTTTGCTCTTTTTCAAGCAGCTTGAAAACAAAGTGGAAACAGTTGAGTGATCTTGCAGTTAAGAGTTCGGGAAAGGTCAGCAGATCATTTTCTAGCCAGGCCTTGTGAGGGTGTCTGCACCTCGGTATGGTCATAATCCAAGGCCTGGCACTCTACTT
This sequence comes from Mesoplodon mirus, assembly GCF_964341445.2. Classification (NCBI taxonomy): domain Eukaryota; kingdom Metazoa; phylum Chordata; class Mammalia; order Artiodactyla; family Ziphiidae; genus Mesoplodon; species Mesoplodon mirus. Next base: position 110,607,115 of record NC_138981.1, read on the forward strand.
TACAGGACCTTTGTTTTGTCAACTTCCCCAGCCTCCAGGGCCTGGTTCACAGTAGTCAAACTCAAATAAACAGACTGATAACCTGGACCACCAAGTTAATGAACAGATGGTGGGATGGACCTAACAGCCAGAATATTTGGGCCCACTACCTGGTCTCCAGGAGAGAAACTGAACTCATTAAACAGCTCGAAAGAAGAGAAAATAAACTACATCCATTTACATTTACGTTCATTGCTTCACGTAACTTAATTCTTTGGGCCTGGATTTTCTGATCTGTATAAAAAAGAACAGTGTTTGCCACTTAGCATTGGTTTTTTTAGGCTATCTGAAAAACATTTTGTGAACTGGAGAACATGATACAACTGGAGTGGTTATGTGTGGCAGTAAGATGGCAGTTTGGTGCACACAGAATCTGAAAAGGAGCTAGAGTATTCTACAGGCAGTTTTACCCTCCCTCCAGTGGAACCAAAAAAAAAAAAATCCTTACTGCACTATAGAGATGGCTTTTCTAAGAACTCAAAGCCACCACACATAGTCTCTGTGCCTTGGACACGTGGAGAAATCTCAGTCTCTAACACCTTTTTCAAAATTCCTTATTAGACACCCAAAGCACACACTGAAATGACGGATACTGCAGGGTCTCTGCCATGAATTCCCTCCAAGATAGAGGCCTTCCGGGGTGCACTGCCCTGTCTGGCATCAGACACACCCCCACCCACGGCTGCACCTTCACTCCTCTGTCTTGAGGTTCGGCTGCAAGAAGTGGCAAAGATCTACTCCAGGAAGATTCATGTTGCCTTCTGTCTCGGAGGTGGGGGGGCTTTTTCTGACCTGGTCCCCCAGGTCCGGCTGTGCCCCTCTGTTGAGAACAATGAGGGGTTCCCACTCAGAGCCGGGTCAGGGGTGAAATTTGGGAGGGGCACAAAATGGAGGAAGCCCCATTCTATCTCATGCCTAAACCATATCCCCTGGTTCATCTTTAACAGAGAATCTTGTTTTTTTAGATACAGGCAGTGACAGCACAGAATGGATGGTTCTAGACAGCCAGAGATCCAAGCATTCCTCTGGGACAGTAAAAACCAGGCATCATTCACTATAGCAAGAAGCAGAATGAGGGGCACAAGGGGGCCCAAAGGCAAATCTCAGAAGCCAGACTGGTAAACCCAGTGTGGACTCCCCACTGTCCTTGGAATCAAACCCAAACTGCATAGCCCTTGAGGCCCCAAGTGACCCAGACTCCACCTGCTTCTCCAACGTCACCTCATATACTCACTCCCCCCGACTCCATCACTAGCTCCATCCACACTGACCTTCTCTAGACCTGCCAACTCATTCCCAGCCTGGAGTCTGTGCACCAGCTCTTCCTCCCGTCTGCGACCCTCTTCTATATCTTCTATACCTTTGCCTGGCCACCACTCAGGCTTCAGCCCAAATGTCACCTCCTTCTCTGATGACCTTTCTACTAACATTTCCCAATCCCTCATCCACTCTCTCTCCCGTTACCATGTTTTATTTTCTTCTTGATACTTACTAGACATTACTTTCTTATTGTCTGGTTCTTCCTCCACAAGAGACAGGACAGAGAACCAAAATAGGCGAAACTGAAGCATTGCAAATCAGAGCAGTTAACAAGCTGTGGGGAGAGAGAAATTCTGGAAGCCAGGGGAGGAATGCCTTGTCTTGTGCATGTGTATGAGCAGACTGTGTCTATTTAAATGGGCCATGGTCAACATGGACGGGGTATCTACTGTGTAGCAGCCCCTTTGCATAGACTATTACCTGCCTCATGCCTCCATGGGGGAGGGCCTATTGCTCAAGTGCTTCAGAGGGAACAGTATTAGAATCCCACATTTGCTCCAGTTTGAAGTGGGAAGAGCAAACATTAATTGGGCAACATTAACCAGAAGGTTTAGGGTCACTTCACTGAAAGGATAATGTGGGCCTGACTTCTTTTCTCTCTAGCACTTTCCCAGCTTCTGGACTCCATTCTGTAAGCCCATCTGGCTGGGGACTCTCAACTGCAAAAATGTCCTCTATTCTTCCGCCTCGAAACCTAGAGCTCAGCAGTCCCCAACCTTTTTGGCACCAGAGACTGGTTTTGTGGAAGACAATTTTTCCACAGATGGGGAGCGATGGGGGAGCCGCAGATGAAGCTTCGCTCACCCACCTCCAGCTGTGCAGCCCGGTTCCTAATAGGCCAAGGACCAATAGCAGTCCAGGCCCTGGGGGTTGGGGACCCCTGCTATAGCTAATTTTAATTTGGAATATTCGGAAGCCCCATTCTATCTCATGCCTAAACCATATCCCCTGGTTCATCTTTAACAGGGAATCTTGTTTTTTTAGTTACAGGCGGGGGAATGATAGAATGTGTGGACTTAGGTCACTGAGGTTTTTCTCTTGGCTGTCACCTACCGAGTGACCCTGGATAAGCTATTTAATATTTCTGTCCCTTAATCTTCTCTATAAAATGGGAACGTTAATATCTACTTCATAGGGTTGATATAAGGAACAATATGATACAAAATATCTATAATTTTTTGTTATTATCACTAATAAAAAGTTGTAAAGGTACGACAATGATCCACATCTACTTCCTCGTGTTTGTTGTCAGGTGGTTAGAGCCAAGCAGGATAGACAGGTAGACAGATTAGCCTCACAAATCTCCAACATGGCCTGGAAAACTGAGGGGATAAACACAAGGAGTGGTGTTCGGGGACTAAAGTACTACATTGAGAAACCAAAGTTTTTCTTGGGCTTTACCAGCACTGGTGTTTGCAGCCTTGCATGTGGCTTCGTCTGGGATCCTCAGGTTTGGGTCTAGGGCCATGATTTACACCAACAAAGCTTTATTTTCGGTGTCTGGGGCCTTACAGGGATTAGCCTTAGGAAACAGCAAAGTGAGCTCCAGAGGCAGGGGAAGCGCCCTGGGGCACCTGGACTGCAAAGGTAGCAGAATTCCGCGTGCTTCAGAACTCCTCAGGAAAAGGGCAAGGTCCTTACTAGACTCAGGAATGGCTCAACTCAAAACAAGCTACTGTGAGCATTCTTTGATCTCGAGCGTGTGACAGTAGTTAATAGGCTCAGCTTTTTTGTGTGTTTAGGAGGATTCCTCCACTGTTGTAGGTCTCAGCTAGGACGGCAGTCCAAGGCTTTAAACCACAAGAGCAGCTAGATTCTTTGTGAGTCAAGGTGCAATCATGTGAAATTCAAGGCTTTTAAATTTTTAGGGTTGGGCATTGTTAGATAGAATTTGGGGCAGCTGACATAGTGCTGTCTCCCTTGATCTTGTCTGAAATTGCATGCAGGACCAAGGGGGAAGCCTTAAAAGGGATCAATCTTGGGTCGGTTTGGAAGGTCCACAGGCTCCCTGGAGCCTCTTTTCCCCCTGCACTCAATCTATTCGGGAGGATGAGAGCTTTTTGTTTCATAGTGAACTGGGAGTAAGCTGTCTTTTTCTGATATGTCTGTCAAGGGGCCTAGCATCATAGGAAGCATGGGATGGCCACTTACTGACACCGTCTCTTCCCCATTCTTGTGCTACTTTTCTCATCTTTCTTCCAAGCCTCTGCCGCCTTCGTATTCTATAGACCTTAAACTGTGAATATTCCAAGTATTTTCACTTGTTTACTTTGCTCTGTTCCAGCCCACGCTCAGTGGGTGCCAAAACTTCAGCTCTCTCCTCCAAGCAGATGACTCGCTCACCGGGTCCTACCTGCAAGTGTATCCCAGATTCACCCTTCACACTTCCTACATGTAGGGCTGTGCTGGTAAGGGCGGAGAATCTGGTTTCTAGCTTTTGCCAATTTTACCTCAGGCTCCACATCTCCAAAGGTAAGGATCTCTCCACAAACATGCTCTTCCAAGTTACCTTCAATTCTGTCAACGGTCCCCGTCAGAAGGAACTAGCACTTCCCAAGTTTCAGGGTTTCCCTGTAGAAGTTTCCACTAGGGTAACACACATGGCCTCTCTGCAACCCCTCGTTCCCTTATTCCTCAAGGCACGACTTTGCTTATTGGCGAGACTGATGAAGAAACTGCTCGACTCGGTTCCTTCTGTGCCAGGGGTTGGCAAACTCTAGCCCGTGAACCAAATCCAGCCCGCCACCTGGTTCTGTAACTTCAGTTTTATGGGAACGCGACCACACTGGTTCCTTCACCTACTGTCTATGGCTGCTTTCGCACCTCAACAGCGGAGGCGAGGTGTTATCACAGAGACCAACCACACAGCCTGCAAAGTATTAGCCGTGGGCCCTTGCCAGATCAACCCTCCTGTAACACCACTGTTATCCTGCTGCTTAAGGACTTATAATGGGCACCTACTATCTGCTAAAGCAGTGGCCCCCAACCATTTTGGCACCAGGGACCACTTCTGTGGAAGACGGTTTTTCCACAGACAGGGAATTGGCGGGGGCGTGGAATGGTTCAGGCAGTAATGGGAGCAATGGGGAGCGATGGGGGGCGATGGAGGGCGGCAGATGAAGCTTCCCTCGCTTGCCCACTGCTCACCTCCTGCTGTGCGGCCCGGTTCCTAACAGGCCACCGACCACTACCAGTCCTTGGCCCAGGGGTTGGAGACACCCGTGCTAAATAAAGCCTATTTCTGTGCAAACAAGGGGAGATTGTTTTGGGGAGGGGGGGATTTTGTTGCTATTTCTTAGAACTTTAACTTCTCTTTGAGAACAGGGATACACTTGAGCACAGAAGAAGGGTTTCGGTGTTGACCTTTTCTGGGTGGGAGCCAATTTGGGGCAATGCAAACATTGTTAAGTCCTCTCTGGCAAGGATGTTCTAACAGAGCTGTGTATAAAAGAAGTGAGAGAGAGAAAATACCAGGCAGCTTTCTGCTGTAGTCTGGTAAATTGAATAGAAGTAATTCCCTGTGTGGACCAATTCCAGAATCTTTAGGAGAGGGGGGCACACATGCAAGAGACATTCACAGAAGTTCTAAGGGCCTCAACTCCCATCTCACTGGGCCCAGGTGGCAAGAATTAGAGAGGTAGACACACAGAGATGCAGAGGTAGGAGTGGGACTCTCCACTGAGTTCTTTCATTAAACAAAAGAACAACAGTCCTGGGTGACCACAGACTGGACTGTTAACCCTCCTGGGTAAACAAAGCAACAAACTGTGGGGTAGTGGTGGCTTTGCCCTATGGCCAAAGGAGAATGCAAGCCTTTCTCTCCATCTTCTCTAAGTCTACAGTATAGAAGTTCTTGTTAAGGCCAAGAGTCAAAATGGCCTCCAAGAACCCAACCTACCCACCATGTTAGAAGGTACGAATTTTGGTGGAGAAAAGGGATATTGGGTTGGCCAAAAAGTTCGTTTGGGTTTTACTGTATGATGTTATGGAAAAAAACAGAATGAACTTTCTGGCCAAAGAAAACTGCTCTTTCCACTGCTTCCTTCTCTTAGAATTAAGTCTTTCTCTTCAAGCATTTAACGGGAAGGGCTGTTACCACTTGTAAGGCCCAAGAGGATCATGGTTGAGCCCGAGGTAAAGAAACCTAGAAAGGACAAATAAGGCCAGATATGCTCTAGACTTTAGGAGGGAGGACCCTACTTTCTTCAGTTTTGTTTTTCTGTGCTGCATTTCGAAAGAGTGGGGATGACACTGAGAGCTAAAAAACAAGGTTTGGCCCTGGGGGGGTGGGGAATTCAAAGAGGCTACTTGGTCTGCTTCTGATCTAGGTCATAGGCTGAAGGACAAAAGCATTCCTTTCAAATATAAGGTCTGGCTTAACAAACCAGGGGAGAAGCTTACCAAGGGGTTACAAGAGCCTAGCCAGGAGTACAGCCCAAACATAAGAAGTATAGCTTTATGGTGAAGATCAAATTCTCTGGAGCCAGACTCCCTGGTTCATCTTCCAGCCCTGCTTCTTACTAGCTATGGGACCTTGGGCAAGTTTCTTAGCATCCCCGAACCTCTGTTTCCTCAACTAAAGAGGGGAGACTAGGGTCTTCCCTGGTGGCGCAGTGGTTAAGAATCCGCCTGCCAATGCAGGGGACACGGGTTCAAGCCCTGGTCCGGGAAGATCCCACATGCCGCGGAGCAGCTAAGCCCGTGTGCCACAACTACTGAGCCTGCGCTCTAGAGCCGATGAGCCACAACTACTGAGCCCGTGCGCCACAACTACTGAAGCCCGAGCGCCTAGGGCCCGTGCTCCACAACAGGAGAAGCCACTGCCATGAGAAGCCAGCACACTGCAACGAAGAGTAGCCCCTGCTCACCGCAACTAGAGGAAGCCCGCGTGCAGCAACGAAGACCCAATGCAGCCAAAAATAAATTAATTTTTAAAAAAGGAGGGGAGACTAACAGTTCCAGTTTCATAAGGTTGTTCTGATATGCCTTCTCTGCTAGAGATACTCCTTGGTTGACATAGCAGGAAGAGCTACGGCCACAGGGTCTGGGAGGTTCTAACCCTAGTTACATAGAGACATAAGAACCACTGTGCTAGCCAAGTACATCTCCTTATTGCTCCCTTCTCATCTTCTTCTCAATTCTATTCTTGCTGTGTTAGTCCCCCCTGCCGAAAATGCCTTCCCCCTACTTTATCTGTACCTATCCAACCCTAGCACAGTTCCACCTCCTAAAATACCAGTGTACTTACAATCAATACTAGGCAATTTAACACTTAATTGTCCTTTAATCCTTTCATGATGCCTACATTAATCACTCCTAAGAATTAAGAAATTGTCACTGTTAAGATAAAAATGTCATCTAGCTCATAGTAGGTACTCAATAAATGTATGGGCACTGTGGGAAAGGATCCAGAAAGTATACAAACATGTCTCAGCAAGAGGTCATTAGTAAGACACACTGGGCCTTACAACTTAGTGATCTGTAGAGCATGGGTTCCGGTGTCAGACAACTTGGATTCAAATCCCAGCTCTACTGCTGGCTAGCTGTGGGATCTTAGACAAGTCACTTAACCTCTCTGGGACTTGATTTCTTCATCTGAATAATGGCTAGAATAAAAACAATCAACCTCATAGCATTGTTGGGTGGATTTAATGAACTCGCATAAAGCACTTAGCAGAATGCCTGTGTGTTGGGTTATACTGTGTTAGTTGTTAATGCTACTGTAAATTGCTTTATCAGATTAAGTGAACAAGGCCTCCTAGAAATGAAACACAAACCCTACATATTCTGATAGAAAGGACTACTAAAAAAGGGTCAAAGCGTAGGGTCAGGCATGGAAAGGGTTAGCCCCAGGGAGGAGCTGTAGGGAGGGGCCCTGGGGGCCTATGAGACGCCATACTATGAAAGAGGACCCCTAAGTCTGGAACACGCAACACAAACTTCTCCCAGCTTCACACGTTTGTCTTAGGCTGGTTTTCATAGCGACTAGAGTATGCTAGCCTGGCCCAAGTTGTGCTCTAAGAAAGAAAAGGGCTAACATTGCATTTTTGAAAGACTCCCATTTGGTTTATTAAGTAATTAACTTCCTGATGCACAGAGGACAAAGCACTGAGGGGACCTCTGAAGCCAATTAAAGCCCAAATGGCTGGATTGCTGCAAAGAATAGGTTCACGGGGAAAAGCCTTCCCTTTCTGAGGCTACCTCCCACCAATCCACTAATTAGACTGGGGAGAGAGAGAGCGGATGGCGAGGAAGCAAGGAAATGGCAACCTGAAAGGGGGGGCGGTCTAGGAGCCAAAAGGAAATTAGGGAAAGCTCAGGCTACCCCCCAGTGAGTGTGAAGCAGAAGCAAGGCAAGCACAAAGCACCACATCTGGCCCTCTGCTGGACTGGGAGCACCGACCCTCTACAGAGGCCCAGAGCCAACTTGTAATGGTCAATAATGTGGGTGATGCACAGCTACTCTGGAACCCCAGGCTGGCCTCCGAGTCTCAGAATATTTCCAAGAGGCCCACGTCATTCGCACTCAGAGTCATTCTAATGTCAAGATGAATCAAGCAGAGCACAGAAGATAAAGCTCCCAAAATGAGCAGGTTGGGCTTGTAATAAACCAGAATTTATTTATTTATTTATTTATCTATCTATCTATCTATCTATCTATTTATGGTTGCGCTGGGTCTTTGCTGGTGTGCATGGGCTTTCTCTAGTTGCGGCGAACAGGGGCTACTCTTCATTGCGGTGCGCAGGCTTCTCATTGTGGTGGCTTTCCTTGTTGTGGTTGTGGAGCATGGGCTCTAGTGCGCAGGCTCAGTAGTTGTGGCGCATGGGCTTAGTTGATCCGTGGCATGTGGGATCTTCCTGGACCAGGGCTTGAAGCCGTGTCCCCTGCACTTGCAGGCAGATTCCTAACCACTGCACCACCAGGGAAGTGCCCCTCCTAGGATTTTCAGGTTTAATCCAGTTAACACTTCTAATACACTTAGAAAATGCCTGACAATAGTAAGCACTAAGTAAATTTTAGGAACTATTTGTATGAGTATTAAGTGAAGTTAAATGAGATGAAGCATGTAGAACAAGGGTCACAGCTTGTACCTACTTAGGACTCAAACATGTTTGGGTACATCTGGTACAATCTGTAAAGAACCCTAAAGAAAGCTATTTCTGCCTAAGGTGAGGAAGCTCCTGGAGAAGAACTGTAGTACAGGAAGGAATAAGACACACTGACCTTGATCAGGAAATAGAGCAGGAGAGGTAAAATAGCTTAGTCATCAGGATCCTAAGTACAGTGTGATGTCTGCCACTTGGATCTGTTTCCTAGCCCAATCCCACATGTCTAATGTCTGAATAGAGAGGAATTAAATAAGTGAGGATGTTAAAGAGTATTACTAAAAGGTGTAAGGGAAGGAAAAGTGTTGAGCTAAGTTAACTTTGGAGGTGAGCTAAGTACCTCTGGAGGTGAGTGGAGATTGTAAGACTAAAGACAAGAGACAAAAGGAAACATACAGAAGCATACTCTAATTGAGAAAGTTGCTTCCCACAGGGCTATAGGTTAACAATTCTGATACCACTATACTTGTGAACTAGAAGTGAACAATTCAGTAAATGGATGGCAGAGGATGGGAGTCAGGTTTCTTGCTGTTGCAATGGGAGGTTACAGACAATCAAGGGAAGAGGCTAGAATGATCCATGTGGTAAGAACTGAAGACATCAGTTTGAACTCATGCTTAGCTTAATATAGATTATGGTTATACACAGAAATATTTATAGATATATATGTCTTATTAACTCATGTATATACACATATCTCCTTACTCTGTCAGGTAAGAGGGCCTAGAAGCACTGGCACCTCAATAGCAACAAGCACACTTGGCGCCCAGATCTTGGTTTCTAATACCATTCTCCAAGAAAAGGAACCAGGGCTCCTTGAAGAAATGACTGACTCTATGAATGAGACAAGAAATTAAGAAACTACCAAGAAATTCAAGAATCGCTTTGAAAAAAAAATCTGTGTGTGTGTGTGTGTGTGTGTGTGTGTGTGTGAGAGAGAGAGAGAGAGAGAGAGAGAGAGAGAGAGAGAGAGAGAGAGAGAGGGAGGGAGGGAGGGAGGGAGGGAGAGACAGACTCTGACTGACTGATGAGGGTATATCAAAAGGGACAAAGATGCAGGAGTCAAATGAAAGAGTTTCCAATGGCCAAAGTGGGAACTGTTTAAGCAAGAAGTTAATAAAGTAGTAGAACAGTCTATACTCATTAATCATGGTAGTTATGTTCTATAAAGTCTCCACAAACACTGAATTGGTGAATACTGAACGATTACTCCTAGGAGAAATACAGGCTTAGGTTCCCGCAAGCCTCTGGTCACAGCGTTTTCTTTAACTGACCAATAACATAACCTTGTTCTATGTGGGTTTCTGTTTAAAGACAACTTATTTAATATATATTGTTGAGTCATTAACATTAAACTCATGGCCTATAATTCACACCTGAACAAAGCTTATCTACTGTATGTATGTTCTCTCCATCACAGCCTGATTGTACCTAGGAACACACTAGAGAGTACTTCAGCACTAAGCTTGGAAGGCATTTTAAACACTGAGGTTAACAACAACAACAACAAAAGAAACAAAGATAGGGAAAGTGTGACACTAAATAGACCGTAAAAAGGATACTTTGTTTACCATGAGAGGTGAAATAAGAAGGCAGAGCATCACCTTGTTCAACCTCAGCTGGAAACATGCATGTCAGGCTACTCAAGTTTTTTGTTGCTCTGCATGTCTGCAAGTGAACATAAATGTGCCAGAAGTATTGCTTTGGGAGTTACACATAAATGTTAGCAAGCAGGCAAATTCAAAAATACAGAACCCATGAATACTGAGGACTATACTGGGTTGTAACCCAAAGTTTAAAATAAATATCCATGAGTCCACAGTAACATAAATAATTATATAAATAAACAAATGAGGGAGGACAAGACAAGTCTCCTGTGGAGAAGATTCCAAATAATTTATGTTGATACGCTGCCCTCAAGATACTCCCCACTCCTTAAACGTTGGCTGTGCATAGTGACTTCCTTCCAAAGGGTAGGATACAGAAAGGTGTTTTAAAAAAGAGAAACTTTATAGTGGAGAAACCTGACAAACACTACCTCAGCCAGGTGATCGAGTTCAATGTCAACTACGATAAGTCATGTTGACAGCAGGGACCCTTGTATGTGATGAGAATGGCACTTTACCTCTGTGGTCTTCCTCCCCAAAACTTACAAACCCAAGTCTAAACGTGAGAAACATTAGACAAATCTCAATTGAGGGATATTCCACAGAAAGCCTGACCAGTAGTACTCCTCTGAACTGTCAAGGTCATCAAAAACAAGTGAAGTCTTAGAAACTGTCACAGCCAAGAAGAATCCAAAGAGATATGACTATTAAATGTAACACGGTATCCTGGATGGAATCCTTTAACAGAAAAGGAACATTAGGAAAAAGAGAGGAAATCTAAATAAAGTATGTAGTTTAGTTAATAACAATGCATTAATATTGATTCATTAATTGTGAAAAATGTACCACAATAATGTAAGATATTAACAATAGGAGAAACTCCGTGTACTATTGTCTCAACTTTCCTGTAAATTTTAAAACTATTCTGAAATTTTAAAAAAGTTGTAAGGTTATCAGCAGTCCTCAAGACCCCTTACAAAAAGAGTAATACAAATGAGAGAGGCACATTCTCCCCTACTTTGGGACAAACTATTCAGGTGCTCTGGCACCATGAACACTTCTGTGCTCTGTTGTCAGGGCCCAGAAGAAGAGCAAACAGGGTCAGGAGAAGCCATGACAGTTCAGGAGAATAGTGGCAGCAAGAAACCGCAGAGCCTTAATGAGAGATAGTAAGAACAGGCAGATACCCAGTTAACATGCAGCAAAGCAACAACAGCACATGGCAAGAGCAGACTTGTTCATAATCATATGAGAGATGACCACTAGGGACTTCCCAAAGGATTTAAGGGACACTAACAGGGCACTGGCCCCCTGCCAGAAGCAGGCAGAACAAGAGCCAGTGGTATTGAATTATATACTTTTATTGTTAAGACTGTTGAGGGAATTCCCCGGTGGTCCAGTGGTTGGGAATCTGCATTCCCATTGCAGGGGTCGCTGGTTCGATCCCTGGTAGGGGAACTAAGATCCCGCATGCCTCATGGTAAGGCCCCCCCCAAAAAAAAAGACTTTGAGAAGTGATACATGCAGTGTCCAGCCCATGTGTCTATGCTGGAGTTGGCCTGCCGAAGCTCGCAAGAGCCAACTATTAAAATGTTCAGATATTTTGCGAGCCAGTTATTAAATACAGCCATTATTCAAAATTCAATGATGCATATCTTCAATGAACAAATTATATTAAAACTAAAGGTAATACTCCAAACCCATTTGCTAATTCTTGTACTCCATCTTACTATGATCTATGCCATCAAGGTTATTTTTGTCTATAATACCTGTGTGGTGGAAATACCCTATAATAGCGTGCTCCTGCCCATCTCTTCCGACTCCTTGTTCAGTTATTTCACAACTATAGCTTCACGAGTCAGTCCAGTTTGTCCCCAGTTGTTGTGGGGAGTGCTTACAACATGGGACTTTGAAAATGCTAGAAATCGACTTATCACATTGATGACTGTCTAGACTTTAAAAAAGTGATGGCAAAAGTGTTAATAACAGCATTTTGTGTTGGATCTGTAGCTATTACAAAGTGGAAGGACATTTTCTTCCAGTATTTGAAGACTATCATCCAACTCAACAAGAGGGTTTCTTACATCACATAAATAAATGAAGTCCTGCCCTGCATCTCTGTTGCTTCACTTTCATCTTCCTTATTAACAGATTTGAAAATATCGACCAACACTATGTCTGGACTACATTTGTTCAATCACAACCACAGGTTGGATATGATACAATTCTGCAGGAAGAAATCATTCTGTGAGAATAAACTGGCTACATGAAACTCAAAATAAGGAGTAATATATATTTATCTTTTATATGGGGTGCTACCCATCCTTTGTATCAGTAAAATGTAGGAAAACACCTACACAGCCATTTTATTCTCCTAGAGAGTCTGCTGTTAAACCTTTACCAGCACAACACAGGCTCCTTGAGCCTTTACTCTGACTATACATATATCTATCGATAGTCACTACAGTCCTAGTCTCTGTTTCCAACCTGGGAAAACAGATATGAAAGAAGGAACTGTGTGACGCAGCTGGGCAGAGGCTGAAGAATGAGAAGGGAGGCATTTCAGACATACCTCTGAATACTGAAGGAATTAGGACCAAAGCTCGCCACGTGTTAAGCGGTTCTGGCCACCAGGACCAGTTGTGAGCAATCACAGCTCTTTTCATTCACCCTTGTCTTCCAAGCTAGAGTAAACACATTTAATATGCAGAAGCTTCTACTGGCAGCAGAAATTGCTATATTAAAAGAGGGGGAAGACCTTTTCAGATGGATGTTGTGAGGGCATGGGAAAAAGTTGAAATACAAGAGTGAATAATGTAGTACTTGTGTATATGTTGTTAATGCTGCTAGCGGAGAGACAAGCCTATCATAAAAGGTGGCTCGGGGGGCCTACCATCAGCCTACCTGAAGCTTGACTTTGAGAGGCTCTTGTCAATTCACAGAGACTATTCCAGAACCACAAAGCCCTAGCCTTTCCTGCTGCTTTGGCCCTACTTACTACTAAAAGTTAGCAGCCAGCACCCATCCTTGATAGTCTTGATATCATAATATATATATATAAGTCTGCAAGAAATATTTTCCTTTTTCGCCTTGTCTTTGAGTATGAGAAGGAGCTTTATACTTTAATTTTGGTATTGTAGCTATTGCAAGTGGATTGTATAGGGAAATGGAGAGAGAAAGGGTCAAGACCATAGTCATGTCAGAGTTCAAGGAGATAGGATGCTGGAGCCGGCACAGTTTCACAAGAGCCAGTTACGCACATCTCCTCCCAAGACTACATTCAGTGACTACGAGTTGGTAGTTTAAGTCCACCCTGATGGGATTATTTACACACAGAAATCAGCAAACGTCACACATCAGGGCTTTTCCCCCTAGAGATCCAGTTTATTAGCACATCACAAACTCAAAGAGACCTTAGTCATCATCAAAGGTAATCCCCTGGGGCTTCCCTGGTGGCGCAGTGGTTGAGAGTCCGCCTGCCGATGCAGAGGACACGGGTTCATGCCCCAGTCCGGGAAGATCCCACATGCCGCGGAGCGGCTGGGCCCATGAGCCATGGCCGCTGGGCCTGCGCGGAGCCTGTGCTCCACAACGGGAGAGGCCACAATGGTGAGAGGCCCGTGTACCACAAAAAAAAAAAAAAAAAAGGTAAGCCCCTGGAATATACTGAAGAGGACTGGGACACTGGAAAAAGGAGGGGGCAAAGTGAAAAGGAGTAAATTTGTGAGGGAAAGGATTGTTGAAGAAACCCTGCCCTCTTACCATCCCCCAGGTCTTGGCTCTTGTTCCCTTTTCTCAGTCCTGCACTAGATAGTGTGTGTGGGAAGGGCCAAGATAGCAGTTGCCATGAATATTCCAAGTGGAGAGCCACTCAGAGCTCAGCCTACTTCTTCTGCCTTTAGTGTCAGACCCCTGAGGGCAAAGGGGTCATAGATGCCCACCTGGTCACCAGGAAAGCAAAACTCCAGTACAGCTCAACACAATGGTCCCTAGTTACAGATTAGCTGCACATAATTCCCCAGCTGCTCCAATTGGTAGGCTGGACTCAAGTGGCAATTCCCCAAAAACAGAGGAATTAAATGACCACGTTTCTCCATTCCCACCTCCTTGGACCCTCTCATTTTCCCCGGGCCCTTCAAATGCGCACTCCACAGGGGCACACAACACTCCCAAAAAGCTCCTTCATTGCCCCTGTCCCTCCTCTTTAGTTGTTAGATTCTGAAACTGCTCAGGAAAGAAGCTGTTAATGTTGTATCGTCATCATCTAGCACTCACTGCATGCTCTGCATTCACCAATCAGGCCTGGCTCTGACACTTACTGAAATTTTCCTTTTTAGGCAAACCTTCCAACCACAAATATTTAGAGTGTCTACCATGTGCCAGTGATATATAGATGTATTTATCTAAAATGATATATGGATAAATAAGTCATGGACTTTGCCCTGTCAGAGTTTACAACTAAACAAAGAAGACATACACATGTTACTCTAGTACAGGATAAAAGGAAATTTAGTGCTGATGGAGGCAGAGGCCCAGAGATATGTAAGTCCCTGGCATCTGGAAAGATGAAGGCCAAAGGGAGTTAAAATGAAAAAGATTAGCTGATGTTTACTTAGCATGTGCCAGATTCCATGATAAGTTCTTTACATAAATCACCTCACTTAATCCTCACAACCACCAAGTGTTCGCGCGGTGAATTTAAGGTTCTTTCTTCATTGCGAAAGAATTCGGAGACAAAGTGATAGGTAAGAAGTGGATTTATTTAGAGAGAAACACACTCCCCAGTGTGTGGGCCACCTAAGATGGCGAGAGGCCTCGAAATATTGCATGGTTAATTTTTATGGGCTGGTAGTTTCATAGGCTAATGAGCAGGAGGATTATTCCAATTATTTTGGGGAAGGGGGGATTTCCAGGAATTGGGCCACTGCCCACTTTCTGGCCTTTTATGGTTAGCCTCAGAACTGTCATGGTGCTGGTGGGTGTGTCATTTAGTATGCTAATGTATTACAATGAGTGTATAATGAGGCTCAAAGTCTACTGGAAGTCAAATCTTCTGCTATCTTGGACCTAGTTGGTTCTCACTAGTTATCATCATGTACTGCCTATGTCATTCTTTTAAAGGTTGTGCCCTGCCCCCTTCCCTCCTGTTTCACAAGTAAGATAGGTAGCATCATCCTCACTGTCCAGCTGGGAAAAAAAAATCAAGGAGTAAAGAGATTAAATAATTCACCCAAAATCATGCAGTTAGTTAAATGTTGGAATAGGGGTCTGCTATAGACTAAATGTTTATATCTCCCCCAAAATACCTATGTTGAAATCCTAGCCCCCAAAGTATTAGAAGGTGGGGCATTTGGGAGGTGATTAGGTCACGAGGGAGGAACCCTCATGAATGAGATTAGTGCCATCGTAAAAGAGACCTCAGTGAACTCCCTTGCCCCTTCTGCCATGTGAGAATACAAGTCATGGTCTGCAAGCCAGAAGTGGGCCTTCACCAGAACCCAACCATGCTGGCACCCTGATCTTAGGCTTCCCAGCCTCCAGAACTATAAGCAATGTATTTCTGCTGTTTATAAGCCACCCAGTCTATGGTATTTTGTTATAGCAGCCTAAACAGACTAAGACATGGTCTATCCCAGGTCTTTCTGATTCCAGAACTCCAGGCAGACTTCTAGGGAAGATAAAATGAGATATCATACTCTTTTATGAAATGATCTCCACATTCTTTAAGGGCTAGTAACAGAATTCATTCATTCTCTCAACATGTCCCAAGCACTGTTCTATAGGAGTTAAAAAAAAAAGACAAAATTCCCTGCCTTTGTGGAAGTTTTAATACAATGAAAGATAAGCCCTCTTAGGGAGAAAATTGCATGTATTGGAACAAATACTTTAAAGTGCTTGGAGCAGTGGAGAAGGTGACAAAGCCCATTTGATAAAGATCACTGCCGACTCCCCTGTAGTGAGACTGCACACCAGAGAAAGAAACCATGGCATAACCTCACCAAATAAAGGAAGGGAGAGCATTATTTTGCATCAGGCAGGCAGGCAGGATGTGGGGGAGAAGGGTGTAGGTACAATGTAAATGAAGCCATGGTTTGATGGTTTCAAAATAGAGCAGGGCTGTGTATAAAGAGGTGAACCTTAGTCCTGAGCTGAGAAGTGGACCCAGGGTCCTGTCTCCTTGGAAACTACAGAAGTAAGATAAATGTGGAATGGTGAGTCCTAAAATCCCTTGATCTGAAGCTCTGCAACTGGATTGGAAATCAAGGCTGTTTCCAGGCAAGAATGGGATATTCCATTATTACTGGTACGATTTCAAACAGCAAAGTTCTGACAGCCTAAGATTTTAAGATTTTTCAGCCCTAGATACTTCTATTAATTAACAAGAAGAATTTGTTTTTATAGGTTCACAAAGGTGACCTGAGTGTTAACTGGCAACAAGGCCACAGAAGGGTGAGGCGGCTGCTCAGTCAGTGTAGAGGAGAAATTTAGAACTTTAGTATTGCCAGGAAACATGGGAGGAAGAGAGGTGAGGAGCTGAGATGAAAGCGTAACAGGGAGAATGAGACGGAGCAAGTCTGTGGGAGTGGGTGATGGTGTGACCCTGCCCATATACATGCTGGGGAAAGTCTACTGACCGGGGGCAGAGAGAGGCAGAGCCTGAGAGGGAGAGAGGTGGGCCCTATGTTTCATACCAAGTAAATATAGTGTGGGACAGGGACAGCATGAGTGACCAGGAAGCATATGAGGCTCCCACGAAGTTCTCCAAAATCACTGGGATGTGTTTGAACTTCGACAGGCCATGAAGTAATTGCACAACTTAGATCATGAGGGCAGGCCAGGCTGATGTAAAACATATAGGCCTCAAGGCAATTCAAAGACGTGTTACTTCAACCTACAAGGCATAAATTTAGAGAACATATTCCCTCAAGAATGTAGCCACCTGGATTCAAGCTCCACCTCTATTAGTCAACACCTGACAAACTCAGAAATAAGCCAGGAACATTCAAAGGGGCCAAGAATCAAGCAGTTGAGACAAGCAATGTATGAAGAATTTTAAGAAAGCCAAGCTGGTTAAGACAGCACTATTTCCATGAGATGCTTCCTCAGGAAGCAGGAGGCTCCGTGGGGTTCTTGTGGCCTTGCTCTAAAGGTAAAGGCAGGACAGTTAGTTGCTTGTGGTAATGGCAGTCAGGTGTCTACAGCTGTGTTATGCCAGGAGAAGGAGCTAAGTGAGTGCTGTGAGACAAAGATCATCGTAAACCTGACTGTTGAAAATAAAATCTTAACATCTTGGCATCTTAAGAATATACAACCTAATCATGACTGGCCAAGCCATTAAGAGTCATCAAGTGGGGGCTTCTCTGCTGGTCCAGTGGTAAAGAATCTGCCTTCTAATGCAGGGGACACGGGTTTAATCCCTGGTTGGGGAACTAAGATCCCACATGCTGCAGGGCAACTAAGCCTACATGCCACAACTACTGAGCCCGTGTGCCACAACTACTGAGCCAGCATGCCATAACTACTGAGCCAGCGTGCCACAAACTACAGAGCCCATGTGCTCTGGAGCCCGCACGCCACAACTAGAAAGAAAACTCGCACACCGCAACTAGAGAGAAGCCCTGGCACCCCAATGAAAGACCCCGCATGCCGCAACGAAGATCCCGCATGCCGCAACGAAAACCCGACACAGCCAAAAATAAAACATATATAAATTTAAAAAATAACATTATATATTTTTAAATAACATTATATATTTTTTAAAAGTCATAAAGTGAATCAAGAGTCGTGGTCCTGAGCAGGGAACCACACAAATGGGCTGGAGATAGACTTCAAAACTTAGTGAGACAAATCTGTCCTTCAGGGATATTATGTCCCTCATAGTAACTTGAAAATTTTCTTTAACTTTCAAACATTTAAAAAAATACAAGTAGCACATTAGGAAAAAAAATAATCATATACCTACTCTTGAAGAATCAGAAGATCTAACAAGATTTGGCCCACGTTCCCATGTGGTAAAAGGAGGCTGGAGTGGATGGGAAGTGTATCCTCTGCTTCCCTGAAGTCCCTACCGCTAGAGAATGCCTCTCATACTCAGCCAGTTTTGCTTATTTATACTACCTGGCAGACTCCTGAAGGAGTCTGTAACTCCTGAAGTACCAAAGTTCATAATATCAATATTTTGCTTAAAAAAAAGTGAACACACCCCATCTGTTTACTCACATACTCCACGCTGCTTTGGGGGGCTTTTTTCCAGAATATTGTGCCTTGTAAGGCTGTTTTTTCCTGGACTGTGTGAAGGGAATCACTTCCCCTCACCCCAGGTACCCTGCTTTGTTCACTGCATGGTCAGCTTGGGGTTTTCTGTTTGGTTACCAGCATTTGTGAAGAAGGACAGTGTGACCTCTGGGGTAGGAGGACCCTTGGAGTGAAGAAAGCCGTTAGGAAATCAATCCTAAAGTGATTTATTTCCAAGCAGTAGATAGCAAGGAGGCAGTGAATATTTATCATTTGGACAAGGCCTTAATAAAGATAAATTCGGAGTTTGAGTTCCCCTAAGGAAGTGGCTTTGACTTCCGACATATGCCAAAATGCACATCACACCTAATTAGGTGGTGTTCGAATATGCCTTGCAAGTGGCTATACTTAGGAAGTGGAGAGGAATGATGTGTTTGTCTGCACTGAGATGTGCCACTGATGGTCTGAAAATTCCTGGGGCTTTGAGACCAATGTCAAGAGTTAAATAAATCCAAGGATATCCCCAAAGCCAATAATGAAGGTGTGCTTGTTATAAAAACCTAGTCAGGACTTTGCTTAGCTGCAGCACAGAGGGCAAATGAACAGACTGACAGTTACATTCATGTGATGAATAAAATCATGCATGATTGGACTTCCCTGGTGGCACAGTGGTTAAGAGTCCGCCTGACAATGCAGGAGACATGGGTTCGTGCCCCGGTCCGGGAGGATCCCACATGCCGCGGTGCGGCTGAGCCTGCGTTTCCGGAGCCTGTGCTCCGCAACGGGAGAGGCCACAGGAGTGAGAGGCCCGCGTATCGCAAAAAAAAAGAAAAAAAAAGAAAAAAAAATCATGCATGACTTCTGGATTTCATTTTTATTGTCTCCTGTGTGCAGGTGGAGGGTCTCTGCATTTACCAAAAACAAAGGGGGTGGGAGAGTTTCAAGAGCAGACTCTGTACTCCAAATGATCTCAGAAAAACTGGTATTTCAGGTTCTCTGCCATGAGAATCAGGACTTGGAGGACCTGGATAAGGCCAGCCAGGCCTCTAGGGCACAAGATTTCAGGAGGCGCTCACTCTCAGGGTCCAGCAAGAAGAGGGTTATACTTGCCAAGTGGGCACCTCCTTAAATTTTGCTCCCTAGGGACCTAACTTGTCTCACCCTAGTCCCAACCCTGTTAGGAACTTTTTTTCTTAAGTTGTGATGCTATAAGATCTCACCAAGGAAGTGGGGAGGCCAAAAAATGTACAATAGTTACAAAATCATGTACAATAATGTGCACCTGCAGGTGACAAGCGAGGACCCCACGCTGAAGTTCTGTGCTGTGATTGGTGCCTTAGTCAACTGTACCAGTGGGGCTAGCAGCGACTAAGACTCATTTCTTCAACTAGGCTAAGAATCTCTAAGATCTTGGCTACATGATTTATTTGCTCGTGAAATCATTTTTCATACGGAGCCCCAAAGGGAAACTTCAGCCCTGTCTCATGTAGGACAATTTCCAAGTAGAAAACAGTTCCAGGTAGGGGTTTCATCCTGCCGGCAAGAGAAGAGAGACGGGAGACCTCAGGTCTTAAAGTTTCGCTTCCTGTGGCTCAAGTCAGATTACCAAGTATCCTCGGTTTTAAAACCCCAGCCTACTTCATGCCCTCTCCCTTCTCCTACTCCCACCCGAGGCCCAGAACGTGATTGCATATGTCAGGGCTGAGAAAAAGAACAGGCTAACATGGTGCCAAGCTGGGAAGAGTCATCCTCATCCAGCCTTAATTGGAACCCAATTTGAGACTTTCCAAACGGACGATCACTGAGTGCTTCCAGGTGGGAAAAAACGCCACCTCTTCAAAATTTATCAAGCTGGCTCATGAGGCTCTGTGGGCACTCCCCCAAAAACAAACAAAGAAACAAAAAACCACCACTCTTGTTGAACAGAGAGGCTCTCTGGAAATGAATTCCAAACACAGGGATTAGCATTTCCTTTCAAATGGTCACAGCACACGCAGGGGAAAGGTCCTTGATAAGATGTGGTTTCCATTTGCTAAATTCCACTTAGCTCAGCTCTCTGGCGGCTTCTCCCTCTGTTTGGCTGGGCCACGTGGGAGCCGGGCTTCCACTACGCATAGTCCAGAACTTGGCACAAGTTGTGCTGCCTTTTGAAAGTTTATGCTCAACATTCTGAATTAGTTGACAGTGCTCAATTATTCAAATATTGATACTTATTAAGTACCTCTAAATGTACAAGACCCTATTCCTGGTGCTGGAGGGAGGCAGGGTGAGAAAGATGCCAACGAGATCCCAAGTCTGCTATGAGAGTTAACTGTCTAGTAAGGAGGTTAAGATATGCACAGGAATAGCTAGTATGAAGTAGGAAAAGTAACAAAGTTGTGTTACTTTCAAGTGTACAGCCAAATGATTCAGTTATATCTATTCTTTCAGATTCTTTTCCATCATAGATTATTACAAGATCCTGAGTAGAGTTCCCTGTGCTATACAGTAGGGACTTGTTTACCTATTTTATATATAGCAGTGTGTATCTGTTAATCCCAAGACTCTAGTTTAACAAAAGCCACAGGGGATTCTGATAACACTTGACAGAGAAGCCCTAGGCTAGAATTGTTCAGAGGAAGGAGAAATGGTTTTCAGCTGAGGGGCACAAGAAACACCTGAAGGAGACATCACGAGTCAGATTTCAACAATGTGACAAACTGCTAGTTGGCTGCCAAAATTTGCCCTCCGTTTCAGACTACGTTGCCTAGCCTCTCTCAGGTATGTGCGAGTGTGTGGCTAATTTATTTCTCATGGAATGTGAGAAGTGGCATGTGCCACTTCCAGGCCTCGACCTTGAAAGAGTGGAGCTGTCTTATTCACTCTTGCCTCTTCTTCCAGCTGGAACCTGGATGAGATGGGCCAGCCTTGACCACTCAGATGAGAAATCACATCCTAGGAGATGGTACAGCAATAACTTTTTGAATTGACAACTTATAAAGGAAACTAAGCTCTGGAATGAAGACACAAAGCAGAGCCACTGTCATTCTGAAACACAACAGAACTGTCACATGAGAGAAAAATGAACTTCTGAATTTTTAAAGCCATTCTACTCTATGGTCGCTTAGCGCGCGCGCGCACACACACACACACACACCCACCAACAAGGGCCCTACATTTACCCTAACAAATGCAGACAGAGAGGTGGTGAAAAGGGTGTTATGGCAGGATGAAGGAGCAGCCTAAGTAGACACAGGGGTCTGTGTGAACGTGCACGGAGTGTTCAAGGAATCACGATAGTTTGGCTGGCCGGAGCATATGGTATGTGAAGTCATACTAGCGAACAGAGCTGGAAAGGTAAATTCAAAATTCAGATTATGGGATCTGGCACTCCAGGCCAGTGGTAACAGGGAGCCATAGCAGATCTAACAAGGGAATGAATAATGCTTGGGGAAATTATTCTGGCAACACTGTGTGTAATAAGTTGAAGTGGGGAGAGAAGAGAGGAAGTCCAGTTAAGCTTTTGCAATAGTCCAGCTGAAGAAAGGCAATGAGAACCTCAATGAGGTTAATTCCAGTGCAAGTACAGGGATGAAACTGGCTATTCTCAATTTCGGTATTCCTCCCAAAAACTCTGATAAGAAGCTTTGAGCTCTCAGAGGTGGAACTAATGATAGAATATCTAGTGTAGGGTAAAATTTGTTGCTCCAAATTCCATAGAGAAACAGTACATCACCATAGATCTTTGAATATGGACTTGAGAGAAAAGAGGAAAGAGATTAAAATAGGGGAAAAATTTCAAAACTTGAAAAAGCTCACTATTATATGGAAATGTATCCAAATATTATTTGGATTATTTTATTTATTTTATACCTAAAATTGTCTAGAATTTAAACTACAATTTTTGTAACTGAACTATTATCTTCCCAATGAGTTCCTCTCATTTCTGAGCTATTTTCTCTAACTGTCCACAGTAAACACCTAACATCTGACCTTTAGTTTCTTTGTCCCAGGCTCTATTATACAGCTAAAGACATGGGAAACCTTTCAATACTCTCTTCACTAAAGCCAAGTAGTTTGTTTATAGTTTAAATTTAAAAGTGCCCTTGTACTTTGGCTTTTCAGAAAATTTAGATGTTGTATATGAGTTATGCCTTAAAGCATGGCTCAGCCATACTAAAAAAAATAAATGAGTTTAATGATAAATATACTCCAAGTTGGTGACTGGTTAGAATTCCAGGATTATAACAGGATCTAACTGAAGCGCTCCTGAGGGTGCGAGCACACAAATATTGAACTTGAAAATTACAGGCTTCAAGAGTGTAGAGAGTGCGCTAAGAAAGTTGATTGAAATCAATTACCCTCCTGAAAGTTGGGAGGTATTCAGAGAACAATTAGGAGGAGTCCAATCCATATTCATTAATACAGAGTGGGTCCCCAAATGACAGATACCTGCTGTGATTAACAAGGTTAAAAAAAAAAAGACAGCCTCATAGAAACAGGTGTGGGGAAGGCTTACAGAGCACAATAGACAGTAACATTCTTAAATTATTTTAGAAAGAAGCTGCAATCTAATTCATGATGAAATGTTTTTTGTTTTTTGGGGTTTTTTTTGCGGTATGCGGGCCTCTCACTGTTGTGGCCTCTCCCGTTGCGGAGCACAGGCTCCGGACGTGCAGGCTCAGCGGCCATGGCTCACGGGCCCAGCCGCTCCGCAGCATGTGGGATCCTCCCGGACCGGGGCACGAACCCGTGTCCCCCGCATTGGCAGGCGGATTCTCAACCACTGCGCCACCAGGGAAGCCCCTGTATTTATTTTTAATAGGAGCCGAAGTGAGGGGGCTCTGGTTCAGGCATGTTACCCAACACAGTGAGGAAATGACAAAGCCTCCTTTGCCCCTGCCCATCCATGGCTTAATTGGTAACTTGATAATAATCCATATGGTAGCTCAGGCCCCAAACATAGAGAGAGGAGGGAGGCTTCTGCCTGGGAGGAGGTCTCTGGCCAGAAAGCTCTCCCCTGCTGGGCTACCATCATCTGGACAGTCTCAGAATTCACTTCAGCCTTAAAAAGTAAGGAATCCAGAGCTCTGGGTTCTAATCAAAGGCCTACCATCTATTTGCTGAGGGTCCTTGAGGGTATCATCAACTTCTCCGTAAAATGGTGATATTGGGTTGGCCAAAACGTTCGTTCACGGTTTCCCATTAGATGTGGGAAATAACATCTTATGGAAAAAACCCAAACCAACTTTTTGGCCAACCCAATACTTGTCCTGCGAACCACACAAAAAAAGGTGTTTAATAATCAGGTGTGACTGTATGTATGAAAGTTGATCATTGCTGTGCAGTGCAAGGAATTTTTACTGTTTTGCTACTTTGTAATAGCAGCAGACTATGTGCTAGGTTCTGTGCTAAGCACTTAGTATTCATCAATAACTTACTCTTCATAACTACCCTATGGAAATGGGTTCCATTATTTATCCCATCTTACAGATAAAGAAACTGAGCCTCAGACTTTAACATACAAGATCACACAGCTAGTAAATGGTAGCACTATGATGTGAGGCCAAGGTGTTTAATTCAAGAGCCTATTCTCTAAACCACTGCATTCCAATACCTCTTGACATTAATACTGGATATCTGCATATTATTTTGCCTCCTCCAGGCTGTTATTCCTCTGATGAGCTCCTTCTACACTTCATAGCTTACCATGTACTTTCATACACCTTCTCATTTAATCAACACCACAGTCTTCTGAAGTAGGGAAATCATTCCCTGTATCATGGAAGACTCGGGGGAAGTGACTTGACCAAGGTCACACAGCTAGTAAGTGTTAAGTATTCTTGACAATACACTGAATCTGCCTTACCAATTTGTTCCCTGGGTACATGGAGATCAGAAAATGTTTCCTGGGCCATCCAATGTGGGTATTCTATTCTCTGGGAATATTTTTTTTTCATCTAAATTCCATAATATTTAGAAATAGCAAGGCTCATAAGGTGTCAGAGCACAAAACAAGCACAGCTAAAAATTAGGGTCCGGGCCAAGCTCTAGTGAGGCGCCATAATGGGGAATCTGAGGATCCAAATACATTCACCAATGACAATCCTAGAAGCAGGTTGAAGATCTAAGCCATTTTTGAGAGACTGCACCTCCTAAGCCCTTCAAGGGTAAATCCATAGACAAGCATGATTCATGAGCATTTAAGCACAGCTTACAAAAGGACTTATTTGTGGAGATTTTTAACTGCAAAGAGTGACTTGTTTGAATGCGGAATACAGCATCGATCAATGACTGAAGCTCAGAATTAGGTGACCCCCCTTCAGCAGATTTCAAGTCAACCCTGAATCTCAGCCATCAATATATCCCCCCTCCCCACAGCCGCCCCCGAAGGCAAATGAAGTACACCGGAAAGGGAGGTAAATCTTCCTTGGGGCATTTCCCTTCTAGCTCAAAGCTCTCCAGCTCCCCAGTGCCCTCCTGCTGCGTCCCAGTGCCAGCACCATCTGGTATTACCCTCCCTGCAGAATCTCCTGTCTCTCACCTACACTTACCTGTCTAAGTGACTCCTTTCCTTAGGGTAGCAGGTGGGATTGCAAACAGCTCTGAGAAATTAATTACAACTAATCTGGCTTTTTGTTGTTTTTTTGTGGTTTTCTTGGCCACACCACATGGCATGCAGAACTTCCCTGACGGGGGATCAAACCCATGACCTCTGCAGTGGAATCACAGAGACTCAACCACTGGACCGCCAGGGAAGTCCTAATTTGTTAATGGCTGAAAATGAGTTCCGTTCTTCAGCCCTACATCTATCCCACTCTAGAAAACAGGAGACAGCATGGTACAGTAAAGGAAAGCTGGCCTAAAAATCCACCAGATTGAAAGTCAGAACAACAGAGTCCTAGTTCAAGGTCTCGGTGTTTGAGCTGTGTGATTTATTCTTTCTGGCATCAGTTTCTCAATTGTGACCAGAACCTGCTACCCATTCAGGGATTACCAGCACTGCCCTGCATGCCTCCTGCGATCTGGGCTTAGCCCAAAGTGAAGAAGACGTATATCGGATTTTTGTATGTTTTTCTACAGAATAAGACTGGCTTTACCTATGCTTATACACATTTCACTACTCTCTAGGAGAAGCCCTCTCCTTCAATTGAGTCTGACTCTGTAGTTCAAAGAACTGATGGAAAGAGAATGGCTGAACCATTCTTCGAGTATTTTAACTTTAACTTTCAGTCCAATCTTACAGAGTTGTAAATGCCAAGATAAGAGTTTAGGACTTGATTCTCTAGGACAGCAGGAAATCATGGAAGCTTTCTGAGCAGAGGAGTGACAGAAATAGGGTGTTATTTGGAATACTAAATACTTAAATGATCACTCTACGGGCTAACACCCATGCCAAGAGCCTTACCACATCACCTAATCCGTAAAACAACACTGTGAGCCAGGTACTTTCACCCAAATTTTTACAGAGGAGGAAACTGAGGCACAGATAGGTTACAGAACTTGTTTAAGGCCAAACAACTATTAAACCATGAATCTGGGATATAATCCAGGTGGGTCTGATTTTAAAGCCTATGTATGCTCTTTACCACTGTAATGAGCAAGGCAGTCCACTTGCCTGTTGAGATTCAAACCCAGGGAGCATCAGGAAGGAAACAAAACGCTTCCATCCCATCTCACCCGTCTCCACCCGCCTCCAACTGCCAGGTGCCAAACGTTTCATACAGAGATTTAGCCCGTTAACTGAGTCAGTCCCCCTTCTATGCAGTGGCTCTTGGAGCTCCCATCAGTCATTCCCCCTTTATGAAGGAGCAGTTTTCCACGCTCTCACAGACTAGGATTTAACAGAGGTCGGGCAGAAGAAAGGCTGCAGGCTCTGGGAATCTAGGAGGAGAGGAAAAAGGAAGGGACAGGCCATCAAGGGGATAAAAGGGAGGAAGGAGGCTAGGAAGACAGTGAAGATGAGGGACTACCAAATTTCCTGACTTCGTCATTTTGCCAGGGGTTGGTGTGCATATTATAGAAAGCAAGCTGAGCAGCGTTCCTTCTGACCTGGAATGAAAAGAGAAGGAATGTTCCTCAATATTCTAACCCGTCAAACTAGTGCAAAGATTCCGTTTTGCCACTAAAAAAAACTGGCTCAGCTGGCCAAGAAGATGGAGTTCTCAAAACTGTTGCCTCGGTTAACAGCATCTCTACTTCTGTTGTCATTTCTTCCCTCATACCTCATTCCCGACTCACATATACCACCTTCAATTTCTGAGCAGATTAGGGCCAAGTGTAGCTGCTCTCCTGATTTTGTGCGTTTCTTGAGGAAGGCAGTGAGCACTTCTAGACCTAAGTAGCAGTGGCAGCCACGGGGATATAAGGGTCCTAGAGCTGCCTCACCTGTTTAGTGCATCCAGGCTCTAATAGCCTATGAGATGGCTGTTCAGAGACCTCAGCTGAACACAGACCCTTACAAGGTAGGGAAATGACAGTGTGGGGAGCTCATACATCAGAGGTGAGACCTTGATGCAGAAAAGACTCTATGGCTGCTATGACTTGCTTCAGTGGCTGGACTTTACACACACTCTGGACTCCAGCAGAGTTGTGTAAAATTTCCCTAAATTCAAAAAAATATTTTTACCTCTTACTATTTGTCAAGCAGGCACCAGGAGACACATGAGACCACAGAGATGAAGAAAACACAATCCCCGACAACCCCAACCCCCAACAACCCCACCTTAGTAGCCATAAGCTACCTCATATATCTGTTATTGGACTCACCATTTCCTCGCAAACCGGAGGGGAAGATCCTTGAGGACAGCGAATATCCTTGTTTCTCTAGTGCCTATTACAATGGCTGGTCCATTGCAGAAACTCGATGTGTAATCAGGAAGAACAAATCTGACTCCACACTGGATCGGTTTCTTTCACTTTAACCTTTGTATTCGATCACACGAGCTCAAGCAGGCATGAAACCGAGCAGGACCCTGCGGGGCCCTCTCAAGTACATATCCTGCCTGTGTCCCTCATTTCTTGTTTGTAGGAAACAGGCTTCATTCAGCCTCCTAGACCTTCCCTGAGTTCCAAAGGGCAGATTCAAACAGTTGCTAATCAGGGAACGGAGGGAATGCAAAACAAAGGAGGAGCAGTCCAGAAACAATAGTGCAGGGCTTCCCTGGTGGCACAGTGGATAAAAATCTGCCTGCCAATGCAGGGGACACAGGTTCGTTCCCTGGTCTGGGAAGATCCCACATGCCGCGGAGTAACTAAGCCTGTGAGCCACAACTACTGAGCCTGCACTCTAGAGCCCGTGCTCCGCTACAAGAGAAGCCACCGCAATGAGAAGCCCACGCACTGCAACGAAGAGTAGCCTCCGCTCTCCACAACTAGAGAAACCCTGCACGTAACCCAACGCAGCCAAAAATAAATAAGTGAAAATTTTAAAAACAAAAACTTAAGAAACAATAGTGCAGCAGTGGGGCAAGTTCCCGGTTCCTCCGGAAAGAATATACGAACCAATATCTTTGAGTTCTACTGCAGGAACTAAAGGCGCCCACCCAGGTGGAGGATGTTATCTTCAGGCTGAGCACGAGGTTCCTGGAGCACCGCCCTGCTACCTCACCACCAACCAATCAGAAGAAAGCCACGCACACGTTGCAGCCCTCACTCCAAATTTTGCCCGTGAAAACTTCTCCCCGCAAGCCACCAGGGAGTTTGGGGGTTTTTGCGCACAAGCCACCTCTTCTCCTGGCTCAGCCCTGCAATAAACCTTTCTCTGCTCCAATTTCCAACATTTCAATTAGGCCTCACTGTGCATCGGCCACGGGAACTTGTGTTTGGGAACAGGCAGGCAAATGAATCGCTAAGGGCGTGTGGCCTACAGCGTAAAATATACATAATGGCCCCTTTCTGTGAACCCTGCCTCCCACGCTTCAGCCTTAAATTAAAATACATTTGTCTGTAGCTCAAGGCAACATCTCAACCAGGCCAACGTTTGAAAGGCCGCAGGAACAAAAAATGTAACTAATCCCCTCCAGGTCTGGTTGGCACCAAGAAATTGGCCAGGTCTATTGCCTTTTGACCTTTCCTCCCGCCAGCACCTCCCCTCTTTGTAGCGCAAAAGAAACTAGCGTCCAAACCCGGGCAAGATGGTACTTTAGGATGGTAAGCCCACCATCTTCTCGGTTTGCTGGCTTTTCCAAACAAAGTCTGTTCCTTGTCTCAACACCTCATCTCTCGATTTATCAGCCTTTCGTGGGGTGAGCAGTACCAGCTTGCATGCGGCAACAAATACAGGTGACAACCAAACGGGATTATAAATAAAGAGAATCCTACTTTTTCACTAACGCGAGAGACTTGCATTTTCCTAATGGATCTTCAATAAGTCATGGCTGCAAACGCTTTCGTTTTGACTCCTCTCCGTCAACGGTCTATGATATGTTAACAAAGCACAAACAAACTCAGGAAGCACCTTCAATTTTTAGTAACCCTTTTGTACCCTAAAAAATAATCCCCGCAATAACGTAGTTTATCTTTAAAGTAAGTTTGACAAACCTGGTCTTCCTAAAGCCGGGCCGCCTGCAGTAGCAACTTCTTCCAGCCCCTCTTCCATCAAGCAACCTCCCAGATTTAAATATACCCCGGAGGAAAACACATTCCCTCCCAGCAACTGTTGCGTGAACCCACAGCTGCTGCCTATTGTTAGGCAGCAGCGCAAAGCAATCAGACTTTCTTTGTATCAGCTGAAAAAACAAGAAAATCACACATCCACGCCTAACTGCTCACACCTGTGCTCGCAAAGGTGGCAGCAGCTCTGAGCATCTTGTGACTGAATCCGGAAAATTGTCTACTTCAAGCAAAGTGACTCTCAGTAAGCTTCAGACTTCTCTGCCTGCTACATATGATTTGGAATACACATATTTGTTCCTTTTTCCTGGTAATCTTTCAAGTCTAAGCTCTACCCAGTACAGGACTTCCAGATCACAGCTATAAGCAGAGATCCCAGACCTAGAACTTCAGTGGTCAGTTGGCAAGTTGGCCAATAGGACCTCCTTAAGTGCAGAGAGACTTCAAGAGAGAAACTGAAACTCAACCCATAAGCAGACTCTGTTTCCAAAAAATAATGGCACCAACTTACTGTGTGCTTACTATACGCCAGGCACTGTTTTAACCGTTGTCTCAGTTCTTACAGGTAAGGGAAGTGAGGCATAGGTCTGCTAAGTAACCTGCCAAAGATTGCACAGCTAACAGGTGTGAACCCAATTAACTCCATGTGTTTTTTTAATTAATTTATTCAACTCACTACTCTTAACACAATTAAAAATACTTATCTTAAACCAATTATAATTTACTGATTTTAAATCAACAGAGCCTTTAAATTAGTAGAATTTTTATTCATTTATCTTTGCCATAGACTCCAAATTCTCTAGGTGTGGCCAATCATCAGGAATCATTCCAACTCTCTGCTCCCTTCATCCCTACCTATCAAAATCCTATACACCTTCAAGATCTAACTCAAATACTCCCTCCTCTCTGAACGTTTTTCTAGTCATGTAGCTAGATACAATCTCTTCTTCCTCATATTTCAGTTGAGAACTACATTTACATCTTGCTGTGAAACAAAGAAGTGAGAACAGTGAGAGATGTGGGGAAAAAAAATGTAAAGTAGAAGAGATGTCGGAATAGTCCCAGCATAAGAAATAAGCCAGAAGGAAATATGTATAACTACCACAAATCTACATGGTAAAGGAAGCTGGGAAGAGTGTGAACCATTTGG
Source organism: Mesoplodon mirus (assembly GCF_964341445.2). NCBI lineage: Eukaryota > Metazoa > Chordata > Mammalia > Artiodactyla > Ziphiidae > Mesoplodon > Mesoplodon mirus. The sequence continues at coordinate 110,637,166 of NC_138981.1, forward strand.
CATGAGAATGTGCCAGGATGAAAACCACAAGGTCATAAAGAGGACAACTATTAATTGCTAATATCCTGATCACAGGGTCAAGCGAACAATGGGAATCCAGCATAAGAGTCAAAATGATCAAATAATTTAAATTGGTAAATGTCAGAACATAAAGTCAAAAAGAGTCAACTAATGGAAAGAGAATAGTCAAAACCATACAGAAAGTTTAATTACTTAATGCAGTATAATAAGTGGTCAGCTGGTTTAATGTCAAATTACTTCAGTAGAATTTGGGGCAAAAAGTATAATTTTGGAAGACATACCATTATTGACTGGCTCTTCCAAGGTAGGAGAGGAGTAGCTTCATTGTATAACACGCTAACAATTTTTTGGATCCATCATATTTTCACATTCTATTAATCATCCTGTTGATTTTTTGTACAATACCTCACTTGGTAGTCAACAGACTAGAGAATCCAAGCTGTACCTAGATCTTTTTTTTTTTTTTAATGCTTAGAAACCTTGTCAAAATCCTATAATGAGAGGACATGGTCTAGTCAGAGGGAAGGTCCACATTTGGCACAAAGCTTTGTGAAGGGACCTGATTCAGAGTTCTAGTCCTTAGCCCATTTCTTATAGTTGGGATCTGCCCAAACTCTCAATCAGTGGTTCCCATATGCCAGCTCATGGAACCGTGTCAGTCTGTGATAGAGTTTACCCCTGCTGGGGATGAAATGAAAACAAAAACAAAGATAACAAAGACTAAATTTAATTATGCTTTTGTTCTTAATTTGTGATTTATTTTTTTAATTTTGTTTTTTATAGCGACTAAGTTAGTCATATAATTTAATGTAGTCAACTAAAATGGTTGTTTTTATTTTAATAGTCCAGCCTTCCTGCTTGCTTGTTTTTAAACTGCCTTCTCTTTCATCAAATAATAATAGTAGTTGGTATTTGTGTGTGTGTGTGTGTTGTGTGTGTGTGTTCTTACATGGCAAAATAAATTCCTGGCAATTTAATATTAGTTCTCCAAGTATATACCTACATTTACCTATACACACACAGACACACACAAGTTTTTTTTTCAACTGGCCTGGGAACCTCTGCTCAGAAAGATGTTGATAAATTTAACAAGGGTATGGAAGGATTAGCGCAAACCAATTCCAATTAACAGCTAAACTCAGCAGTCTTATCCTGCTGGTGGTAGGAGGCCATTTTCTTCAAGTACAAAGGACAGTAAATTTTATTTAGTTGAGTTCCTCAATAATATAAATTTCTTACAAGAGTCCATCATAGGGAAATCTATGAATTAATATTGTTAAGCTAAGGTATTATTAAGACACATTACTTATAATCCCTTCCATTTAACGCACAGAGCATGTAAATATGAACCTTCTAAAGAGGGATGCATTCATATATTTACCCTTGAATCAGGCACTCCCATAATGCAGCATATTTGTATTTATAGATTTTTTTTCTTTGGAACTCAGCCTCACAGACACTTCAGCGCAGTCTCTCGCCATCCTTTTGCAGCTTCCTGGTGGAGATGACATTTGCTCAGCTAGAGAATAGACACTTTCTGGTTGAGGTGCTCATCACACTGATACCCCAAGGCCTGGCTGATTTGCTGTCAGAGGACTCCAGCTGTTTAGCTGCCGTGATGTGTCTTTCATAGGAAAAGACATTTCCTGGAACATCAACAGCTTGTTAAGGACTGGGGAGTGCAGGGGAGAAAACTTGAAACTTTGGAGGAACAGAGTGGTTTGAACTTGGAGGAGGCATGAAGACGCCCCCCATCTGTGTTTGAAAGACTCATTTTCAGAGCTAACCTTACAATTTGTGATGAGGAACCCTCCACAGCTTAGAAGGCTGAGTGTTGGTAGGAGAAGCAGTTCTATTACCCACCCTAGGGGTGAGCAGATCGGATGAGGATATAAAACTCATCAAAGAAGCTAGAAAACTCATGAAATGGTCAGCAATATCACTTCAATCCGATTTTCTTTGTGCCTTGATTTCTGAAAATCAAGGATGAAGAATACTCTCGGGCACACTTATAAGACCCAGAGGGCAAAAAACTGACCAAAGATCCCTGGATTCTAAAGGCCCCTTTAGGAAACAGAGTTGGTAGCCAGAGCAGGCAGGATGGAGGAGGAAACAGAGGGCTAACGAAGCTGTGCTTGCCAATCTGAAGCCCAGGTGGGCCAATTAGCTCTGCTTTCTTCCACAGCCACCGACTGACCCCTGAATTCTGGCCAGTCATCTCAGGTCTGTGCCATTGGTCACAGGGGTCACCGAGAGAAGGTGGTTGGCTCCAAGTGTCACCTCTATGTATGAGGGGCAGCACAGCAACACTTCAGGGCACCAAGTTCTATTTACTGGCCTGCTGGAGTCCTTCTGTCCCCATCCTTTCCACCATCACAGCTCTTCTCATTCTATATTGTCATTGTCGCATTTCCTATTTGTTTTTCCCACTAAACTGGGCTCCTGGAGAACAGAAACGGTGTCTTACTCAACTCTGTAACCCTGGCGCCTCACACAGTGTTGGCACGTAGTAAGTGCTGAATAAATCTGTGCCGAATGAGTGTTGAAGGGCTTCAGGGTTCCCAGCCATTGTCTTATAATAACTCACTGGAAAAAAAATTCATTTTTTCTGGAAAAAAAATACCGAAAGGAAATTCATGTAATTCACTCTGAAAATTTGAATGGATAAAAGTCTTTGCAAAAATATTACCTATGTGTAAGGGACAGATGTGGGTAGTAACAAATGAAGTAGTCTGCCAGGGTAACATCAGCCTCGAAAGGTTGCTGATCAGTGGCCTAACCGTGGCTTGTGCAACTCCATATTCAACAAAACTTTTTGAATAAAAAAAATCATAATCTGCATTCACAATGTTGATATTTTGGCCCCAAATGTCAGTTGGGAAAATGTCAAGAGGAGGAATACCCAATGAGTTAGCTACTATTAGCATGTCCATTTTACAGAGAGAGAAACTGAAAGTCAGAGTGTTTATGTGATTTTCCCAGTCACTTTAAATGCCAGAGAGCCAGGATTCAAACCCAGGTCTTAGTTTTTTTCCAAAATTTTATTTGTAAAAATTTTTTAAATACAGAAAAGTTGAAGGAGATTGAAAATCATAAACTCACCACCTAAATTCTATAATTAGCATTTTTCTATATTTGTTTTATCCATCCATCTATCCCTCTATTCATTGATAAATCCATCTTAATTTTGGTGCATTTCAGAGTAATTGTAGACATCAACATACTTCAGCCTACATGCTATATGATTATAGCATGCATATCATTAACTAGCATTTAATATTTGTTTGCACAGCTTTTTACATAAAATTTACTTATAATGAAATGCACAAATCTTACATGTATATTTGCTGGGTTTTAACAAATGCATACACTTAGCTACCCAAACCGCTATAAAGATTTAGAACATTGACGTCCCCCCTAGAAAGTTCCCTCCTGCCACTTCCCAGTCAATCCTACCTCCATCCCCAGAGGCAACTACTATTCTTACATTATTCCACCATATTTAGTTTTTCCTGTCCTACAGTGTATATAAATGGAATCATAAAGTACATACTCTTTTAGGTAATAATTCATCTATGCCATTTTGTAAATCAGTATTTTGTTCCATTTTATCATCGAGGGGTTATGAATATATCCCACTTTATTTATCTATTCTGTTAATGGATACTGTTTCCACTTTCTGGCTATGAGAAATACTGCTGCTATGAACATTCATATACAACTCTTTGTGTGGACATATATTTTCACGTCTCTTAGGTATATACCTAGAATGGAATTGAATGGTCATAGGGTAGATATATTTTTAGTTTTATAAGAAGTTGCCAGACCCTTCTCCCAAAGTGGTTGTACCATTTTAACACTCCCACCAGCAATGTGTGCCAGTTTCAATTCCTCCACATCCTCACTAACACTTGGCTTTATCACTCTTTCAAATTTTAGTCATAGTGGTAGGTATGTGGTAATATCTAATAGTCTGACTCAGATATTTGTTTTATTTCAAAATGATTGCTTTTACAGCCTTACTACACAGATGTATGTACGTATATAAAAAATAACCAGATATTCACAGTACAAGGCACAATGCGAGAAGTGCAATATAAATGAAGTACCAAAACATCACAGAGGAGGGAGCTAAGACTTTCAACTGAGATGTTCAGTAGGTTTTCATGATAAATGATATTTATGTATTTATTCAAAATATTAAGAACTTATTAGGTACTGGTATATATATATATATATATATATATATATATACACACCAGTAACCAATATAACAATATAACAGTAACTAAAACTACAAGGGTCCCTGTCATGGAATATAAATTCTAGTGGGGTGAGGGGACACAATAAACAAACAAGTAAAATGCATTTCAGATGGTGATATAATACAGGGTAAAATAATTTGGGGTGGGAAGGTAGGAAGAGCTGACAGCAGGTGGCTATTTTATATAAGATGCTCAAGGCATTTGAGATGGACCCTGAAGAATTACGGGGATTCAATGTGAAGGAGATAAGTGCAGGAACTTCAAGTGGGGAAGGGTACACACACAGAAAGCATTGTATAGTAGGAAAGGACAAAGGCTAAGGTGAGTGTGCTAGGAACCTCAGGTCCATCTTGGAGCATAGTGGGAGAAGAAGCCAGAAAGACTGGGGAGGGCCATTTAGGGATCCTGTACCTATTTCAGCAGGCAACAGAGAGATAACTAATGGATTTGAGCAAGAATGAATCTAATCATCATCTGAAACTAATTATGTATGTCAATTTCTAGCTCAGTAAAAAAAAAAGAACCCAACCACAACCACACTATAGGAAAATTGAATTTGTGGCATTCTATTCAGTTGAGTAAACATTTTGCAGTATCTATTATGTGCTTCACAGAGAGGACGGTAGGAAAGATGAACTAAAGACTATGGTGGAGAGTAGGGGACCTCATGAGTCATCTGCTATCATTGTCCAGGCTTAAGGCAATGAACATCTTAACAAAGGATGTGGAAATGGTAATTGAATGATGGAAGACTTATTGAGGAGGCAGAATTGAGAGCCCTGGTGACTGGATGTGGTGACGGGAAAGGTGCTAATCTCTCTTCTGCTTATAGCATATAGCTACCCTCCAGTAGCAGCAAATTTGAATACTGGCAGTAGTTCCCATATAGAATGGGGCCTACCTCTTGTAGAAGTGGGTCTTTTTCCCTTGCCTTTGCTAGAGTGTGGCCCTCTACCCACCACTCTAGAGTAACTGTGTCTGTTTGAACATTTGTGCTTCTAGGCAATATCATAGGAATCGCAACCACGTAGGCCACGGCATCCAAGAGAATGAAAAATGCTTACTGGGATTTTTGCACATGGCTAAAAAGGTGGTTATTTCCAAGGAATATCAAAAGGAAATACCAAGGAATGTCATCACCACCACCAAAATTCCTTCTTCCACTAACTTGTCAAATGCCTGACAGTTTCACCATTCAGTGAGAGAATTCAGAGACAGGCATTCAACATTTAGGCCCTTCTGGAATCGTGTGCATTGAAATTATATGGAAACATTTTTGCTTGAGAGAAGCAAGAGATTGGAATGGGTTCATGTATCTGGTGCCTCAATTACCCTTTTTCACTGAGTAGAATAAGGCCCTCAGAGAACAGGACTCTTGAGGTAAAGTGAAGATGGGTGGTGGGGATATTAAGAGAGTCTACAACAGGAAACAAGCCCAGATAGAGCTCCAACTTGTGGGTGTCTGGGTGCCTATGCCAGTCAGTCAAGGCTATGAATGAACGAGAGAATGGGTCACTAGAAGGCAATCTTAGCAAGATATCTTCTTCAAAGATTTTCCCGTCATCAAAGTGCTGGGTGTGGAAAGTCCAAAAAGGTAAGAATCACTGACCTAACTAATAAAGCTTTATCTGCAATAAATCAAAGCTCTGAAACTTAAAAATGCCAGTGTCGGACTTCCCTGGTGGCACAGTGGTTAAGAATCTGCCTGCCAATGCAAGGGACACAAGTTCAAGCCCTGGTCCAGGAAGATCCCACATGCCGTGGAGCAACAAAGCCTGTGTGCCACAACTACTGAGCCTGTGCTCTAGAGCTCGCGAGCCATAACTACTGAGTCCACGTGCCACAACTACTGAAGCCTACACGCCTAAAGCCCGTGCTCCGCAACAAGAGAAGCCACCACAGTGAGAAGCCCGCGCACCCCAACGAAGAGTAGCCCCCGCTCGCCGCAACTAGAGAAAGCCCGTGTGCAGCAATGAAGACCCAACGCAGCCATAAATAAATAAATACATTTATTTTTTAAAAATGCCAGTGTCATATAACTTAGGTTCCTGGCCCAAGACACCTGACCATCTTCTGCATGCGTCTCAAATATTTCCTCCTCCAGCACCCTCCACTCTCTCAAAATGCGGTACTTACGGAATCACTGAGGAGAGCCTCCTTGCTCACCTCTTGTTCAGCACCTGCTACATCCATGTCCGCATACTTAGTGAACACCCGCTACTTGGTTAAAGAGGCTGCAGCCTTTCAGAGCAGTGCGGGGAGGGTGGATCTCAACTCACCATGTGTCAGAGTAATGAATAGGGGAAGCGAAGCGAAGTGAAGCCAATGATCGACAGCAGCAGTAGCTACAAGGAAACCTCCAACCAACCTTCACACTGCTAGCTTTAACTTAAAAGCCACTGAAGAAAAGGGACCTGTGTGTTACAGGACAAAAGGCAGTGCCTGGGCAGAGTACACATTGGATCGATGTGTGTTGAGTGAAAAAGTCAGAAAAGTAGCATGAGGCCAGGTAGAGATGCCCAGTGACCAGAGGTAGATATTTGCTTTTTGGAGAAAAAAAAAATCCTGCACCTCCCACTCCATTCTGTAGCATCTGGTTTTTCTTCTAAATGCATGAAACTGTCTCTCTTTTGTTCCTTTATTAATACTTAAGAGATGCATCCATTTCCATGGGATCTGACTGTGGGTGTACCTGCCGGTGACTGTAGCATCACTTCTTGTAATCCAAAGAATGAGCCTGGCTTACATGGGAGACCCACTGATTTGGACCCTACACACATGTAATTGGTGATGACTTAACCAGTGGCTACTATAAACAAGCTAATCAGGCATCTACTTAATCTATTCAAAGAAATATTCAGCTAACCAATTATGGAAAACCCAAGAATAAATCATGTTAAGATGTTTAAGTGGCTCTTCTAAGCACCCATATGCCAGGCAATAGAATATTTAAATGCTTCACTAATTAAGACTTGTCTCCACTCAGCATCTCCATCATTTGTTCCCAGTCACTGATCACATATCTTAGTCTATGAAATATGGAGAGTGATATGGCTGCACAGGTATAGCTAATGCTAGGTGGTCCCTGAAAAGCTTGGAATTTGAGCTGAGAGACAAAAGCCCCAAGAGACTGCCTTAAAATGTGGAGAGTTCTCTGAAGTCAAACAAGGATATTCTCATGAGTTTAAAAAAAGAATAAGAATCTTTATCCACTTCAGTTAAACTCTATCACTCTGTACATGGTTTCCACTTGTTATATGCCACTAGGATCTGCTCTACCTTGGGAAAAACAAAACACTTCTTTTAGGTCTGTAGAGATGTCCAAGTAGCTTCTAAAATGAAGTGAACACTCCAGGTAGTTTATCTTCCCATTTATGGAGAAAGAAGCCTTTTCTAAGTACTTTAACAGAAGTCTTTAAAACATATTCCTCAAGTGGGGGAGAAGAGAGAGAGAGAGAGAGAGAGAGAGAGAGAGACTGAGATCACGGAAGACCTGGGAGTCGAGACCAAAATATGAAGGCTAGAAATCACAGCCCCTGCTTGCCAAAGTATACCTAGGTTGAGATTAGCAGGACCAGTGGGTTCTCTGTCTTAACAAAGGTAATCCAACTTATTATATCCCAGGTGAGATTGGAAATGATGAAATATTTAGGAAGAGAAAAAGAACAGAGTCCGTCTCTAAATAACCAACAATAGCTTTAGTTCTGAAAATAAACAATAAGAAGAGCAGTCATGGCAATCCAGGGACAATAAGGCAAGTAAGAATAAAAGAATAAAACAGAATGGAATATTTTCCCTTACTGTGGACTATGGAGAGAGAAACTGGTAACATGGAAAGGCCCAATCTGAACGCTAAGGAAGAGAGAAAAAGCTAGAATGCCAGTCTCTGCCTTTACATTTCCTTTCCAACCCAGCTTGCTTTTAGCACCTCAGAGAAAAGAGGAGACCATACATAGCAGGGAAAGTGCTATATTTCTTGATACTGAAACGGCAGTCAGGAGACCTATCCTCTGGTCCAGCTCTGTGCCTTCCTGGCTGTGTGACTGTGGGCATTTCACTAAACTTCTCATGACTCCAGTTATCTGGTGTGTAAAATAAGACTCTTGGTTTAATTGTGTAACTATGTATACAATGCAATTGTGTAAAATATTTCAAAGCTCCTTAAATATTATAAAACATTGCATGATATTATAACTGCTCTAATATTCTATGTTCAGTGATCCCATGTACCCAAGAAATAATTTCCAGACCGCAGAGATTCAGCTGAGGAGAGAATGTACATGTGTGTGCGTGCACAGAGAGGGAGGAGGGGAAGAGCGCACAAGAAAACCAACCAGAAGAAAATAGATGGTTTAAAAATAAATTGATGTCTAGTTACTTTGATTTACTCTAAAGAAGTCTGCAACCTAGATAGGTCGCAGCCCAAAAAGTCTTTCTTGGACACGCACTCAGATTGTCAACACAAATCCTGCCTCAAAGTCATGCAAAGGAAATTCTCTTGTGAGCTTTTAAATCTTCATCAGCTGCTACGTTGAAAACGAAGGTTAGATGAGCTACATGGTGGGGAATAAACCAACAAGACCCTATTTCTATACCGTATTTACATGGTGTTCGAGTGTAATAGAAATCTTGCTTTCTTATTGGCAAGATGAATATGATTTTTAGAAGACAAAGAACCAATCCATACTCAGTACAGGGTTTGGCAAACATTTTCTGCAAAAAACCAGATAGTAAATATTTTAGGCTTTGCAGGTCATACACTGCCTCCGTCACATCTTCTTCGGGTCCGTTTTTTTGTTTTTTTATAATTGTTTAAAAACCTGAGTAGAAAAACAGGCCGTAGGCTGGATTTGACCTGCTGGCAGTAGTTTGCCAAGCCCTGCCTTAGAAGAATTCTAAGCAATCAAGCAACAGTAGTAGTGAGACCACAAATCTACCAAGTGTTTAAGTGACCGAAGTTAACTGGACTTTGAGCAGATGAATCTATCAAGCTACGTTCCAAAAGAACTGTGGAAGAATGTATAAGCTAGGCAGCATGTTGAGGCCCTTAGAGAACAGCCACAGCATTTCTTCGAAGTATTAATACTGATATTATTTATAGCTATAGGATTTGAACCCCTACAGACTGACTCCAGGGTACTGTCATATTCTGGAATAGCACTTTGTGAGTGACTTCATGGAGGCATCTCACATGTTAGATTAACAGGGGATCCCTTACTCCTTCTGTAAATCAACTGCTATTCTCTCACTGATTTACATGAAAATTTCAGATGTACTCGTTCTTAACAAATTAGTCTTAAGCTTCACTGCCTCCTTCCCACTTTCCCCCAATCTTCTCTGCCAAGTACTTAATGAGGTATAAACAAACACTTACAAATACAAAAGGCAGCCCAATATTTAGAGGACTCCTTTGGGAATCTTTTAATAAGCTGAAGAGTCCTTTCAAAAAATGAGGGATCCCTCAGTAGAACAGACTAGAAAGTCCAGAAATAAACACAAGCACATACAGGAATTTAGTACCTGCTGAAAGTGGTATCTGAATCCATGAGGGACAGATAGTTGAATAAATGGTGTTGACAGAACTAGGGAGAAATCCAGAAAAATGTAAAGTTGACTCCACAACTCACACCTGAGCCAAATAAATTCCAAATAGATCAGAGTGTTAACATGAAAAATAAAACCATGAAAAAGACTAGAAAAGTGAAATAACGTTAAAAATAATCTTCGAGTGGGGAGAAGTCCTTTCTAAGTATGACACAAAACCCAGAAGCCAAAAAAGAAAAGTTCAATACAGTTGACTGCATAAAAATAAAAATTCCTTCAGGGCAAAAACTTCCATAAGGCTAAAAAAAATGGCAAACAGAGAAAATATTTGCAATTTATATCACTGAAAATGGGTTTTAATATTAAAAAAGATATCCTATAAATCAATTTTGAAAGACCAACAACCAAATACAAAATGGTCAAAGGATAATAGATTGTTTATAGACAATGAAACACCAAATTAAACATGATAGTTGCTCAATTTCATCCATAAGAGAAATACAAATTAAGACCTCACTGAGATACTATTTTCCACCTATCAGACTGGTGATGATGAAAAAGTTTGCTAACACAGTGTGCTAGTGAGGATGTAGGGAAATAGTCACTCTCCCAAGTTGTTGAAGGGAAACTAATCTCCATACAACCTGTATGGAGATCAATTTGCCCATATCAAATTTAAAATGCACTTACCTTTGGACCTAGAAATTCCACTTTTAGGAATTTATCCTACAGGTATGTTCATGTATAATAAATGACAAATGTATAAAGATATTATTTGGAGTATTTTTGTGGTAGCTACACATTACAAATATTTCAAATGTTTATCAATAGGAAACTTGTTTATCAATTTTGTTAGAACCAAACATTGGACATCTATATGTTACTGGTAGAAAATGCCCTGCAAAATATATACTTAAGTGTAAAAGAACATAACAACGTTTTTAGTATGCTACAATTTGTCTAAAATCTGGGGAAATATATATGTATATGAAAGTAAGCAGAGCATAATGGTTAAGAGCATGGCTTCTGAAGTCAACTAGCTTGGATTTAAATCTTGGCTCTACCACTTAATAACAATGTGCCTCAATCTCCTCATCTGTGAAATGGGGATAAGTATATTACCTACGTTGTTGGGCTTTTGTTTTTAACTTTTTTTTTTTCCCGCCGTACCACGTGACATGCAGGATCTTAGTTCCCCGACCAGGGATCAAACAGGCGCCCCCTGCAGTGGAAGTGCAGAGTCTTAACCACTGGACTACCAGGAAAATCCTCTTCGTTGGGCTTTTTTTGAGGATTGAATTACTTAGTTAATGTTTGTAAAAGTCTGAGAACAGTGCCTGACACATAGTAAGTACTATTTAAGAATATGTTAAATAAATAAATATGCAGAGAATATACTTGGGAGGTTACATAGGAAGTTATATCTGGCTAAAGGACAAGAATAAAAGACATATTTATACCTTTTGAATATTGTATCAAAAGCTTAAATAGGGCCTCCCTGGTGGCACAGTGGTTGAGAGTCCGCCTGCCGATGCAGGGGACACAGGTTCGTGCCCCGGTCTGGGAGGATCCCACATGCCGCGGAGCGGCTGGGCCCATGAGCCATGGCCGCTGAGCCTGTGCATCCGGAACCTGTGCTCCACAACAGGAGAGGCCACAACAGTGAGAGGCCCGTGTACCACAAAAAGAAAAAAAAAAAAGCTTAAATAATACCTATTTTTAAAAATTAAATAATTTTAAGTATAAATGATTTCTGTTCCCTAGCATCTTAATACTTGGCCTCATCTCCTCCCACTTATCCTCTTCTTTGGTACGTAATTTCCACTTTCCATGCCTTTCACTGTTGCTTCTTACTAATTTTAGTATCCCTTTCCTTTCCATCATCTCAGTCTCCTCACTTGTCTCAAACTTTCTACACTCATTCATGATTTCACTACCTTTCTGCTGCTGACTCCCCAGGGCACCTTTCACCAAAATGGCAGCCTCACATCCTCAGAGTTTCAAATCTAGATATCTCATCAACTCAAACTCAGCATGTCAAAGTGAGCATGTCATCCCCCTCTCATCTCAACATCCCTTTTATCTCCCAAGCTAGAAACTGGATTCTTTACTTTGACTCATCCCTCCACTTCACCCCCTAGATCCACTAAATGCATTAATTTACCCTTTCACATATGTCTTCCTCACATTTGCTAGGGCAGGCATATTGCTCTAGACCAAAGTGAATAATGTGCATACTTATTACCTGGAGAGCTTGTTAAAATGCAGATACTGCATCAGTAGGTATGGTAGCCAGCCTACAAGATGGCCTCTAATGAGCCCCATCTCCCAGTATTCACTGCCTGTATTGTTTCCTCCTATATTGCATGGAGACCTATATTAGTCTCCATGAACAAAAAATAGGAAAGAAGTAATGGTATGTCGTGTCTCAGATTAGATTATAAGACAATGTATCTTTTGTCTTGGTTGTTCTCTCTCTCTCTTAGATCACTCACTTTGGGGAAAGCCAGCTACCATGTGGAGAAGTCACTTAGACAGCCTATGGAGAGGCCAACATAGTGACAAATTGAGATGTCCAGCCAACAGCTAGTGAAAACTGAAGCCTGCCAACACCACATGAGTGAGCTTGGAAACAGGCCCTTCAGTTCCAGTTAAAACTTCAAATGACTATAGCTCCAGCCAAAATCTTGACTACAGCCCTAGAGACCCTGAACTAGAATCAACTAGCTAAGCCACTCCTAGATTCTTGACCACAAAAATGTGAGATAAATATTTGTTGTTTTAAATTGCTGAATTCTGAGGTACTTTGTTATATAGCAGTAGATAACATACAGTAGGTCTGGTGTAAGGCCTGAAAAATTCTGCATTTCTAACAAGCCCCCAGGGGACACTAACGTTGATGCTGTTAGATCTTGCTTTAGTAGCAGGCCACATACCACTGCAGCAGCTTCTCACCTAATCTCTACCTCAATTATCTCTCTGCTCCAATCCTGTTACATCCCTGTTTCCCAATCTAGGTTGGTTCCCTATTACCTACCATGTAAAGTCAAAGTGCGCAGCCTATTATCAAAATGACAAGTGGAGAGGGTGTGGAGAAAACGGAACCCTTGTGTACTGTTGGTGGGAATGTGAATTGGTACAGCCACTATGGAGAACTGTATGGAGGTTCCTTAAAAAAACTAAAAATAGAGCTACCATATGACCCAGCAATCCCACTCCTGGGCATATACCCAAAGGAACTGAAATCAGTATCTCCAAGAGATAGCTACCACCCCATGTTCATTGCAGCATTATTCACAATAGCCAAGATAAGGAAACAACCTGAATGTCCTTCATCAGGTGAATGGATAAACAAAACGTCACATTTTCTTATCCGTTCATTGGATATTCATAGAAATGGAATATCATTTAGCCATAAAAAGAAGGAAATCCTGCCATTTTCAACGACATGGATGAATCTGGAGGGCATTACGCTAAGCGAAATAAGCCAGACAAAGACAAATATTACAGGGTATCACTTACATATGGAATCTTTTTTAAAAATCTGATTTCAAAGAAACAGAGAACAGAATGGTGGTTGCCAAAGCCTTACAGGAAGGGAAAATGGGATGATACAAGTCAAATGGTACATATTTTCAGTTATAAGAAGACACGTTCTGAGGATCTAACATAGAGCATGGTAACTATAGTTAATAATACAGTATTGTATACTTGAAAGATGCTGAGAGCATTCTCACCACACACACAAAAAGAGGTAGCTGTGTTAACTATGTAAAGTGAAGGGACATGTTAATTATCTTGACCTTGGTATCATTCCACAATGATATATATATATATATATATATATATATATATATATATATCTCAAATCATCACATTTAGTTTTTTTTTAAATAAATTTATTTATTTATTTTTGGCTATGTTGGGTCTTCGTTGCTCCACGCGGGCTTTCTCTAGTTGCGGCGAGCAGGGGCTACTCTTCGTTGCGGTGCGCGGGCTTCCCATTGTGGTGGCTTCTCTTGTTGCGGAGCACGGGCTCTAGGCACGCGGGCTTCAGTAGTTGTGGCTCGCGGGGTCAGTAGTTGTGGCTCATGGGCTTAGTTGCTCTGCGGCATGTGGGATCTTCCCAGACCAGGGGTTGAACCCGTGTCCCCTGCACTGGCAGGCGGATTCTTAACCACTGCACTACCAGGGAAGTCCCAACACTTTAAATATATACAATTACATTTGTCAATTATGCCTCAATAAATTTTTTAAAAGGTCCACAGCCTGCCTTTCAAGATCCCTTAGGAGTTGGCTATATATATGTGCTTTATAGTCATTTTCCCCACAGCTCTCCACCAGGCACTTTCTGCTCCTGTTCACCTGATCTCCTCATCGTCTTCTTCATACACCACATTTATTCCTGGTCCTAAGCTTTCTATTAGCAGTATCTCTCCTTGTTCCCTACCATCACCAATATGTATAAATGGAAGGTCTTCCATCCTCCTCTGCTATCCAAACTCAAGCTCCAAGGCCTAGCTCAGGTCCCATTTCCTCCACAAAACTTTCCCCACTTCATTTTTATCCAATAGTTTTATGAACTATTATTTAACTATTTATTAAATAAAGAATCCCAACTTCTAAGCTAGATTTTCAGCAACTTCAGGTCAGGAATAGTACCTCATAAGTCTTTTTTTTTTTTTTTTTAATTTTGGCCATGCCATGTGGCTTGCAGGATCTCAGTTCCCCAACCAGGGATTGAACCCGGGCCATGGCAATGAAGGCACCAAATCTTAACCACTAGACCACCAGGGAACTCCCCTCTCATAAGTCTTAATAGCTCCAGGGTACCTGGCATTGGGTTGGACACAGAAAAAGTAAGTAGGTGTCAGTTGACTGAATCTTCCTGTCACGTTCAATGTGGCTGCATGCCTACAAGCACTGCCAAAATGTACTCCTGGCTATTAGAGCCACAGAGAGAATCTCTGCAAAATCCACTCCCGTCTTCCCTACCTCCTTCCTCTATACCAAATTATTGTATCATTTATTTGTTACACATCACTGACAGGTAAAAAGGTAACATTTTGAGAGAACAATTTTTATTATAGGCAGCAATGAAAGAGAAAATAATGTCACAGTTAATGCAAACGCCATTTCATTTTGGATTTGAAATCCCTTCTATGATGTACTGTGAACTCATTAGGGTTTCCCTGAATAGTGTTGAGATCATCCATAAGAACACAATGGGAGGGACTTCCCTGGTGGTCCAGTGGCTAAGACTCCACGCTCCCAATGCAGGGGGCCCAGGTTCGATCCCTGGTCAGGGAACTAGATCCTACATGCATGCCGCAACTAGGAGTTCGCATGCTGTAACTAAAGATCCCACAAGCAGTAATGAAGATCCTGCAGGCCACAACTAAGACCCAGCACAGCAAAATAAATATGTAAATAAATAAATATTTTAAAAAAAGAACACAATGAGAAAGGAGCCATGGGAGACCTGAGAATGCAGTGGCTGATGAAGGAAGACTATCTGAGGGAGATAAATATTGCATAGATCACCCACAACAAAGGCAATGAAAAAAACAAGTAACACAGAGATGGAGACCGAGGGAGGAAGAGAGAGAGAAAGAGAGAACCTCGAGGCCTTGTATATTCCACACATCAGATGATAGAGACCATTTTACAAAAGGATAACATCCACTATTTTTTGAGTGTTTATTGTCAGCCATTGTGCTAAAGTCTTTGCACAAATCAACTGATGTTAGTCCATACAACAATCCCTGTGAGATCAGTGCTGCTATGGGTAGTCCTATTTCTCTGATGGCGAAGCTGAGGCTCAGAAAAGTTAAGGGATTTCCCCAAGATTGCCCAGCTAGGAGTTGTTTGAGCCTGGATTTGAACTTAGTACTACCTGAAGCCAAAAGCCATATTTTTAATCTCTACACTCTAGATACAGCCCCTATCCTCATTTTGGTAGACCTTCGATGGAAATATCTCTAGCAGATTCAGGAAATTTGGAAAGCAGGAAAAAGTTTCTATTTGGTGCCCATCCACACTCAGACACCCGGTAACCTCCTGCTACATGACTTCCCTCTGGCTACCCAGAGCACCTCATAAGGATGGGAAGAAATCCCAGCCTTATTCCTCCAACAAAGTACGTGTACTCATTCTATATTTCAGGCCCCTAATTCCACAGCCTGCGGGATAGCAATGAATGTAATGAAATAATCAAATCCTGTTACCAGGTAACTAATGGGTTACCCCTCCCAGGTAATATAAAGCATTAGCTCCATTAAAAGAGAAAACCCCTAAAGAGGAAATCTAATGACAGGAATTTGGACACCGTGGCAGGCCCACGGGGAAGAAGATTTGGAGCCAAAAGACATTTTCCTGCCCCTCCTCTCACGCCTATTCTTCCTTCTGGGTTTGACGTGTGCCTTAAACACATCATGGCTTGCACTTATTCAACAACCAGCAGTAGAACAAAATGTGACTTCTTCGAAAAAAAATCTAATGAAGTTTCCAATTCTCAGTTAAAAGAAACATCTCTCCATCCATCTATTTATCCCTGCCAAGCGTTTGTGTTTTGAAGCTGGAAGTTTCATTATCTGAAATTTGCAGGCAATTACTAGGTCTAGTAACTCCCAAGATGTGAGCATTTTTCCAACAGTCTAAAGTGAAAAGTGGTTTTCAGTAAACCTGTGTGTGTGTGTGTGTGTGTGTGCGTGCATGCTTTAAGGAGTCTCTTTAGAAAAGAAAGGTGTGATGAAGGCAAGTAGGGGAAGGGCCAGTGGGAATCATATCAGGCCATTTATTTGTCTTATTTGACATTGGGAGCTCCAGAAGTATTAATAAGCAGCCCTCCATGTCCCAGGGGAAGCTTTTGGATTTACAGCTTTAAACAACGACTCATCCTCATTTTGGCACAAAGTCAAACCAAAATTTGTCGTAGTTTATAATGCTTGTTAACAAAGAACATCAAAAATTAATGCTCATTAGGGTGCTCATTAATATGCACGGTGCTCGCCAGTTTGACTTAATTAAGTGAAGCACCACTTGAAGATAATATTGTGGTCTAGCAGAGAGAGGAGGCTGTTCAGGTCTGAAGGGTGTTCCCTTGGGACAGCATTAGCAGCACTGCAGGGTGGGGTGCCTGCCAGCCTCTTCCTGAAACCCTTCCTGTTAGAAAACAGGAAGCTCTCAGAGAGCAAGTGGCTGTAGCCCCTGCTGTGATGTCTGATTCCACACTCCAGTTTTCCTGTTCCAAGACATTATTTGCTGAGATGAATGGAATTGAGGTCAACTGGTACAATCAGATCTTGGCCAAGAAAAAGACCCCTAAAGAGAGAAGGAAGCTCAGGAGCTTAGGCTCAAGACACAAGATTGGGGGTGGGGGTTGGGGGTGGGGGATGGAGAATAATAGAAGGCGACAAAAAAAGAGACAGCAAAGTGAAAAAAAAAAGTAGCGAGCAAGGGAGAAACAGAATGATACAGATATCCAGATACTGTCATATTCCAAAGCAGAGGACACACAGGTGGTGCATTACTATTTGTGTGAGGCTTTGCTAATTTTTTGTCTTGGTCAGTTTGAGGTTTCTGGGTCTGTTCTTTAAATGTTCAGGGTCATTTCAAAATCGTTAATTCCAGTGGGCCACTGTAGATAAAAACAAATGCTTGAGCTCTGGAACGTTTAGCCAGTGCTTTTTCAGAGAATCTTGAATTTGAAACAGAGGTAGGAAGCAATGGAGCAAACAAGAGTGTGACAGGGGAATTTGAATCCCAGCTCTACTACTTAGTGTGTAAATGTGTGACCTTGGAGAAGCCACTTCATGTCTCTAAGCCTCAGTTTCCTCATCTGTAAACTGTGAGGGTGAACTATATGAAATTGCCATTTCATTTTTGAAGATCAAAATGTTCAAATATCAGCAATTTCATATTCAACGTAATAAAAAGATTAAACCAAATAGCACATTTTAAGACAATTTTTAAACTGTAAAATGCCAAAGATCATTTATGATCAGTCATAACTGTTGCTACTTCAGAAAATATGCATATGGATTATATTATGCTCCACTTAATAAGAGCAGCTAAATCAAATCAAACCTCTTTCCCAAATTTTGCCACAGGCCTTCCTGACTCAAGAGTCAAGGTTAGGATAGCCACAGCCAGGTCTATCACTGTGAACCAATATTACTGACACTGTTTAAGATCATTTAAAAATGTCCTGCCCATAGATAACTAATAAGGACCTACTGTAGAGTACAGGGAATTCTACTCAATTCTCTGTAATGACCTATTTGGGAGAAGAATCTAAAAAAGAGTGGATATATATGCACCTGTCAAAGGAGGCAGCATTACCTCTCTGAGAGACGTGTGCCCAGTACAATATGCCATTCATTTCTTATCTGGGTTGAATGGTAAATTATTCTAATACAATATCATATTCTGTATATGTATAACTGACTCACTTTGCTGTACAGCAGAATCTAACAAAACACTGTAAATCAACTATACTCCAATAAAAATTTAAAAATTTTTTAAATTAAAAATAAAAATAAATTTAAAAATAAATAAATAAATAAATAAATAATACATTAAAATGTCCTGCCTTACTGCAATAGGTATTTAACAGAAAGTGACCCAAGTAATTTCCAAGTGGGCCCCTAGATGTGTATATGTGCATGCGCACATGCACACACACACCACACACACACAGGCACACACACACACCCTCAGCCATCCTCCTACCTCTCCTCAAATTGACCCAAGGCTGTATTGGAAAAAAAATAAGAGTACAGAGTTGTACAGGAAGTATCCATAATGGGGCTTCCCTGGTGGCGCAGTGGTTAAGAATCCGACTGCCAATGCAGGGGACACGGGTTTGAGCCCTGGTCCGGGAAGATCCCACATGCTGCGGAGCAACTAAGCCCATGTGCCACAACTACTGAGCCTGCGCTCTGGAGCCCACAAGCCACAACTACTGAAGCCCGTGTTCCTAGAGCCCGTGCTCTGCAACAAGAGAAGCCACCGCAATGAGAAGTCCTCGCACAGAAACGAAGAGTAGCCCCTGCTCGCCGCAACTAGAGAAAGCCTGCGTGCAGCAACAAAGACCCAACACGGCCAAAAATAAATAAATAAAATAAATAAATTTATTTAAAAAAAAGAAGTATCCATAATGGCACATTTCGAAGTATCAATTATAGCAAGTCCAAGTACTACATAGGAGAAGAGGCAGGCCAGCGAAGCAAGGAATTTTACTAGCAGTTATTCAAGTTCTAGAAATCACAGCTGGCAATGGGTCTGGGTCAAGCAGGCTAGGCAAGGTAGAGTCAGAACAAAAGGCAACAGGGAAGGTGAGGGCAAGTAGTGGGTCAGAAGCCTGATAAACAAACAGTAATCAAGAGGCCACAGATGATTGAAGCCAGAATAAGACAGAAACTGGGAGCTCTGTAAAAGGTAGAAAAAGTAGCCGAATATCCAGAAACTGAGAGATATAATAGAGAACAAATTACGATTCAAACAAAATAGAAATGTCAGTCTGGGGGGAGGATCTAATTTAATTGGGCAAAATGTCGCCTCGTCTCTCATCTGAGGAGATAGTTGGGCTTGCTGTAGAGGCAGGGATCAATGCTGTGGTGTTGCCACACTGGGGCTTACCGGAGAAACAGAATATGGGGCTGGAGTGAAGACAGAGAGGGTAAAACAAAAGACCACTTCTCATAAAGGGAGGGAGGTTATTGATGGGAAAGAGGGCTCTCTATGCAGCGAAAGGAAAGCATCTAGCATTAGAGGAAATACACAGAAAGCCTGCACACACACACAGACACACACACACGCCTCTGCCAATCAAGCTGTGAAGATTTGGGATCTCTCTGAGGAGCAGACTATGATATTGTATTAGAATAATTTACCGTTCAACCCAGATAAGAAGTGAATGGCATATTGTACTGGCCACACATCTCTCAGAGAGATAATGCTGCCCCCTTTGATAGGCGCATTGTATTTTGTCTGTCCAGCAGGCAATCTGGGTCTTTTTCTTCCTTCCTAAGTCTGAACTTCATTCTCAAACAAACTGACTGTAGGGAATTTCAGTAATGACTTGACACCCTGCTCTAGGCTTTTCCTGCTCTGAAACGATTCCCTCTTTGGGCTCTTTGTTCAGAGACATATTAGTGTGAATTTACATTGGTTGGATTGCATTGTTTCTTCATTCGTTGTAGCATTCTCCAAACTTGGGATTTTTGTTCACTGCATCGTCTTCCGGCTCATTAATGTAAATAATAAAGAACCTGGTTTCCGATGCCATTCCCTTTCAGAGCCATATTAATAATTCATTTCCAGCTTGACAGAGTCCTTTCGGCAGCTGCTTTGTTCAAGGCTTGGCTCCTCACAGGAGCGATAGGTCAATTGTCTTCTGGTGAAATTGAACCGGAGGGCCAGAGAAGGGCATTTGTATTCCCCACGTGTGACCATGGGGGATTAATGGTGTGGGGGAAATGCACCGAATCCACTTCTAAGGCTCCCTCTGGAGACTTAGCCTCTTGTTCCCATGTTCTTTCTGAGAATCTGTTCTTTTTAGCATTAATTATGAAGACAATGAGCTCAGCGCCCAAGTGTAGGAGCTGAATTCTGAGTTACACACAGGGAACGAAAGGTCTGTTTGTCGGTCAAGATATCTTTTCTTTCTCTTGGAGCAGAGAATGTAACGGTCTAGTGAGGCCAGCTCAGAGTGCCTGGGGCATGCGATGGTTTATGCAGCGTCCTGTGCGTAGTAGGTGCTTGGATTTCTGTGGGCTGATTGACTTAATTATAGTATCTGGTTGGGGCAAATTTTCCCGGGACAAGGATCCATAGGGTAATACCCACCAAAATCATCACCACTCCCCTTTTCCATCAGATAGTCCTCTGGAATACTGAGTGAAACATGTAAGTCTACAGAAAATTGAAGTTTTGAAAAACCATAGACAGGGGTGTGTAAAAGAGCCAGTTTTAGACTGAAAATAATGGGCTATGTGACAACAGGTGAAAACATTCTAGAGAGACAGCAGTGACCCTTTGCCACGTGCTGCCAACAGAGGGGGCCGTCAGTCACCTATAGAGTGTGAGGAAGAAACAGGATGGGGAAAAGCTAATGGGGACTCTGAGTGATCAGAGAGCAGTGACCAGTAGCAAAGTATTCAGGGAAGAGGAAGTAATCCTGTCAGGGCAGCCTCCAGGGCCTGTCCCAGGAAAGCAAGGTGCACCGACTCTGAATACAGAACTGGGAACTGGTTTTAAGACGGTCACCCACGGCCTTCCAGTCAGCCCAAACCATTCTTTGTTCCCTGGGTGAATGGGAGTCCACCTCTGAGTATATAAAATAAAATAAAATAAGATGAGATCGAAAGTGCTAATCACTGGAATCAAATTCATACAGACTAGAAGAAAGAGGTGAAAGCGTGGTCCCTTGAATGATACATGTTTAGGGAGAAGAGGTGCTGGGGGATCTAGCCCTTTAACAAGACACTCATCTTGACATCCTCATTTCCCCAACAGTCTCATCAGGCCCTTTTATACCCCTTCCCTTCAAAGCATTCAGAGTCCTACTCTCTACTAGGTGGAAGGGATGATAGTATAATTAGGTTAAAAAAATCGCTAGAACGGGTCACACATCCCCCAAATAAGTGTAACATCCTATGGTATGAGAGGCAGCATAGTTTAATGGTTGAGAGCACAGACTCTACAGCCAGCCTGCCTGGGTTTGCAGTCCTGGCTCTGCCATTCACTGGCTGTGTGTTCTTGGATCTCTCTCTCTCTGTCTGTCTGTTTCCTCATCTGTAAAATGGGGATACTAAAATTAATACCTACCTCAAAGTGTTGTAACAGGGAATAACTATATATAGTTAACACCTCTAAGGCCCTTAGTGCCTAGCATACAGTAAGTGCTACATAAGTGCTTATTAAATGAAGTTAGTTTATGAAAAATTGCTTTTGAAAGTTCTTAAAGGATGATCTTTAATGATGGGGTTTAAGTCACTACAAGAAAAGCATATTTTGGAGCACTCCTCACATCACATTGCAGGGATAACCATCTGCTACTAACAAGGCCTTAAAACCCTTACGAATCTATTCATCCAGGATGGATTGACTGCCCATTACTATCCACTTTCAATGATTCTTTTGCCATCCTGTGAACACATCTACGACACAAGCTCAAAAGCAAAAGCTATGGTTTTTATGCCTCCGCAACTCCAGACCTTTGCCTCTTGTCTGCCTTTGCAAAGTGCTTTCAAGCTGAACACAAATCAGATTCAGCCCCATTAACAGCACTGCAGACAACAGCTGAGGCTCATTTCTTGGTAACTTCCACCCTTCCACTCACCTCCCTGTTTCCTGCTGAATCAACTCATGCTCCAGCCCAGGTGGTTAAGGATGTGTCGGTAGGTCACCAGCAAGGATCAATCTTTCACAGTCTGTAGGGCTGTGAAAGAAGGGAGGATATAAATGAACTAGACATCACTCCTTGTTTGTATAAAGTGACCAGTACAACAGGAAACAAAACCCAATCCTATATGAAAAGATTTTGCCTCATACATGATAAGGCTCCCAGTGGGCAGCCTGACACCAAAATGGATAGCTATAAAAAAGTTATTGCTAGGGCTTCCCTAGTGGCACAGTGGTTCAGAGTCCGCCTGCCGATGCAGGGGACACGGGTTTGCGCCCTAGTCTGGGAAGATCCCACATGCCGCGGGGCGGCTGGGCCCGTGAGCCATGGCCAGTGAGCCTACGCGTCTGGAGCCTGTGCTCCGCAATGGGAGAGGCCACAGCAGTGAGAGGCCCGCGTACTGCAAAAAAAAAAAAAAAAAGTTATTGCTTCACTGTGACCTGAGCAAAGATCAAAGAATGATGAAATTGATGGGATTTTAATTCTTCTGGTTTGGTACCAAATTAAAAATCTTATGAGAAGCGGGAACCTGGTAGAGCACACAGAACCAGGGCTTTGTAAGTATTTTGCTCCCACTCCTTGACAGATGACTGGTAGAAATAGGCAGAAAACTAGATTACTCACATTTTGAAGACCCTCATTTGGCAAGCATTTTGGATATAGATATTGAATCAGGTTTAACCTGAAACAAAATCGAGACATCCTTTTCATCTTTACTTTGTCTCCATCCCTTTGTCTCTTATATTTCCAGTACTCTTGTATTGATCCCTGGGTTTCTAAGAGTCCCGTCCCCCTAAGTTTGTCACCTCAGAGAAACCTGACTTTTTCCATCACTGACCCATGTATTGGCAACTCCCCCCTATTTTGCTCCCCTAATCTAGCCTATATCCTATTCTTTTGTAATCTGTTTCCTAAAGTATTAGTAATTTAATGAACAAAACTGTTGAGGTATCAAAGACTGAAAATGAATCAGTGTTATCCTATTTGGTATGGCAGAGACTGTTAGCTGTCCTCCAAAATCTATTCTGCCATTTTTTCCTGGTAACATGACTAGACTACATTTCCTAGCCTCCCTTCCAATTAGATGTGACCATGTGGTTGAATCTGACCAATGACATGTGAGAATCACTTCTAGGTACCACCTCCAGGCCAAAGCTTTTAAGAAAAGGGTTTGACTCCTTGGGCTCACTCTTCTCTTCTACCAGCTAGGTGTAGATGACAATGAGGCCTTGGGGGTTGAGGGGCCACAAGATGGGGAAAATTCAAATCTCTAAACAACTGTGGGGAGGAGAACCATTTTGCCAGCCTGAAAACTCATACAGAGTGTGAGCAAGAAATAAACCAATGTGTTGAGACATCATATTTGGTTTTACTCATTACCACAAACGAGCCTAGCCTACCCTTACTAAGACACCTGGAATATATGCATTTTTACAGATGTCTGCTATACACACAATCCCCTAACTCAAAGAGCTGAATCTCTAACAGCAATAGATTTCAGGTATCACTGATAGAGATTTGGGGGATAGAGCTTTTGGCAGTACCCATCATATCATGTACAAAGATAAATCATAGATGCATTCAACCACAGAGGATGATGGAAGGGGAAGCTGGACCAAAGCAAAGACCCATTAACTAGGCTAGGTACTGAGGAAACCTGAGCAGAATATAGAGATTGGCCTCAGCCAGGACAGTTGGGATTTCCAGAGCAGTGTCCACAGCTTCAAACAATGGTCAGAAGGAGGAGATCCAACCCAGCAACAAGAAATTCTAGAAAGGTTCCAACCCAGAAGTCAAGCATAGTGTCTGTCAGCATCATGACTTGTCCATATTTTGCCAGTTGATAGGATACCAAGGAGTAGGCTGGGGCAGAGTCTAGGGAGAGAAGATTGGCAGGAGGTAGGCAATGTTCAGGGTGGGGACACAGTCCTAGGGGGAGACAAGGCAGAATTACTGGATAAACTGTATAGTGGGAGATTAAAGCAAAAGTCACCTAGAAAGGGGGATGAGGAGTACTGCTATTCGGGGGTGGAATGAATACATAAAGCTCACTCCTGGCTCAGTGCTTCCAGCTCCATTAAATAGGTCTGAGGTTGGTGGTATATTTCCTGTCATTTTAAAAATTTATTTAGGAATAGGGTTGGGAGCGGTCTGGGCTGCAAGTGGGGCCTGTCAATAGAGGACCAAGGCACTATGGAAGGCAAAGGCAAGGGGAATGTGGGAGGAACTGGCAACTTAAAGATCCAGGTCTGGTTTCAGCTAACATCAGTGCTGGCCAACAAACCTTCATATTCGTCGGAAAGGCATGGCTAATGTCAAATCATAGGCAAACAATTAAAAATGCATAACATCATCTTCATTAAATCGGTACAATTAAAGACCGGAGCTATTAGCACATTTACGCATGCATGACTAGTACCTCTCTTACCGGTGAGTGAGCAAATCCTCTTTGTCCTTGCAAGATTCCATATTAGCCAGATTCAGAGAATTATCCAGTTAATATTGGCCATAGCCAGAGTTGGGACTTCTTCTGTAGAAATTGCTGAAAAATAGGCTTTCGGTCTCAGTTTGCAATAGTGATCATTTCTGACATTGGATTGTTTGTTGTACATTTATTATCTGTCTCCCTCTGAGCCCTTTCACAGCAGCTAAAGTACTCCCTCTCATGGTCTCTAGGATTCACTCACAACTAACAACAGGGCATTGTTCTGTTGGATTTTTCCTCCGCAACATTTCTAACAACCCTCGAAGCCAGAACCCTGACAGCACTTAGCTCAAGCTTTGATTTAGCTTTTTGGGTCCTATTTTTGCAAAAGAAAAAAAAACGAAACTGGTATGATCTGTATTGGAAGTTTTCCAACACACACACATACAAATATACGATGTACATATAACATGCATAATAGCAACTTTGCTCTCCCTGATTCTAAAAGACTTTGCTTACAGAACACCTTGCAAAATTCAAATCAATTTTAAAATGTTGTCTTGCCGATTTGGAGTGGGGTAATATCAGTGGTGCCTTACAGAGGAAGGGGAATTGCAGTATCCAATCACCATAATAAGGAAGCTGACTGCACAGGGTGATGTGGACAGCAAAGGCCAGCCCCACTATACAAAGCCCTACAATTCCAATCATTTATGCCAAAGAGGCTGTGAGCTCCAGGAAAAGAACTTATAGGCATTTCCCCTTGAGCAGCCAGATTTGTAAAGCTTCTGTGACCGCCCCCCTCCACCCCCCTTCCCCATTGATCAGGCCTTATTTGTCTCTCCTGTACTCTATGCGTTCTTTCTACTTTACCCCAGAGCTTGTGGTTACTGTCCCATCCCTAAGATGAGCCCCATAGCCTCTTCCTGCTTTGTTTCCATAACCATACTTCACTCCACCACAAAAATCAGCAACAAGAACCAAAGCCCTCCCTCTGAACACCACAGCATTGCTATCAGTTTAAAACAGTGGTTTTCACACACCAGTCTACGAAATAGTGCTGGGCTGGGCTGAAGTCTCACTGATTTTTTACAAAGTTAGAAAAATAAGGTCAATGTAATTGAGAGTTTGTCATAAAGCTAAATATATGCAAATAAAAGGACTGTCCTTTATTCCGGGGTCGATCCTTTTTACTTTCACTGTGGGGCGAGGGGGGCATTAAAGTGCCCTTTCTTTTATTTTCCTAAGTACTATGGTGATAGTAATGGGTGCTTGAAATTCAGCTTGGTACTTGTTTTTTTTTGTTTGTTTTTTTGGTTGTGTGTTGGTTTTTGTTGTTGTTGTTGTTTTTACTTTGCAAAAATAAAATAAAATATCTGGGAGAGAGAGATAAGAGAGAAAGACAAAGACATTAACTAATTTATCAAATTAGCTCCTTTAAGCGTTCCAGGAATGAGATTAGAAGGTGGCCGTGGGAGGGAGGCAGGACGGATCTGTTTCAATGGGAGGAGGAAACAGAGAGGGCCAAGGATGGCAGACTCAGCTTAAACTCCGCAGGTGAGGTGTTTTTTAAAAACTGGGCCCTGGGAGGCAGTGAAAGGAGGATGCGGATAGTCGCAGAAGAGGACTTTTTTCTGATTTTATATTGAAGTCCAGCTGCCCCTATAGCCCTCTCATTTGCCCGATTACAGTGACTCTCAAAACTGCAAATTGGGATACATCACACTGACATCATTTGGAAATAAGACTCAAATTTTATTCTGAGAGCAATTAAATTCCCAATTACCTGGAAGACAAACACAGTTATACGAATTATCAATGCAGGCTGACTAATATTAGAACTCAAATGGTGATCACTTCAGAACTAGGCGTTTTGCATCTCCTTTCCTTTTTTAAAGGCGGCAGTGAAATTTAGCTGAACTGGACTTTGTGAGTCAGCGGACTAAACTCCATTAATATTCTGAATATAAAATGTTAGTTTCGCTTATCTGAAAATTGATCTTCTCCCAAGACTATCCCCCTTAATCTTTTTCTCCCTCTACTTCTTCATAAATGTATTATCTAATTCTGTCACTATATTATTTATCATCTATTATTATTTATTAATTCACTAGCACTATCATATAATTCAGCAATGGAATTTTTGCCATAATGTTTTTTGGTACATTTGCACACTGCATAAAACCATATTGATTCTTAAGGATTTTTATGCTCTAGAAATGCTTGCTGCAGACAAATTTGCAAACAAATTTTTATTTGGTTTCCAAAGACATTATTTTGACATGATTTCAACTGATGCCAACAAATCAAACCAAGCTCTGCAACAAATGCCTTCTTAATGGGTTTTGCGTTATTTGTTTTAGTTGACACCATTTATTATAATTTAACAGCATTTTCCTTCCTAGGAAAGTCCAAAATCAATAAAAAATGGTGACATATGTTTGTATTTATTTGGAAATACAAATGCAACCAAAGGGCTCTGTCAGTGTACGATTAATAGAGTACAAGATGTTGTGGTTTGGGGGCATCTGACTGTCTGTCTTGTAATGTGAATTTTGAAACAGCTTAGGATTCCTGCACCTCGACTTTCAGGTTAGGATAGAATTTCACATTAACAATAAATCACCTTGGATATGTGGTTTTCTATTTCAATTTGCTGCAATGTAGCTTTATCAGTTCACAAGGTGGGAGGGGCCACAGGTGGGATGAGGAGAACAACAAGCCGATAATAAAATATTAAGACAAAGAAATAACACATTTGAAAGGTTATTACTGTGAGAGATGCTGAAACTGACATATCTGTCTTTTCTTCCAACTATCATGGCACACGGTCTGGCAATGGAAATCCCAAAGCCCAAGATGGGGCACAGAGGTTCAACATCAAGTTCTCTTCACAACAATCCTCTGGCCTTCATATTGACAGTAGGGAAATATGATTAAGAATTCCAAGGAGAAAAAGTATCCTGCTCTGGGTCTGACTGCCAACCCCTTCACAAACTCATTTTCAGGATCTACCTGTCCCTTGACCCAGGTTCAGTCCCTTGGTTCTCTTCTGTAGACCAGGTACAAATGAAATTCTATCATAGAATTATAACATCTCATGGTTAGAAGGATCTTAAAAGTCATCTAGTTCAGTGGCTCCCAAAGGCTAGTCCAGGGACCAGTGCCAAATCCTAATGAAATTTTGCAGGTCTATGAAAAATCGGGGCAATGTAGTAGAAAGCTACATTTATTAAGGGACTTTGCTTCATTCTATTTTTGAGGTATGAAACGATGATGTTCAAAATGGTAGGCTTTTTTTTCCCTTAGTGTCCTCATTAGAGTGTGAACCTTCATTTCTTGTCTCAGATCTCCACGGGGAAAGAGCTCCACTAAAATAATATTCCTCCCTCTCTCACCCCTCATTTACTTGTCTCCCTGGGAGAAGGAATGAATTATTTGATTTAATAAGTTTGAAAGAAGGAGCTGAACATCTTCAACTTGGCCCCTTCTGAGTTTCTCACTTTCTGGAGACATCTTGTCCATGGATGTTCACGTTCTGCGCCAAACCATTGTCCAACTAGAACAATGGCCAGGTGGATAAGTTGAGCAGGGTAGAAGTATTACCACAGCCACTTGGCTGCAGATCTAAAGCCCCAATCTCCATTTCTGCTTTATCTGTGCTAGCAGTGATATTTTATCTTCCAGCTAACTCCTGTATCTATACCTCAGTTAAGAGCTAATTGCTAAAACTTATAGAACACTTACTATGAACAAGGAAATGTTCACATGCTTTACACTTGAGTAAAGTATTATTATCCCATTTTACAGATGAGGAAACTGACACACAGAAAGTTTAAGGAATTTTACTAAGGTTATTCAGCTAGTAAGTGCCACAAGTCTATATTCAGACTCAAGCAGCCTGGCTCCAATTTCCAATGGGTGTCAGACTCAGGGAGAGAAGAAAAGTGCTATCCATTGCCAGAAAAGTGTTATCCCAAAAATCTTATCAGGCCTTACTTGGTTAAAAAAATTAAAAGCTGGAAACCTATATCAGTACTTTCAATTTTTTGTTTAATCTTCACTAACTAGTCATAGAGATCCAGTACTGTACAAACAAGTGACTGGCTCCAAGCATTCATGCACTTCAAGGAACACTTCTCCCTCTTCCTGCCCATTGTTCAGCCTGCATCTATGTACCTGAAGACCTAGAATAAGAGGAAACACCATCAAGGCTGCCTTTTTCTTGCTAGAGCAGCTCCACCTGACAGAAAATGTTTCCCTGTATTCAGCTATAATCTGTCCCTAGATTTGTCATAAGTAGCCACACCACAAATTCAATCCCTTGTGGATAAAGCAGTCCTCTCTAAACATTTTTTTTCACTCCTAATTAAACATCCTGGGTTCCTTATGTCATGCTTGGAGTCCGTTCATCGCACTAGCAATCCTCTTCTGAAAGGACCCCAGTCTGATTATATCCCTTTTTTTAAGTGTTTTTTTTTTTTAATTTATTTATTTATTTATTTATGGCTGGGTTGGGTCTTCGTTGATGCGCACGGGCTTTCTTTAGTTGTGGTGAGTGGGAGCTACTCTTCGTTGAGGTGCGCAGGCTTCTCATTGCTGTGGCTTCTCTTGCTGCAGAGCATGGGCTCTAGGCACGTGGGCTTCAGTCGTTGTGGCTCTCAGGCTCTAGAGCACAGGCTCAGTAGTTGTGGTGCATGGGTGTGTTCCCTGCATTGGCAGGCAGATTCTTAACCATTGCGCCACCAGGGAAGCCCCTGATTATATCTCTTTAAAGGATGGTGTCCAAAAAGGATTCTAATACACCAGGTGAAGCCTGGTCAGTAAGGATTAGAGCAGGCCCATTTCCTTGCTAGTTTGGGATTCTATACTTCTATAAATATCCCCTCCTTCTCTTGTCCTCCAATTTAAATAAGTGATTCTGTCAGTAACTGAATCATCTCGAAGCCCATGGCCCTGGCCAGAGGAGTTTCCAATCTTAACTATTATCTTGAAATCAATGACCAACCAGTTCACATGTGACAAGAAGGTCAGAGGTCATTTATACCCACATATATGTCTGATACCGCCTGACACTTGGCTCCTGACCCAGGTCTGCCACCAGTCCCTCCATTTTTCCATGGTTGCTAATGTTTGATGCTGACCTGATCTGACAATTGGTCTTGTCATGCCCTTTGGTTTCCCTGAAAAGGGATCTTGTCGAATACCAGGGGAGCCTGACAGTGCCCTCAGGCCTAACTGTCAACAAGCATTTTCTCTATTCAGTTTTCTTATTTGGTCTGCGCCTTTGGCTGCTTCCGTAAAATACCAAAACATCCAACTTATTCTGTCAATAAATCAGGCAATTCAATGGATGAAGATTAGTAAAGCCAGTTGTTTATCAGCACATAGAAAAGCATAGTAGTCCAACTGAAAAATACTTAATAATGACGTTAAGGTAAATTTATGGAAGACAGATCCTTAATGAATTGGGGAATAGTTAAGATTAGTAGGAATTGTTCCTAAACTTTGAAGGTTGATGTCATGAAAAGCAAATATATCCATCTTCCCACAATATTTCTCTTACTGCCATAGTTGAAAGTACAGTCTTAGGTTATAGAGAATACTGATATGACCCAGCCTGGCAGGTCTTAAATTCTTATAAATGCATGAGAAAGGGGCAAAATAATTCAGAGAAAGGATATGAAAATTCAGAATTCATAAACTAGTTATATCATTGAATGCCTGTGAGGCAGCTTTAAAAAGCCAGATTCATCCATGAATCTCAAAGCATTTTCTAATCATCAAATCATAAATTCACATAATGCCATAAGGAAACAGGGCAATGATAAATTATTATTTTAAATATAACAACCCAAAGGTTATGTAGCTTGTCTACAGATAACAAATATGACATTTAGAAACTGAAACACACGAAAGAAACTCTCAGTCCTGCCTTTTATCAATTTATAAAGACTGCATGGCCTCGGTTGCCTCAATAATAAATCAGTAGCTATTTAGGATTAAGTATTTGGGGTTTTTTTTCTAACTAGTTTATAAATTAAACCATAAGCCACATGAAAGCATTTTGACAATGCTGTTAAGAAGGAGGCGATAAAAACCTGAGCTTTAACTAAAATGATTCCTTGTTTCAAACAAATTCACTTTGCCTGAGTTCTAATTTAGATAATTGATTTTAAAAGTTTATTTACTTTTTGAAGTATCTAAAGGATTTCCATGCTGGAGTACCTTGTGTTTAAAAATAGTACTTAGTGGTGAGATATAGCATCACACTACACTTTCTAGATACTATTTTGACCCATAGAAAGAGTGAAGATGTATGCTCAGGAAGTCACCTAGGCTTAGGCTAAATCCGTTTCCTGAAGAAGGCTAAGAGGATCAGTGGACCTATGGCAGAAGGGAGACTCCAAACAAAATACCGCCCCCCCTGCCCTCAAATAATCATGGCATCAATGCCATCTAAGAAATGTCTTCTTGGTACCTACCTCTCTCAGTATTTGTAACACGTTCTATTTGGCAATGGGGTGGTACACATGAGAACACATGTTCAGTGTTCTAATGTGATGCAACAGTAAAACAGGATTTGTCTTATAGTCAACAGTGTTGGAATACATCACTTTGGTCAAGTAACAGATACCAATAGAATGTTGAGATTAAAGAAATTTGCTGTCCCAATGCCTTTCACGTACTGAATATGAGTTTATTCCTAAAAGGAATGCTTAGTTTAAAACCTGAAGTTTAAAAAAAATGGTTAAAGAAATTTGGGGAGGAGAAGATAAAAATGACAGCAATAAAAAGATGCTTAACCAAACTGAATTAAAAAAAATATTTTAAGAATAATTATTTTACTCTCTCAATTTGCTTATAATTTTCATGGCTGAGCTTACTATGAAAATTGTACCTTTTGGGTTCTGTTCCAAACTAATTGCCATTTATTGTATCCTGCAGCTATTCATCCTGTTTACCAGTCCTGTGGATCAGTCAATAGGCCCTTTTAATTTCAGTACAAGTTATACAGGAATCAAAGGTTGGGATTACCAAAAGCTTTTCCCTTCCCCACCTGGAAACCACTTACCTACAGGTATGACTGAAACTCAGTGAGGTCAGTTGTCTTGCCCCAAGACCCTGCGGAAGACAGCTTTGGCCTGCGGCCCTTCCCGTCCTGCTGCCCAGGCTCTACTCCCTTGTTCCTTCTATGACCTTTTGCTCTCTGCCCTCCTTGAGTTCGTGCTTCTCCCAGGCTGCTCGGGGGCTTCACCTTCCCTTTTAACCTAATCATCTCAATAACACTTTCCTGTTTCTTAAAAAAATTGAAGTATAACTAATTTACAATGTTGTATTAGTTTCAAGTATACAGCAAAGTGATTCAGTTATACATATATATTCTTTTCTATTATAGGTTATTACAAGACATTGAGTATAGTTCCCTGTGCTACACAGTAAGTCCTTGTAACCCTTTCCCCTTGAGTGTTCTCTTCCTTCAGGGTCTTGCCCTCTGATTTTCAGGATGAAGACAAAATATCCTATAATAGAATCCCCTAGTAAGGGGAATTTAACATAGTCAAGAGTTTCAGCTCCAGAGTCATCCTGAAATGCATTAGAATCTGCCATGTGGTCACTGAGGGCTTGGTGGGCACACCACTTAACCGTCTTAAGCCTCAGTTTTCACGTATCTAAATGGGAATAATATTATACTTACATGACATGGTTGTTAAAAGGAATCACTATAGAAAGGTAAGAAAGTGCCTGATTCTCAGATTTTTGGCTTGAGTGTCTGAGTTGGAAGGGAAGGTGATGAGTCTTGAGGATAAATGGTTTATGGTGCCTATGAGTCACCAAGGTAATGCTGCCCCCTGTGTCAGATGAAAATATTGGTTTGGAGCTTAAAATAGAGAAGTAAGAGCCAGAGATACAGACATAAAAGTCATCAGACTACGCTGATACTGTGGAAATGGATGGGATTGCCTAGGGAAAAGGTAGAAAGTGAGGAGTACAGAGGATTATGGTCAGGGCTCTGAAGAACAGCAACAATTAAAAGGTGGTTAGAGGACTTCCCTGGTGGTGCAGTGGTTAAGAATCCTCCTGCCAATGCAGGGGACACAGGTTCGAGCCCTGGTCCCAGAAGATCCCACATGCTGTGGAACAACTAAGCCCATGTGCCACAACTACTGAGCCTGTGTGCCACAACTACTGAAGCCCACAGCCTAGAGCCCGTGCTCTGGAACAAGAGAAGCCACCGCAATGAGAAGCCCACGCACCACAGCGAAGAGTAGCCTACACTCTCTACAACTAGAGAAAGCCTGGGCGCAGCTACAAAGACCCAACGCAGCCAAAAAAAAAAAGGTGATTAGAGGAAGAGGACCCAATAGGGGAGACTGAGGAATGGCCATAGAGAAGAAGAACCAGTAGGGATGTGGTGTCAGTAACCAAGGGAGGAACTAATTTTCTAAATGGATTAGTCATCAGTGTCAAATACCACAGAGATGTGTCAGCTAAGAGGAAACATAATAGTTTACTGATTTTGACAGGTAGAGTCAGGGACTTTTGCCAGTGTTGTTCTAGTGGAGTGATAGGGGGAGAAGCATAACTCTTAGATACACGTTTTGAAAGACTGTAAGTTTCTTTTAATGCATATGCCAAGTGGTTTCTCAGTAGACTACTAGAGTATGTTTCTGTTAGAAGTGATTGACAGGTGCTAAGCGGACAGTCCAGGAGATGAGTGCCCGACCATCTGGATGGGCTACCTCTACAGAAAACATGCAGGAAGGGAGCTTTGTTTAAGCAGATTAAGCAAAAGCTAATGACTCTGGGAATGTTGCCTCTTACTATGTAAAAGGAGAAGCTAGTTTGTGTACAGTGTGGTTAATAATGAATTAAAACTTTACGTCTCTTGCTGCACACACTGATTATAATATAGTAGAGGATTAAACGATCATGTTTGTTTTAACCCAGATTTTAGCCCACCCAAAACAGTGAGGTCCATTATGTAAACTGAAGCATGTTAATTTGGCATAGAGCGAGTCAAAAGTATCTTTTCTTTTAATTCAATGGAATCTGTTAAATAAATAGGGCTGCAGGCAACACAGCTAAATTTTATAGCCTGGAGCACTTTCCCTTAAGTGTTTGTTGAGCGAACTTACACAGGAAGCTAGCCTAAGCTTGTTGAAATGAAGAAGCCATGTCTTAGGAGGAGGAGTTGAGAGAACAAAGGATCTTTAACCTTGATGAGCCACCTCAGAGGAACAGGAGCACTTCTTCAAACACGTGACACATGGAAAAAGGATGAGAAAGTTGTGAACCCCAAAGGCATTCTAGGACCTATGGGAGAACTCTACATAAACAGAAATTTGCACTCCATAAATTTCCCATTATTAATAGCTGTCCCAATGGCCATCATTAAAAAAATCTAGAAACAATAAATGCTAGAGAGGGTGTGGAGAAAACAGAACACTCTTTTTTTTTTTTTTTTTTTTTTTTTTTTGCGTTATGTGGGCCTCTCACTGCCGTGGCCTCTCCCGTTGCGAAGCACAGGCTCCGGACGCGCAGGCCCAACGGCCAAGGCTCACGGGCCCAGCCGCTCCGCGGCACGCGGGATCCTCCCAGACCGGGGCACGAACCCGTGTCCCCTGCATCGGCAGGCGGACTCTCAACCACTGCGCCACCAGGGAAGCCCCAGAACACTCTTATACTGCTGGTGGGAATGTGAATTGGTACAGCCACTATGGAGAACAGTATGGAGGTTCCTTAAAAAACTACAAATAGAACTACCATACGACCCAGCAATCCCACTACTGGGCACACCCCTGAGAAAACCATAATTCAAAAAGAGTCATGTCCAAAATGCTCATTGCAGCTCTATTTACAATAGCCCAGAGATGGAAACAACCTAAGTGTCCATCATCCGATGAATGGATAAAGAAGATGTGGCACATATATACAATGGAATATTACTCAGCCATAAAAAGAAACGAAATTGAGCTATTTGTAATGAGGTGGATAGACCTAGAGTCTGTCATACAGAGTGAAGTAAATCAGAAAGAGAAAGACAAATACCGTATGCTAACACATATATATGGAATTTAAGAAAAAAAATGTCATGAAGGGCTTCCCTGGTGGTGCAGTGGTTGAGAATCTGCCTGCCGATGCAGGGGACACGGGTTCGTGCCCCGGTCTGGGAAGATCCCACATGCCGCGGAGCGGCTGGGCCCGTGAGCCATGGCCACTGAGCCTGCGCATCCAGAGCTTGTGCTCCACAACGGGAGAGGCCACAACGGTGAGAAGCCCACGTATCGCAAAAAAAAAAAAAAAAAAAAAAAAATGTCATGAAGAACCTAGGGGTAAAACAGGAATAAAGACACAGACCTACTTGAGAATGGACTTGAGGATATGGGGAGGGGGAAGGGTAAGCTGTGACAAAGCGAGAGAGGCATGGACATATATACACTACCAAACGTAAGGTAGATAGCTAGTAGGAGGCAGCCGCATAGCACAGGGAGATCAGCTGGGTGCTTTATGACCGCCTGGAGGGGTGGGATAGGGAGGGTGGGAGGGAGGGAGATGCAGGAGGGAAGAGATATGGGAACATATGTATATGTGTAACTGATTCACTTTGTTATAAAGCAGAAGCTAACACACCATTGTAAAGCAATTATACTCCAATAAAGATGTAAAAAAAAAATAGCTGTCTCATGATAGATAGGCTACCTCAAGGGTTAGTCAATTCCCCACCACCGAAGTATCCAAGCCATAGTTAAATGGCCATTTGTCCCAGATGCGATAGAGACAATATAGCTGGATCAGTTCAGATTCTATTCAGTTGCATAGAACACAAAGAAAGCAAAAACTATATATCAGAAAATAAGATAACGGCTTAAATAATATAGAGAGGTATATTTCTCTTTCATATGAAAGAGGTTTGGAGGAAGGCAGTGCAGAGCTGCAGGGTGACTCCATGGTGTCCTCACACACCTGGGTTCCTATCCTTCCATTGTGTCATCCTATCACTTGTCTTCCACCCTTAAGGATTCCTCGTGGTTCCTTGGAGTTCCAAACACCGCGTCCTCCATGTCAGCCTGAAGAAGGAGGAAATGCAGAAGAACAAAAAGGGGCCCCTCTTAAATGTGCCAACTCCCTTTTAGAAACATTCCTAGAAGTCCCAGATGAAACCACTGCTTCCGTATCACTGCCTAAAAGTTAGTCTCATGGCCTTGGCTAGCTGCAAAGAAGGCAGGAGAGTAGGATCTTTCATTCCAGGTAGAAAGGTATCCATCTGAAAATTAGCATTTTGGATCTAAGGAGAAAGAGGAGAAGGGATATTGGGGCAGGCAGTTGACATCTGTGACATAACAGCTATCTGATGAGCCTGAGTTGAATGAAGTTTAAGATTCTTCCCACCCCTTAGATCGTGTGAGCATATATAGAATTATATTTTAGGAGAGCTGCTTTCAACATACTCTTCATCTGGGAGATAAAACTGTCCTTATATGTACCTCATCATCTGTGTAACCAGTTCCCTGCATATCATCACCTCTGTTTTAACCGCTCAGAGCGGTTGTCTTTTGTCTGGTTGGACCCGGATTAATGTTGTGCCTGAAAAAACTAATCTTACTGGTTAAAATCGTCTCTCTTTTGAAAGTCCCTGAGGGAATAAAATATAGAATAAGGATGTTTTCGTGAAAATAATTAGGCAAGGAGAGATGCAGACAGCCTAGGGGTATTTCCTCAGTAAGAGAGGAGAGCCATGAGAACAACTATTCATTCAAATACCAAATATTTATCTAGCAGGCACCATGTGCCAGGCACAGTTAGACACTAGAAATACAGTGGTGAACAAAACAGAGTCATGGTTTCTGGCCCCACAGAGCCTAGAGTTGGTAGAAGAATGAGCCATCAAAGAAGTGTTAGTAAGAAATTAGAATTGAGGTTGGGGACCTCAGTCCAAAAGCCAACTTCAGTAACCTGATAATTTGGCCTTGGCCTTTGCCTTGATTCATGAAAGTTGGAGCACAAGGGCTATTTAGAAATGTCCGAGGAACACTGACCTTGAAACTCTTCCTCTCTGGGCCTTCCTTTGTGATTCCTTAAAAGGCAGTGTTGTTCTGTGCTCACAATTTTCCAGTCCTGCTTTCCATAATCCTTGCCTTGCCTTGTCCTGGGTTATGCGGCACTGTGTCAACCCATTGTAAATATTGCTGCATTTGCAAGTATAATAACAAATTTCATGCAACTTCGCCATTCCATATTGTCTGACAAGAGGCTATTATTGTTTTAAATTTGTACTTACGTACTGTAATATTTGCATTTTGCATTTAATCACTGTCACATTTTAGTGATGGGAAGTGGAGCTGGGGACAACAATTGGTATCCTGTATTTTGACCTGAAACAGTACCCACAGCTGGGATGTTGCCCGGACCCATAGAGCCTTCAGTGATTCATAACTCAATGATCTTAATGGGTCCGTTGACCTTCTGGATACTTCAGTCATCACTGTTTTGTGTCTAACTTGCTTGAAATCTAAAACTACTTTATCCAAGCAAAGGGAAGCAAGCACAGTATTTTTCAAAAGTCTCCATTTTAGATGGCTTTGACAACCTCTTCCCAGTCACCTTTTCTAAGTATCTTGACTCCTGCCATTGATGCTCCTTGTTTATCTTCTTCAGGAGTAATACACCAGTTTGGACTTTATCAGTGTTGCTTATTATATTCTCCTGTCCTTTCTCAAGAGTTCTCCATCTTTCTTCAGCTGAACTGTAAGCAATTCAAAGACAGGACTAGGTCTTTTCATTTATCTTTGGTCAATGACACTATATCCCTTCTCCCTTCTTTCTGCTTCTGTTACTCTTTTGGTGAGCCAATCTCCCTACAACACCTCAACCTTCCTACCCCTAGGCTAAGCCAACAACTAACCTGTGACCTTGGTCAGGTTGCTTAGCCTCTCAGAACCTGTTTTCCCATCCCTGTAATGGATTTGATACCTATCTCTTAGTGTTGCAATGAGAATGAAAAGAGAATAATCTTTCAAACACTAGCGCCTGGCCCAGAGCCTCGCACATAGAAGGAATTTCAGTTACTTTACTTTTCCTCTCCCTGACCCACACACCACCGAGAGAAACTGTTCTGAGACCCACACTCTCAGAGTCATATCCTCTGTTAATATGACCATGCTAGTGAGTTTAGTGCATTACTCCTGCTACATAACGTATTTATATTTTAAACCGAGTTCCCTCTACGGGAATGGCTTCAGTCTCAATTGAACTGACACCTGAGCACACTAATTAGTTCCCTTCCTGGTATTTTCTATCATTGTTCCCTGCTGCATTCAGAGTCATCATAGCACTTAGCACAATTTGAAGTCAATTACTTCCTTCCCTTACTGTTTATCTCTCCCGGTAGGCTGTACACCAAGGGCAGAAACCATATCTGCTTTAATCACCAAACAATTTCCAGAACCCAGCAGAGTGCCTAGCACAGAGCAGACAATAAATATTTGGGGGATAGACTGATGGATGGAGGGATGGAGGGATGAATGGATGGATAGAGAGATATAAGTGGAAAAATTAATCAAATAAGTAGAACACTATGATAGAAATTTCAGGCTCACTGGAAGGATGATAAGAGTAACATTTGAGGTCAGACAGGTTATTTGTCACCTCAAATTGTATGGAGATAGACTTCCGTGAAGAGGAAGGGTTAAGAAAAGGTTTGACTGAGTGGAGCAAATGGATTTGTGCAGATAGCAAGCAAGAAACATTTTGAGAATTTGCAAAGAGGATATTGTGTCTAAAGGCACAGGAACTCCTAAACCATAATGCTTATCATCAAATACTTTTCATACAAAACACCAGAAGAGGCCTGACGTATAATTTATTCTGCCCTTTCCTTTGTCTCTCCTGCCCAGAATGTAACATGAAAGCCAGCTGCTTGGACCCCCAGATTCTAGCAAGAGTCCTTAGCTTCTGAAGTGAAGAACACACCACCAACAACCTATCACGGCGGAGGCATCAGAAAACAAGTTAGGTTTTTGAGCTGTCAGGTTGAAAAGGATTTGCAAGCCCCTTCCCACCTACTCTATGCTACGAAGATGGATTTCCAGAGGCTTGATAGAGATTTGTACTGTGACTTTGAGGTTTACAAAATGCCACCATCCGAGGAGTTTGAATTATTCCTCCCCTGTATTTCATTTGTAATGTACCTTTGCCAGCATAAAAAGTATTAAAAGGGCATTTGGAAAAAAGAAAAGGGCATTTGAACAGTAATAAGGCCCTTGACACTTATGAGCAGCTATTTCCTTTGCAATGCAGTTGTGCCGAAGGGAAATAACCAGTAACAAACTGGGTTAACGCCTTGTCTTCCAAAATTGAATACCACTTAGTTTTAGTTAGGAACCAGTGCCCAGAGTGATTAATTCCTGAAAGACAAAAAAAATGTGGATTTTAAGGTAAACATTTTTGATCTAGTCCTTTTCTCCCCTACTCCCCTACCTACTCCTTACTCCAAGGGAGGAACACTTCACTCAAGAACACCCCAAACTGGAGAACCCATCAAATTTAGGGTAAAATGCCTATGACTCAAAACATCTGGGTGAGTCTGTTCACAGTTAAGAAAATAGCTGAATTGTATAATACTTTTTCCTGGTCCTTTTGAAAAACTTGAAGTATAGTTGATTTACAATGTTGTGTTAGTTTCAGGCGTACAGCAAAGTGATTCAGTTATACATACATATATATCTATTTTTTAGCATAATATGTTAACTTAAAGGTTTTTGCTTTCAAGCAAGGGGCAGTTGAGTGAAACAGTTAAGAACATAGACTCTGGAGTCAGGGATGTATTAGCTTGAGACCTCTGGCAAGTCACTGAGCCTCTCTGAATCTCAGTTTTCTCAAATGTAAAAAGAGAACATACCAATACCTACTTAATAGACCTGTTCTAAAGGTTTTAAAAATCATCAGTGAAAGTATGTAGCATAATCCTGGCCTATTCTAAGTGCTTCCTATATGTTAGCTAAGTTACTGCTAATCTAACAAAGTACGTCTAAGTAGATTTACTTAGCCACCTTTGAATGGTTATTCTTAGACTACTTGCTTTAACATCCTGCCTTATTAAGTGGAGACTTCTAATTGGTACACTAATATTTATTTATAAATGAGTATTTCTAAAGTGCTTGAAATTTTGTCTTGTTAACATTATTCTTCATTTGTTTTCTTTACAAATAGTATATTTAAAAAACGTCATTCAGCCAACAATCTTAGTATCACCACAAACACCAGTTAACAAGATTTTACCATATTTTGATTTTTCAAAGTACTTCTGGGCATTTAAATTAAAAAAAATTCTTTTCAAACTTTTTGCTCAAATGCAAACAAAAATTGTCCTGAAAGGGGTCTACAGGCTGCAGGTGAAAACTTGACATTCAGCCAAGACTTAATTCAGAGTCGATAAAGTAATACTCCTATGCCTAGGTAGATGTGTAAATTTTCTCCACATGATAAATAAGCAGGCTGTGATTTCTATCAAATCAATCTTGGCTTGAGTCAGTCCTTCTCTAATCAATAAATCTGGATGTGCACTGAAATATGAAGTCAATATATGCAGTGTTACATTTACTTCAAACTCCTTCATCAAAAATACCTAGCAATTTTTCTATTATTGCCATAAATTCAAAATACCAGGCTTATTTATTTTTCTTTTAACTACCATTTTAAAGTTTCTGGGTCCTGAAAAAGCTCTTACTTGGATCTGGTTAGAAATCCACATAGATTCTCTGAGCCAATCAATGCAGTAGCTACAATTACACTGGAATGCACTATAAAGCAGAATTGCATATGAGGCAGCATTAGTGAAAATGAAGGTGTTTGAAAGTTATTGCTGGGATATTTGGAGTTTTTATTAGCAGTTCTAAGAAACTGGAGGCTTTTGGGTAATGTGTGAATCACAGGAAAGATATCAACCATTTTCTGGCCAAGGTTACGGGCCTTCCACTGCTTCCCTGACCAATATTCCTTTTCATTGTGTATATGTGTACAACACAGCCAGCCTCATTGAAGCCTTCCAATCTTGGCAATGCAATAAGTTTGTGCAACTTTCTCAGAATTTTAAGATTGCTGGAAGATCCCAGGCATCTCATTCCTTTTCTGTGCTCAAAAGAATTGTGGTTGGCCCTCTTTGTGTCCTTCTAGACTTGTTTCCTTTTAGTAACTGCTCCTAACACTCTTTACGAGGGGCCGTGGGATATTCTGGAGATCAGCTCTTGCCATCACCCCCACATCACCACCTCAAAGCTATGCGTGACAAGGATCTGTGTCTATTCCAATCTTACACAACTCAGAAGGCGTTGTCCTTCATTTCCAGTTGTTTATTCCATTGTTAACAGGTGCATTTTGACTGTTGCTCAAGACTCCTAGCTCAGGGGTTCTTATACTGGGGTCCATGAATAAAATTAAGAAGTCCTGTGAATTTGTATGG
Organism: Mesoplodon mirus; assembly: GCF_964341445.2. Classification (NCBI taxonomy): domain Eukaryota; kingdom Metazoa; phylum Chordata; class Mammalia; order Artiodactyla; family Ziphiidae; genus Mesoplodon; species Mesoplodon mirus. The sequence continues at coordinate 110,678,292 of NC_138981.1, forward strand.
GAAAAACTTAAATATGCACTTTCACTAACGTCTAACTATAATTTAGCATTTCCTTCAACTGTGAATGTACAAATCTCAGTTAATATTAGCAGTAACTAGGAGTTTGTCACCAATTAAAAAAATCACAGATATTTTCATATCACATTACAGGTGTTACAGATATCTCAAAATACCATTTAGGCTTGTTGCTACTTCAAAATTATGATAATTATTAGACCCATCAGTAGATCTTATAATTTGGTAAACTATGCCTACTGTCTGCTTTTGTCAATAAAATATTAACTGGAAGACAGCCACATTAATTCATATACATATTGTCTGTGGATGCTTTCCCACTACAGATGGCAGAGTTGAGGTGTTTCAACAGACTATATGGTCCACAAAGTCTAAAGTGTTTATTATCTAGCCCTTTATAGAAAAAGCTTACCAACCCCTGATCGAATACCTTAATATGGAGGCATATATACTATTACTATATTACAATTTAAAAATAATTATTCTAACTGTATTTCAGAATAATTGGTCTTCTTTTACATTCTATGGATTTTATTGTATTCATTTAAAAACATTATTTTGAGAAAAGTTCCAGAAGCTTTACCAGAGTGACAAAAAGGTTCATGAACAAGAAAAGCTTAGGAATGCCTGGTTAACTTGAGAAAGAAGCTCAAGTTGTAAGACTGTACATGTAGACTTACTTCATGGGTATTTTTTGCCCTCAGCAAATAGATTTAACTACTTAACTGTGGACTTCCTTCTGCTCTTCATTTTACTTGACTGGTTTATTATCTTAACTTCATTTTATTGTGCGTTGTTTTATTAAATAATCAATTTGTTCAACAATTTATTTATTGAATGCCTACTATGCACCAGACACTGAGGATACAGCAGTAAACAAAACAGATCAGAATCACTGCCCTCACAGAGCTTACATTCTAGCTGAGGGAGATATGCAATACATAAAACAGTGTTATGTAAGATGATGACAAGTGCTATAGATAGAATATAAAGCAGAATATATGGATGCACTTTTGTCAGTAAATGGAAGACCAGAGAAGGCCTCACTGAGAAGGTAGCACTTGAGCAAAGACCTAAAGAAGGTGAGGGAGTGAGCCATGTTGGGAACTAAGGACAGACACACTGGGCAGAGGAAACAGCTAGTGCAAAGACCCCAGGGAAGAATGCACCTGGCTTCTTCCAGCAACAAGACCAATGAGACTGGAATAGAATAAGTCAGATAGTGAGGAGTGGAAGATAAGATCAAGAGGTAAGGAGGTTAGAGATTCTCAGCTCTCCCTGAGCCTCAGAATCACCTGGGGAACTTTTAAAAACTGCAGATACCTAGACCACACCACATATTATCCCCCTCTGGAAATATGGCTTCAATTTATTTAAGGGCAGGGTCCAGATATTGGGGCTTTATTTTTTTAATTTTCCAGGTGATTCTAATGTGTAATAATGATTAAAAACCACTAGGGCAAGGCCACAGGCCATTGTACAGACATTCCTTTTTGCTTCAAGTGAGATGAGGAGCCATTGGAAGGTCTTGATAAGAAAAGTGACATGATCTGACTTAGACTTTACCAGGATCTTTCAGGCTGCTGTGGGTTAGAGGGTTAAGGGTGGAATCAGGAGACTAGTTAAGAGGCCATTGCAATAATCCAAGCAGTTGTGATTGCAGTAAAGGTAGTAAAAAGTGGTTAGATTCTAACTATATTTTGAAGGATAAACTACTAAGATGGCTTTTAGACTGAGGTGGGGGTATGACAAAAAGGAAAGCGTCAAAGATGATGCCAAGGTTTTGGGCCTCAGCAACTGGAAGAATGAATAGCCATCCGCTAAAATGGGCCACATAATGGGAGGATCAGATTGTGCGGAAAATATCAGCAGTTCGGTTCTGTTACATTTCAGATTCTTATTAGATATGCAAGAGGAGGTACAAAGAGGCAGTTGGATATACAGATCTGGAGTTGAGAAGATAAATCAGGACTGTAGATATAAATTTCGGATTCAACCGCATGTTCATGGTATTTGAAGCCACAAGACAGGATGCTAACACTGAGGGAGTGACTGTGGACAGACGTGAGAAGCAGTGGAGGATTCTGACATTAAGAAGTTGTGGAGAAAATTCATCCTACAAAGCCACCATCACCCTGATACCAAAACCAGAAAAAGATATCACAAAAAAAGAAAATTATAGACCAATATCACTGATGAACATAGATGCAAAAATCCTGAACAAAATACTAGCAAACAGAATCCAAGAGCACATTAAAAGGATCATACACCACGATCAAGTGTGATTTATCCCAGGGATGCAAGGATTCTTCAATATACACAAGTCAATCAATATGATACACCACATTAACAAATTAAGGAATAAGAACCATATGATCATCTCAATAGATGCAGAAAAACCTTTTGACAAAATTCAACACCTATTTATGATAAAAACTCTCCAGAAACTGGGCATAGAGGGAACCTACCTCAACATAATAAAGGCCATATATGACAAACCCACAGCAAGCATCATACTCAATGGTGAAAAACTGAAAGCATTTCTACTAAGATCAAGAAAAAGACAAGAATGCCCACTCTCACCACTCTTATTCAACAAAGTTTTGGAAGTCCTAACCACGGCAATCAGAGAAGAAAAAGAAATAAAAGGAATACAAATTAGAAAAGAAGAAGTAAAACTTTCACTGTTTGCCGATGACCTGATACTATACATAGAAAATCCTAAAGATGTCACTAGAAAACTACTAGAACTAATCAATGAATTTGGTAAGGTTGCAGGATACAAAATTAATGCACAGAAATCTCTTGCATTCCTATACACCAATGATGAAAAATCTGAAAGAGAAATTAAGGAAACACACCCATTTACCATTGAAAAAAAAGAATAAAATACCTAGGAAAAAACCTGTCTAAGAAGGCAAAATACTTGTACTCAGAAAACTATAAAACACTGATGAAAGAAATCAAAGATGACATAAACAGATGGAGAAATATACCATGTTCTTGGACTGGAAGAATAAATATTGTGAAAATGACTATACTACCCAAAGCAATCTACAGATTCAATGCAACCCCTATCAAACCACCAATGGCATTCTTCACAGAATTAGAACAAAAAATTTTACAGATTGTATCGAAACACAAAAGACACTGAATAGTCAAAGCAATCTTGAGAAAGAAAAACGGAGTTGGAGGAATCAGGCTCCCAGACTTCAAACTATACCACAAAGCTACAGTCATCAAGACAGTATGGTACTGGCACAAAAACAGAAATATAGATCAATGGTACAAGATAGAATGCCCAGAAATAAACCCACACACATATGTGCACCTAATTTATGACAAAGGAGGCAAGAACATATGATGGAGAAAAGACAGCTTCTTCAATAAGTGGTGCTGGGAAAACTGGACAGTTACATGTAAAAGAATGAAATTAGAACACCACCTAACACCATACATAAAAATAAACTCCAAATGGATTAAAGACTTAAATTTAAACCAGACACTATAAAACACTTAGAGGAAAACATAGGAAAAACACTCTTTGACAGAAACCACAGCAAGATCTTTTTTGACCCACCTCCTAGAGTAACAGACCTAAAAACAAAAATAAACAAATGGGACTTAATTAAACTTAAAAGCTTTTGCACAGCAAAGGAAACCATAAACAAGATGAAAAGACAACCCTCAGAATGGGAGAAAATACTTGCAAATGAACAATAGACAAAGGATTAATCTCCAAAATATACGAACAGCTCATGGAGCTCAATATCAAAAAAACAAACGATCCAGTTAAAAAATGGGTGGAAGACCTAAATAGACATTTCACCAAGGAAGACATACAGCTGCCCAAGAGGCACATGAAAAGATGCTCAACATAACTAATTATTAGAGAAATTCAAATCAAAACTACAGTGAGGTATCACCTCACGCCAGTCAGAATGGCCACTATCAAAAAATCTAGAAACAATAAATGCTGGAAAGGGTGTGGTGAAAAGGGAACCCTCTTGCACTGTTGGTGGGAATGTAAATTGATACAACACTATGGAAAACAGTATGGAGGTTCCTTAAAAAACTAAAAATAGAACTACTACATGACCCAGCAATCCCACTACTGGGCACATACCCTGAGAAAACCATGATTCAAAAAGAGTCATGTACCACAATGTTCATTGCAGCGCTATTTACAATAGTCAGGACATGGAACCAACTTAAATATCCATCGACAGATGAATGGATAAAGAAGATGTGGCACATATATACAATGGAATATTACTCAGCCATAAAAAGAAATGAAACTGAGCTATTTGTAATGAGGTGGATAGACCTAGGGTCTGTCATACAGAGTGAAGTAAGTCAGAAAGAAAAAGACAAATACCGTATGCTAACACATATATATGGAATTTAAGAAAAAAAATGTGATGAAGAACCTAGGGGTAAAACAGGAATAAAGACACAGACCTACTTGAGAATGGACTTGAGGATATGGGGAGGGGGAAGGGTAAGCTGTGACAAAGCGAGAGAGAGGCATGGACATATATACACTACCAAACGTAAGGTAGATAGCTAGTGGGAAGCAGCCGCAGAGCACAGGGAGATCAGCTGGGTGCTTTGTGACCGCCTGGAGGGGTGGGATAGGGAGGGTGGGAGGGAGGGAGACACAAGAGGGAAGGGATATGGGAACAGATGTATATGTATGACTGATTCACTTTGTTATAAAGCAGAAACTAATAAAAAACATTAAAAAAAGGTTATTACATGGATATGATACTTTTAAAAGTTGGTGTATCACTTAGTGAGCATTTCAATAGAATGCTATAGAAATGCTGAGGTTTCATTTCCTAAAAAATGTGTTCCTGTGTCAGTGGGAATTCTTATACTTCTGAGGTAGAAGTGAGAACTTTGCCAATATCCAGGTTCTTATGATCTGCCTATGTTTCCAGAAGTGCCAGCTTTAATTAGGTAAATATAAACGTTACATGGTTTATTCACACACACACACACACAAAAAGAGTCATGTACCACAATGTTCATTGCAGCGCTATTTACAATAGCCAGGACATGGAACCAACTTAAATATCCATCGACAGATGAATGGATAAAGAAGATGTGGCACATATATACAATGGAATATTACTCAGCCATAAAAAGAAACAAAATTGAGTTATTTGTATTGAGGTAGATGGACTTAGAGTCTGTCACACAGAGTGAAGTAAGTCAGAAAGAGAAAAACAAATAGCATATGCTAATGCATATATATGGAATCTAAAAAAACAAATGGTACTGATGAACCTAGTTGCAGGGCAGTAATAAAGAGGTAGACATAGAAAATGCACTTGAGGGCATGGGGTGGGAGGACGAACAAAGCTGGGGTGAAGTGAGAGTAGCATCGACATATATACACTACAGAATGTAAAATAGTTGGCTAGTGGGAAGCAGCAGCATAGCACGGGGAGATCAGCTCAGTGCTTTGCAATGACCTAGAGGGGTGGGATACGGAGGATGGGAGGGAAGCTCAAGAAGGAGGGGACATGGGGACATGTGTATGCACATGACTGATTCACTTTGTTATGCAACAGAAACTAACACAGTATCGTGAAGCAATTATACTCCGATAAAGATCTATTAAAAAAGAAAAAAAGAAGAAGAAGCTAGGGAGAGAAGGAAGAACCAGCAGGAGGAACTGGAGCAGCCAGAGAGATAGGAAGAAAACTAGATGCGATGCCTGGAAGCCAAGGGAATTGTCTGCTACATGAGATACAGTTGACCTTGAACAACATGGGACTTGTGTGCATCAGCCCTCCACACAGTCGAAAATCCAGAATAATTTTACAGTCAGCTCTCCACATCTGTGGTTCATATAGTAGTGTAGAATGTATTTACTGAAAAAAAATCTGTGTATAACTGGACCTGCACAGTTCAAATCCATGTTGTTCAAGGGTCAACTGTGCATTCCTCTCTTAACAAAACACTACTTAAGATTTTTATAAATCTTCCTGATCAAGTAACCCCCACTCCATCCCAACCCAAGGTTCAGTAACTACTCATTCAACCAACCTCTTGGCACTTAGATAGATGTTCATATGGTCATATGGACATTTGCTTCTTTTTTTAAAATTTATTTATTTATTTATTTATTTATTTATTTATTTATTTATTGGCTGTGTTGGGTCTTCGTTGCTGCGTGTGTGCTTTCTCTACTTGCAGCGAGCAGGGGCTACTCTTCGTTGCAGTGTGCTGGCTTCTCATTGTGGTGGCTTCTCTTGTTGCAGAGCATGGGCTCTAGATGTGCGGGCGTCAATAGTTCCTGCACATGGGCTCAGTAGTTGTGGCTCACGGGCTCTAGAGTGCAGGCTCAGTAGTTGTGGTGCATGGGTTTAGTTGCTCTGTGGCATGTGGGATCTTCCTGGACCAGGGCTTGAACCTGTGTCCCCTGCATTGGCAGGTAGATTCTTAACCACAGTGCCACCAGGGAAGTCCTCTATCACACTGTCTTGATAACTGTGACTTTATAGTAAGTTTTGAAATATAGAAGTGAAAACTCTCCCATTGACTCTTTTTTTAAAAAAGTTGTCTATTATCTTTTATTTTATTTATTTATTTATTTATTTATTTATTTAGGGCTGAGTTGGGTCTTTGTTGCTGCGCATGGGTTTTCTCTAGTTGTGGTGAGTGGGGGCTACCCTTCATTGTGGTGCACGGGCTTCTCATTGCAGTGGTTTCTCTTGTTGCAGAGCATGGGCTCTAGGCACACGGGCTTCAGTAGTTGTGGCTCAGGGGCTCAGTAGTTATGGCTCGCAGGCTCTAGAGCACAGGCTCAGTAGTTGTGGCGCACGGGCTTAGTTGTTCCATGGCATGTGGGATCTTCCTGGACCAGGGCTTAAACCTGTGTCCCCTGCCTTGGCAGGTGGATTCTTAACCACTGTGCCACCAGGGAAGTCCTGGACTTTTGCTTCTGTTTTCCCTTTTTATATGTCATTTCCATACATTCCCACAAGGTCCCTCTTTCCCCAAAGGGGCAGTACTTACTATAGAGAGAGATTAAGAGCACAGGCTTTCAAGTCATACTCTCTTTACTCAGATTCTAGCTCTGTCATTTGCTGACTAACTTTAGACAATGTTATTTAACCTCTGTATCTTACTTTTCCTATCTCTAAAATAAAGATAATAGCATTACCTAACTCATGCATCATTGAAAAGATTAATGAGTTAATATACAAAAAGTGCTTAGAACAGTATCTAGCTCATAATAAATTCGTGACATATGGGTTGGCCAAAAATTTCGTTCGGGTTTTTGTACCATCTTACAGCAAAGCCTGAACGAAGTTTTTGGCCAGCCCAATATTTTTTGCTGCTATTATTATTCCTATAAACCATAAACTATGTCTTCCAAACATTTGGCACCATCACCCACCCAGCATCATACCATGACTATAACACAGCCACCCTCTTCTCTAAGTCAGAGTTTATATTCAAGGGCACTTTCCATATAGTATTTGTATGTTTCCTAACCACCAGCCGGCCCACTGAGCTCATGTGCACAAAATGTAATAAAAACCCTTTTTTTTTCTCCAAGTGACCTAAAAGAAGTCTATCAATGGACCGTTTATTCTTATCACAGTAGTGCAACTATAACAAAAAAAAATTTTTTAATAAACAAGAATGACTATATTTATATGACCAAATTTGTTTTATTAATATTAATGTTTAAGTCAACTGAATTTATTAAAACAAGATTTCAATTTTTATTCTTCTCCCCTTCTTTTCTGTGGAGGGTAAGAGGGACTCTACATAATTAACTTCTATTTACCCTTCAGATCTCATGTTAGACAGCACTTACTCCAGGGAGCCTTTATTCCCTGCTCTGTGATCCCTAAGTCCCTCTGTGTTTGTTCTCATCTTGACACCAATCACACTACATTAGAATCACCTAGTTACCTGTCAGTCTTCCCCACTCCAGGAGCTTAAGTGTTGTGTCAATCTCCTTCCCTAGTGACTGTAACAACACTTAATGCATCGTAGGTACACAAGAAATATTCGTTTATTTGTTATTATAGCTGAGTTATTCCCAGTAGCCAGTTTGGTAGGATTTTTTCCTTTTCACCTAAGACCTTTAGTGTTGTGTAGGTAGAATCACAGTCCAAAATAAAATGCAAAGATATCAGGGGGAACCTTATTATCAGATTAGAAACTATATCTACAGTGGGATTTGAAGGAAAATTAGACAGCTCCTATACAAATATCTCCTCTACCAAACCATCTCCTTCAAGACCACAGATTGCCACAGGTTCACAGATTATAGGATGATAGCATAAACAAAAAAAAGCAACATTCATTGAATGCCTTCTATGCGGCAAGCATATTACATATGCTATCTCCTTTAATCTTCACAATGACTCTATGATATGTGCATGACTACTCACATTATACAGATGAGGAAACAAAGTCATAGAGCTTGAATAATTCGCCCAAGGATACACAGAGAGTAAATAAAGAGCCAGGGTTTAAACATAGGTCTGCCTGACTCCACATTTATGTGTTTTCTATTATTCCACAGAGACACCCAGGAGACAGATCGTAGACAATTAAGTCAGAATGAAAGCCAAATACAAAAAGTAGCCTGTGAGGTGGCTCTGTGCATGGGCAAAAATGGTTTTAGGGATGGACAGTCTCATCCCTACTGTGGTTAGCAGAATAATGCCCCCCCCAAAAGGTGTCCATGTCCCAATCCCTAGAACCTGTGAGTATATTATCTTACCTGGAAAAAGGGATTTCGCAGATGTGATTAAGGTTAAGGAATTTGAGATGGGGAGGTGATCCTGGATGATCCTGGAGGACTCTGTGTAATCAGATGGGTCCTGTATTAGTTTCCTGTGGCTTCTGTAACAAATTACCACAAACTGGGTGGCTTGAAACAACAGGGATTTATTCTCTTACAGTTCTGGAGGCTAGAAATCTGAAATCAAAGTGTCAGGTGGGAGGGCTTCCCTGGTGGCGCAGTGGTTAAGAGTCCGCCTGCCGATGCAGAGGACACGGGTTCGTGCCCCGGTCTGGGAAGGTCCCACATGCCGTGGAGCAGCTGGGCCCATGAGCCATGGCCGCTGAGCCTGCACGTCCGGAGCCTGTGCTCCGCAACGGGAGAGGCCACAACAGTGAGGGGCCCGCGTACCACAAAAAAAAAAAAAAAAAAAAAAAAGTGTCAGGTGGGACACACTGCTTCTGGAGGCTCTGGGAAGACTCCTTCCTTGCCTTTTCCAGCTTCTGGTGGGTCCAGGTGTCTCTCGACCTGTAGCTGCATCACTCCAATCTCCGCCTCTGTAATCACACGGCCTCCTCCTCTTCTCTGTCTCTTCTCTCCATCTATGTCAAATTTCCCTCTGCCTTTCTCTTCTAAAGACACTTGTCATTAGATTTAGAGCCCAGTCAGATAATCCAGGGCGAACTTTTGTCTCAAGATCTGTAATTATATCTTCAGAGAACCTTTTTCCAAACAATGTAACATTCATAGGTTCTGGGAATTAGGATGTAGACATATATTTTGGGGGGCTAAAGTTCAATTCACAGGTCCTTAACAGTGGAGAACCTTTTCCAGCTATGGTCAGAGGGAGATGTGACTACGGAAAAATGGTCAAATAGATGCAATGTTGCTGGCTGTGAAGCCAAGGCATGAAAGTGGCCTCTAGAAGCTGAAAAAGGCAAGGAAACAGATTTTTCCCTAGAGTCTCCAGAAAAAAAAATGCAGGCTTACCCACACCTTGATTTTAGCCCAGTGAAACTCATTTTGGACTTTGGACCTTCAGAACTGTAAGCTATCAATTTGTATTGTTTTAAGCCACTAAATTTGTGGGAATTTGTTACAGCAGTGATAGAAAATTTATGCTGGTATTGAGGAAATTTAGAGTAAATGTTTGGATCAGAACAAGTGTGGAAGCCAGAATCAAAAGGGCAGGTGGTGGAATAGAAGATGTAAATGCCACAAGGCAGAGCAGGGCAGATGGCAAGAAAGAGGAAAGCCACAGGAGGGAGATCAGGACAAAGAAAGTAGAAGAACTGATATGCATTACTAATACCTAGAAGCACTCTTGACAATGGAACATCAGGCCAGGGGACTGATGCTAAAGTAGGGAGCCCAGACCTTGTGGAGAGAACACAGTTGGAAGCATGCTGTCCAGTTAGAATATGTGTGGGTAGGAGAGTGGTGTCATCTGGCAAGCCTATCCATGCAGAATTGTCTGCAATTTTCACATTACTCACTATTTGAGTTAAGGCATTTAACGTCCTCCTTAAAGTTCAAGTTTCATACTAACATCACCTATTTAATTCAGAGAGAACTTGTTAAAAAGATTTCCTAGTCAGTCGCTTAACAAGGTCTGAGAGAAAGGCTCCAAGACTGATAAGCAAATTCAGATAAGAAACAACTAGGAAATTGTTTACCATATAGAGCGTAAGTCAGGGAAAATTACTGAGCCTGCATGTGGTATGAACAGAACAAATGGCTGTTGAATGGATGAATGAATACCTGAATGAATGAAAACACTGAGGACTCGGGAAGTTGGTAGGACATGATGACTTAAAGAAAGAAGGATGCACAAAAAAGGCAGTGGGACTCTAAAGGCAATCTTGGCCTATGTAACCATTTTCCTGAAAGTTGGTCATGGATAATACTTCCCCATGACTGGGCTGGTGTGTCTTTTTATAGCATTTATCTCTTTGCTTAAATAACTTTATTGTTTCTAATTCCTAATTTCAAAAGTAATACATCTCGGGCCTCCCTGGTGGCGCAGTGGTTGAGAGTCCGCCTGCCGATGCAGGGGATACGGGTTCGTGTCCCGGTCTGGGAGGATCCCATATGCCGCGGAGCGGCTGGGCCCGTGAGCCATGGCCGCTGGGCCTGCGCATCCGGAGCCTGTGCTCCGCAACGGGAGAGGCCACAACAGTGAGAGGGCCGCATACCGCAAAAAAAAAAAAAAAAAAAAAAAAAAAAAAAAAAAAAAGTAATACATCTCGAAAGAAAGGGAAGAAAAATGCATGTAATCTCATCACCCCAAGATAAAGTGAGTTATTTACTTGGAGGATTTACTTCTTTTTGGTTTTGTTTTTTTTTTTTGGTTTTGCTTTTTTTTTGTTGGAAATGAGCTTTTTAAGATTTATTTATTTTTTTAACATCTTTATTGGAGTATAATTGCTTTACAATGTTCTGTTAGCTTCTGCTGTATTACAAAGTGAATCAGCTATATATATACATATATCCCCAAATCCCCTCCCTCTTGCATCTCCCTCCCTCCCACCCTCCCTATCCCACCCCTCTAGGTGGTCACAAGGCACGGAGCTGATCTCCCTGTGCTAGGAGCATTTACTTCTTGTCTTAAGTCTTTCTCTATAACACCCTATGTCTGTGTCTCAATCTCTGTCTCTGTGTGTGTTTGTGTGTGTGTGTGTGTGTGTGTGTGTATGTGTAGTACTGTATTTACTGTTTTATAAATTGCTTTTATTTCTTTAAACACAGCACATATTGTGGTTGCTTTTCCAGGTCAGTAAATATTCTATTACAACATGATTTTATATGACTACATAATATCTCAACCTATGAGCGTACATAACTTATTTAACCAATCTCCTATTGTCTTTTTCTTATAATTTTCTGCCATTAAAAACAGTAAACATTTTTATAATTATTGCTTTCCACACATCTCTAATTATTTCCTGAAGGTAAATTCCTACAAGTAGAATTGCATAATTTGTGGATTTAGATACATATTGTCACGTTACCCCATAAAGATATTTACCTATTTACATTCTGACTTCACTATATGAAAGTTCAATTTCCTCAAATCTTTGTCAACACAAGTTATTATCAACTTTTTGAATTTGCCAGTGTGATGGATAGATTTAGTTTGTATCTGTTTGATCACTAATGAAGGTCAATATTTCTTCATTTATTTATTGGTCTTTTTCTGTTTCTTCCTTTGTGAATTACCTTTTATGTCCTTTGTCCATTTCCCTATTTATGTCTTCATCTTTTTAAAATTAACTTATAAGAACTGTTTAAGCAAACTAATTATACTTAATATCTGCTGCAAACATTTTCCCATTTTTTGTTTTCCTTTAATTTTTGTTTATTATGGATTTTTAACCTATAAATGGGGCTTAATATGTTTGTTTTTGTAGCATTAACTCAATTTCTCATTGTGTACCTTCCCGATTTTATGACTTTACTGCTATGCTTAGAAAGATATGTTACTACAAGAATATATAAATACAATAACTACCTATATTTTCTTTTCGTTATTTTGTAGTTTTATTTTCACATTTTAATTTTTAAACCATCTAGCAAGTTTTTATTGAATGGTATGAGGCAAGGGTCTGATTTTAGTTTATTGTTAGTATATAGCCATTTATGGGGTAATGATTTTTCACTAGAAATTCACCAAAATAAATCCAGGAAAGGGTGTACTGATTCTCAAACTAGTGAAAATTCTTTTCAAAACCTACATTTTCCATACTGCACCTTAGGTTTCAGCAAGTAATGAATTCTGATCTGCAAACACAACCCAGCATGCCAGCATTTGCAGAGGTACCCATGAGCCAACGAAATAGCAAAGCTCCTTTGCAAGCAAAAGGTCAACTTCCCAGTGTGAAGTCTCCAGTCACAGACTCACATTCATTCTCAACTTGCCCAAACACAAAGAAAACAGGCATATTTACTTTTCACACGATTCAAGGGTGAATTTTGCTCTGAAACCAAGTCAACAACCAAATCTCTCTCTTCAACAAGCTGAAGCACATTCCACACTGGTCCCTGGATGAAAGACCCTCCGGTAAACTCGGTGAGAGCAACAAGAAAAGAGGGATTTTTCGATTAGAAGAAAATGCTTCTATTTCACCACAGGCAGTGTTTTTTGGACCTAAATACTGTTGGTTCTGAGTTATATTTTCTACAAGACGTTACCAAGGCAAATGCTCAGGGAAAAAGCAGCTAGAGACGTTTGGGAGTTACTAATTACAGGGCATCACAGGTACAATTTATAATCCTCCTTGACAGATGTGACCCATTACATTAAGCATTGTTGGCAAGCTAGATGAAGGCTAGGAAGAGGTTGGTCTTTGAGTAACACAGCTTTCCAGCAAACTTCTCCATTACAAACAACTGCTGACATGACACAATAGGAAGATTTTTGGGGGGGGCCACGGCCTGCCACATGTGGGATCTTTGTTCCCCAACCAGGGATTGAACTCACGCCCCCTGCCATGGAAGCATGGAGACTTAACCACTGGACTGCCAGGGAAGTCCCAAGAAGATTTTTTTTAAGACCAACTGGTTTTTAAATATCTCACTCCACTCCATGCAGTATTGATGTTGCCGAACCCAAGTTCATGTGCCTGATGTACGGTGAGGCCAAACAAACTGAAGAGTTGGAGTTTGGAGAAGAGAAAGGTTTATTGCAGGGTCATACAAGGAGAATGGGCAGCTTGTACTCAGAAAGCCTGAACTCCCTGATGGTTTTCAGGGAAGAGTTTTTATAGGCAAGATTTGGGGGGCGGGCTGCAGGGTGTGTGACTTCCTCTGATTGGTTGGTGGGGAGGTAACAGGGTGATGTTCCAGGAATCTCAACCATCAGCCTTCTGGTTCCAATCAGTCTGGGGTCCATGTGCCTGTGCTCAGCCTGAAGTTACCAGCCTCCAGCTGGGTCAGGATCTTAGCTCTTGTAGAAGAACTCAGAGATATATATCATATTGTTATATATATCCCTTGAGGAGGAACCAGGACCCTGCCCCATTGCTGCAGTATTGTCTATTCAGTGCTTTTCCTTTGTTTCTGCATTCCCTCACTCTAATTAGTAACTGCTTGAATCTGCCCTTTGGAACTCAGGGAAGGTCTAGGAGGCTGAAACCTTTTTCTTACAAATAAGAAATAAGGGACTCAGAAACGCTTTTGTATTGGGGAAGGCCCCACAGGGTCCTGCTCAGTTTCATTGATATGCAAAGGAATGCCCAGACAGTTCTGTTAGATTATTAACTCTGCCTATATTATACATTACCACTGATTTCAACATTTATGTCAAAAAGATTTTTCTGGGTCTGAGTCAAAATGTTCCAATTAAAATATATTTAAAATTAAAAAAAATATTTCCAATGATTTTCATCTGGCCCATGATGCAGTTATAACGTCTATACTGTATAGAAATGAAAGCTTAGTTCAAAGCATTTCAGGAAGAAGAAAATGTTAAAACAATCATCATCTCTGTAGGCAAAACAGATAGGTGACTGATTGGCTTTTAGACTTTCCAGTCTTCCTGAGATGGTCTGGAAGTATGGCCAGAGGGTTCCTCAGCCACAAATACAGAGAACTATTGTCCCCTCCACACAAGCAACAAAGACTCAAAGAAAAATCACATACACCTTCAATCATTATTTTTCTAAGCTCTCCTTTAAAGATAAAGAAAACAAAAATGTAATTTATGTTTACAGTTCTGTGACACATAAAAAATATAATTAAAGTACTAAATCTCTCCAAAGAAATGTGATGTACAGAATTAAATTCAGCATTTAGCTGGAAAAGAGTCCCCTTGGAGAGATCAGGTTGATATGTGAGGGATTAGTTTTGAAGTCCTATTGCTGATTTTTTTTTCAAGGGATGGTATTTTGGCCAGCCTTACTCTGATTTCTCCTCACAACTGTCAGTCAGAATGAATTACAGGGCATATTACCTGAATCCCAAGATCTAGCTACATTAATAGCCCCTGATTTTTGTTCTTTCGAATGTCATTTAGATATATGGAAGTCGTTCTTTCCTATCATATTTCCAGCACCCTCTGACAAAGCAGCATTTAACATTTCCCACACAAGAGGGAATTTTTTTTTGTAATGGATTTCATAATACAGAAAGTTACAGAGTTTATTTTTTAATCTTTATTAGTAGCATAAAACTGTCAACAGCTTATGCTAGTCTTGAGAATATCAAGCTGATTTAAGAGAAATTTTCCTCAACTGGGTGAAGAGTGGGGAGAGGAGATAAGAAAATGGAAGAATACAGGGAGAGGGGCCATATTTTTTTCCCTGAAAGACTTTGATCTAAATTTTTTTTTGTAAAAACATAGTTCATCTCTAACATATTATTAGCTCTAATAAGGATACCACAAACTCAAAAGGCTCAGAGTGTAAGCTTGAAAAACTGGGTATGTTATTTACTGACTTGGGCACTGATCACATTTGCTTGTGTGAATCTTGAAGACGGATTTTTAGCTCATCTCAAGAAAAATCTATTGGGAGGCCATATATCTGAAAGTGCCGTCTTCCTCCCTTGTAGGATGGGAGCCGCAATCAATCTTTTGTGTTATGACCAGGTGTAAGTCATAAAACAGAAGTTATTGCAGGTTTTATGGAGCTGAGAGCTGGGACACTCATGAGGAGGATAAGTTCATAATAGCCTTAAAGAGCAAACTATCCTTCATGGTCCTAGGTTTCCATAGAGAGGCTGCTCTAGTGATCAGCAGCCTTGCTTTTTTACTGACATATCTTACCATTAGAAAACACTTCTACATTCACCAACTCAGTTGCACAGCAAGTATTTATTGTACTCAGAGCCTGGAGGATGTATAGTAGAAGAATCTGGAGGACGTATAGTAGAAGAACCTGGAGGACGTATAGTAGAAGAACCTGGAGGACGTATGGTAGAAGAACCTGGAGGACGTATGGTAGGAGAACCTGGAGGATGTATGGAAAAAGAACCTGGAGGATGTATGGTAGAAGAACCTGGAGGATGTATGGTAGAAGAACCTGGAGGATGTATAGTAGAAGAACCTGGTTGTTTCCTTCAACCTGTAACCAGTTAACTTCACGGGTAGAGATGTGTGAGGCTCTTCAAGTATTCAAATGTGCCTCCTTAACTCAGTATGGGTCTCTATCCATGGCTTTGAGCCTTCCTAAAAACTATATTCTCAGCAGCCTGCACCACACCTTTTGAGGTAATAAGTCTTTTCTTTGTCTGAAATTTGCCTTTTGCAAACATTCAAAAAGGGATCCTTCACTATCATATAATTGAAGTGTCTTTACCATCACCTCCACCACCCTATGAAGCCCAATTTTTCCCTTGGCCTCTGGTCTCTAGCCTAACACCTTAACACCCCACTACTCCAAGTCACTGAGTGGAAATGTGTAAAGACTAGAACTGTCTTCACTTCCTATAGTTCATACTGTCTGCTCTCCATGTATCAGCTAACTCAATTTTAATGCTAACCCATATTGGCATAGTAATGGAAAGGGACTAAAGGAGTCTACAGGAAACTAGCATAGATACACTTCTTCTAGAGCCTTCTGGAAAAAGTGGTGTCCCCATTTTCATTGTCTAATCTAATTTTACTGATGATAAAGAGGTCCAAGGCAGGTTGGAGGGATGGGCAATAGGGTAATAAGAGTAATACAGGGGAGGGCTTCCCTGACATCCAGTGGTTAACGCTCCGTGCTTCCACTGCAGGGTGCACGGGTTCAATCCCTGGTGGGGGAACTAAGATCCCGCATGCCATGTGGCGTGGCCAAAAAAAAAAAAAAAAAAAAAGACAGAAGGGATATTAAAAAAAAAGAGTAATACAGGGGGTAAGATGTAGCGTCTTAAGAACTACAGCAAATTACACCACGTAAGGAGTCACCTACCCAGATGTCTTTTTTGTGAGCTCTCAGAAAGTTGACACCATCCCCTGAAACAATTATTTTTTTAATTTAAACACATATATATGGAATTTAAGAAAAAAAAATATCGTGAAGAACCTAGGGGTAAAACAGGAATAAAGACACAGACCTACTTGAGAATGGACTTGAGGATATGGGGAGGGGGAAGGGTAAGCTGTGACAAAGCGAGAGAGGCATGGACATATATACACTACCAAACGTAAAATAGATAGCTAGTGGGAAGCAGCCGCATAGCACAGGGAGATCAGCTCTGTGCTTTGTGACCGCCTGGAGGGGTGGGAGAGGGAGGGTGGGAGGGAGGGAGACGCAAGAGGGAAGGGATATGGGAACAGATGTATATGTATAACTGATTCACTGTGAAGCAATTATACTCCAATAAAGTTGTAAAAAATTAATAATAATAAAAAAAATAAACACACAGGTTTCCCTTTGTATAATGATCACGTTATTTCATGAGTGTTGCCTTAGTTTCTCACCCTGTGGGCCAGGCCCTGTGCTGGGTGCTGGGATTCAGCAATAAATCAGATACAGGCCCAGCTTCCAGGTACACCTTCTGGTGGGAAAGACAATCAACAGAGAGAAGCCCAAGATCTCAAGGGCACCATATCCTTGCTGAGAAGCACCAGAAGGAAAGTTTTGCGGAAGGAATAAATTCCACATGGGATGACATTTAAGACTGAATAGCTCTGATTTGGGGAAATATATCACTTAAAACAAAAAATAAAATTATGCCACAAAATATGAATGGAGCTGACCTTTTGTTTGGTTTTGCCGAAGTGAGTTTCTATGTAAAGGAAAATTTTCATGGAACGCCTGACAAACCCATGACAAATGGCCCCAAACCAAAGTAGCTGAACTTTGAATTAGCCAGAACATCAGTGCTTCTCAGTGTTCTTGTGATCTGGAAATACTTCTTTTTCTGCATTTTTCTGTTTTTGTAGAGACAGAATTCACATACAATAAAATACACAGATTTTAAGTTTTCAGTTCGATATTTTGACAAATGTATACACCCCTGTAACCATCACTCAAAACAAGATATAGAATATCTGCATCACCCCAAAAAGTTCCCCTTGCCTCTTTCTAGTCATTTCCATGTACATGGACACTCAGAGACAATCAGTGTTGTAAATTCTTCTATCAGTATAGATTAGTTTTGCCCATTCTGGAACTTCACCTGCAGGGAATTGTACAGTATTTACTCTTTTGCATCTGGGCAGACATACTAGTACTGGGGAAAGCTCACTCGAAGGGATTAAAAGACTCAAAACAACATTAAACAAGTGAGCAATAAATACAAAACAATCCCCGTGGCAGTGTTTCACTATCTCACTGTGTTTATAAAAATATCCAAAGTTATGTATTCATTTCACTGCCCTTCAGTCCTAAATCATTTAAGTCAAACTGTTTGCTCCACAAGAAAATTTCTCAGACATTCCAGGACACACATGATCTTTCCTTGATGTGGCCTGACATACTATGTGTATTATGTCTTCCTCAAGCAGGTGGTCCTTGGCTCTACTTTCACACAGCACACATCACTCCCAAAGTGTGATTCCTCAGTTGTGACATACATGCAATTTACAATTTCCCTGGGCAACAGGGAAGGCTTCAAGGACACCACTGTCCTTTAGTACACTAGGTGAAGACCACTGGGGAGAGACATTCATGCCAAATGAAACAAGTGTACTTGCCTCCCTATGTCAGGTTTTGTTCTACCTTCATTTCCTTACTAGGTCATTGAATAACACTGCCCATCATAACTGGTTGCACCAGTTGGATTTTCCCTGCCCCATTCAGCCCAGATGCTGCTGTTGTTTTCCACTCTTTAATCAGAACACAGAATGCCACATGCTGTGTGCATCAGAGAGAAAACAGAGCAGAAAAGACAGTTCAATATTGGAGTTAACCGGGTAGGGACAAAAAGGATGTCTTATATCCAGTGACTCAAGCCTGAAATATTTCCTTCTTCCAACACTGGGAAATAGTTATATGAAATTCTGTGTATGTAGAAGATTGTAGAGCTGTCATGTACAGATGCTTAAATATGCACATGCTAGCTAGAGGTCAAAACTGGTTCAAGATCACAAGAAAGGAGAATCATTCTCAGATATGTGACTGCTCTTTTCATTCATATTTTTGCCCTCAGTGGATTATTTTTTAACAATAGCCTTCTGCCTCAATTTCTACCACCCCCTTAATGGATTAGTGAGTATCTTACTGTCTGTGGGGAAATGGGACTACTGACAGGCAAACACATTTTCAAACATTCTTTAGAAATCCAAACACACTTCCATTTCTGCTGTGGTTACAGTCCTCTGGGGGCGAAGGTTTCAACTTAACCCTAGTTTAGCAATTTGCTTTGTGGTCTTCTCTGCTAAATACCGGGCAGTGTGAGGTCTTCGGTCTCAGTGGACACACAGGAAAGATGGGGACGTCTCAAGCTAGCCTGGTTAAGGGACACATTTCAAAAAGTCTGGAAAGGTAAAGCCAAGAGTGGCCTTTGCCTTGAAGATGACAAAAGACTACACTTAAAGGCAGAGTTGTCCTGGATCTTGAATTTGAGGCAAGATCTGAGAATAAAGGTTGTTTTTTTAAAATAGATCTTTATTGGAGTATAATTGCTTCACAATACTGTGTTAGTTTCTGTTGCACAACAAAGCGAATCAGCCATATGCATATATATGTCCCCATATCCCCTCCCTGTTGAGCCTCCCTCGCACCCTCCCTATCCCACCCCTCTAGGTCATCACAAAGCACCGAGCAGATCTCCCTGTGTTATGCTGCTGCTTCCCACCAGCCAACTATTTTACATTCTGTAGTGTATATATGTCGATGCTACTCTCACTTCGCCCCAGCTTTGCCCTCCCACCCCATGTCCTCAAGTCCATTTTCTATGTCTACCTCTTCACTCCTGCCCTGCAACTAGGTTCATCAGTACCATTTTTTTTAGATTCCATATATATGTGTTAGCATACAGTATTTGTTTTTCTCTTTCTGACTTACTTCACTCTGTATTACAGACTAGATCCATCCACCTCACTACAAATAACTCAATTTCGTTTCTTTTTATGGCTGAGTAATATTCCATTGTATATATGTGCCATAAATGTCCATCGACAGATGAATGGATAAAGTTTTTGATATATATTTTGTGGAGTAGCAATTTCCTACAGATATGAGTTACAGTATTCAGTTGTAGAAGAAAGAAACTCATTTTATTTATTTATTTTTTGGCCACATGGCTTGTGGGATCTTAGTTCCCCAACCAGGGATCAAAACCAGGTCCCCAGCAATGGAAGCTCAGAGTCCTAACCACTGGACCACCAGGGAGTTCCCAAAGAACCTCATGATAATCTTGACACCACCCCAGTCCCACCCTGGGTCTATGGGGACAAGCACACCATCCCTTAAGATATTCTGTTCTTGTACTGGAGGCCATTTAACCCAGTTAGCTTGGGCTAGAAGCTAAGGCCAAGCTAGTTCTGAGGGTGTCCCTCCCCTGTCCCACCATCGGTACCCAAAGGGGACTTCAAACAAGGAGATCTGGGCTCAGAGAATAGAGCTTCTCAGGGGTCCAGCTCTGGTACAGAGTTTCTTAGTGATGCCCTCCTACTCACTACCCCTGAATCGAGTTTCTAGGAAAAGAGCGAAGAGTGGCAGGTAGCTGGTGGCTGATTCCAGGGATTGTCACAAGGCAAGCAAAATTTCCCACTGCTCTAGGCCCAGGAAACCTTTTCCTGAATTCGGTCTCAAAGGGGAAGGTAGATGTTTGTACAAATTGAAAGAAATCTGGGAGAAGGCAGGAGAGAAGAAACCCGGGTGCCATTTACCATTATCTTGATAAAATGGCAGTGACACACACTCCGCCTGCCACAATTAGGGTGATAAATGCCCGTTTCTTTGAGGCTTGTTTGAAAGTCAATTATGTAGATTATTTGGAGAATACTGACAGATGGCTTTCTTCCCCAGATGAGACAATCAAGCTGAACTTTGATATGTGCATAAAAAACACTGTCATTTCTCAAACAGAGGAGGCCTCCCTAAGAGGTCGACCAGAGAATTGGATGAAATTTTGCCATGGGCCACTTCTGATGAGCCCTGCCCTTAGGTCTTTTTTGTCTCTCCCTAGATCTCCCTCTTCTCTGACCCTCAAAGGAAGCTTTGCTTCTTTTCATCTTGTAGTCAAATATCGATCCTCCGACCTGTCGTCAAGGTTTTGATTAACACAGAGGATTGCCACGTAAGCAGCTTTTTGTTTGTTTTCAGCTAATTCGTTTTTTATTATTCACTTGCTGCAGTAAATCTTTCTTTTATTGTCCAACCACCAAACAGAGAAAAATGGATTGATTTGAGCAACTAAATAATTCAAGCTGCAATGTATAGTAGAGGGTGCAGGCAGAGAGGAAGCATTAGGGGAAGCCAGAGGAAGCTTGACACAACATTGCCCTTCAGTTTTCTTAGTTCTCCCCTGATCCCCAACCCAGGTTACAATGATTTTGATTAGACTGTGAGGGGGTTTATGGACATGGCATTGGGGTAATGCAGTAGTGATTTAAAGCAATAAAAGTTTAGAAAATGATTGTATAAAAAGTCTTCCTTTACCAAAAAACAATAGAGATGCACCAGATGAGATCTCTTGCTTGTTACCTTTCATTATATGAGGTAATTCATTTGGCACAATTATTTCAGTTACGAGGTGTACTTATTCATTTTTTATTCTTGAAGGCACAAAGCAATCTTCTCCACTGGCATTTACTGGTGGCACCAAGTAGATGGTAAAGTTTGAAGAAAGCAGCCCAGCAAAAAAGAGCCAAAGATATCTAGATACAAAAATGAACAAATCAAAGCAAAAAAGCTGCCTAACTTGTTTGTTAAAGGCATCGATTTCAGGATAAGGAAAAATGGAGAAATAATAGAAGAAGGAAGAAGAGAAAAACAAGAATGAAAGGGATATCTGTTTCCACCTTCTATCATCTGCCCTTCTAGTCCTCT
Organism: Mesoplodon mirus; assembly: GCF_964341445.2. Classification (NCBI taxonomy): domain Eukaryota; kingdom Metazoa; phylum Chordata; class Mammalia; order Artiodactyla; family Ziphiidae; genus Mesoplodon; species Mesoplodon mirus. Next base: position 110,699,988 of record NC_138981.1, read on the forward strand.
GTTCCCTCAGGTATTCAGTGTGCTCAGGCTTCTTTAAACAAAGCACAAACATGCAAGCTATGAATAAAAAGATGGATAGGCTTCACTACATGAAAATGTAAAACTTCTATATACAAAATACATCATAAACACATCAAAAAAACAAACCACAGACAGGATTTACAAAGCATATAACTGGCAAAAGATAGAGATCCAGAATATATAATGAGTTTTTGAAAATCTGTAAGAAAAACAACACAATAGGAAAATGAGCAAAAGACTTGAACTGGCATTTTACAGAAGAGGGAATTCAAATGCCCAATACACATACGAAAATACATTCAACCTCAATAGTTATCAAGATAATACAAATTAGAACAGTAAGGTACCATTTCCACTACTAGAAAAAAGGCAAAGTCTGACAATACCAAATATTGTCAAGAAAATAGAGAAAAGAGGAATTTCGTACACTGGTGGAATTTCATATACAAACATAGCTCGTTTCACTGTGTTTTACTTTATTGTGCTTCACTGATACTGCATTTTCTACAAGTGGAAAGTTTGTGGTAGCCCTGTGTCAAGCAAGTCTATCAGCACCATTTTTCCAATAGCACTTGCTCACTTTGTGTCACTGTGTCACCTTTTGACAATTCTCACATTATTTCAAACGTTTTCATTATTATTATATTTGTTATGGTGATCTGTGACCAGTGATCTTCGATGTTACTATTGTAATTGTTTTGGGGCTCCATGAACCACATCCATATAAGATGGCAAATGTAATTGATAAATGTTGTGTGTGTTCTGACTGCTCCAGCAACCAGCCATTCCCCCATCTCAATCATCTCCTCGGGCCTCCCTATTCCCTGAGACACAACAATATTGAAACTAGGCCGATTAATAACCTACAATGGCCTCTAAGTGTTCAAGTGAAAGGAAGACTCACACGTTTCTCACTTTAAATCAAAAACTAGAAATGCTTAAGCTTAGTGAGGAAGGCATGTTGAAAGCTGAGATAGGTCAAAAGCTAGGTCTCTTGAGCCAAACAGTTAGCCAAGGTATGAGTGCAAAGGAGAAGTTCTTGAAGGAAAATAAGAGTGCTACTTCAGGGAACACAAAAATGATAAGGAAGCGAAACAGCCTTATTGCTGATATGGAGAAAGTTTTGATGGTCTGGATAGAAGATCAAACCAGCCACAACATTCCCTGAGCCAAAGCCTAATCCAAAGCAAGGCCTTAACTCTCTTCAGTTCTGTGAAGGCTGAGAGAGGTGAGGAAGCTGCAGAAGAAAAGTTTAAAGCTAGCAGAGGTTGGCTTATGAGGTTTAAGGAAAGAAGCCATCTCCATCACATAAAAGTGCAAGGTTAAGCAGCAAGTGCTGATACAGAAGCTGCAGCAAGTTATCCAGGAGCTCTAGCTAAGATAATCCATGAAGATGGCTACACTAAACAACAGATTTTCAACATACACGAAATTGCCTTATATTCCAAGAAGATGCCATCTAGGACTTTCATAGCTGGAGAGAAGATGTCGATGCCTGGCTTCAGAGCTTCAAAGGACAGGCCAACTCTCTTGTTAGGGGCTAATGCAGCTGGTAACTTGAAGTTGAAGCCAATGCTCATTTACCATTCTGAAAATCCTAGGGCCCTTCAGAATTATGCTACATCTATTCTGCCTGTGTTCTATATTTGGAACAACAAAGCCTGGATGACAGCACATCTATTTACAACATGGTTTACTGAATGTTTTAAGCCCACTGTTGAGACCTACTCCTCAGAAAAAAATTCCTTTCAAAATATTACTGCTCATTGACAATACACCTGGTCACCCAAGAGCTCTGATAGAGATAGACAATGAGACTCATGGGTTTCTTTTTTCATGCCTGCTAACACAACATCATTCTGCAGCCCATGGATCAAGGAGTAATTTTGACTTTCAAGTCTAATTACTTAAGAAATACATTTCATAAGGCTCTAGCTGCCCTAGATAGTGATTCCTCTGATGGATCTGAGCAAATTAAACTGAAAACCTTCTGGAAAGTTTTCACCATTTTAGATGCCATTAAGAACATTTGTGATTCATGGGAGGAGGTCAAAATATCAACGTTCACAGGAGCTTGGAAGAAGTTGATTCCAACCCTCATGGATGACTTTGTGGGACTCAAGACTTCAGTGGAGGAAGTCACTGCAGGTGTGGTAGAAATAGCAAGAGAACTAGAATTAGAAGTGGAGCCTGAAGATGTGACTGAATTGCTGAAATCTCATGATGAAACCTTAGTGGAAGAGGAATGGCTTCTTACAGATGAGCAACACAAGTGTTTTTCTGAGATGGAATCTACTCTTGGTGAAGATAAGGTGAAGGGTGTTGAAATGACAACAAAGAATTTAGAATATTACATAAACTTAGTTGATAAATCAGGGGCAGATTTTGAAAAGATTGACTCCAATTCTGAAAGAATTCTACTGTGGGTAAAATGCTATCAAACAGTATTCATGCTACAGAGAAATTTGGGAAAGGATGAGTCAATTGACACGGCAAACTTCATTGCTGTCTTATTTTGAGAAATTGCCACATCTCCCTGAAACTTCAGCAGTACTACCCTGAGCAGTCAGCAGCATCAACATCAAGACAAGACCCTCCACCAGCCAAAAGATTACGACTCACTGAAGGCTCAGATGATGGTTAGCACTTTTTAGCAATAATTAATTTTAAAAGTATTTTTAAGTTAAGGTTTGTACATTTTTTTTTAAAATTTATATTGGGGAATAGTGGATTTACAATGTTGTACTAGTTTTAGGTGTACAGCAAAGTGAATCTGTTATACATATACATGTATCCACTCTTTTTTAGATTCTTTTCCCATATAGGCCATTATCATTTCTTTAGACAATGCTATTGCATACTTAATAGACTACAGTATAGTGCACAAATAACTTTTATATGCACTGGGAAACCGAAAAATTCATGTGGCTCCAGGTGGTCTGGAACCGAATTGCATCATCTACAAGGTTTTCCTGTATTTTGGGATATCACATAGGAGAGTAATTTGGCAATATCTAGTCAGTCTGAATATGCACATTCCCCAATGCCCAGTAGTTCCACTTCTAGTCATTTATCTTAGAAAAACTCTTGCACACATGAAGAAAGAACATGTTCGAGGTGTCTGACACAGCAGTGTATTAGGAAACAATCTAGGTATTCATCACAAGAGAAATGAATCAATTGTGTTATAGTCATACCGTGTAATACAAGGTATGACTAATCTAGACATGCATGTTTCGAAGTAGATAAATATAATCATAATGTTAAATGAAAAATGAAATGTGCAGAATGACATGTGTACCAGAAGTCATTTATACAAAGTTCAGAAAACAATAATACCGTATACTGTCTGTGAACACACACACACACACACACACAATATACTAACATGCATGGGAAGCATAGACACAAACTACAGGCTACAGGGTACCTCTGAGGAGAGAGGGGAGAGCAATGTAATCAGGGAGGCTGGAGTACAAAGGGGACAACAACTCCATCCAGAACACTTTATTTCTTACAAAGAGGCAAGACATTAGCATTTATTAACTTTGGGTTAGAGTCATGGGTGTTCAGTATATTGATCTTTATACTTTTCTGTTTGAAATATTTCATAATCTAAAAATAAATAAAACAAGATAAAAGAATTACATTGTATCCTACCCCCCATCAAAATGCCCATTCCAATGCACTTCTCTTATAAGCGAAGTCCTACTAAAATGTTTATCCATTCAGCAAATGTTTATTGATTATGCACTGTATACCCATCCTTTGCATTTAAAAACAAATGATACCTGAATCCAGATGAATGAATCCCTAATTTAGAATTTCAGGTACCAACACAGACCAGTAGTTAAGATTTAGAAAACAGCAGGAGGAACGTTCATGGTATCTCTCGAATACTAACAGATCTGGGCAGAAAAGAGAAAGGAGAGAGTAAAAGAACAGAAAAAAGCAAGTTGGGGAGAGCAGGCAGTGAATTAAAAAAGGAATACCTGGGAGCACCTAGAGCTTACAAAGTTGTTACTATGTTTTAGAAGAACCACTTTCTCCCTGTGAGTGGTCCTCCTTCCTGCCTTTTATAGATCTATTCCAGTGCTTCAACATTTCAGCAGTTCGAACGTAGGTGTTAAAACCCAAGCCTTTGGTTAGCCTCTGGTACTCCCCATGTCAACCCCAAAGCAGGAGTCAGAACTACACCACATCAAAAGAAAAAGCCTCTATAAAGTAGCAGTGGGTGGTGTAGGTTTTACTGGAGATTTTGTGGTGAGAAGGAGGTTTACATCAAAGAGAGAACAACTCATCAAAATCTTCAATTCCTTGTATGTAATGTTTTTAAAAGGACAAAATTTTAGAAATGGAGAACAGATTAGTGGTTGCCAGGGGTTAGGAAGGGTGGACAGGAAGGAGTTGCTATGGTTGTAAAAGGCAACACGAAGAATCCTTGTAGTGATGGAAATGTTTTGCATCTGGATGTGGTGGTAGACACACAAACCTACACATGTGATAAAATTGCATAGAACTGAACACACACACACACACACACAGGAGTATAAGTAACACTGGAGAAATCTGAATAAGATGGCTGAATTGTATCAATATCAGTATTCTGGTTGTGGTACTGTACTATAGTTTTATAAGATATTATCTATAATAGGAAGAAACTGCATAAAGAGTACATCAGATCACTCTGTATTATTTCTTGTGACATTTGAATTTACAATGATCTTAATAAAAATTCAGTTAAAATGAATAAATACTATTAGTAAAATGAAAAAAAATCCTCAATAGGCGTTTCTCCCCTGCAACAACTGGCTGCCAGTTTGCCAGTTTCTTCCTCTTTCTTGCTCCTGTCCTCATTCAACCTTCTCCTTATTTCTTGTCCTATCAATTTTGCTCCATCACACCTCTCAATCTTAGGCAGTAACTAAATTAATAAGCTTCCAGGTAACTTATCACAACTTTCAAAAGTGGATCTCTCCCTAGACTGGAAAGGCATTAGTAAGCATTATCTTAGAGACCATAATGAAATTACTTAAAGATACCTAAAATGCCTTGATAAAATTAACAGATTGACCAGAAGTCAATCGTCAGTCACATATTGCTAGTAAAAGAAAAAAAAATTAAACAAAAATCACCACAAACTCAACGGCTTTAAAGAACAACCATTTCTTCTCATTCATGAGTCTGTAGATTGACAGTGGTTGGCTGACCTAGACTGAGTTCAGATGAGCAGTTCTGTGTCAAGCTGCAGGTTCAGCTGGGCTTGGCTGCTTAAAAAGGACAGGTTCAGGTCCACTTCTGACTATTTATTCTGGGACCCAGGCTGCAGGTACAGCTCTTCTTATGTGATGGCAGAGGCACAAGAGACACAGGTATATTTCATGTCTCTGTTTTCATCATGTCTGCTAACATCCCACTGACCAAAGCAAGTCACATGATTGAGTTCAAAGTCAATGGGTGGGAAGGTGTACTCATCCTATGGATTTGGGAGAAGGAAGTAGATATTTTTGAACAGGAATCTAATCTATCACATCAATCAAAGTATATAATTTCTGTGCTAAAGACCTGACATTTGTCTGTTACCTTCCTGGCAAATGTTTCTACTAAGTCTCCCCCACTAAACTTCTAGAAATCATCAAATGCTCTCTTTAGGGAATATTGAATCACATCTTTACTGGAGTGAAGGAGATAAATGGTGCTATTTGACTTGAAGAGATATGGGTCCATGGGTAGAATGCACAGGGAAATCGTGTCACATTGATGGGTTAGGAATCCCACAAATAACCCAGCAGATCCTCCAATGAAAAAAATGTTCTAAAGAACCCAGGGCATCAAGGAAGGTGAAGAGAGGCATTCTGATCATATGGTGGAAACTATTAACAGAGACAGTTTTAGTTCCTTGTTTTATTCATTCATTCATTCAATAAATATTTATCGACTCTCTACTATGGGACAGGCACTGTGCCGAGGGCACGTGGAGAGCGAAACAGCTGACATACCTAAGACTGTGCAGTTCCATAAAGGAAAGACAGTGCTGCAATAGAGAATAATGATTGTGGGAGGGGAAAGGGCAACTTAGATTGAGTGGTTGCGGAGGCCTCACTAAAGAGGTAGCATTTAGGCTGAGACCTGAAGATAAAGATTAGTCATGTGAAGAACTAGAGAAATCACATACTCAAAAGGTATAGATCAGAGTTTATTGCCTATAACATTGATGAGAAAAGTTAAAGGACCAAATGACGTTATTGATGGATGTCATTGTAACTGTTTAGAGAAAGACACCATGAGAAAGAAGCCTATGGTATATAAAAAGGGAAACAAAAGGGATACAGTAGCTCTTTGTCCTGTCCTTACCCAGCATCATACCCTCCACTGAAAGGTGCCAAAGTATATTGTACTTAGGAACAAAAGATTGATTGATGTACTGCTCCAGCTCTCCTACTATGGAGCTAGCAACCCTGAGTAAGTCACTTTCCCTTGCAGATCCTCAGTTTTCTAATCAGTAAATAAAATATTGCCTAAACTGGTTTTTTCCAAGTGTATCCCTCAAGAATCTTGTTTGCTGAGATGTTAGCAGATGTTATGCACAAAAGACTGTAACACTGGCTAGAGTTAAGCAGGTTTCTTTGCTGCACTGCTTCCCAGAAACTTAATGTGTTCTCACATAGTGAGAACCTCTAAGAAGGAAACAGACTGGGCTGTGTGTTTCCAAAACTCAATTGATCAAGGAACCTCTTTCACTGGTCACATTCCAGAGGTAACATTCCAAGGAACACACTTTGACACTCAGAAATGCTGCACTGGATGCTCTCCAGGTCCAGTCCAGCTCCAGAGGGTTCTGTGATGAGCAAACTCACCTCAGAGGGAGACTCTGTCTTTCTTTTTTTTTTAACATCTTTATTAGAGTATAATTGCTTTACAATGGTGTGTTAGTTTCTGCTTTATAACAAAGTGAATCAGTTATACATATACATATATCCCCATATCTCTTCCCTCTTACATCTCCCTCCCTCCCACCCTCCCTATCCCATCCCTCTAGGTGGTCACAAAGCACCGAGAGGGAGACTTTGTTGGTACCAGATTTTCTCTTAAAGGATGTAATTGTACCTCAATTAACCAAAAAGAATTAAAATAAGGTTCGATCCTAGTCCTTTTTATACCAAAAGCTACTCTTCAGTCAATACTGTAATAGCAAGATTGTAGAGTACAGTATACATGTAGAACTTAGGCTACCATTAAAAAGGAAAATAATTATCAACCAGATAGTAAAGACAAAATTACTTTTCTACTGATGCTTGGGAGGGGTGATGTACAAAAAGAAATGGATTGAAACAGACCTATGTTGAAAACCATAAGAATGGCATACTTTCTTATTTAAAATACTTCCTTTTTCAATGTATCCTGAAATCATGCCAGAAGTTTAGGAAATAATCCATGATTAAGTGTGATTAAGTGTGAAGCATGGAACTAGCTAGCCAGCCTTTTGTCTTCTTCAGGAGATCATCACCACATCAGTCATTTCAGGATTATTTATTATCTTTCTTCATTTTGTGCCATTTGGTCAGAAAAATGGTTAGCAATTCCTTTAAGCCACTTATAATTTACCATGTCGATGAGTGTGTCAGCTTTGTCATTTTGCAGGTTATTTCCCAGGTAATAGACATGCATTCATTCTATCTTTCTACGCTTCTGCCGTTCTTAACAAATAAAATCCAGGGTACTAGAGCCATCCATGTGCATCCAGATAACTGAGAACATTCATTTTGTCCCCAGACTGTGTGACCTTGAGCAAGTCCTTACCCTCACTGGACCTCAGTTTCCTCATTTACAAAATAAGTGATTTGGACTAGATATTAGCTAAAGTTCCTTAGGCTCTAAAATTCTCTGATCCTATTTTGCATTCTAGTGCAAATTACTAGAAAATTATACATTTTATTAAAAAATCCCCCTTCCACCTACATACATTCTATTTTCTAAATTTTTTTTTTTTTTTTTTTAGCTGTACACGGGCCTCTCACTGTTGTGGCCTCTCCCGTTGTGGAGCGCAGGCTCAGCGGCCATGGCTCACAGGCCCAGCCGCTCCGCGGCATGTGGGATCCTCCCAGACCAGGGCACGAACCCGTGTCCCCTGCATCGGCAGGTGGACCCTCAACCACTGCGCCACCAGGGAAGCCCTCTAAATGTATTTTTTAAATTCTTAGACTAGCAAATTTTAGATACATAAAAAGAGAAGTAATTAAACCTCCTAGAACATTGAGATTTATAATTCTTTCATTAATTAATGTAATTTCAGGTGGAGACAAAATGAAATAAACAAAAGCTGGAGTGATGACAACTTAATAGCTTATAATTTTAATTGGACAGTATAAATATCAGCTTCTCTGGCTTCTCATGTGCACTTCAATTTTCCCAATATCTTAGTCTCTCACTAATAATATTTTAACCAATTGCTAGTACTTATTAAGCATCTACATATGGAATGCCCATTCCTGTACTGGTTGATGCAGAGGATTCAAATAGACTTCACCGACTTCAAAAAGCTTCAGCTGGGGTTGGGGAAGCAAAACCTAACCCCAAGAAACAATCAGAGACTAATATCAGACACTATATAATTAGGTGCCAAATTGTGTGGTGTAAGCAAGCAGTTCTCAATCTTTTTCCCCTCTACAACATATATAATGAATAATGTTCCCTATACTTGGAATAGAGTAGGGACTCAATAAATATTTATTGAATGAATGTATGAATGAATCTATACATGCTTAAGATAATCATCTCCATTTGAATAAAAGTGATTGAAAGGGATGTCCATTATAGGACTAAGCCACTTGATACACACATATACAGATATACATATCTGTCTATCCATATATATATAATCCCTCCCCAAATAAGTTATTATTATTATTACCAAATTAAAACATGTTTCACCATTGGTATTGCAATAACATGGTTGAGAACACTCGGCAGAGACTGTAGGTCCCATAAGAGCTCAGAGAAGACAGAGATTACAATGGAATGAAGTAGTTCCCAAGTGCCTTCATGGAGGCAAAGGAAAAAAGGACTTCTTGAAAACGGGTAGAAAGAATAGACCACAGGGGTTGGGGAGGGGAGAATAGATATGAGGTGAGCCGGAAGCAGTGAGGATGCAGACCTGAAGTGGAAGATCTTTGTTAGGGAGCAAAAGGAGACGGGTTTGGATCGCTAAGGTAGGCCCAGTTTATGGCAGGCCATAAAAACCAGGCCGAGGCACTCAGAGTTGATCCCAATGGCAACAGGGAGCTATTGGAGAGATTCATATAAAGTCCTGCAGAAAAGGGGTTTGTGAACTCTGTGTGTATATCTATGTACGAATGTAAAAGAGACAGGGTGAAAAAGATGAGCAGGGCAAGATTCATCTTTTTTATAGACCTTTTCTAAAGGGGTGGCAACTGAAGCCTGGCATTTTAATACCATTTTATGAGGCTTCATACATTTTAATTAATGTTAAACTGATTTATACCCCAAGGGGTTATACACAAATGGCACAATCAAATATAATAAGGGAAGACACGTGCACAAGTTTGCATGTGTCTATACGTATTTATAGACAAATCCTTCAGCTACATTTGACTGTGCTTCTTTTAGGAGTGCCAGGTTCCACCCACACCCCAGTCTTTCTGGCTTCAGTCAGGAAGGCAGAATTAACTGCACATGACAACTTGGGGGGGTGTTTATTGCCCATTATGTGATCTAAAACAACTTGAACAGTGTAAAAACGTGCTGCTCCAAGAAGAAAAGGGAGGGGCTTCCCTGGTGGCGCAGTGGTTAAGAATCCGCCTGCCAATGCAGGGGACACGGGTTTGAGCCCTGGTCCAGGAAGATCCCATATGCTGCAGAGCAACTAAGCCTGTGCGCCACAACTACTGAGCCTGTGCTCTAGAGCCGCGAGCCACAACTACTGAAGCCCACACGTCTAGAGCCCGAGCTCCACAACAAGAGAAGCCACTGCAATGAGAAGCCCGAGCACCGCAACGAAGAGTAGCCCCCGCTCGCTGCAACTAGAAAAAGCACCCATGCAGCAATGAAGACCCAACGCAGCCAAAAATAAATAAATAAAATAAATACATTTATTAAAAAAAGAAGAAAAGGGAGATTAGCCACGTAGCTCACTTTGCTGGCCCCCCTGTTGTGCTTTCAACTGTAGACTGTGTTTATTTTTTTCATCCTAAAATCAAGTTTCTTAAAAGCTGGGCATGTATCTTAATGCAATCGCTTGCATTCTCCCTCTGGGAAGGAAGGAAGGAAACAGGACTTTCCATACCCTGTAAAGGAGAAACAGAGAAAATGTTATTCAGCTGGAGTGTGTGTGTGTATGTTGAGGGGTGGGGAGCAGTGACATACAGGGGATGATAAGAGAATGAAGTTTTGGCCTTTCTCACCTTATGACCCCAACCCTAACTACACTCAGACCACCTAGATTCTGCTGGGGTAGGTGGCAGAGACAGCTGGCCATAAGTGTAGGAGAGGAATTAGAAGCATAAAAGAAATGAGACTTTGAATTTATAAAGCATTTTATGCTTTATATCTTTTATCCCATTTAATCTTCATCCTACTCACACATGATAGAAAGGTCAGGGATTGTTCTCTCCTTTCTTTGACAGAGGAAGAAACCAAGATGAAGAAAGCTTGAGTGACTTGCCTAAGATCTCACAGACAGGCCATATACATACTTTTAAAACAACTCTGTTGAGATATAATTCACTGCCATAAAATTCACCATTTTAAAGTATACCCTTCAGTGTTTTTTAGTATATTCATAAAATTGTGCAAGCATCACTGCTAATTCCAAAACATTTTATCATCTTAAAAAGAAACCTCATACCCATTAGCAGTGACTTTCCACCTCCTACCTCCTCCCAGGCCCTGAGAAATACTACCCTACTTTCTGTCTCTGTAGATTTGTGTTTCCTAGACATTTCATATGAATGGGATCACACAATGCATGGCCTTTTGTGTCAGGTGTCTTTCCTTAATATTCCAAAGTTCATCCATGTTGTAGCATGCATCATGTTTTTCTATGCTCAAATAATATTCATATATATATACATATATATATATATATATATATATATATATAACACATTATTTTTTATCCATTCATCAGTTGATGAGAAACACACTTCTCAAAGATTTTGACCCTGCATAGAACCTAACTTCAGATTCTAGGTTCAGAGACTATACCTTTAAGACAGAGAGAAAAGAATCTGTGATGGTTAATTTTATGTGTCAATTTGACTGGGCCAAGGGGTACCCAGATTAAACATTTTTTCAGAGTGTCTCTGTGAGGGTGTTTCCAGGTGAGATTAGTATTTGAATTGCCCTCCCCAATGTGGGTGGACATCATCCAATCTGCTGAGGGCCTGAATAGAACAAAAATGTCTAGGAAGGAAGAATTTACCCTTTTGGCCTCCTGCCTTCCTGCTGAGCTGGGACACCAGTCTTCTTCTGCCCTTGGACTGGGATTTATACCATTGACGCCCCTGGTTCTCAGGCCTTCAGACTCAGAGTGGAATTACACCACCAGCATTCCTGGGTGTCAAGCTTGCAGATGGCAGATCATGGGACTTCTCAGCCTCCATGATTGTGTGAGCCAATTCTTCATAGTAGTGAGGATACACCAGGTCCCATTAGTTCATATCAAATATTGCATATATGAACCAATAGGATATATATATGATATGTATGTATCATATATATGACATATATTTCCTATAGGTTCTCTGGAGAACCCTGACTAATACAGTATCCAAAGGAGAATGATGGTCCTAGGCCCTCAGTGGAAACATCTCTTGAGCCAAGGTTCAGATTGTGATTCTGATCTGGGGGAAAGGAAGAGCAGACAGGACTATCAGACAGTGTAACCAGATCCTTGGGTATGAAGACTGACCTAATTCTAAGCTTCACAAAGCTGTTTAGGGGTATTCAGGAGGTGCAGAGGGACACTATTAAACACCTTGGCTCTAAAGAAATTGGCTTAGTACTGCGGCCATCCTGATATAACCATATGACCAACTAAGAAGAGCTGGGAGAGACAGAGGCAAGTGGCTAATAATCTTTACCTATTTCAAAAGAACACATCATTGAGAAAATAGTTTCTACTGGGCTCCATGGCTTCACATAAATATTTCCATATACCCCAGTGTCTCTCTTTACCTTACCATGTACACTTCTCTTCTGAGCCTGTCCCTTGACTACCTCCCACTCTCAGTTCTCAACCTGTATATGGTAAACTTTACAACACCACCCATCTCACATCCATATACCCAACAGCTGTCAGAGTGGGAGGGAAAGAGTTTGAATCTTGGAGCTATTCAGTAAGTTGAAGCACTCTAGCAGCAGAGGGCTGAGAGGCCGTCTGAGTTTCTGTTGGTCCTTGGGCTCCACTTTAATGGAACTTTTACTATTTAAAGTATCCTGTATTGACAGGGTAGTCACATTATTTCTGAGGTTTGAGAAAGACCTCTAGGGGTGAATAATACATTTTTAAGAAATTTTTGAAAAGATTAAGACCGTCAGCAGATCCAAAAATAGGACGAGCACCTGCTTCAACAGAGGCTAGTATGGATCTCTATGGCCAAACACACCCTACAAAGACGCAAATGGAATGACTGAAGTAAAGCATCTCCTGAGAGGCAAAGGACTGCAAGGAAGCTTCTAAAGGTCATTTTGTTGCCTAGGAAGCATTGAGAAAACAAAGGGAAAAATATGGTTTAAGAGAATCAAATCCCTATAGCATAAGTGTCATTTAATGCAATGAATTCCTGAATATGTCGCAAGTAAACTAAACTCTTGAAAAGTAAACTCCACCTACTTCACTTAACTCTCCAAAATGTTTTCTCCTCATTTTATTTTTTAAAATATTTATTTATGTATTTGGTTGTGCTGGGTCTTAGTTGCGACAGGTGGGCTCCTTAGTTGCAGCACATGGGCTCCTTAATTGCGGCACGTGGGCTCCTTAGTTGCGGCATGTGAACTCTTAGTTGCAGCATGCATGTGGGATCTAGTTCCCTGACAAGGGATCAAACCTGGGCTCCCTGCATTGGGAGCACAGAGTCTTAACCACTGTGCCACCAGGGAAGTCCCTCTCCACTTTAGATGAACTTCCATAGACATTTGGTCCTAACATTTTTGTTCTAAAGTTTTGCTGTCCACTTTGGTCTTTTTCTCAAGTGCTTATGATCTAACAATGTACAATGAGTGAAAGAAGCTCCGTATGCAAAAGAGCCCAGCACTGAAACCCATGGTAAACAAAATCACCCTTTTATCTTGTGAATAATCTTCCCCTAATTGGTATGTTCCCTTGGGTTGGATTAGTATATTATAGTTTCTTAAAGGAAGACCTATCTGAGTGAGTGTAAAACTGAAACAATAGCGTGGGCTCCTGAAAGCAAAGGGTCTCCTTTTGAGGCACCCTACCCAAACATACAGGTAGACTAGAAGTAGAAATCCACGCTCATGACTTTTCCTTCCCCATTCCAGCAACAAGGCCTTGCTGATCCCATGTCCCTCTTACTCAGGATCCTACTCTCTCTGTTGCAGTAAGTAAGAAATAATGGATCTGATAAACAGATTAAACTAACCATTAATGATATATTGGTATATTTTTCTGTGACAAAGTTTTCACCCAGTTTAAATACATATTTCCTTGGCAAGAGCCTTACGATGGGATGTTTAGGATGCAAACATGACAATGGGGATCTCCTCAGGCAGACTGATGAGGGAAAGTCCTTTAGATTGAGAAGGACTCCTGACGCCCCTTACACCATCTATTAATTCTACCTAATGTATAAAGCCAATCTTGTTCACAGGTTGCAGTGTTCCCCAAATTCAGCCATTCATATCTAACTTCACAAGTCTTTCCATACATGAATTGCCAGTACTATGATTTTCTGTGCATTATGTATCAGCAGTACTATTATTTACTCAATATCTTCTTTAAATTAACTTTTATTCAAATATCTACCATAGTCTCATTCTATGCTAGAATATCTATAAAATCGTGGGTCTTTGTGCTAGCCATATGAAATCTTTTATGTAGTGCACAGATGAACATTTTTATTTCAATATTTATGGATTTATTATAAAATAATCCACAATTACCCAGATAATCAAAAAATCCAGATAAAAATGTCCATCTGTGTACTACCTAAAAGAATATATTACTAGTAGCACATATACCATACTTCGGGAAACTTGAAATTAGTCCAGTCCAATCATTTTGAAAATCATGAGATTTCATCAAAGATAAATATGCAAATGCCAAAAAATGTATACAGTTCCAAAAGATCTTAAAGGCTTTTCTCCATGCACAGCATCAGCAGGAGTGACACTGCACAACCAGGTCCTGATATTCTACAGCAAAATGTCAGCAATGATTGACCAGGCTTCTCTGAAGATGCCAGAGCCCCCAACTGCTGAGGGTTAGCCAAGTGTGCCCTGGGTCAAACTCAAAATCCAGCTCATATAATAAAGTTTACATTAAAAGTCAAGGTTTTGATGAATATCACACTTGGAAGCCAATTAAATGGGCTGAAAGGAAGACACAATTTCCCATTGTCTAATTGACTTGTAGCACCTTCAAAGTAATAAATTTGTCACATTGAATTATTAATGAGAAACAAATATTTGATTTGCTGCCTTGAATGGAAAATAGTTCATTATTGGATAGCATTGTTCCTGCCAAATAATGTCTGGCATTAGGAGAGTTTAGGGACAATATGACTGAAAACTGTATTTTTCTTCATTACTATGTTTCCCATACCATACACCTCTTTAAAACAAAAGCTTATGATCATTTTAACGGGCAGAAATGGTACCTTCTATTTGGAGCTTAATTTTGCATTAATTTTCATTGTCATAGACTTAAGGTTTCTGCAATATTTTCAAATGCTCAAACATAGGCTTGTAGTTAGGAAGAGGAGTTCTGCAGACCTTATTATTTTTTTCCACATTTTCTTTAAATCAAGTCCTTTGTTCACTTTTTATACCTCCTAAGCTATAATATCCATGAAACCATGGGGTTTTTCCACTGTGTATCAAGCTACACATGTGTTATTAAAATATAAAATATTGACTTGTGTACCAAATATAATTACCAGTTACGCACTTTGGGTGACACTGCACGTACCATGTTTTTAGAAACACTGCATTAAAAAACATGTATTAAAGTGGGTTCTTGAGAAAATAAGGGAGGAAGAAAGTATGTAATATACAAAATAAAAACTTCAAAACATATTCTTTTGGGGGAGAGACTTGGAACCTATTGAATTTGTTACTCTTTTATTAAGAAATCCTCTACCCTGTATAGCACAGAGAACTCTACTCAATATTCTGTAATAACCTATATGGGAAAAGAACCTGAAAAAGAATGGATATACGTATATGTACAACTGATTCACCTGCTGTACACCTGAAACTAACATGACATTGTAAGTCAACTGTACTCCAGTAATTTTTTTTTAAAGTATAATTCTCCTGTATCCATTTCATCCTACCCAAAATATGGTTTATTCCTTTTCAGAAGTTTTTTTAAAAATAAATTTATAAAGATAAAAAAAAAGAAATCCACTACCATCACCCCATCTCACTCCACCAAACCCTGTTTTCTGCATTTTTTTAAGCTGTGCATATTCTTCCCTCTTAGAGTCTTCCCTGACTCCCCCCAATCAGTTCTGATCTTGTTTTCCTCTGAAATCCCATAATATTGTGTACTCCTTTCAAGGCCCTTATCCTATTCTGACATCAGCTGTAGTTATGTTTGCACTGGACCTATTCCTCTCATAGGTGCTCAATAAATATTCTTTGAGTTGAAAGAGTAGAGCACAAACCAGGATACTTTGCCAAGTCTAGCTAACCTCACAAACTTTTGTTTATTGGGAATCTTGAATGGCAATTAACTGAACACCAAGACTGTGTACAGACACAGATAATGATGATGAAGTTATAGGAGGGTTGGGTGAACATACAGAGATACTGTGTGTCTTGTGTTGGATGATGAGAGTCTCATTTCAGCTTCTGTTATAAGTGGCAGTGTATAGCTTTTTGCAAAGCTCTTTCCATAAGCCTGCCTACTGGGACAACATGTCTTATTTGATGGGTTCAGCAAGTAGCATGTAGGTTTTTTTTACATAAGCCACATTTCTTGATCACGTCTGTGCTGTATTCATTATGCTCACTCCCTCGACATCAATAAGTCGGTTTTGAAGAGCATTGGATGCTTTACAGGGTATTATGGAAAGTCCTCTTTCTGAATAATGCAGTTTTTCTCATTGTCTCTGATTATGTACAGCTCTTCAATGGAAAATAGGATATTATATTTTTTGAAGATTTGTTCCTCAACCCTGTTTCCTAAACCTAAGGTCCAAAAGCAGAAAAGAATAACATATATCTAGAATAATTATGTCTAGGTATAGTCTCAGTATTTTTAAATATGCGGAATCAGGAGAGCTATTTCATGCCCCTATTCCTGCCTTGGCAAAGGACTAATATAGGGTGATATATAATGAGTATCATTCACTGTACAAGCAGACACATCATACTCACTCTAGCAGACAGGCAATGCCAAGATGACATTTATTCTATCCCAAGAAAGGTAGAAGAGGAGTACTGGAATTGGTGCCTGCATACAGGGTGCAGAAGTCCACTTACCCAAATGATCATATCCGCTGCTCCTCCTACCATTACAGGCACTAATGGGTTATTTGTCCCCCCACTGATTTATTTTTTATGTTTGGTAAAGGAGTCAAGGTACCGTATAATTAAAGATATGACAGGAGAGAGAGAGAGAGAGAGCATGAGAGAGAAACATGAACCATTAACTAGACTAATGGAACCAAATTTTTGTAATAAAGAGAAGAAAGAGATATTTGTGAAAGAAAATATAATTAATTAATATGAATATATGATTAATGATAGGCACAGTGGTTGTATAAAAAAACTGTTCTGAGCTTCCTGGCAGCCAGTGCAAGAGTGGTGTGGAGTGATTATGCAACACTCATTATCTAATAACAAGGCAAATCAGATAAAGTAACTTTGTCCTAGCACTGAATTCTAAGAATTTTTTTGGATGAATCATTTTGTAGAAAAAATTAACAGCATAATTTCATCTATCAAACCTTTATTCAACTAGAGGACTGAAATTAAAAAGCAAATAAGACCCAATCACAGACCTTGAGACACCAACAGTAAAATTAGTGCAGTATAAATGTGTGAATATATGCATACATATTTATATGTAGATATAAATATGACTCAGTGTACTTGAAGAGGGTTCCTAAAGGGGAGGGTTCTGAAGAGAAATTCTCTTACTGCTTATTTTTCGGTAGAGCCAGTGAGGGATATAGCAATCTAGTACAATGGTCCTCAAAGTGTGGACCCCAAACCAGCAGCATCTGAATCACCTGGGGACTTGTTAGAAATGCAAAATTCTGGCACCCACTCCGGACGTACTGAATCTGAAACTCTAGGGCTGGGACCCAGCCATTTGCGTTTTAACAAACCCTCCAGTTGACTGTGGAGCACTCTAACATTAGGGGACCACAGACTTAGAATTGATACAGCCAGGATGGAAAACAGTATGGAAGTTCCTTAAAAAACTACAAATAGAACTACCATACGACCCAGCAATCCCACTACTGGGCATATACCCTGAGAAAACCATAATTCAAAAAGAGTCATGTACCAAAATGTTCATTGCAGCTCTATTTACAATAGCCAGGACATGGAAGCAACCTAAGTGTCCATCATTGGATGAATGGATAAAGAAGATGTGGCACATATATATAATGGAATATTACTCAGCCATAAAAAGAAATGAAATTGAGTTATTTGTAGTGAGGTGGATGGACCTAGAGTCTGTCATACAGAGTGAAGGAAGTCGGAAAGAGAAAAACAAATACCTTATGCTAACACATATATATGGAATCTAAGGAAAGAAAAAAAAGGTCATGAAGAACCTAGGGGTAAGAGGGGAATAAAGACACAGACTTACTAGAGAATGGACTTGAGGATATGGGGAGGGGGAAGGGTAAGCTGTGACAAAGGGAGAGAGTGGCATGGACATATATACTCTACCAAATGTAAAATAGATAGCTAGTGGGAAGCAGCCGCATGGCACAGGGAGATCTGCTCAGTGCTTTGTGACCACCTAGAGGGGTGGGATAGGGAGGGTGGGAGGGAGGGAGATGCAAGAGGGAAGAGATATGGGAACATATGTATATGTATAACTGATTCACTTTGTTATGAAGCAGAAACTAACACACCATTGTAAAGCAATTATACTCCAATAAAGATTTTAAAGAAAAAAAAAAGAGCATAGTCAATAATGCATCCAAAGATATATTTAAGAACATATTTTAAATATAGTCACTATATTCAATGAGCTATTGAAGACTATATTAAGAATTTATTCAAGAACATACTCAAAAGTATATTCAAGGATATATTCAAAAATGTATTAACTATACTTAAAATGTATAAAAGAATATATTCTTCATAAAGACATTTTCTTCAAAAATATTCTCTTTATATATGAGTTTTTTAATATATTCAATGAATTATCAAACAATTATACTTTCCTTGTTCATATATTCTTCCTATTTGTGACACAGCACGTTCAAAAAGGAAAATAAAACCAAATTATGCCTAATATTTGTTTACTTTCCTTCTTTGGCATAGTCCAACTTATACTGACTCAATTTAAGCAAAGATAGATGCTCACAAGGCAACAGGAAGCTAAGCTTTCTTTACCTCCTATCAAGAGGAAACCACATGAGAAGATGCTCAACATCATTAATCAGGAAAATGCAAATCAAAATCACAATGGGATATTACCTCACACCTGTTAGAATGGCTATTACCAAAAGACAAGAGACAACGAGTATTAGTGAGGAAACCACAAAACATCACACTACGTGTACAGCACAATATAAAGACATTATCTGACCATATACAGTAGAATTCCATGGCACTGTCACTAATACTATAAATCAATATCCTGATAATAAAGAGCAACATGAAAATGTTCATTTATTTTTTTGCTATTGAGTTGTGTGAGTGCCTTGTATATTTTAGTTATTAACCACTTATCAGATTGCTGGTAAATATTTTCTCAGCTTTTTAGTATGATATGGGTGAGGAGATCTAGAAACCTTGTTGAATGGAAAGGAATTGAAAGTACTAGGAAAGTTTAACCTGGACAAGAAAAATCTTGGATGTACATGCAAACAGCCTTCAAATACATGAAAGGACTGGCAAGCAGTTGATGGATAGATTTACAGTGTGTCACTCAGGAAAGTTAATAAGGGGTTGAAGTTGCAGAACAGTAGGTTTTGTCTCCACTGTGGAGAACTTTCTGTGAGAACTATCCAGCAGTGGAGTCCGTGCCCTAGATGATAAGAAGCTGTCCCTGGAAGTGGGCAAATAGGACAACACAATATCGTAAGTCTCTCCCAACTCGGAGGTTCTGAGTCTAAGTTGTTCAACAAAGGTATGCATAAAACCAAGTGGGAAGCTTCCTTAGCTTAAAAAAGGTTTCCTTAACCAGACAGGTGCCTATTTATTCAATAAACACAAACACAGAGGAGATATTCTGGGGCGGGGGGAAATCGATACTTTTAAAGATAAAACCCATCAATATTACTTATGTCAAATGCCTAGAGTAAATTAAGTTTACAACTTCAGCAGACTGTCATGTGAAAGTGTGGCAGCGACTAACAAATTGCATTACCATAGTACTACATCACTCACAAAAGTATTATTGATAGTGACAGAGGGATATTGAATTTAAATTATTCATTTTTATTGATCGAAGAGCACGTCTTAACTAGGAAACAAGATGAGCTGAGATGTTAGACTTGGATTTTACCTACTACTGAGGATGACCCCCCAAAAAGGATATGTGTATATGAAGCTGAGCCCTGTAATAAGCATTAATTAACTCGTTTCCTCTGGATACTCTTGTACCTCTGTCTTCTCTGTCCATGCCCACCTAGGCGGGGACCTAGGTATCCAGAGCCCTGTGTTTCAATGCCCCCACTGCCTTGAGCTCCCACCTTACCCTAGCAGCAAGCTTCATTCCTGATTTCAAAACCATGTGTTGAATACTTTTTCTGTGCTAGACACCATGCTGGGCATCAGGGATACACCGATGAGTATGACTTTCTCTCAAGGAAGACAAAAGATAATGGAGAGAAAGAGACACATAAAACTAAACAAAACAAAACAAACTGCAATAAAGTGTTGTACATTTCTCCCCCACCATTCAAAATCCCCTATCCTAAGCTCTGTTATCCTCATACTTAAGGAGATTCTTAACCTTTGGGGAAATCACAAAATCCGCCTGAGAATTCTATATAAGCTATGGACTCTCTCCCTAGGGAAAAAAATCACAAATAATACATATGTATGTAAATAAATATTTCATTAAATTTGGGGGAAATTCAGAGATCCCCTGAAGCCTAAATAAGGAGCCCTAGAGTTAAAAGCCTAGAAGTTCATGATGATTAAGTAGTTACTGTTTTCCTAATTCTGAAGCATTTCATTTGTCATGGGGAAACTTCTGGAATCTAAACACATTGAGGCAAAAGAATTAAGCGACGATGGAAATTTTAGGATTCTCGAAAGGCCACCGAACTATCCCACACAGATGGCCTCAATTAAGAGATGTACTGTTTCTAGGTCTTGTTCACTGTTATGAAGTAAATAAATGCCTGTGAACTCCCAAAATTCATATGTTGAAGCCCTTAGCCCCCCTGTGTGGCTATATTTGGAGATGGGCCCTTCAAGGAAGTAACCCAAGTTAAATGAGGCATAAGAGTGGGGCCCTGATCAGATAGGATTAGTGTCTTTATAAGAAGAGACACAAGAGAGCTAGGACTCTCTCACAAACACACACACGAAGAAGTCATGTGAGCACACAGCAAGAAGGCTGCCACCTACAAGCCAAGAGAAGGGCTTCAGAATGAAGCCTACATTGCTGACACCTTAATCTTGGACTTCCCAGCCTCCAGATCTGTGAGAAATGTCTGTTGTCTAAGCCACCCAGTCTGTGGTAGAATAAAAGACTAATACATCCACCAAACAAAAATTATGTCATCCAAGTTCTTTATAGCACTTTCAGACATCTGTCTGTCACCTCCAAAACCTCCCTTGTCTCACTTTTTAATTAAACAAAGACAGGAACATTAGTCCATCCCCCTCAGAAAAACAGCAACACAATTTACATCCATGAATTTTATAGTTGCAGGGATGTCGATCTTAATTGATTTGGGGTCTTTTTTAATTAAAACATGTATAGTTGTTGGTAGAGCTTGAAAATTAAGCAGCTACCATTGGGCTCTAGGCACGGAAGTTTTTTCTGTAGCTGAGGAGCAAGTAGCCCCAAGTAAACAGCAATCGCCTGGCTAGCTCTGCCCACTACCCTGTTTTAGCTTAAGGCCTTGCTACTATGTAAAGTGTGGTTGATGGACCAGTAGCATCAGCGTCACCTGGGAGTTTGTAAGCAATGCAGAATCCCAGGCTCATCCCAAGCTCACTAAATCAGAATTTGTCTTTTAACAAGATACCCAAGTGATCTGTGTGAGCATGAAATTGGAAAAGTGCTGCCTTAAAGAACAGCTTAGTCATTAGTCCACACTGTAACAGTGCTGAGTGGACTCTCAGGTCTCAGGAACGTGGACTGTTTGGTACATAAATTTAAGGATTAAGACGCTCCCACTGGATTAGTCTCAGCATCTAGCAGAGTGCCTGGCACCTAAGAAACTGCAATAAATATTTGTTCATTGATCCATTAAAAAAATATTTGTTGAACACTTACTATGTGTGAGGCACTCTGCAAGGCCTTATGGATACACTATTGAGAAAGTCCTCGTGGGGCTTACAATCCAGTGCAGTGTTTCTCTAAGAGGTGTCACCTTGCCATGTGTATCAGAATTATAGGGGGTGGGTATATGTGTCAAAAACCAAATTCCTGGGACCCACCACAGATCAGCTGAATCAAAATCCGAAAGACTATGGCCCCTGGAGTCAGCATTTTTTTTAATTTATTTATTTATTTTTGGCTGTGTTGGGTCTTCGTTTCCGTGCGAGGGCTTTCTCTAGTTGTGGCAAGTGGGGGCCACTCTTCATCACGATGCGCGGGCCTCTCACTGTCGCGGCCTCTCTTGTTGCGGAGCACAGGCTCTGGACGCACAGGCTCAGTAGTTGTGGCTCACGGGCCCAGTTGCTCCGTGGCATGTGGGATCTTCCCAGACCAGGGCTCGAACCCGTGTCCCCTGCATCGGCAGGCAGATTCTCAACCACTGCGCCACCAGGGAAGCCCCTGGAGTCAGCATTTTAACAGGCACCTCAGGTGACTTAGTGGATGTTGGAAGACCAACGAATAAAGTCATTCATTCACCAATTTATTGAGCCCCTAGTATGTGCTAGGCATCGTTTTAGGCACTGGGGATATAGCCGTGACCAAAATTCCCTGTTTTCATGGAGTGCACATTCTAAATGGAGGAGACAGAAAATAAACAAACACATATGTTAACTAGTGAGCAGTGCTATGAAGAAAACTAAAGCCAGGGCTAGGTGATGGGGGTGCTATCTCAGAGCAGGTGGTCCAGAAAGGCCTCTCTAGAAAGGTGATGCATGAGCCAAGATTTTAATGAAGTGAGGGAATGAGCCAGGCAGATATCTGGGGAAGAGTTTTCCAGGCAGAAGGGACATTATGGGCAAAGACCCTGTGGTGGCAGAGTGGCTGACCTGTTCAAAAATAGAAAAAAGCCAGTGAATGGGATGGTGGGAAAATGATTGGATAAGAGTTAGAGAGGTAATACAGGTGTGGGAGTATGGACAAGTCCTATTGGGCTTTGCAGTCCATTCTAAGGATGTTGGCTTTTACACTCTGAGAAATAGGGATCCACTGGAGAGTTTTACTCAGAGAAGCACAATGATATGATTTATGTTACTATATGGTTTACTCTGGTTGCTGTGTAGAGTACAGACTGTAGGGGTGTATTACCTAGGGTAACACTAGGCTGCTGTATCAAAAAGACTCAACCTTATGGTAGCTTAAAGAACAAAGGAATTTGTTTCTCTCAGAATAGCCTTAATGTGAATACTTCAGGTCCATAGGACAAGTCTATTGCTCATGGTAATTCATAGGCCCAGATCCTTTCCAAGTTGTTGCTCTGCCATCAACTAGGGCCTTGTCATAGTCTGCAAGGTCAAACTAGGGCCTTGTCATAGTCTGCAAGGTCAAAGCCAGATTGTCAGATATCCAGCTTCCAGCAGACAGAAAAAGAGGATGAGGGTTTAGAGGAGGCAAGCCCAAATGTCACAAGCCCCTGACTCAGAAACGGCACATGTCATTTCTGCTAACATTCCATTGATAATAACTTTGTCACATACCCACAGCTAACTGCAAGCAACATTGGGTTATGTGGTCCAGCAGGACAGCTGTGCATTCAGCTGTATTTCTTCGGCTATATAGGAAGAGTCAAATGGGTTTTAACGAAAAGCTAGTAGTGTCTGCCATAAAGGGAAAAGGCAAAAGAAGGGAGATGTTGCAGTCATCCAAATGAAAGATGATGGTGGCCTGGACTAAGGTGGTGGCAGTGGAGGTGGGGAGGAGTGGTTGGCTTAGGGATATACAGTCCACCCTTGAACAACATGAGAGTTAGGGGTGTCGACCCTCTGCGCTGACAAAAATCTGAGTATAACTTATAGTCCACCTTCTGAACCCACAGTTCCTCTGAATCCAAGGTTCTGCATCTGTGGCTTCAACCAACCATGGATCGTGTAGTACTGTAGTATTTACTATTGAAAAATATTTGCACGTAAGTGGACCCATGCAGTTCAAACACACACTGTTCAAAGGTCAAGTGTACTATATTTTGAAGGACTGGCTAATAGAATGGATATGGTTGCAAACGTCAAGGATGCCTCCAAGAATTTTGACCTGAATGACTTGAAAAAACGAGTTGAATGAATGATCAGATGAAATATATTCCACCCGAGCCAGACATTTCTCTCTCCTCCCCATCTTCCTAAATCCAACACTGCATCCTAGTGTGAATAGGACTCAAGTCTTTCCTTGAAAGCCAGATTTTAAATTTCAATTCTACTAATTTCTGTGTGTATGTTCTTAAGCAAATAATTTCATTCCATTGGGTCTTAGTTTCCTCTTCTATAAAAGAGAAATAATAGTAGTATCTACCTGAGAAGTTTACTGTGGAGATTAAATAAGGTAAAGTACAGGAAGTATACAGTATAGAGCAGGACACATAGGAAACACTGTAAAAAAAAAAACCAGCCCAAAACATGTAACAAGGATTAAATGTGATTAGATAAAGCCTTTGTCAAGCATATAACACAATTCTTGGCACATGGTAAGTGCTCAATAAATGACATATGTTATTAGTAAAAGGCTAGAGTTGCCAAAGACAAACTTAATGACTTCCCAGATTTTCCCAGAGACAGCACTGAGAATAGAATGTTCTCGCAACACAATGCAGAAACTAAACAAACATACTCTATAGAGTTGTTGGACTATTAGAAACGTTTCTCTTAGACCCCCCCAGCTTATAAGCATCAGACATACTTTCTCCCCATCTGTGGTACACAGGACCCTGAAATCTTCCATCTTCTAGTGTCAGAGAGTAATATAAAAGATCTTCATTCAAACCATAATGTTGTTACAGTTTCATTAACCACTCATAATACCTGCATGTTCCAGAGGAACAAAGCATCCATCAGAAACTAAACTCAAGTCTGTCGACATGAGTGAGTGCCGGCGCTTGAGAGGCCAAAGAGACTTGCAGAAACCAAACAGAGCAAGGAGAGCTGTGAGAGCCACTAGTCTCCCTTTCCTCCTTGGTCCTCATTGTCACAACTAACAATATCTCTGATGAGGAAATGAGGTTTCTATTATGATCCATCTGTTGTCATCTCCGTACCTGTGCGTCATCGTACACGAAACACTTTGCAAAACACTTTCTCACACGTTGATAGTTTCAACAATTCTACAGGGACTTATTCATTCCATTTTATAGATGAAAAACCTAAGAGTTAAGAGGTAAAATGGCTTGGCCCTAATTGTGCACAACTAGCAAGCAATCTACATTCATTTATTACAAAGTAGGGAACTGCTACAGCTTGGATTTAAGACCTTTACAGTGAAATTCTGAATTTGCATCATCATACTTGCATTTTCCCACAATTGATAAGGTTTCCTAGTATAGGTGCCCAACCCAAGTTGTTAATCCTGAGCCCACCGTCCCCTCATAAAAAATTAGTGAAACTCATATCATATGAGTTCTTCAGCTTGTTCGTGTTTTCCCCACCCATGACTAGAAGCTGAGTCATACCTGAGCAAAATGTTCCAGATTGTCTCCACGGCAGTACTTGCCTCCTGCTTGACTTGAGTTAAAACCCTGAATTCACACCTTCTATCTGAGAAGCACCGTGCAAATTACTTTGAGTTTTTCTGAGCCTCAGTTTCCTCTACTGAAAAATTGAAATCATAGTGGCATCCACTTCACTGGGCTGTTGTAGGAAACAAAGTCATGTCTGTAAAACACCAGGCACACCGTAGTCATCCAATAAATGATGATGATGTGGTGGGGGAAGTAGTACTAATTATAGTTTCCAGATCATTCCCTTGTCGCTTCTTCTCAAAACACTTATCCCGTTTCTCCTCAAGAACTTATCTGCTTGATCTGTTGAATCACCTCCCAACCTGCTAATGATAACATATATGCATTTTAATGAGATATTTGAAATACTTGTCCCAAAGAATAACAAAAACAAAAGTGCTGTACTCCAAAGAAAGAGATTTGGGGGTCAGTTTTATTTTGGGTACACCCACGTTCTGTAGGCAGCCCTTTATCCTATCTGGTATAAATGCAGTCCTGACTGGGGTGTTTGTTTGCCTCCAAATCTAAGAGAGAAAGAGCAAAGAATGGGTTTCGGTTTCGCTAGGTATTCCAGAAATTGACTTTCAAGCCAAGCTGTTTGAAATGTTATTTTGAAAAAAAAACAAGCGAACAAAACCAAACAAGCCTTTGTTATTCCAACCTCCCTAGCTCCCTGACTCCCTACATCCTAGTCCTCTACCCCCAAGGCAAACACACACATAAAGCAAATATTTTTAAACACCAAGTAAGCTGTGTAAAAGATCATAATGCTCTGTCACATGGGGCCAAGGGTAAGTGTTGCGTTGCGTTGTAGTCAAACGCATTTGATAAGAAATAACACATGAGAAGGGGAGCACAGTTGTCCTCAGAAATGTGCAAAAATACTTCTATGCTTCTCAGAATTGATAAACATAAAAAGGCTGAACACAGAACAAAATCAGTCAGAACCTTCTCTTCCTGAGAATATTTGATCTGTCATGGTTATTTCTGAACACCCTGGTGGCCCATAAGGTGTGATCAACTCTTTTTTAGATGTAAGTTGATCTTTTCCAGAGGGGCAGAAGATCCTGGCTAGGGTATCTGGCTGCTGTGGGTTTTTACAATTCACTCAGACACTGACAAGACAAAAGGGCTGTGTCATATGTTCATCCAAGTGAAATTAACAATGCAGAATGCCACCCAATTCCTCAATTTATAATCTCTTCCAGGAGGGTTTGTCATCCTTGGTAATTTCCCAAAGAACACAAATCTGAATCCTCTTGGCTGTGCGGTAGTATAAGCCTTTCAAACAAGAAATGGTTTTCCCAAGAAGATTGGATTTCCCATGGATCCTGCCTGAGGTCTGCGTTAGAAGTCAAAGGTACTACGTCAGGCAAGAGGACAATTAATTCAGAAAATTTTAAGTACAAACCAGGGCCAGCCTCATTAGGAGGTAGCTATGTTTATAATTCCTCATCAGCTGGCCATATAGCATCAAAATTCATTCCTTTGGAGTAAAACACAGAGGTGCTGCTTAAAAGTTATTGCCCCCAAAGAGGAGTGTGCGTATATTAGTTTATCAGGAAGGGGGCCTTATCTTGGTAGAGCCAGAGCATTTGGGTATGACCAGTGGCATGTAGGTCTGAAGGAGGTCCTGGCTTCTGGAGTTTAGGGGTTGGAGGGGGCAGAGCAGGTTCTGAAAGGACTTGTGGACATAAAATTACATAATCAACTAAACAATTTTGCCAAGAGCCAGCCCTCTTGGCTTTCCACATCTCTAAGAATCACATAATTCCTTCTTACTTTACACTAGCCCCTGAAAAACCCTGAACAACCCTGAACGATAATCACTCATTATCACTATGGTAGGGGTTTAATCAGCCTTATTTGACAACTAGGATATGCAGAGAACACATTGCCTCAGTCCCGATGTTTCTTTCCATGACTCTAGCTCCTCATTTCCCTCCAGGAAGAGGGACTCACCTAAGTGGTCAGAAAAAGCCTGTCCTGTTTGTCGCATCCCCTTTACCTACTCTTGCTCTTGGAATTAAAGCTCTCAACAGAGAGCGTGTGTCCTGCTCTGCTCCTCTAAGCAGAAAGTTTTACATGAACATAAATATCCATAGCGAGGGGAAAGGCAATGCAATGGTCTCGTGCTGCCTCTGGGTGGATACCTCTGGGATGTAGTGTTAGGAAGCTCACTTATCCACAGATCTAAGCTACATTTTCTAATATCAGCTTACTTGGGAATAAAGGGGCAAATTTCATTTCCCATCTGCCTTGCTCCTTTTCTTAAATATCTGTTGGCTCAGAATTCAAGGTGCTATTCATTGGACTTCCTCAAAGCCAAACACCTGATGCACTGGACCAAGACCATGGAGAAATAGACAAGAGCTAGAATTAGCAGACTAAAATAACATGAGAATCTCTGGGTAGAGCCAGGGCACGTGGTTGTAGGTCTTGGACTTCAGTATTTAGACAAGATATTCTGAACTTGGCAGTCTACTGAGGTTTATATCGGGCCAAGAGTCTGGTTTCTATAATTATGCAATTGGCTATTAAATATACAAAACCAAAATTATCCGCTTGGTGAGAAACTTCTCCAAATTGAGTTGAAGTTCACAGACCATGGACTCCAGATATTTGGATAGACTGGCCTCCCTGGCAAGGCTAAAACCAAGATTTCTTCCATCTATCATTTTTCCTTCAGATAATATTGAGTTTCTGCCACAAACTTTAGCAGTTCTGAGTACTGGATATGGACAATATAATTTTGCCTGGGATAACTTCCCAAGGGACTGTGGATTGGCCTATGTATCAGTTGTCTGTCACTACCTAACAAATTATCCCCAAACTTAGTTGCTTAAAATGAGAACATGTATTATCTCAGTTTCTGTACGTGAGGAATTGGGTGCAGCTTAGCTGGACCTTCCATGTCAAGGCCCTTCAAAGGCTGCAGTCAAAGTGTTATGCATGGCTACAGTCACCTCAAGGTTCAGGTAGAGGAGGATCCACTTCCAAGTTCTCTCGCAGGGCTGTTGCCAGAATTCAGTTCCTCAAAGACTGAGGGCCTCATCCTTGCTTGCAAGTTCCTTGCCACATGGCTTCTTCCAAGGGCAGCTCACAGCAGGACAGCTGACTTCAACTCAAGCAAGTGAAGAGAGCCAGAGAGGGAGAGACTGCTGCAAAGATGGAAGTCACAGCCCTTTGTAACCTAATTACTGAAGTGACACGCCACCACTCTGACATATTCTATTTGTTAGAAGCAAAGTCCAGCACACACACAAGGGAAAAGGACTCCACAAGGGGTGAATTCTAGGAAGCAGGGATCAAGGTGAGCCATGAGGTGACTATCACAGACCGTTTATTGTGTGCTTGTTTGCCAACTGGGAATTATGGGGCTAGTGATATGACTGGCTTGTCAGTTCTATTAATTCTTTGAACGAAGTGAAACATCAGAGACTTGGCATTGAACTAATACAAATGCTAGGGCCCTGAAGTGACCACACCCAGTCCAGTAAGAAATAGCACATGCTAAAGCTGCTAAAGAACCCCCAACTCTGCACAGGCCTTGAGAACTTTCCTAGTTAAGACTGAGCAGATTAAGAAGCTAAGGAGATAGCTTTTGGTCTTTAATTTCTTTGTGCTTTCCCTGATGAGGACAAGGAAAATTTATTTTGAACTTTGGATTTTAAGAAATGTGTACTTTTATTTCTTTGGACTTTAACTGAAAAGTACAAGGGAGTTTAATATTTGGACTTTAACACCCCCCTGGAAATGTGATAATGGCAGATCATATTCAAATCAGTGGCATCTTATTGTTGCACATTAGTATAGCACGCTGCTATTATTAATGCTGTCCTTTGATTTTATTGGATATGCTCCCTTAGGCAACTTAATGTAGCTGGACATCATTTGAAAAGGGAAATAGAATAGGGAATAAATGTTCATCCTTGAGCATGGCATGATCTTGGTATTGATTTAATTAATGTAGTCTTCGAACACATTTCAGAGCCTTCTGAAATGTGCACTACCATCTATACTGCCCATCAGTGGTCCCAGTAATTGCTATTGGGGAAGCAGCCTCCTCAAGGTGGGAGAGGACTGTCCTCATAAACTGCTGACTTCCTCCCTCCATGAAGACGGCTTAATGGTTAAACGCAGTGAGTTAAGAGAAAAATAAATGGAGGATTATTAGGGGAGACACTTCTTCCCACTCTGGATGTCCCTTTCAATACCTGTAGAGAAGAGCTTGTAGTTGAAAAGCTTGGGACCAGGCACTGTGCATGCACAGCTCTGCCCGGGATATGGCAGACTACAGAGGAGTTGTGTTCTGGTCTGATTTCTGCCAAACAGTGAGAGGGGCCTGACCCTGGAATAGCGTCCTGCAGTGCTATGGCACAATCTGTGACCAAGAGGGTAAGTCTCTCTAACACAGGAGCAGTACTGGAAAGCCCGCTTGCTCATAGCTATAAGCTGCATCTTCCATTCTAACCTTTGGTCCATATTAAAGCTAATATTTTAGACTCTATCTCCAGATTCCTTTAAATTTCTCCATTGTTCAGAAGTCAAGGCAAGTAAAAGTGCTGCACTATTGATGCGCTTCCTACTTGCTCACAAAGAGTAGTGGTCTGGATATGAAGGGCATTTTGCTTCTCAAGGTGACAGGGGATAGAGAATTCCAATGGGGAAGAGGTAGGGGTGGGGGGGACCCTGCACAGACAACATGAACATCTTAGAAAGTTGTCACCCAAAGCAGGGAGTAGGACCCTCAAAAGGGAGACGAGTCTTAACCACTTGGCTGAGGGCCAGCTGGTAGCTTCCAGAATCACAGGACTATTCTCAGAACTTTACTTTCAAACTCAAAATCCCCTTTAAGCCCACAAACACTCACTTTTTAAAATTCTCCTGATTCAACAAGGTCTGAAGGCTGAAGCAAGAATTGAGCAACTGTGATAAATAGCAATATAATCAGTGGCTTATTTGCTCTCACAAATGCTTATTGCCTCTGGGGATTTTCGTGATACTGGGGGACATGAATTTGAAAATAACGTCTTTCTCTGGGTCTAGAAGAGTTTTCTGTCATTTTCTTCATTTTTGTTGACACTTCCCCAATAATTTATGAGCTTCCCTTGATATGTGGAAGGATCAATAGCTATGTGTGTCTTTGGGAACTAAGTGACAAAACGACACTAACATGCTCCAGTAAAAAATCACCACATTTCTCTTGTCATGGTCAATATTTGAAGCTGGTAAAACACAGACGTGAGTCTTTCTTTGTGAATATCTATGTCTCCTCAGATATTTAGAAGCATGGATCTCTTTCTAAATGCCAATGGGCAGTAGTTTTCCCAAAGAGCTAAAAAACAGCATTAGGGGTATCAAGGAGCCCTCTCAGGAGCTGCCATGGAAAGAAAGAGTGAAGAGGTAGGTTCCATCTCTTCCCCAACTATCTGGGGCATCTTTGTTTTAATCTGTTTTATGCATTGAGATTTCCTGAAATACTTCATTTGAACGCAGAGTCCCACAATTTTTAAAAGTTTAAAAATCCAGGGCTTCCCTGGTGGTGCAGTGGTTAAGAATCCACCTGCCAATGCAGGGGACATGGG
Source organism: Mesoplodon mirus (assembly GCF_964341445.2). Taxonomy (NCBI): domain Eukaryota; kingdom Metazoa; phylum Chordata; class Mammalia; order Artiodactyla; family Ziphiidae; genus Mesoplodon; species Mesoplodon mirus. Next base: position 110,731,039 of record NC_138981.1, read on the forward strand.
TTCGAGCCCTGGTCTGGGAAGATCCCACATGCCGCGGAGCACCTAAACCCATGTGCCCCAACTACTGAGCCTGAGCTCTAGAGCCCGCGAGCCACAACTACTGAAGCCCGTGCACCTAGAGCCGGTGCTCCACAACAAGAGAAGCCACCACAATGAGAAGCCCGTGCACCACAACCAAGAGTAGCCCCCGCTCGCCCCAACTAGAGAAAGCCCGCATGCAGCAACGAAGACCCAACGAAGCCAAAACTAACTAAATAAATAAATTTATATTTTAAAAATCCAACAGCAAAAATATAAACAATCCAATTAAAAATGGGAAAGGGACTTGAAGAAAATGACAGAAAACTCTTCCAGTCCCAGAGAAAGACATTATTTTCGAATTCATGTCCCCAAGTATCAGGAAAATCCCCCGAGGCTATAGCAATTTGTGAGAGCAAATAAGCCACTGATCATAGCACATTCCTCCAGAGAAGATATCCAAATGGCCAATAACCACAGGGAAAAGCTGCTCAACACCACTAATCATTAGGGAAATGCAAGTCAAAACCACAATGAGATATTACTTCACACCCATTAGGATGACTATCACAAAAAAATAGAAAAAGAAAATAACAAGTGATGTGGAGGATGTAGAGAAATTGGAACACTTGTGCACTGTTGGTGGGGATATAAAATGGTGCAGCTGCTGTGAAAATGGCATGGTTGTTCCTCAAAAAATTAAACATAGAATTACCATATGATCCAATAATTCCACCTCTGGGTCTATACCCAAAAGAACTGAAAGCAGGAACTCAAACAGATATTTGTACATCCATGTTTGTAGCAACATTATTCAAAATGGCTAATGATTAATGGATAAATAAAATACGATACATACAAAACAATGGAATATTACTCAGCCTGTAAAAGGAAGAAAATTCTGACACATGCTTCAACATGGAGGAAACTTGAAGACATTATGCTAAGTAAAATAAGCCAGTCATAAAAGGACAAATACCATATGATTTCACTTATATGAGGGACCTATAGTAGTCAAATTCATAAAGACAGAAAGTAAAATGGTGGTTGCCAGGGGCTGGTGGGAAGGAGGAATTGGGAGATACTGTTTAACGGATGCAGAGTTTCAGTTTGGGAAGATTAAAAAGTTCTGGAAATGGATGGTGGTGATGGTTTAACAACAGTGTGAATGTATTTAATGTCACTCACTAAATGGTACACTTAAAAATTGCTCAAATGGGGCTTCCCTGGTGGCGCAGTGGTTAAGAATCTGCCTGCCAATGTAGGGGACACGGGTTTGAGTCCTGGTCTGGGAAGATCCCACATGCCATGGAGCAACTGACTAAGCCCATGTGCCGCAACTACTGAGCCTGCACTCTAGAGCCCGCGATCCACAACTACTGAAGCCTGTGTGCCTAGAGCCCGCGATCCACAACAAGAGAAGCCACTGCAATGAGAAGCCCGCACACTGAAACGAAGAGTAGCCCCCGCTCGCCGCAACTAGAGAAAGCCCGTGTGCAGCAACAAAGACCCAACGCAACCAAAAATAAAATAAATAATTTTTTTAAATGGTTCAAATGGAAAATTTAAACAATTTTTAAAAGTTTAAAAATCAATGTTCTATTAGACCTTACAGCTTTGTTGATAGTGAGAAATCTTTCGCAATGTACAAGATAGCCCACCTTTCATCAGATGGTATCAATGTGTCCTTTAGGATGAAGAATTTATGGATATTCTATTTTCTAAATGTAAACACTGCTTGACATGAACCAAACAAAAACACATTGAGACCTCAGCACAGATTCAAGGATCAAATCCACTCTGGGGGAGAGTTCAGGAAATGGGATGCAGAATGTATGTAAGTACAGAGAAAGGCCTAGAGCTTTCAAAATTGTTGACCTGTGTTACCAGTAGTTTCCATAATGGTTTACTACAACTACACATCAATAGACAAGGTTCTGAGACCAAGCTAGGGGAGAAGAAAAGTTGAAAACTAGGAGGTAAAGTAGATTTGATTGGATGCAGTTAAACCCAGAAGCCAAAGTTGAAGCCTGGACTAAAAAGACCCTGAAACTGAAGAACAATGCAGAGGGTAGAGAAGGACTGAGACATAGGCATAAACATAGTGTGACAAAGGGGGGTGGTAGGAACAGTAGTCCTTAACCATCATGAATATCAGGACACAGGTAGCACTCCTGACACTATGCAACTGGGGAAGCTCACCCAACCTCCCCCCAAAATTCTGAACCAGGTGAGGTGAGATATTGGTGCCCTTGGTTAGATTATGGTCTCATTTAACATTTCATTTAATATACTGGTGTGTCAGCCTAAAACATGTCTCTGTTGTTAGAGTTGTATAACCTAAATATTCAATCTTCACCCAAAGTTATATAGAAGCATCTTTACCTTGAGAGCCTTGGCCCTAAAGGTAAGAGCAGTAGTTAATGAAAGAAATGGGTCAATGCTTATAAGCTTCATAAATAGAAACTGTAATTACAATTGCACCTTTTGTGTGCAATAGCTGAGTCCCAAAGAATTGTGGATAAATGCAACTACTTTTCCCCACTGACAGAATGTAATAGTTCAGAATCACTTTATTTTTTATCTCCACTTGATCCTAAATGGATATAGGTGCCTCAGACTTTAGGTATTGATTAAGAACATGTGTATAAAGCAACTAGCCCAGTTCTAAGTGCTTTTCATGAATTATCTCATTCATTCATTCATCACAACAAGCCTCTGAGTTAGGTGTCATTGTAATCTCAGTTTTAAAGATGAAGGAGGGCCTCCCTGGTGGCGCAGTGGTTGAGAGTCCGCCTGCCGATGCAGGGGATACGGGTTCGTGCCCCGGTCTGGGAGGATCCCATATGCCGCGGAGCGGCTGGGCCCGTGAGCCATGGCCGCTGGGCCTGCGCGTCCGGAGCCTGTGCTCCGCAACGGGAGAGGCCACAACAGTGAGAGGCCCGCATACCGCAAAAAAAAAAAAAAAAAAAAAAAAAAAAGATGAAGGAATGGAGGTGCAGAGTGGTTAAGTGGCCTAAAGTCACACAACCATTAAGTGATGTGGACCCAGAGTCCAAATCCTCAATCACCACATGGCTCAATGAAGATGAAAAAGAAAGAATGATGAAGAAAAGGAAGAAAAAGAGGAATAAATAATTAAGCTTACCCCTGCTCCCTCCCATGGAGTTGAATATGGTCCTAGTAGCAAGAGAAGGAGGTTCCATATTGTGAATGCCCCAGACCACTTTGGAACTTGACTATGACCACCTCAGCATCAGATGTCATAGATCCAAAGTCAAACGTCTGTGGCAGGTCCTTTTTTGTAAATTAATTAATATTTTTATTGGAGTATAGTTGCTTTACAATGTTGTGTTAGTTTCTGCTGTACAGCAAAATGTATCAGCCACACATATACATATATCCCCTCTTCCTTGGATTTCCTTCCCATTTAGGTCACCACAGAGCACTGAGTAGAGTTCCCTGTGCTATACAGCAGATTCTCATTAGTTATCTATTTTATACATAGTAGAGTATATATGTCAATCACAGTCTCCCAATCCATCCCAACCCCACTTCCCCTCTTGGTATCTGTACATCTGTGTCTCTATTTCTGCTTTGCAAATAAGTTCATCTATACCATTTTCCTAGATTCCACACATATGCATTAAAACACGATATTTGTTTTTCTCTTTCTGACTTACTTCACTCTGTATGACAGTCTCTAGGTCTATCCACATCTCTGCAAATGACCCAATTTCATTCCTCTTTATGGCTGAGTAATATTCTATTGTATATATGTACCATATCTTCTTTATCCATTCCTCTGTTGATAGACATTTAGGTTGCTTCCATGACCTGGCTATTGTAAATAGTGCTGCAATGAACATTGGGTGCATGTGTCTTTTTGAATTATGGTTTTCTCCAGGTATATGCTCAGGATTGGGATTGTTGGGTCACATGGTAGTTCTATTTTTAGTTTTTTAAGGAACCTCTATACTGTTCTCCATAGTGGCTGTATCAATTTACATTCCCACCAACAGTGTAAGAGAGTTCCCTTTTCTCCACACCCTCTCCAGAATTGATTGTTTGTAGACTTTTTGATGATGGCCATTCTCACTGGTGTGAGGTGATACCTCACTGTAGTTTTGATTTGCATTTCTCTAATAATTAGTGATGTTGAGCATCTTTTCATGTGTCTTCTTTGGATAAATGGCTATTTATGCCTTCTGCCCATGTTTTGATTGGGTTGTTTGTTTTTCTGTTATTGAGCTGTTTGTATATTTTGGAGATTAATCCCTTGTCAGTTGCTTCGTTTGCCAATATTTTCTCTGGCAGGTCTTAAAAGTCTGTTCTCAGAGGGGATACAAAATTGGCAGGAACCATTAGCCTTGCTCAAGGTCAGAGAAGCAAGAGAATAAAGTCCAAATTCTTTGACAATGTCTCACTACCCATTCACTGCCCTACAGTCTAAAGAAACAGACCTGATTGCTGTGGATGAGGATACTCAAGGTCAGAAGAGCAGGAGACCTAGAAGCCAGAATACCAAGTAGTTGTTAGTGAGAAATTCCACCAAAGGAATCTTTAGACAGAGGCTCTGCGTGGTCCTCCAACAAAGATAAGCATCTCCACTGTACTTGAATGTTCCTCTTCCTTGTTCTTTTTTGCCTCTACAACACAGAATCTTCACTGACCTGATGTTCATTGCTTGTCAAGTCCACCCAAATTCACTGCCCAAGTTTAGTAAAAAAACAAAAACAAAAACAAAAAAAAACCAAGCATATAGAGTCAGTTCTGCTATAACACTACATATGCATTTTAAAAAATCACTGCACTATGCAAAATTGAGCAACAAAACCCACAGGGTTTATGGGGAAAATGGGGTTCGAAGAACAACAATAAAGACATCAGTGACACGTTAAACCAGATAGGAAAGGCAGCACAATTTTACACATGTTAATGGTTAAGAAATACACAACTACTACAATAAACGTGGCACTTTACCTTGAAAAGACCTGAAGTTTGCTTGTGAGCGTAGCAGGTTCTGAGCTATTGTGAAGTGGTGGAAGGAGTGTTATCTGAAATCAGATGGAAAGTTGTAACACTAGATGTGGATGGGTGTGCCCGGTAGCTGTTTGAGGTGTGTGTTTGATGTTTTACCACACAGCTCAGTTAAGCTTGGTGCTGTTTTCTGCATTCACGTAGCATTTGTTGCTGATGGAATCATTTTCAAGCAAACACGAAGTTCATGTCATGCTCAAATTGTTCCTTAACATATCAATTGGAACAAACTCGAGTTTTCAAAACAGACATTACAGCAGAACTGACTTAGTGATTTAGCTAGTGAGAAGATGGAAGACAGTGGCAGAATGGAGTATTATAAAGGACAATCAGGCTCCAGTTAAAACTCCAGGGTGGGCTTCCCTGGTGGCGCAGTGGTTGAGAGTCCGCCTGCCGATGCAGGAGACACGGGCTCATGCCCCGGTCCGGGAAGATCCCACGTGCCTCGGAGCGGCTGGGCCCGTGAGCCATGGCCGCTGAGCCCGCGCGTCCGGAGCCTGTGCTCCGCAACGGGAGGGGCCACAACAGTGGGAGGCCCGCGAAACCAACCAACGAACAAACAAACAAACAAAAACTCCAGGGTACCTTCCCATTTACTGTAAAGACCTGCACATACAACTAAAGAAAGCATCTTGGTATATTTCCTCTTTTGTTTCAAGATCCTAAAACAAAATTCTATGGGAGCTGCAGGTCCTATTCATGCCCTAGTGTGAGGCGCTGACCTGGACCTGCTGTCTCCCCCAGAATCGATAGGACAGTTAAGTAGGAGTCTTTGGAGGGTTATTTGACTCTTAGAGAAGCTTCACATCAACCGGTGCTTAATAATAAGCCCAACTGAACTCAATAAAGACAGAAACAGTCCCGAGTGTCCATTTTAAATTCTTTCCCTTGATTTTGTACATTTGCATATCTGATTCCCTCCACCTGGAATCATCTCCCCCCTTGTGGTGATTTTTACATATGTCTACATATTCTTTAATACTTTCCCATGTCAAGATGTGGAGTTTAACTCCCCTCCCCTTGAGTATGGGCTGGACTTACTGACTCACTTCTAATAAATAGAAGTATAATAGAAGTGATGGTATATCACCTCGTGGTGAGGCTATAAAACAGATTATGGCTTCCATCTTGGTTTTCTCTTTCTCCCATTTGGATCATTTGCTCTGAGGGATGCCCACTGCCATGCTGTAATGTTCCTTAGAGAGAGGGCCAAGTGACAAGGAACAGCCCACAAGAAATGGAGACCTGCTGACAATCACATGAGTGAGCTTGGAAGCGTATTCTCCAATCCCAGCGGGACTTTGAGATGACTACACCCTGATGACAGTTAAATTGCAACTTCTGGAGAGATTGAACCAGGCCCATTCAGTTAAGCCACTCCCAGACTCTTGACCTTCAAATACTGTGTGAGATAATAATGTTTGCTGTTTTAAACTGCTATGTTTGGGGGTAACAAGCTAATAGCGCTTATCTATCTATTAGCAGTTAGATAACTAATACAACTCTTCCCCATCTGCTTCACTTCCATTTGTTATTTAGAAGCAGCTGAAGTGTATCCTAGTTCATGAAATCATCCTGACCACATTCTGCTACTGAGCCCACCCAGTGTTTTGTTTTGTTTTGTTTTACTTTTGGTTATTGTACATTTTTAGCTCTTAAACTTTCATTTGTTGATTGTTTATATTTTTTTATTTCTTTGTTGAGGCTTTCTCTTTTTCCATTTCTTTCAAGGATTTCGCCCTTACTTGTTAGTGTATTTTTATAAACAATAGCTGATTTAAAATCTTTTCAGATAATTCCAACATCTGTCATCTAGGATGACATCTGATGATTGTCTTTCCTCATGTGAATTGAGATTTTCCTGATTCTTCATATGCCTAGTAATTTTGGATTATATGCTGGATACTTTGGATATTGCCTTATGAGTCCTTGGAACTTGTTTAAATCCTATGGGGAATGTTGATGTTGACATTTCTGTTTTAGCAGGAAGGCAGTCTGGTTAGGTTCAGGCATAAGTTCTGATCCACCTTCTGTACGTTGTGGTTCCCAAGTCTGTTCCATTTTCAAAGCCTTTACAGCACCATCCAAGTATGTCTCATGTATCCACCACTCAGTAAATAGTCTGGGACCTGGGCGGTGGTCTATCTGTTTAGTTCTTGAAGTTTTCATTCTGCTAAATAGGGTCTAATCCATACATGTTCACACAAGGTTGAGCTCCAGAGTTTATAAGCAATTTTATAGGGTCGTTTTCCCAAGCTTCTCCCTTTCTGTGATCTCCTTGGCACTTTCTGCCCCCGTGAGACATCTTTTCAGTCCTCTGGCCTGAAATCTGAGGCTTTAGTTACTCTGCACTTTTACAACCGTGTCCTTGTTTAGGTCCAAGCAGTTGGAGGGAGAGGAAGAAAACCAAGGGGAGTTGACCCACCCCTCTTTGAATCACAGATCCACCGAAGAGAGAGGAAGATTCCTTGTCCTTCACATTTTAACTCCTACAGGCTCCAATTATGAGCTTCTGCCACTATTGCCACACGATTTCTTGGGAGCTGGAGCATTAAGAAAACAGAAAAGAAAGAGGGAAAAAATGGAAGATTTCCACACTAAGTGTTAGGAGTTTCCTTTTCCATTCTTGAGCCAGAATTAGGTTACTTCTCCTAGAGCTGTCTCTTTCTGCTTCCTGATGGCCACTTCTAGAATTCTGATGTACTAAGTTCAGGCCAGGGTACATCATAAGGGAAAAAATAGCATACTTACCACCAGTTCAGAGGCACTCTGAATTCTGGTTTTCTTTCCCAATTTGCTACTATTTACTTTCTTTCTTAAAATTAATTTTTTATTGGAGTATAGATGATTTACAATGTTGTGTAAATTTCTGCTGTACAGCAAAGTGAATCAGTTATACATATATCCACTTTTAGATTCTTTTCCCATATAGGTCATTACAGAATATTGAAGAGTTCCCTGTGCTATATAGTAGGTTCTTATTAGTTATCTATTTTATATATAGTAGTGTGTATATGTCAATCCCAATCTCCCAAGTTATCCCACCCCTCCAGCTACTATTTACTTTCAGACTGCTCACTGCTCCATTCATTCTGCTCAGGTTTTATCTCTGTATACAACTGGGGAGACAGATGCTGACTCCATCTACCCCAGAACTGGAACTCCATGATGCTGTATTATAATTATCTAGTTTTGCTTTTCCATTTCTCCCCAGAAGTGCCTTAGGACAGGGACTCTATGTATCTGCCACATCTAGAACAGAACTTGGTATAACATTGGTGATGAATAAATTATTCTGTAATAAGGGAATGAGTGAAGGCTCTAATGAAGGAAACCTACCCATTTCTAGAGTCCAAAAGCAAGGAAACCAGCTTGTCAGCAGAATCATGGGACAGAGCTTATACAAGTAGGAAAAGGTTACAATGCCCTCTTCATGTAGTGTTACTTTTTTCCACAGAGGCTTTCTGATGGCAATGCTCCCATCTTTGCCATCTAATCCATTATTACTTGCATGGCAGAGACTTCAGACATAGTAGTAAAGGGATGAGTATATATAAAAATGACTGTCAATCAATAAATTTCAGTGAACAAGGCCATAAAATCTCTTCCACTCTATGCTAGGCACAGGGAGAATAGAAAAGGAGGAGGCATTGTCCCTGTTCTCAAAACACAGTTACAACACAGTTACAATTTATAAGACTAACTCATACTGAAAATAGAAAGAATTCAGCACATGACATCAGGAAATGTGTAATTGTGAAGAGTACTGTAGCGGTTCAAAGGAGGTGCAGATCAGCGCGGCTGGCACAGCTACGACAGAAGAAGAAGCAGGCCTTGAGATGAGTCTTTAACGATGGGTTAGAATGTAGTCAGTGGAGGTTTTTTTAGAAAGATTAAGCAGTACAAGCAAAGGTGTGAAGATGGGGAAGGACATGAAGAACAGATGGACCCGACCAGAGAAAAGATTATATTTGATGAGCCATAGAGAAGCCTTAGTGTTCTGTACTTATTGCTGCATTCTGGCCATACTGTCAAATAATATTAAAATCTCAGGGCTGGGAGGGATCTTCACTTATGCAATCTTATCCAATGCCTAAGGCCTCTATTGTTTTGTGCATCCAGTTCCCCTCCCTCCTCCCAACACACACACACACACACACACACACACACACACACACACACACACACCACCCTCCACCCTCTTTCTGGCCACATTGGTCCATTTAGAATCAGTGTTTCTCCCAGGACTATTTTGAGAAGTATCAGAAAAAAATTTTTTCTCTCTCCTAGTGTTGCTAGGACACCACATGGAGAGAGTCTGAATGTAGAATAAAGGAAAGCAAAGACAAACAGGACTCCCCCAAAAAATATATGGTGAGACAGAGACTGATGACATCACTTGATCCCTCTAATCAGAGCCCCTGAAGTCACTTTCTTGTTATATGATACAATCGAGTCCATTTTTAAGCTTTTTGAACTGGTTTTCTGACATATACCACCAAGAGTCTTGAATAACATAAGCCTTTTCCACACTCTCCTCACTAATTGGTTAAGCAGCTTTGTCCTGAGTCCCCAAATTATAAGGCAATCGTTTCTTTCTGAGGCAGCCCATTATATCTTTAGACAGCCCTGAGAGAATATTATTCCTTTTAGTTAAAATTTGCCTCCATGTTACTTCATCTTCTTGATTCTAGTCCTTATCTCTGGAGCCGAACAGTGCAAAGGTAATGCCTCTGGCACATTCATTTGAGGGCAGCTTTGATGTCTTCCCTGAGACACCTCATACTCAGTTCCTCATGGCATAGTCGGCATGACTTCGAGTCCCCTTACCATCTTGGTCACACTGCTCTGAATTGGTTCCATTTTGTAAAAGGTGTTGTCTAAGACTAAATGAAAAATTCTAGGGGTAGTTTGACAAATACACATTACAATGGAATTATAAATTCTCTCACATTCTGTTATCACAGTGATTATCAACTTAAGGTTTCCCATTGGAATTGCTTGGGGAGCTTTAAACATACTGAGTTCTAGGCTCTACCCTCAGAGATTCTTATTCGGTTGAGCTGGGTCGAAGCCTGGGAAGCCAAAGGTGTGACCCACCATATTAATGGATCTTTAAAAACACATAGACACAACTCATAGCTAACTTACATTTGAGCTCACTGTATATTAAAACCCCTAACTTTTTTTTACATGAGCTCTGTTAAGTCACACTCTGTATTTAGGTAACCAGTTTCTTGGCCTTCCCCCATAGTATTTTATGCTTATGTCTATTACATTTCATTTTGTGGATTCAGCCCATCTACCAAACCTGTCATATTTGCAGAATCTTAATTCTGGCTTCCATTGTGTTTACCATCCCTCTGGTAAATCTGATGAGCCTGTTTTTTTTTATAACTTCAACCAAGTCGTTAATAAAAATGTTTAAACAAGTTGAGGACAGAATCCTATATCTTATTACTAGAAATCATCATATTAACCCTGTCCAGATCTGTACCCATACCTTTTGGGTAAATTACCTCAACAAGATTGACATCAAGTTTGCCAGTCTGTGTTTCATACAATCAATCCATCATTACTTCCTTTCTAAAAACTAGAATTTCCTTTGGTCATCTCATGACTTCCTGGAAATGGGTAGAATTCAGAGCTCAACTTCCTCTTCAACTTTTTTGTCTTTTTTTTTTTTTTTTTTTTTGCGGTATGCGGGCCTCTCACTGTTGTGGCCTCTCCCGTTGCGGAGCACAGGCTCTGGACGCGTAGGCTCAGCAGCCGTGGCTCACGGGCCCAGCCGCTCCAGGGCATGTGGGATCTTCCCGGACCGGGGAACGAACCCGTATCCCCTGCATCGGCAGGCGGACCCCCAACCACTGCGCCACCAGGGAAGCCCCCTCTTCAACTTTTATAGCCTGCAAAAGAACCTAGAAATTAATGTCTGTGATTGTATCTGATGTGTGACTTTCACTTTTAAGATAGCTGTGGCCTTTTGAGAATTAAGACACTGGAGTAACTAGCCTCTCCTTCCACTCCAACTTTCTGCTGCAAAATTGAGTACTACAGACATTAGTAATCATCAAAACACTCCAGCGGGAACCAAAGAAAGGCTCCTTTTCCCATCTTAGCTCAACAGTGTTTCCCCTCTTTGTTCATTACATTTGCTACCATTGTGCTTCTCCAGTAGGGGTTGCTAAAGTGTGTGTGCTGGTGAGCGGTACGATTTCCATGTCATCAACTTTTATCTGTGGCTGTACTGTAACTTTGAGTGTTGTGCTGTTTTAGCATTCTCTTTGAGCTGGGAGCAAAGAGAGAAGCCACATTATTATTTAGTAGAAGCTGCAATTGAAGAATCTGGGCAGCAAGCATAATAAGGGAGGAGCAGAACATTCTTTTGTTCTCACACAGCTGCTTGCTTTTTACCTCTATATTTTATATGTTCAAATCTTGCCTGTGAAATGCTTTCATGTCTCTCTCCCTCCCTCTCTCATGTTCTCTCTTTCCTTACCCCCACCTTCTTTTTCTCAGATACATTGCTGTATTATGTTCTCATGGTGGAGCTGAGCCTCTCAGTTTGATTTGAATTCATTATTTTTGTCAGTTTTATTCCAATTAGATGGCATTTCTTGAGCACACATGGAGAGGGAGCTGAGATGAGGTGGGGTACTCTCGTGAGCATGGCTGGTCCTAACAGAATTGGTTGATAAGCCAAGTTTCTCTTAGGTGCCCCTGCCCTCAGCATCTTCTTCCAGGCATCTTCTGCTTACACACAACAGCTCCCCTTCTTCCCTGAATCTGGTCTTGCAGGTCAAGTGCCGACCTGCTGTACATTTAGGACCTGTACCTACTGTACTACTTCTTCTGCAGCTCTTGGGAAGGAGGCTCTGGTGTAAGAGCATGAGTACTGGCCTTGGTCAGCTCAGCTCCATCACTGATTTGCTGTGTGTCTTGGTCCACTCATTCAATTTTTCTAAGCCTATTATTTCATCTGTGCATTGGGATAACAACAAGAATGCTGACCCCATGAGATTGTTCTGAGGATTTAAAGGATATGAGAGAAATCCATAAGCTTTGATCAATAAACTAAGAAGAGTGGGCTACTGAGTCTTCAGGCCCTCATTTGAGCTATGTGTATATAAAATATTATCAGTTGTAATAATGATAGCTAAAATGTATAAGGGTATCTGCCAGCCACTGATCTAAGCACTATACACACACGTACACCCACACATCACGTGTGTACATGTATACCCACATAAATAAAAACCAGGAATCTTCTGGAAACCGTGCCAGCTACCTGTGCTATCTTAACTCACACAGCAGAGACACTGTAGTACACAAGAAAGAGCACAAAGTAGGGTATCAGGAGCCCTGAGCTATAGGCCTCACTAAGCCATGAGTTCACTCTGCAACTTTTGGCAAGTCACCCCCAGCAGTGGTGAACTAGACAATGCCCACAAACCCTTGCTCTAATACACTGAGACTAATAATAGGAAGAGAGAGAGCACTAATGGCAACACAGTAAGGGTCCCTATTTCAGCCCCTCACTGGACATACTGGTGGGGAAGAATTGGTTCCCATGCCAATTACCAGGGCTGGCCCAGCCTTTAGGTTCAGCCAGTATAGTACACTGGGGTCTCTCCTGATGAGTCTGGAGAGGATGATGAAAATAAGCACCACCTTTCTTGTGACCTGTGGAAACCTACTGCCTTCAAAGGAATGACAAGAAATGCCCCAGCCTTGATTGTAACAGGATTCCTATTGCTGGGTTTATCCAGATTCAAACACATCTCACTCCTCATTCCATTAAATACTCTATAAAAGGTCTCAAATATCAACCTCCAACCCCAAAACCCAAGCAGTCCAGGACCCATCACCAACAGCTGAGACAACTTCTTCTTCTGCCCACCTACTGATACAAAAGGCTAACAAGGGAAAGTCACACCTAATTGTCACCCTAAGAAGATTCCCTACCTTCCTCAAAGGACACTCCAAAACATAGATATTTTCCAAGTGGCCACTCAGGTGGTATGAGAAGAAAGCCACCGACTCAAATTGTTATCTTCCATAACCTAATGTCTTCATGCATGAAATTCCACTGTATATCATTTCTTTGAGGGACACATCCTGCTAATATGTGGAAAGGTAATACATTAGATCATTAACACATTAACCTATAATTCACTTTATCAGGTAAGTTTGACAGACAAAAGGTCCTAAAGGCAGTGGGACACAGGACAAGAAAATTTTGACAGTGATGATGGTGAAGAGGGTAAGAGATATCCACAGCTGGAGGACACGCCTTGGGTTGCAAGCCTGGCCTGGGAAACATGAGGGTATGTGGAGTATGGAAATGGGGAGAGATACTAGAGGAAATATATGCTTTTCTAATCATAAGTACCTAAAATCTCATTTTTCCTTATAAATCTCAGCCTTGGTAAATAGAAGGGGATGGATCCTTGCCAGTTTTCAAACAGATAAAACAAGGCCAAGAAACATGACTTTGCCCAAGGTCACTGACTTTATTTACTTTACTTTAACACAAATTCAAGTCTCTCCCCTTCTCTGAACCTCAGTTTCACCATATTCAAAATGAGGAGCTTGGACTAACCAATCCCAAGACACCCTCTAGCTCTAACCTCCTATAACAAAATTCTCAAAAACCTGCTGATGTCTTGTAAGAGCAAACAGAAAAGATCTGGGCTCCAATGATATTTCTACTATGAGACAGATTATTTTTTAAGTCAATATATATTGAATGCTTAATATGTGCCAGGCACTACACAAGGTCCTTCATATGTATCATCTCATTTAATCTTCCCAAAACCCTATGAGAGAAACACTTTTATTTGTCCTATAAGGAAACTGAGACTCAGAGAGGTTAAATAAATTTTCCAAGATCACACAGTTGATAAATGATAGGGCCAGAATTCAAAGCCAGGGCTGTCTGATTCCATATCCCGGCTCTAACCACTGTTTATCAAAATGATGGCAGAGCACATATTATCATACTCCCAGAATGACCAAAAACAAGGAAAAAGTAAACAGTGGCTGTGTGATGTCATGGAAAACACAAGCTTTGGATTCAGACAGATATGGGTGTAAACTCTGACTCTGTTCATTTACTTACTGTAAGCCTAAGTTTTTTGATTTGTAAAATGGGGATGAAAGGGCTGATGTCAGAACTAAATCAGAATAAATGACATAAAGAATGTAAAGCACCTGACACACGGTAAATAATGAGTTCTCTTCCACCATAAAGTCCTATGAATTAAGCTTATGAACCAAAGGGTAAATGCCATCACAATCATACTCTTTTCCAGGCTCCACCTGTTGTGTGGTTCTAAAAGACCACCAAGAATGAGGTAGAAGAGCTGCCTTATATTTTGCAAAACAACACTGGGTCCCACACATCCGGAAGAAAGCAGCTGGCCTAGGCATTTTTTCTTTAGCCTCTAGGCCACATGCTCTGCCTTTGAGCAACTAGTGAGGAGAACTCTAAGAAGCCAAAAGTGACGTCAAGCCAAGGGCAGCCTGCCACTGCTTCAGTTCCTCAAAGCAGACTCTCTTTGACACCAGCATTTCTGTCATTGAGGAAATAGGATTCTCTGAGTCCTAAGCAGATGGTGTGTGTGGTTAGGATCCTCCTACCCAGGTGGTGGAAGAAGGGTGCAGAGGCCAAGAGTGAGATTGCTGAGCCCAGGTTGTGTCAAAAGCCAGAGAGAGTGAAATGGCATTGCCTTGCCCCAGCTCCATGAAGACTCCCTTTCTGAAGGAATATAAAGAAGAGAAGGCTGGTGGTGACTGCTACTAGTTTGCTGAACATACTCAGGGGAAATAACAAGAAACATAAGATGCCTTTAACCTTTACTGAGCTCCTGAAGTTCGCAACACTGCTGTGAAGGAGGCTAGCCAGAGATGATCACCCCACCTCACATTTGAGGAAACAGGCTTAGAGACGGTAACTTACCCCTAGTCCTGCAAATATTAAAGGATAGAAATAGTATCCAAGTCCAAGTCTGTCTAGATTCTTTTCTAAAGTTCACCACATGGGAAAAAAAACAGAGTCATGGGGAATGCACCAGCACACAACCGTGTGACCTGTGGCTTCCTGTCAGCAGAATCCATACCAAGAGACCTATAGACGCTGATGCTGCATTTGCAAAGGGGACCAAGAATAACAAATTTAGTTGAGGGAAGTAGGAACTTTGGTGCCTCATACAATAAGTCCCCACCAGGCTCTGAAGCCCCAAATAAAACTAGCAAAATTTGGCAGAACTGGCAGAGCTGGAAATAAAAAAGAAGAAAATCCCATTCCTTAGCAAGAACTATCTTCTGGGAGAAGAGGCCTGGAAATAGAATAAGCAGTGAAGAGAGTAGAGATTTAAAAGATATCCCTAGGCTTTAGAATTTAAATCAAAATAATACGTTCATTTAAATTTCATGTGAAAACATAAGTCCTCAACCAAATATTTATATGGTCATAATCAGTCTATCAGTTGCAATAATGGTGCATAGCAAACCATCCCTAAACTAAAAAGCTTGAAACAACAATCTTTTTAGGGACTTCCCTGGTGGCACAGTGGTTGAGACTCTGCATTCCCAATGCAGGGGGCCTGGGTTTGATCCCTGGTCGGGGAACTAGATACCATATGCATACCATAGCTGAGGGTTAGCATGCCACAACTAAGGAGCCCATGAGCTGCAACTAAGGAGCCCGTCTTCCACAACTAGGGAGCTCACGTGCCACAACTAAGGAGCCAGCAAGCTGCAACTAAGGAGTCTGCCAGCTGCAACTAAGGAGCACACGTGTCACAACTAAAGGACTCAGTGAGCCACAACTAGGGAGCCCACCTGCTTTGCCACTAGGCCAAAGAAAATCACATGGTCAAACTTGACATTAATGGGGTAAGGAAATATACCCCTCTTACAGAGATTAGGGAGGAAGGTCAAGCAAGTGAACAGTAAATATACCACAGCCAGTAAAATTTGCAGGTATGTGGCAGTATTTACTTAAGAAGAAAGCAGTATATGGTGGCAAAAAGCTTAGGCCATGACATTAGGCATACTTGAGTTAAAATCCCACTTTTCCACTTAGTGTACTAGCCTTTTGCATTCAGTCACCATCTTTTACGTGTCAACTGGGGAACAGGGAGAGAGAAAGTAGTCAAAATTAGCAGAATATTTGTTGTACTTAAGGCATCACTCCAATAAAATCTTAAAATTGCTATAACCAAGAAGAAACATTTTTAGGTACTCAAGAGTTCCAGTTAATTAAGTTTTAACATTTTTTTGCAGTACGCGGGCCTCTCACTGCTGTGGCCTCTCCTGTTGCAGAGCACAGGCTCTGGATGCGCACACCCAGTGGCCATGGCTCACGGGCCCAGCCGCTCCGTGGCATGTGGGATCCTCCCGGACTGGGGCACGAACCCGTGTCCCCTGCATCGGCAGGCGGACTCTCAACCACTGCGCCACTAGGGAAACCCTTAACTTTTTTTAAACTTTGATTTCAAAAAGAAAACGAATCATTTCCTGCAACAAAGCAAAATTACTCTAAAAAATGGAATTGAGATTTGACCCAGGTAAGTTGGAGTAAGACTTTTCTCTCACTGAAATAACCACAAAACCTGGGCAGACTACATTGAGCATCTATTTAAAAGGTAAATAGTAGCAGGGATTGCAAGGAAGAATACCAGAATTTGAGGCATCACCAACCCAGCAGTGAGTTTAGCATTTTATCCCCTCCTATAGCCCCTGGCCAGAAATCAAAGCAGACAGAAACCCAAAAGTAAGCACTATGGTACAGACAGAGAAAGAGAAAGTCCGAAAAGAAGCTCTCTAATTCTGGCTGGAGGTACAGGAAAGAAAACTACTAATGTTCATAAAGTGGAGGAAAACCCGGCTGATCAGCCTCTAGGTGATCCTGCAGCTATAGCAGCGGCAGTGGCAGCAGCACTTGGCTCAGCAGTTTGCAAGAGCCAAAACTCTGAAGGAGGCAGCTTTTCTCTCCATTCAGCTGAGGTGTAGCTCCAAGAGAGCAGAGCTAAGCCCATTACTTTTTTATACTCTTTCTGTCCTCTTGCTGCTTGGCCCTGACAGTAGTATAATTATGAAAGTAGGGGGTTTCTGGCTAAAAGACAAAAAAGGAGAGCCCCGGGGAATGAGAAAATGTTGGGGAGATTTAAGTGGGAGGAGCTCATGTATGCAACCCCATAAAGTTGCTTATGAACTCCGAGTCTCACACCCAACCTGGGCACGTGTGGATCTGGTCTGAATCGGCATACCAACGATTTCAAGAACTGAACTAAAAGACAGACCACAACCCAGGTCCAAGTCTGGCCACTGGGTGGCACATATGCAGACAGATTCAAATAGCACAGCAAGTGTCTTGAAAACTAAACTGACATAGGAATCTCAGCCCACAGAAAGACTGCTTGCACTTGGTTTGAACGGAACCAGATGGATTACCTGATTAAAAACAAAAATATCAACATGCTCAATAAGATTTAAAGACCCAGAATCTCATAATGTAATATTCAAAATGTCCATGATAAAGTCCAAAATTACTAGGCATATGAAAGACAACAAAAATCTCCACTCACCTAGGAAAAGACAATCAAGAGACAAAAGACAATCAGTCATGAGATGATACAGATGTCAGAATTATCTGATAAATACTTTAAAACAGATATTTTAAAAATGCTCAAATGAGCAAATATGAACAAATAGTAAAATACAAAGGTATTTGTAAAGAAATAAAAGATATATAAAAGAACCAAGTAAAAATGTTAAAATTGAAAAATACAAAAATAAATTAAAAATTCACTAGATAGACTCATTAGCAGAATGGAGAGGGCAGAGGAAAGATTCTGTGAATTTGAAGATAAATCAACAGAAATTACCCATTTTGAAATGTAGAGACAAAAAAAAAGAGAGAAAGGTTTAAAAAAAGTGAACAGAGTCTCAGAGACCTGTGGGACAAAAAAAAACAAACAAACAAACAAAAAAAAACGTTTTAACAGTAGTGTCCTCAGAGTCTAGAAGAAGAAAAATAGTGGAGTGCTGAAAAAATATTTGAAGAAATAATGGCTGTAAACTTCTTAAGCTTAGCAAAAGAAAAAAAAAACAAATTCAAGAAACTGAGGAAAACTCAAATTGGATAAACCCAATGAAACACATGCCGATATACATTATAGTCAAACTTCTGAAAAATAAAGACAAAAAGTCCCGAACACAATCAGAAGGATATGATGCAATACCTATGGGGGACAATGTTACAAAAGACTGTATATTTCTCATTAAAAACCATGGAGGAGAGAAGGAGGTGGCATGGTATTTTTAACACGCTGGAAAAAAAAAGAATTATCATCCCAGAATTCTATATCTAGTGAAAATATCCTTCAGTAGTACAGGTAAAATAAAAACATTCTCAAACAAAGGAAACTAAATTCATAAACAGCTGACCTGCTTTTAACTGCTGAAGTAATTTCTTCAGATACGAGGAAAATAATACTGGGAGGAAATTTGGAACCTTAGGAATAAAGGAAGAACAAAAAAAAATCTGTAAATATCTAGATAAGTATAACAGAAAAGAGCAGAAGAAATATTTGAAGTAATAATGGCTGATATTTTACCAAAATTAATGACAGACCCCAAACCACAGATCCAATAAGCTCAGAAAATATCAAGTAGGAAAAATACCATAAAATCTATAACTCAGCATATCATATTCAAACTGAAGAAAACCAAAGACGGGGAAAGTCTTGAAGGAAATCAGAGGGGAAAATCCACTTTACCTACAGAGGAACAAGGATTGGAATTACACTGGACTTTTTTAGAAACCATGCAAGCAAGAAGAGAGTGGAGTGAAATATTTATTCCACTCTTCAACAGTGAAAATGTTGAAAGAAAAAAAAAAGTCCACCCAGAATTTTATATTTAGCAAATTCATCCTTCAAAAGACCCTCAGACAAAAACTGAGGAAATATGTTGCCAGTAGACCTGCCTTGCAAGAAATATTAAAGTTCTTCAGAGAGAAGGTAAGTGATATTGGTCAGAAACTCAGGTCTACATAAAAAAGGAACAGCATCAGAGAAGGAATAAATGAAAGTAAAACAGAATATATACCTTTTTATTATTCTTGATTGACCTAATAGATAATTCTTCAAAGTAATAATAGCAACAATATACTGGGAGCTTGTAGCATATGAATAAGTGAAATAAATGACAACAATGTTATAAGGGACAGGAGGAAGGAACTGGGAATACTCTGTTATACTCTGTTAAGAGGTACCTGTACTACCCATGAAAAGACATAGATAAATTAAAAGTAAAGAATGGAGAAAGACATGCCATGCTAATACGAATCAAAAGAAAGCTGGAGTAGCTATATTAATTTCAGGCAAAGCAGACTTCAGAAAAAAAGGAAATGATTAGAGATAAGGCAGGATACATAATGATAACATGGTCAATTCTCCAAGAAAATATAACAGTTCTTGACACGTATGCACCTAACAAAAGAGCACCAAAATACATGATGCAAAAACTGGTGGACAAATCCACTTCTCTATCAGTAACTGACAGATCTAGGGGCCAGAAAGTCAGTAAAGACATTGATGACCTGAACAGCATCATCAATCGTGTCTAATTAACATTATAGAATAATTCATCCAACAACAGCAGGATACACATTCTTCTGAAGCTCACAAGGAATTTACCAACGTAGAACACATCACAGACTATAAAACGCACCTTAACGAATTTAAAACATTAGAAATCATACAGGGCCTCCCTGGTGGCGCAGTGGTTGAGAGTCCGCCTGCCGATGCAGGGGATACGGGTTCGTGCCCCGGACTGGGAGGATCCCATATGCCGCGGAGCGGCTGGGCCCGTGAGCCATGGCCGCTGAGCCTGTGTGTCCGGAGCCTGTGCTCCGCAACGGGAGAGGCCACAACAGTGAGAGGCCCGCGTACAGCAAAAAAAAAAAAAAAAAAAAGAAAGAAATCATACAGAGTATACTCTCAGACCATCATGGAGTTGAACAAGAAATCAATAACAGAAAGATAGCTGGAAAAAATGCCAAAATACTTGGAGATTAAACAGAAGAGTTGTAAATAACACATGGGCCAAAGAAGAAATCTCAAGAAGAATTTTAAAATATTATGAACTATGGATTTCCCTGGTGGTGCAGTGGTTAAGAATCCACCTGCCAATGCAGGGGACACAGGTTCGAGCGCTGGTCCAGGAAGATCCCACATCCCACAGAGCAACTAAGCCTGTGTGACACAACTACTGAGCCTGCGCTGTACAGCCCGTGAGCCACAACTACTGAAGCCCACGTGCCACAACTACTGAAGCCCGCGTGCCTAGAGCCCGTGCTCTGCAATGAGAAGCCACTGAAATGAGAAGCCCGTGCACCACAATGAAGAGTAGCCCCCTTTCGCTGCAACTAGAGAAAGCCCACACTCAGCAACAAAGACCCAATGCAGCCAAAAATAAATGAATAAATAAATAAATTAATTAATTTTAAAAACAAACATCTTCTTAGATAATTAACATTTTAAACAAAAATAAATAAATAAAATATTATGAACTCAACATGAAAATACAACTTAGCAAAATCTGTAGATTGCAGGAAAAGCAGTGCTTAGAGGAAATTCATAGCATCAAAATGCATATGTTAGAAAAGAAGAAAGATGTAAAGTCAACAATCTAAGCTTACGTATTAGGAAAGCGCAGAAAGAAGAGCAATATAAGCATAATGAAGGCAGAACAAAATAAATAATAAAAATTACAGAAGATATCAATGAAATTAAAAACAGGAAACCAATAAAGAAAATCAATGGACCAAAAGCTGGTTCTTTGTAAAAAACAATAAAACAGATAATCATCTGTAAGGCTAACCAAGGAAAAAGGGAAGACACAAATTACTCATATCAGAAATGAAAAAGGGATCATCACTACTTTTCCCATGGTCACTAAAAGAAAAATTAATAGTATTATGAATAATTCCATACCCACAAATTTGATAACGTAGATGAAAAAGACCAATTCCTTAAAAGACCAACTACCAAAGGTCACATAAGGAGAAACAGATAATCTGAATAGGCCTATATCTGCTGAAAGTATTGAGTCAAAAATTAATAATTTTCTAAAAAAGAAAACACAAGGCCCAGATAGTTTCACTGGTGAATTCTACCAAACATTTAAGGAAGAAATTATACCAATTATCTACAGTCTCTCCAGAAAATAGAAGCAGAGTACATTGCCTAACTCTTCCTATGAGGCCAGCATTAGCCCAAAACAAAAACAGAAAAAAATATTATAAGAAAGGAAAACTATAGAGCAACATAGCTCATGTACATACATGCAAAAATCCTGCACAAAATATTACCAAATTGAATCCAGCAATGTATAAAATAAATTATGCACCACCAACAACTGGAATTTATTCCAGTTGTGTTCAACATTCAAAAATCAATTAATGTGGGGCTTCTCTGGTGGCGCAGTGGTTGAGAGTCCACCTGCCGATGCAGGGGACACAGGTTCATGCCCCAGTCGGGGAAGATCCCACATGTTGCAGAGCAGCTAGGCCCATGAGCCATGGCTGCTGGGCCTGTGCGTCTGGAGCTTGTGCTCCGCAATGGGAGAGGGCACAACAGTGAGAGGCCTGCGTACAACAAAAAAAACAAAAACAAAAACAAAAAACAATTAATGTGATCAGTCACATCAATAGGCTAAAGAAGAAAAATTACACAATCAATCAATAGATTTTTTAAAATTTCACAAAATCCAAGCTTCACTCATGATTAAAATAAAAAGAAATCTTGGCAAACTAGGAATACAGGAAAATTTAACTTGGTAAAGAATGTTTAAAAAAACCCTGTGACTAACATCATACTTAATACTTAGAAACTAGATGCTTTATCCCTAAGATTGAGAACAAAGCAAGGATGTCCCCTTTTACTACTGCTACACTGTACTGGAACATACTGGCAGTCTTAGCTAATGCAATAAGACAAGAAAGGAAATAAAAGGTATAAAGATGGGAAGGAAGAAATAACACTGTCTTCATTCACAGATGACATGATTGCCTCTATAGAAAATCCTAAAGAATAGACAAAAAAAAACCAAACAAACAAACAAACAAAACCCCTCCTGGAACTAATAAGTGATTATAGCAAGGTTGCAAGATATGAGGATAATATACAAAAGTAAACTGCTTTCCTATATACTACCAATGACAATTTGGGATTTGAAATAAAAAACACAATACTAAGGCATTACATAATGATAAAGGGATCAATCCAACAAGAAGCTATAACATTTGTAAATATATATGCACCCAACATAAGAGCACCTAAATACATAAAGCAAATATTAACAGACATAAATGGAGAAATTGTCAGTAACACAATAATAGTGGGGGACTTTAACACCCTACATACATAAATGGAGTAACTGTCAGTAACACAATAATAGTGGGGGACTTTAACACCATACTTACATCAATGGAGAGATCATCCAGACAGAAAATCAATGAGGAAATATTGGCATTAAATGACACATAAGACCAGGAAAAAAAAGATATATACTGGACAGTCCATGCAGAAACAGCAAAATACACATTCTTTCAAGTGCACATGGAATGTTCTCTAGTATAGATCACATGTTAGGCCATAACACCAGTATTGATAAATGTAAAGAAGACTGAAATCATATCAAGCATCTTTTCTGACCACAATGGTATGAGACTAGACATCTACAACAAGAAAAAAACACAAACACATGGAGTCTAAACAACATGCTACTATGCCACCAATGGGTCAACAAAGAAATCAAAGAGGAAATCAAAAAATACCCTGAGACAAATGAAAATGGAAACAACAATGTTCCAAAATCTATGAGACACAGCAAAGGCAATTCTAAGAGGGAAGTTTATGTCAATACGGTCCTACCACAGGAAACAAGAAAAATCTCAGATAAATAATCTTACATTTAGGTCTTTAATCAAGTTTGAGTTTATTTTTTATATGGTGTTAGAGAATGTTCTAATTTCATTCTTTTACATGTAAGACCAGATACTATAAAACTCTTAGAGAAAAACATAGGCAGAACACTCTCTGACATAAATTGCAGCAAGATCTTTTTTGATCCACCTCTGAGAGTAATGAAAATAAAAACAAAAATAAACAAATGGGGCCTAATTAAACTTCAAAGCTTTTGCACAGCAAAGAAAGCCATAAACAAAACAAAAAGACAACCCACAGAATGGGAGAAAATATTTGCAAGCAAAGCGACAGACAAGGCATTAATCTCCAAAATATACAAACAGCTCATGCAGCTCAATATCAAAAAACAAACAACCCAATCAAAAAAATGGGTGGAAGATCTAAATAGACATTTCTCCAAAGAAGACATACAGATGACCAAGAGACACATGAAAAGATGCTCAGCATCACTAATTACCAGAGAAATGCAAATCAAAACTACAATGAGGTATCACCTCACACCAGTCAGAATGGCCATCATCAAAAAATCTGCAAACAATAAATGCTGGAGAGGGTGTGGAGAAAAGGGAACCCACTTACACTGTTGGTAGGAATGTAAATTGGTAGAGCCACTATGGTGAACAGTATGGAGGTCCCTTTAAAAACTAAAAATTGAGCTACCATGTGATCCAGCAATTCCGCTCCTGGGCATATATCTGGAGAAAACCTTAATTCAAAAAGATACATGTACCCCAATGTTCATTGCAGCACTATTTACAATAGCCAGGACATGGAAGCAACCTAATTGTCCATCAATGGAGGAACTGATAAAGAAGATGTGGTATATATATATATATATATATATACACAATGGAATATTCCTCAGTCATAAAAAAGAACAAAATAATGCCATTTGCAGCAACATGGATGGACCTAGAGATTGTCATACAGAGTGAAGTAAGTCAGACAGAGAAAGACAAATATCATATGATATCACTTATATATAGAATCTAAAAAGATGGTACAAATGAACCTATTTACAAAACAGAAATAGAGCCACAGATGCAGGAAACAAACTTATGGTTACCAAGGGGGAAAGGTGGGGGAGGAATAAGTTGGGAGATTGGAACTGACATATACACACTACTATATATAAAATAGATAACTAATAAGAACCTACTGCATAGCACAGGGAACTCTACTCAACACTCTGTAATGACCTATATGGAAATAGAATCCAGAAAAGGAATGGATATATGTATATGCATAACTGATTCACTATGCTATACAGCAGAAATTAACACAACATTGTAAATCAACTATACTCCAATAAAAGTTAATTTAAAAAAACAAAACAAAGAAAAAAATAGGAAAGATCAATAAAACTAGGAACTGATTTTTTTTAAAGTTAAACAAAATTCATAAACTTTTAGCCAGAGTCATCAAGGAAAAAAGGGAGGGCCCAAACAAATAAAGTCAGAAATGAAAGAGAATAAGTTAAAACCAACACAGCAGAAATGTAAAATAGTATGAGATTACTGCAAAAATTTATATGCCAACAAATTGGACAACCTAGAAAAAATAGACAAGTTCCTATAAACATATGAACTTCCAAAGCTGAATCAGGAAGAAATAGAAAATCTGAACAGACAGATTACTAGTAGCAAATTTAGTCAGTAATCAAAAAACTCCCAGGACTTCCCTGGTGGTGCAGTGATTAAGAATCTGCCTGCCAATTCAGGGGACATGGGTTTGATCCCTGGTCTGGGAAGATCCCACATGCCACGGAGCAATTAAGCCCATGTGCCACAACTAGTGAACCTACACTCTAGAGCCTGCAAGCTGCAACTACTGAAGCCAACGAGCCTAGAGCCTGTGCTCCGCAACAAGAGAAGCCACCACAATGAGTAGCTTGCATACCACAATGAAGAGTAGCCCCACTTGCCACAACTAGAGAAAGCCTGCGCTTAAATAAATAAATAAATAAGTAAATAACTCTCAGTAAACAAAAGTTCAGGATCAGATGGTTTCACCGGGGTATTCTACCAAGCATTTAAAGAAGAATTAATACCTATCCTTCTCAAAATATTGAAAAGGAAAGAATACTTCCAAACGTATTCGACGAGGCCAGCATCACACCAATACCAAAACCAGACAAAGACACCACACAAAAAAAGAAAATCATAGGCCAATATCCCAGATGAATGTAGGTGCAAAATTCCTCAACAATGTATTAGCAAACAGAATTCAGCAATATATTAAAAGGATCATAAATCATGATCAAGTGGGATTCATCCCAGAGGTGCAAGGATGATTCAATATCTGAAAATCAATCAACATGATACACCACATTAACAAAATGAAGAATAAAAATCTTATAATCAACTCAATAGATGCATAAAAAGCTTCTGACAAAGTTCAACATTCATTTATAATAAACACTCTCAATAAAGTGGGTATAGAGTGAATATACCTCAACATAATAAAGACTATATATGAAAATCTCACATCTAATATCATACTCAATGGTGAAAAGCTGACAGTATTTCTTCTAATATCAGGAACAAGACAAGGATGCTCACTCTGACCACTTTTATTCAACATAGTATTGGAAGTCCTAGCCACAGCAATCAGAAAAGAAAAAGAAATAAAAGGCATCCAAATTTGAAAAGAAGTAAAACTGTCACTGTTTGGAGATGACATGGTACTATACATACAAAATCCTAAAGACACCACCAAAAAATTCCTGGAGCTCATCAGTGAATTTGGTAAAGTTACAGGATACAAAATTAATATACAGAAATCTGTTGCACTTCTATACACTAACAATGAACTATCAGAAAGAGAAATTAAGAAAACAATCCCATTCACAATGAAATTAAAATGAATAAAATAGCTGGGAATAATTCTAACTAAGGAGGTAAAAGACCTGTACTCTGAAAACTGTAAGACATTAATAAAAGAAATTGAATATAACACATAGAAATGGAAAGATATACCATGCTCATGGGTTGAAAGAATTAATATTGTTAAAATGTCATTACTACCCAAAGCAATCTACAGATACAAGGCAATCCCTATCAAAATACCAATGGAATTTTTCACAGAACTAGAACAAATAATCCTAAAATTTGTATGGACCCACAGAAGAGCCTGATTAGCCAAAGGAATCTTGAGAAAGAACAAAATTGGAAGTATCGCACTCCATGATTTCAAACTATATGGCAAAGCTATAGTAAACAAAACAGAATGGTATTGGCACAAAAACAGACACATAGATCAATGCAACAGAATAGAAAGCCCAGGGAAAAGAAACCGCACTTATATGGTCAATTAATCTTTGACAAAGGAGGAGAATATACAATAGGGGAAAGACAGCCTCTTTTTAAATAAATGGTGTTGGTAAAACTGGACAGCTACATGCAAAAGAATGAAACTGGACCATTTTCTTACACCATATACAAAAATAATCTCAAAATGGATTAAAGACTTAAATCTAAGACCTGAAACTATAAAATTCCTAGAAGAAAACTTAGGCAATAAGCTCTTTGACATTGGACTTAATATTTTTTGATCTTGTCTCCTCAGGCAAGGGCAACAAAAGCAAAAATAAACAAATGTGACTACGTCAAACTAAAAATCTTTTGTACAGCAAAAAACAAACAAACAGAAAACAAAACCTTCAACAAGACAATATATTGAATAGGAGAAGTATTTGCAAATGATATATCCAATAATCTGTTAATATTCAAATTATATAAAGCAATCACACAACTCAATATTTTAAAGCAAACAATTTAATTTAAAAATGAGCAGAGAACGTTAGTAGACATTTCTCCAAAGAAGACATACAGATCACCAACAGACACATGCAAAGATGCTCAACATCATTAACCATCAGGAAAATGTAAATCAAAACCACAATGAGCTATCGCCTCACACCTGTCAGATGACTATTATCAAAAAGACAACAAATAACAAGTGTTGGCAAAAATGTGAAGAGAACCCTCATGCACTGTTGGTGGGAATGTAAACTGGCACAGGCACTATGGAAAATAGTGTGGAGGTTCCTCAAAAATTAAAAATAGGACTACCATACAATCCAGAAGTTCCACTTCTGGGTATTTACCTGAAGAAAACAAAAACACTAATTCAAAAAGATATATGCACTCCTATGTTCATTACAGCATTATTTACAATAGTCAAGATATGGAAGCAACCTACATGTCCATTGATGGATGAATGGATAAAGAATATATGAGACATATATATATATATGTGTGTGTGTCTGTGTGTCTGTGTATGTGTGTGTGTGTGTGTGTGTATATATATATATATATATATATATATGCCATCACTATATACACCATTCTAGACCATGTCAATTTCACATCTTTAATGCAGATTAAAGATGTAAACATAGCTTAACAGCATGGTCCCAATTGGGTCACATCAAAGATTCAATTACATCTGTCAGGTGGAGTTAAATGATTCCTTTTTTACCACTCCACTCACAAGCCAATTACATCAATTGAGTTCTACTGGTACAAAATCTTCCTCATAAAGGACACCAGCCATATCTCTTCTGGGATTTCTGTTGAATGGGTGGAGAACCCAGCTAAAGATATGCTTCTGAACAGACTATAGGGCCCCTAAGAGCTAATCCACCAAGGAGCATGTCAGGCATAGTGAGTCAGATTTAGCAAGAAGGGCTGAGAATGAGGGGCAGGTGGAGTTTGCAATTACAGGATAGTTGTTGTTGCCTAAATCCATCTCAGCCCAACTACTCTGACTGGGCAAATGTGTACTCTGGGATATAAGGACTGAGTAAAAGCCAAATGAGCTGACTAAACTTTGTAATACCTCAGGACTCAAATAACCATGCCATGAGATTCCCCTAAGGGAGCATAATGCGGGAAGGAGAAAGCTATGCCCCTTCTGACTTTGCAGTTGATTGCCAAGGTCTTATTGCTTTCTGAGGACTGAGAGCATCGATAGCCAGGCCAATCAGCAGGATGTAGCAGGCTGGCAAGGCAGCAGCCACAGCACTGAGGGTCTGGGGCACAGTATCAGCAGCACTGGTGGTGATCTGGCTAATTCAGAGCTCATGTGAGATAACCCCCAGGGACTCCCATAACTACTTTGACAGGGTCTTTTTTGAGAGTGACAGGCTTAAAATTACTATCTGAGCAGATAGGGGCCAGAGCCAGGGTCGGTTGGTTACAGCCATAAATCAGACAGGCTAGCACAATGAAACGTGATGCAAAAATAACCTTCACAGTAGAACGACTATACCATTATTTACTCTCTGACAACAGCAATTGTTTCCTTGGTGCCATTAACTGATTTGCTAGTATTAAAAAGCTAATAATTAAAATGACAAACTCACATGGACAAGTCGATTAAAGTCTTTGGTTAATCAATTCCTTCTCAATGCGTGTAACTGTACTTCCACAAAACCTGCTTCCATTTGGACATAATTAGTGAACATGTTCTTCATGCATACCAGTACAGAAATGACACATTAAAATAGGACCCTAGAACCACATACAAGCCCAGAGAAAGAAACATTAAAAAGTGGGATAAATATAGGAAATCAACGATATCACAGGAAATGTCAGTCATCTCGTTGGCTGGGTTCTTGGTGACAGGCAAACATTTCCCCAAATGCTTTTTTTTTCCTAAAGTGCTTTTTATATGATTAAAGTCACTTTTCTAGAGAACCATACTTCCACTTTGGGACAGCGCTTGAACTGGAATAATGGCCCACACAACACTTATTGGTCTTACTATGAGCCAGATACCATTCTAAATATTTACATGTAATAATGCATCCAATCCTCCCAAAATCCCTATTAGGTAAGCACTTATTATCCCTATTGTGCAAGTGAGCAAAATAAGGCTCAGAAAGTTTACATAGTTAGTGAGTGGCAGAGCCAGTATTCCAATCTAGGAAGTCTGATGTCAGAGATGAAGCTCTTAACTTTGAATGCTTTCTGTGTGCACCTACTGCATGCACCCAGCTCCTGGCTTCCCAGAGTCCTCCAGAGTGGTACTCCATCACAGCCTACCCTTCCAGGCAATCCCCATACAACATGGAAAATAAGCGAAACAAAAATGCACTTGTTCATGAACTTGTCTGTCCAGCCTGCTCTCTCTATGGACAAGTAAGTGTGCTGTTTGATTGGAAACTGTCTTCACTCTTTCACTCCAAGCAAATAGACGAGCAGCATAATAATTCTCTCAGCACCAGTTTAAGATACTTAATCCGGCTAATAAGACAGAACTGTTCTACCCTGCAAGTGGATATGATCCCCGTGATCAGCTGTTAGTAGAACATACATTTTAAGTTGGTTCTCCAGCATAGAGATGGCTTTTACCAAGTCATCCTCATTCTCTACTCTGGCCCAAGGCTCAGTCTCACAAGGAAATCAGCTATCAAGGGTAAATAAATCTTGAAGATAAATTTTAACCAATTTATCAAAACTGTTTCTTCTATTTCCCCTGCTTTATATCATTGTATATCACACACTTGATGATCTAACCATTTTTCATTTTTTGTTTCTGTACAGATAAACCTAACTTAGAATCCCAGCTCTGCCATTTCCTACCTCCATGTGCGGCCTTGGGCACTTTAGTTAACCTTTCTGTGACTTAGTTTTCTCACTCTAAAATGGGTACACAGATGTCTCTCCACAAGGGATTTAGTGTGGGAAAAATGAGCATACATGAAAAAACATTTGGCAAGAAGGATATAAAATAATGTATTATCATTTTGTTTTAAATTGTGTAAATTCCCAGAAGGACAAATAGTTGAAATCAAAAATGACAATAGTCTTTTAAATACAAGAAGACAGGATTTTTGATGGATTACAGTTTACAGTTGTCTATCTTTGACCCTTCACTGCTTAGTATTAATGATCTGTATAGGCTGTCATTTTCTTGGCATTCAAAAAAGACCAGAGCTCAACCAATCTGTGAGCACAGTCTCTAGTAACTGCACAGGTAATTTCAACCCTCATAAATTCAATTCCAAGTATCCACCATTTTAACCAATGCCTAAACTAAACACTCGGGTTTTCTAAGAACAGTTAAGTTATTGGCCCAAATTTCCAGAGAGTAGGTTCAAATGCCAATTAAAATAGACTATAGGGAATCATGAATGGGCCATTTAGCTGCTCCAGAATACCTCAAAGTATATTATTATTCTTTCTCTTACCCTCAGACATTCTGGAATACCAGAGTCCAGACCAACATAAAGAAGTGTGCTTCCAATAAAAGGAAAGTTCAAAATGGCAAATTACAGAAAGAAATTGAATACATCGGACAAATTTTCAGCAAGAAATTAACATGTGCCACATTTGCAAAAAGTATAAAATAACCCACTCCCCCAAATATCCATATTTTAAATTAAACCTTTATTAAATATTGAGATCAGTTGAGTTCCCATCAATATTACACATGTTCTGCATAATCATACATATTTCATTAACTACATATCCACAGCTTTCTAATAACATTTCCATTTGGACTTCCTGTCATTGAGGCTTATATTAGCATATAGGCACTTGGAGTCCATGAGGAAGGGAAGGAAAAACATAATAACCAAAATGTGCTTTCATTCTCACTGTCAGCAGGAACTGTAGCTTGAGACACATAATTGAAAAGCAATACTGGCTTGAAATACTGCATTAGGCAAGAAAAAACACAGTGGCAGATTCAGAACAGAGAAAAGAAAGCATAACATATTGTTTATCAAAGGTAATTACAGGTTTTCAATATGTTTTTATTCTATTAGCTATCATTTCACCAAATTTCCTGTCTTCATTTGCATGAAAGAAAGAGCTCTGACATTCGCTTCTGCAAAATACTCATTATCTGGTAGAATTTTGAAAGCTAGAGCACAGACACAGTAAGAGACACAGACAGGCAGCCATCAAGTTACAAACCAATGACTCAGTGTTCTGTTATTTACTTGCTTAATTTCTGACACTTGCCTTTCAAGCCATCTCTTTGATTTGAATGGATGCTGCATGCACTTAACCTTCACCTTTATTTTTTCCTCAACCATTTTTCAGGTCATGCTTGTCTTAACTTGGCCAAGTAGAGCAGGGCAGGGTCATTGTGAAATGTCAGTGCCAAAATAGATTTCCAAAAGCAAAACCAAGGATAGGATGGGGTTTGTTTGCCTGGAGAACATGGGCAAGGTATCACAATCTGGCCTTTGAGCCAAAGAGAATTGGGAGCAGAGTTAGGATCAAATATAGGGTCATCCCAGCAGAGGGTGACAGATCCAAGTGAATGAATGTGAAAGAGTCAACATACATGGGCAAAACTGAGGCCAAAGCTATAAAAGACCTGAGGGTAGGGTGGATACAGACAAATCCTATGGACAGTATTTCCTTAGTATCAGGCATCTTTTGAAGGCACAGGACCCCAAGTTTTAGATATGCCTCTATCAGTATGAAGAGCACAAATCTATGCATGTTAAACTCCCATGATGCCTAGCAGGTGTACTTAGAATAAGGGCTTAGAAATCTAAATAGCATGCTAAAATGTAAGTCCATGATCCTTTATATGCAATTCCAAAATACAAAGGGCTCTGGGATGGAAAGATATTTATAACTGACTTGGTATCAAAATCTGACAGAAACAATTGTGAGGTTATTTATGGTCTATATTCTTCATAGAGTGAATATTTATACATATTGCTGCAGAGCTACTATGTGTTTGATTATAAAGCACAGCCCCACACTCCACTGAGGATACTGTAAAATCTTTGATAAACACATTGATCCTGCCCATTCTCCTTCAACTATTGTTGAAGAGGAATCAGATGCATCTTGCGGGCCGTATGCTTAGCAAAGAAGTGTCTTTCACTGAACCATGACAATAAACTGGAGCGTGGACCGTGCTCTTGACAACACAGTATTCCATGCTCTTGGCAGCATAATACTCTTCGGCGTGGAGCCACAGCACTTTATGTGCAGGCTCTAGCTCGTAAGTAGGCAAAGCTACTACTGTGAGGTAAGGAGGTCTGGGAAAGACCCTCCTGCCCATTCACTCATTCAAAAAATTAACTGAGGGGCTACCATTGCCCAGGCCCTGCCCTGGGAGATACAAAACTGAGCATAGTGAGAGAAGAACACAGAAAATTACCACTCACTTGTTATGATTTTATCTCAGAATATAACAGGAAGGAACTAAAATGTCCTACCCTATCCCTGTCCCCAACCTCACCTCCAGCTAACAGTTGCTTAAATGTCTAATGGTAGTACTTCATCTCGTTAGCTAAAGGTCAGGTTCCCTGCTACAGTGGCCCTTTGGGTGGCATCAGTCATTTCCCCCTCATGTTGCAGAAGTTCGTCATCCTCTCCTAGAGCAGGATTTCACAGGGGTGGGATAGAAGAAGGTCAAAGGGGTCTGGGAGTCTGTCAGGTAGGGTAGGGGAGTAGGAAAAGGGAGAAAAGGCTGGTTCACCAAGAGAAAACAAAAATAATGAAGGCATGCAAGAGGGAGGAACTATGGGGATATATGTATATGTATAGCTGATTCACTTTGTTATAAAGCAGAAACTAACACACCATTGTAAAGCAGTTATACTCCCATAAAGATGTTTAAAAAAAAAAAGAATGAAGGCAGCAGGTGGGAGCGAAGAACACCAAGAACAAACTGCTAGTGTTAACAGTTTTACCAAGGATTGACTTTGCAAGTTGGGGCAGAGAGGAGACAGACAAGTATGTGGAGGATACTGCAAGCCAGACTCATCTGTTCAAGGTTTACATGGTTGCTCCTGCTTTTCTTTACATTAACTGTAATTCAAACCATTGAGAAATATAAGTCCTTCCCACATTTCCCACTGCCTTACACTCCTGGACAGGCTCCCAGATCCACCAAGGTCTGTTTTCTAGTCTGAACACCACTTGGGACTGTGTGATTATAAAACAAAAAGGCACATGGGCATGGCCACTGAGCCTGTGCGTCCAGAGCCTGTGCTCCACAACGGGAGAGGCCACAGCAGTGAGAGGCCCGCGTACTGCAAAAAAAAAAAAAAAAAAAAAAGGCACATGGGGTATGGCTCTTGCCTTCTAATGAAATCAAGGCCACAGATAATGTCTATGAAAGGCTTCATGCACAAAATTAGGGAAAGACATAGTTTCACTTATGGGCATAAATGTATGTATTATAGAAGAGATTAATGCACATTTGATGCTTGATGTTGATAGATCAAACTCTCAATCTCTCTCTCTCTCCTATACACACACGTACACTCACACACACCTCTCATACATTCTCCACTGTCATTTTCATAAAAATATACCTAAAAATACCAACATGTCCCTATCCAAACTACGTCTTCAAGACTCTTGCATCCTAAAGCATCCTAAACATACTTTGACAAATAATTTGAAAATATCTCCACCAAAGGCCAATTATTTTCAAATCAAGAAAAATTCTACATCTCAGATCTAGTCTGCACCCTGACTCCGGGCACAAACTCAGCATCTAATTTTAATTAGGCATCTTGCAAATGTGTGATGAAACTTGCAAGGGGATATCAGTGTGAGAGTGTGGGTGACACAGAACAGACACATCCCCAATGATGGAAACACTCCAGAAAGCTCCTCTTCTTCCCAGAAGGTCATCTTCACAAAACAGATGACAGCACATTTTGCTTTCTTCAGGGAAAGGAGCACACCTGACAGGCTGGTTTGAGAGCGTGTCAGCGGCTTCAATGAGGGCCTCCTCCCTAGAAGACTCTCATTATCCGGCTTTCCATGCCCCTCAGCCCCAGCAAGAGGGAGTAAGGCAAAATCCAGCAAGTTCAATCAGTTTCAGCTTCACAAAGGCAGAAAAATACCCAGCTAGACTTGCCTTCATGAGATAGCACCTTTAAATATGAATTGGGTGTCTTCTCTGTGCTTTTTATATATATATATATATAAGATACCTTTGTTTGCTTGTGATCTGCTCACTGCAATATAACACAAGAATAAAACAGTGCAACTGTGTTTGTTTTAATAAGGCCATTCTGAGCAGCTGTTTAACGATCCATGGTGTTAAATGAAAACCACAGGTGTTCCAAATGCAAACCTTATGGCCCAGGGCCCCCCTTATTACCGCTCCACAATTAGCAGCCAACTGCTCTTAGGCTGCGCGAAGAATTGCCGCCATCATCATTACATTATTTCTTAATTTCATTCTCTGCCTAAGTGTCTTTCCCCAAAGGAAAAACCTGCTTGGCATGGGAAAGCATAAGAGTGACAAGACTAAAAGGGAGGGAGAAGACGAACCACTCCCTATCTGACCACAGGCAGGCCTCAGTGAAAGGGGAAAGAAAGGCTCAGCCCCTTGAGAAATCTTCCAGAGTGGCCTGATGGCCAAACTGAGCAAAGCCTTGCTGAAACTACTGGTGTTCATGAGGCTTCCATTAACTCTTTCTTCTTCATGGTTCTCCAAGTTTTATTACTCTGCTAAGCCAAATTATCAGAAAGCTATATAACTGGACCCTATCACCCCAGCTTCTGCTTTTACACAACTATAATTTTAACCTCACGACTTCAGCTTTCATGGAGGGTCCATAAAATAAGCAGCAAAGGAGGAAAGTTTCTGTCTCTCGTGTGAAATTGCTATCAATAGCATCATTCATTACGTAGCTCAGTACCCCATTCATAAAGATGCCTGAGCCAAATTTAATTAGAGCTCAGGAACAAGTTTATCTTTTCATATCAATGGGTATTCTTTCTTCTCCCAAACTAGTAGTTCTCAATTCTGACTGCACATTAGAATCCTCTAAGAGTAAACACATTCGCCTGCCAGCTCCATTCTAGCCCAGTTAAATTCAGAGTTCTGGGAGTGGGTGATGGGCAGGGGTGTTGAGCTGTGCAACCCCGGGGGGTCACCATTTACAATGTGCTTGGCCAACTTCCAGGATTATACTCTGCAGCCAAGACTGAGAACCACTGCCCCAGGAAATGAGTTTTATAACTCATTGCTTTTGCCTCTTCATTTTGGTTACTAAGAAGCTCAAAACTAATTGTATTGACTTGCAGTAGTTTTCCTCTGCCAGAATTTTTCAATATAATTTTCCCTCTGGATCCCGTTGCACTAATGGCTTTACCAATACTTTATTTTTTTTATTTATTCATTTATTTATTTATTTTTGGCTGCGTTGGGTCTTCATTGCTGTGCACGGCAAGTGGGCTTCTCATTGCGGTGGCTTCTCTTGTTGCGGAGCTCAGGCTCTAGGCACGTGGGCTTCAGTAGTTGTAGCTCGCAGGCTCTAGAGTGCAGGCTCAGTAGTTGTGGCACACAACTTAGTTGAGGGCTTAGTTGCTCCATGACATGTGGGATCTTCCCAGACCAGGCCTCGAACCCATGTCCCCTGCATTGGCAGGCAGATTCTTAACCACTGTGCCACCAGGGAGGGCCCTTTACCAGTACTTTAATGTCAGCTACCAAATATTCTTTTTGGAGACAAAGTGAAGTAAAACAAGGAAATAAAA
The DNA here is from genome assembly GCF_964341445.2 of Mesoplodon mirus. Lineage (NCBI taxonomy): Eukaryota > Metazoa > Chordata > Mammalia > Artiodactyla > Ziphiidae > Mesoplodon > Mesoplodon mirus. Next base: position 110,766,584 of record NC_138981.1, read on the forward strand.
TAAGGCTTTGGGGGGGAGGCACAGGTAGATCAAGATATGGATTTCTAATAATCACCTCAGACTTAACATCGTCAAAAATGAACTCCTGGTTTCCCTCATACTAGCTCTTCCCCAAGTCTTCTCCATGGCAGTAAAGGATGCCCCATTCACCTAGTTGCTCAAAAGTCATCTTGACTCTTTTATCTCACATCTTGCAAACATCAATAGGTCTTGGTACTTCAGTCTTCAAAACATATGTAAAATCTAACCACTTCTCACCATTTGCACTGCTACTGGTTTTCTTGATTTGGGGTTTTGTTTTTGGTTTTGCTTTTGTTTGTTAGCCTCAAACAATCCTAGAATCTCTGGGGCTTCCAAAAATAAATATTTATTTCTTGCTCAAGTTACATAAAGGGCTGCAGCTCAACTGAACTCAGCTGAGCTCTCTGGGATGAGCTTAGTTCCACACGTCAACAAAGGACCCAGGCTGAAGGCCATGCTATCCTCATGGTGGAGAGCAGAAGCTCAGGGGCGGCAGAGCCAAACCACTACAAGTGCATTTGAAGCTCTGCTCTGATGGGATATAGGTTACATCTTCTCATATTTAATTGGCCAAATCAAGTCACATGGCTAAACCCAAAGGGGGAAGGAAAATATACTCAGAGTACAGGAAATCTTGGCAAGGAAGAAACAAATACTTTTGAACAAATATATAATTACCATAGCCTCCTAATGGCCATCACAGTTTCCACTCTTATTCCCTATATATTTTTTCTCAACACAGCAGCCAGAAGATTCTTCTTAAAATGCAAAACTGATCATGTAACTCCCTTGCTTAAAACCCTCCAATGGTGTCCCATCACATCTAGAATCAAATACAAATGCTTTGCTCGTTTGTTCAAAATTCCCTTCATCATCTGGTCCCTGCGTACGTCTCATAGCACTCTCCTCTTCACAAATCTGCTCTAGCCACGTTGATCCTCCAACTTACCTTCCCCCCAACCCCCAGGACCTTTTCACTGGTTATCTCCTCTACCTGGAATGTTCTTCCACTTGGTTTTCGCAGTCTGGCTCCTTTTTGTCTTTCAGAACTAAGTTTAAGCGTCACCTCCTCAGAGAAACCTTCCCGGGCAACATAATCTAATGTTGCTTCTCCCCACCCTGTCACTTGTTATCACAAAACCCTGTTTTAATTACCTGCATACCATGTATCACTATGAGAAATGATCTATATTCTTTTTTTTACATATTATATGGCTCAAGTTTAAGCTATTCGAGGGTAGAGGTCTTGCCTGTTTCATTCACTGTTTTATCTACAGCATCTAGAGCAGCATCTGAAAAATCATAGGTACTCAATAAATATTTGTTGACTCACTCAACCACTACCCAAGTAATGTTTCTCTTTGTAAATCTTCAAGTAAATAAAACAATAGTGGATTCTTCACGCATATGATAGGGGATTGGACTTGATGGCCTTTCACGTCTCATCAAATCTGAAGATTCTATGGTTTTCCAGCCAAGTCCCTACATTTGTGCAGCAGTTTCCTGTTTGCAAAGACTTTCACAATGATTACCACTTTCGATCCTCACAAGAACCCTGTGGAGTTTCCAAGTATTGATACAGATGAGGAATCAACTTTATACTTCAGGCCAGGGTAAAGCAGAGGTAACAAGTGAGAAGAACACCTTTGCAGGTTGACCCTTTAGCACACAGAGAGATCTAAGCAGTCTGAGCTAAGCTCTTCAGGTTCCAAACTTCCCCCCCAATCCCTTTAAGACATTCAGGCACTGATACTGATGTTGTGTGCCTGCCCCAGCCGGGCCCTATAGCCCAGCCATCACATTTTCCTCCTAATCCATACTTCCCTATCCTATACCTCTCCACTCAGCGGGGTCTGGTCAGAAGAACCCCTGTGAGTAGACTGTGACCTTTCCCAAAGCGTTTTTTTTTTCAACAAATTTATTTATTTATATTTGTTTCTGGCTGTGTTGGGTCTTCATTGCTATGTGCAGGCTTTCTCTAGTTGTGGTGAGTGGGAGTTACTCTTCGTTGTGGTGTGTGGGCTTCTCATTGTGGTGGCTTCTCTTGTTGTGGAGCACGGGTTCTAGGTGCACGGGCTTCAGTAGTTGTGGCATGCGGGCTCAGTAGTTGTGGCTCGCAGGCTCTAGAGCTCAGGTTCAGTAGTTGTGGCACACGGGCTTAGTTGCTCCGTGGCCTGTGGGATCTTCCTGGACCAGGGCTCGAACCCATGTCCCCTGCATTGGCAGGTGGATTCTTAACCACTGTGCCACCAGGGAAGTCTCCCCGAAGCAGTTTGTTTTCCTTTTTGTGAAAGGAAACAATCTCCAGAAATAAATGAGGTGAGATTTTCTGGCTGGCGTAGCACATTGGTATGAGTGGTAACATGGTGAGGGGCGTATCTGACCATTTCCCTGTCTACAGGCAAGCAGAAAGAGAAACAGATGGGCCAACTTCACCATCTTACAAAAAACAGTGTTTTCAATATGGTCTCCAATATGGAATTCTGCTTGGGGACTGGATGGCCAAGGAAATCATTTCAGGAAGACAACAATAAACTCAGTTATGGGCAAGCAGCATGCATTTTGATTGATAGCATTCATTAAAGTGTGGACCAGCAAATGAGCCAGACTTCTGCAGTATGTAACTGTCCTTGGAACAATCTTCAGGGAGGGGCTGAGTCTGTTGAAGCATGTCCAAATGCTCCACCTCCCACCTGCCAGTGCTCAGAGAGCTTCACAGAGAGCCTTGCCTCTGCTGGTTCTGCTAACATATTTGGGGCTTGCCTCTGGTCCCCAAAGAACCCTGCCTCACTCTAGGGAAGATCACCCACCCTGGCCTTATCTGTCCTCACTAAGAAGGGAGCTAAAGTCAGAGCAGAAGAAAGCAACCCTGCTCAATGAGACAGCAAGAACATCAGAGAGGTTGTGAAAACACGTTTAATCTTAAGTTTGGGGAACACTATTCTCAATGAAAGGTAAAGGGTAATGCAGATGACCACCACATGGCCAAGTTTAGAAAACAGGAAATGGAGACTTCCCTGGTGGCGCAGTGGTTAAAAATCCACCTGCTAATGCAGGGGACACGGGTTCGATCCCTGGGCCAGGAAGATCCCACATGCCACAGAGCAACTAAGCCCATGCACCACAACTACTGAGTCTGTGCTCTAGAGCCTGCGAGCCACAACTACTGAGCCCATGGGCCTAGAGCCCGGGCTCCGCAACAAGAGAAGCCACCACAACGAAGAGTAGCCCCCACTTGCCGCAACTAGAAAAAGCCCGCGCACAGCAACGAAGACCCAACGCAGCCAAAAACTAAATAAACTTTTTTTTAAATTTATTTTTTTAAATAGGAAATAAATACTGATGGAGAACAGTGCTTGACTCCTGAATCTCCTACGCCCAACTACCGCCACCCCTTTGGTAGATCCCAGTATAATTCCCTCAGTTCCAAATGTGAATTCCCATTTCAGGTTCCCTTAGCAAGTACAATATGTTAGGGTGCAGGTATAAAACAAGCATAAGTAGAACACAAAATTGTGTATGGATGCAGAGGAACTGAAGTTTGGAGAAATAGAGGGGTCTGATCAGGCAAGACGTTACATGGAAGGCTGAGGAGTTTGGACATTCATTTAATGGTAATGCTTGTCTGGGGCAGGGAAAGTTGGTGGACAGTGGTGACAACAACAAGGAAAGGCTACTTGTGAATCCTAGCTCTGACATCACTCACAGGCACAATAAGCTGTTTAAATATAGGAATTGGAGCAGCACCTACAAGTCCCTGTGACTTATCAGTACCCTCCTCCCACTGACCCAGCCACTACCATGCTGAAATGCCAATAATAATATAACAACAACAATAAAAGTATTAATCACTAACCTTTACTGAGCACATATTATATTCCAGAAGCTTTTCTAAATACATCATAGAGATTATGACCCTCTTCTCTAGTTCAAGACATTAAAAGTTCCTGATAAAATGCATAAGTTATTTGGGCATAGTACATTAATCCACTAACAACCACCCACATCTAAATATTCACCAAATCACCATATTAATGAAGAGTGGTGTGCAGAGAAATAACATGAAAAAAGTTTCTAGAAGATTCATTTGACAGCTGTGTAGAGAATCAATTAGGGCTAGAAAGAAGCTACAGCCCTGCACATGAGTTAGGAGGCTGTTTTATAGGAAATCCAATTGCCAAATAAAAGATTAAGTTGTAATTGATATAGCATATATATTTTATAAATTTGGAGAGATGTGTGTTTATGTATTTATGTATACACACATTTATTTATGTGTATGCTATAAAACAAACCCAATCAGGTGGGCCCTTTTCAGCAGTAAACACACAGCTGTGGGTATGGAAAGGGAGGCACAGAGTTAAGTTTTGGAGTTAGTTTTGGCCCTAGACACAGCCAAATTGCTCTGCACAAGAAAATCTATAATACCTTTATATTCCTCCTGAGAGGACAGAAGAAAAAGTAAAGAAAAGGGAAGAGGCCATGAAGAGACAGCAAGGAAGCTAACCAACATGGTGGGAGACTGGAGCTCAGGTTGCAGAAATGGCTGAGGGACTTTGAAGGACAAGGACGGCCGCCACTCCATTTAAGTTGTTTGCAACTGTGGTAAAAATCTCTCCATATTCCCCAAGCTTCAGTAACATCTGCCACATCTACTTTCCTTGTGTGAGTGGTTTGTTGGGGGAAATGAAGAACAGGGGCTTTGTTCTGAATTTGAGTCAACATAGTATAGAAGAGAAACAGCATGTACAGCACAGTAAGAAGACCCTGAAATAAAACAGCCTCCGAAATGGCCAGCGCTCAGAGCTATGGGGGACTGTAAAGCGTCAGCACGCTGGAAATTCACAGCTTGCAGAGGGCTTCGGACCTCCCACAACCTCTGGGATAGAGGTTCCAGGCAATCTTATTTCAATTTTAAGGATAATGAGGGTGACCCTAGCTGATGTCTGGAAATGTATAGGATTTTCTTAAAGTGAAATGCAAAAGCAAAAGGAACTAGGAAGTTTTTCAACACAATTCAGTTGCCATAGGGCTCTGATCTCTTTTTCTCTTTTTCTTCTTTACCTTCATTTTCTCTCTCTCCTTCCTTCTCCCTCCCTCCCCCTCTCCCTCTCCCCTCTCCCCTCCCCTCCTTTCCCTCTCCCTCCCTCCCTCCCTCCCTCCCTCTCTGTCTCAGCGTTTTCCCCTCTCACTCAAAGCAGGAAACGGTAAATTGCAAAAAAGATTCAGTAATTCCAATCCCAGATAGATTGCACCTAAAATCTGCAATCAGTAAGTGAGCTTTAGGAAGGAAGAAAACTGATCAAGGTAGAGTTTTGCAAGCCACATGCCAGTGTCAGGCAGGGTGGCTGCAGCTGTACTATCAGTTAGAACATTCTAATACCTGGTTATGAAGACTGACACTTTGGAAGTAATTACGTATTAGATATTTTTAGGTAATTGCAGCTGCAGGAACACACAACCTGTGCATTTGGGAGATCGAAGGCTTGATAGTGGCTTTTTCCTTGGAGGCTGCACTATCTTGATTGTTCCTAATCATTTTTAACACCTATGGTGTTTTGTGATTGCCTCAAGCATAGCAATTGGTCAAATGTGAACCAAGGGGGAACCACTGCCTCTTCTTTTTTGCTAAGTATCATGAAAAGCAGCAGGGGCATATTGGAATATCAGACTAAACCACAATGACAGAAATAGCCCATTGACATGCTAGATTCCCATTAAGAGCATACACTGCTACAGCTAATTTCCTATGGCTAGTAGGGGATTCTAGGAGGCAATAATCGTTCTGTCAAGATGCTGAGATTATCAAAGATGTCTCTTTCTAGCTAGAGAAAAGAAAGAGAGGAAAATCTTAGCTGATCAGTATTTTAGTTAACATACTGGTATTGTGTTTTTATACCGTGTAATCAAGCCCTAGGCTATACATTATGGGGGTGACAGAAGGGGCCTCAATACCAAGAACAAAGAATTCACAGCAGCAATTTTGCATAGAATCAGAGACTTGTAAAGCTGGAAGCCACCTTGAGAGTCAGCTGCCTCAGTGGTTCTCAGCCTGTGGATTTTAATCCACACATTAAAATCACCCACAGCTTTTTTTTAATAACCCTCAAGCTTTTAAAAACTATCATACCTCAGACTCACCCCTGACCAATCAAATCAGATTTAAAAATATATATTTTATGTATATTTTAGAGCTTCCCAGGCAATTCTAATGTCAGCCAGGGTGGAAAAGCACTTATTCATCCAACACCCTTATTTTACAGGTGAGAGAACTAACACCCACAAGGTCACTCCCCTGTGATGACAAATGTACACCTAGAATCAAGCCTCTGGACTCCCAGTGAGTGTTCTTTTTCCCCCTCTTGTAATGCTGCTTCCTGTCAAAGGAATAAGACTTAGAGAAGGTAAGGAACCTGCTCAAGGTGACACAGATTTTTTTGCGGGACGCGGGCCTCTCACTGTTGTGGCCTCTCCCATTACGGAGCACAGGCTCTGGACACGCAGGCTCAGTGGCCATGGCTCACAGGCCCAGCCACTCCACGGCATGTGGGATCTTCCCGGACCGGGGCACGAACCCGTGTCCCCTGCATCAGCAGGCGGACTCTCAACCACTGCGCCACCAGGGAAGCCCCAAGGTCACACAGATTTTAAGTGACAGAAATGAGACTTGAACTCAGATAGTATGATTCCACAGTCTGTGTTTTAGCCACTATGCTGTTTGCATCCCCAAACAAAACCAGTCAACAGCATCAGGCTTAGTGTCAAATGATGCTGAGACCAGTAGGGCTAGAGGGATGCAGAAGAGGGAGTGGTGCATAGAAGGATGCCAGATTGGAGCTGGACTTGGGGATCCAGGTAGGATTTGGAGAAGCTGTCTTGCCAGGTTCAGGGGAATGGTAGTGGGAGTGATGTAAGTGAGGGGATAGAGATGGGAATCCACGGTGTATAAGGGAATTAGTACCATAATTCTTTTTTTTAATTAATTAATTAATTAATTAATTAATTAATTATATTTTTGGCTGTTTTGGGTCTTCGTTGCTGTGTGCAGGCTTTCTCTAGTTATGGTGAGGGGGGGCTACTCTTCATTGTGGTGTGCGGGTTTCCCATTTTGGTGCCTTCTCTTTGTTGCAAAGCATGTGCTCTAGATATGTGGGCTTCAGTAGTTGTGGCACGCCAGCTCAGTAGTTGTGGCTTGCGGGCTCTAGAGTTCAGGCTCAGTAGTTGTGGCACATGGGCTTAGTTGCTCCATTGCATGTGGTATCTTCCCGGACCAGTGCTCGAACCCGTGTCCCCTGCATTGGCAGGCACATTCTTAACCACTGCACCACCAGGGAAGTCCCGAGTGCAATAATTCTTGAAAACGAATTCCAAATTTAAAAGTTGCAAAAATAAAGAAGCAACCAAATGTCCCTCAACAGAGGAATGGATAAAGAGGATGAGACACATATATACAATGGAGTATTAGCCATATATCAGCCATAAAAGGAATGAAATTGGGTCATTTGTAGAGAAGTGGATGGACCTAGAGACTGTCATACAGAGTGAAATAAGTCAGAAAGAGAAAAGCAAATATCATATAATAACACATATATGTGGAATCTAGAAAAATAGTATAGATGATCTTATTTGCAAAGCAGAAATAGTGACACAGATGTAGAGAACAAATGTATGGATACCAAGGGGAGATGGTAGGCGGGGATGAACTGGGAGATTGGGATTGACATATATACACTACTATGTATAAAAGAGATAACTAATAAGAACCTACTATATAGCACAGGGAACTCTACTCAGTGCTCTGTGGTGACCTAAATGGGAAGGAAATGCAAAAAAGAGGGGATGTGTGTATACGTGTGGCTGATTCACTTTGCTGTACAGCAGAAACTGACACAGCAGTGTAAAGCAACTATACTCCAATTTTAAAAAATACAGATACTGAACCAAGAAGGTGGAGTAGAAGGATGTGCTCTCACTCCCTCTTGTGAGAACACCAGAATCACAACTAGCTGCTGGAAAATCATCGAGAGGGAGACACTGGAACTCACCAAAAAAGATACCCTGAATCCAAAGACAAAGGAGAAGCCACAGTGACATGGTTAGGAAGGGCGCAATCACAGTATAATCAAATCCCATAACTGCTGGGTGGGTGACTCACAGACTGGAGAACACTTATACCACAGAAGTCCACCCACTGGAGTGAAGGTTCTGGGCCCCATGTCAGGGTTCCCAAACTGGGGGTCCAGCAAGGGGAGGAGGAATTCCTAGAGAATCAGACTTTGAAGGCTAGTAGGATTTGATTTCAGGACTTCAACAGGACTGGGGGAAATAGAAACTCCACCCTTGGAGGGCACACACAAAGTAGTGTGTGCATCGGGACCCAGGGGAAGGAGCAGTGACCCCAGGGGAGACAGAACCAGACCTACCTGCTAGTGTTGGAGGGTCTCCTGCAGAGGCAGGGAGTGGCTGTGGCTCACCATGGGGACAAGGACACCGGGGACAAGGACAGCAGAAGTTCTGGGAAGTATTCTTTGGCATGACCCCTCCCAGAGTATGCCAGTAGCCCCACCAAAGAGCCCAGGTAGGATCCAGTGTCGGGTTGCCTTGGGTCAAACAACCAACAGGGAGGAAACCCAGCCCTACCCATGAGCAGTCAAGCGGATTAAAGTTTTACTGAACTCTTCCCACCAGAGCAACAGTCAGCTCTACCCACCACCAGTCCCTCCCATCAGGAAACTTGCACAAGCCTCTTAGATAGCCTCATCAACCAGAGGGCAGACAGCAGAAGCAAGAAGAACTACAATCCTGGAGCCTGTGGAAGAATAACTACAATCACAGAAAGATAGAGAAGCTGAAAAGGCAGAGGGCTATGTACCAGATGAAGGAACAAGATAAAACTCCAGAAAAACAACTAAATGAAGTGGAGATAGGCAACCTTCCAGAAAAAGAATTCAGAATAATGATAGTGAAGATGATCCTCCTTGATGGAGGCAAACATCGAGAAGATGCAAGAAATGTTTAACAAAGACCTAGAAAAAATACAGAACAAACAAACAGAGATGAACAATACAATAACTGAAATGAAAAGTACACAAGAAGGAATCAATAGCAGAAAAACTGAGGCAGAAGAACGGATAAGTGACCTGGAAGACAGAATGGTGGAATTCAATGCTGCAGAACAGACTAAAGAAAAAAGAATGAAAAGAAATGAAGACAGCCTAAGAGACCTCTGGGACAACATTAAACACAACAATATTTGCATTATAGAGGTCCCAGAAGGAGAAGAGAGAGAGAAAGGACCCGAGAAAATATCTGTAAAAATTATAGATGACAACTTCGCTAACATGGGAAAGGAAATAGCCACCCAAGACCAGGAAGCGCAGAGAGTCCCATACAGGATAAACTCAAGCAGAAACACACCGAGATGCATAGTAATCAAATTGGCAAAAATTAAAGACAAAGAAAAATTATTCAAAGCAGCAAGGGAAAAATGACAAATAACATACAAAAGAACTCCCATAAAGTTAACAGCTGATTTCTCAGCGGAAACTCTACAAGCCAGAAGGGAGTGGCATGATATACTTAAAGTGATGAAAGGGAAGAACCTACAACGAAGATTACTCTACCCAGCAAGGATCTCATTCAGATTCGATGGAGAAATCAAAAGCTTTTCAGACAGGCAAAACCTAAGAGAATTCAGCACCAGCAAACCAGCTGTACAACAAATGCTAAAGGAACTTCTCTAAGTGGGAAACAAAAGAGAAGAAAAGGACCTACAAAAACAAACACAAAACAATTAAGGAAATGTTCATAGGAACATACATAATTACCTTAAACGTGAATGGATTAAATGCTCCAACCAAAAGACACAGGCTTGCTGAATGGATACAAAAACAAGAACAATATATATGCTGTCTACAAGGGACCCACTTCAGACCTAGGGACACATAGAGACTGAAAGTGAGGGGATGGAAGAAGATATTCCATGCAAATGGAAATCAAAAGAAAGCTGGAGTAGCAATATTCATATCAGCTAAAATAGACTTTAAAATAAAGAATGTTACAAGAGACAAGGAAGGACACTACATAATGATCAAGGGATCAATCCAAGAAGAAGATATAACAATTATAAATATATATGCACCCAACACAGGAGAACCTCAATACATAAGGCAACTGCTAAAGAGCTATAAAAGAGGAAATCAACAGTAACACAATAATAGTGGAGGACTTTAGCACCTCACTTACACCAATGGACAGATCATCCAAAATGAAAATAAATAAGGAAACAGAAGCTTTAAATGACACAATAGACCAGATAGTTTTAATTGATATTTATAGGACATTCCATCCAAAAACAGCAGATTACACTTTCTTCTCAAGTGGGCATGGAATGTTCTCCAGGGCTGATCACATCTTGGGTCACAAATCAAGCCTCAGTAAATTTAAGAAAATTTAAATCATATCAGCATCTTTTCTGACCACAACGCTATGAGATTAGAAATGAATTACAGGGAAAACAACGTTAAAAACACAAACACATGGAGGCTAAACAATACGTTACTAAATAACCAAGAGATCACTGAAGAAATCAAAGAGGAAATCAAAAAATACCTTGAGACAAATGACAATGAAAACACGACGATCCAAAACCTATGGGATGCAGCAAAAGCAGTTCTAAGAGAGAAGTTTATAGCTATACAAGCCTACCTCAAGAAACAAAAAAAATCTCAAATAAACAATCTAATTTTACACCTGAAGGAACTAGAGAAAGAAGAAAAAACAAAACACAAAGTTAGCAGAAGGAAGGAAATCATAAAGATCAGAGCAGAGAAAAATGAAATAGAAACAAAGAAAACAATACCAAAAATCAATAAAACTAAAAGCTGGTTCTTTGAGAAGATAAACAAAATTGATAGACCATTAGCCAGACTCATCAAGAAAAAGAGGGCGAGGACTCAAATCAATAAAATTAGAAATGAAAAAGGAGAAGTTACAACAGACACCGCAGAAGTACAAAGCATCCAAAAAGACTACTACAAGCAACTCTATGCCAATAAAATGGACAACTTGGAAGAAATGGACAAATGCTTAGAAAGGTATTACCTTCCAAGACTGAACCAGGAAGAAACAGAAAATATGAGCAGACCAATCACAAGTAATGAAATTGAAACTGTAATTAAGAATCTTCCAACAAACAAAAGTCCAGGACCAGATGGATTCACAGGTGAACTCTATCAATCATTTAGAGAAGAGCTAACACCCATTCTTCTCAAACTCTTCCAAAAAATTGCAGAGGAAAGAACCCTCCCAAACTCATTCTATGAGGCCACCATCACCCTGATACCAAAACCAGACAAAGATACTACAAAAAAAGAAAATTACCGACCAATATCACTGATGAACATAGATACAAAAATCCTCAACAAAATACTAGCAAACAGAATCCAACAACACATTAAAAGGATCATACACCATGATCAAGTGGGATTTGTCCCAGGGCTGCAAGGATTCTTCAAAACACGCAAATCAATCAATGTGATACACCATATTAACAAATTGAAGAAAAACCATATGATCATCTCAATAGATGCAGAAAAAGCTTTTGACAAAATTCAGCACCCACTTATGATTAAAACTCTCCAGAAAGTGGGCATAGATGGAACCTACCTCAACATAATAAGGCCATATACGACAAACCCACAGCAAACATCATTCTCGGTGGTGAAAAAACTGAAAGCATTTCCTCTAAGATCAGGAACAAGACAAGGATGTCCACTCTCACCACTATTATTCAACATAGTTTTGGAAGTCCTAGCCATGGCAATCAGAGGAAAAAAAAAAGAAATAAAAGGAATCCAAATCAGAAATGAAGAAGTAAAACTGTCACTGTTTGCAGATGACATGATACCATACATAGATAATCCTAAAGATGCTACCAGAAAACTACTAGAGCTCATCAATGAATTTGGTAAAGTTTCAGGATACAAAATTAATGCACAGAAATCTCTTGCATTCCTATACATTAATGATGAAAAATCTGAAAGAGAAATTAAGGAAACACTCCCATTTACCAATGCAACAAAATGAATAAAATACCTAGAGAGACAAAAGACCTGTATGCAGAAAACTATAAGACACTGCTGAAAGAAATTAAAGATGATACCAACAAATGGAATGATATACCATGTTTTTGGATTGGAAGAATCAATATTGTGAAAATGACTATACTACCCAAAGCATTCTACAGATTCAATGCAATCCCTATCAAATGCCAAATGGCATTTTTTATGGAACTATAACAAAAAATCTTAAAATTTGTATGGAGACACAAAAAACCCTGAATAGCCAACGCAGTGTGGAGGGAAAAAAACGGAGCTGGAGGAATCAGACTACCTGACTTCAGACTATACTACAAAGCTACAGTAATCAAGACAATATGGTACTGGCACAAAAACAGAAACACAGATCAATGGAACAAGATAGAAAGCCCAGAGATAAACCCACGTACCTATGGTCAACTAATCTATGACAAAGGAGGCGAGGATATACAATGGAGAAATGACAGTCTCTTCAATAAGTGGTGCTGGTAAAACTGGACAGCTACATGTAAAATAATGAAATTAGAACACTCCCTAACACCATACAGAAAAATAAACTCAAAATGGATTAGAGACCTAAATGCATGATGGACACTATAAAGCTCCTAGAGGAAAACATAGAAAGAACACTCTTTGACGTAAATCACAAGATCTTTTTTGATCCACCTCCTAGAGTAATGGAAATAAAAACAAAAATATACAAATGGGACCTAATGAAACTTCAAAGCTTTTGCACAGCAAAGGAAACCATAAACAAGACGAAAAGACAACCCTCAGAATGGGAGAAAATATTTGCAACCGAATCAATGGACAAAGGATTAATCTCCAAAATATATAAACAGCTCATGCAGCTCAATATTAAGAAAACAAACAACACAATCCAAAAATGGGCAGAAGACCTAAACACACATTTCTCCAAAGAAGACATACAGATGGCCAAGAAGCACATGAAAAGCTGCTCAACATCACTAATTATTAGAGAAATGCAAATCAAAACTACAATGAAGTACCACCTCACACCATTTAGAATGGGCATCATCAGAAAATCTACAAACAACAAATGCTGGAGAGGGTGTGGAGAAAAGGGAATCCTCTTGCACTGTTGGTGGGAATGTAAATTGATACAGCCACTATGGAGAACAGTATGGAGGTTCCTTAAAAAACTAAAAATAAAATTACCATGTGATCCAGCAATCCCACTACTGGGCATATACCCAGGAAAAACCATAATTCAAAAAGACACATGCACCCCAATGTTCATTGCAGCACTATTTACAATAGCCAGGTCTTGGAAGCAACTTAAATGCCCCTCGACAGACAAATGGATAAAGAAGATGTGGTACATATATACAATGGAATATTACTCAGCCATAAAAAGGAACAAAATTGGGTCATTTGTTGAGATGTGGATGGATCTAGAGACTGTCATACAGAGTGAAATAAGTCAGAAAGAGAAAAACAAATATCGTATATTAATGCATATATGTGCAACCTAGAAAAATGGTACAAATGAGCCAGTTTGCAGGGCAGAAATTGAGACACAGATGTAGAGAACAAAGGTATGGACCCCAAGGGAGGAAAGTGGCGGGGTGGTGGTGGTGGTGGTGGTGTGATGAACTGGGTGATTGGAATTGACATGTATACACCGGTGTGTATAAAATAATGACTATTTCCACTAAGATCAGGAAAAAGACAAGTTTGCCCACTCTCACCACTATTATTCAACATAGTTTTGGAAGTTTAGCCACAGAAATCAGAGAAGAAAAAGAAATAAAAGGAATCCAAATTGGAAAAGAAGAAGTAAAGCTCTCACTGTTTGCAGATAACATGATACTATACATAGAGAATCCTAAAGATGCTACCAGAAAACTACTTGAGCTAATCAATGCATTTGGTAAAGTAGCAGGATACAAAATTAATGCACAGAAATCTCTTGCATTCCTATACACTAATGATGAAAAATCTGTAAGTGAAATTAAGAAAACACTCCCATTTACCATTGCAAAAAAAGAATAAAATATCTAGGAATAAACCTACCTAAGGAGACAAAAGACCTGTATGCAGAAAATTATAAGACACTGATGAAAGAAAGTGAAGATGATACAAATAGATGGAGATATATACCATGTTCTTGGATTGGAAGAATCAACATTGGGAAAATGACTATACTACCCAAAGCAATCTACAGATTCAATGCAATCCCTATCAAACTACCACTGGCATTTTTCACAGAACTAGAGAAAAAATCTCACAATTTGTATGGAAATACAAAATATCCCGAATAGCCAAAGCAATCTTGAGAAAGAAAAACGGAGCTGGAGGAATCAGGCTCCCTGACTTCAGACTATACTACAAAGCTACAGTAATCAAGACAGTATGGTACTGGCACAAAAACAGAAAGATAGATCAATGGAACAGGATAGAAAGCCCAGAGATAAACCCACACACATATGGTCACCATATCTTTGATAAAGGAGGCAAGAATATACAGTGGAGAAAAGACAGCCTCTTCAATAAATGGTGCTGGGAAAACTGGACAGCTACATGTAAAAGAATGAAATTAGAACACTCCCTAACACCATACACAAAAATGAACTCAAAATGGGTTAAAGACCTAAATGTAAGGCCAGACACTATCAAACTCTTGGAGGAAAACATAGGCAGAACACTCTATGACATAAATCACAGCAAGATCCTTTTTGACCCACCTCCTAGAGAAATGGAAATAAAAACAAAAATAAACAAATGGGACCTAATGAAACTTCAAAGCTTTTGCACAGCAAAGAAAACCATAAACAAGACGAAAAGACAACCCTCAGAAGGGGAGAAAATATTTGCAAATAAAGCAACTGATAAAGGATTAATCTCCAAAACATATAAGCAACTCATGCAGCTCAATATCAAAAAAACAAACAACACAATCCAAAAATGGGCAGAAGAACTAAATAGAGATTTCTCCAAAGAAGATATACAAATTTCCAACAAACACATGAAAGAATGTTCAACATCATTAATCATTAGAGAAATGCAAATCAAAACTACAGTGAGATATCATCTCACACCAGTCAGAATGGCCATCATCCAAAAATCTACAAACAATAAATGCTGGAGAGGGTGTGGAGAAAAGGGAACCCTCTTGCACTGTTGGTGGGAATGTAAAGTGATACAGCCACTATGGAGAACAGTATGGAGGTTCCTTAAAAAACTAAAAATAGAACTACCATACAACCCAGCAATCCCACTACTGGGCATATACCCTGAGAAGACCATAATTCAAAAACAGTCATGTACCAAAATGTTCATTGCAGCTCTATTTACAATAGCCAGGACATGGAAACAACCTAAGTGTCCATCAACAGATGAATGGATAAAGAAGTGTGGCACATATATACAATGGAATATTACTCAGCCATAAAAAGAAATGAAACAGTATTTGTAGTGAGGTGGATGGACCTAGAGTCTGTCCTACAGAGTGAAGTAAGTCAGAAAGAGAAAAACAAATACCATATGTTAACACATATATATGGAATCAAAAAAAAAAAAGAAAAGAAAATGGTCAGAAGAACCTACAGGCAAGACGGGAATAAAGACACAGACCTATTCGAGAATAGACTTGAGGATACGGGTAGGGGGAAGGGTAAGCTGGCACAAAGTGAGAGAGTGGCATGGACATATATACACTACCAAATGTAAAATACATAGCTAGTGGGAAGCAGCCACATAGCACAGGGAGATCAGCTCGGTGCTTGCAAGAGGGAAGAGATATGGGGACATACGTATATGTATAACTGATTCACTTTGTTATAAAGCAGAAACTGACACACCATTGTAAAGCAGTTATACTCTAATAAAGATGTTAAAAAAATAAGATAATATAAAATATAAAAATGTGCAATCCGTTTGAGAGAGAAAAAATAAAATAAAATAAAATAGATGACTAATAAGAACATGCTGTATAAAAAAATAAATAAAATAAAATTAAAAAATTAAAAAAAGATATATAAATTTTTGTAAAATACTGTACATAAATAAAATCAAAAGAAATAAAATCATCAGCAAACTCTAGCTAAGTAGAAATAGTTGGAAAATTCATCTTTTGCCAATATTTATAGGTCGTGTTGTTTTATAATCTATATCTCCACCTATTCCAAAGAGATTTGCATTCACTAACTTTGAAAAGATGTTGTTAACTGCTATTAAATTTATCAACATTTATTTACCAACAAAGAGAAATAACTAAAAAGTGAAATAAAAAATAATTATAGAGTATACTGTATCCAGGTTCATCTCATTCTCTCTCTCTCTCTCTCTCTCTCTCTATATATATATATATATATATATATATATATATATATATATATATATCACACATATATATTGATCACCTTTGTTTTAGAATGCAGATAGAGTAGTGACTAAATGCACAGAGTGTATGTATACATACATATATGTGTATGTATATAATTTGTTGCATATAATTAATTTCTATATAGAAATTTATATATATTTATTTAATATACTCATATATAATTATTTTCTGAGCCATTTTAAGGTAGATTACATACATCAATTCTCTTTACTTCCTAATACTTCAGTTTGCATCTCCTAAGGACAAAGATATTCGTTTAGATAACCACAGCACAGTTATTAAATTCCCAAAATTTAACATTGTTACAATACTTTTATCTACTGCCCATATTATTTCATCAATTGTCCCAATAATGTCCTTTATGGCATTTTGGTTCCTTTAGTACAGCAAGCAACCTAGCATCATGATTGCATTTAGTTGTCATGTCCCTTTAGTTTCCTTTAATCTCAAATAGTTCTTCAGCTTTTGTCTTTTATGACACTGACATTTTTGAAGAGTAGAAGCCCATTTTTTTGTAGACTGTTCCTCAATTTTCATTTGTTTGACTTTTGCTTATGATTAGATTCAGTTTATGCATTCCCAGCCAGAAAACCACATAAGCAATGTATTCCACTCAGAGCATCATGTTTGAAGGACACAGCGTCTATCTGTGAGATTGGACACTGGTCAAGGCATTGTTCAGTTTTCCTGCTGTATACACTTTTTCACTTCATAACCAAAAATATAAAATAAAAATAAAAACAATAAAGTAAAATAAAATTGATGACTAATAAGAACCTGCTGTATAAAAATAAATAAAATAAAATTCAAAAATTAAAAAAAGATATATACATTTTTGTAAAATACTGTACATAAATAAAATCAAAAGAAATAAAATCGTCAGCAAACTTTAGTTAAGTAGAAATAGTTGGAAAAGTCATCTTTTGCTTATATTTTAAGGTCGTGTTGTTTTATAATCTATATCTCCACCTATTCCAAAAAGATTCTATATCTCCACCATTCCAAAAAGCAATCTATGAGGAGACACTTTGAGACCATGTGTACCTCTAGCTCCTCACTGAAATCGCCTCTGCCAAAGTTAGCATCTATGGATGATTCTTTCCTGAACTCTTCTATACTATGATAGCAGCAAAATGATGATTTCTCGACTCCACCACTCCTTCCACATCCATCAGTTGGCATTTTACTGTTAGGAATCCCTTCTCCCCTATCTCTTTGTTTGCTTATTTATTTATTATTGGTGTGCACTTTAATGGTTCCTACACCTGGCTCTGCTATTCACAATAGGGACTGGCTAGAATATTATGGTAGAAGCCTGTGGAGGTTCCAAGTATATACCGAAGGGTTTTCACATTTTAAGAGAGAAACTAGGCATGATTATCTGGTGATAAAGGGAAAAATCCCTAGTAAACCTATAGGAAGTCCTGGTGGGGGAGTTAAACCAGACATAATGCCCACTAAATGCAGCTATTCTTAGTAATAAACCTGAAATTCAAACAAAAGTACTCTGCTGTTAGCTTGAAAGCACTGTACCTATTTAAATATAGCGTCGCAAATTTCAACCACCAGCACAGCAAGGATTATTCCAGGAACCTAGTTTTGTCCAAAAAAAGTTACATTCAACTAAATGCATCATGACAGTTAGATTTCTCACAGCTCCAGAAATAGATCTATGTTCTTTGGGTAGATTGGCAAAGAGTGAGGGATTGGACTACAGGAGGTTGTAATTAATCTGATAAAAGTCGCTCAAACTGTGAAAAAATTAATCCTGCTGAGATTTCAGGGTGTGTTAGCAGTTCAGTTAGGGTTTGTGCAAACCACACCACCAACACTGAGACGCTTTAACAATCAAGAGCTGATGAGGCCGAGGGGAGACTTTATTATCAGTAAATTGAAAAATCAGGACGGCAAATCCAAAGAGCACTTTACAGACCAGTGCCTTTGAGTTCAGGTTGAAACAAGTCATGTGAGGGATATGTATCAGATTTCTTCACTAAATCACACAGCAAAGGCCATATCTTTTCCCAAGTGTCTTTATTTTTCTCTCCTATTTTACTCTCTTCCCAAAAGCAGACTCAAATGTGAGTTCCTTTGGTCACAGCCAGGTCTGGACAGGCCAGGTAAGTTTGGGGTTGCCTTCTGTCTGTGTTCCCCCAACACAGAGAGACTGCAAAGCAATGATTTCCTTATATTTTCTGAAACTGAAAATCCCAGTCATGGTAATCAAAGCTGATACCAACTTTGGTTCATGCCGTCTTATGAAAGATGTTTGTACTGCTTCAGAATGTAAAAAGTTGTCAGGGAGGTATGGTCTGCATGAGAAAATGCTGGAATGTTTTAGAAATGTCAAAAGTTAATGAGCCTAAGAGGGCAGTTTTTAAAAAGATCTCACTCCAGAAAATTTAGAACATAGGGCTGATGTACACATATAAAACAGCAGGAATTTCAGGCACTTCTTTTATTAAGCTTTGGTTGTATTTTTTAACTTTTGGAAGTAATCATTGCTATTAAGGCAATAATTGTTATTGGTTTACATGAAGGATTCAGGTTCTAAAAGCCAGAAGTGAGTTCCCTAAGTTCAAACTGTATGATCGGTCCATTGGTCCATCAAAAGGATTTTTCATGTTAACAAAGCCTCACTTCCTGAGTTCAGCCACCATGAGAACCTTGAACATTTTGTTGATAACCAACTAGTGAGTTGATTCTCTTCTTGAAAGATTTTAAGTTTCGGTTCCTGGAAGGTCCAAAGCAGAGGAATGCTGGCTGTTATGCATAAACCACACATAGGATGCTTTAAAGGACTCCTGACATGTTGGAGACACAAGACTCAAATTTGCTATTAAGCTACTGTAATATTGTTCAATTTCTGAAATGATTTTGTGATCTTTAGAATGATGGGATTTCTCATAGAGCTCTTTGGCCTTGAAACATACTTATTCACAACATTTGTCACATGCAGCGACATTCAGCTACAGCAAATAGGCTTAAAACCGTGAGCTCTCCCTGCTGGAATACTTTATCATTATGCCTTGGCATCCTCAAATGCAATAAATGTGGAAATTCGGAATTGAAGGGCTTGATTTCCAGTCTCATTGGCCTCTCTCCCTTTGAATCAATGTGGTGCCACAGAGTTCAGCAATAAAGCATCTCATGCTAACAGAGAGAAAATATCAACTTTCTTCCTGTGCATATGTGAATTTGGCAAAATATCAGTAAGAAGGCAATATAAAAGTAAAAATGATTTAGCCATCATGAATATGAGAAGGTGAATTTAATGCAACTAACATCCTGCAGAATTTGTGGTTCTGGCATATTGGGGAAGGTGAGACATTAATTGAGTTGTGTTGGAAGAAAACCATTTTTCTAGTGATAAAAGCAAAGCAGTATTCTGGATGCTTTTCTCTAAGTAATGTTACATTTAAATCACCTTATCATCATCATCATCAACAACAACAAAAGCGTGCTGTTTAAAATGTTCTGTTTCTAGGCATGCACAGCAAAGAGAAGGCAGTATCCATTTTCTCGCATTACTAGATCTAGTGTCTTGCTTGGTTCCTCTCCTCTCCCAGGGCACCACTTCCTGCAGCTGAAGCCATTCTCAGAGTGATCCGCAAGCTCTGGGACCAACATGTTCCTCCGTCAAGGAGGAAATTGAAGGAACAATACTTCAGGGCTTCAGCGGTTGGTCTTCCCTGCTCCAACCGTGCGGGACAGAAAATGCTAATGATCCCTAACTTTCATTCCCTCCTTTTTCTTTCAATTTCAATACCACCCAACCCAGTTGTCGCCAGGCTTCCAGCTCACCCAATGTCTTCTTGTATCTATGCTTTCTTTCTGCTTCTAACCTCTGCAGGGCTGTTCGCCTCCTCCTTTCAAGGACAATTGTGCCCTTGATGGATCTCCCTGATGCCAGCCACCTACCTGAACTGCTTCCTGTTGCTTGTGCTAGCTTTTCTGGACCTGGAGCTGCATCTGTTATGGAGTCTGCTACTATTACTATACACTAACATGCTGGTTAATCTCTCTTGCCCTGGTCCATCCTGCTGCTTCTAACACTTCTTTTTTTAAATAAATTTATTTATTTTATTTTATTTTATTTTTGGCTGCGTTGGGTCTTCGTTGCTGTGCACAGGCTTTTCTCTGGTTGCAGCGAGTGGGGGCTACTCTTCGTTGCGGTGCGTGGGCTTTGCATTGTGGTGGCTTCTCTTGTTGTGGAGCATGGGCTCTAGGCACTTGGGCTTCAGTAGTTGTGGCACCCAGGCTTCAGTTGTTGTGGCTCGTGGGCTCAGTAGTTGTGGCTCACGGGCTCTAGAGCACAGGCTCAGCAGTTGTGGCGCACGGGCTTAACTGCTCCGCCGCATGTGGGATGTTCCCAGACCAGGGCTCGAACCCGTGTCCCCTGCATTGGCAGGCGGATTCCCAACTACTGCGCCACCAGGGAAGCACTGCTTCTAACACTTCTAACACTGTTTCATGTATTTACCACTTTAACCATACCCTGATTTGTATGACCAGTTACTTATCTCATGTGTTCTGGATCGAAGTCAATTCCTGACTTTTCCTCCTCCACCACCTATTAAACACAACCCTCTCTTTGTCCTTTCCCCCCAGGGCCCTTTTCTTGCTACCTATCAAAACTGTGACTTTCTTCCCCTGTAAGAATGTCAGCTCCATAGGGCCAGAAGCCATATATCCCTAACACTTAGCATAGTAAGTGCTTAGTACCTATTGGTCAAAAAGAATTATTTTTTGCATATTTATTTGCTTCCTCTCTGTCTCACCAACTGAAAAGATCTTGTTCACCACTGTAAGCCCAGATCATCACACAGTGCCTGGTATACAATAGGAGCTCAAAGAACGTTTGTCCAATGAGTAAAAATGAATTCTTCCATTGCACTATAATTCTGGTGGATAGAAAGAAGCATGCATAAGCAAAAGGTCAGACTGAGTGGCCCAAGAAAACCTCTATTTCAGGAAAGTTATACTCATATAAAGCACAAAAAGTTTATTTCTAAAATTCCTACAAGTTATCAAAGACCGGGGCAAGTGAGGTACTCCCCTTGGACACAAAATATAAGGGGCAGCAAAAGATTCAGGATTAAGATAAAAAAAATCTTGCACTAAATATTATTGAAGTCAAAAATAATGTAAAAATACATGCTGAACAAAACCTCAAAATTTTAAATAAAGACAGGATCAGTAACAGGGCAGTATCTAGCCATATTGGAACCTGAGGCAAAAGAAAAATATCAGTAATACTGCTTGTTATTTATCATGTCCCCTGCCTTCTAAAGATGATGATTCCCAAGCAAAATGTAAGTGTGGGATGCCATATGAGGCTGTGAATTAAAGAAACCCAGAAAAAAGTTAAAGTGCTCTCTATAAGAAAGAGGATAGATGTGAAATAGAATCTAGGAGGAGGCAGGAGACCAGAGGAGTGGAGGAGACAGGACCTGGAGAGGAAGGAAGAGGGGCTGACCGGGAGAGACTCAGATAGGAAAGAGACTTTGGGAGAGAGCCGTCCAATGAGAGACTTTTAGGTTCAATTTCACTCTGTGGTGTGCAATGTAACCAGATCGTCCATTCCCCTATGACATGTTCAGCAAAATGCTCATCCCCCATCAGTGTTTTGGGAAGCGGATTTACTTTGCAGGGGATGACTGACAGAGCACTGAATTTTGTCCCGGGAAAAGCAGAGGCTACCCAAGGGGAATACAGTTGAATCACTCACCAAGCTCGAGTAATGCTACCTCAACTGTTTCTGGAATCTGTCTGCTTCCTTCCATCTCTACTGCCTGCCCCCATCACCTTAGGTTCTCATTGTCACTTTTCACCTTAACCATAGCACTAAACTTCTAACTGCTCAAGGTTTCATCTTCCCTGGTCTCCAAATCATTCCTCACACTTCAGCGCCTAAGCTTTCTCAAAATCTTGTCACTCCCACTGCTCCTAAGACAAAGTCTAAATATTTCAAAATGGCTTCAAAGCCCTTCACGATCATGCCCCGGCATTGTCTTTTACCATACCCCATTATCCTCAATCCACCTGATACACTAGACTCCTTCAAGTTTTTTAGCACATAGGGCCACAATAGCAAATTCAAGAGCTGCACCTCAAAATTATAATCATTAAATGACAGTGGGATAAACGAAAGACAATCAAGTCTAAGATCTGCTTCATTACCCAAACGATACCCAAAGAAATTAATTTGGTTTATGGTATATCATCTTTTCTTGTTTCATTCTGTAGTCCAAGTCACCCGTAGTATGACATTGAAATAGATATTTTTTCTTTGACTGGATTATAAATGGCCCACATAAAGATATAACTCAGGTTATTATATCCAGAGCAGAGAAGAAACATTACTAAATTCTTTCATCAAAACCTTATTTACATTTATTCTGTGAAATGTTCATTTCTCTGCTCCAAACAAGATAGATTACTTTCATTAAAGTCATAATGCCCATTAGTAAAAAGTAATGTACTTGAACTTTCCATATTCTTAGACTGACCACAGGGAGACATGCTCCACCAAGACTGGCAGGCTCTCATCTAAAATCAAGGTGCAGGGCCTATCTACAGCTAACCAAAGCCTATTCTTCTCAACAGAGATATAAACTGCACACAGACATATGGATTTGCTGGTTGTTCTGTCTTTTCCTTAGGCTTTTGCTACTCTTGAATCTGGATACTGACCTAAATTCGAGTGCTGTGCTGTTCAATATGGTAGCCTCTAGCCACCTGTGGCTATGTAATTTTTAATTAATCACAATTTAAAAAATTAAAAATTTAAATCATCTGTAACACTATCCACATTTCAAGTGCTCAATAGCCATAGGTGGCCACTGGCTACCGTACTGGACAGTGCAGATACAGCACATTTGCAACATTGCAGAAAGTTCTATTGGACAGAGCTGCTCTCACACATTCCAAAGCTCCTACCTCCCCACCCTACCCAGTGCAGGGATTCAGATGGAGTTCTAACTCCTGAGCTTCTGCCCTCCACATCCTGAAAAGATTTAGATATTTTTTAAAATCCCCTATTACACTTCAGCTTCAGTCAAAGCAGAGACTCTGACAGCTTTATTACTACCTTATCAAGTCACTACATGATTTTTTTAAAAAAAATATTATTCTAAAAAACCATTTATCCAGACCGGATTTGGTAGCTGTATGAAGTCTATTCATTTAATAGAAACTGATTTCCAGCACATGATTCCTGGCTTCCTTGCCCCCTAATGTGCTCTGTACCCAGCAGTGCTCACCATAGACGTCCTTTCCAAGAAAGCTTCCTTCCATCAGCCACATTCACAGATCCATTTAAAATCATGTTCAGGCATTTGCCTTATGTTTTCAGAGTCACAGGAAATTACTTCTTTCATTCACTTGAGTTTCATTTCTTTTTTTCCTTTTTCTTTTTTTTTTTCTTTTTCAGGAAAAGACTGTCTACCACAGCAATAAAGCATTTGTGTTCTCTGCAGCTAGATAATTGAAGAAGAAACACTGACAGGCATATTGCTATATCAATAATTCACTGTCCTTCACAGACAAAAGGCACAGCTACTGACCCACCTCTAGTAAAGCACAGGCCTTGAACTGTGTCTCCAGTGCTGAGAATGGGTTTGTCTTAACCCTTTTGATAATGATCATTTGTGTCATACCTGCCTGGTGTTAGGGTGCCATCTGTGGCCAGATTGGGGCTCAATCTGTGACCAGGGTCAGGACTCATCTTTACCTACAGTTAGGAGACAATGTTGTGGCTAGAATCAATGCTCAACTTATATTTGATGCTGATGGCCAGAAAAGACATGAGGGTTAGGGGTCAGTAGTTGTGTGTTCTAACCCCTTCGCCTAATATGGTGCAGATAATAATAGTTTGGGGCAGAAATATACAACTTTCTCCTCCACCCCAAGGGTAGTACATTTTGAGGCATGCATGAAGTCCATCTCCCATGCCAGACCTACGCACCATGAATCAGTCATGGCTTTCTTTCCTGCTGTGTTCAGATGAGACTTCAAATGACTTTTCACCACAGTGCCCTATGCAGCCACTACCATTCAATCAGAACTGGCCCCAAAGATTAAACCTATTTATTATCTTTGCTCCAGAGAGGTCCATGAACGAAGCAGCATTGCTCCTGGAAAGAAAATCTTCATGGTTCTGACCATTTTTTGAGGTCAGAGGAAGGGAACAATCAACTTAAGGGTAGGACCTGAGGCAAATAAAAATAAGTGTCAAAGACTCCCCTGATTTAAAGGTGAAGAGTTGACACAGGCAGCCTGAGGAGGGATGAGGAAAAGGCAGGAAAGTGTTATTTCCAGGCCACCTGCTCTAGTCCTAAATCTGCATGCTGTTGGAAGTAACATGGTTTTGTGCCAAGTGGATATATTTGCACCTCTTTTTACCTTTTGCTGCATGAGTCACTGAATAGTTTCAGCCTCCTGGTTTCTATGAGCAGCCACTGAGAAATCCCCCTCAAAAAAATCCAAAAGATTCAACTCATTTTACCATCCCCTAGAATGACTTACCAACAGTGGAGGCTGAGCCCACAGTGGCACCCTTCTTTTCTGGGTATGCCCTTCAGTCACTGGAAAGCATCTGCCTAGTTGTCTCTCTTCAATTTTAGAACCACACATACTAGATGTACTGCCTTTCCGAAGGCAACTGGTCCTCAATTCTACTGAAAGCTTTAATTTCATCATACTTGAGAAACAAGTGCTCCTACAGTTTTAAGCTCTCAAACTTTCTCCAACCACAATTCCAAAGGATCTCAGTGTTGTAGTGACTCTTAAAATTCATCTAGTCCAGCTACCCATCTATTACTTGGATCTCCTTTACAGTACCCTCAACAAGTTGCCATTCAGTAATTCTTGGACCATTACAGAGCCAGGGCCAGGCTAATCACTATTTCCCAAGGTATTCATTCCACCAACATCCTGCACTCTGCCTTTCCATATTGGCACGGTTCCCACTTCTATATATTTCTTCCTTATATTGTGCCAAAAATACCTCTCCTGGTTCCCTCTACCCATTGGCCCTGGTTCTGCTTCATGATACCTTACCAAATGAAAAACATAAGAAGAAGGAATCTGTTCTTCCTTCCACATCACAGCCTTTGCGATGTCTGAGGACAGTTATCATGACCGTTTCTGGGCCTTCTCTTCTCCAAGCTAATCAGGCCCTATTCCTATGGTTGTTAGCCATCAAGTCCCTTCACCATCCTAGTCATCTTTTACTGAACATGCTTTGGCTTGTCAATCTCACTCTTCAAGTCTCAGAACTGAATATTTTAAGTTTGACTTGATCATAACTGATTAAGGCAAAGCTGTTATTTTTCTTTTTCTAGGTATTACTTTTGTATTGACGGTTTTTAAATCATTCCCTTTCTTTGGAGATCATCTCATACTCTTGACTCATTGAGCTTCCTAACCCCTTTTATTCCTCCTCATCATCACTGCAACCAATCTATCAGGTCTTCTTTTAAAACAGTTCTTGGGTCTCTCCCTCTCTTCTATTCAAATAACTCCCACCCATGATTTGGTCCTAGTTACCTCTTACCTGGATTATTACAATGGTCTCCTAACTGATCTATTCTTTCTCTTATTCCAGTTCATCCTCTGGCCTACTACCACTTCCTAATACATCACGTTGGTGGTAGTTTAGTGTAGTCATTCAGGGCTTGGACTTTGGAGCCAGACTACCGGGTTCAAATCTCAGCTATACTATTTATGAGCTCTGTGAACTTGGGGAAGTCATCTAATCTCAAAGAACCTTATTTCATTCATTTTTCAAATATGGCTAATAATGGTATCTATCTCACAGAGTACAGTAAATGAGGTACTGCATATAAGTTAGCCCCAGGCTTGGTGCATAGTAAATGTGCAATACCTGTGAGCTATTATCATTATATCTGCTGTTGTCACTCTGTTGATTGAAAATCCCCAGTGTTCTTCATTGCCTATCAAATGAACTGAAATATCTTTTACCTAGTATCTGAAGCTCTGTATAATCAAACCCCAAACTACTACAAATCACTTTGATTACTTTGAAAATTTTACCTGTTTCCTTACCTATAAAATGACATTAAATTATCTCAAATGCCCCTTCAGGGCCAGACAGTCTACGATTCAACCTTTCTAGTCATTTGGCCCCTCATATCCATATGTACTATGCATAGTTTCCTGAAAAAAAACCTTGTTATCTCTACCCTTTGCTCATGCCATTTCCTCCCCTGGGAATGCCTCTCCATCTTGTCCTTCAAGATATTCAAATGCTATCTCCTCTATGAATCCTTCAATCAGAATAAATCACTCTCTCCCCTGAAACTCCTAGAACAACTAGTTTCCTTGGCTCTGTGATTCTGGTCACATCCTATACACATCTTATATCCCCTACCAGACTATATGGAGATATAGAGCTCATTGTGTCTAACACTGTGCCTCCTACATTGTAGGATATTATAATGCTTATTGAATAAATGAAGAATAAAGCTTTACTCATATGTAACACAAAATTTTCACTGTGCTAGTGTATGTACCTTCAACTGATCTTTCCCTGACATATATTCTTAACAAATATTCAGAAAATTGGCAAATACCCACCATACAACTCTGAGCACTAACTGGGCATTCCTTGTTCCTTTGGGAACTTCTAATTACAGATGGTTAGACAGAAGCATTGTTTTTTAATAAAATAATTTGTTCCCTAAAAATGAATATGTCAGAATAAAGTCTAGAAACTGTAACTATAAAGTCTAGGAACAACTAAAGTCTAGAAAATTGAGTAAGAAGAGAACTCGGCCAAATCAAGAATGCTGAGAAAACAAGAAAGAGCCGTCCTTCCACTCATGGGAAATGGCTGCCTGCTCAAGAAGATGGCCTGAGTGCTCCATGAAGACCTCTTGTGACAAACCTCTTTAGCTATGATAACATCTTCAAATATCAGAATAGTTGAGGTTGATTATGTCTCCCTCACACACAGCCCAAAGTTTCCCTTCCACAAAGTCCTTTATCCCACCTGCCAACTTGTGAGACACAAATTGTCAGAAATCCCCACCACAACTCACTTTGTCCTGTGATGATACTGAAGGCCCTAGTTTCTGATTGGACACTGCAAAAAAGGGAAGGCATCTTAGAGATGGCACAAAAGAAACTACTTAAGCCATAATTTTGTCAAAAATGAGAGATGTAACCCTCTGAGTTTTGAAAAAACTCCTGTAACTTCCTGTGGGTAGCAATGCCCTTGCTCTACTCCCTTATTACGAGGGAAATCCTCCCAGTCTTATGTGGCATATCATGGGGATGGAACATCTCAGAATTTAGGAGACCTTTCTCCCAAACTCAAAATTATCAGTACAAAGCCATAATACATTTCAATATTTATCAATCACCTCTCACTTTCTGCTCTTCAATGCACTTTCAGATACATTTTAATTTAACTTTCAAATACAGCTTCCCCTTGACCAACTCAGGGGTTACAGGTGCTGACCCTTCATGCAGTCAAAAATTCACGTATAACTTAGAGTCAGGCCTCTGTAACCCCAGTTCCACATCTGCAGATTCAACCAACCATGGATCAAATCATGTCATACTGTAGTATTTGCTATTGAAAAAAATCCTTGTATAGTGAACCTGAACAGTTCAAACCTGCATTGTTCAAGAGTCAACTGTACTGGAAATAATGGCCAGTCACTGTCCTGAGGACTTAACGTGAATTACATCATTTAATCCTCACATAAATCCTATGAGGAAGGTGCTATTATCATCCTCATTTTACAAATGTGCAAATCAAGACGTGGGGAAGTTAATAATTTTCCCAGTCAGACAGCTAATAAATGATGGAGCCAATATTCACAATGAAATCTGCCTGACTAGACTCAGTAGTGTTTAACAAATATACTATATATATAATATATAATCACAATATATTGACACTTTGTAACCTGCCTGTGAAAAATTTTGTAGAAGCTTTCAGTGTTAATAAATATAGCTCTACATTGTTATTTCAAATGTACTTTTAGCAGTTCATTATAAGGCTGTACCAAAATTTATTTAATCACTTTTTGATAGAAATTTTGGTTGTACCTAGTTTTTCACAATGTCAACAGTATTGTGCTGCAAACCTTGTATGTCTATATATCTACATGCACGTGCATTACTTTTTTTCAGAATAAATTCTCAGAAGCTTTATGCCACTTTTAGGATGTGACAGGAGAGACCTGCAAAATAATATTTCAAGGAAAGTCCCCAAGGGAAAGAGCCAAGCCAATGGCTTCATAGAGTCAAACACAAATTCTAAAATGCAGATGCGCATATTGGGGAGCAAAGAGAGAAAGAACAAAAGCAAAATAGCAAAAATCAGGGCTTCCCTGGTGGCACAGTGGTTGAGAGTCCGCCTGCCAATGCAGGGGACACAGGTTTGTGCCCCGGTTCGGGAAGATCCCACATGCCGCAGAGCGGCTGGGCCCGTGAGCCATGGCCACTAAGCCTATGCATCCGGAGCCTGTGCTCCACAACGGGAGA
The DNA here is from genome assembly GCF_964341445.2 of Mesoplodon mirus. Classification (NCBI taxonomy): domain Eukaryota; kingdom Metazoa; phylum Chordata; class Mammalia; order Artiodactyla; family Ziphiidae; genus Mesoplodon; species Mesoplodon mirus. The sequence continues at coordinate 110,795,594 of NC_138981.1, forward strand.
GGCCACAACAGTGAGAGGCCCGCGTACCGCAAAAAAAAAAAAAAAAAAAAAAAAAGCAAAAAGCAAAGAACAAATAAGAATAATTTGTATACAGAGTCACAGAGATAAGTGAAAAAGAAAAAGCTAAAGCAAAACTGAAGTTGGGACCTATGAACACTTGAGAACGGGTGAGTAATAAAGAAGAATATTGGCTGGTGGTAGCCTTAGTGGACAAATTGGACAGATTGACAGTGCAAAAAGAGAAATTTGGATCATAGAGTTCTCTTCAGAATTATTTTTGGAGAAGAGAGAAGGGAGGGACCGTGGTCTTATGTTGAGGCACCAATCAAAGGAGAAAGAGACAGCTGGTAGAAGAACTGACATGACAGCTCCAGAAGTGAGCAGCAGGATCCTGTTGTTGAAAAAGAGAAATGCTCCCAGTCCTGCTGGCCTCACTGCTGAGTTCAACATGACTTTGGAGGATAGAAGCTTCAGCAAAGCTTTGAAGGCTACGTTTTCAGTGGCACCTGAGAGGAAGGGGGAATGGTCATCAAGGTGACATAAGGAATCTAGCTGCAGAAGGCGCTAAAATTGGCAGAATGCATACCCCTCAAAGTGCTAGAAACAGCAATAAAGGATAGGCAATATTTGACTGACAAGTACTTGGATTTCTCTGGAATTCTTTAAATGTCAAAGGCTGTGAAATGTGCCTGGATCAAGAAAAGGCTTTGGTATATGATTTTCTTCTCAAAGTCTTGCAGAGAAATGAAATGCCAGATGTATTGATAAAATTGAAGAAGATAGGACATAGCAATGGGTGGGTAAGGGAAGAAATTGATGTAATAGTCGAGCAAGGAAAAGCTACCATTATATGTGGTCTGCTACACCTCTCTTATGGAAAATGATGCCATGTGTGAGAGAAACAGAATGTAAAGATGAAATTGGATGGTTTCCATGTAGCCAGTTACATGTTTTTCAGATTAAATCATCCTGGAAATATGCACAGAAGGCCAGAGAAGCTGGAGTCAGACAAAGTTAAAAGTTATAAATATAAAAGCCAAAGGGAAATATGCTTGTAGCAAAATTCTATAAGTGGTAAAAGTTCTTGGCATATACTCGGTAGCAAAAGAAGACACAGGAAGAGTTTGGGAAATCAAACTAAATCTCAGAAGAAAATAAAATAAATGTGGAGCATTCAGAAGTTATTAGAATAGAGACTAAGATTGAGTACATAGTTTTGCTGGTGTAGAGTCATCCTGATGGGAACCATTGAGGTAGCTATCTTAAACAATAAATTCAACATTCTGGAAGCTCACATTTCAGCACCTAGAAAAAGAAAAGCTAAGCTTGATCAAGGTGGGGTTGTTAGAATAATTAATTTAGTGAAAGACAAAATACTTGAGTTTAGACATCAGAGAGACCTCAGCTTACATCTCAGCTTTGAAACTTACTAGCTATATGGCCTTATGTAAGTTATCTCTCTAAGCTTTGGTTTCTTCATTTGTAAATTGGGATGATAATGATATTGACCACTGAGAGCTGTTGTGAGGGACTGATGAGATAATACACATAAGTTCTTAGAAGAATTGCTGGCATACAAGAAGTGCTCAATAAACACAATGATATAAGAAAGAATACTCACCAAAATTTTAACAGTAATTGTCTCTTGGTGGTGAGATTTGAGGAGTTCTTTATTTTCTTTTTTAATTGTTTTGCCCCTTGAATGGACTTTTTCAATAATCTTATTTTCAAATAGTTTAAGACTCACAAGAAGTTGCACAAATAGTACAGAGTTCCTGGGTACCCTTCAACCAGTCTTTACCAATGTTAATAACTTATAAAACCATAATATGCTGTCAAAACCAGGAAATTAACATTACTAAAATACTATTAACTGAGGTAGAGACTTTCATCAAAGTTCACCAGTTTTTCTATGTACTTTTTTTTGCATATAGTTCTATAAAATTTTATCACATTGCAGATTTAAGTGATCATCACCACAGTCAGAGTACAAAACTGTTCATTATTTTTATGAGTAGCAGCTTTTCTTTTAAAGAAAAATATAAAATTATAATTATAAAGTTATGTTTACCTCTCCTTTAAAAAATTCCTACCAAAACTTATGGGATACAGCAAAAGCATTTCGAAGAGGGAAGCTTATAGCCAAAAATGCCTACATTAAGAAAAAAGAAAGATCTCAAATAAACAACCTAGCATTACACTTCAAGGAACTAGGAAAAGGACAAAGTCCAAAGTTAGTAGAAGGAAGGAAATAATAAAGATTAGAGCAAAAATAAAGGAAATAGAAAAGAGGAAAACAATAGAAAAGATTATGAAAACTTAGACTTGATTCATTGAAAATATAAACAAAATTAACAACCTCTTAGCTAGACTAACCAAGAAAAAGAGAGGACTCAAATAAATAAAATCAGAAATGAAAGAGAAGACATTACAACTTATACTACAGAAATACATAAGGATCATAAGAGATTACTATGAACAATTATACACCAATAAACTGAACAATCCAAAAGAAATGGATAAATTCCTAGAAATATACAACCTACCAAGATTGAATCATAAAGAAATAGAAATTCTGAACATGCCAATAATGACTAAAAAGACTGAAACAGTAATCAAAAACCTCCCAATAAAGAAAAGCTCAGAACCAGATGGTTTCACTAGTGAATTCTACCAAACCTCTAAAGAAGAATTAATGATCATCCTTCTCAAACTCTTCCAAAAATTTGAAGAGACGGACTTCCCTGGTGGCTCAGAGGTTAAGAATCTGCCTGCCAATGCAAGGAACACAGGTTTGAGCCCTGGTCCGGGAAGATCCCACATGCCGCAGAGCAACTAAGCCTGCGTGCCACAACTACTGAGCCTGCGCTCTAGAGCATGCGAGCCACAACTACTGAGCCCATGTGCCACAACTACTGAAGCCCGTGTGCCTAGAGCCTGTGTTCTGCAACAAGAGAAGCCACCTTAATGAGAAGCCTGTGCGCCACAACGAAGAGCAGCCCCCACTCGCCGCAACTAGAGAAAGCCCACATGCAGCAATGAAGACGCAATGCAGCCAAAAATAAACAAAATTTTAAAAAATTTTTGAAGAGGAGGGAACACCTTCAAACATATTACATGAGGCCAGCAGTACCCTGATACTAAAACCAGATAAGAACGCCATGAGAAAAGAATACTACAGGCTAATGTCCCTAATGAATATACATGCAAAAATTCTCAACAAAATATTAGCAAACCAAATTCAATGACACATTAAAAGAATCATGCACAATGATCAAGTAAGATTTATTCCTGGCATACAAGAATGGCTCAACATACACAAATCAATAAATGTGATACATCACATTAATAGAATGAAAGATTAAAATCTTACGATCCTCTCAACAGATGCAGACAAAACATATGACAAAATTCAACATCCTTTCATGATACAAACACTCAATAGAAGGTGAGAAAACAAAATAACAGAAAATTTCCAAAAGGTAGAACAAAAATGACAAGGAGTTAGAAAATACAAAATATTCGTGTCTTATAGAATCAATTCAGGAAATCTAATATCCAACTAAATTAATCCTGGGTCCTGAAATAGAAAGAAGAGAAAGTGAAGGAGAGGAAATTATCAAATGAATGCCATAGGAGAATTTTCCAGGCCTGAAAAATATGAGTCTCAGATTAAAAGTACTCACAAAAGGTCCAACATAATGAGTGTTAATAGGCCCTAAATCAGGGCACAGCACTGAAACTTCAGAACATCTTGGAAAAGAAAATTTTCTAAAATGAAACTCATGAAAGATTCACATAGGAAGCGTAAGGGGACTTACATTCAAAGGAATAAGAATCAAAATGGCATGGGACTCTTTTCCTCAAAACATTTTGTTTTGAAAATATTAAACTTACAGACTAGAGGAAAGACAGGTAGAAGGAATTCCCATGAACCATTCACCTAGATTCAACAACTGCTAGCATTCTGCTAAATTTGCTTAATTTCAATAGGTAAGTAGGTAGGTGTAAAATTAGATAGGTTGGTGGATACAACCCAGGAAAATGAAAAAGAAAATTGCATCATGAGACCTGTACAGCAGGATAAGGGAGTAACCAGTCCAGATAGGAGGAAGAGAGCAAAGGATCTTAAAGGAGGGAAATCTTCAGTAAAGGGGGTCTTATGAGAGATGGGTTAATATGATGGAATGTTTGAGAGAGGAGAAAAGGACAGGTGGGAAGTATATTTGATGGAGCAACTTGGAAAAAATTAAATACTATTTGCATTATTGTAATGATATAATCACTAATACCATTTGATAAAATATAGTGACATAGGGGCTTCCCTGGTGGCACAGTGGTTAAGAATCCACCTGCCAATGCAGGGGACACAGGTTCAAGCCCTGGTCTGGGAAGACCCCACATGCCGCAGAGCAACTAAGCCCATGCGCCACAACTACTGAGCCTGCACCCTGGAACCTGTAAGCCACAACTACTGAGCCCACGTGCCACAACTACTGAAGCCCGTGTGCCTAGAGCCCATGCTCTGGAACAAGAGAAGCCACCGCAATGAGAAACCCACGCACCGCAATGAAGAGTAGCCCCCACTCGCAGCAACTAGAGAAAACCCACGCACAGCAATGAAGACCCAACACAGCCAAAAATAAATAAATAAAGTTTAAAAAATAGTGACATAACTATATTGAAAGGATGACGAAAATGATGTAAAATATATGAGAAAGCTAAATCATTATCTACCACCACAAAAAAATCATTAGTTATTAAATTTTTTAAGTCAGTAAGTAGCAGAGTGAGCATATTGTCTAGAAACATGGAAGTAAATAACAGAAAAAAGAGCTGAAAATGTTTGCTTCCAAAATGTGAAACCCAGGAGGGCATAAGAAAGGGGGAAGGGACTGAGGATTTTTGTCATAAGTCCCTTAACTTTTTAAACTATGCAAATAAATTACTTTTATTTAAAAAAATATAACACGTGACTTCTGCTTCTTGGAAGATGGAATAAATATATTTCCCCTTATTCCCTACACTAATTACAACCAAAAATCCTGGAAAGCACATTTAAAACAAACGTAGGAAGATTCTTGGAGGTGGAGAGAAGAAGGTAGACTAGCTAGGGACCTTAGGAGCTGAGGAACAACACAATGGTGAGTTCCTTGAGTTTTCTTTTGCTTCATGTATCTCAGACTTGGAGATGAAGAAGCTGGCAACCCAGAAACATAAATAAGTGTAGACAAAAAGAAAGCACAAACTGAAGTCTGCTTTCATTAGCCCAAGAAACAGGAAAGCCTAGCAAGACAGAAAACATTTAGTCAATTACCACTCTACTCCAGTCAAACACCACAGAAAAAACTGTAGCCCCTCCCCTACCTCTGCCAGCAAAGGCTGAGTGAGAAGCCTAGACTTCTTATAAGGCTGTAAGGTGCTGCCCCCAAACCTCCTCTCTGTTGGCACCAAAGAAGACCATGTAGGAAGTTGGGATTTCATCCCTGCTCAGTGGTAATGTGGTCTCCATTAGTGGGGATCACCTGGAAAGCCTGGACTTCCACACATTCTCAGCAGTAATAAGGTGTCCCTCTCCTTCCCAATGGGGTGGTGTTAGAGGAAGCCTAGAGGAGAGGCAGTGGTAAAGGTAAGATGGGGAGCAGTAGCAAGGCACCCCTACTCTTCCCATCCAGGGAGTTATCAGTGGAGGCCTAGTGGGGAGGTAGAAATCCCACCCCTGCCCAGCAAAAGTGAAGATCCCTCCCTTGGGTGTCAACAGAAGTTAAGTAGGAAACATATACTTCTACTCCCACTTGGAAATAATGAGTTGGCACCCCTCTTCTCCTGCCAGATCAGTGTCAATAAGGGTTGGCTAAAACAGGTTTAAAAAAGTTTCAGAGTTTCACAATATAATAGCCAAAATGTCCAAATTTTAATAGAAAATTACTTGCCATACCAGGAACCAGGAACACCTGTAACTGAATGAGAAAAGACAATTACTAGGTAGTAACACCAAGATGGCACAGATGTTAGAATTATCTGACAAGTATTTTAAGCAGTCATCACAATCATGCTTCATTGGGCAATTAGAGATTTGTGGGGAAAGAGATTTTCCCCCTAATAGAGATTTGGGGAAAAAATTAAAAAGCTCAAAAAATAAATAGAAAATATAAGGCTTCCCTGGTGGCACAGTGGTTGAGAATCCACCTGCCAATGCAGGGGACACGGGTTTGAGCCCTGGTCTGGGAAGATCCCACATGCCGTGGAGCAACTAAGCCTGTGTGCCACAACTACTGAGCCTGTGCTCTAGAGCCCATGAGCCACAACTACTGAGCCTGCATGCTGCAACTACTGAAGCCCACGCACCTAGAGCCCATGCTCCGTAGCAAGAGAAGCCACCGCAATGAGAAGCCTGTGCATCACAACAAAGAGTAGACCCCGCTCTCCACAACTAGAGAAAGCCCACATGCAGCATCCAAGACCCAACACAGCCATAAATAAATAAATAAATAAATAAATAAATAAATTTTTAAAAAGAAAATATAAAGAACAAAATATAAATTTTAGAACTAAAAATATAAAATAACCAAAATATAAAACTCAAGTGATGGTTCCAACAGCAGAATAGAGGGGCTAGAGGAAAGAATCAGTGAACTAAAAGTTGGAACAATAGAAATTATCCTATCTGCACCAATAGTGAGAAAATAGACTAAAAAATAATAAACAAAGCTCCATGGACCTGTGGGACTATCACAAAATATCAAATATTTGTGTCACTGGAGTCCTTGAAAGAGAGGAGAGAGAGGGTGGGGTTGAAAAAATATTCAAAGAAAAATGGCTGAAAACTTCCCAAATGTCATAAAACATATAAACCTACAGATTCAAGAAACTAAGTGAATCCCCAAAAGGGTAAATTTAAAGAAATTCACATTTCACATCATAATCAAACTTAGTCAAAGAAAAAATATTGAAAGCAGTGAAAGAGAAATGTTCCTTACCTATAGGGGAAAAACAATTTGAATGATAGCAGACTTTTCATCAGAAACAGTGAATGCCAAAATAAAGTGGCACAACATTTTTCAAATGCTGAAACATAAAACTGTCAACCCAGAATTCTGTATCCAGCAAAAATATGCTTCAGGAATGAAGGGAAAATCAAGACATTCTCAGATGCAGAAAAACTAAGATAATATATTATCAGCAGACCTACCTATAAAAATGGCTAAAGGGGGCTTCCCTGATGGCACAGTGGTTAAGAATCTGCCTGCCAATGCAGGGGACATGGGTTTGAGCCCTGCTCAGGGAAGATCCTACATGCCACAGATCAATGAAGCCTGTGCGCCACAACTACTGAGCTGCGTGCTACAACTACTGAAGTACATGTGCCTAGAGCCCGTGCTCCACAACAAGAGAAGCCACCACAATGAGAAGCCCATGCACCACAACAAAGAGTAGCCCCCGCTCGCCACAACTAGAGAAAGCCTGTGTGCAGCAATGAAGACCCAATGCAGCCAAAAATAAATAAATTTATTTAAAAAAACGGCTAAAGAAAGTCCTCTAAACAGAAAGGAAATGATAAAAGAAGGAACCTTGGAACATCATAAAGGAATAAAGAACACAGTAACCAAAAGTATTGGCATATACAATAGACATTCCTTCTCTTGAGTCTTCTGAACTGTGTTTTATGGTTGAAGCAAAAATTATAACATGCAGTTCTAAACATATTTAGAGGAAATGTGTTTTTTTGGGGTTTTTTTGCGGTACGCGGGCCTCTCACTGCTGTGGCCTCTCCTGTTACGGTGCACAGGCTCCGGACGCACAGGCTCAGTGGCCATGGCTCACGGGCCCAGCCGCTCTGTGGCACGTGGGATCTTCCCGGACCGGGGCACGAACCCATGTCCCCTGCATCGGCAGGCGGACTCTCAACCACTGCGCCTCCAGGGAAGCCCAGAGGAAATGTTTTAAATAATTATATTACAAATGGGGAGGGCAAAGGGACATAAAGCGTGATAAGGTTTCTATACTTCATTCAAACTGGTAAAATAATGACACCAAGTAAACTGTGATAAGTAATGTATATATATGTAAAATGTAATACCAAGAGCAATTACTAAACATGCTATACAATGAGATATACTCAAAAATGTTATAGATAAATCAAAATGGAATTCTAAAAAATCTTCACATAACCCACAGAAAAGCAAATTAATTAATTACTTAAACATAGAAATAAAAAAAAACAGAACAGAAAACAAAAGGTAATATGGCAGACTAATACCCTAACATATCAATAGCACATCAAGTTTAAATGGTCTAAATACACCAGTTAAAAGACAGAGATGAGCAGAGTGGATGTAAAAACATGACTCAACTTTATGCTGTCTACAAGAAACTCACTTCAAATATAATGATATATACAGGTTGAAAGTAAAAGGAGAAAAAAAGATATATCATGCAAACATTAATCAAAGGAGACTAGGAATAGTTATACTAATATCAGATAAAGTAAACTTCAGAGTAAAGAAAATTACCAGAGACAGAGAGAGGCATTACATAATGACAAAAGGATTAATCCACCAGAAATACATAGCAATACCAAATGTGTATTCACCAAACAACAGGGTTGAAAAACATGAAGCAAAAACTGATAGAACCTGTTTTAAACTTGTACAGACAGAACTCTTTCTCTAGAGAAATAGACAAATCTCAATTATAGTAGCAAACTTCAACAGCCTACTCTCAACAATTGATAGAAAAACTAGACAGAAAATCTGCAAGGATGTAGAACTGAACAGCACAACCAGCTAACAGGATCTAATGTAATATACAGAGCACTTCACCCAATAACAGCAGATACACATACTTTTCAAGTGCCCATGGAGCATATAACAAGATAGGTCATATGATGGGCCATAAAACAAGCCTCAACAAATTTAAAAGAATCTAAATCATACCAAGGGACTCAAACAAGAAATCAACAATAGAAAAATAACAAGAAAAATTTTAAACACTTGTAAACTAAATAACACACTCCTAAATAATCCATGAGTCAAAGAGGAAATCTCAGGGGATATTCGAAAATACTTTAAAATAAATGAAAACGAAAACAGAACATATTCAAATTTGTGGAATATAGCTAAAGCAGTGCTTACAGGAAAATTTATAGCACTAAAATGCACACATTACAAAAGAGAAAAAGTCTCAAACCAATAATCTAAGCTCCTGGCTCGAGCATCTAGAAAAAGAGAAAGAAAATAAAATCAAAGCAATCAGAAGGAAGGAAATAATAAAGAACAGAAGTCAATGAAATTGAAAACAGAGACACAATGGAGAAAATCAACTAAACAAAGAGCTGGTTCTTTGGAAAGACAAATAAAGTTGACAAACTTCTAGAAAAACTGACAAAGAAAAAAGAGAAAACACAAATTAGCAATATAAGGAATCAAACAAGAGATATCACTGCAAACCTTGCAGACATAAGGGAACACTACAAACAACTCTATACACATAAATTCAACAACATAGGCAATATGGGCTGATTCTTCAAAAAATACAACTGCCACACAACTTCACCCAATATTAAATAAATTGAATAGCACTATAACAAAATTGAATTAGTAATTTCAAAACTCCCCCACAACAAATCTCTAAGCCCATATAGTTTCACTGAATAATTATACCGAACATTTAAATAAGAATTAACACCAATCTCATACAATTTCTTCCAGATAATAGAAGATAATATAATTCTTCCAATTGTAAAATCAATATAATTAATTTTCTAAATCTAGTATTACCCTGATACCAAAACCAGACAAGGACAGTACAAAAAACTGTACAGACCAATTTTCATCATGAATACAGATGCAAAAACCCCTAACAAAATATTAGGAAAAATAATTCAACAACACATTAAAATAATTCTACTCCATGATCAACTACAGTTTATACCAGGATGCAAGGCTAGTACAGTATTAGAAAAATCCATCAATGTAATATTAACAAGCTAAAGAAGAAAAATCACATGATCATATCAATTGATTCAGAAAAAGCATTTGACAAAATTCAACACACATCATGATAAAAAAAAATTCTCAGAAAAATAGGAATGGAGACAAACTTTTCTCAACTTGATCTAGAGCATCTACATTAAAATCTATAGCTAACATCACACTTCACAGTGAAAGACTAAATTGTATCCCCCTAAGATCAAGAACAAGGCAGGGACTTTATCAAACTCTATCAAAATTTAAAACTTTTGCTCTGCAAAAGACCCTATTAAGAAGATGAAAAGACTAGCTACAGAGTGGAAGAAAATATTTGCAGAGTAAAATATCCAACAAAGAACTTACATCTAGAATATATTAAGAACTATTAAAAACTCAAAAGTAAAAAAAAAATCAATTAGAAAATGGGCTGAAGACATGAAGACAAACTTAACCTAAGAGGATGTACAGATGGCAAATAAGCACATGGAAAGGTGTTCAACATAATTAGCCATTAGAGAACTGCAAATTAAAACTACAATGAGATATTACTACACAACTGTCAGAATGGCTAAGATAAAAAATAGTGACCCCAATGCTGGTGAGGATGCAGAGAAACTGGATTGCTTATATGTTGCTGGTGAGAATGCAAAATGGTACAGCCATTGTGGAAAAGAGCACTTCCCAATTCATGCTATTGTCATACAACCCAGAAATTGCACTCCTGGGCACTTTTTCCAGAGGAATGAAGTCTTAGGTTCACACAAAAAACTGTACACAAATATTTATAGTAGCCTTATTCATAATAGACAAAAACTAGAAACAATCCAGGTGTCCTTTAACGAGTGAATGGTTAAACAAACTGTGATATATCCATATCATAAAATACTACTCAGCAATAAAAAGGCTTAAACTATTGATACATGCAGCAACCTAGATGAATCTCCAGGGAATTATGCTGAGTGAAAAGAAAAAAAATCAGTCTGAAAACCTTACATACTATATATTATACCAGTTATTTAAGATTCTTGAAATGACAAAATTTTAGAAATGGGGAACAGATTAGCGGTTGCCAGAGGTTAAGAAGTAGGTGGAGGCACAAGGGGTCCTTGTGGTGACGGAAATGTTCTGTATCTTGACTGTATCAATGTCAAAATCCTGGTTTTGGTTGTGCACTATAGTTCTGCAAGATGTTACCATTGGAGGAAACTGGATAAAGGTTACATGGGATCTCTCTGTATTATTTCTTACAACTTTCATGTACATTTATCTCAAAAATGAATTTTAATTATAATAGTAACTATTGGTCTAAATTAAGAAAAACTGAAGCAGTTATTAACTCCAGGATAAACAAAAAGTTATACACAGAAAGACATAATCGTCATAGTATGCTATTTGGCTCAGCAGTGAAACCACATTTACATAGTTATCATAAGGCAAAATACTGATTTGAACTGAATCAGTATTTCAGCTGAATACTGATTTGAACAAAGATGATGATTTAATTATAGTGAGAGTATATAGGGAAGAGAAGATGAGCAGGGAGTGAAGTAAAGTGCTAAATCTTTATAATCCATAATAGAATGTCAGTAGATGTTGTCTGAAGTCCATATACCAAGAAATAGCAGGAAAAGCCTATTTACAAAAATAGAAATACCACAAGGAATAGTCAAGAGGGTATTAGTCTTCTAGCAGGTTGGATGTGAAGGGAGGGAAGGAATGGACAGGGGCCTGCTATCTGGAAAGCCTTTTGGTACTATTTTATGTTTTACCATTGTGCATGTATTACTCTGATAAAATTGGGTAACATTTTTAAGGAAACTTGATAAAATTTTTAAGAAAGGGGAAGCATTCCTGATGGGAGCAGTGTGGCTTCCACTCCTTGTTCTGTATTAACTGCTTTCACTGTCAGCAGCGACCTCCTAAATAACAAAGCCAGTGTCCCCTTCTCTAGCATCAGCTTGCTAGACCTCTCTGCAGCATTTGGCATTGTTGATTATTGACTCCTCCCCTGACTGTCATGACACTATATCTCTCCTCACTCTCCTGTCCTTTCCATTCCCACTGCTGCAATGCTAGTTCAGATCTCTACTAACTCTCACCTGAACCAATGCAATGGCCTCCACCCTCCTACCCACCTCCAGGGTGCTGTCAAATAAATTTTTCTTATGAAGCAGCTCTCATCCTGTGAATGCTCTGCTACAGCAGTTGGCTACCTGGGGCCCACAGTCCAAGTCCAGACCTCCACCTGTTTTGGTAACTAAAGTCTTATTGGAACACAGCCATGCCCTTTCATTTACCTGTTCTCTATGGCTGCTTTGGAGCTACAACAGATTTGAGTAGTCAGTTATTACAGACGTCTTCCAGCTTGCAAAGCCGGTCGTATTTACTGTCTGGTCCTTTACAGAAAAAGCTTGTGGATCCCTCCTCTACTGCAAGACAAGTATGGATCTTGTTGCTCAGAAGTCCCTTTGTTTGTTCCTAAACTCCTCTTTCATGTGACCCACAGTAGTTATTTCAAAACTTCTCCAATATCTTCTAAACCTCCTACCCTAATATCTCTTCCTTCAATCACAGAGAAAATAGAGGTCAGTTAATAAGAATGTTTCAACTACATTCCCAAAGCCCCATCCCTGCTAATATGTATTCGCTCTTGTACATACTCAATCTTTCTGGAATGTAAGTTCCACAGGGGCAGGAATTTTTGTACTACTTCTTTAAACTGTTACACTTCAGCACCTAGAACAGTGTCTAATAGGGTGTAAAAGCTCCATGAATCTTGGTTAAATGAAATTATTTTCAATTTCAGTAGAATAGGCACCGCTCTTCCTACCTCAAGGCTCTGGATCTCCTCTGTTCCCACCTCTCCAGGGACCTCAGCTCATCGACATATCCTTTTCTTTCCTACATTTTCAACACCCTCTCCCTCTAGCATACAATGTGCTCATGTCTCTCCTGGCATGCCTACATATATAAATAACCAACTACCACTCAACTGCTCACCTCCCATTCACGACCAAATTTCTTGAAAGAATTGTCTACACAGTTTCCACTTCCTCTCCTCCGATAAATTCTTGACCCACTACATTCTGGCTTTAGCCCTCACCACATCACTGAACAGGCTTCAGTTAAAGTTAGCAATCCCTTCTATGATGTAAAGTCCTACAGAAAGTTCACACTCTTTATCTCACTCTGTAGCGTTTAACACAGTTCTCTGCCAACTTCCCTCCCCTTCCCCTCCCCCACATATCTGCCTATTCTTTATATTGCTCCTCTGGAGTTTTGTCTTTGGCTTTTTCCTGTACTCTGCATACTTCCTCTGCATGTAAACTCTACACTCACTCTAATGGACAATTACTCTATATATCAAAGGTGGAAAGCTGGCTGCTTGAAGCTTGATATGGTCTGCAGATAGGTTTTGTTTGGCTGCCTTACCAGATTCTTTTAAAATATGAACGCCTTTGGGCAAGGCCTATGCACATCTTTTCTCTTAACCCCATATGAGCCCCAGCCAGAATCATCCATTTATGTTGCCTGCTTGGATCCTGTAGACATTTGGATTCCTGATACTGTGACTCTCAAAACTATATCTGCAGCCCAAATTACATTTCTGTTCTCCAAACAATATAGTCAACTTTTGGCCATTATTTCCATCTGTATATCTGACAGGTCCCTCACACTCAACATGGGTAAAACAAAGCTTATAAATTCTCCCTCAAATCTTCTCATCCACTTGAGTTCCTCTTCTGAGTGAATAGCACTCCCTGACACCCAAGCTCATCCTTGCACTCTATCATCCACCTTATCACTTGCATTCCTTTGGTTAGCAAGTTCATCAATGCTACCCCCTAAATATCTCTCAAATGTATGCCCCCTTCTTCTTCCCCACTGTTGTATTTGTAACTCAGGGTCACATCAGCTCCACATGGATGATTGTAATAGCCTCTATAAGGCTTTTCATGATGAGGTCCCTATTGAGCCCTCCAGTGTTCTCTCTCTACCACTCAGTTCACACCCCACGTTCAAGCCCAGCCCTCCTGGAAACTCTCCAGGTTCTCCACACCTCGGTGACTTTGCATGTCCTCTGTGCTTGAAATATCCTTCCATTTTCTCTCCTTGAAACACCCTTCTTATATGCCACAGCTCAGGAAAACCCATCCTCTCATATTTCAACTCAGACATTACCACCTCTAAAATGTCTCTCCTGACACCTCACATCCTGTCTAGGACAGGTGCCCTCAGCACTTCTCACCCACTGCCCCCATTAATTTCCTTGTGGGCAGAAAAGGTATTTATCACTGTACTCTACATGCCTTTTTTTTCTCTTTGTTATTCCACACGCCTTTTAAAGTGCCTGGCACACAATAGAGCATCAATAAGATTTTTTAAGTAAATGATTCTCTGAGTAAGTCTATCTCCATTAGATTGGTGCCCAAGAGTCTTTGCAATTCAATTCCATATGTCCATTTTCATCTGTATCTCACACTATACCCCTACATATATATTTAATGCTCCAAACAATGTAAACAGTCAAGAATATCACATTATACGTTTTGACTAGGGAGAAAGTCTGTAAAACCCAACCCTTATTATTCATAAATTGAGATAAATTGCCACTATGACTGTTGAATAAGTAACCAAATTGGTCTGCTTCATTCCCTGAAGCCCTTGTGCTGGTTTCCCACATCTATCATTGTTCATGGTTTCTTCAATATCTCTTCTTATAATAAGTCTATCCCTCATATACCAGATTATATACTGTCTTCCTTAAACCTGACCAGCTCAGCATAGCCAGAAATAGAAGTGACTTCTCCTTCCCCTGAGCATCTCTACACCTTGGAGTCTCTGATAACTATCCAATTTTGCCTTGCTTCGTAGTTATTTGTGTGCATAGCTTTTATTCACTTCCTGACTATAATCTCCCACAAAGCAGAGACCATGTCTTTTTTGACCTTTGAATGCCCTATGGCATCTTGAATGTAGCAGGGACTCAATGAATATTTTTAAATACATATTAAACAAAATCAGATCACAGGAGCATTTCACCTAATTACAAATGCACTTGACATTTGATTATCATCCCCAAAGCCAACTGCTTTGTGAATTTGAAAAAATAAAACTCATCCATGGTAACTATTAAGTATTAATTTTCACAGTGGCTTCCTATTTACAAATGTTAACATAGGGGAAAACATTTTCAAAGTCACTGAGAGGAATAGACACTTTGGTTTACATTTCTAAAACCAAAGCTACAGAATCCATTTCCATATGGTCTGCTTGGACAGCAAAGGGATGGCCTCAGCTTCCAACTGAAACTATATTGGCAACTCAGAGGTATCTCTTCAAACCCTGAGTAGGTCCCCTGGAGCCTTCCTTAGATAAAGAGCTGTAAATTTGCCATTGCATAACCCAGTCACGGAAAGCACGAAGGAGCTCACGTTTTCCTTTCCTTCATAGTAGACATTTAATTATATGATAATTACTTACAGCTTGCTGCTCAGCTTCTACTTGTATGAAATGTAAATTACACTTCACTCAAAAGTGCAAGACGAGCATTTAAAATACTTTACTAGATAGATTTAAAGAATTTTCTGACATTTTTTTCCCAGGCCAAGAATTAGAAAGGTGATATACCTTTAAAGGAAACTTTCATTTGGATACCAAGAAAGTTGAGTTCTTAACGAGTACCTGAAAGAGAGGAAAAACTTCCAAGGGGAAAAAAATGTATATTGGGTTTTGAACAAGCTCAGTGGCCTCAGTAAAGCCAAAGCCTCATCTCTGAGAGTAAGTCAGCCACTCTATTAACTGTGCTTACTGGTAGATTCATTAACTGAGTTTTACTGGCAAGGCTGAGGGAAAGAAAAGTGATGGCAATGATAAAATAATACGATTTGAATGACTACTTTTGGAAATGAATGTCAAATGTGTCTTATTATTCTTCTAGCATTATTTTCACCTGACATTAGAATTATTAAGTCCTAACAGAGGTCAAGTGATTGGGAAAATCATTATTATTTCCACTGCTACATTATGCATGTAAGTAGAAAACCTAGTCTGAGCAATACAAAGCCACAGCTGACTCAAAGAATCATGAACCGGGCTTCCCTTGTGGCGCAGTGGTTGGGAGTCTGCCTGCTGATACGGGGGACGCAGGTTCATGCCCCGGTCTGGGAGGATCCCGCATGCTGCGGGGCGGCTGGGCCCATGAGCCATGGCCGGTGGGCCTGCATGTCCGGAGCCTGTGCTCCGCGGCGGGAGAGGCCGCGACGGTGAGAGGCTCACGTTCAGAGAATAAAAAAAAAAAAAAAGAATCAGGAACCATTCTCCTTAAACCTTTCAAGGCTTTGCCATTGTTTATTGCCAGCTCAAAATTTAAGAGGGTTCAAGATTACTCTCCATGGGGCTTCCCTTCCCTGGTGGCGCAGTGGTTGAGAGTCTACCTCCCAATACAGGGGACACGGGCTCGAGCCCTGGTCTGGGAGGATGCCACATGCCGCGGAGCAACTAGGCCTGTGAGCCACAACTACTGAGCCTGCGCGTCTGGAGCCTGTGCTCCGCAACAAGAGAGGCTGCGACAGTGAGAGGCCCGCGCACCGCAATGAAGAGTGGCCCTCGCTTGCCACAACTAGAGAAAGCCCTCACACAGAAACGAAGACCCAACACAGCAAAAATTAATTAATTAATAAACTCCTACCCCCAACCTCTTCTTAACCAAAAAGAAAAAGAATTAAAAAAAAAAAAAAGATTACTCTCCATGATATTTGTCTCCGGTTTCTCATCCAGGGTCTTGAGAGAAAAGTTCAAAGAAATTAGGAAATGAACAATAGCCAGAAAAGCAGAGAGGTAACAAATTTTTTAAGTTGGAAATAAATATATAGAAATTTAAAGCAAATTATTTACCACTGTTTGATCAAGAAATCACTAGGAATTCAAGGTCAACTACTACTACTACTAATAAAAGACCTTATACTTGTAGAGGATTTTATTATTTTCAAAGCATTTTCACACAAAATCATAGCACGTTAGAACTGTAGGGAACATTAAAAATCATGCAGTGTAACCCTCTCTCTCTAATATATTCATTCTTATTTTATTTTTATAAACTTTTTTTTTTTTTTTTTGCGGTACGTGGGCCTCTCACTGTTGTGGCCTCTCCCGTTGCGGAACACAGGCTCAGGATGCACAGGCTCAGTGGCCATGGCTCACGGGCCCAGCCACTCCGCGGCATGTGGGATCTTCCCGGACTGGGGCACGAACCCGTGTCCCCTGCATCGGCAGGCGGACTCTCAACCACTGAGCCACCAGGGAAGCCCTATTTTTATAAACTTTTAATTAAAGTATAACACACACAATAAAGGTAAATCCTAATTGTACTGATTAAGTTTTATAAACAGCACACATGTTACCACCGCCTAGATCAGGACTCAGAACATTAATCAGCATCCCAAACATCTCTCTAACGTCCCTCCTGGTCTACCATTATTCTGATTTCTCTATCATCATTGATTAATTTTGCCTGCATATGAACTTGATATAAATGGACTCTCCTTTGCATCTAGCTTCTTTCTCATCCTCATATCTGTGAGATTAATTCAGTTATTTGATGTAGTAGTAGTTTTTTTTAACATCTTTACTGGAGTATAATTGCTTTACAATGGTGTGCTAGTTTCTGCTTCATAACAAAGTGAATCAGCTATACATATACATATATCCCCATATCTCTTCCCTCTTGTGTCTCCCTCTCTCCCACCCTCCTGACCCCACCCCTCTAGGTGGTCACAAAGCACCGAGCTGATCTCCTTGTGCTATGTGGCTGTTTCCCACTAGCTATTTTACATTTGGTAGTGTAGATATGTCCATGCCACTCTCTCTTAATTGCTCTATGACATTCCATTGTGTGAATATACCACAATTTATCTAGTCCAATGTTGATGAACATTTGGTTTTCTTTCAATTTGGTGCTATTACAAATAATGCCGTTATGAACATTTTGCACATGTCTTGGTGCACACACATATGCATTTCTGTTGGAGAGATGATAGATAGATATAGATAGATAGATAGGAAGAAAGATAGATTTGTAAGGTCACTGGGTACACACACATATGTTCAACTTGAGTAGATGCTGTCAGTTTTCCAAAGTGGTTGTACCAATTTAGATTCCAATCAATAATGTAGGAGAGTTCTAGCAGCTCCCCATCCTTGACAATACTTGGTATTGTTGGTCTTTTTAATGTTAGCTATCCTGATAGATGTGTAGTGGTATCTCATTGTGGTTTTAATTTGCATTTCCCTGATGAGTAACAATGCTTGCTGACCATTTCAATATTCTATTTTGTGAAATATCTGTTTAAGCCTTTATAATTTTTTAATTGGGTTATCTATAGTTTTTAATAGACTTGTAGAGTTGTTTATATATATCCTGAATACAAGCCCTTTGCCTATTATGTATATTGCAAACATTGTCTCCCACACTGGTTTGCCTTTCACTCTCTTAATGGTGTTTCTTAGATGAATAGGAACTTTTTATTTCATAAAGTCCAAGAGAGAGGACTCAAATTACCAATACAAGGAATGAAAAAAAAGATATCACCACAGATACTATATATGTTGAAAAGGATAATATCAACATCTCTATGCCAACTCTTTTGGCATAACAATAGTCAATTCATTGTCGATTTTCACCCTATAAGCTAACACCACTATATAAATGTAAAGAAAGAGTAGAAAATAACCTCTGCATTGTTATTTCAAAACTATGGGGATTTCCCTTCATTTATTCACTTATTCCATTCTTTTACAACTTCTAAACATCAGATATTGGAAGGTGGTGGGGGTAAAACAATGAACAAAAAAGATTAGTCCCTATCCTTATGGAACCCACAAACCAGTGGGAGAAACTAATATTAACAATCACCTTAATAACTCATTACCATTATGGCATGTGCTAAGTAGGATAGCTACAGGGTGCTATGCATGCATAAAATGGGAGTCTAATTAGAGTAAGGGGCCATGGAATACTTACCTAAAAGAGTGACATATAAGCTGAGTCTTGAAGGATGGCTAGGAGTTTGCCAGGTGAGGCAGGGTGGAGGGGCAGGGAGGATGAGAAAGGGGAAATTCAGAAAGGAGAGCCCCTCCCCGCTTCCAATATCCACCCACGCATGCACACGCACCCCCCCACACACACACACACATACACAGCCTACCTAGAGTGGCCTTGTGACCCAGAAGCCTGGGTATTCAACAGCTTCAGGTCAAAGTTAAAAGAATGCTGTGTTCTAAAGCCAAGGCAAAAGGAAGCAAAGAGTTAAACTGCTGTTCTAAAACGGAAGTGTCTCTGAGGTCTGGTACCTCAGATAAAGAGGTACCTAGAGCTTTAAGACAGTGTCCTCAAAACTGGCAGGGCTACTGGAGTTTTATAGATTCTACAAGTAGAGAATATAGGTACCCTGTTTCCTGACAGTGCATAGGGAAGTGACAAGACCTCAGAGGAAAATGGCAAAGTGGTATCCAAGGAAGGCTAGACTGCAGGCCCCTCTAGGGCTCCCAGCCTAGATGGAAACCCCTCTGCCTCAGCTTGAGGCAGAATCAGCAGAGCTGTTAGCCTTGAAGAGACCATCCAGTATGTAGACTGAAGACCTGAGGACTCCCTGTGATTGGTGTCCAAGACACCCAGCACTTAACGTGACCCTGGAGGCCTCAATAGTCACTGACATTGAATTTTCTACCAAATTTGGGCAGGGCTATGTGGTCTCTAAACAGATTAAATCATGTTTAGAGAACAAAAGAAATACAATATTTCTTTCAATCCACATTTTGGGGTAAAATGCTGGGAAGAAGTAGTGGAATCTGGAAAGTCTCAAAGCAGTTTGAGCTGAGCTACAGGTGTCTTTTATAGGATTCCCCTGGCCATAAGTGGGGAAGGAGCAATTAAAGGTGCAGGGCCAGTGCGGACAAATGCTCGATAAATGAAAGAAGGAATGGTCCTGGCCCTTTCAGGGACCCATGCCAATCTCCAGAAAGTCACCCCTTCTATCTGACCTCCATCTCTACCACAGGAGTGATACATAGAAAGAAAGTTGGGCTGCCTTACCTTAATCTATTGCTTCCCAGCAGTGAAAGTAGGCCTCCCAAGTGGCTGCCAAGGTTGTAGGAGCAAAAATGTGCTTCACGCTTAACTGGGAAAGAAGCACCTCCTTGAGTTATGTGTCATTAGCGGATCCTAATGTCATTAGGTACAAGAATCAAAATTTGCACAGAAATCATTGCAGCGAATTGTTTCTTCCCCATGCTGGTATTGATTTCCCAGCACCGTTAGCTGCTTAATGCTACTGCTTTTAATTGATTACTCAAGGGGAGTCCCTCAATAGCAGGATTCTTCAACGGAGATGCTAGGACATTCATTCAATGTGATTCGACCACCCCAATTGACTCTGGAGACCTCTGCCTTTCTATAGCACAATCAGAGCAGTCCCACACAGCTTAATAAATACTGTGGCCCTTTCAAATGCAATACTCAGGCTACAGCCCACTTAAAAAGATGAATCTGTCCAGTTGTGTTTACCTGCTAAAAATCAGTGATCAAGTAATTCGTTTGTAACTACACCCAAATTTGGGTATCTGAGGCTTATGTTAAAACCTCATCTTGTTTCCACCTCTGTCTGTGAAAACTCTAAAATGCCTGAATTCACCCTCGTGCACCTTAGTAAGTAGTTGAGTGACCCTAGCTAGACTCTCCTTTGGTTAACCAGGGGTATTGGAGTGTTCAGTATTTGCTACTGAGGACTGAAGAAGCTGAGAAGTGTTGGAGTGAAAGCATTCTAAGGCAAGGACAGCTCAGGGAGCGCTTCAATACCTACTAATGCACCCAACCCCCAGCGGAGGCTTCTTGTCTTCTGATTCACTTTTCTCTTAAATGTTGGCCTCAGGAAAAAGGCTTTGGTTCATCAAGTCAATCCAACTGACCAAATATAGAGTGCCTTGGTGGGGTTGCTATAAATGTCAACTCACAAATTCAGGTGCACGAGAATTTTTTTCTTATAACTTAGTCTATTTTGAGCTCCCATTCCTCCAGGTAATATAAAACTTAATCTCAGTCCATTCAAGCTATCCCCACAATCTCTGAGGCTGTGGCTAAGACAAGGAGAAAGTATTTGATCTTTAGTTTTCTGCTGTCCACGCTGGAAACCACTGACAGGTACACTGTCATGTATGGCCTTAACTGTCTCTGCACATGTGTTGCAGGGCTATTCAAATTCCACCCAGGCCTCAATTACAGTTGGACTCACATCACTGCCATGCCTCCTTAACCTTGAGTTGAAGTTTTCTCAGGTCTTGAGGACCCTCATGGCCAACCAGGAGACACTTTGTTCTCCCCATACCTCACCTGAGTCCAGGGAATGATAAGGCTGCCTCAAGCCCTGTCCCTGCGATAACACCTGCAGCCAGCTCTACTCCACTGCTCTGGAGCCAGGCCGGGCTCAAGGGAACACTTCAGGCTTGTTGCCTCTAAGTGGGGAGAGGCCAGCAGTCCAATCTGCTCAGTTTTCTCCATCCCTCTCCCCTTTGTCTTCAACTTGGGTCTTGCCCCACAGGGCAGGTTACAGCACGTTTGTTAACAAGGAGTTTTGTTCTAACTCACTCCTCTCACATCCCATGAAATTTTCATCTAGTCTGGGGAGAAAGAAAAACTTGCTCAGATTGACTCTGTATCCTTTCAAATCTAGTACATATGTCATGAAGTGTATGACCTGGGCTCTTTAGGGCTTAGGATTTTGAAGCTCAAAAGTCCTGGTTCCTGAAACTCTAAATAGGCTTTTAAAACTCCAAGGCTGAGAATTAACTTTTTAGTTTTCTGCTTTTCTACTATAATAACCTTTCTCTTAGGTGATGAAATTTCTTTGCTGAATATGGGAAGGGCTAGGTGTAAAGACACACACACACACACACACACACACACACACACACATGTAGGGGATAATCTATTAAAATATTATCCCAACATGCTACTGTATACTTAAGGCCGTGGTAGAAACTAGGGGAGACAAGAAAAGACACAGTCTATGTGCTAAAGAGAATAAAGTTTCATTACAGAGACAATGATTTATATATCTGAGATACTCAAAAGATGCATTGTCACATATAATCCAGGGATAGTTTGAATGATACTCAAAATGCTATAAAGAAGCCAAATAAGAGAGCTATCAAGATGAACCATAGGGGTCAGAGACAGTTCCATGGAAGTGATTGACCTGAAAGGAAGAAGGTAGGAGGAGGTAATAAATGAATAATTTAATCTCGAAAACTTTTCTCCAGGCAAGTGTCATGGCCCTTATATTAGGCTTTTTATGGTGTTTTTTCACTGCTCTCCCACAGGTTTGACAAAAAAAGCCTATTTCTGCCTTTCAAAAACTAATGTGCCCTAGAGCTTAATTCACTTATTATTCAACATGTACTTATTAAACACCTACAGTATGCTGAGCCCCATGCTAGGTACCATTAGGGCTATTTGCATAGAAGGGAATCACCTGGATCTCCTACCAAGAGGGAACCATATAATGGGCAGTGTAGGGCAGAGCAGCGGTTCTCACACTGGAGCATGCCTCAGAGTCACCTGGAGGACTTGGTAAAAGATTGCTAGGCCTCACCTTCAGACTTTCTGATTCAGTAAGCCTTTCACAGTGCCTGAGAATTTGCATTTTCAATGAGATCCCAAGTGATGCTGATGCAGATGGTCTGGTAGAAATGACTGGCATGATGGTTAAGAACCCAGAGGACTTATAGTCAACCAGAACTGGGTTTGAATCCCAGCTCTGGCACTTAGGGGCTGTGCAACTCTGAGTACGTTATTTAGCTGTTCTGAGCCTCAAGTTTTTTTATCTGCAACACTTGATTCAACAAGATTCAGCAAACAGATTTTGAGATCTGTGTCTTAAGGTACAGGAGAAATAGCAGTAAGCAAGATAGACATAGACCCTGTGGGGTGACAACCATTCAACACGATCACAAAATGTACTATGTAATTACTATTGTGATTAGGTCTGTAAAGCAGGAGGGTGGTATGCTATGGAAAACAGGGAAAGCTAATCCAGGCTGAATGGTCAGGGAAGACATCACTGAAGCTGGCTGGTACTTGAACTATAAGTAAAAGAGCCCTTGTCCATTAGTAGGGTCAGTAGGGTAGGGCTGCTACAATTTGTAGCTGCTGGATGGACAAGGTATGATAGGGAGATGGGGCAAAAAGGAGCATGGGTTATAAAAGGGGTGGACGAAGCTGGTGGTAGTGGGTGGGGCTAGAGGGTGTAGCCAGTGGATGAGGGTATGGTGGTGGACATGACAATGGGGAATTGTGGTGGGGTGATGAGGATATTGGGGTGTAAAGCCTGGTGGAAGTGGTGCATGGAAGGCTGTGGACTTGCTCACAGTAAGCAAAGTTGGTGGCTATGCCTTGTAAGTGATGGTGATGAGTAGCATCGTTATGAAGACTAAGGGAGCATTCCTTTAGGTAAATGACTCAGAGAAGGTAGTGACTTTTAAGTTGAGACTGGAAGGTTGAAGAGAGAGGTGAGGTATACTCCAAGCGGAAGCAATTGCACACGCAACAGCTCTGAGACAGTAGGGAGCTGAGGGGCCTATAGAGACTCGGTGCAGCTAGAGGGGCACAAGTAAAAGAGAAAATGGTGGAAGAGGGGGCTAAAGACGTGGGTAGGAGCCAAACCATGAGAGCCTTGTAGAGGTTGGTGAAGAGTCTAGTCTTCTTCCTAAGAGTGATTACAAGCAGTAAGATCAGTTTGACATGTTCAAATGCTCACTCTGGCTATATTGTGGATAACAGGCTGGGGGTGGATGGCTCCAGTCAGGAGTTTGGAGAAGACTGAAATAATCTAGCAACTCAGCACCAAGTCACATTTTTCTACTGACAGTATACAGGTACCTCCATAAGCAGAGCTCTTCCATGTCTTCCTCCCCTGTGATTCCTTGCCTGGTATCCCAGTTGTGGGACTACATCTCCTACACAAAAACCTGTTTCCCAGTCTGAATCTTGATCTGAATCCCTAGTACCCACTACCATAATCCCTTGATAGTTAACCACCAGCTAATCTGGACTCTGCCAATTGCCAGCTACTTGGATGACCATTGTCAACTCCTCACTTCTGCTTAGCCAATAACTGGTTCTTGGTTTGCGTTGTGGATACTTACACTCACATCTTACCTGCTCTTAGACCTCCATGGTATCATTTGATTCTGAACCTACCCTGATTGGATTCCAACTATCATGTACTCAAGCCTATAATAACTAAATTATGAAACACCAAAATTACGTTCTTGTCCCAGTCCCAGCCTTCCCCCGACCCACTAAACCCTCATGAATTCCCAAGTCTTATCTATTCCAATCTGGCCTGTTCCACCACCACTCAAGCTGTGGTTCTACTAGCAGGTATTGTTGAAGTGTTAGCCATTGAAGAATTAACATAGCCTGGGATTCAGACCACATCAGGTCTTGCTGTCTGAGAATTGGATGTGGGCTGTTTGAGATTCTTGGACTCTTGTGATTATACAACTTAAGCCTGGTAAATAAGTCAGAGCTGCTCCTTTACAATACCTCAGCTCCCTAGTCCAGTTCCTGGGAAGTCAGCTTTCATATGTGAATGGATTTTCCTGAGGCCTCTTGGAAGTTTAACAAGGAAATCTCTTATATATCCTAAACTACAGGCATCACTTGGGTGACATCGTGGCATTCACTCTCAGGCATTCGCCTTGGGAAACAAGAAATCTCTCTATCCTGGGTTGCTAGTAGAGCATATTAACTGTATAGGTCAGATATGCATCTCTGAATGTGTGTGTTAAGGCCCAACTGACTGGGTCCATACTCCTCACATTCAAGTCATCAAACTGAAAGTGAAGATGGCGGGGAGGTGGGGGGATGGAGAGGTGAAGCTACTAATGGGTTCAAAGTCCCTCAGTTTTCTGGACTTGCATTAGAGTTCTCTGGGAATGAAATCAGAGGAAGGGAAGGCAGGTGACCATGTGTGATGGTTGCAGACACAGAAAGCAGGTTTTTGGATTCAAGATCCTTCATCTGTAAACCTACTACCTCTTATTATAAACACCAAAATACCTTGGTGGTTGGGGGGTGCAGTGGGGGGGAGAATTCTCCCTCAGAAAGAGTCATCTCACAAGGAATCTGGGAGGTCTCCTGATCAGGGCCCGATGGTGGGTTTGGTGCCAGGGGGCTGGTGGCAAAGGGTTTATAGGTTAGAGCAAAGAATTCCTGGGAGCCGGAAACTCAAGGCTCTAAGAATAGAAGAGTATCTGACAGGCCCAGACCAAAGAGTTGAAGTCAGAGGACGCTAGGAGTCCAAAATAGGTAGTAGAGGTGGCAGGATATCAGAGTACCAGAAAGAGAACCAACCCAACAGGGGCAGACCAAAAAGCAGTCAGTCCCAAAGTCAGGGAGTTTGTAGGACTCAGCAAGCACAGGAAGTTCTTTATTCCTTTAAGCTTATGGGGAGCTCTATGGAACAGGCTTGAAGCTGGATTAGTCACAAAGATGATGCTCACAGGGACTTCCCTGGCAGTCTAGTGGTTAAGGCTCCATGCTTCCAGGGGGCACGGGTTTGATCCCTGGTTGGGGAAATAAGATCCCACATGCGATGTGGCAATAAATAAATTAGTAAGTAAGTAAGTAAGATGCTGCTCACAACCAGTGAGTTTTTCACTGGTTGGCCCCAGGACATAATAAATTCCATAATAAATGGAATTTAGTTTTTAGGTTCTCTCTCTTCTCTTTTGGCACCCTCTCATCCCAGTCATCACTCTCTGTATCCAGCTACACAGATCCCACTTGTCAAGTCTAATCTCATGATGCCCCAGGGCCCAGAAATCCCTGCATCCTGGGTCCCCTTCCATGTTCTCTGCCAGCCAGCCAGAAGAAGGCATAACAGACTACTGAATGTTGCCTAACACATTTTTCCTTTGTATTTTAGTGGAAACTTTTAGCAGTTGTGTCCTTCAGTGATAGCTCCCAAAAGAACAGTTCTAATATTGTGAATTTCTGGCTCTCTGGCATGTCTGGTAGAATTTGGAGGGCTGGCTTGAAACAACACAAATTTATTCTCTTATGGTTCTGGAGGTCAGAAGTCTGAAGTGGGTCTCAATGAGCTAAAGTCACAGTGCAGACAGGGTTTCCAGGTTCCTTCTGGAGGCTCTGAAGGGGAAATCCATTTATTTGCCTTAGTCAGCTTCTAGTAGCTAACTGCCTGTATTTCTTGGCTTTTGGCCCATTCCTCCATCTTCAAAGTACATCACTCCAGTCTCAGCTTCTATCATCACATCACCTTTTCCTCTGCCTCTTGTCTCCTCCTGAGCCCCTTTTATTATGATCCATGTGATTACATTGGAACCACCCAGATAATCCAGAATAATCTTCCCATATCAAGCTCCTTAACTCAATTGCATCTGCAAAGGCCCTTTTGCATATAAGGTTGCATATTCACAGTTTCCAGGGATTAGGATGTGGAAACATTTAGGGTACCATTACTCATCCTACCACAGGGAACATTTCAAATTGTACCATGGTTCAAACTTTTTCTATGTCTGCACATAGTTTATAGATTAGAGATTTTAAAGAAATGTGAAATAACTCAGTGTTACCTTTACTCAATGATCATCATCTTCCAAAGGCTGTATGTGGATGGAAGGAGGTGATTGGGAGGGGGGCGGTGCATATGACAAAAGTTCTGCAATGAGATATTTGAAATTGGCCTCTTACCTGAGTAACTCCACTGCCAATTAGGACAAGCCTCAGCCTTGTGCTTTCATTTGAAGCCTCAATTCATGACAATTCATTTCAGTGCTTCTGCTGCTTTTCCAATACAATTTGTTCTTGAGCTCAAATGGTGCTCTCAGACTGGTTGGAGATTGAAGGCCAGCTTCCTTCAACTCTGGCCTTGATCGAGGAAATAGGAAGTGGACATTTGGAAAATTTATCTGGGAAGGGAGGGAAATTAAAGCTGAAGGGAATCCAATTGTTTTTCACAAATGTCTAAAGAAATTAGAGCAACGGTGACTCAAAATGACATCCTACTTAGTTTACAAGCTCCCACTTGTTCAGCATTCTCTGGTGCAGGAGATAGCCTGTCTGGGGAGTCTGCACAAGCCTCAGAAGCTGAGGGCAAGGACATAGTGGTGAGCAAGATGGGACACTATCCAGGGCCATCACTTCCAAAAGTTTGCATTCTAGGAAGAAATACATATAATAGCTACCAGTGAGTGTGTGCTTCCTATATACTAAGCACTGTGTTAAGCACATTACATGTGTCTTGTCATTTACTTTAACCTTCATAACAACCATGTAAGGTAGTTAATATTACCCCATTTTATAGGTTAGGAACCCAAGGTACAGAGACATTAAGTGACTTGCCTAATGTCAAAAACCTCCTACAAGGCAGAGGTAAAATTTGAGCCCATGTATGTCTGGCTCCAAAGCCCATGCTGTTATCCACTATGCTATTATACCACTCCAAATGGACCCTTGGTTGGGGAATTCTGTGTTAGAGATGTAGAAGCTTATGGTGCCAAATAAGTCATCATACCTGCTCACTAAAACTACTGTCCTCAAGGACTTAACTTCCACCATAGGGGCAGCATCAGGGATGATTTCACCAGATTTTTATGAGTTATAATATTTGGGTAACAGGTGAGATGGAGCATCTGAAGCTTTAAAAACCAATTATGTGATCCGACGCTGGCCAGGGCCAAAGATAACATGGTACATGTATTATCATGCAGGGATAAACCCCCTTCTGGAGAAGAACTGTATCTGAACAGGCTCTTAATTCCAACAAACATCCTACTTGGAATGATCCTCAGTTTTCTCTTCATATACATTTTTAAAAGCCTATCCAGCCACTCCCTACACACCTTATGAATGGAAGAAGCTCTAGGTCTCACGTCCTCCAAGCTAAAGCTTCCATATAGGGACTTCCCTGGTGGCGCAGTGGTTAAGACTCTCTGCTCCCAATGCAGGGGTCCCAGGTTTGATCCCTGGTCTGGGAACTAGATCCCACATGCATGCCACAACTAAGAGTTCACATGATGCAACTAAGAGCCTATGTGCTGCAACTAAGACCCGGCACAACCAAATAAATAAATAAATAAAATTTAAAAATATATTTATTAAAAAAATGCTTCCATATGTCTCAGAGTGGGGGAGTGGGAGGCACAAACTATTGGGTGTAAAATAGGCTCAAGGATGTACAACATGGGGAATATAGCCTACATCTGGTAATAACCGTAAATGGAAAGTAACCCTTAAAAGAGTATAAAAGGGACTTCTCTGGTGGCACAGTGGTTAAGAATCCGCCTGCCAATGCAGGGGACACAGGTTCGACCCCTGGTCTGGGAAGATCCCACATGCTGCGGAGCAGCTAAGCCTGTGCGCCACGGCTACTGAAGGCCACACGCCTAGAGCCCGTGCTCTGCAACAAGAGAAGCCACTGCAATGAGAAGCTTGTGCACTGCAGGAAGAGTAGACCCCGTTCACCACAACTAGAGAAAGCCTGCATGCAGCAATGAAGACCCAACGCAGCCAAAAATAAATAAAATAAAATAAATTTATTTTTAAAAGTATAAAAAATAAAAATTAAATTAAATCAAAAGCTTCTATATGTCATATGTCATATTTTTCCAACCACCCAGACTGGTTCAGAGGTATGAAGGACTTCAAGGGCCTTGGATCTGAGATTTTAAAAAAGAAAAAGAAGGTATGTAGCTACCTAACTCAGAAGAGTTAGAAAAGGTTATACTTTGGAAGACTAATCACAGGAGCCATCTAAGGTTGTGTGGGGCCCTCAGCTTAATGATAGAGGCAGAACACTGTCAAGACTTGCTCACTGGGAGCTGCTCTTATGCCTCAAGCCAGCAGCCACCTCCTTCATTACGTATCATCTCAACTCCAGCAGGTTTGGGTCATTCATTCAACAGATCTTTATTAAGGACCAATTATGTGCCCAGCACTGTGCTAGGCACTGTGGGGGAATACAAAGATGTACAAGACACAATCCTGCTCAAGACACTGTATCTATCTTGCTAGTCAGACTCCCCAGCAAGTACAGGAGCCACAGAAAAGTGCAGAAACAGTGATCAAGTTCACTTAACTCTGGGTCATTTTCGCTTTTGTCCTATTTTTTCCCTGTACCCTTCACTCCACAACTCCTCTGTCCCTGCTCTCATTCCTTGAACCTCAAACTGCCTTTCCTCTCCCCTCCTCAAATAATGACCCATTTTTTGTACTTCAGTATCTTCCTGTTGCTCCATGAAGATTTACCCCAAACTATCTCTGATACTTGATACCTTCACCTATCTGCAGGCATCACACTACCCCAATCTTAACACATACACCACTAACACCACCAACAAAAACGATGCAGCCCCTATTTGGAATTTTGAGATCATGCTAATCAAGGAAGTAGCAACCACTGGGTGACGGCATACCCCAATTCAAATAGCAGGAACTATTTCTAGGTGAGAAGGAACAGCCTGAACTTACAGAACTAAAGTTAGAAAATGCCAGATACGCAAAGTTAAAGTTAGAAAAAGATAACCATGTCACATCTATAAAGTAGTATCAGTTGTACTCAGGAAGACAATTGAGAGTGTTGCAGTCCTGATAACTGCAAAAGAGAGAGAGAAAGAGAATGCAAAATTTATTATGGGAGTAGAGAGTACATCCTCCAGGCTATAGCCACAAAAAGAGCCCCAAGTCCTAATGTTTTAGTTCTAAATGCACAAAGCCTGTTATATCTCCATATTCCCTTAGAGAAAACTGCAGTTAGACTAATTGAATAATCCAGACTTTTGGAAACAATGGTAAGCCAAATGAAAATGCATATACAGCATTTTTCTTTCTGGTATAATGAGTCATTAATAATAAGATACTTAAAATAACACAAGCAGCAAGTGTATGGCTTTGGGGACTGCACTCACTGGAAGTCAAATCCTCCTCCGGGATTTGCATCAAATGTCAAATGAGCTCCCACTGATGTTGAAGGCAGTGGGCTGGCATAGATATCCTCCCGAGGCTCTTGAATTCTACAAAAACACAGAGACTATATTCTAGTTCTTAAGTAGCCAGAACACGATAATTATTAGCAGCCCAGCACAACAAACTTTCCCTGATATCTTTAGAAATGTGGGACTCAGAATAGCTTTGAAATTGGCCCCTTAGTCAAATGATCTCTAGTTGATTAAGAAATGCCTACGCCTTGCATCTGACGTGCCTGAAAAACAAACAGCTTTTCCCTTTCTCATTGGAGCTTTTCTAGTTTTAGAGGAATCAGTCTATAGTTTTCATCCATAATAAGACACCCAAGCCAAGAAGTTCAATGGTAAAAAGCATGGAGTATTTTAGCTCAGCTGGCATGCATATGGCCAAAGTCAATAAAAAAAACACATTGAGCCCCTACTATGAACCCATCCCCATGCCAGCTGCTATAGAGTAGACAGAAAAAGTATTGGCAGAGTGCCTGGACTCAAGTGCTTACCATCTAGTTGGGAGATAAGATTAACATAAAAAACAATTAGCTAAAAGACACAATGTGTTTTCAGTTGGATTGTTCAGAGACTAGGTGCTATGGCATTAAGTAAAGAGGAACATGAATGTGGGCTAGGCTGTTGTCAAGAACTGTGAAGGGTCTGAGATTTTACTCTAATTACAAGCTAGCAAATTCGCCTGCCACACCTTCATGGATACTGGTAGAAAGTATGAGACTCCTGGATTAGAGATGGAGAGTTTATTGCTCATAGCAATAGCAGTAGCAGGCATAGAAGCATTTTTGCATTGTTTCCAAAGTCCCAATTCCCACAGGGCAATGTGAAGAGGGCCAAATGACACCTGCCTATGACGTAGGTTGCATTACAGGAGAAGAACCCTGAGTTTAGGGAACTCGAGCTTATAGAATCTTTTTATAATGGGTAATGGGCAATAAGCATGCCTGCCCTTTGCTCCAGAGGGAGACACTACCTCTCTATTGCAAGGATTCTCCCTCTACAAACATCCTTGAAAAAAATAGTCCAGAACGATGGGCAGGCAGCACCTCACTTGTAAGACATTCAGATACACAAGAGACTCAGTAGTTAGGTGAAGGATTGCGGTGCCATGGATTTGGTAAGAGGTGCAGATCACAGCACAGGTGGCTCATGTAAACCCATGTCCATTACAGAGCACATGTCCTGAAGATGAGGAATATCCTAAAATTGCTAATCAAATCCTAAGAGGTCCCGAGCTGCAAAGGTCTTTGTCCAACATGCTTGTTTTGCAGACATGGAAACTGAGTCCCAGAGAAGTCAAGTGGTCCTAATCCTAACACCATTGTGATGTACAACTAGCACGTGTCCTAGGTCTGATTAGACAGGTATATTCTGTGCCCACTGAACACTGGCCTACTCTTCATAGTAGGATGCTGGTTGAACACCTCATTAGAAATAAAATTAGCACCTGCACCAGGTTTACACTAATGTATTGACATCTACAGCACTCATTAAATGAACCGTAAATCCAATACACTGAAGTCATTTTCCACCGAATCAAGTCCAGCTTCAGTCAAAAGAATTATCATTGTGATATACTTAATGCCTGGCATTTGCAGGGGGTCCCTGACTAGATCATTTTAGACGAAGAGAAAAAAAAATGGTGGAGTCATAAAATAGTGCTGACTAAATAGGTCACATGCAAGCATACTAACCCAGAACTGGGAGTTTAAGGACAGTAATCAACTCACATTGACTACTTAGTGAAGCCATCTAAGGATTCACAGTTCTTTGTTTACTAATCTGTCTGTACTTCACGACTGACTCCAGATCACAAGGGTCATAAATACTACTGCTTGCTTTTTCTAAGAACCTTTGGCCCTTTTCAGTTTGCATAGCAACAGAGCTGCAAGAAAGGGTGAGGGGGGAATATAAAAACTATCTGCTACTAAAATGGAACCCAAAGTATAGATAGACCTTCTTGTATTTGTGGGGAATAATAATCCCAGGGCAAGAAAGTTAATCAAACTGGAATATACTTTCTGGTTGGGTTTCATTAAACCTGACCCAGAAAGTCAGGAGCGAGTATTGAATAAATGAAAAATCTACTTGAGTTTCTGATTTTGTATGCAACTCATGCCACAGAGTTAGAAAATATAGCTCTTTCCAAAATCAGGAGTATACTGGCATATAAAAGCCAAACGTGGGGCCTCCCTGGTGGCGCAGTGGTTGAGAGTCCGCCTGCCGATGCAGGGGATACGGGTTCGTGCCCCGGTCTGGGAGGATCCCATATGCCGCGGAGCGGCTGGGCCCGTGAGCCATGGCCGCTGGGCCTGCGCGTCCGGAGCCTGTGCTCCGCAGCGGGAGAGGCCACAACGGTGAGAGGCCCGCATACCGCAAAAAGAAAAAAAAAAAAAAAAAAAAAAAAAAAAAAAAAAGCCAAACGTGGAATGCAGTTAAGTGTGTCCCTCAGCCCCCAACATCATCTCCCACCTCTAGGCTTCCAATGGCCTAAGGTTGACTGAAAAATCATTGCCATACATTACTGGCTTAAGATGAATTGACTTGTTCTGGCTTCATGAATTACTTGAACAGGAGACTAGTATTGAGATCAAGGGAGATGATAATCTCATTGCACCTGGCAGTCCACACCTGAAGTATTCAGCTGTGGGCACCATATGTAACAAGAAACTTTGAAAATTATAATGTGTCCAGAAAGTATCAACCAATATGATTAGGAGACTGGGATTCTTAGCCTTTGAGGACTAGTTGAGGAACCTAAAGATATTTAGCCAGGAGACGACTTAGTGGGAAACCATTAGTTGTGTCTTCAGATCTTTGCAGGGTTATTATTTTTAATAAATCACTTGGTCTGGGTGACTCCAGAGAACAAAATGGGGCTATTGACATTGTTGAAAAAGAAAACAGAAGTCAACCCAGTAAAAGAAAGAACTTTCAAACAATTGAAGCTATTTAAAAATGGAATGGGAACCAAATAGGGCAGGATGAATCTTCTGAATAGGAGATTCCATTTGCAGTGTGACCTTCCCCCATAGGGCTTATTACACTCACAGGGTCTGGGAGTTAGGACCTTAAAGCAGCATGCTTCTACTAGACACCAGGACCCTCAACCCTCCAGCTGCAAAGCCTCTGGTGCTTTGAACCAATTAGAATAAGAACAATCTATCTCTGAGCAGAAAGTCCGGATCCTGCAAATAAAACCTTTAGTTTTTTTTCCTTAGAAACTTCGTATCACAGGACCATAGGCTGTTGGAGGAAAAGGACTTCTAAAACCATCTAAGCTTCCGATTAAGTCCACATTACAGACCCTGTGAACAAAGGATACCCAAGAAAGTTGTAGAAGAAATACCTGTGGACAACTTGACATGTTACATCAACTTATGTTATTTTTCAATCAAAAAATGGGCAGTAAATCTAAATAGACAGTTCTCCAAAGAAGACATACAGATGGCCAAAAAGCACAAGAAAAGATGCTCAACATCACTAATTATCAGAGAAATG
Organism: Mesoplodon mirus; assembly: GCF_964341445.2. NCBI lineage: Eukaryota > Metazoa > Chordata > Mammalia > Artiodactyla > Ziphiidae > Mesoplodon > Mesoplodon mirus. The sequence continues at coordinate 110,829,115 of NC_138981.1, forward strand.
CAAATTAAAGCTACAATGAGGTATCACCTCACACAGGTCAGAATGGCCATCATCAAAAAGTCTACAAACAATAAATGCTGGACAGGGTTGGAGAAAAGGGAACCCTCCTACACTGTTGATGGGAATGTAAATTGGTACAGCCACTATGGAGAACAGTATAGAGGTTCCTTAAAAAACTAAAAAATAGAGCTACCATATGATCCAGCAATCCCACTCCTGGGCATATATCTGGAGAAAACTCTAACTCAAAAAGATACATGCACCCCAATGTTCATTGCAGCACTATTTACAATAGCCAAGACATGGAAGCAACCTAAATGTCCATCAACAGAGGATTGAATAAAGAAGTTGTGGTACATATATACAATGGGATATTACTCAGCCATAAAAAAGAATGAAATAATGCCATTTGCAGCAACATGGATGGACCTAGAGATTATCATACAAAGTCAGACAGAGAAAGACAAATATCATATGATATCACTCATATGTGGAATCTAAATTTTTAAAAAGATACAAATGGGGACTTCCCTGGTGGTGCAATGGTTAAGAATCCACCTGCAAATGCAGGGGACATGGGTTCGAGCCCTGGTCCGGGAAGATCCCACATATTGTAGAGCAACTAAGCCCATGAGCCACAACTACTGAGCCTGCGCTCTAGAGCCCGCAAGCCACAACTACTGAAGCCCACACACCTAGAGCCCATGCTCTGCAACAAAGAGAAGCCACCGCAATGAGAAGCCTGTGCACCGAAACAAAGTGTAGTCCCTGCTCGCTGCAACTAGAGAAAGCCCGCATGCAGCAACGAAGACCCAACGCAGCCATAAATAAATAAATAAATAAATAAATAAATAAATCTATAACAAAGATACAACTGAACTTATTTACAAAACAGAAGCAGACTTATAGGTATCAAAAACAAACTTATGGGTACCAAAGGGGAAACACTGGGGGGAGGGATAAATCAGGAGCTTGGGATGAACACACACACACTACTATATATAAGATAGATGACCAGCAGGGACCTACTGTATAGCACAGGGAACTCTACCCAATATTCTGTGATAACCTATATGAGAATCTAAAATAAGAATGAATATATGTATATGTATAACTGAGTCACTTTGCTGTACACCTGAAGCAAACACAACATTGTAAATCAACTATACTCCAATAAAATTAAAATATTTTTTAAAAAAATTTACATTACTCTTGCCCTTAATTATGTACACTCTTAAGTCCCTTTAAAAATAAAATTTCTACTTTGTGCCAAGCTGACAGTGCCAATAGTTTTACTCTTTGCTTCTTCCAACATCTTCTATCAGTTCACTGGAGAGTCGAGCTGAGTTGTAGACCAAATCATAACATCGACTATGTTCTGTAAGCAAGAGCCCCTGATGCCTATATGAATAATGCTCCTTGTAGCTCTGGCTGGGCTGTAGACACTTCTGAATATCTTCCACACCCTTCATCTAGCTCTCTGGCCCAGGCTGTATACTACACGCTTCCCCTCTGCTACACTACAAAGAGCCCAATTGCAGGTATAGTAACTCTAAACTCTGTGTCTATACCAGAAAGAACCAAGGAAGTAGATCTTCTCTCTGTCTTACTACATTTTCCACCCACGTAAGTATGCTGAGGTGCGCCTTATTGGCTCAAGACCCATTGCACAGTGAAGAGAGAAATTAGGACATGCATATACTTTCTCTGGCTTTCTTACAGTGCAGACCTAGAGGAGAAGAACGTTCTCCCTTACACTTTCTGTCTGTTCAAGCCTGGCTGTTTATATACTAAAGGAGGAGATTTAAGGAACTTAGAAAAATCCTCTCCCAACAATGTCTATCTTTCAAGCCATATTCCCTGGCATAGAATTCTATTTTGAATGTCAAAAGCTGAAGGTTAATGTTTTCTTTCATATTTTATTCTCAATCTTTTTTCCTAAGCAGTCGATGTATGTCTTGGGCTGAGAAAAATATCACGTACCCCAAAATGCAAATAAGAAAAACACATTTATATTTTTTCAAACTATTTCCTCCATGACATGTATGATCATTTATTCAGTACTATTCATGGTATATGCATTTTATATATACTATAACACTGTCTAAGTCAGGATTCTTTCAGAAGCATGTGAGAGAAATCCCATTCAAACTGCTTAAACAACCAACAAGCACCTACTGTATAGCACAGGGAACTCTGTTCAATATTACGTAGCAAACTAAATGGGAAAAGAATTTGAAAAAGAATAGATACGTGTATGTATAACTGAGCCACTTTGCTATACACCTGAAACTATCACAACATTGTTAATCACCTATACTCCAATATAAAATTTAAAAAAATAATAATAAATAAATAATTTAAAAATGATTTAAAAAAAAAGGGACTTATAAACTGGGAAGTTCAAAAGGTAACCTGCTTCAGGCACAGGTGGATTGAAGAGCTCGTGTACTCTATATTCTCAACTCTCTTCTGTGTGTTGGGTTCACCCTGTAGACAACTCTCTCCATGTGCAAGGGAAGATGACTTGTGGAATACATTCCTTCCAGAAACCTTTGCTTCTTGTGCTTGTTAGCAGGGATACGGTGCCCTCCTGTGAGTCTCTGCTTCATTGATTGTCTCACCCACCAGAAGGTCTACCCGAGTGCCAGGCGTGTGTCTGATTAATCACTGTAATCCCCAGCTCCCAGTACACGGCCTGGCCCAAAAGGTGAGGAACTAAGACAATACTTGTTAAATAAAGTGATCATTATACAAGGAGAAAACTGTTTTATTGATTCAACAACAATTAGAGGATAGTCCCTGCCCTCCAGGAGCTCAATGTCTACTTCGGAATGTTTCATATCCCCCTTTCTAAGATCCTGGAAATCAGTGGCTAGGTTTTAGTCATCTCTGTATCCCCATCACCTAGCATAATTCTTGGCACACCCAGTGCTTCTTAAACTTGCCCATTTAACTATCCCTAATGGTAGAGTAGAGTAGATACCTATTCCTGAAGGAATATAGGGGCTTAGCTTGAAGTACCCTTCACAAGCAGAATTTTCTTTGAAGTCTTGTGTTCTACCTTAAAAATTCATATAAATATTATACTACATTCCACAACACAGCCACTTATATTTTTTAATGTTTTAAATTACTTAATAGGGAGTAAAAATATGCTCCAGAAAGATGTCCATACAATGCTAACTCAAACACCCATCCAAGTAGGTAAGATGCTCTAAATTCAACTTATCAGGCCCAGTGGAGGGCGTGATGGCAGTTTTCATGAAGGACCTGGTCTTCCCTGAGGCTGACTGGCACAATTAGGAGTGAGGATGAATTGTGCTTGGATTTTTGTCTAAAATGATTTCCCAGAATGTCCCCAAATGTCAAACTTCATTTGATAAACTAGGCTACATTCCAGAAGCAGGGGAACATAGCTTTCTGTGGGGGAGGAAGAGCAGGGAGTGGGGATGCTATAGGAAGGACTGGCCTAACTGGGGGCATTTTGCTTTGCATCAGTTGGGGAACTCCAGTGGTTCAGTCACTGGCCACATCCAAAAGTATCTGCTCTGACAATAGTGGGCCTGAGTGTGTCACAGGACCATACTTAGGCCAAGGGTGAGGGGACATGGCAAATGAGAAAAGAGCAAAAACAACCTAAAAAGAAAGGGGCATGGGATGGTACTACTTAAAATCATTGTTCTACAGAAAAAAACAAACACAAAAATAGCAGTTGGGATGAATTAGAGAAAAATAAAATGGTTTTCAGGAAGCCAGTACCTATGATTCCAAGGCCAGTTTTGTTATTCTTGTTGTTCTATTTTATGGCCCTAGATTGAGCCCTGATCCAGTCCTTCCCAAGTTCCCCAACCCAGGCTGTAGTTAGAGACCTAACCCCAAAAGTCATGTCACAAAGTGAATGGTTGACCACAAATGGGACAGCTAAAATAAGGTGAAAGATGCAGAGTAGAACAGCACTTCTCAAATTTAATGTGCATATCAGTCACCTAAGAATCTTGTTAAAATGCAGATTTTGATTCAGCAGGTCTGGGATGGGGCCCAAGATTCAGCATTTTTAACAAGCACCATGCCTGCTGATCCAAAGGCTACATACTGACTGAGTAGCAAGGGTGTAGATCTAGACCTCTTCCCACTTATGCTCACCTCCTGGGTTCACTCTCAATTTTGATAGTCCCTAGGTGAGCCCTTGAGATTTCAGAGAAAAGGTGCAATTTGAATTTACAGCAATCAAGTTTTACTCCATGCTATCCTTACACATAAGTGCTTTTTATTGAGCACTATGTACTATAAATAATCCTGTCTCCCAGGGCCAAGAAAAATACATCTGGAGCAAAAGAAAGCAGGCGATGGGCAATAAAAACAATAACAATTTGGGCAAAAATGATATCTTAGTTATTAATGCTCTGTGACCCAAGACACTAATACAAATCTAATACAAGTATGGGATAAAAGGAATAAAATGTATGTTATCTACTACTTTGTAAGTACTCTCACACAAACATTGACAGAGACAGCTCAGGTAATACAACAACCAAGGCTAGTAAGGGGAAAGACTAAGCATGCTGCTGAGCACATCGTAACTCTTCAATAAACAGTAACCTCTCAATAAATCTTTAAACTGACAAAGACAGATTTCAGAAAGGCAAGACTGGTTTTGGCAGGAGCAGGGATACATAATGGAAACTAGAAAACCTTGGAAATGCAGAGGAAGACAGCCAGGGTTCTTCAGAGAAACTGAACTGATATATACAATATTATATGTAAAAGATATTTACTTAAAGCAATTGACTCACATAATTCTAAGGGCTGTCAAGTCCAATGTCTGTAGGCCAGTCTGGAAACTACAATATCTGTAGTTTCCAGACGGGAAACTCAGGCAGGAGGTGATGCTGCAGTCTCGAGGCTGAATTTCTTCTTCCCCAGGAAACTTCGGTGTTTGCTCTTAAAGCCTTCAACTAATTAGAAGGCTCCCACACACATTATCAAGCATAGTCTATTTTACTTAAAGCCAATTGATTACACATGTTAACCACACCTACCAAATACTTCACAGCAACATCTACATTAGTGTTTGATTAAATAATTAGGTAATACAGTCTAGCCAAGTTGGCACATAAAATTAACTATCACAGAGACTATTCTAGGTCATTGTTTCTTAGCCCTGGCTTCACATTAGAATCACCTGAGGATTTTTTCTTTTAAATACTAAAGCCAGACCTTACTCCCAAGAGGTTCCATAATTTTTCATAGCTCACCAGGCGATTCCAATGATCAGTGCAGTCAGGTTGGAGAACCACTAATTTAGAGACCAATTCTCCTCATTTCAATGAAGATGCTAAGGCCAAGATGAGAAAGGAAAAGATTTTTCCCAGCATCTCTTAATAATCCGGGTCCAGATCTGGAATTCCTAACTTATAACCCAGTATGTTCACAACACCTACCTCTGTCACCTTCATCCCCTGACTAGGTGAACTTACAAAAGGATTTTCCATAATATTATACCTTGAATTTTGCTTGAAAATAATTTGGTATTAAGATTGGAAAGAGTAGGTAGGGTGGTATAGATAAAACAAGAGTGACCATGAGGTGATTATTGTTGGAGGCAGGTAATGTGTACCTGAGGGTCTGGTACTGTTCCCTTTACTTTTGGATTACTCTGAAATTGTTATTAATACTTTTTAAAATCAAAACCAAAAGGGGAATCCCATACCACTGCCTAACTCTACATTAAGGTATCAGCTGTAATTAACTGGCTTCCACTAGATTTGAAGAAGCCTTCCCTACTTTTCAAGTCTATACCTGGAAGCATAGGATAATAGTCTGTCAGTCATGGTCACTTCCTTGTAGCTGTAATGAGTATTCATTCCTGGAATATAACCTGTCTTTAAGATATTAAATAACCAAACAAGACAAAAATTTATTTCATGTTACTAACAAATGGGAAGAAGGTGCCTATTAAATAGCCATAAATGTTGGAAAGAAAGCTGTATAAAACAGGCTTGACCTTAGTGAGTTGCAAAGCACTAGACTGAGGTGCCCATATTAACCATGGAAAGATTATTCTGCTGTTGTTGCATGAATTATTCTATAGATGTCACTTAGGCCAAGTTGGTTGATAGTGTTGTTCAAGCCTTATGTAACCTTGCTGATTTTCTGCCTAGTTCTTCTATTCATTATTAAAAGTAGAGTATTGAAGTCTCCAAAAATTACCATCAAATTGTCTATTTCTCACTTTAATTCTGTCAGTTTTTGCTAGATGTATTTTGGAACTCTATTTTTAGGTACATATATGTTTACAATTGTTTGTCTTCCTGATGGATTGACCCTATTATCATTGTAACATGCCCCTCCATCTCTAGTAAATTTTTTTGTTTTAAACTCTATTTGTCTAATATTAGTAAAGTCATCCCAGCTCTGTTATGATTGCTGTTTGAGTAGTATTAATTTTCCCATTATTTTACTTTGAACTTATTTGTATAATTGAATCTAAAGTGTACCTCTTGAAGACAGCATATGGTTGGATCTTGTTTATTCTTAATCCAATTTAACAATCTCTGCCTTTTTGTTGAAGTGTTTAATCCATTTATATTTACTATAATCACTTACAGGGTAGGATTCATGTCTGTCATTTTGCTATTTATTTTCTATATATCATATCTCTCGTTCTTCTGTTACTCCCTTATTGTCCTCTGTCTTAAGGAATATTTTCTTTTTTTTTATCAGAAAACTGATATTGATATGTTAGAGTTTTATTTAGACTTTTTGGATACTTTTTTTTAAACATCTTTATTGGAGTATAATTGCTTTACAATGGTGTGTTAGTTCCTGCTTTATAACAAAGTGAATCAGCTATACATATACATATATCCCCATATCTCCTCCCTCTTGTGTCTCCCTCCCACCCTCCCTATTCCACCCCTCTAGGTGGTCACAAAGCACTGAGCTGATCTCCCTGTGCTATGCAGCTGCTTCCCACTAGCTATCTAGTTTACATTTGGTAGTGTATATAAGTTCATGCCACTCTCTCACTTCGTCCCAGCTTACCCTTCCCCCTCCCCATGTCCTCAAGATAAGTGAATATTTTCTAATATACCATTTTGATTTCCTTTAATGATTTGATTTTTAACTATATTTTTGAGTTATTTTATTAGTGGCTGTTCTAGGATTTACAACATACATCTTAACATAGCAAAATCTACTTACAGATCTTTACTAAGTTAATTCTAGTAAAATATATAAACTTTGCTCCAATATAGCTCCCTTCTTCTCCACTTTTGTGCCATTACTGTTATATATTGTACATCTATACATGTTATGAACACAAAAAATATAGTGTAATAATTATTGTTGTATAAATTTTTGTTTTTTTAAGAATTTAAGAGAATAAAGAAGAAAAATACAGAGCCTTTTATATTAACTTTCATATTTACCATTTCTGGCACTCTTCATTTCTTCCTATAGAATTGAGTTATACTCTGGTGTCATTCCCCTGCCTCAAAATAGATCTGTTCCCTCTCCCCTGCTTTGTGCTATTATTGTTATATATGTTGCATCTTTATATGTTATAATTCAAACAATACTATTTCATAATTAGTATTTTCTGCAATTATCTTTTAAATCAGTTAAGAGAAAAAAGAGAATATATATTTTTTTATACTTACATACTTTGTTTCTTTGCATGTATTTGAGTTAACTTTTGGTGTCACTTCCTTTCGACCTGAAGAATTTCCTTTAATATTTCTTGTAAAGCAGGTTTTCTAGCAACAAAGTCTTTTGGTTTTGTTTATATGGGAATTTCTTTATTCTTCCTTCATTTATGAAGGACACAAATTTTTCCACTCTTATGAGGAGAGCAGCACTGCTAGAGAGGACAGACTCCACCAAAGCATTGCAGGAAGAAAGGAGGAGGGAATATAAGGCTCTTGGATACACAGTTAGCACTTGATAATAATTGGAGAAAGGAGGAGGAGAGGAAGGAGCAAGAGAAGCAAGACCTAAAGGGAAACATAGAGTTACTGATTATAAATTATATTCCAAAATTAAAGTAGTAATAATATTCCCTATGTGTACAACCTTTCCCAATTTTCAAAATTCTTTCATTTCCATTTTCTGTTTCTTTTTCTCAAACATCCTGTGAGTTAGCCATGACAAGAATTCTTATCCCCAGTCTCTTACACTACTCACAATTTTGTTATCAGTTCTCTCTATATATTTATGGAGCCAGACTTCCTGGGTTTAAATCTCTCCTCAGCCACTTACTAGCTGTGTGGCCTTGGGCAAGTTACTTAGCTTCTCTGTGCCTTAGTTTCTTTACCTGAAAAAATGATATGATAGTAGTACCTACTATATAAGGTTTCTCTGAGTATGAAATGAGTTAATATTTTTAGAGTGTTTGGAAGAGGGCCTGGCACCTAGTATCTACTATATATGTTTGTTAAACACGTAAATTGCCAGCTGGGAAACTTCCTAGCTGTGTGACCTTAGGTGTCAATGTCTTCATCTGGAATATAGGGATGACAGTACCTGCAAAATTGTGGTTAACTTTACTCTTATACATTCGCGGTGAGAGTGTTAGCCTTTTGGAAAACAATTTGTCTCTATGTATAAAAATCTTTAATTTTTAAAATTGAACAACTAAAATTAAATAAATTTCTACAGCTCTAGAAGTAATCTGAAATATGGTGGTAGAGGGGTATTTTTCCCATGATTAGTCATTGTGAAAGAATTTATAATAACAGAAATATGGAAGTAACAATAGAGGAACTGTTAAATAAATTATTGTACATTCACTTGATAGAATATTTTGCAACCATTAAAAATGATAGTAATAAAGTGCTACTATAATATGGAAAAAATGCTTACACTATAGCCAGATAATAATTTATATGCATAGTATTATTCTAATTATGTTAGAAAATGATATTCCTGTTTTTTAAAATATTACCAAAATTGTAAAAGTGATTGTTTGAGACGACCAAACTAAATTTTTCTTCTATTCTAATTTCCAAACTGTCTTTTATTTATTTATTTTAAAAACTTCTTCTTTTTTTTTTTTTTTTTTGGCTGCATTGGGTCTTCGTTGCTGCTTTCTCCAGTTGCGGCGAGCGGGGACTATTCTTCATTGTGGTGCACGGGCTTCTTATTGTGGTGGCTTCTCTTGTAGCGGAGCACGGGCTCTAAGCGCACAGGCTTCAGTAGTTGTGGCATGTGGGCTTCAGTAGCTGTGGCGCATGGGCTTAGTTGCTCTGCGGCATGTGGGATCTTCCTGGACCAGGGATTGAGCCCATGTCCCCTGCATTGGCAGGCAGATTCTTAACCACTGTGCCACCAGGGAAGTCCCTCTTTTATTTTTTTTTAATGTAGGTTTAAATCATACTAATCTCTGTCCTGTCTACATAACAGGCTTAATGTGAGGATTGAATGAGACACTGACATGTATGAAATTGCTTTGTAAACTCTCACATAACAATCTTATGTAAGGTGTTATTATTTCATAGAGAGTTATGTGCAATCTGAACAGGTCCACAGCTGCACTAAATGGCACTTCTGGGCAGTGCTTCCCACATTTTCACATCAGGACACACATAGAAAATGAAACTGTTTGTCAGCATACTGAGGAAAATGGACCAGGCTCCTTGCAGCCAGAGCAAGTGGTCAGGCTTCTGACCACTCCAGGCCTTGCCCCACCTGAGGGTGAGAGCACCAGTATCTCTGCATACCAAATGGAAATCTCTGCACTATTGGCCTTACACTTGCTTTAAAAGAGGCCAAGAAATGTAGAGTCCAAAGATCCAACACTTTATGATCTTGGACATTTCACTTCACCTCTCATTTACAAATGGTGATAGCAATATTCCTTTCCTTCCCAGCCTAAGAGGTTAGTGAGTTATCAAGGGAGATGATGGATGTGAAAGTACTTTGTTTGGAAATTAAAAAGATGAGGCCATGCAGTGGACACTATTATTCTTTCACATTTAAACCCTAGGGAGGGGGACTTCCCTGGTGGTCCAGTGGGTAAGACTCCACACTCCCATTGCAGGGGGGGGGGGCAAGCTCAATCCCTGGTCAGGGAACTAGATCCCACATGCCGCAACTAAGACCTGGTGCAACCAAATAAATAAATATTTTTTTAATAAATAAAATAAACCCCAGGGAGGGGCTTCAACACTAGGGAGACTAGAAGCCAGTGTATTTTTAAATGATACACATATGCTGCTCATTTACTCTGCGAGTGCTCCCTGTTTGCAAAACACTGTGCTAGGTGCTGAGAATCAAAATTTCCCATTCTCCTAAGAAAAAACTGATTTGTTCTTTGGCCATAGCAACTAGTAACCCTTAGAGCCAGTTTTACACCCATTTCTTTTGTCAGTGACATTTGGTGCTAGTAGTCATGCTTCTGAAAGCCAACCGATCAGTGGTAAACCCATGCCTGGGAAAGTCAGCCAGTCCACAGCAGATACACTCCAGTCACCATGATGCTATAGCTAAAGATGGTAAGTTCTTAAGCACTTCTGCTTCTGAAGCTCACCAATCCCCAAATTCCGTGCTTTCCAAAACCCTATATAAGGTAAACTCTCTGCTTTTCTTAGAGCATCTACACCTTACAAGTGAAGCTCTCCCTTACTTAAGCAAACAATAAACTTAGCTTTTGTTTTCAGCCATTGAGTAGTAGCCTTCAACAGTACTAAAAGTACTAAAAGATGTTGTATAAGTGAGCCAAAGATGTTCTCTATATATTAGCCCTATGATGTTGACTTCTTCATAGCAGGCTGGGATCTGTTGGTTCAAAAGCCAATAGGTGCAGGGGAGGGGAGATAAATTAGGAGTTTGGGATTAACACATACACACTACTATATATAAAATGGACAGCCAACAAGGACCTACTGTAGAGCACAGGGAACTATAGTCAATATTCTGTAATAACCTATAAGGGAAAAGAATCTGAAAAGAAAAAAGATATATATATATATATATATATATATATATATATATATATGTATATATAACTGAATCACTTTGCTATACACAATATTGTAAATCAACTATACTTCAATTTTAAAAAAGCCAATAGGCAACAAACTCAAATTTTTACACATCCAACTGTTTCAAATATAGCCCAACTAGGCAGATATTTGGCCATTTAGAGCCTCCCTGCTTTGCATACCTTGCAAAACCACACCTAACATCTGCTAGCCACAGGTGAAATAAACCCTGTGGCTATAAAAGATGGCAAGCCACGGCTGCCCTTCAGAGCTCTCTGACCCAGAGGCTTCCCATCACGCTGCTGAGCAACATCACCTAGATGGGTAAACTCCCTCTCCAATTGCCCTCTTCCCTGGAAGTTCCTTGCCCTCCTGCCTTTCTGAGTGGTGGCCCTTGTACCATAGCCTAGGGAAGGTCTAATGCTGTGAGGGACACTCCCCCACCTCCACCATGCAAACCTGTCAAACTGGCACCCAAAGCAATCTTATTGTGTATTACTGCCACCTTGTGGTTGTACTGTTTTCCTTAATCAGCCCAGACATGCCCTCAAGCTCACTACAAGGAGAAATTAGGCTGGCTTGGCTTTCTGCGCTCCAGGAGTTCTCAGGTTGATGGGGGAGTTATGACAAATCCATTTATATCAGTGGCTAGTTGATGGATATAAACTATTTGTGATCAGATTTGGGAGGGGGGAAGAGGTCATCAAGGGCAGGAGTGTGTCAGGACTAGCTTCCTGGAAGAGGTGGAAATAGAATTGGGTAGTGAGGCGACTAGGCAGAGAAAAGGTTCTAGAAAACAAAAGATGAAATCAAGAGAAAACAGGTCAAACCACTCATCAGTGGGGTGATGTTTTCAAATTCTAAATCTTGCTTAAAGACCTAATTGAACTAGATTCCCTGACATAGGTCAAATACTAAAAGCTAGCTTCTACCAGGTGGATCTGCATCTAAGTAGTGTGTCAAAGGTTATTTCCCCTCCAATGGTGCTAGAGTAAAAATGCTGCACATGAAAATGATCACAGGCTAAGTAATGTGTGGATCACAATACAGAACAGCTTTATGATCCACCTGTCTTCCTGGGTCTAAGTAACCCCGGAGAGAAATAAACTTTATAAACACAGAGGAAAGATTACATCCGACCACGGCTTTTCAAACACAAAAGAAATGCTCATAAATATTCTTTGATTTCACTGGTAACAGCAGGTGCTTGCAGGAAAATAAAACTGTCCTTCTCCTGCTGTCCCCAGTCTTCCAAAGGCATCCCACTGCCCTGATCAGGTTATCCTCCTTGAAACAAAGTAACTTTTAATAAAGTGGGTCACTGGCAGGGAGCACCTGATATGATCACACACCTGTTATAATAGGGTTTAATTCTGCTTCAGATGTGCTAGTTTTAATAAAAAAGGATTGAGCAAATCAAAAATAAATTACATTGAAAGGTCAGGCTTATTGCTTGTACAGTTATGTTAACTTCCCCACCAATACTTTTAGAAACTGTATTTATGAGACCTTTTGATTTGGGAAAGAGAGGTATAAAATACATCTACAATTTCCCCATTATTTGCAGCAGTATTTAATTTTCAAGTGTCAATTCCAAGCACTTAAGTATGGCATTCTTTAACAGGAGTAAATCTAAAAAGTATGAATTGTTTACAGAATGCTATTATTCAATATATTAATAAAACAAGCTTTCCTATCCAGTGGAAAGTTAGAAAAATCCTTCCAGAGTTTATGCAGCATGCTAATTCACTTGAATGCATGTGGAGCATTTATTAAGAATGTGTTGGCTCTTAATATGAATGAATATATTCCTCTGACATAGCATCTCCTCTGCCAGAGGGAAGCCTGCTTGATTTACTAACTAGGGATGATGGAGCAATGATCCACCCAAGATTATTTTCCTGATCTTTCTAATGGGACATTCAAGTAGATATAGTGAGTTTGTTTCTTTGCTCAGCTACAATTTAGCTAGAAGTATTTCCATATGCAATTCCAAATGTCCTTCCCTGTTCCTAGGTTGGTTTTATGATCCATCCATCAAACATAACAGAATGTTGAAGGGGACTCTTATTGCCCCAGAACTGGTGACTATGGTCCAAAACTGAAGATAAGTAATAAATAATAATAATAACAACAAACTTGCATGACATTTATTATGTACCAGGCACTGTACTAAGCAGTTTACAAACCTTAATCCAATTAGTCCTCGCAATAACTCTATGATATATATTATTATTATCTTACTATTATCCCCATTTTAGAGATGAGGAAACTGAGGCACAGAAAATGTAAGTGAACTGCCCAGGAACACACAGTTTGTAAGTAGAGAATTCAGGATTTGAACTCAGGCGCTCTAGCTCCAGACTTAAAGTGTCTTGTAGCCTAGATTCTCTCATAGTCTAAAGAGAGCCACCAACAAATGAGACCAGATATTTTCCCCAGGGCTTACTGGACATACTATCAACTACTATCCTCTATGACTCTCCACCTCCAGTCTAGTCCCCTGAGACCTGGAGGAAAGGAGCGAGCAACTTATTAGAGTTTTCAGCCTGGTGGAAAAGAAAAGGTTTTTCTCTTCCCACCACCAAAGGCAAGTGAAGTAGGGGATGGACCCCAAGAGAAGCTTTCATAGATTTGAGGAGAACCTGTAAGAAGAGGAGACTGGTATCTTCAGACTCGGATCATCCAGTAGACACTGCATACTTACCCTCATACCTTTGGGTGCAACAGTATGGGAATACTTAAGAGAGTGTGATATAGATTCTCTCAAGGCAGAGGGTGTGTGTGAATATTGAGGCTGGCCCTGCTCCTCACCTGGAGATTTCTGACGGCAGGTGACTTGCTGGAATAGTTCATCCCAGTACGATATGAAAGGATTGTAGTGTAATGTAACTTGGAGGAGAACAGGATGATACTCCCACCCCCAGATCCCTGCTGCCCTTGAAAGTCATAGAAAAGGACCACAGCAGCTGTGTGACTCCACATGAAGGATCGTGGAATAGAAGAGGAGGAGCCTGAGCACTACCCAGACAGCTTCAGGGCCAACAGTCATGGCGACCCAACTAGTGACGAGGTTGGGCGCATGGATTTCTGGGAATGACTGTGAGAGACCAGCTGTCCCTCTCTGAGCGAGTTCGCAGTCACAGAGGATGCATTAGTGGAGCTAGCCACCACTCCCATGAAAGCCACATATGTTGCCTGTGTTCACAGATGGTAGCCCAGCAGCAGAAGCTACCGGCAAGAGCTAGAAGCATATCTAACCAGGGTGAGGCCAGGGGCATCTCCCTACGCCAACAGACAGCTAAAGTAGAGAGCAAAAGCAAAGGAGCCAAAGGACAAGCAGGAAGGGGAAGAAGAATGGGGGTGAATACCACACCCCTGTACCTACTCCTATCCATCCATCTACACAGAAACAGGGTAAGGCGCAACCTCTGAATCAGATATGAGACTGGAATTTTTAATAGACTAAATTTTACTCACTGATAAGGACCAGAAGGCTATGAATTTAAAAAGGGAACTCCGTCCGGAGCCTGTGCTCCGCAATGGGAGAGGCCACAACAGTGAGAGGCCCGCGTACCGCAAGAAAAAAAAAAAAAAAAAAGGGAACTCAACAAATCAAGGTTAGAATCACCGTTCAGAAAACAAGAAACCTTTACACGTTAATACCCTACTAACTTAATATTCCTTAGTTCCTCTGATGAACCAGTTATATCAGAATTTCATGGTGGGGAGTTGTTGGAAAGCAGATGCCTCTTTAGCAGGCTACTGCACGAGTGCAGAAATTACTCTTCAGGCCCTTCATTTCAAAGATTACAGGTCTATGTAAACATTCTGACCTTCCATGGTTCAGTTGCAGTCTGTCATTCCTGGATTTATGAGCAACAGGTGCTGTCCAGGCCACCAGCCTAGGGGAGGATACAATCACACACAAAGAAACAGGAACAAAATCATCCTTCTCTGGCTCAGTTCCTACTTGCATAATTGGAGGAACTCTAGCCTCATCCACATACTTCCTTTTGGCCCAAGTTAGCTATGGTGAATAGAAGGGGAAGGACCCTTGGGGTGTTTCACAACTTCTGCCTTAGGCCATATTTCCACATAGGTCCTGGAGACCAGGCCCTGACCACTCTTTCCGGAGTCTACCATATGGTCGCTGCCCAAAGAGTCTACTGCCGTTTGCTGTTTCAGCACTGCAACTCCATTATACTGCTAGTGTCATCATCAGCACTGTGGCAGGCCTCTTCTGTACTGGCACTCTTCATCTCATACAGGAATACTACACCAGAATGTGCTGGTACATTCCAGATACCTCATGGGAGTCCTCTCTCCCTCAGACTCTGACATTTGTCCCAAAGGAATGTGCCAGGAGCCTATATGAGTGTCAACCCACCACAATGCCCGTGTTAATCCCTCACTCCCCACACTAAGTTGGTGGACCCTAACTCTCTCTGTTACCGAGGTTAGCTCCTAATAATATTAGATATGTATCGTGCAAGTACCCTGTGCTCAAGCACTGTATCAATACTGGGATGACTGTATTATCACACTCAATCCTCAAAACCACCCAATTAGGCAATTCCTGGTTGGGATTAGTTCTGCCTGGAAAAAATGGAAATAAAAAGGAAGTAATAATGGCTTAAACAGCATGGCACTTCATTTCCACTCATGTTCAGGGAGGACTGGTTTAATACTTCACTGTGTCAGAGACCTAGATTCCTATTCCATTGCTCCATCTTGTGTGTTGCTTCCATTTCCATTGTCATTTCACAGTAGTGGTTGGCTGCTGGGGCCTTAGCCATAATGAGCCCATTCCCTCCAACAGAAAGTGGAACAGGAATGGGAAGGGTTTGCCCTTCCCTTTAAGGACACTTCCTACATGTTGTACATACTGCTTACAATTCATTGGCTAGAACTTAGTCACATGTTCACACCTAACTGCAAGACTGGCTGAGAAAGTCTTCATTCTTGATGACTTCATGACCAGCTAAAGAACTGGAGTTCTACTGTTGATGAAGAAAGGGGAATATATTTGGGGGACGATTAACAATCTCTACCACAGGTAGGTACAAGACTCCCACATATGATTGTGGATTTAGAAAAGCTGAAAGATGAGAGATGACATTTAGCCAGTGCCCACTAATGAAACTAGTGTGCCATAGCTCAAGGTTCAGTGAGCCCAGAAGAAGGAGTGCCTTTTGTATTAGGTTAAACCATATGAAATTATCATTTTCGTACATCCAAAATGATGGAGTATCAGCAATTTCATATGGTTCAACCTAATAATATGAACATACCACTGCTCTGCCTAATGGGGAGGGAGCCCTAATGGCTAAATGTTTAGCAACCAGCTCTCCGGGGACAAAAGCCCTTATTTGTAGTATTTGCTGATTTCCATGATTTAAATATACTCCCACTGTGACCAATCTCAAACCTCCAACTTGACATCACTGAACACAGAGTTGGGAATATATATGCAATAATACAAAATTACATAGTATTTCCACATACAAATATAAGTATATAATCTAAAGAGCATATAGAAGTAAAATGTAGTAAGAGAATTAGGAAGTGATGAGTTTTGCATATTTGTTTTCAATTTAGTTTTTAATTATAAGTTTATATAATTTAATTTTTAACAATGGCTATGTTTAAAAATTGGCTTGCAAAATTTCCTGAGAAGTTAACAATTGGCTCTCGTGAGACAGAATGAGCTGGCTCTAGCACACCCTTGGCTAAAGGTCATAGTCCAATCATCCAGTCATTTGACCCACGTGGAAATTCCTTGCTGCCTTCTGTAAACCAATACCGACCACCCACCCCTCCAACCTTCCAGATGTGCATGAGTTAAGTGAGTATTTATTGCTTAGCCTACACCCTGAGATCTCTGTCCATATAGCAGCACTTCTTTAACCTATTCTATTTATCTTTTCAGTCTATACTACCCCTTGGGATAATAAAATCTATATGTACTCTCTACTGGGTCAAGTCTACATTTCCTTAGTTTACTTATACTAAAGTAATCTTGTTAGTCCTCTAGCTTCAGAAAGGGTCCCCTACTGATCTTTCTAGGATCCAACAGCTCCATTTTCTCCTTCTCCCCATTCCCCCGACCCCCACCTTCCCAATAACAAAGATCTCTGTTCTGTCATCCATTCCTGCTCTACGTCGAATAAGCCTAATATTTTGTCCTTGTGGTCAAATTTATCCACCTATCCATCCATCTAGGAAATTTATTCCCATATTCCCCTTGGCTAGTCTCACCACCTCATCACAGGACATAGATTAAACTTAAAACTCCATATAAGGTCCTTCATGAGTCTGTATAAATCGCTTTCCAGGGACTTCAAATATTGTCACTCCTTACCTCACATTTCACATTCCAGCAACACTGAAAAGCCTGGAGTTGTTTACACTTTCCCAGGAGTTTCTTGCCTTGTGCTGCTGGTCTTCCCTCCACCTGAAATGCCCTCTCCTCCTCTCCTCACCCCACACAATAATGTTCACTTGTCAAATGCTTGGTCATCTCTCTTCACCTCCTCCATGAAGCAGTCCCTGATACCTCGAGCCACAATTCGTTCATTTCTCTAATGCACAGCTTCTCTACTCTGTACATAACTCTACTGTTGTGTGACACAGAGGGTTGTCAGATTTCACAAATAAAAATACAGGACACCCAGTTAAATTTGAATTTCAGGCAAAAAATGAATAATTTTTAGTATGTCTCGTGTGATATTTGGGACAAATTTATGTTGACAATTATATATTTTTTATCTCAAATTCAAGCTTAACTGGGCATCCTATATTTTCTCTGGCGACTCCAGTGACACCACACTAGTGCTCCTCTCTGGCAGCTTGTCTATGAGTTCCTTGAGGGCAAGGATTTCAGCTTGCTCATCTATGTATCCTTAGCACCATGCAGTCCTTAGCACACGGTAAGAGCTTACTAAGTGTATTAGGAACTACTTTTGGGTACTGCTTTATACCATTTTTTTTTTTTTTTTTTTTTTCAGTACGCGGGCCTCTCACTGTTGTGGCCTCTCCCATTGCGGAGCACAGGCTCCAGACGCGCAGGCTCAGCGCCCATGGCTCATGGGCCCAGCCGCTCCACGGCATGTGGGATCTTCCCGGACCGGGACACGAACCCGTGTCCCCTGTGTCGGCAGGCAGACTGTCAACCACTGCGCCACCAGGGAAGCCCTGCTTTATACCATTTGAACTAGTTTACGTACATCATTTTATGGAGTCTCACAAAAACCCAGTAAGGTTTTAAAAAACAGATATTATTATCTTCATTATACCAATGATAAAACCGAGGGCCAGAGAGAAGTGACGTACCCAAGACCATGCAGTGCAACCACGACAGAGGCAGAACTGAGACCAGGTCCTCCTGAATCCCTAGCTCTTTCCACTAAGCCACACCACTGTCTTTCTGTGTGTGGCCACAGATTTTATGCAACTTTGCAATTTTCAGAACTATCTCTAAGCTTTAAAGAAATGATTATACTTGTTTTGGTTTTAAATGATATTATGCCTCTATTGGTATAGCAGTAACTTTCATATAGTTTGAGATGCTTGAAATTGAGCCTAGTGAATTTTTAATTAGGTATCAATCAAATCAAGAGACTGGTTATAAAGCATCATTTTCCAGTAAAGTCAGCAACATGGTAAATGATTTTATTGGTAAACCATGAGCTTTCTTTACATATTTATTATTATTATGTCAATACAGTTTTCCTCTATCTGCATATGTATAGCAGTTGACAATATCAGTCACATTATTAGCTTGGTTTCCTCTGCTTGGCTAGCTTTTCAGCTGTGGTAAGTGAAGTCTGCATTCCCTGTCTCAGCACTTCCAAAGAAGTGGCAGTTACAGTAAAACTTATATTAACTTGCACCCAAGTAATGAACCCTCTGTTAATTGAAAAATTTCTGCACTTAGCTGTTATGAAAAAAAAAAGCAATTACATGAGGATGGACTGACAAACTTCTTTTTTCCCCAGAAACGTTTGACAGTAGTCTATTCAGTCCAATTTCCTGTACTATTTCCATCTAGAGTTCCAGATAGTAATGGGCAATTCGCACCTTGGCCCTTACGAAGGGCCCAGCTCTCTAGGTGCCATAGGGTTCAAAAGAGGCAGGAAGAAACTAATGTTTATTCAATACTATGAGCATCTCTGGAAAGATTCTCAAGAAACCGGTGACCGCGGTTGTCTCCTGGGAGGGAAACTGAGTGACGGGGGGACAGTGGTAACAAGGAGGCTTATTTTGCACTACAGTCCCTTGTGTACATTTTGATTTTGATCGTGCACCTATATTACCTAATCAAGGAAATTAATTAAACGTTGTTTTAAATGCCCACCGTGTTCTTAGCGTGATCGAATAAATTCTCACAATGACCCTTTGAGATAAGAATTGTTATCTCTATCTTTAGAGAGAGAAAACTAGAGCTCAGAGAATTTAGGTCACTTGCCTCAGCTCACACTAGTTAACGGAGGGAACAAGAATCTGAACAAGGGTCTGCCTCACTCCAAAGCTGTGCTGACTATGCTGTTCCCCAAAGAAGATGAAAACCCAGTACTTATACTTAAGGACAATCTTGTTGGAGAACTAAGACATAAAACTCTGAAGAGTTAATTACTGTATTTCATTGATTCTAAGAAACACATTTTAAATGTTCTGAAATTATTAGGATGTGTCTTCCAATGGATGGCATGTTGTCCTATATTTGATGATGTTTTATTTTTCTCAGGGGTTCATTAGATAATGGCATGTTTTTCCACCAATGATATCCAGGAGTCAATGAAATATGGTTCCAATAGAACGCAGAGAGAATCGAAAAATCCAAATACCCAACACAAGCAGTAAGTGCTGTAGTCCTGAGGAAGGAGCATCCTCCTCTGTAAGAGTTGCTAGGGAAGGCTCTGTATTGATCTGAGCTAAGCCTCAGTGAGTGGGTAGTGTATCTGTTATCCATTGCCACAATAATGCTGTGCAATAGACCACCCCAAAACTCAGTGGCTCAAAATGACAGCCATTTATTTATTATTTCTCTCAAGTCTACAGTTTAGCTGGGCAGTTCTGATCATCGAGGCTGCATTTGTTCATGTCTGTATATGGTGGGCTCTCGGCTAAGGTCACTTATGTTTAGAGATGAGCTGGCTATTGGCTGATCTGGTTTGGCCTCTGCTTGAGTGAGGGGTGGTGTGGCTCTTCTGTGTTTCTGTTATGTGTTTCTCGCATACCTCCAACAGGCTAGCCTGAGCATGTGCTCAGGGATATGGTAAGAGAGCAAGAGCAGATGTACAAGAGTGAGCAGGCGGAAATGTGCAAGCATTTTCCAAGCCTCCCCTCGTACATGCTGGCTAACATCCTGTTGGGCAAAGAATGACGTGGTTAAGATCAGAGTCCAGAGATGGGGCAGAACACACTGCCTACAATGGGAGAACGGAAAAATTATGTCCATCAACGCAATCAATCCATCACAGGTAGGCTTCAGATATACAGGCTGAGGAAAGGAAGGCTTTGCTTGATGGCTAGGAAAGAGGAGAGTCAGCCAAATAGACTGTATGTGTGTGTTTGAGGGGGTGGTTACATCAGCAAAGACGGAACCAGGCTAGGCTATATCTGAGTTCATTTAGGAACGATGCTCACAATGACGACACAGAATCATTGTTTGAAATAAGGATAGAGGCAACACGGGGGGAAAGGATAAATCAGGAGCTTGGGATTAACATACACACACTATTATATATAAGATAGATAACCATTAAGGACCTACTGTATAGCACAGGGAACTCTACTCAATATTCTGTAATAACCTCAATGGGAAAAGAATCTGAAAAAGAATGAATATATGTATATGTATAACTGAATCACTTTGCTGTACACCTGAAACTAACACAAATTGTAAATCAACTATAATCTAATAAAATTAAAAAATAATAATAATTTAAAATTTAAAAAAAGGACAAAGCCAATAGGCCAATAAACTCAGCCTCCCCACCTCTGCACCCAGAAGCTCCCGAGGCTCACCCACGGAACCCTAAGTCTCTACCAAATACAGTTGGAAAACTACTGCATAGGGCTTCCCCGGTGGTGCAGTGGTTGAGAGTCCGCCTGCCGATGCAGGGGATGTGGGCTCGTGTCCCGGTCTGGGAGGACCCCACATGCCGCGGAGCGGCTGGGCCCGTGAGCCATGGCCGCTGAGCCTGCGCGCCCGGAGCCTGTGCTCCGCAACGGGAGAGGCCACGACAGTGAGAGGCCCACGTAACGCAAAAAAAAAAAAAAAAAAAAACCTACTGCATGGCACTCTTGGTCCCAGCAGCAGGCCTCCCCTGTCTTTGTTCACCTTCCTAGGACAAGCATAATGAATTCGGCTTGGAGTGCAGGCACTCTGGCCCTGGGGAAGTCACCCTCCAACTCAGCCATCTTGTGAAGCCAAAGTGCCTTCCTCACTAACCAGGGCACCATTCCTCATGTTTGACTCCAGAAAGAGGTCCCCACCTCAGCAGATGAACTTTAGAAAGGACACGTGAACAACCTCCTCTCTAGGATTCCAATTTGCACCCTAATAATGTTTGCAGAGATTTCTTCCCTGTGATATTGGTGGATAATCAACCACCTTTGAGTTCTGAATCACACTGAGGATATCCACAGCACAGAGAATTTTTCTTTTGAAAACAAAAGGGAAATCAATTTCAGCCAATTCAGTTATTGCCATTTTATGAAATTAAGGTGCTCAATGTAAATTAATGTTTTGAATGTATGCCTTTGATCAATAGGTGTAATTGTTGTTTGGAATCACACAAAGCCGAAAGTAAACCAATCATTCCAGACACCGTAGGCTTTATACCATGCAGATAAATCCCAAACACAACTGCACTGAGTTCAAAGCTTATGTGCCTCCCTCCCAATTTTACAAGTCAGCGCTTAAAAAGAATGTAAACATGTGCAAAAACAAACAAACAAAAAAGAATGTAAACATGTTCACTCTTTGCCTTCCTTTCTGTGCAAACTCCTCTAGATTTTTAATTAAAAGGATCCATAGGGCTTCCCTGGTGGCGCAGTGGTTGAGAGTCCGCCTGCCGATGCAGGGGACACAGGTTTGCGCCCCGGTCCAGGAAGATCCCACATGCCGCGGAGTGGCTGGGCCTGTGAGCCATGGCCACTGAGCCTACGCGTCTGGAGCCTGTGCTCCGCAACGGGAGAGGCCACAACAGTGAGAGGCCCGCGTACCGCAAAGAAAAAAAAAAAAAAAAAAGGATCCATAGACCAGAGTAGGGGCAGTTGTTCCTGATTGGTCACTTGTCCAGAAAGTGACTAATATAGTTCCTTATGCGTAGTAATGATATCACTACTAGGAAGTATATATTAAACAGAATATACTGGTGTAGAGCCCTCAGGCAAAGCTAACCTGATTTTATTATTATTGGAGGACCACTGCAGCCCCTGCCCCCAATCAAAAGGATTACCCCATGAGCTTGTCATAGCGTACAAAATTCTTATTATTTGTCATTGTCAGGGTACACAGAGGCCTTTTCCCTCTTAAGCCCCAGGATCCATTCTGTCTCAGTCCAGTTTCCCATGCTCTCATGAACAGTGTCTAACACCCACTGAATACTTACCAATGGGCCAGGCACTCAGCTAGCACTTCACATGCATTACCTCACTGAATCTTTACAAAATTCTGTTACATAGGTAACAGTACCCTGATTTCAAGATGCCAGTAATTTTAAGATTCGCTTTATTTTTTTAAATATTTATTTATTTATTTACTTGACTGGGTCAGGTCTTAGTTGTGGCACGTGGGATCTTCCTTGCTGCCTGCGGGATCTTTTAGTTGTGGCATGCGGCATCTAGTTTCCTGGCCAGGGATCGAACCCAGGCCCCCTGCATTGGGAGTGCCGAGTCCTATCCACTGGACTACAAGGGAAATCCCAAGATTCATTTTAATTTAATAAATCCTATATGAATCCTATACACTGATTGTGTAAGATACAGATCGAATATAGAGGTGTGAAAACGTTAGAATCAGGAAAATAGGTAATATCCCCATTTACAGATGAGGAAACTGAAGTCCAGAGGAGATAAATTAGCACTCCAAGGTCACAAAGCTAGTAAGTGGTGACCAGCGTTCAAACCCACATCACTGATTCCATTGCCTACAGAGGCACAATCTCTTTACTTCCTTTGCTACAGATCTTAGAGGCCTTGCTCCTCTCCTCCCCAAATGTCACCTTGCATTGTCTTTCATGGAGTTCTGCTAACCCCTAGAGCCCAGCTGCTAGGGTGACACAAATACCTAGTTTCTTCCTTCCAGAAGACCTCAAACAACCAGAAACAAATGATCATGCCAGGAAATAAAAACGGTATCATCTGGTAATAAAGGTGCAGGATCAGTGATTTCAAGATGTAAGACCTAATACATGCAGCAATCTCTCTATCCAGCACCAAAACCACTGAAATATAGAGGAATCCTTGAAAGAGATAAAGCAGGTGGGATGGTGTTAAAGAGAGAAACTAGAGCACAACATAGGCAGTAAAACTCTGCTGTGGTAGATGAGAGCAGTACAAAGGATGCTTCATGCCCTCAGGTGGTGGAAACAGGAAGAGCCCTCCCACCTCCTCCCTCCACAGGCCAGGTAGTAGCAACAAACAACAGTAGTGTCTGCATCCAGGTGGGAGCCATGAGTATAGGAGTTTGAATCCAACAGACATCAATGCTTTAGGTATAAGATTGTCAGACAAATTACAGGACACCCAGTTAAATTTGAATTTCAGGTAAGCAATGAACTTTTTTCCCCATAACTAGGCCCCATATATTGCATGGGACATACTTATACTAAAAAAGAATTTATTGTCTGAAATTCAATTTTAAATTAAAAAATTCTAACACTATAAGACTTTAGCTTGCAATATATGGGACATACTTATATTTTAAAATGTCATTACTTAGCCAAGACATGGAGGCAAACTAAATGTCCACTGCGAGATGAATGGATAAAGAAGATGTAGTGTATATATATGCAATGGAATACTACTCAGCCTTTAAAAAGAATGAAATAATGTCATTTGCAGTAACATGGATGGACCTAGAGATTATCATACTAAGTGAAGAAACTCAAAGAATGACAAATATCATATGATATCACTTATACGTGGAATCTAAAAACATGATACAAATGAACTTATTTACAAAACAGAAACAGACTCACAGACATAGAAAACAAACTTATGGTTACCAAAGGGGAAAGGGGGGGATAAATTAGGAGTATGGGATTAACGGATACACACTACTATACATAAAACAGATAAACAACAAGCACCTACTGTAGAGCACACGGAACTATACTCAATATCTTGTAATAGCCTATAATGGAAAAGAATCTGAAAAAGAATATATATGTACATATATATATTTATAACTGAATCACTTTGCTATACAGCTGAAACTAACACAATATTGTAAATCAACTATACTTCAATTTAGAAAAAAAACAAAAAGAGTAATTGATGTGAGATTTAACTGGGAATTATTTTATTTACTCAGTCTGCCAACCCTATTCATGAGTCTAGCAAACCCTGAGAGTAATAGAGAGCACCCACAGCCAAAAGAATAGCTGGCCATGTCCTCCAGCCAGCAACATCTACTCTCCAATAAAATAGTCACAGCGAACAGTAGCAACTTCCACCTAGTCCATCAACCAGATTGTGCAAAGCAGAGGCAAGAACTGTCAAACATTTAAGAAAAACTCACACCATTAAAGAGAAGGTGGGATGGGGGGAGGTGGGAGGGAGGTCCAAGAGGGAGGGAATCCTAAAGATGCTACCAGAAAACTACTAGAGCTAATCAATGAATTTGGTAAAGTAGCAGGATACAAAATTAATGCACAGAAATCTCTTGCATTCTTATATGCTAATGATGAAAAATCTGAAAGAGAAATTAAGGAAACACTCCCATTTATCATTGCAACAAAAAGAATAAAATATATAGGAATAAACCTACCTAAGGAGACAAAAGACCTGTGTGCAGAAAACTATAAGACACTAATGAAAGAAATTAAAGATGATACAAACAGATGGAGAGATACACCATGTTCTTGGATTGGAAGAATCAACATTGGCAAAATGACTATACTACCCAAAGCAATCTACAGATTCAATGCAATCCCTATCAAACTACCAATGGCATTTTTCACAGAACTAGAACAAAAAAATTTCACAATTTGTATGGAAACACAAAAGACACCGAATAGCCAAAGAAATCTTGAGAAACAAAAACAGAGCTGGAGGAATCAGGCTCCTGGATTTCAGACTATACTACAAATCTACAGTAATCAAGACAATAAGGTACTGGCACAAAACCAGAAATATAGATCAATGGAACAGGATAGAAAGCCCAGAGATAAACCCATGCACATATGGTCACCTTATTTTTGATAAAGGAGGCAAGAATATACAATGGAGAAAAGACAGCCTCTTCAATAAGTAGTGCTGGGAAAACTGGACAGCTACATGTAAAAGAATGAAATTAGAACACTCCCTAACACTATACACAAAAATAAACTCAAAGTGGATTAATGACCTAAATGCAAGGCCAGACACTATAAAACTCTTAGAGGAAAACATAGGCAGAACACTCTATGACATAAATCACAGCAAGATCCTTTTTGACTCACCTCTTGGAGAAATGGAAATAAAAACAAAAATAAACAAAAGGGACCTAATGAAATTTAAAAGCTTTTGCACAGCAAAGGAAACCATAAACAAGAGGAAAAGACAACCCTCAGAAGGGGAGAAAATATTTGCAAATGAAGTAACTGACAAAGGATTAATCTCCAAAATATACAAGCAGCTCATGCAGCTCAATATCAAAAAAACAAGCAACCCAATCCAAAAATGGGCAGAAGACTTAAATAGACATTTCTCCCAAGAAGATATACAGATTGCCAACAAACTCATGAAAGGAGGCTCAACATCACTAATCATTAGAGAAATGCAAATCAAAACTACAATGAGGTATCACCTCACACTGGTCAGAATGACCATCATCAAAAAATCTACAAACAATCAATGCTGGAGAGGGTGTGGAGAAAAGGCAACACTGTTGCACTGTTGGTGGGAATGTAATTTGATACAGCCACTATGGAGAACAGTATGGAGGTTCCTTAAAAAAATAAAAATAGAACTACCATATGACCCAGCAATCCCACTACTGGGCATATACCCTGAGAAAACCATAATTCAAAGAAGTCATGTACCACAATGTTCATTGCAGCACTATTTACAATAGCCAGGACATGGAAGCAACCTAAGTGTCCATAGACAGATGAATGGATAAAGAAGATGTGGCACATATATACAATGGAATATTACTCAGCCATAAAAAGAAATGAAATTGAGTTATTTGTAGTGAGGTGGATGGACCTAGAGACTGTCATACAGAGTGAAGTAAGTCAGAAAGAGAAAAACAAATACCATATGCTAACACATATATATGGAATCTTAAAACAAAATGGTTCTGAAGAACCTAGGGGCAGGACAGGAATAAAGATGCAGACATAGAGAATTGACTTGAGGACACGGGGAGGGGGAAGGGTAAGCTGAGATGAAGTGAGAGAGTGGCATGGACATATCTACACTACCAAATGTAAAATAGATAGCTAGTGGGATGCAGCCTCATAGCACAGGGAGACCAGCTCGGTGCTTTGTGACCACCTAGAGGGGTGGGATGGGGAGGGTGGGAGGGAGACACAAGAGGGAAGGGATATGGGGATATATGTATATGTATAGCTGATTCACTTTGTTATACAGCAGAAACTAACACAACAAAGTAAAGCAATTATACTCCAATAAAGATGTTTAAAAAAGAGAGAGAGAAACAACAAACTCAATAAGTGAAAGAATTTAAGTTAGAGGAAACAAAATTAATAAGAAAATCACAATAAGAGCTTCACATAAGTTTGGTTTGTTCTCTCAGAGAGATATGGAAGGATATTACATCCAGAAACCAGGAGTAAATGGCTTTGAATAAGAACTGAAGATTATTTTTAAAGCTAATTAGAGATCTTGAAAATTAAAATAAAACTATTGAAATAAATATCTCAACAGATGGGCTAAACAGCAGATTAAATTTACATGAAAAGCAAATAAGCTGCAAAATTGAACTGGGAAATTATCCAGTAGAACCCAAAGAATTAAGAAGACAGAAAGTACAAAACTACAAAGACATAGAAGTCAGACTCAGAAGTTTTAATATCAGTCTAATAGATGTTCCAAAAGAATAGAACAAAATAGAGAGGAAGCAATATTTGAATAAATAGTAGCCAAAATTTTCCCAGAATTGAAGAATGATAATGAATCTTTGATTGAAAAGTCCCAACAAGTGCCAAGCAGGATAAATTAAACACACACACACACACACACACACACACATCCTTAGACACATTGTAACACAATTTCAGAAACCAAGGATAAAGTGCTTAAAGCTACCAAGAAGCAGAAAGAGAAATCAGATTACCAGAAAGGAATGAGAAATCAAATTGACATCAGACTTCCATCTGCAACATGGGATGCAAGAAAACAAGGAGCACTTCATATTGCTAAGGGTAAATAATTCTGAACCTACAACTCTATCAAGAAGAGGGGTAAAATAAAGACATTTTCAGCCACACAAAGACTCAGAAATGTTACCTACCACAAACCCACACTGAATGGTGGATATATTATAGAAAGAAGAAAATTGAATCCAAGAGGAAGTAGTGAGATTCAAATCCAAAACTATCAATATGAGAATTGGGAATGGAGAGAAGAGGGTAATAGAAACATGCTAAGGTTATTATCTTCTCAGGAAGATGAATTAGATACTTACTAAGTCTAGTGTTAGAAAAAATATAACTCTGTGTCTGATAAAAATTTAAGGGTGATTAATAAAACATAGAAATAAAATGTATAATTTTCCACCTTGAAAGAGGGGGGAATAAAAAAATCTCAATCCAACAATTCAGTCTCAATCTCAATCCAATCTCAATTCAACAGGAAGCAGAAAGGGAAAAAAATAAGAAAGTGAAAGCATGAAAGTTTTATAACAGAAAATAAGAAAACAGAAATAACCCTATACACATCAGTGATCACAGTAAATGTGAATGAATTAAACTTATATATTAAAAGACATTAAAAATGATTCAACTAGATGTTATGTGCAAGAGAGACACTTAAAACAAAATGACTAATGCTTTGAAAATAAAGAGCTAGAAAAAGCTAACACCAGACAAATGATAACAAAAGGAAAACCGGTGTTGCAATATTAAGAGCAGATAAAATATAAATTCAAGGTAAAAATAATTCAGAATCAAAGAGAGAAACATCATTTTGATAAAAAGAGAGAACACTCCACTAAAAAGATATGACAGTTATGAACCTTTCTACACTTATGAACAGAGGTTGAAAATATAGACACATAAACTGATAAATGTACAAGAAATCATGCTTTCTGTAAGTCACATCACATAGGAGAATTTAACATATTTCTCTAAGAAATGGAGAGATCAAGTAGAGAAAAAGTAAGAATAAAGAAAAATTGGAATATTACTCAGTGATAAAAAATGAAATCCTTCCATTTGCAGCAACATGGGTGGACCTAGAGGATATTATGCTAAGTGAAATAAGTCAGAGAGAGACAAATACTGTATTATCTCACTTATATGTGAAATCTAAAAAACAACACAAATAAACAACCAAACACAAGCGGACTCATAGATACAGAGAACAAACTGGTGGTTGCCAGAGGGAAGGGAGGTGCAGGGATGAGTGAAATAGTTGGAGATTAAGAGGTACAAACTTCCAGGTATAAATAAATAAGTCACAGGGATATAATGTAAAGCATAGGGAATATAGTCAATAACTTTTTATGGTGACAGGTGGTAATTAGATTTATCTTGGTGATCATTTTGTAATGTATAAAAATCACAAATCACTACATTGTACACCTGAAACTAATATAATATTGTAAGTCAAATAAACTTCAATTTAAAAAAGAAAAAAAAATCATTTGGGGAAAAAAAGAAAAATTGAATAACACAGTTAATATATAGAAATTTGCATTCAGCAAATAGAGAATATATCTTCTTTTTAAACATACACAAATATTCACCAAAAATGACCATTCATTAGACCATGAGGAAATATCATATTCCAAAAACATAATGTCCCATAGGTCATGTCCATTGTTCTTAATGCAATAAAATTAGAAATCAACTACAAAAAGATAGTTCCCTAAAATCTTTATACCTGGGACTTCCCTGGTGGTGCAGTGGTTAAGAATCCACCTGTCAATGCAGGGGACACCAGTTCGATCCCTGGTCCAGGAAGATTCCCACATGCCGCCGAGCAACTAAGCCCATGTGCCACAACTACTGAGCCTGTGCTCTAGAGCCCACGAGCCACAATTACTGAGCCCGAGTGCCACAACTACTGAAGTCTGCGTGCCTAGAGCCCACGCTCTGCAACAAGAGAAGCCACCACAATAAGAAGCCCGCACACCACAATGAAGAGTAGGCCCCGCTCGCCACAACTAGAGAAAGCCTGCATGCAGCAACGAAGACCCAATGCAACCAAATATAAATAAATAAATAAAATTGATTCTTTAAAAAGAAAAAAAAAACACTTTATACCTGGAAATTTTTAAAGAACACAACTCTAAATAACTTTTAGACTAAAATATAAGTAAAATACTAACACAGTATTGTGAAGCCATTATACTCCAATAAAGATCTATTAAAAAATTTTAAAAAATAAAGTATAAGTAAAATGGGAATTATATTTAGCACAGAACTAATCTCAAAGCATTAGGAATGGGTGCTCCACTTCATTAATCATCATGGAAACACAAATCATAGCTACCACCATTACATAACCATCGCATATTCACCAGAATGGCTAAAATGAAAAAAAGACAGAAAAATACCAAGTGAGGTATGCAGAGCAAATGGAAATCTCATACACTGCTAAAAGGAGTGTAAATACTTAGGAAAACTGGGATGAAACAGCTGAACACATACATAACCTATGATCCAGCAATTCCACTCCTATGTATATACCCAATAGAAATGCATGCATATGTTTACCTAAATAGATGTACAAGAAGGTTCAAACCAGCTTTATTTGTTATTGCTAAAAACTGGATGGAAAAAATCCAAATATAATCAATAATAGAATGGATAAATAAATTAACTGTAGTATATTTACACAACGAAATACTATGCAGCAAGGATAATGAACCATTACTCACATCAATGAATCTTACAGACATAAGGTTAAGTGAAAAAAATCCAGGTTCAAACGAGTCTATACTGTATCATTCCATTCACATAAAGTTCAAAAACAGGCAACACTAATCTATACAGCGTTATAAATTAGGATAGAGGTTACTCTTGGAGGGGAGTGGTTGGTGAAGGGGCACCAACCACTGGAAGGGGCACAAGAGGGGGTGCCTGAGATGCTGGTCATGTTGTTTCTTGACCAGGGTGCTGGTTACACAGGTGTGTTCAGTTTGTGAAAATTAATTGAGATGTACACTTTTGATTTGTACAGTTTGCTATATGTATGTTATACTTCAATAAAAATTACCCAAAAAATGTAGATATGTGGCCAAATAGTACTCAAAAATAAATTTAGTCTTAAATGCATGTATTAGAAGTAAAGATTGAAAATAAATGAACTAAGCTTTCAACTCAAGAAGGTAGAAAGAAAACAATAAAATAAATCCAATGAAGGTAAAATGAAAAAATTATGTATGTAGATAAAAACATACATTGGTAAAATATAGAATAAAATTCAAAAAACTAGATAATAAAAAACCCAAAAGTGAGTAATCTGAAAAAATTAATAATGTACACAAATATGGATAATGTATTTTAAATATATTTATTTAAAGTATTTATTTAAATATTATTATTAAATATAATATATATTATTTTCAGATTATTTTCCATTATAGGTTACTACAAGATATTGAATATAGTTCCATGTGCTATACAGTAAATCCTTGTCATTTATCCATTTTATATATAGTGGTGTGTATATGTTAATCCCATTCTTCTAATTTATCCCGCCCCCTTTCCCCTTTGGTAACCATAAGTTTGTTATCTATGTCTCTGAATCTGTTTATGTTTTGTAAATACGTCCCTTGTATCATTTTTTTAGATTCCACATATGTGATACCATTTGATATTTGTCTTTGTCTGAATTACTTCACTTAATATGATAAGCTCTAGATCCATACATGTTGCTGCAAATGGCATTATTTCATTATTTTATGGCTAATATTCATATATATATCATATCTTGTATAATATTGTAAATCAACTACAGTTCAAAACTTAACTGTAAAAAAGAATATTTTAAGACAGCCACACTGTTCAACTTCGAGGGTTCCTCCTGGAGTTGTGCAGTGGACACCCTGAAGACTTTACTGCCTTGATTTTAAATGAAATGTACACTGTTATTTTAAAAAACTAAATTTTAAAAATTAAAAAAATAATTTAAACAAAACTTTGGCAAATATGACTTTTTTTTAAAAAGAGAGAAAGCAAAAGAAGCAATATCATGAACATAAGGGTATAACTAGAGATAAATTGGGGACTAAAAATTACAAGAGAATACATATTATGTACAACCTAATACCAATTAATTTGAAACCTTAAAAAATGGACACATTCAAGGAAAACACGAATTACCAAAATTGGCCCAGGAATAAACAGAGAATCTTGAATAGACCAAAAACCATTAAAGAAATTTTAATAGTATCCAAAATTTTCTAATACCCCCAAAAAGTCCCAGTGGTTTTATTGACGCATTCTATCAAAGCTTCAAGAAAGCAATATTTAAATGTAATGAATAGAAAAAGTTCTGGAAGTATACAACCAAACGGATAGTAGTGGTTACTTCTGGAAAAAGGAGGTGGAAATTATGATCAACAAAGAGATAATAAATAATATTTTCATTTCTAAAAGAAGAATATACTCATGTATTTCTTGTGTAATTTATAATTCCTTTAAAAATTGCCCTACAATTTAAATGCCAAAAAAAGTCTTGATCTGTACCTAAATTGAAGACCTAAATAAAATGGACAATTTCCTATATAAATTACCAACACTGACTCCAAATCCACCACTTCCCAGCTGTGTGATCTCTGGCAAATTATCTAACATCTCTGAGATTCAATTTCTCTGTAAATGGTGAGTAATAATAGTACCTTCCTTACAGGTGTTACAAAAATTAAAATTAAATGAATTAGACAAGTGCTTAGCACAGTGCCTGGCACTTAGTAAGTGTTCAACAATTGTTAGTTATTACCATTACTATTCACTAATAAAATAAATAATATTAAGGTATTACAGAGGCCACAGAACCTTACAGCAATCTCACAGTCACCATCCCTAGTGTGTAATTCCTGACTCCCCTCTGTGGTGACTGGGATCCCCCTTGGGATTCTGTCTTCTACTCTCATTCCTGACTGTGGGCCTCACTCTCCCTCCCCACCCACAATTCCGAACCACTTCAGGGAAAGTCACATGGAGTTTCCTTTTTTGTTTCTTTCCTTTTTAAAAATTATTGTGGCAAAATATACATAACAGAAAATTTACCACTGGAATCATTTTTAGGTATACAGATCAGTGGCATTAAGTACATTCACATTGTTGTTCAACCATCACCACCATCCAATTTCAGAATTTTTTTCATCACACCAAACAAACTCTGCACCCATTAAACAATAATTCCCCATTGTATATTTTTTTTCCTGGAATTCCCTCTTCTCTGCCTAAAGATACTAAGCCTTTGTCTCCAAGGACACTTAGCATCTCTGAAGCTCTCCAGACTGGGTGGCTTCCAGTTCTCCAAGCTTCTAGAATGATGGTTTCCAGGCCTTTCCTCTCAGTCAGTACTTTCAGTGAAATTAGGGAAGGTGCCTTTTGAAATATAAATATATTTACAGGGATAATGAGCCATTTTAAGTCATTAAAATCTTACTGAGCTACAAAGAACCTGTTATGGGTTGAACTATATCCCTCAAAAACTCTTATGTTGAAGCCCTAACCCCCCATACCTCAGAATGTGACCTTATTTGGAATTAGCATTGTTGCAGATGTAATTAGTTAGGGTAACATGAGGTCATACAGGAGTAGGATGGGCCCCTGATCCAACATGACTGGCATCATTATAAAAAGAAAACCATGTGAAGAGACAGACATGAACACAGGAAGAACACCATTTGGAGTTTTGCTGCCACAAGCCAAGGAACCACCAGAAGCTAAAAGAGAAGGCTGGAAGAGGATCCTTCACTAGCATCTTCAGAGGAAGCAGGGCCCTGCTGACCCCTCATTTTTGGACTTCTGGCCTCCAGAACTGAGGTAATAAATTTCTGTTGGGCCAAGTCACCCCATTTGTGGAACTTTGTTACAACAGCCCGAGGAAACTAATACAGTCACCTACCAAAGAAAGTAGGATAGGGAAATTTTGAAGGGCAACGGAGGTTTGGTGGAGCGCACTGGTTATCTATTGACCTGGGTAACAAACTGCTCAGAGTATAGGGCACTTCTGGGGAAAGTCAGCTTAGGTTAGAGGCCATAGTTGGGGGCTATGGACAGTAGGGGGCATTATAAGGGTCCTGGGTTCCTGGAAGACTCAGAATGTCTATAAAAACTAGGCCTGCTTACTGCCATTCTCCTTGTGTTTCCAAGGTTACTTTTTTCTGGGTCTACCTGATGACTCCCTGATGCCACATGATATATAACTTCTTCCTTTTCTGTGCTATTTTTTTGTTCATCTAAAGAGAACATCTATTGGGAGCAGATAGGCGACTGAGGAGAACAGTCAGAGGAAAGCAGGCTCTCCCATTTCTAAGCTGTCCAGTTTGGCATCATGAAGCACTACCTAGTGTTCAGCTCACATGTTTAACTGGAGGCTGACTTTTGTCTTCTAAAGGGCAGTAGGCTACCCTGGATATTAGGGAGGAGATTTGAGACATGGCATTTGGAATGAGTTGGCATATTCAATCTGCCTTTCCCAGAAGAGCTGGAGGCAGGGCCCACTTCTCTGTCAACCATGATGTGACTTCCTTACTACAGACCGCAGGCTCGGGAATCCAAGAAGATCTTTCAGCCAGCAGCTGTTGTCTAAGAGCTGGAACTGAGGCCAAAGAGGCCTGACTGGGAAGCTACCTATAACCCTCCTGATCTGCCTGGTGGTTGAAAAGGCAGGACTCTTTCTCCAGACCTTGAAATTCCACCCCCGTTTTCATTAAAAATGAAATTCACGGAATTTAGAAGTTCTTGAGGTTAGAATGTGCACTTCCTGAAACTGGCTCTTAATGGTCTCTCCCTTCTCATCTGTGTCTTCCTGTGTTCCAGCCTCCTGCCAGTGTGCCCATAATACAAAGAAAACAGCCCCTTCTCAGCAAAATATCTTGAGGTTCATGAATGACAAATAGCTGAAAAGGGAGAGAGCCCGTGCCTTAGTTGACTATATAAGTTTAAAATGTGTCATCTCTTATTTTTAATTATCTTTTGTTTTTTAATTTCCCTGGTGGATCTTTGAAGAAGTTAGGTAACCATAATTACAAATCAAAAGGAAGGTCCTCCCTACAGAATAATTGGCAAGATTTTCAGCCACAATCATCTTGACCAAATATCTAATATATAATCATACCCTTGGCATTTGCAAATATTTTCCAAGATCAGACATGGAAGCAACCTAAGTGTCCATCGACAGATGAATGGCTAAAGAAGATGTGGCACATATATACAATGGAATATTACTCAGCCATAAAAAGAAACGAAATTGAGTTATTTGTAGTGAGGTGGATGGACCTAGAGACTGTCATACAGAGTGAAGTAAGTCAGAAAGAGAAAAACAAATACCGTATGCTAACACATATATATGGAAGCTAAAAAAAAAAGGTTCTGATGAAACTAGGGGCAGGATAGGAATAAAGATGCAGATGTAGAGAATGGACTTGAGGACACAGGGAGGGGAAGCTGGGACAAAGTGAGAGAGTGGCATGGACATATCTACACTACCAAATGTAAACTAGATAGCTAGTGGGAAGCAGCTGCATAGCACAGGGAGATCAGCTCGGTGCTTTGTGACCACCTAGAGGGGTGGGATAGGGACGGTGGGAGGGAGACACAAGAGGGAGGGGATATGGGTATATATGTATATGTATAGCAGATTCATTTTGTTATACAGCAGATACTAACACAACACTGCAAAGCAATTATACTCCAATAAAGATGTTAAAAAAAAAGTGTAGGGCTTCCCTGGTGGCACAGTGGTTGAGAGTCCGCCTGCCGATGCAGGGGACACGGGTTCGTGCCCCGGTCCGGGAAGATCCCACATGCCGCGGAGCGGCTGGGCCCGTGAGCCATGGCCGCTGAGCCTGCGTTTCCGGAGCCTGTGCTCCACAATGGGAGAGGCCACAGCAGTGAGAGGCCCGCGTATCACAAAAAAAAAAAAAAAAAAAAAAAAGTGTATCCCTTTAAGAAGACATTAAATACAAAAGTAAAATGAAGGAATTATGGCAAAGTTTTGCATTGTCACTATATTTTGTCAAGCTTTTTGAAAGGTAGTATAAACTCTGATGTATGGTGTGATTCATTCACTCTCATTCAGCAGATATTTTTAAAGAACTTACTATATTTTAGGCAGCAGGCTACACACGAGGATACAGTGGTAGGCAAGATGGACCCTGCCTGCACTGAGCTTATGGGCTAATATAGGAAGATTCACAACTAAAGCAGCAATTGCAATAATGTGTGATGCATTCTGTAAAGAGTTAACCTCTCAAGGAGTTGTGAGACTATGATGGAAGAACATTTCTCCTGGACTTGGGAGTGGGGGTGGAGTTGGGAAGACTTCCCAGGGGAGGGGAAATTTCCGCTGAGACTAGAAGGATGAGTTAGTCTGGCAGTATGTGGGTAGATGGGCGTTCCAGACAGTAGAAACCCATACAATAGGCTAAAGCTCTGAGGCTTTGAGTAGGGTACATACAGGGAACTGAACCAAGTCCATTATGGTTGGAGTATTAGTGTAAAAGAGAGAGAGGTCTGGTTTAAAAAAAAATGAGGTTGGGCAAGTGGACAGATTCCAGGTCATAAAAGATTTTCTAAAATTTGTTAAGAAATTTAGACGGTTTCTTTAGGCAATGGGAAGCCACTGAAGGTTTTTGGGCAGGGAAGTGACATGATCAGATTTATGCTTTAAAAAGCACACTCCAGCTGCAATGTAGAGAACTGACTGGAGGAAGGGTTAAGAGTAGCGGCAGGAAGACCAGTGAGTTAATCGCAGTAGTCCAACACAGAAATGACGGGGGTGAGTGGTAGTCTATGGTGCAGTGATGGAAATAGAGAATAGTGGAGAGATTCAAGAGATACTTAGAAGATGAACAGGACTTGGTTATTGACTGAATATGGGAGAGGGAAAAAAAGTTGTCAAGGATGAGTCCTTGATTTAGGGCATAGAACTCTGGGTGGTTGGCAAAGTCATTTACTGAGATACAGAACACAGGAGAAGGTGCAAACTTGAAAGGCTATGGGGAGGGGAAGGAGATGCGTTTAGTACTGGAAATTTTGAGTTTGCAGCACGTGTACCCCAATCTAGACTTACCCTACTTTACTAATGTTTTCTCCAAGTGGTTCCTGGTATAGACCTTCGACCCAATTAGTCAGTCTCCTTATATTGTCAACCTCATGTTAATTTCTTTGCATCCCTCTCTCTCCTCTGTCCACCAAAAGCCTTCCAAGTCAAACGTAAGAGTTCACCTTCTCTCAAAGGCCTTCCTTGACTCCAAGTCATACTGATGGTATGCTCCCCTGCCCTAGTTTTAGCAGTTATCACACACTACTTCTAACTTATTAGTTTTCTGTTTGAGATATGTTAGTCTTACCACCCTAGTGAGACTGTAAATTCTTCTAGAGCAGCAACTATGTATTTACTTGCCTATCCACTCCCACATGCCAGACACGGTATGTGCTCAGCAAGTACCTAATAAAAAACATTTTTCTACTGAAACTGGTATGCAGCCTTCCTTTTTAGCTGTTAAGGCAGCAAGACCAAGCCCAGCTCTCTGTTATCTGTGGTATGCTTATTGCAAAGGATCTTCATTCCACGGCATTTGCCATAGTTAATCAGGGGGTGAGGCAGGAAGATGTCAATATTTTAGTTGCAGTAAAGTACAAAAAACAGGCAAATGCACCAGGAAAGAAAACAACAGCAGGCACTGTGCTCAGGAATCTGGGACCTTTATTAGACATCCTCATACCCCAGCATGGGCCTGGCCTCAAGAATGAACATTTCACACTGAGAGGCACTCATTTTTAAAGAAGGTCATGTTTGAGGTCATAGCTAGTGGACTGTATCACTTTAATGGGGACAAGATAAAAATCATACATTTTTTAAACAAGGCCTGTTGGAATGACTTTGCCTTGGCTTATGATGCATTTACCCTGGGAGGAAAGCAGGTAAACATGGTTGAGACTTTCATTAAGCTATAAAAATTGATGGAGGCAATTACCTCCCTCTGAAAATCAGCCAGTATAAGGAAGAGGAGAGAAGATAAATGGCTTGAAAATGGAAATGGGGCACTGATAGAGCTATGAGTTGCATCAGGCAGTCTCTGATTTTCATAGTGGCACACAAAGAAGAGGGGTTCCTTCTGAGAGAACAAAATTTGACTGAAGTCATCTTTTGCCAAGCACCTTTGGCTCCCATAAGCCTCTGTGTCTACCCCTTTTGGGGATGATATTAAAATACAGGGTTCTTGGTCTTTCCTCTGTAGAACCCTATAGTGTAGTCGGTGGAGCCAAGATAAAGATAACCAAAACAACAAAAGAACATTTACAAAGTGGTATGAGTGGAAACATAATGTAAATTAGCTTCAAGCACTCAGGAAATGGGGACTCCAGGAACTACATGATGTGTGTGTGTCCACACATGTATGTGTGCCCACTTGTGCCTGTTGGGGTAGGTGATGGTGCAATAATCTAGGAAATGGAGCTTCATCTTGAGGAAGTGTATGAGCTATAATATTGGAGGAAATGGAGCATTCTCTGTAACTGAATGAGCAGTGGGTGCAGAGGCAAAAATAAAATAGGAAATGTAAAGAAAAGGATTTTTAAAATCAGGCTATTTAGACCAATGGGTCTTTGTGAGCAAGGCTGGGATTGGGGAGTTGGGCAAACAGGCATGCAAAGGTTGGTAGTGAGGAAAAAGTTGGATTGATCAGTTGATACCAGTTCAAGGAGAGATCCAAAACCTACGGTTAACATCATACTTAATACTGAAAGACTAAAAGCTTTTCCTCCCAGGTCAGGAATGAGACGAGGATGCTTGCTTTCACCAATTCGATTCAACATCATACTCGTGGCTCTAGTCCAGTCAATCAGGCAAGAAATAAAAGGCACCCAGATTGGAAAGGAAAAAGAAAAACTATCTCTACTTTCAAATGACATGATCTTGTATATAGAACACTAAAGAATCCACTAAAAAAATTATTATAACTAACAAACAAGTTCAGCAAGGTTGCAGGGTACAAGATGAATATACAAAAATCAACTGCATCTTGATGAACAATCAAAGAATGAAATTAAGAAAGCAATTATATTTACAATAGCATCAAAAAGAATAAAATATTTAGGAATAAATTTTAAAAGAAGTGAAAAACTTATACTCTGAAGACTACAAATCATTGTTGAAGGATACTGGAGATCTAAATAAATGGAAAAACATCCACCCCACGTTCATGGATTGGAAGAATTCATATTGTTAAGATGACAATATTCCCCAAATTAATCTACATATTCAACATAATCCCTATCAGAATCCCAGCTGATTTCTATGTAGAAATTTAGAAACTGATTCTAACATTAATATGGAATTGCAAGTTTCCCAGAACAGCCAAAACAACATTGAAAAGGAAAAACAAAGTAGGAGGAGTCACACTTCCTGATTTTAAAACTTACTAAAAAGTAACGGCAATCAGGACAGTCTGGTAGTGGTGCAGGATAGACATATAGATCAGAGGAGCGGAATCACAAGACCAGAAATAAAACCATATGTCTAGGATCAAGGGTGCCAAGACCATTCAGTTAGGAAAAATACCCTTTTCAATAAATGGTACTGGGACGGCTGGATAGCCTTATGCAAAAGAATAAAGTTGGACCCTTACCTCACATCCTACACAAAAATTAACTCAAAATGGATCAACAGGGACTTCCCTGGTGGGCCAGTGGTTAAGATTCCTTGCTCCTGATGCAGGGAGCTTGGGTTCGATCCCTGGTCAGGGAACTAGATCCCACATGCCACAACTAAGACCCAGCTCAGCCAAATAAATAAATAAATAAAATTTTTAAAAAGGATCAATGACCTAAATGTTAGAACTAAAACTACAAAACTCTTTAGAATGGAACATTGGGGCAAATCTTCATGACCTCAGATTTTGCAAAAGATTCTTAGATATGACACCAAAAGCATGGGCAACAACAACAACAAAAGTAGATAATTTGGACTTCATCAAAATTTAAAACATTTGTGCTTCAAAGGATGCTGTGAAAAAAGTGAAAAGAGAATCAACAGAATGGGAGAAAATATTTGCAAATCATATATTTGATAAGGGATTTGTATCCAGACTATTTAAAAACTCTTATAACTCAACAATAAAAAGTCAAATAACTCAATTTAAAATATGGTCAAATGATCTGAATAGACATTTCTCCAAAGAAGATATACAAAGGGCTTTTCATTAACACATGAAAAGACACTCAACATCATTAGTCATTAGGGAAATGCAAATTAAAACCACAATAAAATACCATTTCATACCCACTAGGATACATTAAAAAAGATAAACAATAACAAGTGTTGGGGAATCTATGGAGAAATTGGAACCCTCATACATTTCTGGTGGAAATGTAAAATGGTACAGCCTCTATGAAAAACCATCTGGCAATACCTCGAAAGGTTAAATATAGTTGTCATATGACCCAGCAATTCCACTCCTAGTTATATACCTAAGAGAAACCAAAACATATGTCCACACAAAAGTTTGCAGACAAGTGTTCACAG
Source organism: Mesoplodon mirus (assembly GCF_964341445.2). Classification (NCBI taxonomy): domain Eukaryota; kingdom Metazoa; phylum Chordata; class Mammalia; order Artiodactyla; family Ziphiidae; genus Mesoplodon; species Mesoplodon mirus. Next base: position 110,869,218 of record NC_138981.1, read on the forward strand.
TAGCATTATCCATATAGCCCAAAAGTGGAAACTCAAATGTCCATCAACAGATGAATGGATAGACAAAATATATATATCCATCATACAAGGGAACATTATTCAGCTATAAAAAAAGGAATGAAGTACTGATACATGCTTCAACATGGATAAGCCTTGAAAACATTTTTCTAAGTGAAAGAACAGTCACATCAGACCACATACTTTATGATACCATTTATACAAAATGTCCAGAGGAGGCATATTTATAGAGACAAAAAGCAGATTAGTGATTGCTTAGGGATGGGACAGGAGAGAGGAAATAGGGAGTGGTTACTAATGGGTATGGAGTTTCTTTTAGGGGGAATGGAAATTCTAAAATTAGATTGTGGTGATAGTTACACAATTCTGAATATACTAACAACCATGGATTGTACACTTTAAATGGGTGAATTATGTGGTATGTGAGTGATATCTCAATAAAACTGGTATTATGAGTTGAATTGTGTCTCCCAAAAAGACATGCTAAAATCCTAAGTGCCGGCACCTGTGAATATGACCTTATTTATAAATAGAGCCCTTGTAGATTTAATCAAGTTAAGATGAGGTCATTAGATTGGTCCCTAATTCAACATGATTGGTATCCTTATAAGAAGAGGGAAACCTGGACAAAGATACATAGGGAAAATGCCATGTATAACAAAGGTACAGATTGGAGTGATGCAGCTGCTAGCCAAGGAACACCAAGGGTCGATGGCCATCACCAGAAGCTAAGAAGAGACAAGGGGTGATTCTACCCACAATCTCAAAGGAAGCATGGCCTTGCTGACACCTTGATTTCAGGCTTCTAGCCTCCACAACTGTGAGACAATAAATTTCTGTCATTTTAAGCCACCTAGTTTGTGGTACTTTGTTATAATAGCCCTAGCAAAATAATAAAGCTATTTAGAACATAAATAAATAAAACAACACAAAGAGTTTCAACTTGTATGAGATATCAGAGATAACACTGGGGGGGTTCCCCAGCGGTCCAGTGGTTAGGACTTGGCACTTTCACTGCTGTGGCCCGGGTTCAATCCCTGGTCTGGGAACTAAGATCCCGCAAGTAGCGAGGCGTGACATACATACATACATACATACATACATACATACATAAATAGTAGAAAAAAAGAAATAACACTGGACTAAGAGTTAAAAGACCTAAATTTTTGTCCCAATTCTCTCCTGACTCACTCTATGACATTAGGCAAGTCACTAACTCTGAGCATAAGTTTTCCCATTTACAAAATGCAGGGATCGGGTGGCATAATTATTAAGGTCCCCTTAAGGATGACATTCCCTACCATTAATAGAACTCATTCTTTTTTCAATTCTGAAAATGTTAGCATAGGGCCCCAAATTCATATAACACCAATAAAAAGTAGTGAAATATTTTATAATCAAATTAACTCCTTCCATCTTGAAGCTCTTTTGCTCATCTTGAAATCTCACTGGAACTAAAACCACCACTGTTTATAAGACAAGGATGCCCACTCTTGCCACTTTTATTCAACATAGTATTGGAAGCCCTAGCCACAGCAATCATACAAGAAAAATAAATAAAAGCATCCAACATGGAAAGGAAGAAGTAAAACTATCACTGTTTGCAGATGACATGATACTATACATAGAAAACCCTAAAGAATCCACCAAACAGCTATTAGGATTAATAAATGAATTCAGTAAAGTTGCAGTACACAAAATTAGTATACAGAAATCTGTCACATTTCTATATACTAATAACCATCTATCAGAAAGAGAAATAAGAAAATAATCCCATTTACAATTGCATCAAAAGAATAAAATACCTAGAAATAAATTTAACCAGGGAAGTGAAAGATCTGTATTCTGAAAACTATAAGACATTGATGAAAGAGACTGAAGACAACACAAATAAATGGAAAGATATACCGTGTTCTTGGATTGGAAAAATGGAAAGATACCATGCTCATGGATTGGAAACCTTAATATTGTCAAACTGTCCATACTACCCAAAGCAATCTATAGAGTCAATACAATCCCTATCAAAATATCAATGACATTTTTCATAGAACTAAAAGAAATAATCCTAAAATTTGTATGGAACCACAAAATAGCCAAAGCAATCTTGAGAGAGAAGAACAAAGCTGGAAATATCATGCTCCCTGATTTCAAACTATATTACACAACTCAATATTTTTTTTAAAAAACAAATAAAACTATTAAAAAATGGGGAGAGGGGCTTCCCTGGTGGCGCAGCGGTTGAGAGTCCGCCTGCCAATGCAGGGGACCCGGGTTTGTGCCCCGGTCCAGGAAGATCCTGCATGCCGCAGAATGGCTGGGCCCGTGAGCCATGGTACAGCAAAAAAAAAAAAAAAAAAAAAAAAAAAAAATGGGCAGAGGACCTGAATGGGCATTTCTCCAAAGAAGACATACAGATGGCCAACAGACATATGAAAAATGTTCAGCATCATTAAGCATCAGGGAAATGCAAATCAAAACTACGATGAGATATCATCTCACTGGTCAGAATGGCCATCATCAAAAAGTCTACAAGTAATAAATGCTGGAGAGGATGTGGAGAAAAGGGAACCCTCCTACACTGTTGGTGGGAATATAAATTGATACAGCCACTATGGAGAACAGTATGGAGGTTCCTTAAAAAACTAAAAATAGAGTTACCATATGATCCAGCAATCCCACTTCTGGGCATATACCCAGAAAAGAGGAAAACTCTAACTCAAAAAGATACATGCACCCTTATGTTCATCGCAGAATTATTTACAATAGCCAAGACATGGAAGCAACCTAAGTTTCCAACAATAGATGAGTGGATAAAGAAGATGTGATGTGTGTGTATGTATGTGATGTGTGTATGCCTGTGTATATATATGTATACATAATGTGTATGTATATATATATATAATGGAATATTACTCAGCCATAAAAAACAGAATGAAATCTTGCCATTTGCAACAACATGGATGGACCTAGAGGGTATTATGCTAAGTGAAATAAGCCAGACAGAGAAAGACAACTACTGTATGATTTCACTTATATGTGGTATCTAAAAAACAACACAAATTAACAAACAAAACAGAACAGAAACAGACCCATACGTACAAAAAACAAATTTGTGGTTGCCAGAGGGGTGGAGGATGGGGAAATGGAGAAATAAGTGAAGGGAATTAAGAGGTACAAACTTTCAGTCATAAAATAAATAATTCATGGGGATGTGATGTACAGCATAAGGAATATAGTCAACAATATTATAATAACTTTGTGTGGTGACAGATGGTTACTAGACTTACTGTGGAGATTGTTTCATAATATACATACATAAATGTTGAACCACTATGTTGTATACCTGAAGCCAATATTGTATGTCAACTATACTTCAATTAAAATAAAATAAAGTAAAACAAAATAAAATTAGGATCCTAAAAAATCTACCCATTCTGTGTAAAGGAGACTAGAATGATTTTAACCATATCTCAGGGAAACATCAAGGACACTTATGGGCTCCTGGCAGCTATGGATTGAAAATAAAGTCTTCCATAAGAAGTCATATTCTAAGTCTGTGACATATTTCTGGGTGGGGGTGCTCACTTATATATTACATGGAATAGGACAATAAATTAACATAAAACTTGGCCCGGAATTGGTAAAAACTCCCATGGTTCCTGCAGAATCAAAACCAATTTTTAGAGACACCTCCACATCCTAGGGTGTATGGAACACCCATAGAAAAGATAACCTTGAGTTTATAATAAAAAGGTAGAAACCACTTGAGGAAATTAACCACCATGAGGAAGAGTCATCTGTCACAATAAACAGCAGGATTACCATCCAAGAAGCACACAAAATAAATAGTTGAAGGAGATTATAAAATAGGCATGTTTAAAATAATTAAAAAGATAAAAGAAGAGCATAGGACTTTGAAGAAAAAAATGAATTTAAAGGAGAAACAAAAAGAACTTCTCAAAATAAAACATAGTCATTGAAATTAAAAACTGAATAGAAAAGAACTGAAGACTAAACACAGCTGAAGAGAGACTTTGTAAAGAGCAGAAGTTAGCTGAGAAATTAACTTAGAGAGATAAAAATGGATGGAGAACGTGAGTGATTAAAATACCTAAAGATATAACAAGCAGAATAGTATTAAAGAAATACTATTATTTTAAAGGTCTTGTTTACAATAGATAGAAAATGAGTTACAGAAGAAATGAAGAAAGAGAATGGGGAAGAGGCAATATTTGAGGAGATAATGGCTGGAAATTTTATAGAACTGAAAAAAGGCATGAGTTCTCAGATTAAAGAAACACATTGAGTCTTAAGCAGGATTAATAAAAACATGGATAGGAGGGATAAGCACCAACCTCTAGATAATGCTCACGTCTGAAGAGGAAAGGAGGGAACGGTATGACACAATGGATAGAAGGGGATTGAGTCTTCAATGGTATGATGTACCATTTTGTTTCTTTTTAAAAATTATCTGCAAAGGCAAATTTATAGAAAAAGCAAGTTGATTAGTGGTTGCCTGAGGCTGACGTCGGGAATGGGGAGTGACTACCATGGACATGAGGGATCTTTTGGGGGTGTTGGAAGTCTTCAAAAATTGAATTGTGGTGATGGTTACACAGTTCTGCAAATCACTGAATTCTACTCTTAAAATGGTAAATTTTATGGTATTTAAATTATACGTCAATAAAGCTGTACTTTTAAAACTATCTGTAATATATTTAGCAAACCATTATAATGTATGACTATTAACATAAAAAACAAATATGTTTGTATATGCTATTAAAAGCTTTTTTTAAATGACAGGGCATAGCAGTTGGTTTCTGCCTATAGGTCTGATGGCTCAAGTCAATTGCTTTTTGGAAAGAAAAGAAAGAATGTGGGACTTAAAGATAGTGTTGCTGAAATAATAACGGTGATAATAATAGCTACTTTATATTATTTGATTTATTAATTTAGATACATGCATATTTAAATTTTAAGTTAGGGATGTTGATTATATTCTCTCATTCTGTGAAGCCAAATCAATGTTTGCATCTTCCTGGATCTCTTTCTGCGTCATCTAACACAATTTTCCAAAGCACATCATTTTCACTTCTGAATAGTAGCAGAAGATACAGCATTTCAAATATACATATATGATGCTCTCTCTAGTAAAAAATGTTCCCAGGCAATAAGTTATACCTATAGGCATAACATGCATAACAACTAGTCCATTTTTCTCACTAATAATTTAACACAGTGATTAAAAGAATAAGCTCTGGAGTTTGACCAGCTAACATCTATTGAGGACTTGTGAAGTGTCAAGCCTATCAATCTTCACAATAACCCTTGAAGTAAATATTGTTATTTAGCACCATTTTTCAGAGGAAAAAAAGAAGTCTCGGAGAAGTTGAGTAATTTACAGCTAGTGAGGATCTGAAGGCAAGTGTCTCTACTCTAGCTGCTCCTATCAAAAGTCTAACTACCCAGAGCCATGTTATAAAATTAACCACAGGGTCTGGTGGAAGGAGTGTTGTCCTAAACTCTTGTCAGTGCTGTCAGATTAAAACTTTGTTTCCAGTTCAACCAATGATTTTAGGTAATTTTGACACCAAGGGTTCCAAAGAATTCAGATATCTTTGCCAGAGTTTTTCAGATTGTCTTTTTTAGGAAGGTTCCAAGTCCACCAAATCATGGATAATCTCCCTGTTACTTTAGCTCCATAGAGGAGCTGGGAGCGTTGGCTGACTCATTGGCCAGGTAGCAGGTCAGAGATGGCTGACTTTCGCTGGCAGCAATGGAATTTTTTTAAATGTATAAACCCTAAAACAAAGGCAAAAGTAAAGAGACTATCACTGGGCAAGAAATATCGGTAAATTTCTGAACACAGAAAGCAGATGTAGAAGTGGTAATTGACGAAGTGAGGCAGAAGAAGCAATAGCTAGAAAATGCATAGAGGAATACAGCCAAGAAAGGAGTCAGTATGCTGTCTATCATCCCACAAAAGCTTATTGTTCAGAAGTACCAGAGACAACAAAAAGTAGGAGTGAGGTGTGGAACTGACAACACAGGAATTAATTAAAAATCTGTATGTGGAACAGTTGACTCTCCCCAACATCCAAATGTCCATGTGCAGAAATATTAACCACCAGACTTTTTTCCAGGTGAGGAAAAGAGGGCTTCTTCTCTGGAGAAACTAAACAGTCCTACAGCAAACGCCTCTGCTTTCTGATCTTTGGGAGTTCCCTATCAGATGACTCTAATGTGAAACATACCAGTTGACCAGCTTTATCCAAGCACAGAGTTCCCAAGCAGTTGTTTATATTTTATTTCATTATTCTTATACATGAACCCAAGGATCATCAGGCATTTGAAGAAATTTTTCAATGGAGAAAAGATCAATAATAAACAGGAAAATGGCCCCAAGGGAAAGAGCAATAGTTCAGGGAATAAAGAAAAGTAAAAAAGCAATAAAAATAAAATAATTTTTTATTGTGTTAAGAGCACTTAACATGAGATCTACTCTTTTAACAAAATTTTGAGTGCACAATACAGTATTGTTAAATATAGGCATGTTGTACAGCAGATCTCTAGAATTCACTCATCTTGAATAACTGAAACTTCATACCTGCTGAACAACTCCTCATTTTCTCCCTCCCCCTAGTCCTTGGCAACACCTTTAAACCATCTGCTTCTTTGTGTGTGTGTGTGTGTGTGTGTGTGTGTGTGTGTGTGTGTGTGGTACGCGGGCCTCTCACTGTTGTGGCCTTTCCAGTGGACGTGCAGGCTCAGCGGCCATGGCTCACGGGCCCAGCTGCTCCGTGGCATGTGGGATCTTCCCGGACCGGGGCACGAACCCGTGTCCCCTGCATCGGCAGGCGGACTCTCAACCACCACGCCACCAGGGAAGCCCTGCTTCTTTAAGTTTGACTATTTTAGATGTCTTAGAGAAGTCAAATCTTGCAGTATTTATCCTTACGTGACTGGCTTACTTCACTTAGCATAATGTCCTCCAGGTTCATCCATGTTTTAGGATATGAAAGGATTTCCTTTCTTTTTAAAGTTGAATAATATTCCATTGTACTTATATACCACATATTCTTTATTCATTCATCCATCAATGGACATATAGGTTGCTTCTGTGTCTTGGCTATTGTGAATAATGCTCCAGTGAACATAGGTGTGCACATATCTCTTCAGGATACTAATTTCAATTCTTTTGGATATACACCGAGAAGTGGGATTGCTGGATCATGTGGTAGCTCTTTTTGGGTTTTTTTGGGTTTTTTTAGGAAACTCCATACTGTTTTCTATAGCATCTGCACCATTTTACATTCTCAACAACAGTGTACAAGGGTTCAGATTTCTCTAAATCCTGGCCAACATTTCTTGTCTTTTGTTTTTTAATAATAAAGGTTGTGAAGAGATAACTCATTATAGTTTTTTGGGGTTTTTTTCTACTTCTGCACTCTGTGTGCTACAATGCTCCCTAGACATTAAAAAACAGTGAATCAAATTCATTATGGTTTTGATTTGTATTTCCCTGATGATTAGTGATGTTGAACACCTTTTCATATACCTCTTGGCCATTTGTATGTGTTCTTTGGAGAAATGTCTGTTCAAGTCCTTTGCCCATTTTTTAATCAGGTTGTGTTTTTCTGCTAATTGAGTTGTAGGAGTTCCTTGCATATTTTGAATATTAACCCTTTATCAGATATATGGCTTGCAAATATTTTCTCTACTCTGTAGGTTGCCTTTTCACTCTGTTGATTGTTTGCTTTACTGTGCAGAAGCTTTTTAGTTTGATGTAGTCCCACCTGTCTGTGTTTGCTTTTATTGCTTGTGCTTTTGGTGTCATGTCCAAGAAATTATTACCTATACCAAGGTCATGATGCTTTTTCCCTATGTTTTCTTCTAGGAGTTTTATAGTTTCAGGTCTTACATTTAAATCTTTAATCCATTTTGAGTTGATTTTTATGTATGGTGTAAGATGTAAGATGTCCAGTTTCATTCTCTTGGATCCCATTTATTTACAATAGCATCAAAAAGAATAAAATACTTAGGAATAAATTTAACCAAGGAGGTGAAAGACTTTTACATTGAAAATTACAAAACATTGATGAAAGAAATTAAAGAAGTCACAAATAAATGGAAAGACATCCAGTGTTCATGGATTGGAAGACTTAATATTGTTAAAATGTGCAACCTACCCAAAGCAATCTACAGATTCAATGGATTCCTATCAAAATCTCAATGGCATTTTTTTTGCCAAAATAGAAAAAAAATCCTAAAATTCATATGGAACCACAAAAGACCCTAGTAGCCAAAGCAATTTTGAGAAAGAAAAACAATTTTAAATAACATCCTCATAGAGATTCAAGATATTGTATTCCTAAAACAAGGACAAAATGCTAAGACAATGGACCAATGAGAAAAAAAGAAAGAGATTGTGTAAATTTAAAATGCAATTTCCAAAATAAAATTTAGTGACAAGGTTGAGCATAAAGCTGAGGAAATTTCCCAGAAAACAGAATGAAGGCACAAAGAGGTGGGAAATCTGAGTAAAAAATATAAGACACAGAGGATCAACTCAGAGATTCTAAATCTGATGGAGTTTCAGAAAAGAGAATTTAGAGAGGAAAGATAAAGAAATTATCATCACAAAGAATATAAGATCATTTTTTAGAGCTCCGTGAAGAATAGAGTTTCTATACCAAAGAGGCCTCCTCAGTGTCCAGTGCAATGAGTCAAAAACACTCCACAACAAGCCACATCACTGTGAAATTCCAGAACACCAAATATCAAGACAAGGTGCTAAAAGCTTCCAAAGACAACAAAAGTGGTCATCTACAAAGGTACAAGAATAAGACTGGCATCATATTTTTCATCAGCAACACCAGATGCTAGAAGACAACTGAGCCACACCTTCAAATTCTGAAAGAAAAGTACTTTCCAATGAGAATCATCCAACTACAAACTTATCAATCAAGTGTGAGAACAGAATCAAAACATTTTCAAACATTTACAACTCAAAAAGTTTATTTCTCACACATTCTTTCCTGGGAAGTTACTTGAGGATCTATTCCTGGAAGAAAAAGTAGTTAACACCCCCCGAAAAAAAAGACATTGAGACCCAAGAACCAGTGGCTCCATCCAAGAACTGCAGTGAAGATAAGTCCTAGGATGATTGCTGCTCCTTAGAACTGGGGAACAATCTGGGCAGAATGGAGTGACTTCTTGATGCTTTTTTTCATCAATTTTTTTCCTCAAACTTAGAGGGATTTATTACAAACTGATTTACCTTTCAGTGAATAAATATTTTTCCAAAGTATATAGTTTCTTCAGTTTGACCTCATTTTCTCCTTAATCCATTAAATCCTAGCAAAAGTAAATTGAATAATTTTGATTAAAAATATGTATTATATGATCCAAATTTTATCAAAAATTGGTTTGTACATAGCAGCCTATGTGCCTATCAAGTGATGTATGGATAAAGTAGATATGGTACATATACAATGGAATACTACTCAGCCATAAAAAAATGAATGAAATAATGCCATTTGCAGCAACATGGATAGACCTAGAGATTATCATACTAACTGAAGTAAGTCAGAAAGAGAAAGACAAATGCCATATGACATCACTTATGTGTGGAATCTAAATTATGACACAAAATGAACTTATTTACAAAACAGAAACAGACTTACAGACATAGAAAATAAACTTATGGTTACCAAATGCAAAGCAGGGGAGGGATAAATTGGGAGTATGGGATTAACAGATGCACACCACTATATATAAAATAGATAAACAACAAGGATTTACTGTATAGCACAGGGAACTATATTCAGTATCTTGTAACAGACTATAATGGAAAAGACTCAAAAAAAGAATATAGATATATACATATATATGTATAACCAAATCACTTTGCTGTACACCTGAAGTTAACACAATATTGTAAATCAACTATACTTCAATAAAAATAAATAAATAAAATTGGTTCTGTACATCTATCCCTGATCTGTCTATATGTGTGCAATCAGATATTCTAGAATGATGTTAATCTCATGTTAATGGTGATTGTACCAGGGTGATGGAAATTGGGGTGGTTTTAGTTCTCAACTTTTTACTTTGAATTGTTTGAACTATTTATAATGAGCATGTATCATTTTTAGAAGAACAATAAAGTCATGTTGAAATGAGAGGATTAGACTCACAGGTCTCCAAAAATCTCTAAGCTCTAAAAGTCTATGATTTAATATTCTATGAAGCAAACACAGATTCATAATTCAGTAATGTCTCCACATTCTTTTTTTAATAATATTTCACTGATTCTAGCCTCTTTGATCACTGATCTTTGTCTAGGCTCAAGGCCTATTGGAAAAATACTAAATGACCTCAAATAATTAACCTTAGAGGACAGTGTGTTCTCATCAACCAAAAGCAATTTTTAAAATACAAACAAAAATTTTAAAGCAGGAAGCAAACTATCTAATCTAAGAGCAATAAAGAAACATCAACTTACACATAAAGTAGTTTTAATATTTAATTGTAATGACAGTAAACTGTCTACTTAGAGAGGTTATAAATATATCTTACATTGGCATACTTTTCTTCAAAACAAGCAGTCCAAATATATTATCCAGTAGGAACATCCACTATTCCCCTAACCTCCCAGGTCTTTCAGACCTGTGTATCTTTGGACACATCTTAATGCTTTCTCCCTCATCTATAATTTGGACAAATGCCATTCACCTGGCGAAACTCAGTCCCTCTTACAACTACAGGCCCATAGCACTTGGCATATACCTCTGTTATAACAGTTCTCAGGGCCACTGTGTGTAATTGTGCAGGTTGTGCACTGCACAAAGGCACCCAGATGAGGGAGTAAGTAGGTGTGCAAATCTATCCTGAGCTTAGCGACCAAGCCAGGTTGTACCTGCCTAGAGGAAGTCTCTTTATTAAATTTGAACAAAGGTATCTTATAGATTCACACTGACTCTTAGAGTTGTTTGGATTGAAATCAGAGTTTACTCATCTATTGCCCCTCCTAGAGTGTGCACTCCTCAAGGACCTAGCATAGAGTAGGGACCTAATGTTTGTTTAATAGATCCTGAATAAAGATAAGATATAAACAGTTCCCTTAATCTCTTAACATCAGAGTGAAAACAAGTGTCAGCCATCTTTCTCTCCCCTTATTTAGGTTGAAAAACATTTCTCATAAAGTTGTACAGAAGAAAAGGAAGAAAATAAAACTAATATTTCATGAGTAGCAACTCAATGTCAGGAACTTCACATATATTATCTCATTTTATATTCCAAATAACCTCACCTATTAAGTCTTACTAGGAGGGATAGTCAAAATACTTAACAACCAGTACAGCATGGGTACCTACCTGTCAGAGTGGACACTGGCCCAATCAGAACAGAGCCCAGCGGCAAACAACTGATCCACCCATGCTGGTAAGGTTCAGCTGAAAGTCAGCCCTGAGTATCTCATCCCCACATTACAGATGGGCAAATGAATGCTCAGAGAGGTTAGGTAATGTGTCAAGCTCACATAGCTAGTAAGTGGAGAAGCTAGGACTAGACCCTGATAAGTCTGAGTCCCAAAACTGGTGCTCTTTGCCCCATACCATGATGCCTCTCCCTGGTCTCTAAAGCCCAGCAGAAATGTGACAAGTTGGGCTTAAGTTTCCTGATGTCTAGTCCAATGTCTATTCACTAGACTACTTCACTTCCCCAAAGAGGGATAACATTGTTTATGACTCTAAAATAATGACCCTCATTCCATAAGTCACACACAACAAATAGTCCTGTTGCTTTAGAGTCACACCACATATCTTAGTAAATCTGAACGAGACATTTCTATCACTTTATACATTGAAGAGGATAGCAAAAGGAGACAATCTGTGAATAATGCTCCTAGCTCCCTATGTAGTTTTTAAAGTCTGTATTCTTTAAATCTGAACTACATAATGCAGTTCCTTTCAACAAATACACTTCAACTGTTGAAGAATATACCAAATGTAATTTTGTTCTGTGAAAGTTCAAGGCAATGCTTTGCATCCTAGACATTTTACTATCGGTTGATGAATACTAGCTTTTTTCAAGACCTCATATGTTCTCTGAACATAGTTTCATTTTGGGATCCTGTTATTTACCCAGTCCTTGCATCAGCCACTGCACAGCACTATGGCCAGACACTATACATCATGGCACATCCCTACTGGGAATGAAAACATTCAATAATGTTTGGTTTCTTCCAAAGTTGTTTTCCATTACAGCCCTGTAGGAGACTCTAATAAATTTGTTTCTCCTATGAAATCAGTTCTTTTCTGTAAAGAAAAGGAGATTTTTTCCTTAGGTCAGTTTTACTACAATATAATACTAACCTACAGGTAATTGACTCATTCTGATTTGTGACCAAAATTTATTTTCCTTGCAATAAAAGAGTGAACCTAAGGAAAGATTATCACTTAAAAATGCTTTTTTAAAGATCCGATTTCTCCTCTTTTTACAGAAATAAATGGTGAACGTTTTTAAAATGCAAAATTTGTAGAAAGACATGTTGAAATTGCTTTAAAAGAAATCAACCAAAGTATGAAATACATAATTTACAACTACACTAATGCAAGTATACATAGAAAATATTGCACATATGCATTTTGTAATACAGGTTTTGGATCTTTCCATGCAAGTCATGGGAATGGCATTCAAAATATTTAAGAAACAGTGTAGCACGGACATCAGCCAATCAAAATGGAAGCCATCCTATCTCTGAAATAGAAGCCCAAACTCCTCTGCTAGACTACAGATTAACTTTTAAATTTCTGGGTAGTAAGAAGATCTTGGGGTTCCCTGGGAGGGGTCAGGTCATCTGGGATTGGGGGGGCACTTGAGGGGCACAGGGAAGGAACTATTTACCAATCACTAAGAGGTATTCAATATTTTAATAACCAGTACAGCTGGTTATTAAACAATTACAAGTAGTATATTTTGATTTATATTTTAATATTATATTAGATACTACTATATTAATCAAAATAACCAGTATGGTGGGTACCATCTGAAAATCAACTTTGCCAGTCAATACACTATACTCAAAATGTTCATCAGTGCCTGCCAGGCCCCAGGCCCTTTGTCCAACTCCCCTACCCTTAGCTCTGCTGCCCAGGCAGCCATGTTATATGCCATATTACTCTGCCCTTCACTGGCCACAGCCAACAGGACTCAGGGACTCACAATCCAAAGGTTGAAAATCCCTAGGCCAGCCAGCAACCCTTTTGGGCCTGACACAAAAAAATAACCTGGTCAACCAATCTGATTCCTAGTCTTAGAAATTTGAGTTAGGAAATGCAAGTAGCAGTTAGTACTTTCCTGGCAGGAAATGAGAATGGGAAAGGTGATAACAAAGATATCACAAAATACACAAAGGATGGGAGGAGCTTGGGTTGGACACAGTGGCAGCAGTTAATCATGGAACTGTGTGTGGACATCCCAACCAACACTCGAGGAAGGGCGGCAAGCCAGGTGCCAGGAGGGACGGGACACAGGGAAAACTCTGTTTGGGGTTTACAAATATAGGGGCTCCCAGGCACACAGTGACAAAAGACCTAGAGAAATTCTCCTGGATTGAAACTACCAACAAAACCCCACTTCAACTTGATCACCAGAGGCCTGATTCAAGTACCCTAAAATGGCAGTTTTTAAAGTGTGATTCCTGATTTGGATATACACACTACTCTGTATAACACAGATAACTAATGAGAACCTACTGCATAGCACAGGGAACTGTACTCAATACTCTATAATGGCCTATATGGGAAAAGAATCTAAAAAAGAGTGGAGATATATATATATATATATATATATATAACTGATTTACTTGGCTGTACAGCAGAAACTAACACTACATTGTAAAGAACTATACGCCAATAAAAATTAATTTAAAAAATTTTAAAAATAAAAAATTTAGAGATTGGTTCAAGATGGCAGAATAAAAGGATGTGTGCTCACTCCGTCTTGCAAGAGCACCAGAATCACAACTAACTGATGAACAATCATCGACAGGAAGACACTGGAACTCACCAGAAAAGATACCCCACATCCAAAGACAAAGGAGAAGCTTCAATGAGATGGTAGGAGGGTCACAATCACAATACAATCAAATCCCATAAACACTGGGTGGGTGACTCACAAACTGGAGAACAATTATATCACAGAAGTCCACCCACTGGAGTGAAGGTTCTGAGCACCACATCAGGCTTCCCAACCAGGGGGTCCGGCAATGGGAGGAGGAATTCCCAGAGAACCAGACTTTGAAGGCTAGCAGGATTTGATAGCAGGACTTCAACAGGACTGGGGAAAACAGAGACTCCACTCTTGGAGGGCACACACAAAGTAGTGTGCACATCGGGACCCAGGGGAAGGAGCAGTGACTCCATAGGAGATTGAACCAGACCTAACTGCTAGTGTTGGAGGGTCTCCTGCAGAGGAAGGGGGTGTCTGTGTCTCACCGTGAGGACAAGGACACTGGCAGCAGAAGTTCTGGGAAGTACTCCTTGGCATGAGCCCACCTGGAGTCCACCATTATCCCACCAAAGAGCTTGTAGCCTCCAGTGCTGGGTTGCCTGAAGCCAAACAACCAACAAGGAGGGAGCCCAGCCCCACCCATCAGCAGACAAGCAGATTAAAATTTTACTGAGCTCTGCTCACAAGAGCAACAACCAGATCTACCCACCACCGGTCCCTCCCATCAGGAAGCTTGCAGAAGGCTCTTAGATAGCCTCATCCACCAGAGGGCAGACAGCAGAAGCAAGAACTAAAATCCTGCAGCCTGTGGAATGAAAACCACATTCACAGAGAGACAGACAAAATGAAAAGGCAGAGGACTATGTACCAGATGAAGGAACAAGATAAAACCCCAGAAAAACAATTAAATGAAGTGGAGATAGGCAACCTTCCAGAAAAAGAATTCAGAATAATGATAGTGAAGATGATTCAGGACCACAGGAAAAGAATGGAGGCAAAGATCAAGAAGATGCAAGAAATGTTTAACAAAGACGTGGAAGAATTAAAGAACAAACACCTAGAAGAATTAAAGAACAAACAAACAGAGATGAACAATACAATAGTGGAAATGAAAAATACACTAGAAGGAATCAACAGCAGAATAACTGAGGCAGAAGAACAGATAAATGACCTGGAATACAGAATGGTGGAATTCATTGCCACAGAACAGAATAAAGAAAAATGAATGAAAAGAAATGAAGACAGCCTAGGAGACCTCTGGGACAACATTAAATGCAACAACATTAGCAGTATAGGGGTCCCAGAAGGAGAAGAGTGAGAGAAAGGACCCGAGAAAATATTTGAAAAGATTAGAGTTGAAAACATCCCTAACATGGGAAAGGAAATAGCCACCCAAGTCCAGGAAGCACAGAGAGTGCCAGGCAAGATAAACCCAAGGTGAAACATGCTGAAACACATATTAATCAAATTGACAAAAATTAAAGAGAAAGAAAAATTATTAAAAGCAACAAGGGAAAAATGACAACATACAAGGGAACTCCCATAAGGTTAACAGCTGATTTCTCAGCAGAAACTCTACAAGCCAGAAGGGAATGGCATGATATATTTAAAGTGATGAAAAGGAAGAACCTACAACCAAGATTACTGTATCCAGCAAGGATCTCATTCAGATTCAAAGGAGAAATCAAAAGCTTTACAGACAAGCAAAAGTTAAGAGAATTCAGCACCACCAAACCAGCTACACAACAAATGCTAAAGGAACTTCTCTAAGTGGGAAAACACAAGAGAAGAAAAGGACCTACAAAAACAAACCCAAAACAATTAAGAAAATGGTAATAGGAACATACATATCGATAATTACCTTAAATGTGAATGGATTAAATGCTCCAACCAAAAGACACAGGCTCAATGAATGGATACAAAAACAAGACCCACATATATGCTGTCTACAAGAGACCCACTTCAGACCTAGGGACACATACAGACTGAAAGTGAGGAGATGGAAAAAGATATTCCATGCAAATGGAAATCAAAAGAAAGCTGGAGTAGCAATCCTCATATCAGATAAAATAGATTTTAAAATAAAGAATGTTACAAGAGACAAGGAAGGACACTATGTAATGCCCAAGGGATCAACCCAAGAAGAAGATATAATTATAAATATTTATGCACCCAACATATGAGCACCTCAATACATAAGGCATATGTTAACAGCTATAAAAGAGGAAATCAACAGTAAAACAATAATAGTGAGGGAATTTAACACCTCACTTACACCAATGGACAGATCATCCAGACAGAAAATTAATAAGGAAACACAAGCTTTAAATGACACAATAGATCCGATAGATTTAATTGATATTTATAGGACATTCCATCCAAAAACAGCAGATTACACTTTCTTCTCAGGTGCACATGGAACATTCTCCAGGATAGATCACATCCTGGGTCACAAACCAAGCCTCAGTAAATTTAAGAAAACTGAAATCATATCAAGCATCTTTTCCGACCACAAAGCTATGATATTAGAAATGAATTACAGGGTAAAAAACGTAAAAAACCCAAACACATGGAGGCTAAACAATATGTTACTAAATAACCAAGAGATCACTGAAGAAATCAAAGAGGAAATCAAAAAATACCTAGACACAAATGACAATGAAAACACGACCGTCCAAAACCTATGGGATGCAGCAATAGCCGTTCTAAGAGAGAAGATTAAAGCAATACAATCCTACCTCAAGAAAAAAAAAATCTCAAATAAACAATCTACCCTTACACCTAAAGGAACTAGAGAAAAAAGAACAAACAAAACACAACGTTAGTAGAAGGAAAGAAATTATAAAGATCAGAGCAGAAATAAATGAAATGGAAACAAAGAAAACAATAGCAAAGATCAATAAAACTAAAAGCTGGTTCTTTGAGAAGATAAATAAAATTGATAAACCTTTAGCCAGACTCATCAAGAAAGAGAGAGAGAGGACTGAAATCAATAAAATTAGAAATAAAAAAGGAGAAGTTACAGTGGACACCACAGAAATACACAGCAACATAAGAAACTACTACAAGCAACTCTATGCCAATAAAATGGACAACCTGGAAGAAATGGACAAATTCTTAGAAAGGTATAACCTTCCAAAACCGAACCAGGAAGAAACAGAAAATATGAACAGCCCAGTCACAAGTAATGAAACTGAAACTGTGATTAAATATCTTCCAACCAACAATAGTCCAGGACCAGATGGCTTCACAAGTGAATTCTATCAAACATTCAGAGAGGAGCTAAAGCACATCCTACTCAAACTCTTCCAAAAAATTGCAGAGGAAGGGACACTCCCAAACTCATTCTATGAGGCCACCATCACCCTAATACCAAAACCAGACAAAGATACTATACAAAAAGAAAATTATCGATCAATATCACTGATGAATATAGATGCAAAAATCCTCAACAAAATACTAGCAAACAGAATCCAACAACACATTAAAAGGATCAAGTGGGATTTATCCCAGGGATGCAAGGATTCTTCAGTACACACAAATCAATCAATGTGATACACCATATTAACAAATTGAAGAAAAACCATATGATCATCTCAATAGATGCAGAAAAAGCTTTTGACAAAATTCAACACCCACTTATGATTAAAACTCTCCAGAAAGTGGGCATAGAGGGAAACTTCCTCAACATAATAAAGGCCATATATGACAAACCCACAACAAATATCATTCTCAATGGTGAAAAACTGAAAGCATTTCCTCTAAGATCAGGAATAAGACAAGGATGTTCACTCTCGCCACTATTATTCAACAAAGTTTTGGAAGCCCTAGCCATGGCAATGAGAGAAGAAAAAGAAATAAAAGGAATACAAATTGGAAAAGAAGTAAAACTGTCACTGTTTGCAGATGACATGATATTCTACATAGATAATCCTAGAGATGCCACCAGAAAATTACTACAGCTAATCAATGAATTTGGCAAAGGTGCAGGATACAAAATTAATGCACATAAATCTCCTGCATTCCTATACACTAAAAATGAAAGATCAGAAAAGAGAAATTAAGGAAACAATCGCATTCACCATTGCAACAACAAAAAATAAAATACCTAGGAATAAACCAACTTAAGGAGGTAAAAGATCTGTACTCAGAAAACTATAAGACACTGAGAAAGAAATCAAAGATGACACAAACAGATCGAGAGATATACCATGTTCTTGATTTGGAAGAATCAAGATTGTGAAAATGACTATACTACACAAAGCAATCTACAGTTTCAATGCAATCCCTATCAAACTACCAATGGCATTTTTCACAGAACTAGAACAAAAAATCTTAAAATTTGTATGGAGACACAAAAGACCCCGAATAGCCAAAGCAGTCTTGAGAGGAAAAAAAGGAGCTGGAGGAATCAGACTCCCTGACTTCAGACTATACTACAAAGCTACAGTAATCAAGACAATATGGTACAAGCACAAAAACAGAAATATAGATCAATGGAACAGGATAGAAAGCACAGAGATTAATCCACATACCTATGGTCAACTAGTCTAAGACAAAGGAGGCAAGGATACACAATGGAGAAAAGACAGCCTCTTCAATAAGTGGTGCTGGGAAAACTGGGCAGCTACATGTAAAAGAATGAAATTAGAACACTCCCTAACACCATACGCAGAAATAAACTCAAAATGGATTGAAGACCTAAATGTACGACCGGACACTATAAAACTCTTAGAGGAAAACATAGGAAGAACACTCTTGGACATAAACACAGCAAGATCTTTTTTGACCCACCTCCTAGAGTAATGGAAATACAAACAAAAATACACAAATGGGACCTAATGAAACTTAAAAGCTTTTGCACAGCAAAGGAAACTATAAAGAAGATGAAAAGGCAACCCTCGGAAGGGGAGAAAATATTTGCAAACAAATCAACAAAGGATTAATCTCCAAAATATATAAATAGCTCATGCAGCTCAGTATTAAAAAAACAAACAATCCAATCCGAAAATGGGCAGACCTAAATAGACATTTCCCCAAGGAAGATATACAGATGGCCAAGAGGCACATGAAAAGCTGCTCAACATCACTAATTATTAGAGAAATGCAAATTAAAACTACAATGAGGCATCACCTCACACCAGTTAGAATGGGCATCATCAGTAAATCCACAAACAACAAATGCTGGAGAGGGTGTGGAGAAAAGGGAATCCTCTTGCACTGTTGGTGGGAATGTAAATTGATACAGCCACTATGGAGAACAGTATGGAGGTTCCTTAAAAAACTGAAAATAGAATTACCATATGACCCAGCAATCCCACTATTGGGCATATACCCAGAGAAAAGCATAATTCAAAAAGACACACGCACCCCAATGTTCACTGCAGCACTATTTACAATAGCCAAGACATGGAAGCAACCTAAATGTCCATCAACAGACAAATGGATAAAGAAGATGTGGTACATATACAGTGGAGTATTAGCCATGAAAAGGAATGAGTCTGATTCATTTGTAGAGATGTTGATGGACCTAGAGACTGTCATACAGAGTGAAGCAAGTCAGAAAGAGAAAAACAAATATCGTATATTAATGCATATGTGTGGAATCTAGAAAAATGGTACAGATGAACCGGTTTGCAATGCAGAAATAGAGACACAGATGCAGAGAACAAACATATGGACACCAAGGGGGGAAAGTGGGGCGGGGGGCGGGTGGTGGGATGAATTGCAAGATTGGGATTGACATATATACACTAATATGTATATGTATAAAATAGATAACTAATAGAACCTGCTGCATAAAGAAAAGTAAAAAACAATTCAAAAATAAATTTAAAAATAAATAAATAAAACTATGTAAGGAAATTCTTGCTGTAAAAAAAAAAAAAAAAAGAAAAAAGAAAAAAGTGTGATTCCTGGACCAGCAGCATCGATATCACCTGGGAACTTGTTAGAACGCACATTCCCACAGAAGCAGAAACTCTGAGGGTGGAGCTCAGCAGTCTGTGGTTTAATAAGCCTTCCAGGTAATTCCAATCCAAGCTCCAGTTTGAGAACCAACCCCCTCAAGCTGGCTTTGCAAAGACCGCCAGCATTACCTGGAAATGTACTGCTGCTGCCCTTAGGGCATCTCGGGGTAATCCTCCCAGAGGAAGATTCTCCAGTTGGTCAGATTTGCTGATCAAGGAACTCACTTCCCTGCAGTGTGTGTACGCCTACCAGTTCCAGTATAAAATCCACCATCCCCAAGCAGCTGCAGGATGCAGTATATACTCTGAACCAGGAATCATAGACAGGCCCAGGAATTGAAGATTTGAAGATGCCACCTAAAAGTTATCGACACTGAGTCTGATAAGCAGGTTTTAATGTGCTCTTTTCATATTACTTCTAGATAAAATTGGATTGCCTTCCTCCTGGAAGTGGGGGTAGCAGGTGTTTGTGGCTGAGGTGTAATAGACCGTTTTAGGCAGAGGCAACTTTGGTCCTGCATGGAGGAGAAAGGTTGGTGTACCAACGGACAAGAAACAGACTACAGGGACATGTCAGTTACTGCCTGTTAGTCCACTTCCTGCCTGCACCCTCTGCTGCTCATGCTGCCAACTTTTATATCACATGACCTTGTCCTCTAGCCATAGGGTGTACCCTTGACCCAGGCGCAATCAAATCAATCAAAACACTTACCTACGATGTGACCTGATGTAGAAGATGATCTGTACCCCTTTGAGTCTCGCAGTAAAAAAGGTGAAGGCTGAAGCAGTCAGAAATGACAGCTGAAGCTTACCAAAACTGCCCTGAGGAGGAGAAGGATCTATGAAGGGTCATAGCAAGGCAAAGTAACAACAAAAACAGAATGCATTGCACAGCATGGGCTTCCAGGAAACAAAATCAGTAGGCCATCCATCCATTAAGGCTAATCACAGAGAGAAGCAGAGATACTGAGAGAGAATGACAATGACAGGGACAGTGAGAGAGACATCATGGAATCCTGGAGAGAGACGGAAAGCATAACTACCTGGATTGCTGTGTCCTTAGGATTGGTGTCCTTAGGAGAGCCACCTTTCCGTGTTTAGATGGTCAGTTACTGAAATGCCTGAGGAGGGGGCTATTTAAATTAGTTTGAGTGTAAGAGCATGTGAGGGCGATTAACAGGATGAGGGAGACCCAGAGTCTATTAGAAAGACAAAGACAATGAAAGAAAGAAACAGAGAGAAATACACACAGACCAACAGAGACAGACAGTGCCTATGGATGCAAAGCTTGAAGGGCATTCTGTCAGAGACAGGTTCATGGCCACAACCCCTTCTCCCAGGAGTTTAACCCGAAGTCCAATTAAATGAAGAAAGAATGAATGAATGCACAAATGAATAAATAATAAATTAATAAATTTTAAAAGGAATATGTAAAGCTAATGACCTTTGTCAGGATGGACACAGGTGACGCTGGCCAAGGCCCAGTGGCAGAAAGAGCAACAAAGCTTCTGAGATCAAATCAGTATGAGAGTAGCAAGAGATGGCACTAGTGGGCCAGACCTTGCCCAGTATAGTCAAAGAGGAACAGAAGGACTGGGTCTGCGCGGTGGCAAACCCAGCAACCAATCTCAGCCCTGCTCTTCTGGTGGGTGTCCTGAAGAAAAGTTAGTTAATGTTTCTAAAGAGCTCAAGTGTTCGAATTTCAGACCAGTTTTTTTTTGTTTGTTTGTTTGTTTGGCCATGCCGCACAGCATGTGGGATCTTAGTTCCCCGACCAGGGATTGAACCCGTGCCCCCTGTGGTGAAAGAGCAGAGCCCTAACCACTGGACCACCAGGGAATTCCCCAAACAAGTTTTTGATAGAGCACCTTAACTCAGTGGTGGCCTGGGTGAGGATCTCACTCAGGGGCCTGGGAAGTGATGGGAGTGGGAGTGTTCTGCCCCAGACTTATCAGTTCAGTCATCACACGTGGCAATGCACAGTCCAGCACCAGCAATGGCCTCAGTGGCAATCAAAGGATCACAAACCTTGCCAACTTCAGTGGCAGCAAAAGTGGCATGGAGGGACTTCCCTGGTGGTCCCATGGTTCAGACTTTGTGCTTCTACTTCAGGGGGCCAGGGTTTCATCCCTAGTCGGAGAACTAAGATCCTGCATACCTGCACGGTGTGGCCAAAAGAAAAAAAAAAGTGACATGGGAAGGCTGTTCTGAAGTAAACAACTTAGGGTAGCAAAGGTGGAGGTTTCCAGCCTCAAAAGGGTGTATCTGAATTCTGGCCCAGTGCCAAGAGAGGAGTAGCAGGACCCGCCCTAAGCCTTGGTAAACATGTGGGGCCCTAGGGCATTCCAAGACAACACAGGACATTTGCTCTTACGGCCTCTATTCTGACCCTGCCATTTTGACCCCCAGGACATTTTTGTTCTGAATTTTGCTCTTGCCTCCACCCAGAGTATGGACCATTCAGGTTAGAGGAATTTAATTTTACTAGGTGTTTAATACCTCTGTTTCAACTTATAAGACATTTCTTGGAATGTAACTAGGGATTTGATGCCTTGAAAGCAGCTGAGCCCAGGAGAGGAAAGACACCATGTGCTAATCTTCCCAGTTATAGAATCCTCCTGCTTTACCAGTTTATAGCAATGATAACCTCCAGCATGGTGCCTGAGAAAGAAAGAAAAAAAAAGGCAGCCTCTGAAATCTGAAAGCTGGTAGCCTGGTGCTCACAGCTAGGCCATGTTATTCTTCTATTGCACATTAATAAGTTTGCATAAAACTAACTTCAAACAAGGTTATCCTCAGAATGTGAGACAAAACAAGGACACTTCATAATTTTGAGTAAAAGTCAAGGTCACTGTGTCCCAAACCAACTACCAAACACTGTCCCCTCTTGGCGAAAATGAGGAACTGCTATTTCTTTACCAGTTACAGCTTTATTCTCTCTCCAGCTGATCCCCCCTATAAAAAAGATTTTATTGAGATACCCAGTCACAGAATTGTCCCTGATTTCTGACAGAATCAATCTAGAACGAACCCTCTTTTCCTTAGATCCTCCCTCTACCTAACTAAAGCCCAAATCCTATAATAGGCTCTTTCTACTATCCTCTCACTGAGACACCCCATGGTTCCCCAAGGAGTGTACTCACCCTCCCTGTAACAAGAAATAAACCCAACTTGATCAACTCAGGTGTGTTCCCAGTGGGCTTTAGCTGAAGGGCATTGGCATGCCCCTATAATTCATTCTTTTAATTGATTTATTTTGTCTTTATTGTATGTTTGTGTGTATGTGTGTGTTTTGCATGGAAGGTGGAAAGACATAAACTTTCAACATCATATTTATGATTTTGGAGGGGTAATAGAGTTTTACATGTTGAGTGTAAAATATCTACAAAAAGTTTAAGAAGAACAGGTAACTAGCCATAATTATATTAGGAGAAACTGCCTGTTTAGGTTGTACTATGATAAGTAATGTTAATTATTAAACCACCTGAGTCTTTTAATGGAAATTTGGTGACATTTTACCAAAATGGGTGTCAATTGGGGGGCTCAGGGATGCATAACATTTTTTCCCATTTAAAGTAATGGTAATGGTGATTGCAACTTTGATTCAGGAGGATTTGCACCAAGGGAAATTGCCAGGAACAAATCACAAGGGGAAAGATTATACTCATAAGCACTGGATGTGCAATAGCATAGATCCACCCTGAAGAATGGGAAATTTCTGGAACACCTGAGGGGAGGTGCTCACAATTTCCTCATGGAATCACTAAGAAATGAATATCAATTTCCAAGTCATAATAAATATAACTGGTAGACCTAATCGACACAAGATAAAATGGTCCATGTCTAAAACAGCACAGGGTAAAATTTATTAGAAACAAAAAACTGAGAAAAAGACAAGTCATTTGTAACACTGGAAACTGAAAACTGACCTGAGAAAATTTAGACTTGGTGGAAATAACCACCATAGAAAAACATGGCAAGTTGTGAAATTGCACAAGATAAAATTTTTTACTGACTATAATTTTACAGAAAAATCACACGTTCTTAAAAAATTTAGACATGTAAAATTTGACCGAAGGAAACAGACTTTGATAAAAATAATGTCCACAAGTTACAATTTACAATGCAAAGTAAATTTTACTATGAAAAATAGCTTATTGATAAAGCAAATCCTTACTGTAAACTTAAAATGAAACTAATGAATCCCAATGAAAATACTCTCAGTAGAATAAAAATACAAATGGAACAAATCTGTACAGTTTAGAAAATCGATCAAGGACTTTAGTTGGCTTAAGGGAATTTGTTTCAATAAAAATTTGCTCAATAAGAAAAATCATCAATGTTGGGGTATTAGTTAGGATATAGCTCCATATACCAATGACAACAAAAATCAAAAGCAGTGGCTTAAACAGATGGAAAACTATTTCTCTCTCAAGATAAAGTCTGGAAGTGGGAGCACCTAAGGGCTGGCCAGGCAGTACCATGGTCATCAGGGACCCAGGCTCCTTCTATACAGCTGCTACACTGTCCTTGAGGTGCATCCACATAACTCAAGATGGTTGCTCAAACTCCAGCCATAATAGCCACATTCCAACTAGCAGGAAAGAGGAAAGGAAGAAGAAAACCTCTCCTTTTAAGGACACTGTCCTTAAGTTGCAATGTCACTTGTTTACATCTCATTGGTTGAAATTTAGTATGCAGCCATAGCTAGCCACAAAGGGAACTGGGTAATATAGTCTTTTAGCCAAGTGGCAATGTGAACATCTGAAAATAGATATTCTTATTACTAAGCAAGAAGTAAAAGATGTATATTGGGAGGCAATTAGCAGTCTCTGTCTCTTTTAGCATAATTGTGATATACATGCTTGTACTCAGAAACAGGGCATCCAAATGTTCTTGTAGCTAAATAGATGGGGGATCCAAATTGTTGGCTCAAAAACACTAGTCCAAATGGTAGAGTCAAAAAGGCAGGTACAAAATATCTTTGTGCCCTTCACAGACACATCAGGAAGGAAGGTTCTAAGTGACTGACTCTGGACTTTCCACTGAGCTGTGTACATGGGGACTCAATGCTATAATCTGGGGTGCTACTAGAGGACTGTTATTTGCACACTAACTGTAAAACAGGATACCTCAACAGCAGAAGCTCGTGGTAGATTCCCCTCCACCCCCATCTTGTATCCAGACCTTTTGCAGTGTAACTTTGCAGCATCTCCCCTCGAGAAATGGAGTCAATTTCCCTATCCCTTGAATCTGGTCTGGCCTTGTGATTCGCTTTGACCAGTAGAATCTAGAATGAAATCCAAGCCTGAGTCTCAAGGTGGCCTTGCAAGCTCTTGCTTTTTCTTTTGGATCCCTGCCAAGCTGCTGTGTGAACAAGCCCCAGCTAACCTGCTGGATGATAAAGAGACATGTGGTCAAGTTACTCCCATTGCCCAAGCCAACAATGAGTGACTCCCCACAACCAGGGTCACCTAACTGACCGTAGTAGACATGTGAGTGAGCCCGGTCAAGACCAAATGAACCACCCACTTGAGCCCAACCCACAGAATTGTGTTAAATAAATGGTTGTTTTAAGCCACTAAGTTTTAGAGTGGCTTGTAGCAAAAGCTAACTGATGCAGAGCCTAACTAAAATAAAGCCAAACCAAGCTCAGTTATCATCAAAGCCTGAAGCTGACAATTCTGAATATTCTCCTTAGCATATTAAGTCCAAAGCCCTGCACCCTGGGAGATACAACCACTAGTTAACAGTTCCATGAGGCTTGGGCAGTGCATCTTGCCATGCTCCAGCACCTAGCATTGTGGAAGATCTCCACATGAAGAAAATTATGGCATGTAAATTATTCACACATGGTTTATATTGCTTTTCTTAACTATAAAATAAAAGTGAATCTTTTAAAGACATAGTCCATCCATATTCAAATTTTAGCAGATGTGCATTTATAATACAGCATATGAAAGAATCACTTTTTCTCCTATCATGACCAGCAACAGTTGCCACCTCCCAGAAGACTCAAAATACTGTGACACTGTCATACAATTAACCACTGTTCTCAAGGACTCATGTTCACTGACAAACTGTCTCACCAATAATCACAAAATACGGTAAATAAGAAATCCCACATAGGTGATACGATTCTCATGAGAAGTTATCAAGTTTGCATTCTTATTATAATGGTACTTCTTGTGATATCTTTTACGCTCATCAGTGTTCCAGCCATATACCAACATGGAATCAACCACAGGCCATAGGAACTGACCTGGCTACAGAAGCTGAGCATCTAGGCAGTGTAGCATAGTGTCCATATTGGCCTCCAGGGGAAGGGGTTCAGAGCTCCTCTCTGGTCCTCTTCCTATCTCTTACAGGAGTCGTGGAGGAATGCCGAAGTGATGGGTAAGATTCCCGAACACTTGTTGAATCACAGTTTCTTGTGGGTGGAGCCTTGAGAATATAAACAATCCCATATGGATGGAATGCCTCTTTCTGGATTCATTCCCTCTGGAGCTGGTAGCTGTGAGTTTTTTTTCTCATAGTAGTGGCAAATTCTGAGATTTGATTTTGGTCTAAGGGAAATGCTACGCTATTCATCCTGCTTTGGTTCTGAGTTCCAGGCTGCCTCTACCCTAAGCTGCCTTGTGATCAAGCCCAGCTCAGTAGAGTCCTGAACTAGGGTTTGGAGCCAATGTGCAAGTTAATAAAATGTTACTTTGCATTCTTTTGACACTCTTTCATGCATATGCATCCCTTGTGGAACATCAAGAGTGGTAGGGCCAAGGCACAATTTAAGTGTTCCTGAGTTCCCTGGCCTAATACCACCATAATTCCATCCCTTAGTAGTACCTGGACCTTATCTCCACTCCTAACACTGACATGGTCTCAGTAGACAGAGCAGAACTATGTCCCAGAAACGGACATTTAGAGAGCAAAGTCCCACAAAAGAGATTGAGGTTCAGTTTCCAGACTTTAAGCACTATTCTGCAGGCACAGACTATAATCTCCCATGAGTAACAGGCGGGTGTTGTTATTGGTGCAAATAATCATCTTAGGAGCTAGCCTTGTTCCTGACTTCAAAGTGCAGAAGCAGCAAGGTCTGCAACACGACCTAGGTCTCCCTAAAAGAAGCAGTGTGACATTTTTGGCCTATTGGATGGTTAGATCCAAACAGTCATATGGCCAACTAGATGGCAGGTCCAGATTCTGTTCCTCTTAATCTTGTTTTAACCTGCATCCAGGGATAAAGAGAAAATGATGATGAGATAAAATTCTGGGGTATCGTGTGCCTTCTCTGAAGTTTTCTGAGTCCCTTCTCCACCATATGTTCTCATGCTGACTCTGATTTGGGCATCATCTAAATCCTAATCTACGAATTTGTAGAAAGAAGATAAAGGGATAGAGTAACAAAAAATAACAGTTAGTGATTTGCAAGGTTTAATCAGGAGACAATACATTCCTTGCGATGGCTGTTCTGATCACGTATCTTCAGTGAGCATCAGCCAAGCTCCAATCGTGGTTGTGGATTTCAGAGACTTCCACAGTGGGATGCAATCACTGCAGGGAGGTAGAGTTCACTAGTAAAAAAGATTGAGGCCTTTATTGCCTGGGGAAGGTAGCCTCATGGACTGAGTTGGAGAGGAAAATTTCAGGAAAGAAAAAACAAGTCCAAAAGTCAAAAAGACTTTAAATAATGCCTATACCTAGAATGCCCTGGCTGTGAGAATTGGATTGGCCCAGACACAGTGGAAGGCCTTTACCAGGTAACATGATTACAGGATATTTTAAATGAACTAAAAACTCTTGTCCAGGAGATAATTTGAGCTCTAGGAGTGATGGAAGGCAAACTAGGAAAGAATTAGGAAATTAAGGAAAAGAAGAAACACTGAGGTCTCAGAAACCATGATGGACATATACGAAAGGAAAAAAGGGCATACAAAGATATAACCAGACCTAACTGTAATCAGCTATCACGAATGTAAGGGCGGCCATCTATCCAACACACACTGGGAAACAGCAGATGGAATACCATGCCAACCTTAGTAGAAAATGGGTAAATTACCATATTTTGGCAATGCTCTCATATGGCCAGTACAAAAACTAAGCGGCATTTGGAGACTTACAGTTGATTCTAGGACAGAGGTAAATAAGGTATCAATCCCAGTTGAGATGATGGTCACATACCAAATACTCTAGCAAAGATGGGACCTTATTCAAAGATCTTTTCTGTCTTGGATATAGCAAATAGGCTTTAGTGTCTACCACTGAAGGAGATATGTTAGTTCAAAACTGTATTCATGATGGGAGGTAGACAGTTGGACATAAATAATACTCACCATCAACCTCCCATAGATATATGGAGACCCTAAAAAATAGGCCACATAATTTGATAGTCCTACATATAGACAAATCTAGTATCATGTCACAGAAGGAAGATCAGAAATTAGCCAAGCATACCTTGGGGGCAATATGGAAGGCAAGGTTGAAAGTCAAGGGAAGGATATAGCTTGAATCTGACTACAGTGGCCTAGATGAAAGTTTCCCCAATGGGAAAGCAATGTATCAGGAAAGGGACAAATAATCAAGTCACTAGACCAACAGATGAATAAAAAAGCCTGCTATCACCAGGCTTCTGTAATGGTTACATGGCACAGTACAATGAGAAAGGCCAACACGTGGTCCAGTTACCTAAATGAACCACTGCTACAGCAAAGGGGCACCAACCAGCATGAAGAACACTTAAAGAGACAATAGCCCGGGTACTAGCTTTGGCCTTACCAAAAACTTGGGAACCTTTAACTTCTGCCTGATAATAATTCCCAGTACCATAGCTATCAGTGATACAAGAAAGTCTGGTTTGTTAATGGAGAGAAATGAGAACCCAGTACTTTGTACCAGTGCAAAATATCCTGGGCCAGTCTCATCATACACTGTCCACACGGGGGTAGATCTTCTAAGAACAGATCAATGATATACTATCCAGTCATTATTCTCCTTAAACACCCCACACCTTTTTATGAAATAACTAAGGGCTAAGAAGAGCTATGCATACAAGGTGAGTGTATTAATTTGGGTTTCCTCAGAAGCAGACCCTGAGACAAAGATTCTAATGCAAGTAGTTTATTTAGGAGTTGGCCCAGAAAACACTCAAGACAGGAGTGAGGAAGTGAGACAGGGAAATGAAAGCAGTCAATAAGGAGCATGTTATCAACACAGCCACTACTGCGGGAGACTGGAGCTTCATCCCATGAGTAAACTCTGGGGAACCATACAGATGACATACCTTAGAGTGACCTTTCTTAAGGGGTGTGAGAGCTGTTGCACTTACACACCAACTCCAATCAGCTTTTAGTCGAGAGCCACTCTGCGGTGTTAACCCTCTTCCAGCCTCCTGTGCAAAGGGTAGAAAAGCCTTCAAGGCCTCTGATAAAGCCCTCAGATAAAAAGATACTGGCAGTTAGAAATCAGCTGGAGCACACAGAAATAATACGGTGGAGGGATAGGGAACAACTACGTGTACCTGAACCACAGGAAAATCTTACGCCTTGTCTATTGGGGAGGGTAGCTTAGGCAGACTGAATGAAGGAGACACGGGGTAGAATACTGATAGAAGTTTGAAATTTGATGGCAACTGGAGGATTTCAAAAAAACACCTGGAGAGAAAGCATGCGCACACCAGCATCATCATTGAAACTGGCCCGGGAATCTGTACTAGCTGCATTGGCTACTGCACCATAGAGGAGAAACAACAGACCACACTGGGGACCTTTGCCAATAACTGGGAAAAATAGCATTTCATTTTGGTGACAGTAGATAGTTTCACGAGTTACGTAGAGGCTTTTCAAACCAAACACCCAGCAACTAAGATAGCTGCAAAGATTCTAGTCCAACAACTTCTCTTAACTAGGAGGTCTCATATAATGGACCAAATTTGGGGGTATATTTCATGGGAGAACGTGTGATCTGATAAGAATCTGGGTTTTCCAGACAGCATAAGCACTAGTAGGCCAGGGAGCCAGAAGGAACTGTGTGATAAAGACTGAGAGACAAGCAGCTATGATGAAAATGAGAGATTTCTGAGGTCTCTGCCTTCTTTGATTCTAAGGAAATTAGGGCCCGCGTATCCAATGGATCAAAACAGATGCTTTACTAGGGCCTCTGTGGGAGCCTGAGGGTTACTGGTAAACCTATTCACCTCTTGTCTTCTACAGAGAGGCCTTGAGTAAAGGAAACCACTCGGAGTCCCTGTACTTCTACTCACTTCCCTCCTTCACATTCTCCAAACAAAGAAGCAGGTTGGGTCAGATTCCAGTACAATCTGTAGACCGCTTTTACTGGTGGGCTGGATCACTGTGCATTTGTCAAATTGTATTCATACATACAGCACTCTCTTCTGCTGCTTCTGGTCTCTGAGCAGCTGACTTGGTAAACTGACTATCCTGCTCCCTCAATTCAACACGGCAGCCAGGTCTAGTGTTACTATCCTATCAGTCTAGGCCTCTTGTGTGAAATGGGATTTATTTCTTAGGAGTTTTAAATCTTCTGTGACACTTTAATTTCTCTGTGGAAAATTGACAATAAGAGGGATTTAAAATAGAGACTTGGGGCATTCTGCATCCCCAACATTGTGTTGGTTGGACTGTGCTATCATCAGGTGTTCGCTGTATGGACCTCCTTGGTAGGCTATGTTCAACAATGACGCTGTACATAATCTAGGAGAGCTAGATTTCACATCTCTTTGGTCCAAGAAAGAGCCATGATACAGCCAGGGAAATGGCCCCATGAAAAGGCTGACAGAACTTACCTGCAGATTTTCTCTCTTAAAGTAGATGGTCACATACAGCTTAGCCATTAACCCCTTTGGGTTAACAGAGAAAGAACAAGAAGTAGAGATTGTTAAGCTTCCATGAAAGAAGTTCAAAGACACTAATTGTACCGGCTCCCACCCTCCATCTTCATTTCTCCCCAAGAAATGCTGAACTGATTGATCAGAGTCCAGTACCCTCACTGGGCTATTTTTCAGTGCACAGAACTTGGGGGTATTAATAAGACCCTCTAAGGTATAATTTTCTCCATCTCAGATGACTGGAACTTTTAATCTCATTGGAGTGGAAAATTCCAAGATTTCATTTTGGGCTTAATAGTTCTGGATTGAAGTTTGGAGCCAAAGCACCAGCTAGTGAAGTATTACTTTGCTTACCTTTGCCTCTTTTGTGGACCTTATAGAAAGGGCAGTTAGGCCAAGGACAGACTTGGATATCTCTGGGTCCCTTGACCTAATATCATTATAAACTCATCTCTTAATAGCACCCTAATTTCATCCAACCTCCAACAGAGTACAAGAGTCTAAGTCCTAATAGTGGAAACAGTAAAAAGAATCCTATCAGGAGCATGGCAGTAAGAAATATGAAGTCTGGACAATGAAAAAAGACTTGGAAGAGTCCAGCAGACAGTGGGTTGTCATTCTAGAAGATCTATTCCTATGTTGCAGAACCCCAATGAGAATGAGGATGTGAAAGACGCTGACTTGCACTCAGGGCTACCCAAGGTTTGCCAGTGGTACACTAAATAGAGTCCGATAGGAAATGCAAAAGATCTTGGGAGGGGGAGAGAGCAACTCTTTAGTGGTCCAAATTTTGTTTTGATAACAAACACCACTGTGCTGCATTCCCAGCTTTGCTTATTTGCCATGTGTTTCACACTAGGTTCTGATCCATTTTCCCTGTTCCCTTATGACCTGACCTTGACTGATTAGTCGCACACTAACAGTTTCGTGTGACAGCCCCTGTGGCAGAGGCAGTAACGTAAAAACATTCCATTTGTTCCCCTACATTTGCCAGTCCTCTTGCACATACACAGGACCATGTGACTAGTTTTGGACAATGAAATAGAAATGGATGTGACATTTGTCACTTCTGGGCTGAGGCAATAAAGAGCCTATATGCAATTCTTTTTCTCCTACAGCGGCAGCTGAATAGGCCACATGTTCCAGATGGTACAGCTGTAAAACAGTGGAGCCTCAGTCAGCCTCGAGCCTTGAGGGACTATGTGGAGCAGATCTCCTCCCAGAGTGGGGTATGTGGTGTGGGAAAGGTAGAAGCTCTTGGTGTGCAAAGCTTCTGATGCTCTGAGATTATCTGTTATCTGACTGTACTTGTATTCCTATGGAAGACCCTCCCCCTTTCTTCTGCATGCATAGCACTTACTTCATACTCTTAACTTAGTTGTTAATAAATCTACATGTTATACCCAGACTCCCCTGGACTGGCTCTATGGGACAAAAGATCAGGCACAAGTCAGCAAGCAAAGCTTTAACTTTCAACCAAATACATAGTTGTGAGCAATTCAATTCAGTAAACACAACTATTTTCTACTGCACAAAAAACAGGAAATAATTAAATTTCTTATAGACATTTCTTTATTATACTTTCCCACTTGAATATTTAGAGAATAATTTAAATGTAATGCATACTGACAGCAAGCACAGTATCAAATATTAGTTTTTTAAATTTTTTCTGTTCTCACCCTTTATTCCTTTAGGAAAAAAATATTTAGATGACCTCAAAGAAACAATTATTATGCTAATCACAGTATGCAGTAACACGTACAAGCCCATACTCAATAGAAAAGAAAGCAACAAAGAAGTGAAAAAGTCTTTCTCCTCAAATCATTTTAATTCAATTTTCCACAGCCATATAAATTTAAAGTATGAAACAACAATAATACAGCTATAGAATCTAGGTTCTCTTTCAAAGCAGCGGCATATAAAACATAGAAAAGCTAAAACCTCAGCACAAGCTTCAAAAGAACAAGGACTGAGAGGATTTTGATGAAGACATGAAATGCACAAAATACAGTACACAAAAATACTAGAATGCATAAAATATAAAGCTACACATTTCAGGTAGAAAGCATTGTAAAATATATAAAATATGCAAGAAATCAAAACCAAAGAGATTTTTCTTAGAGTACCATGAATACACTGGAACTGGCAATTAGCATTTGAAGATGGGAACAAGAAAATAGCAGTTTCCCATTTAAAACTTTATTTCTAGGCTTTAGGATTTCACCTTCTTGACATCCTTCTTTCCAGAGCTCTCAGTAGCTGACTCTGCTTTTCTTTTCTGTGACTAAAATGGAAACAGATTTAATGTTCTGCTCCAATATGCACATTTTTAAATGGCCCAACAATGTTAAATCTAGGATGTAAATGCATTAAAAAAAAATTTTAACATGAATATTCA
Source organism: Mesoplodon mirus (assembly GCF_964341445.2). Lineage (NCBI taxonomy): Eukaryota > Metazoa > Chordata > Mammalia > Artiodactyla > Ziphiidae > Mesoplodon > Mesoplodon mirus. The sequence goes on from NC_138981.1 coordinate 110,902,459, forward strand.
CTTAAATGTTATACTCACATTTAATGTTCTGTATAGCCCAACAAACTATGTAACCCAATGTAAAATAACCTCCAAACATGTTTCTTTTTAAGAAAAGACATAAAATACCCATCAAAAATAGTCATCAAGTTTCTACTTACACATGGTACTATAAATGTATGCTTATCTTAAAGAGCTACTTAATACTTAAAGTTTTCTGGGAAAAATGTTATTTATGAGTGTATTATTTTTTTAATCTTATGACAGATGTTAACATACCATATTTCATATATTCTATGATGCACATTTGTTTCCCACTTTAGCATCTCTGAAATCGGGATGCATCCTATAATTGATGACAAATCATAGTTACTTGGCAGCAGTTTTTCTTAGTGGCACATAAAATAATGCTGTGTCTTACAATGGAATGCATCTTAGACTTGATGAAATATGGTAGTTTACTTAACCACACTCAAATAGTATGATCTATTAAAGAGTATTTGAAATTGTAACTATACAAGGCAACCTGACTGAATTAAAATTAAGTCATCTTATTATTCAACAGTTAACTTATTACCAAGTAAAGCTTTGCTGTCTCCTCAAAGTTCTTATTTGCACTCATAGTTCCACAAACATCAGAAAACTTATTTGATCAAATCAGAACTCACAGTTTCAACCTCAGTCCCACCCCACCCCACCCCTCTCCTACTCCCCATGACAACTCTAGTCTCAATTCAAAGGATTTTACTTGCATTATACTTCTGCTTAAAAGTCATGAGGAATTTTTTAAAAAATACTGAGCCCTGTTACTATGGGAGTTCCTAACCATATGTTCTACAAACAAATAGGAAGCATGTGGTTGTAGTGTAATTCTTTTTCTGTCAAAAACAAATCAGCATTTCATAAAACCAGTTTTTATAATAGGTATCACTATGGCATTAAACATAATATAGGCATTTTAATTATGTAAAAAAAATGGGATCTACCTAAAAGTTAGGAAAATGCTGAAAATTTTACCATTGGAGTTTTAGTTGCCCGTTTCTTCTTTTCTGCTCTCTCTCTTTCCTCAATTTCCATATTTTCTTTCTCAATCAATGAAATCAGAGTATTACAGCGTCTCTGGAATTCCTAAACCAATTAATACAAGACTTTTAATTTCTTCAACCCCGGCACAATCTTTAAAAATTGGTAATTCTTTAACTGTATCATTGTTGTGATACAGAATTTCTAAGTTGGTATTCTTCAGAACAATATTCATACAGAGTATATTCCACCAAAAATATGAGAAGTGGATAAATATCATTCAGTGGGTAAATAAATTGTGGTACATCCATACATTGAAATACTACTCAGCAATAAAAAGGAAAGAAGTATTGGTATATGCAACAACCTGGATGAACCTCAATGGAATGACGCTGAGTGAAAAAAAGCCAATCTCAAAAGGTTACATACCATATTGTTCCATTTATATAGCATTCTTAAATGGAAGTTTAGAAATGGAGAACATATCAATGGTTGCCAGGGGCTAAGGAAAGGGGGGAGAGTGGGTGTGACTATAAAGAGCTAGCACAAGGAAGTCTTGTGGTGGTGCTAGTTACACATATCTATGTGTGATAAAATTGCACTGAACTACACACACGTGCGCGTGCACACCCCCTCCCCCCGACACACACAAGCGCATTTATAACCAATGAAATCTGAATAAGCTCTGTGGATGGTACTAATGTCAATTTCCTGGTTGTGACACTGTACTGTATTTATGAAATATGTTACCATCTGGGAAAACTAGGTGAAGGGTGCATGGGCCCTCCCTGTACATTTCTTTACAACTTCCTGTGAATCTTAAGTACTTTGAAAGAAAAAGTTAACAAAAATCACATAAACAAAAAAATAAGAGGATGTCCTATTGTCAAAGCACATTTTGGAAGTACTCAGTTTACAAAAGTCAAACAGATTTCTTTTCTACAGGGCTGCTCACAGCCTTTAAGCTCCTAATGAGCATTGTCAACCACTAGGGTAGGCGATGTAAGAAGCAAGCAATTCCCCAAGCTATTCAAACAGCAGAACTCTCTTCTCAAAGGACATCTCGTGGGATCAGAGTTCTGAGGAGGGTGTCTCAGGAGGTGTCACTAATGCATTTGTTAATTCAGAGCAAACAATAGCTGAAAAGATTCCCACATTAACCTTGCCACTACCTATATATTTCACTGCCAGCAAATCAATGCATCCAAACTATAAACAGTTTTTATGAACATATGGTGAGCATTAAACATATGATTAATATGGATGCTCATGTATATTAACCCTGTACACTTTGCTGTATTTTAAAGGTAAATAAGTTTAATATCAAAGGATAAATAACATTTAAAAATGATTTTTTTTTGTATAAGCAAAAATATCTGGGGCTTCCCTGGTGGCGCAGTGGTTGAGAGTCCGCCTGCTGATGCAGGGGACATGGGTTCGTGCCTCGGTCCGGGAAGATCCCACATGCCGCGGAGCGGCTGGGCCCGTGAGCCATGGCCGCTGAGCCTGCGCGTCCGGAGCCTGTGCTCCACAACGGGAGAGGCCACAACAGTGAGAGGCCCGCATACCGCAAAAAAAAAAAAAAAAAAAAAATCTGATAAAATATAAAACAGCTAAACCCTCAAATAAAAATGTAGATTTATTGGCAATTAAGAACTCCAACCAAAAAATGGTCCAAGTACAAGAATAGAAAACTCATAGGACTCCCCTGGTGGTCCAGTGGTAAAGAATTGCCTTCCAATGCAGGAGACGCGGGTTCCATCCCTGGTCAGGGAACTAAGATCCCACATGCCGCGGGGCAACTAAGCCCATGTGCCACAACTACTGAGCTTGCACGCCTCAACAAGAGAGCCTGTGTGCTGCAAACTACAGAGCCCACGCACCACAACTAGAGACAGAAAACCTGCATGCTGCAACTAGATAGAAGCCCGAGCATCGCAATGAAGAGACTGCGTGCCATAATGAAAGATCCTGCATGCCTCAGTGAAGATCCTGTGTGCCACGACTAAGACCTGATGCAGCCAAAAAATTAATAAAAATAAATAAATAAAATAAATATTTTTTAAAACTCATAAAAAATTAAAATGTCCATATATTAAAAATTTTTTTCAAAGAAATGCAAAGTAAAACAATGATACATTTATTAAATTAGCAATGACACGTTCATGCAAGTGTGTGTGTGTGTGTGTTTGTGGTGTGTGTATCCGGTGTTGGCAATAAGATGAAATGGGAGCTCTCATTCATTGATGATGGGATGCCAATGTTAAAAGTTGTGCCCCCCACAAAATCTGTAAGTTGAAGTCTTAACACCCCTGCAATGTGACTGTGTTTGGAGAGAGGGCCTTTATGGAGGTAATTAAGGTTAAATGAAGTCATAAGGGTGGGGCCCTAATCCGATAGGTCTGGTATTCCAAGAGGAAGAGACACCCAGAGATCCCTCTTTTCTCTCTCTCTCTCTCTCCACTCACACAGAAAGGGTCATGTGAGGACACAGCAAGACGACCCCATCTACAAGCCAGGGAGAAAGGCCTCACCAGGAACCAACCTTCCTGGCACCCTGATCTTGGACTTCCAGTCTCCAAAGCCATGAGAAATTTGTTTAAGCCACCCCATCTACAGTACTGTGTTATGGCAGCCCAAGCAGACTAAAATAATATCTTTCTAGAAAGTAATTTGGGAATATCAATGATACATCTTAAAATTTTCATACTCTTTGAATGAACAATTCCACTCCTAGATGCTTAATGTAAGGCAATAAGAGATGTATACAAAGATTTACAGAACAATATTTAGAGCAGTGCCATTTTTAGCAGAGAAATACTGGGAACTAAATTTTGGGTACTTTGTCAATTACCATATACATATATACACATCTTACTATATATGTATATACACAGCATAAATACCTGAGAGAGTACTAACTACATACAGTGTTACTAGTGGTTAACAGCAGCTATTTCTGAAAGTAGGAGCAATGGTAACTTTTATTTTCTTCTTTATACTAGCATGTATTTTCTAAATTTTCTGCAATGAACCTTTAGGTCTTAGGCAATCTAACATTTTTAAGAAATGGCAAATTTTTTAAATACAGTTTTATCTTTCCAAATAAAAGCTAGAAAAATGGCATACAGAATCAACTATTCAAGCATTTTCTACTCTGTAGAATTCAAGCCCAAAAGAAGGCAGAAAACCAAAGATAGTCTAGCCAGAAAAAAATTCTTCATTAACAAGTTATTGTTTGACTATTAAAAATAACCTTACAAAACACTGGTACATTCACGCATTTTGTGCATCCTCAATTACCCAAGCTTAAATAATTTAGGAAAAATAACACTGGAATTTTCCTTACTTACCAAAACAATAGTGGTATCTTTAATATGCAGACCAAGCACTCTTCACAGCTTCATTCAGTAACACACATACAAATTAAACAGCATGTTATTCAATTTATCTATTATAGAAAGGGCTAAGTTGACCCCGATGAGATTTGATTGTTGGTTTCTAGGGAGACTAGATAGAGTCTTTATGTGAAGCTGATTCTTGAATCATTAAGCTATACCCTCTGGCTATTATTATTCTCAGTAAGTAATAGTTGCCTGTGACTGCAGATATCTTTAGATACATATTCATGGTTCATAATGGGTGATTCAGAAAAAAAACTAACACTTTTGAGACAGTCTCATATGCAGTGAAATAGAATATTTCAAAATGATTATAAATCGACTGTATAATAAGTTCTTACCTTCATTCCTTTTAACCTGTCACTAACTACAGACAGAAAAATAATCTAACTCTCTGGAGAAAGGCACCAAGGAATAAGTGAGTCTGGACGCTACTTTCCTAGCATAGGTAATGCCACTTTCTCTAAAGATACCAACCCCATCTTTTATTCACATGCTTCAAGACTGCCTAACTAAACAGATGGTATCATAAACAGAACACGAGCTAACACCAGAAATTACAAGGAGGCCAGATTACCAATAAAATAGTGATTCACGTTTTGAATAACTAAGTGACTATGAAATGACTATGAGAAATTTCATGATGTCAAAAGCACTTTTATCTTATATAATTTTGCCTTTCATATACATATCCCCCTAGATTCTTGTACCTTTTTAATCTTCCTATTTTCCTCGGATTACAGGGAGTGGTTCATGTGCTCTCAAACTGTTTCCACAATTCTGTAGTCTAATTATCTCTTTCTCTCACGATTTCCCCATGCTGGATTTAGGAATGAAATTGGAGGGAGAAAAATAGCACACAAGAGGAAGAGAGGAGATACAAAAACAATAAAGGCAACAGAAGAGAGTAGGAAAATGACAAATGGAAAACTGTTCTGCAGTGTTGATAGCTGTGGCCAAAGGAAAAAAAAGTACTTTGTGTTCACACATGCTCAGGAAATGCTAGATTTTTAAAAGGTTAAACAAATTTCTTCATGGCAGGACTTCTCAGAGCTTTTAGCATTCTAATGTAGATTGGAAAGGTCAAGGGCAGGATTCAGTATCAGCATTTCCCAAATTTATTTGAACAGAGAACCCTGTTCTGCATATTGTATACAGTAAGGCCCCTACATACAAACCGAGAACTTTCAAAGATGCGAACTTGCATTCCATCTTGCAGCTTGCCCTCCATCTCCTACTGCTGATGATCCTTCAGCTCTACCATCTCCCACCTCCTCTCCCTCCTCCAGTCAGTAACTCTTCTTGCCTGTTCACTCTATGCCAGCCCCCATATGCCAGCTATTATACTGTACTACTGTACTTTTCAAGGTACTATACTGTAAGATTTAAAATATTTGATTTTTTGTATTTTTTATGTATTATTTGTGTGAAAAGTATTATAAACCTATTACAGTAGTACTATATAGCCGATTGTGTTAGTTGGGTACCTAGGCTAACTTTGTTGGACTTAACAAAGAAATTGGACTTATGAATGCACCCTCGGAATGGAACTCGTTCGTATGTAAGGGACTTACCGTATTTGCAAATCCTGGAACAATGTTTGGTAGAAACCAACTTGGGAAATGCTGTGCAGGGTAAGAGTGATAGATAAGACTAAGTTTGAGTCAAAACACAAAGAACCTAGAAGCTAAAAACAAAGAACTAAGCAATTTTACTTAATTCAGTTGACAAAAGGATCTCACTGATGATTGTTGAGCAGGAGTCGTCATGTAATTAAAGGTGTATTTTGCACTCTGAAATCTTCCCTTGATACAGTCTCAATAGTGGGAGCTCATAAAATTACCGACTCTCAAGATTGGAAAGGACCTTTAAAAATTATTCAGGTTGATGCTGAATCCCTTCTACTAGGTCCTTACTAATTAGCTATTCAGCTTGCCTGAATTCTTCCAATGACGGGGTACTCACTACCTCCCAAAGCTGTCTATTCCACCTTCGGACAAGTTAAAAATGTTCCCTTATGCAAAGCTACAATGTACTACCTTATAGTTTCCAACAATCAGTTCTAGGTCTAACTTTTGTAGTCAAATTGAACAAGCTGATTCTCTCTTCTGTATGACAATCTTTCAAATATTACAAGGCACCTCTCATGGTGCCATCACAATCACTGCAATTACCACCAGACCTGCCAGACATCCCTCTTTTAGGCCAAATAGCCTCCCCCTTTACCCATCCTTCATATAACACTTTTCTTGAAGGACTGTATAACACTTATGTCTACCCTTGGTTATATTATTTCTTTCCTTCCACCTTTCTTACACATTCTTTTAAACCAGGGGTCAGCACATCCTTTCTGTGAAGAGCCAAACAGTAAATACTGTCAGCTTTGTAGACCACATGGTCTCTGTCACGACTGCTCAGCTCTGCCATTGCAGCATGAAAGCAGCCATAAACGATGCATAAGTGAATGCATGTGGCTGGGTTCCCATAAAACTTTACAGATACTAAAATCTGAATTTTGTATAATTTTCACATGTCACAAAATAGTCTTCTTTTGATTTTCTTTCAACCATTTGAAAATGTAAAAATCATTCCTGGCTTGCAGGCCGTACAAATACAGGTAAAGGGCTGCAGTTTGCCAAGCCCTGTTTTAAACTACGGTCTTTAGATTGACTTTAAACAAACTGTCTGCCTTGGTTTTCCGTATCTTTTTAATAGTTTATAATTCCATTCAATGCAAAGTCACCCAAGTTTCAACTTTTGAATACTAGGATATGTATCTCTACCTTTATTTAATAAATAATGGGATGTTTGCAGTAAGTGGCGCTGCCGTATACTGTGTGGTGAATATCAATCACGCCAGGCACCAAGTTCAAACATCCTCTGCCCCAATACTCAGCTTCAAAGCATCAATTCAAAGGGCACAGAAAGCATCAGTAGACTTGAAGTGACTTATTGAAAGAGATTAAAGAGACTCCACGTTACATTTCCTATGTACTAAAATCCTAGACACTAAGCCTGCCTAAGTCTGAATGACAGAAGGTTGCTGCCCGTTATGGTTGAAAGTCAAAAGCAGGTGAATGAGCAAGAGCAAAAAAATAAATAAATAAATTGCATTCCACATCTGCACATCTAAATTGGTAGGTGGTTCTGTAAAGTCAGAATCTTCTTCTACAGTTCTTAGTAAAACAAAATGGGTGGTTTTTTCTCCTTTGCTCTTTTATAAACTCCCTATACTTTACCTTTGGGAACTGATACCTTCAACTATACATTCTGGGGTACATTTCCTAGGTTCTTTGTCACTTTGGAACCTCTATAATACTAACAAAAAGCAATGGCATTCTATACTAAAATCTCAGGGCCCACGCACACTGGTAGTTAGATGGGAGTTATATATTCTAATAATAATAAGAAATATATCCTATATTTCTTAAACAAGTGTCAAATGTTATGATAGTTTTACCTAACTGCTGCTACTTAAACATCGCTATTTGTAAAATGTCACATCACCTGTTAGTGCATGTATCATATTTCAGATTGTTAGAACAATTCAGTCTTAAATCAAACACTATAGTTACTAATAAAACACATGATATTTACAACTGGCTACTCAAACAAAAGCTGCAGGGATTACAGCCAAGTAAAGTCTATCATTAGAAAAAGGTAGATGAAAAGAAAAGAAAGGAAAGGAAAAGAAAAAAGAACTCAAACCCGTTGCTACATTTCTTCACATTCTATCCAAATCTGATCGAACTGTAGGGGTCTATGAGATAGAAGCAAACTGAAGTACGAAAGTTCCATGCTCATTTATTCACTGAATGCCTACTTTGTGCAAGGGTTATGCTGGTACTTTTAGGTGTAACCATTTGCACCTGAAAGTTAAGAGAGCAGTAGTAAAAAATGACTCTGGGGCAGATGGTGCTATATTAGCCAAGGGAAGTAAAAAAAGAGGAGGAACAGAGAAAAGACAGAGATATAAATTTGGGAATCGTCAGCCTATATGGTAGTTGAGGTAGACATTTGCCCATTTCCACAGAACAGTATTTCTAAAATGTAAATCTGGCCATGTCACTGCCCTGTTAAAATCTTTCAATGACTCCCCTTTTCCTATAGAATAATGACCAAAGTTCAATACCAAGGACAGGGCTCTTCATAATTTGGCTGCCAGCTCCTTCCTCATCTTCCAGGACTTCCCTACTCACACTCCAGCACAACCTACTTGCAGTTTTTTAATGTGCTGTGCTTGTTTCTACCTTTGCACATGCTGTTTCCACAGTCCCAGGGCCAACTCCTTCCTGGTCATTCAAGACTCAGTTCCAAGAAGGACCTCTTCTATGAAGCTATTCCTCTGACCTAACCCTCAAGGCAAAGTTAAACACAACCCCTTCTGTACATACCTCTATATAGGACCTTTCTGAAAATTAAGGCTGAAAGGGACATTTTAGTCTTTCAAGCACATTGGGAAACAATATATCCCTATAAGCATAAATATATTTTAATATTTTCATAATTCTACAGTCAAGAAGAACCCATCATTAATTTTACACTTTACCAATTTTGTGAATAATGTATTAATTCATATCCTCACATTTCACTAAGAATGTAATGCTCTAAGAAATCAATATTAGCTGTTATCACACAATTAAGCACTAATACACAAAATAAAAAATCATGAGTGGCCTTCTTTATAAAATTTCCTAGGCTATGCTGCATAAGCAACAAACAAAAGTGTTATTGTGACTATAAGACAGGTTGGAAAATTTTTAATTTGACTTTTGTTTTTCTAAAGTATCTAGAAAGAAAATCCTTCTCTGACTGGACAGATAATTTATCAAATATCCTGTGCTGAACTAATAATTTAGTTAATGTTTACTATCAATGATAAACCTATAAAAAGGGAAGCAAGCTAATAAAGAGCTATAGCAATATTTTCTAAATAGTATTTTTTCTCCTACAATTCTGATGAGGAATGTCATGCTCTTAATTTTAAATAAGGAACACTTTCATTAATAATAAAGCTGTGATTTGAAAACCAACAGCAATAACATGAAATTTTTATTACATTGTATATAACAGTGTGTGATTCTCTCTCTGAGATACTACCCAAAAAATTCATTTAAACTACTACAAAAGGCAGGGTAATTGTAATAACTAATTACTAATACTCTGATTCAACTCTAAAGTCCATGGCCACAGGCTATGTACACGGAGCTTCTGGCAAGGCCAGGAGAGGAAAGAAAAAAGCTTCCTAGAGGCTAAAAAGTAAGAATATTTTTAAACTAAAATTAAGAGTCAAAGCAACCCTGCAAAGGAAGCATAGTGGCTATATCAAGAAATGTTCTTTATTTCAGAGAGCCAAATTCTGCTTTTTCTCCTTTAAGTACTTAAAAGAACCTAAGCAGGTCCAAAGAATTACTGATTAAACTTTGGATACTTTCAATATGTCCTTTCCAGTAAACTAACGTGCTAGATATTTTAGACTTCTCAGATTCTTTTCAAATCTCCCAGTCACGTTAGTCCGTCACTAAATGAACAGAGATAATGCCCTGACATTCATTCCCTAAAAGGAATTAATGAGCTAATGTTGGTAAAGGGATTGGCAACCTTATATATAAAAGGTAGTATATAAATACAAAGTATTATCTTTTCCTCTTACAGTCATCTGGCAAAGGTCCTTTTAAGTCTGATAGTTTTTAAATGTCCTAAGCCTAAGACCTCAATATAATACATTTTTTTCTTAGAAGGAAAATGGTAGGGCAATTCATGTACTCTGAGCTTAAAAATCTAAATTGATCATATCCTTCCTACTTGTTTATGTAGTTCAATAGAGACTGATTACTTACTTAAAGACCACACAAGTTCTCAGAGAAAGAAATCACAGTCTTTTTAGCACAGAGAAACAGAACTAAAACTCATTTTCTCTTTTGTATAGCCAGCATTTTTAAATGGAGAAGAGCCTCAAAGAAATTTTCAACCTTTAGCTGAAGGCTTTCAAAATGTGGCATATTTAGAAGTGGAGGTTCATGCCTTTAAGTACTTTAAGACTGTTAAGTCAGAAGCCATGAATTCAGTACTTTGAGATCTTTGAATAAAATATAACTACCAAGGTTTCTTTTTTTTCCCCTAAGTATTTCACACTATTTATTGGTGTCTCTGGGAAAGAGTCATCTTTAAGCAAGGTTATGTTTTTAAAGATAGCTTCTTTAGTAAGCTAAGTTTAAAGTTTAATCATTAATAAAATTTTAATTTGAACACCGTGACACACTCACATAATGAATCAAATTACATCCCCTGTTATTTCTAAGATGGGGTTTTTCAATGAAGCAAATTATTTTAATTTTGGAAATCACAAATGCCTCTTTCAAGGGGGAAGTTTCACTTCCTAGATTGTGAATGTGATTCACTATACAAGACCAATTATTTAAAATGAGGGGAAAAGAGATCTAGAAATAATAGTAATCCATTTCTTTAATTCCCTAATGATTTTTATTATCATGAAACATTCCAAAAAGATGGTCTAAATATATTCATGCATATTTTAAAATATATTACTTATATTCTAAATCCAGAAATATAAGCAAAAATTATCCATTAACTAGGAAGGAAATAATATAGTAGAAAAGTTAACAAAAACTCTGGACTAAAATATATAATATGAAATAAACTACTATATGTTTTTAAAGATTCTTTAGAAATCATAAATTCCACCTTCCAGAACATAATTAAGGACAGAATTGTCTTCATTTTTAACAGACAAAATAAAAGTTTCATTTTTCAATCACGTATGTAGTTAATATCCACTCTTTGGAAAACATACATTAGAGATTTAAACCTCTTGGTAAAGAAAGAGGTAAATGTTTTGTTGAAAGATGGAAGAAAAGATTCTTTACAAGGGAGTTCAGAGACATCTAGTGGTTGTTAATAATACACTGGGTTTCTTCCCGGAAAATGAAATAAGGTTATGTATGTAGTTCTACAGTCATGTTCGTATTACAAATAATATAAGATTTTCCTTGCTCTTTTGAATCTGTTTCATCCGACTGCTTTAGTTTAATGTTTCCAGAAACTGAAAACAGCATTAAACTCAACCTTTTAAAAAATTAGTAAACTATCACTGAAATAATACTCAAAATTCAGTAAATGTTCCATCACATAAAAGGGCATGTATGATCGAAAACATGATTCATCAACAAATGCAGGTGGGCATTTGTCTTTTACAAGCTGCTGATGCCGCTCTAAATTAGATCATTATACGCATAAAACCTCAAATGGCTAAAATTTTTAAATGCATGGCTTTTGAAAGGAGTTCTCTGCTAAACATGGTCATAGATGCACCGAGCTAGAAGGCACCTTAAAAGGCCAACTAGCTCACTGCCAAAGTCTTCAGACTGTCAAAATAGAATCTCATTTTCAAAGCTAATAGAAAGCTATTTAACACTGTTCTTCAATATTCTATTTCAACCATCCAAAGAACCCTGTCAAACAACTCTTCCCTACATCCAACCTCAGCCATTCATGCTACAGATTAATTCCTATCTTTTATATTCTTTTCTCAATTCTTCCTACTGTATCTTATTAACATATACACCTCTTCCTATTCTTTTGTACAAGTATAGCACTTTACGTTCATCCCTACAATTGTCGTGTTGCAAGGGAGATTCAATCAATTCATCATTCCAATTTCTCTAGTTCCTTTTGGATTCTGGCTTGATCCAAAGTACTTGCTACCTCTCCCAGCATTATGTATTCCATAAACTTGATAGACGCATTCTAATAACAGTCCAGGAACCCTCTAAATTTGTGTTAAAATTTTAAGAAATATCTGATCTTATAAAGCATCCACCAAAATTAGCATCTTCAATATAGCAACTCAGATTTTTCTTTTCTTTTTTTCAACTTGAACTGAAAATATAAAATGGGTCAAACAAAATGTTCAGCATTGCTTCACACCCCTATGAACTTTTGGCCAAGAAAACATTTATGATAGACAGAAACTAAAGAAAAATGTTCACTGTTTAGATTGTTAGTTTCTGGTTACTTTTAATGTTTAGGCTGTATGAATCTACTTTTGTCTTAATTACCTCGGCTAACAAAAGACTGATGATGCCAACATTAAAAACATGTGGCATTTATTTCAATATCAGCAAGAATACTTCTAAGCAGCACTAGGATTTAACAGGAACACAATTCATGTTAGAAAGTAACAGTAAATTGCATGAAGCTAAAATAAAATCTCTTCTTAATTATTGTCTCATAATATTCTTATAAAAACTCTACTTAGGCAACAATTCCTTCTCATTAAAAATAAATCCTTAAGTTATTCACACAGTCTCAAGTATCACCTGCCTCATTACAAAGGGGAAACTACCTTTAAAGTGAAGAGCTCTGGTGGTTACCATATTCACCAAGTAATCAAACTCAGCACCACTAAGAATGTGACAACCTGACATAATGAGCCTCCTGATGTGATGCAATGAGAAATACACATCACTTAGGCAGCATTCCTGCCGAAAGTGCTTAACCTAAATCTAACAGTGAGCAAACAATGAGATACATGTTGGGCATTCTACAAAATGAGTCTGGGTACCTTAAAAAAGTCATTGTCATGAAAAACAAAAAGTTGTAGACTGAAGAGACTAAAGAGACTCAACCAAATGCAATATGTGAACCCTGACTGGCCCATCAATTTAAAAAAACAGCTATGAGAGACACTTTAGGGACAACTGGAAAATTTTGTACATGGACTGTATACTAGATGACATTACTGAATCAACATTAACATTTTCAGGTAGGATGATGGTACTGTGCTCATGTAGGAAAATATTATTTTTATTTAGGAGATAAATGCTGAAGTATTTAGAGGTGAACACTCATACTGTCTGTGACTTACTTTCAAATGGTTCAGAAATATAGATCTGTATATAGATTAATGAGTATAAAACATAGATCTGTATTTCTGAATACAATATATAGATTCTATATGTGTAGATAGATGCCATGTATGTATGTATAAGTATATACACACATATACTAGTGAGAGGAGAAAGCCAACGTGGCAAAATGTTAAGAATTAGAGAATCTAAGTAAAGGATGTATGATATTTGACATTTTTCAAAAGAAAACGTTGGAGGAAATAAGTAACAAAGGAATACGTACCATGGCGGTTCTAGACTTGATAAACCAGTCAAATCTAAACTGAGGAGCATTCCGAACACACTGTCTTAATTCTTCATACACGTTTTCTCTATCAAAGCCCATTTTGTGTAACATACAAATCAAGAATCTATCTTCTTCCTCAGTATAGTTCTTTCCTTTGCTGGTTCCATACTGAATACGTAACTGATGAAATGGAGCCTTGTATCTTGCAATCTGTAGATTTAAACAAAATAGTGCTTTTGACTAAATGTGCAATAATAATAAGTCAAAGCTAATCACCATTTAATCAATTAAAACAATCTATTGGTAATGTGACAATTATGAAATATACTACTTTGGCATCCAGGGCTTTCTTGATACTGATCCTTCGTTGAATTCTTGCTTCTCCACGTTCAATTTGAGCCATAATTTTCTCAATGTCCTGTAATTCATTGCAACGTTCCCAAAATACAGCTGAAAAACAGAGTTATTACTTTACAATTCTATCATCTTAAGTAAATGAATCCAAGGAACTGTAGAATGAGGAATTAGCAGGAAAGGATACAGTGAACTTACACTGCTTATAATTAAGATTCAAATTCATCTGTATATATACGTTCAATTATTAAATACTCCTAAGGTGTAATAAATGAGGGGTATTAAATACCTCCTTCCATTTAAAAGTAAGACCTCAACAAGGAGGTTTTAGGTTAGTGATTTTCCTTTCATGAAATATTACAAAGTTTTTAATTATCCATCCCAGATGACTAGAATTTCAAAAGATACTACTACAGATACTGATTTAAGCTATGCTTTTATTCAAACATTATACAGAAGGCACCAAACACATAAAGTGAAACAGAAGAGAGGGTGGTCATATAGACTTAGAGAACATAGTTTCCTAGCAAGCAAAAATAAAAACGAAACTATTATCAACAGGTCAATCAAATTTCCTATAAAGCAACAATTTCTACTGAAACTGTTACTTCACTTTTGGAACCACTCACTATTCTTACAGTGTTTCCAGTGACATATAGCTTGTTTTTTTAACTTACTTGGAATAGCCTTTTCTCTTTAAAAAAAAAAAAAAGGAAAGCCAAGTCACCCAAATTTTATAAATGAGCTAAATGAGCTGGCTGCATTAATATGTCACAACTTATGACTTCAGTGAGAGGCCCTCTAATGACATATTCTACATTCTCAAAGCTTTTCATTTTTAGAGTCTATCAAGAAAGGAATGTCAGTACTCTGATTTTTATAAGCACCTGTATTCATTTATTCATTCTCTCACTTATTCATTCAACACAATTTAAACGCCTACTATGTATAAGATACCACGAACAGCCAACTGTACACATTTCATCTTTTATTGCAACCAACTACATAAATTCTTTCAAATCTCCCCATCCTCTGACTTGGCCCCAATTAAGCTGCCCTGAGCTAGTCATGCTACCTGGATTGCTGTCGATTTGAAGGAACATCTGACATGGTATTTTTTTAAAATAAGCTCTTTTTAAAAATATTTATTTATTCATTTGGCTGCGCCAGGTCTTAGCTGCGGCACGTGGGATCTAGTTCCCTGACCAGGGATCGAACCCAGGCCCCCTGCATTGAGAGCACAGAGTCTTAGCCACTGGACCACCAGGGAAGTCCTGACATGATATCTTTTTAAATCATTTTTTTCTTGCAATTTCATACACACTGATGTTCTCCCCCTTCCTAACTTTTGAAGAAAATTCTACTCCAGAAAACCTCTCTGCACATATCCTTTTATACTCCTTTCATTCAACTCTTGCTGCTACAATTTCTCTCTCTCCTCTATTTTTCCCCTCTTTAAGCCCCAAAATGTCCTAAACTTATGTGATAGATTTTAAGGGTAGTAGTAATGTTATACTGTTATCAAAGTAAAGGACATTCATAGACTTGATGTTATACTACACGAAATAAAAACTCAAATATAATCCATCTCTCAAGTCCCTGGCAATCACCAGAAGACCCTTTCAGATTTCCAAAAGAAAAAAAAGGGTCTGTTCTCTAATTAAACATGGATTTATTCAAGCATTAGCACTATAACTAAATTAAAAATTGTGCCTAATCTATATTAATCTTTGGTATATTTAGTAGTATTTCAATGTTTCCTCCCTACTATTTTTCATGGCAAAAATGCAGAATTTCAGTTGTTAGGCTAAATAGGCTTTGAAAGGCTAGCTCAGAAACCTAAACCTACTTTGTAACATTGTTTCTATGGGGAAAAAAATGCCCTAGATTCTATACAGCTGATATTCAGACTAAATTTGAGAGCTCAACCTAACTGGATTTTAGAAACTTCCTATGTTCTTCTACATAAAGAAAATTTATTAGACATATTTACCTATTTTAATAAGATTTATTTTCAGAAGCCTGAGGTTGGATGCACTGTGACATGGAAATCAATATTAACTCCATATGCTTCAGCACCTAATCTAGTTCTGGTCAAGACCAAAGACACAGCTAAGTAAGAGAAGGAGCTGATTCTAGGACCAATCAACAGATTTATTCAAGCAGTCTTTTCAGATCTACTCCAGCTTGCCTGGAGTTAACAGAATCCACACATAACTTGCCTGGAGCAAACTAGAACCCTGAGAGTGTTTGAGGATCTAAAAGGACCTTATAGGAATTCTCTACTTCAAGGACAACCTAGAAAGACACTAATTCCATCCACTGAAACTGAAGCCTTAGACTTGACTTGCCCAGAAGATGATCAAATTCCAGATGTGGGAAAGTAGGCATTTGCCAGTGCTCATCCAATAGCTACCACCCTTGTTTTATCAGTGCTATACTTGGCTCTATTAGCTAACTAGTAGGGACAACAGCAATTTTTTTTGATAAATCTTATAATCTTTTCATAGAAATACAATTATATTTTATACTTTCACTTACAGTTTATTCATAAAAGTCTAAAGGTCTCTGAACAAAGGTAAAATTAAATTGACACTAAAGAAATGTATAAGGTTACAATTAAACACCATTTTTGTAGTTGTATACAAACCTGAATACTCCATGACCTCCTCAGGAGATTTGCCCTCCACCTCTCGAGCTATATTATCAATGTCATCTCTTCCATACTTCTCATTAGCTTTAATAAACTGATTAAAATCTCGCTTAGTCCAGTTTGTGAATCCCTGTGAACAAAAAATTAAGCATCATCAATAGAGGTTAAATCAACAAATCCAAATATTGTTCTATTTAGTTCTACACAACAATACATTAAAAACAGTTCAAAAGACTTGAAATTTTCCTCCTTATAAAATCCAAGGTTTTTTATGTTGGAATCAAAAGTTGAGTTAGTGTTATTAATAACTGCTTTTCTATCATGAAGAGAATGTACTTGCCTCCAAGTACTAAGAACTGATTTATAGTTCCAAGACATTGTGTAGTTTTTAACTCCGTATTTTATAGATGCCTACTACATTAAAATACAAATGCATTAAAATTAAAATACTAATGCAAATGCTGAAGTCCTGGATATTCCAGTACTTCATTTTTTTAACAGACTTATTCCCATGTAAATTAAGAAAAAATGTGGATGCATTAAATCAAAAAAATACATGAAGGAACAAAAAGACTGAAGAAAAATTTTTGTAGCTCTTTACATCATTCCAAACTACTGTGAACAAATAATTTCTGTTCAAAATTATATTCATAAATAGGATTCAATAAACAGAATGTTATTGGGCCTGCTCAATTTCTTTCCTAAAAGATAGAACAGTTCGACCAATCAGTGTTTTAAGTCTCCTTGGTATTTATTAGCATATCTCTGAAGTCACAAGATCAAATTTTTGTCTTCCACTCCTCATGTCCCAACCCACATAAATGTGATACCCTTGACAGAGCAAAACTCTATCCCTAGGCATTAGTTGATAAAGATTTTAGATTACCCCACAGTTTGTTCCTTTGTACTCCCATGATTTTTTAAAAGATTAATTATTTAGGGCAGTAGAGAAAGGTGATTAAAGATGACTTCAAGTACTAGGAGGGGCAAAAAATTGATTTTGTTTCTAATTACAAACTAAAGCAATTTCTCAGTTGAGACTGTATATTCACAATATATTGTACATTCACAATATACTGCAAGCCAAGTAACATTCTAAGACCATAACTTTATTTTTGTGTTCAGGAAATAAATTTTGAAAAAAAATCATGAATATTTAAATGTTTTATTTTATTCTGTGGTAAGTCCTAATATTCAACCAGTTGCAATTACATTTTCAAACTAAACTTTATGACTTCCAGGCATTTGGCTCAAAAATTATGAATGTAACTTGTAAAACTTCATTCAATAAAATTACATGTTATAACAAAGAAAAGACCTATATAATAAATAAGATATAAATATAAAAACTATCTTTCAATAATTAATGTGGAAAATTTCCTAGCACTGTGCTTTGCATATTGTTCAAAGGAATTTGTTGAATAAATAAATCTTGCTAGCTACTTTCTATACTAAGGTGGTATCATACAGTACACGTTTCTGTATTATTTTCCAAGGATCTTTTGCACTGTAATTCTTTTTATGTTCTACAGATTATTTTGGAAGTATGACACTCATAAAACTCATTAAAGCAACAATGACCAGAAAGCATTAATATGTTGTTCAAATTGAAATGTTTCCTACTTATTAACTATTAGCTTTTAACTATACAATGAGCACCTCTTATAGTTTCAGAAATTTCTCATCATTGTATTAAAGTTCTTTTCAAGAAAGAATATAAGGCATTTTGAGAATTATGAAATCATTCCATAAATAAAAGATTAGTAGAGTATAATTTCAGAGGACAGTTCACAATCAATAAAATAAATTTAAATTTTCAAGAATATGCTAGTAATTACTGTCTATCAGGATTCATATGTGGATTAACTGACTTTATTATAATTGATAAAATGCATGTCTTATTTCTTATAATTGACACCTATATTTTGCATTTATATATTTTTTAGTATTTCTAAAAGAGTGTATTCTAAAAAAGGAATTTAAAAAAATAGGGATATTTGGTCTAAATGTATGTTTACAAAATAGCCCTGAGTTGTGTTGGTGTGTCCAATCAGGGTACCAGGCCCATATAATAAAAAGTAGGTGTAATTTATAATATCTTTTTTTCTATTCGTTGACTAGAAGTATTTCAATCACTTAAAATATGTTACTTGTGTGAGAAGTTTTTCCTTTTCTTCAGTCTCTTCTGGTGTAAGAGGTTCAGCTCCATCAATCTTTTTTTGCTCCTCTCTTTGAGCCACAGCTGGATTTGGGATATCAGGGTTCCTTGGGACCTAAGAATCAAGAGGTGTGTTATGAGTAAACTGTTGAGAAAAATTAATTAAGGGTATACATTCTTATATCAATATTTAGAGTTATCTCAGCAGTAAACAAAATAAAGTCATATCAGAATGACACATGATCCTCTCCACATTTCTACTACCATGATATTACCAAAGTAAAACTGTTCTTAAATGTGCCACGTGGTATTTTACAGTTAAAAACCAGTTACAGGGCTTCCCTGGTGGCACAGTGGTTGAGAGTCCGCCTGCCAATGCAGGGGACATGGGTACGTGCCCCAGTCTGGGAAGATCCCACATGCCGCGGAGCGGCTGGGCCCGTGAGCCATGGCCGCTGAGCCTGCGCGTCCAGAGCCTGTGCTCTGCAACGGGAGAGGCCACAACAGTGAGAGGCCCGCATACCACAAAAACAAAACAAAACAAAACAAAACAAAACAAAAACAGTTACAGCTAAATGCCCATTATATTCTAGATTTAATTACACTGTGGAACAAAAAAATCCTTATGATATTGTAATACATGGTAATAATAATATCATTATCTCCAACACCAACATTATACAATGAAATCTCAAGCCCAGAAACAAAAAGTTGGGTAGTACAAAAAGAGCCCGTATTCACCTGGCAATACAGACCAGGGTATAGAAGTGGCAATGCACCTGAAGATTGCATCCAATGCTCTAATCAGTTCAACGTGCAAAAAGAAAGGAGTACTTTTTTTGCCTTCCAGGATATGGAAAGAGACAGCATCTTCACATAAAATGCAAAGACTGAAAGAGTGGCAGGATAATGAAGAAGCAAAAAATGAGAAAACATAGAGACTATATATAAGAGGGAAGGGGTAAGCAAAGCACACAAACAGCTGTGATGGGACCTGCAGTCAAAGGGAAAAAACTACAGTAGCAGTGAGCAACAGAAGGTATAGTGTATACTATACAGCTCTGCATAGTATACAGAGCTGCAATACACTGACAACTGAGAAGAAGAGAGCTCAAGTTCAAAAGACTGAGGACAGAAGCTCAGCTCTACAAGGAAGCGAGCAGTAAGACAGTCATTTGTATCTCAAAACTGTAGCCCCAGGGGCCTCAGTGTGTCACCATGAACTTAGACAACCCATACAGTTCAGCAGTATAAAGCAGCATTCACTGTATGGAGTGATAAACTAAGTCACTCAGCGCAAAGCCTCACATCATTTTTATGTGCATCTGCAGTGACAATGCAGCACACTGATTTACGAGGGCAGGTATATAACATGTATAGTACATTTTATAGCATCCATCAAACATGGCAAGAACAGGGTTGGCAGTAAGCCTTCCACTGTTTGGAAGGCACACCTATCATAAATGACTCATCCTCTAGAGGTATCAAATAGTCACGGTTTTACTAAAACATGATTATAATACATACTAGAGTACATTTCTCTAATTGTTATACATATTTCATGGAGTTTGAACCATAGCACTGTAATTTAAAAATAAGTATTTTTAAAACTATTGTATCCAATAGTTGTTTAAATATAAAACCTACTAACTGGGCATTAAAAAGACATACTGAGAAACAGATTCATTTGTACATAATCATCAGTATGAGACAATCAAATTAGTAAGTATTGACTAAATGTCTATTTTGTCCATAGCACTATGATACATGTTCACTGGAATATAAAAAATAGTGGACATGGTCCTTGCCCACAAGGAGCTCACAACCTAGTTGCGGAATTCTGAGCTATACTCTAAGAAATATAAGAATGTGGGGAGATGGAGAAGAGAGAAAGAATATTCTAGGCTGGAGCAGTAAAGCAAAAACAGTGAAAGCAAAAACAGGAAGGAGCATATAAGGTTTATGTTGAGATGGGATAAGAAACAAGGCCAGGTGGAAACAGAATTAGAGGGCCTTCTGAAACTACACAGTAGGCTACAGCAAGCTATTGGAGATCTTTCAACAAAGGAGTACTGTTTTCACCTGCAAGCCTTGTGCTGGATGGATTGAAGTGAGGAAGCGACTAGAGGCAAGAGAACCAGCTAAACTGTTGTAATCTAGAAATGACGTATGATCACCTGGCCTAGGATGGTAGCAAATGGAAATGGAAAAGAAGGTGTAAATTAAAAATGAAATGTAGCCCAGTGATATGCATGATTTAAAATAACTTTTTTCAATAGCTAAATTTCACTTTTAAATCACAGGCACACCAGCAATTCCATTCCTAACATATCTATACAAAGACTTTTAGGAGAATGTTTATAGCAGCTTTACTCACAAGAGCCAAAACCCAGAAAACAGTCCAGATGTCCATCAACAAGAGACTGGATAAGCAAACTGTGGTATATCCTTACAATGGAATAGTATTCGTCAATAAAAAGGAATGCACTATTGATAATGGGACAACATGGATGAATATCAAAAACATTATGCTAAGTGAAAGAAGCCTTACACATAATATGTGATTCCATTTATGTGAGACTTTAGAACAAAAAAACTAATCTATAGATGAAAATAATATCAGAACAGTGGTTGTGTCTGGGGAATGAATATAAGGATTGACTGGGAAGGGGCACTTTCTATATCTTTATAGGGGCTTCAGTTATGTAGGTGTATGCATTTGTCAAAATTCATCAAATGACACACAAGATTTATACATTTCAATGTATATAACTTTTATCTTAAAAAGAATCAAATAAATATTGAACTCTGGCTAATGATATGCACGTTGAAGTGTTTCCGGGTGAAATATACTTATGTCTGCAACTTTGAAATGCATAAAGAAATAAGAAGGATATCCATTTGATAGAAAGCTGGAGAAATGGACAAATAGTTGATAAAGCAAATACAGTAAAATGTAAATTGGAAAATATATGTTGTGTGTATATGGGTGTTCACTGTATAATTATTTTGACGTTTTTCTGTTTGGAAATTTTTCATAATAAAATGTTGAAAAAAATT
Source organism: Mesoplodon mirus (assembly GCF_964341445.2). NCBI lineage: Eukaryota > Metazoa > Chordata > Mammalia > Artiodactyla > Ziphiidae > Mesoplodon > Mesoplodon mirus. Next base: position 110,924,243 of record NC_138981.1, read on the forward strand.
ACAGACATAGCTTTAAAAGTTTAACAGACCCCTTCAGTTGCTGGTGAAATTACTTTGGCCATAAATTTTAACTTTCATTGAGGAAAATCTCTTTAATCTTAAGATATTTCTCTACCAAAATGCTTCAAACTTTCCATATCTGACAAACCATACTTTAACAAAATATTTCATAAACATCTAATTTTATGACAGAAAATGGATAATATACTCACACAAAATAAACTTTTTATTCCTATGTAGATATCTTCAATACTAAAAATTTTCCACCTGAACTTTAATAAAGGCAAAATCAGAATATTATATCATACCATTAGATTTTAGGATCTACTGCCCATATTTTTAATACAGCAAAACTTTAGAATGACTTCATCAATGTTACATTTACAATTTTAGTTCTAAAAATTACTCAAATAAACAACTGCTAAAATTTTTAGAATTAGAAATGACTCATAATTCCTAAATTCCTGTATCTCTTCCTACAAATAACCTCCTTCTTAGTATTTATTACTTTTAAAAGGTATTCATTTTTTACCTCACGGGGTTTTATCGGCATTTAGCTTCCTAGAGTGATTTCAAAGTGCTATAAAAGAATTAAGTAGATGAATTATAGGCCAATAGTACTAAACAGGTACCTAGATGGTATCTCAAGTACTCATACTGTATATATTACTGATGACCCCCAGTAACACTTAATATACAAGAAGTTATCTTTCAAGGAAACAGCTCAATTATTATTTGGATTTCTAGTCAGATAGTAAGGAATTTGTGATTAACAGCTATGTTCCATGGAAAAGTGAAAAACTTTTTGGGGGGTCTTGTTTCTTAGGAGCTTCAGCAAGCATTTCATAGAAATATGGAATACTGAATTAAATGTGACAACACACAAAATAAAAGTAGTAACCTGAAATCAGCTCACTGTATTTTCATTCTACCACAGCAAAACAGGTGGCCCACAATGACACATTATGGAAACTCACAAAGATTATAGAACTTCCTGCATTTGTCACATGTTTATATCCCCCCCAAAGAATTTTTATTGAAGATATATATATATTAGAATGTCCTACAGCTTTCTTCAGCTTCTAATATGGCAAAACTCTTTCATTCCATGTCTTGGACTCAATGGGACTTTTGGATACTCCGGATTTTTAAAATTCTGCTATTGAAATTTCAATTCAGTCACCTTCTTCCAATGGAAGGGTTTTAGTGAGCAAGTGATTAAAAGCATTAAGTAACTCCTTTAAGTCACAAGAGCAATGAAGCTTCTGAATACGTCTAACCTGCAACAAGGTCAGAGCTTAGACAGCAGGGAAAATTGGCACAGCTATCTACCAAGTGGTTAGGACAAAACAAACAACTACTTCTCTCAGCCTCAAATAAAACAGAACTCTTTAATTCCAGATCTTATTATCAGGAATACTGCTGTGACCTTGTGCTGAGTATTGAGGGGAAAAAACAAAACAGAAAATAAAAATGCAAATAAGCAGGCACTGAAGAAAAATGCTGTTTACCAACTGCTTCAAGCCTACTGAGCCCTTCACTAACCACACTCCAAGTCACTACAGAATGTGACAGTGGGGACTCAAAATGGACAAAATGGAACGATGCACCACAATGCCCCCGGCTTCAGACAAAACCTCCCTCCCCTGAGCTAACAATCATTTAAGCAGAAAGAGGGAAAGGAGTCCCTTTTTGAGAACCTAACTACGTAGAGAATATCAGGAAACTCCACTACAGCAGTCCTGTGCATCTGAGAACAAACTATTGTTCCAATCATATTGTGGCTTGGGTTAGTTTTCTGGAGGTTTAGTAGGGGGAAGAAAATCAATGCTAGGAATCCTTGAGAAGATATGCCCAACACTTATCAATATCATATCGCCCTTTATAGGAAGCTTTTGCAAGTGATTAACATGCCATGCTCATCTGTCTATACAGTCAGCCCTCCGTATCCGTGGGTTCTGCATCTGTGGATTCAAGCAACCTCAGATCAAAAATATTTGAGGAAAAAACTGCAGAAAGTTCCAAAAAGCAAAACTTGAATCTGCTGCATGCTGGCAACTATATACATAAGATTCACATTGTATTTATACCTATTTACATAGCAATCATATTGTATTAGGTATTATAAGTAATATACAGATGATGTAAAATATATGGGCGAATTTGCATAGGTTACATGCAAATACTACACCATTTTATATAAGAGACTTGAGCATTCATGGATCGTGGTATCTTTGTGGGCTTCTGGAACCAATGTCCCGCAGATACCGAGGAACAACTGTACTCAAACACGAGACCCACCCAATTAAAGCACCCACCTTAGCTCAGGTCTGTAGCCCCTGGTAAAGAATGGAAGAGACAAGGTTCAGAAAGAACCAACATCCAGAATGTATTCTTCTTTGTCTTGTAAATCCCCAGCTAAGTATGCATACAGAGGATCAAGGCACGTCTTAAGACAATACAAAGGCAATCCAGGATGGGGCTGAGGAGAGCATGGGGCTAGGAGTGGAGTGGTAGGGGGTCGATTCTCCTTCCACCCCCACTGCCACCACCACACTCCCAGCCACCACCATCTTTTCATCTTCACACTGCAGCAGCCTCCTGGCTGGTTTCCCTGGAGAAACTCACCATTCTCTGTGTTGCAGTCAGAGTGATTTTTTTTTTTTTTTTTTTGCGGTACGCAGGCCTCTCACTGTTGTGGCCTCTCCCGTTGCGGAGCACAGGCTCCAGACGCACAGGCTCAGCGGCCATGGCTCACAGGCCCAGCCGCTCCGCGGCATGTGGGATCTTCCCGGACGGGGGCACGAGCCCGCGTCCCCTGCATCGGCAGGCGGACTCTCAACCACTGCACCACCAGGGAAGCCCAGAGTGATTTTTAAAAATGTAAGTCTGATCATATTCTACCTCTTATAAGTGGTTTGACCTTGAGCAAATTACTCAGGGCAAATTACTCAACCTCTGTATGCCTCAGTTTCCCCACCTGTAAAATGGGTATGTAGTTCCAGGGCTCTTCTGAGAATACTGAGCTAATCATTTTTCAACAACTAAGAAGAGTAAGCAACACAAGTAAGGACTAAATAACTATCTGCTGTTATTATTCCATCACCCACCTACCCCTCTGCCTTAAAAACATCTCAAAGGCTCTCTTTGCTCTGAAGTTCAACCTAATCAATATGACCTATAATTAATGTTCAGTGCTCCACATGATCCAACTCAACCAACTCACCAGTTTCATCTCAAGTCATTCTCCTTCTCACCACTCCCTAGCAACACTGGCCTTCTTTCAGTTTCTGAAGGGGCAATCCTCCTTCCTACCACAACACGTTTGTACCTGTGGCTCCCCCACCTGAACGCTTCTGTCCCACACTTCACTTGGCTAATTCCTGTGCATCTCCCTGATCTCAACTTAAATGGTGGTCCTTAGGGACCACCTCCCTGATCTCCCACTCCACACTAGATACCCATGTTATGATCCCTCATAGCACCCTTTGTAAGTACTGAAAACAAATAACGTCACTACGCTGTGCTTTCAGCTTAATGTCTGTCTCTTCCATTAGAACGTAAGTACTGTGCACTGAGGAACCCCCTCTGTCTTATTCGTCAGTTTATCCTCAGACCTTGACATAGGACCTGGCATAGGGGAGCACTCGATAAATATGTATTAAATGAAAAAGTCCTCCTTTCACTCACACTCCCTCTCCAGTCACTTCTCTCCGGGAGGTGAGGAACAGAAAACAGTAAGGTGCCATAGCATGGATGCCGTGCCATCTCCCCTCTGCTCACTCATCCCTTTCCTCTCTTCTCGCACCTTCCTCCTTCCTATCACCCTTCGCAGCTGTCCCTTCATTCCTCCCTCTTCTAAGGTTTCCTCTCTCCTCCATCTCCTTCCAGCTGGCCATCACCCAACTGTCATGTAAGACCCTGACCCTTAACCACAAACTGCCTGTAATGAAAGGCACTATTTACATTAAAACCAGAGCTGTGGCGAGAATGTGGTGGGCACGGTATTATCACAGGGAACAGAATTTCAGTATCTCCAAAGAAGGAGCATAAACAGTTATATTAGCAGAGGTGATTTTTTTATTGCTGCTACTTGACTACCACTTGGCTCACCTCCCAAACAACATGTCAAACCACTGTAAACACAGTCCTTATTTAGGGCTGCAGAAAGAAGCAGAGTTATGTCAGCTGCAGAAATAGCCCAGAACGTCTGAGTGGAAAGAGCATAGCATTTGAATGCTCAGAACCTGTGTTTGAGACCAGCACCCTTGGCAACTCTGTTAGCTACCTGACCTTGAACAAGTCATTTAACCTCACTGAACTTGTTTCCTCACCTATTATATAGAGGTAATAAACCTATCTCACAGGGTTTCTAAGAAATCAAATGAAGTATGTGGTAAAGCATTTATTCAATTATAAGATGCTCTACACAGATTTTGGTTGATTACTGAGGTCTAACATTTCAATTTAATTCTCCTTTTAAGTCTCACTAATGATAGTCAATAAAAGTTAACAGAGGGCTTCTCTGGTGGCACAGTGGTTGAGAGTCCGCCTGCTGATGCAGGGGGACGCGGGTTCATGCCCCGGTCCGGGAGGATCCCACATGCCGCAGAGCAGCTGGGCCCGTGAGCCATGGCTGCTGAGCCTGCGCGTCCGGAGCCTGTGCTCCGCAACGGGAGAGGCCACAACAGTGAGAGGCCCGCGTACCACAAAAAAAAAAAAAAAAAAAAAAAAAAAAAAAAAAAGTTAACAGAAAATAATGATCTAAACCTAAAATGTTTAATAATTCTTAGTGGGATCATGTATATATTTGTTTACCTCGTGAAATCTTATTCACTACTTTATTAATTTTACTATTTTTATTATACATTTTAAACCTATAACTTGCCTGTTTCTTCTAACATATTGCTGTTTTCACTTTCTTTGAAACTGGTTTTATGCCTCATCCGATGTTCAACCATGATTACTGTACTCTTCTACAACTTCCTAAGAAGGATTTTATCCAGTCCTGTTGGTTAAATACATTCAAATTTAATCATATTTCTCTAACCGGATTATAACTAACCACTTTATTTATATATTTTTATACTTATATTCACCCTAACTTTCTTGTTCCTATTTATATATATTTCCACTTATATTCACCTTAAGTTTCTTGTCCCTATTTATATATATCTAAACTTTGGTACATAAATAGCAAGCAAAACTTTTTTGCTCTATTTCAAATGACAGTGCTCCCACTTTGGACAAACAGTAGAAACACTCTAGAGATTCACTCAGTTCCAAAATATTTTTTTAACCTCTTTATTAGAGTATAACTGCTTTACAATGGTGTGTCAGTTTCTGCTTTATAACAAAGTGAGTCAGTTATACATATACATACGTCCCCATATCTCTTCCCTCAGTTCCAAAATATTAACTCACTAAATATCTTATATGTATATGGAGCTTTTCTAGGCATATTACAGTTACTAATCAAAATAACTGGTCACAGTTCCACTTGTGATAAAGGTTCACAAAATAAATTTTAAAACACAGCTTACAATTCATAAAACAGAAATCTTCATAAAATTATAACAGTGTTAATACTTTTATAATTTTGTTCATACTTTTGATTATTATTTGGTCATCCCTTTCCACTCACTAGGAAGCCAATTTCAACATACAGAAATAACCTGGTATGCTTAATCTCTCAGTGTGATAGCTGTAAGTATGACAAACATTATATTTCACTCACTATAAATAGGTTCTTATCTACCTATATAAGAAATTTGAATTCCAAAAGATCATTTTTAAGTTTTATAATTCATTATCGTGTTTATCATTATTTTAACACCTAAGTGACCACAATCTACTAACCACCAACAGGGCTTCTATCAATCTATGAGTAATAAACACAAAAATACTATTTCTTGGTCATTTTGAGGAAAATAATCAAAAATTTCCTATCATCTATCATACATTCACTTCTATTTAAACATACCTATTATTTATTCTACATATTCTTTGAGCACTTGAACATGAGCATTATTAAAATGGTATTACTATTTTGAAATATTGGATAATTCTCCACTAATCTCATTTAGTGATGATCTTACTGGTGATTGGGTAGCTTGATGCTTTGCTTCTAGTTAAACCTCCTCTTTGGTTTTAAAAACACCACTATTTTGACTTACTCTTAAGTTCTCTCACATTAAAATGGAACACTTTCTAGTCTAGCTTGATACATTATATTAGCTTAAAAGATTGTATTATGCTAATCCAAAAAACTGAAAAATTACCTTATAGCCTATGGTCTTCCTATAATAAAGAATTTCCTTTTCAAGGAGCTCAAATAAGCGTGGTGGGAAAAACTGAAAATCCTGAACATTTGGCTGTTTGGGAGGTCGTGGAGCCTGCGGGGGAGAAAATGCATTACATATATATTTGTTTTCAGTACATGAAGTGAACATACTTATCTTTTATTATTTCTTTTATATACAGAAAAATAAATACAATGGAATCCATTTATATGGCTGGAGCATATCAAGTACTCTTCTGTACTGTTATATTTTAGGGACTAAGATTTAGCACTAATATAAGTTAATCTGAATCAGAGACCACGTTACAAGAGAATTCTACTGTAGGACATAAAACCTGGCCTCATACTGCTTTACCTTTGGAATCTTTGGCTCACTAACACGTAAAGCCTCTCTGAAGTAGGCATCCACCGCATAGTTGGCTTTGCGTTCTCGTTTGGGAGGTTCAATCCATTCCACCATTCCAAGCTATACACGAAAACAAGAATGAGGAGTTTAATAATTCCAAATTGTTTTATAAATATCAAGCACATCAAGGTTGTAGAAGTGTGAGAAAACAAAAGCCATTAGGAAGAATCAAAACTTGCTTTGTAAGACTCTAATTGGAAAAGATACATGCACCCCAAAAGAATCTGAAAAAAAATAACTAAATCACTTTGTTGTACACTTGAAACTAACACAATATTGTAAATCAACTATACTTCAATTAAAAAAAAAACTTGCTTTATAAGTCACAGTTATACATCCCAAGTTCCAAAACCTCATACTGTATACCAAGTTTAGGTGCAAGTGCAAGGATGGTTTTCTTTTTTTTTTAAGTAAGTTTGAAACTTAGCTCTTCCTTAGTAATTGAGAAGAATTTGCATAATCTGGTTAATATTTTATGTCAAAATAAATAAATAGCGTCTAATATAGGAGGAAGACTAATATTGATTCTGGTAACTGTGTTAAGTGTATGAATTAGAAAATAGCTGAAAGGCATAAATAATGAATATCAACATGACAGCCATATAGCCCTTCAAATCAAGAGAAATTTTAAAATAAGACCTCTTGGTAAGGTAGCTGTGGGAAAAGCCAGTGGAATCAGAAAAACCTGAATTTGAAACCAGGTTCTGCCACTTTACCAACTGTATAACTTTGAAGAAATTATTTTCTCCATCTGTAAAATGGGAATAATAATAATACCTACTCTGAGGATTAAATGTGACCATATACGTGAAAGCATTAGGTAAACTGCCAAGAGTTAAATGTAAGTTATTATTAAATATCCAAAGTGGTGTGAACAATGATTTGGTAGCCTTACAAAATTTTACCCCAATATCAGCTAGAAAATGCAATTTAAAAGTCAATATACAAAAGTGACAATATAAAGTTCTGGAGTCTGTAGGTATGCTTTTCTAGTTCAGATATTTTTCTTGATTTCACAGTGCCTAGCCTAGTACTTTTACACAAAAGAGGCCATTAATCTATTGGGTTGGCTAAAAGTTTTGTTTGTTTTTTTCTGTGAGATTGCTCTAGTAGCACTTAGTTGTCTTTAACTTCATTTGAAACAATTCTGTTAGATTGTATGTGACAGCTGTCATATCAGCATGCATTTAAAAAAAAGACATCAAAATTGGTGAATTTTTGTGTAGCCATTTTAACATTGAAGATGGAAGAAAAAAAGCAACATTTCCAGCATATTATGCGTTATTTTTCAAGAAAGGTAAAAATGCAACTGAAACGCAAAAAAAAGATTTGTGCAGTGTATGGAGAAGGTGCTTTGACTGATCGAACGTGTCAAAAGTGGTTTGCGAAGTTTCGTGCTGGAGATTTCTAACTGGATGATGCTCCACAGTCAGGTGTTCCAGTTGAAGTTGATAGTGATCAAATCGAGTTATTGAGAACAATCAACATTATATACCATGCGGGAGCTAGCCAACATACTCAAAATATCCAAAACAAGCACTGAAAATCATTTGCACCAGCTTGGTTATGTGAATCGCTTTGATGTTTGAGTTCCACATAAGTTAAGCGAAAAAAACCTTCTTGACCATATTTCTGCTCTACTTAAACATAAAGAAAATGTTCCATTTTTAAAATAAATTGTGACGGGTGATGAAAAGTGGATACTGTACAGTAATGTGGAATGGAAGAGATCGTGGGGAAAGTGAAATGAACCACCACCAACCACACCAACAGTCTTCATCCAAAGAAGGTGATGTTGTGTATATGGTGGGATTGGAAGGGAGTCCTCTTTTATGAGTTCCTTCTGAAAATCCAAACGATTAATTCCAACAAGTACTGCTCCCAATTAGACCAACTGAAAGCAGCACTCGATGATTAGTCAACAGAAAATGCATAATCTTCCATCAGGGTAACACAAGACCGCATGTTTCTTTGAGGACCAGACAAAAACTGTTACAGCTTGGCTGGGAAGTTCTGATTCATCTGCCGTATTCACCAGACATTGCACCTTCAGATTTCCAATTATTTTGGTCTTTACAAAATTCTCTTAATGGAAAAAATTTCAATTCCCTGGAAGACTGTAAAAGGAACCTTGAACAGTTCTCTGCTCAAAAAGATAAAAAGTTTTGGGAAGATGGAATTATGAAGTTGCCTGAAAAATGCCAGAAGGTAGTGAAACAACAGGGTGAATACGTTGTTCAATGAAGTTCTTGGTGAAAATGAAAAATGTGTCTTTTATTTTTACTTATAAACCGAAGGCACTTTTTGGCCAATCCAATACAGTTAATGGTCCCACTCTATTTGACCTCATCTACAGGCTGAGTTCTAACCTTGTTATCACATTTTAAGAGTGGATGATAAACTAAGATGACTAGAATGGTTAGAAATCATAAACTCTGTGTCTAGAGAAGTAAAGACTGAAGACAAAATGGTGGCATCCACATATGGAAAAGTCTATCAGATAGAAAAAAAACAGTTCTTTGTTGATCCATAAGATTAAAACCAACATGGAAAGTCACAAGAAAGTAGATTGCTACTCAATATAATTTAACAAATGTGTCTTAAGTACCTATTTGCAAGTGTCAAAGGATACAAAAATGAATAAAACAATCTCTTCCACCAAGGAGCTTATAAGCCAAATAAGAAGTATTTTGAGGGACTTCCTTGGTGGCATAGTGGATAAGACTCTGTACTCCCAATGCAGGGGGCCCAGGTTCGATCCCTGGTCAGGGCACTAGATCCCACATGCATGCTGCAACTAAGAGTTTGAATGCCACAACTAAAGAGTTTTTTGCATGCTACAACTAAGAAGCCCACCTGCCTCAACTAAGGAGCCCATGTGCCACAACTAAGGTGCCCGCCTGCCTCATCTAAGGAGCCTGTGTGCCACAACTAAGACCTGGTGCAACCAAATAAATAAATATTTTTTAAAAATAGAAGTATTCTGAGAACCAGAGAATATAACACAGTGAAATGAAATATCCTGAGTAAGATTCCCAACATGACCCATGACCAAGTTCAACCAGAGGCTGGATGGGGGTAAGAAAAAAAAACAGAGGCTAGATAACTGTCCTAGATGCTATAGATGGGATTTCTTAATCACAAACAAAGTTAGACTAAATGTCTCTTTTACCTCTAAAAGTTCACAAGATGGATAATGTGAGTTATGTAAGATGATGAGTTTTGTTTTCTTTTTCCCCTCAGATGGGTTAATGTGAGATGACAGTAATAGAAAAGATATATATATATATATATATATATATATATATATATATATGTTTTGGTTTTTTTTTTTTTGCGGTACACGGGCCTCTCACTGTTGTGGCCTCTCCCGTTGCGGAGCACAGGCTCCGGACACACAGGCTCAGTGGCCATAGCTCACGGGCCTAGCCGCTCCGCGACATGTGGGATCTTCCCGGACCGGGGCACGAACCCGTGTCCCCTGAATCGGCAGGCAGACTCTAAACCACTGCACCACCAGGGAAGCCCAAAAAGATATTTTTTAATAACCAATATTTATTTGTCTCAATTGGGATGAAAAATCAATAATAACTTAACTTTTTAAAAATAATGTATTTGGCCATTTAACCTATACTTGTTTGAAGGTTTAGATATTCAAATTTGAAATAAGTATTAAAGGCCAATTCCTGGACTTTCAAAAACAGAATAAATCATGCTGAATTAGTTTATTTTAGATAAGACTACATTAATACAAACTTATTCAGGTTAATTTATTCAGAATTAATTTCAGTCATTATGACTTAATTCACCAGGTATGGTTATAAACTAATACAACTGGTTCGACAAATCTTATATGAAAATCTACCTCACTGTGCAATTTCCATAGGTATGAACAACATTCTTGCAGGTTTTCAATTCTCTTCAAAGGACAGTATGAACTTATTTTATGAACCTATCTAGAAAATATGGAAAAAGACATAATAAAATATAATTTCAACTCAGAATATTCAGAAAAATATCTGATTTAGTCAATTATAAAAGTCATCATAATTGTTATCATTAAAATTTCTTTATATCTGTACATCATTATTTTGCTAGAATTAGAAACACAAGAAAACTTGTTATATTAGAAATGGACAAATATTTTACTAAGCCTAATTTTCCTCTAAGAATGTAGGTAGGAAGCACCACTGATATTTAGACTTTTCACTGTTATTTTATAAAACACTTATAATAACAAGAAGCTCACGGGAATAATTGTAAAATTAATAAAATTCATATCACATAATGAGATCTAAAAAGCATATTAGGAAGGCAGTTTCCACTCTGTGTATGTAGGCTATCACCTCCATCTCCTCAGAGTAAGCCATAAGTAGTCTGAATTAAGGTTATAGATAGAATAACCACATAGATTTTGGTCAAGATACTAAAAACTAACCAGAAATAATGATATCAACAAAGCATTATCAACATACTAGTTGCAATGCAAATTAAAATGGCTCACCTCTGATTTTTCAGTAAAATCAATACCCAAGAATAAGCTTTTTTATTTTAAAAAATTCATTCTGTCAGTTAAAAAATATAACAGCTTTATAGAATAATTTGAGTAACAAAATAAAAATGATAGAGTTGTATTATAACTCAAAAAATAACTCTCCTTGAGTCCATGTTGATATAAATAAATGAGTACATAAATAAATGTGGAGAAGGGACAGCTCTTCCTTACAGAAAAATCCCAATTAATAAATGTAGATGGAATGAAGGAAATACAAAATTACCGTTAAGTAAACACCACAATAACTATTGCAGGCAAACTCCACCAAGAGGTGCTAAAACCAGTGGGCAAAAATTTGAGGCTTATCTCCCCCCACCAAGATACTTATCAGTTACAAAGGGAAAAATGGGAACTCTACAGTGGAAAAACCCAGCAGACATCACTTCAACAAAGTGATTAAGGTTACTGTCGCCAGTAACATGACACAGTGACGTCATATGTTCCCTGGTATGATGTACTGAGAAAGACATAACATCCCTTCCAACACATTCTTGCTAAAAATGCATAATGTCAATCAAATCATGAAAAAAAAGTCGAACAACCCCAAAGTGAGATTCAAACTACAAGACGACTGAACAATACTCTTCAAGAGGGTCAAGGTCATGAAAAACAAAGAAAGACTGAGAACTATCACAGATTAGAAGAGACCAAGGAGACACAGCAACAAAATGCAATGTGGGTCAAGAGAATGAGAAGACAAGCCACAGACTGGGAGAAAGTGTTTGCGAAAGACATATCTGATAAGAGACTATTTTCCAAAATATACAAAGAACTCTTAAAACTCAACAATAAGAAAAGAACCATTCTGATTTTTAAATGGGCAAAAGATCTGAGGACACACTTCCCCGATGAAATATACAGATGGCAAATAAGCAAATGAAAAGATGCTCCCCATCATATGTCATCAGTGAAATGCAAACTAAAACAAAGACATACTACTACACACCTACTAAAATGGCAAAAATCCAGAACACTGACAACACCAAATGCTGGTGAGAATGTGGTGCAACAGGAACTCTCATTCACTGCCCACGAGAATGTAAAATAGTATGGCCACTTTGGAAGACAGGTTGGCAGTTTCTTACAAAATTAAACATACTCTTACCATACAATCCAATAATCGTGCTCCTTGGGATTTACCCAAAGGAGTTGACAATCTATATCTACACAAAAACCTGCACATAAATGTTTATGGCAGCTTTATTCATAATTATCAAAACTTGGAAGCAACCAAGATGTCCTTCAGTAAATAAATGCATAAATAAGCTGTAGTACATCCAGAAAATGGAATGTAACTCAACACTACAAAGAAATGAGCTATCATGAAAAGACATGAAGGAACGTTAAATGCATATTACTAAGTGAAAAAAGCCAATCGGAAAAGGCTACATACTGTATGATTCCAACTATATAATATTCTGGAAAGGGCAAGACTATGGAGAAAGTGCAAAGATCAGTTGTTGCTAGGGGTTGACGGGAGGGTGGGATTAACAGGCAGCACACAGAGGGTTTTTAGGGCAGTGAAACTATTCTGGATATCATAATGGTGGATACCAGTGAGTCATTTATACATTTATCCAAACCCACAGACTGTACAACACCAAAAGTGAATCCTAATGTAAACGATGGACTTTGAATGATAATGATGTGTCAGTGTAGGTTCGACTGGTGTGGGATGTTGACAGTGGAGGAAGCTGTTGGGGGGAGGCAGATGGAATATGGGAAGTCTTTGTATTTTCCACTTGATTTTGCTGTGAACCTAAAACTGCTCTTAAAAATAAAACTCTGTTTTTAAAAACTGCAATGCGGGATCCTGGATTATAAACCCTGGAACAGGGAAAGGACATTAGGGGGAAAACATGTTAATTTCCTGGACTTGATCACTGTAATATGATTAAGTAAATTGTTAACATTAGGGGAAGCTGAGTGAAGGATATATGTGAACTCTTTACTATTTTTGCAATAAAGTCTGAAGTTATTTCAAAATTAAAAGTTTTTAAAATTACAGCCATAATTTCAGTCTAAACAGACAAAATAAATAAAATTACCATTTCTTCAAGAGACCTTTGTTGTCCATGAAGTATATTACAAGGCATTCTTTTATAAATGAGATCACCTGTAACAAAGTCCTTCTGGCATTTAAGTAACTATATGTTAACAATAATATTATTACTAATATAATTAATACTAAGTGCTATATATTTTGTTCTAATTACTCTATAATGTAATTACTCCAACCTCCATTTGATAGGTGAAAAAACTGATTATCCAAAGTCACTTAATTATGGTTACCAAAGGGGAAAGGAGAGGAAGGATAAATTAGGAGTTTGGGATTAACATATACACACTACTACATATAAAATAGATAACCAACAAAGACCTACTGTACAGCACAGGGAACTGTACTCAAAATTTTGTAATAACTTATAAGGGAAAAGAATCTGAAAAAAATACACATGTATGTATAACTGAATCGCTTTGCTGTATACCTAAAAGTAACACAACATTGTAAATCAACTATACTTCAATAAAAAAATAATTTAAGTCACTTAATTAGTGATCGAGTTGTGATTTCAGCTTTAGAATCCAGGAATTCAACCACATCCTATACTGCTTCTCAAAAACAAAAGTGGTGGTAGAGGTAGTAGCAGCAACAGCAAAAATGATGTTAATGGTGGTGGTAATAATAATAATAATAAACCAGCCCTTAGATAAGATCATTTTGACATACATCACTTTCACTCTATAGCACAGTATTGTGATAGGTAAGTGCCACTGTTTTGTTAAATATATAATTGTTACGGGAAGAAATGCTAATTTGAGAATCTAATGGTTGAGGGTAAAAAGTTACCTTCTGTTTTTCTCTATAATCTTCTCCTTCAAACTTGTACAAACTTTGTTCAGTGTCCATTCTAAAATTTCTCAGAGAAGACTCTCCCATTTTCTGCAAGCGTTCATTCATCTCTGCAGTCTAAAGTTGAATGCATTGAAATTAGAAAATTATCACTGAATTACTTATAAAAATCTGTGGATTTTCTCTTTTTAAAAGTCAGGTTTTGATATGAAATATGCAGTCTGTTAATTTACAAGGTAATAATGCAACGTTAACATCAAACTTGAATATAAATTTAATTTGCCCCAAGTATTTTAAATACTTAAATGGTTCTTAAGTGTTCTCACTTAGGCTTTCTTTAAAATCTTTTGTCATTGAAAATGTAGCCATATTATAATTTCTGCTGCATAATTTTAATGGGACACATGGCTAATACTAAAACAAAGGCAAACTTGGATTAAACAACACATTTGCACACTAACATGAAACACAGTAACACAAGATTGTTCAAATTCCAACATATGACCTCAGATACATAAAAAGGTACTAAATATCACTAATCGTCAGGGAAATGCAAATCAAAGCTACAATGAGATATCACCTCACACCTGTTAGAATGGCCATCATCAAAAAATCTACAAATAATAAATGCCGGATAGGATGTGGAGAAAAGGGAACCCTCCTACACTGTTGGTGGGAATGTAAATTGGTTAAGGCAATGTAGGAAATAGTATGGAGGTTCCTCAAAAAATTAAAAATAGAGCTACCACATGATCCAGCAATTCCAAATTCCACTCCTGGGAATTTATTTGAAGGAAATGAAGACACTAACTTGAAAAGATACCTAGCTGCACCCCCATGTTCGTTACAGCACTATTTACAATAGCCAAGACATGGAAACAACCTAAGTGTCCATCATGGATGAATGGATAAAGAAAATGTGGTGTAAATGTATACAATGGAATATTACTCAGCCATTAAAGAGAAGGAAATCCTGCCATTTGAGACAACGTGGATGGACCTTGAGGCTATTATGCTAAATGAAATAAGTCAGACAGAGAAAGAAAAATACCATATGATGTCACTGATATGTGGAATCTAAAAAAAAAAGAAAACCTAACTCATAGACCCAGAGAACAGATTGGCTGGTTGCCAGAGGTGGGGGGTGGGAGGTCAGTTATAAAATAAATAAGTCCTGGGGCTATAATATAAATGTATGGAGATATAGCCTCAGAAACAAAAAAATAGTCTGAGGAGTAAATTCGACCAATTTACAGTAAATACAGTAAATAAGTGAACATGGTAAAATACCCCGTGGGGGTGGAATCAGCAAAATCTAGACTGTGAGCAACTCAAAAGGCAAACAATCCAGTTTCTTCACCAAATAAATTACAAGGGAAATAATACATAAATGGAGGGAGAACCTACAGATTAAAAAAGATACACATGACATATCAACCAATGACAGTGTATAGACCTTATATGCACTCTGATTTTTAAAAAAAGTTTTAGAAAAGCTTAGCTACTTCTGAGATAATTGGAAATTTGAATTATAACTGGATTTTTGCTGTTAAAGAATTATTGGGGTTTTTCAGGTGGGACAATGCCATCATGGTTATGTTTTTAAAGAGTTCTTATATCTTAGAAATACATAGTGAAATATTTACATCTGAAATGATATGGCTGAGATTTGCTCCAAAACAATCCAGGAAGGGGGAAAATGAACTGGGAGTGTGAATGGGGCAGGACTGGTTGATGGTTGTTGGAAATGGGTGATAAGTACATGGGGGTTCATTACACTATTCTGTCTACTTTTGCTTATGTTTGAAATTATCCATAATAATTTGTGAAAAAAGGTAAATTCAACAGAAAATTGCAATATTCTGAAACAGCTTATTATACTTCAACAAATAATGCTTTAATATTTTACAAAATGTTCACAAAAGTTTCAGTTAACACAATGTATCAGTAGATAATTTCTAATCCCATGCAAAAAAAGTCACGAAAATGCAGTCCTGATACAAGTGATTAAACACAAAATTTTTTTGGCTTTTAAGTAGAGTAAATACCAATATTATAAGCATGAGATATAAGGTCACTCAATTTTAAAATCTAGTTCTTACTCTTCTCACCAAAAATTAAACTAAAAAAATCCCTAAATTATCCCTGGATATAAATCTACAAATTCTTAGAACATGAGTCATTTGAAACATGCATTTGAAACAACACACTACAATAATCATGCTGAAACAAACTGATGTTAAAGCAATCCATCACGAAAACAAAATGCCATTTTAACTAACCTTCTTTTCCCCTCTTTCCAGAAGAGTTGTAATGTCTTCATCTGTCAGCTCACTTTCTTTAGAAGCAAAAACATGGGTGGCTCCATGACGTATCATTTGTAACATTTCCTCTTTTGCCATCTTGTTAGACTGTTGGTCAATAAGTCTTCCTGATAATAAAAATAAAAGTTGTATATATTCAATGATATTCCAGAGAAAGCATAGAATATTAGTTCTAATCAGAAACTACTACATTTAAACATAAGTAAAACTTTATAATGGAAAATTAGTGAGCTTTAAAGTAATTTTTTAAATGAACAACCCTGCAAGTTTTTCCTCTACCATACCTTCTGTTTCAATATGAATTTCCTTCTATAAAATTCAGTTAAAACATAAAAGGACAGAAACATTTTTTCATGTTCAAACTTCATTTCTCAGATCAAATTGTTCTGTATGAAAAGGTACCCTCTAATACATGTTTTAAAATTTTTAAACCAAACATTTTATCTCCTAAATAATACCAAGTACTTCAAAAGACATGCCACTGACATTCAGCTATAAGCTAGTGATGTTCAAGTACCTACTCCATATACTGAATGCCAGGTTTCAAAATAGGCAGATTTAAATTAGCATTTTTTTAAATTTGACTTTTTTCTTTTACTAAGTTTGCAGATTTTGGTCAACTTTCATTAAAAGTAATCTCCTCTGAAGAAAATTGCAAGTGTTTTTCAAAAAAAACACCTAATTCAGTTTACACGTATAAATACCTTGTTGTATGACAATTGAGTCAAGTCTCAGTTTTATCTCAGCTCTTTCAACAATCCTTTCTTCAACGGTGTTGTCAGTGATGAGACGAAATACACGTACTGGCTTCTTCTGACCGATACGATGTGCCCGATCCTAGTAAAAAAAAAATCCTAATATAAGACATAGGGTATTCTGGATAAAATGTATGGTATAGCCAGCTTATGCTATAAAATTCTTAAAATAAAAATTAGTTCCTGTTCTCTCTAGACCTGCCACTTTTGAAACGAGGGTAAAGAATATTAAGAATATCTAGACACCCCTGGGAACACAGAAATATGCAAATATTCTGCCGTACCATTAATGGAAATTTCCAGAAGGACAACAGACAAAACCCCTTTAAGATGAGGACTAAAGAGAGCTGAAAGCTTCTGGACTAAGTTACTAAGTAACTTTAAGCCATTAAATACAAACATCTTCCACACTAGCAAGGAGTTTTTTAAGTGAGGGGCAAAGTAGTTAATAAGGGTTGCTTTGGTGGCAAAAGTCAGCTTTCTCTCATCAGCAAGCAGTTCTTTCTGTTTACTGAGGCAATTCAGGGATCTGTAGTAAAGGGTCATAAAAATTAATGGGCTATTAATACCCTTACTGTATGGTCTTGAACTGGTCCTATGGTTTACAGTTGGTAAAGGTGTGACAGGTGGCAAGTTCTGATAACATATAAACAACTATGGGGAGTGTTTTTGGTTTTTGTTGTTGTTTTTTAAACATCTTTATTGGAGTATAATTGCTTTACAATGGTGTGTCAGTTTCTGCTTTATAACAAAGTGAATCAGTTATACATCTGTCCCCATATCTCTTCCCTCTTGCGTCTCCCTCCCTCTCACCCTCCCTATCCCACCCCTCTAGATGGTCACAAAGCACCGAGCTTATCTCCCTGTGCTAATGTGGCTGCTTCCCACTAGCTATCTATTTCACGTTTGGTAGTGTATATATGTCCATGCCACTCTCTCACTTCGTCCCAGCTTACCCTTCCCCCTCCCCATATGCTCAAGTCCATTCTCTAGTAGGTCTGTGTCTTTATTCCCGTCTTGCCCCTAGGTTCTTCATGACCATTTATTATTTTTTTTTTAGCAGCCACTATGGAGAACATTATGGAGGTTCCTTAAAAAGCTAAACATATACCCTGAGAAAACCATAATTCAGGAAGAGTCATGTGGGCTTCCCTGGTGGTGCAGTGGTTGAGGGTCCGCCTGTCGATGCAGGGGACACGGGTTTGTGCCCCAGTCCGGGAGGATCCCACATGCTGTAGAGCGGCTGGGCCCGTGAGCCATGGCCGCTGAGCCTGTGCGTCCGGAGCCTGTGCTCCGCAACGGGAGAGGCCACAACAGGGAGAGGCCACAACAGTGAGAGGCCTGCGTACCGCAAAAAAAAAAAAAAAAAAAAAAAAAAGAAAAAGAGTCATGTACCACAATGTTCATTGCAGGGGGAGTGTTTTTAAAACACAAGAAGCTGCCAGAGCAAATAGGTGAAGGGAGAAGGCTGGTCGAGAAAAACAAATCAAAGAAACAAGGTTCAAAACAGCCCTTGTACTAAATATAAAAACACTAGAGCCAGTAACAGTTTCAACACAGCACACTGAGAGAGAATGCAACACCCCTACACATATTTACATTTCAAGCTCAAATCAGTAAATCGTGAAAGATCAGCTATCCTCTAACACTTTTAAGGAAATAAAGTGTTACCAGTAAGTTTTCCAGTTCAGTAACACTTACTGGGGCTTACTCCTACTTAGTCACATCAAACATGCAGTTTGGTACCTAAAGCAGTAACAATTATGCCAAAGCATGTGGATTTTAAAATGTCCCAATGGTCAATATTTTCAATTCTCTATTATAAAAGAAAAGGGATGACTTCTAAGCTCTGCCTCATTGGCATATGACTTTAATCGTTTCCAAAGACAGTCAGTTGTCCCATAAATTCCGGGGATTCTGAGTGCATAGCTATGTTGTATCTTTTTACTTCTGAAATTATATATATCTCAAAACTTGAGTCACAGTAACTCACGTTGTAGCTCTAGTTCAATAAATGATACCATGATGAAAGGTAAGAAAAGCTCCCTGAATCTTTTTTAAACATAGAGTAGTTTCTGATGGTGTCCTTAGGTAGCAAATGTTTTCCTGGAATACATTCCTTTGTTACCTTTTTACCTTCTTGCCCCAATTGTTTTATAACAGAAATTAAAATCCTATCTCTCCCAATTTCAGTGCTAAGGATTTTAATATATTCAGTTGTTAAGGAAAATAATACTGAAAGACTAATTTTTAAACCCTTTTCATTAAAACATATGTATGTGCCCTCTTCAATATTTAGGAGTGGGAAAAAATGACATTTCTGTTTCATGATAAAAGCCAAAATTGGGCTTCCCTGGTGGCACAGTGGTTGACAGTCCACCTGACGATGCAGGGGACATGGGTTCGTGCCCCAGTCCAGGAAGATCCCACATGCCGCGGAGCGGCTGGGCCCGGGAGCCATGGCCGCTGAGCCTGCGCGTCCGGAGCCTATGCTCCGCAACAGGAGAGGCCACAACAGGGAGAGGCCCGTGTACCGCAAAAAAAAAAAAAAAAAAAAAAGCCAAAATCAACACACAAATGCTATAGTTGGGCTTGGGGTGTATTTGTTTTTGTTTCATTTGTTTTTGCAATCAGCACAGCAACTTTTTTCCAGAAAAATCTATTTTAACATCTACAACCCCCCCAAAGATTGTTGTTACCCTTTTATCATAAATTACCTTTGTGCTGTATAAATAACAATAGTTTTCTGAGCTAAGGCAAATTTCTGATATCATTAAAGATTACTAACCATAGCTTGTAGATCAACCTGTGGATTCCAGTCTGAGTCATATAGTATAACCACATCAGCACTTGCCAAGTTAATTCCAAGACCTCCAGCCCTGGTACTCAGCATAAAGATGAATTTGCTACTATTAGGAACATTAAAGGCCTCTATTGCTTCCTTTATTTAATTGACAGGAGATGGAAGAAAAAGAGAGAAAAATCAAATTATATTACCAGAGTCCTTAAGAAAGAAATAAACATTTTAACATGCATGCTCAAAACCCCACTTTGTAATATTCTTCCACCTTTAAAAATATTTAAGCATCTATCTATAAACTGTACTATGTGTACAGTAAAAAGTGTATTACATAATGTTCCTAATCTTTAGAAGCTTACATCAATAAAAAGAACAATCACAGACATTTAACTAAGCAAGTAATCAATCATTTAAATTATTTTAAAATAATAATAGTGAAAATGTTTTAATTGAGTGGGAGCTAAAATATATCTAGGGGGGTAAAATGTCAGATATCTCAACTTCATTCCCATTAATTTATGAAGAATTAATAAAGAAGGTATAGAAGACCAACCAAGAGAGATAAAAGCTTAGAAATGGGAATGAGAGCAACAGATAGAGGGGAAGGTAAGTAGATTTATTTCCATATGGTGAAAAGGAGCAAACAGGGAAGTAATGAGGAAAATCAGGAAGGTAATCCAGGAATATTCAGTGAAGAGTCTTAAAAATTAATAGGATGTTAATATCCTTACTATATAAAGATCTCATACAAATTAATTAGAAAGAAACACTAAGACCCCAATAGAAAAATGAGAAAAAACAGGACAGTACACAAAAGAACAAGTACGAATGGCTAATAAACACAAGAATAATGTTCAATCTCACTAGGAATCAAATAAATGCAAATTAAAACAACATAATACCATTTTTTAAAGATTAAAAAAATGATATACTCAATGTTGACGAGGGGGCGGTGAGACGGGCACTCTCATACATTGCTGCTGGGAGTGTAAATTGGTACAACCTTTCTGGAAAGCAATTTGGCAATATGCATCAAGAGTCTTAAAAGTGTTCATACCCTTTGACCCAGTAATTCCACTTCTAGGAATTTATCCTAAGGAAATAATCAGAGATGGGCACAAAGATTTATGTATAAGGACTTTTACTTAAGCATTACTTATAATAGTGAAAAATTGGAAACAACCTGAATGATCAACAGTAGGGGGATAAATTATTTATTGTATGTCCACAGGGTGAAATATTACACTAAAATTATTTTTACAATGATATGTTTTTACTGATATAGGAAAGTACAACATAATGTTGAGTAAAAAGTATCAGGATACTGAACTTCATATGTAGTGTATAATATTAATTATTTATATATGCATAAAAAGATTGGCCAGAAATACTTTTCTTCTCAAGATTTCCTTGGCAATCATATATTACTTTCATAATCACAAAATACAGGAAGTTCTATTTTTAAGGAATGGAATGGCATGGTCAAAAGTTGCAGACAGAGAAGGTGACTCTGCCGCAGTCCATACAGCATGTAGAGGGGGCAGTATAGAAAGCAGCATGGTGTAGTGAGAGGCAATTTGGTGTAGAGGAAATAGCAAAAACCTGGGCATGAATCATAACTCTACCATTTATTACACATGTGGTTCTCAGCAAGCATTTAACCTCTCTGAGACACAGTTTCAAGTGGAGAAAATTATGCCAATACTTTACTGGGCTGCTGGGAGAATTCAGCTGGAACTCTAAGTTGCCTAGCTCATAGTCGTTGCTTGACAAATGTTAGTTCCTTTCCCTATAAAAGTGAGGAGGCCAATACGTAAAGGTTACAGAAGCTAGCTGAATTTAGCTGTAGCAATGGAGAAAGGGCAAATCCAGCTGCTATTGAGAAAGAATTGCTTATTAACAGCTCGCAAACAAATCAAGTAAGGAATTAAAGGTAGTCTTCCCCTTCTTACTAGGAAAATAGATGAAATGCTTGTCTGAACAACAACATAATGGGAAGGCAGGACATTTCCAAAACAAAATGAACAGCTCTCACTTTGCTATATCTTTTTTTTTAAAGATTCTTTTTTGATGAGGACCGTTTTTAAAGTCTTCATAGAATTTGTTACAATATTGCTTCTATTTTATGTTTTGGATTTTTGGCTGCAAAGCATGTGGGATCTTAGCTCCCTAGCCAGGGATCGAACCCCCACCCCCTGCATTGGAAGGCAAAGTCTCAACCACTGGACCGCCAGGGAAGTCCCTCACTTTGCTATATCTAAAGTCGAAGCATGTGATTCAAAGTCTCTGAAGCGAGAACATTATTTAACATTTTAAGAAATCAGATAATTGGAGCATAATTAGGTAAAGTCCACATTATTCATGAGCAGAGAGATTAGACAGAAATGCATATTGGCTATTTGAGATCAGAAAGCACCTACTCTTCTGCCTTAGTATCATCTTCATTCCGGGAAGAAGGGCCATCTTGGACGGTACTATGCTTAATGTGGATTTGGAGAAATCCATTCCCAGGAATAAATCAGCAAAAACCCAATAAAGCTTCAAGTTACCATTTCAGAGAGGGTAAAAGACTAAAGAGCAGGGAACAGTATAAACTTTGAAACGTCCTCATTTATAAATATTACCGCAACTTTTTTCCCACAGTGGGTAGCAGGGAAACCCTTAATGTGAAAAGGGTCTGTGCTCCTGCTGTGGACACTATCATACACTATGCCAGGTTTCGCTAAGGAGGCACACAAGGGACAGAGTGCCCACTGCAGCTATGGAAGGAGAGGGACACAGGCTGAGAGTCTTTGTGGCCTGAGAAGGGGTCCTAGAGCTGAGAGGTGAAAAGGCCTGTGTGCACTTTCATGACCTGTGGGCTATACTGCACTACACAGTACAAAAACTCTGTTCATACATATTATATGCAGTGATCCTCACAACACTGTCAGGAAAACAGAAGCCTAAGCATTAATATTACCCTTATAATAAAGAGTCAAAGATACTGAGGCTCAGAGGATTAAATAGCTTGCACGCATAGTGGTGGAGTTGGTGTTAAGTTCAGGTCTTCTGAAACCAAGTTCAATGCATTTTCCACTATACCATGAAATCACGATCTCTGCCCAGAGCATGAGTATAGACTTAAAACAGAGGCCAAAGACAGAGCCCTGAAGGATCACAGAAAAGAGAAGATAAATTAGCAAAGCCCTCTCCCTCAAAAAAAAGTGCTTTAAAGGGCTTAAAATACATTAGACCCCTGACATTCATGAGAAATCATCTAAAAATCTTTAAGAATTTCCAAATTAGAGAAAAATACTGGGTGCTAGGCAGGCTTCCTCATTAGCTAAGTGACTCATTCCTGCACACCAACCTTTTAGTACTCCAAAATCCAAGTGCATGATAAGCTCCTACACCTATGTTGTCCCATTTCGGTTGTACAAAATTTCCATAAGACTGAGATCATTCCCTTTACAAATTACTGTCTCATGAGTCTATGGTTGCTCATAAATTGAAACAATCTCAACTGTTAAGCTCCATGAAGAGCGAGGGTCTAATGTAGGAGGCAAATCAAGAAAAGAAAATGACATAGAATCAGGGGTCAAAGAGTAAACTGAGAAACAAGTAGTCAAAAGGCCAGAGACAGCAGTGATTAGAGGAGGTAAGGATGTAATAGATAACTTAGGATGTCTTTGAAAACCTTGGAAAGAATGATTTGTAAAGAGCCAGTGTAATGGAAGTCCAGCTAAAGATCTCAAAGAGAGAGATGGTAGTGAGAAATTCAATGCACCTAGCTAAAGAAAAGGCCAAAGTTCCAAACTACCTAATGATGAAAAACATGGCTTAATTGAACTCTGATTTTTCAAGTCTTGCTTTATTTTCTCTTCCTCACCTCTCTTTCTTCATGTGGGGTTTGTCCATCCAGTCGACAATACTCGTAACCACGCCACATACAATAATCCTCCAAAATGTCCAGCAAACGAGTCATCTGGCTAAAAATGAGAACCCTTGAACCTAAAACATTTCACCAAAAAAAAGCAAGTTATTAATCTTGTGTAAAACTAACTTGAAAGTTACAAAAATAAAAGTAAACATCACATGCAATATAAATATATAGCACATGAACACTCCACTAACCACACACACACACACACACACACACACACACAAACACACACACACACCTTCAAGGGATACTAAACAGAAGTATGCATTTGTTGAGTTACACATTTTTAAGGTCCTCAAAATCCTCCACGCATATTAGGATGATTTAAAAATCTGCCCTGGGCCTCCCTGGTGGCGCAGTGGTTGAGAGTCCGCCTGCCGATGCAGGGGATACGGGTTCGTGCCCCGGTCTGGGAGGATCCCATATGCCGCGGAGCGGCTGGGCCCGTGAGCCATGGCCGCTGGGCCTGCGCATCCGGAGCCTGTGCTCCGCAACGGGAGAGGCCACAACAGTGAGAGGCCCGCATACCGCAAAAAGAAAAAAAAAAAAAAAAAAATCTGCCCTTACTAGAAATAGAGACACAGATGTAGAGAACAAATGTACGGACACCAAGAGGGGGGAAGTGGTGGGTTGAATTGGGAGATTGGGATTGACATATATACACTAATATGTATAAAACAGCTAACTAATAAGAACCTTCTGTATAAAAAAATAAATAAAATTTAAATGATAAAAGAGTAAAAATAAAATAAAATAAAATTTTAAAATAATAAATAAATAAAATAAAATCTGCCTTTACTCCATCCTGAGGATGTTTCTAGTCTCTCATCCTCAGGAGATACACCCCCACACTGCTTCCAAGCTTCTCTTCCTAACATACAAGTCTGATCACATCACTCTCCACAGCCAAATGTTCTATGACCACCCCCACCACCTTCAAAATAGTCCAAACTCCTTAAATCATAGTGTAAAAGGCCTTTTGTAATGGCCCCATCCATCTTCCCAGACTCATCCACTGCCACTCTACCCAAATACCACAAGTTCCACATTCCCTTCTTTCACACCTCTGCTTCACTGAAGATGTGGAACACCCGTCCCTTCCTTTTTCTCCTGGTTTACTCCTACACATTCTCCTGTGCTCACCTCAAACGTCATCTTTGTGAAGACTTCCCCAACTCCCAATCTCTCAGCATATCACAGCACTATCACAATGACCTGCAACTATTCCTCCTCACTGTACTGTGAGCATCTACAAGGCAAGGACTGTTGTCTTGTGCATCTTTGTATACCCAGCCCCTAGGACAATTCCTGACAAACGGTAAATACTCAACAATGTGTGCTGAACAAGTGAATGAATGAATGACAAATGATTATGCAAAATGTTATTCATATACAATATTAAGTTACTTCACATTAATTTGAAGATTTGTAACTCACCCTGTTCTTTGAGTTTGGCCAACAGTTTATCAAGAACTACCATTTTACCACTGTTGCTAACAATGTGCTCATCAGTGGTATACGGTGGACCAGGTTCAGCACCATCAAACAGGTAAGGGTGATTACAACACTTTCGAAGCTGCATCAGAATGTTTAAGAGCCGCATCTTGTCCATTTTGCCAGCAGAGTTTAGAACATCAATATCTTTCATCAGGATTTTTGTATACCTAAAATTTTAAACTATAATTAATCATCGACTATTATAAAGGCTTAATGCCATCAAGAAATGTCCCTTTGGAAAAAAAATTAATGTCCCTTTGGTGATCTGCTTAGATTCTTATTTAAAGAAAAACAAAAAGATTTGATTTGAGACTAAATTTGATCAGCAAAACCAAAAAATATTGAAGATCTGAATATTTTAACTTGTATGTTGCCTGTAAACCTATTTCCTCCTGCTTTATCCACTGCTAAAAACTGCCATCAGCTGATAACAATTCAGACAACTACATCTGATAATTATTAATATTTAATAACTACAATATTTGCTGAAAGTTGGTATCTGGCTTTTACTTGTTTGAGCTAAAAACAATTGCAATTTCTTATACCTGTCTTCATAGGTCATTTTTTTCTGATCCTATAAACATTTTTATTGTCTTTTCTAGACCTTCACCCAGAAGAAAACAGACCTACGTATCCACCTGGACAGTAATAATATTTAATTATAACGACAGCCAACTTGTACTGAGTGCAAGTGCCAGGTATATGAATCATCTTGTTAAATCTTCACAACTCCAATATAAGTACTGGGGTCACTGCCATTTTACAGATGGAAATTCAGGCAGCTAAAATAAGTGAAACAATTTATTCAGAGCCACGAAAGGGACAAAGCGAGGGTTTGATCTTAACGTCTGAGTCCAGAGAAATATACTCTTTACCACTACTCTATACTGGCTTCAATAATAGAGCAGTCACTGTATATTATAAATTATCTAATTTTATTTATATAAGCAACACTTTGCTTCTCTTAGTAGCATTATTACATTATTAACATGTTTAATTTTATGTAATTTATGATTCCCTGTGACTCCTCTTGTCAATTTCCTGCTCTGCTTGTATTTATCAATACAAGCTTGCTTTTTTCATTGATGGAAAAAGCAAGAATAACCAACAAATGTGCCGGTGACATTATCCCCTTTAACCCTAACATCCTTATAAGCTAAGTATTATTATCCCCATCTTACAGAAGGGAAGCTGAGATTACATAACTTGTCCAAGCTAAATAGCTATTAAGAGGCAAAGCACTGACTCAAACACAGGTCTATAGACTCCAAGGCCCATGCTCTTTCCTAAAGGTTAAATAAAATACTCATCAATTTTCTATTAAAATATCTGAACTACTTAACTTGGCATTTAAACATAAAAATGTAATTTTTGAACTAAAGGCACAACTGAACCACTACAAAGCTAATTTTTAATAAATAAATTCTAATGGAAATAAAATAGCTCACCATTCTCGCTGCATTTTACTCAATCCCAAGTAAATCTTGATTTCCTTTTTAGGAGGCAGGCTCTTCTCTACATCAGTTTTTATACGTCGTAACAAAAATGGTTTTAAAACCTAAAATGTGAGAGTTTTTATAAAAGTTTATAAAACATTCAATATTATAAACCATTTATTTCATTGACAACATCCTAATGTGAAATTTACTTCCCACTGTATAATCTGAAAAACACTACCAACACCAGTTGCCAACTTCCTTGCTAAAAAAGAACCAAGTAATGGCCCATTAGAGACACAGAATAGGGGACCTAAATTAGACATTCATGATTTGATGGCAGAAAAGACATTAAAAATTAAGACAATAAGATTATTGACTATTGAAAAAGTACAAAATATCCTTTTAAAAAAAATCTGCTGTCATACAATATTTTTAAACCTGAGAGGAAATCTGAAGTCAGAATATGGATCCAAGAGTCTCTAAAAGTGAAACAAAAATTCAAGCCATTTAAAAATGGTTAAATATACGAATGAGGAGAAAGTGGTTCAATGTTAAGGAAGATATGAATGAAAAGAGAAAAAACATGAAATAATCAGTGTATACCTGCAAGGCAATTCTATCACAAGAAAAAAAGAAATCTCTAGAGCACCTGCAATGTGCCAAATACTACACCATGAACTTGACAGAGTATTAAATCCTTACAATAAATCTTTGAGGGAAAGGCAATTATTTCAATTTTAGTAACGTCACCAAAGTCACCTTGCTAGTAAGTGGTAAAAGCAGAAATCAAACCCAGATCAGGCTGATTCTACATCCAGCTCAGTCCCTGATTAGCTGTTGTGAGCTGGGCAAGTTCTTTAACTTTTCCAAGCCTGTTTCCTCATCCATTCATCTAAAACATATAGATTTATGGTATATATGTATGTCAAGCATTTTTAAATGGGGATAAAGATACCTATTTTCAAGGCTTCTGTGACAATTTGTGGTAGTACATGTGTAGAGCTTAACCACAGTAGACATCAGTAAACTGTGGCTATTATTACTAGAGATCCATGGGAGGTAAGGAAAAGGGAAGTGTAAACGAAGACTTCTGGTTTCCTGCTTGGGCCTCTTAAATTTGTCTAAGTGGCATTTTTAAGAGTTTCAACTGACTGTGAGACATTTAGGCAGAAGACTCAGAAGGCAGTGGGATATGTAAGTCTAGAGCTTAGGAGAGAGACAAGGAGAGAGAAATTTGGGAGTTATAAGTATAGAGGTGGTAGCTGCAACTATGGGAGTGAACCCCGAGGGAGAGCACATATGAAAAAGGAAGCCAAAGACAAAGCCCTACAAAACACTAAACTTTCAGGGACAGAGAAAGAAAAGCCCATGATGGGGACTGAAAAGAATAGCTAAAGAGGTAAGAGAAAATCCATCCCATACCCCGGACACTAAACAGAAAGCTCTTAAAGCAGGAGTGGTTAGCAGTACTAAATATTACAGAGATGCTAGGGCACTGACCAAAAGGTATACTCTGAACTAAGTAACTGAAAAATCACAAACACTTGTGAAGTAAGGTTCAATTGTATTTAATGGATAAAAGCTAGTGGTCAGTGGATGCAGGAGTGAACAGGACCCACCAAAGACAGAGTAAACATTCCCCAGAGTTGACCAAGTTCGTGCTATCAGAGGCCCAGCTGTACTACAACTTGTGTTACAAGATTCTTGGAAGATTTGTCTTCTACTCCTCTGCATTCTTACAATAAATTCCCTATTACATAAGGTCATTTGTTTCTGGACTTGTTCTGTTTAACTCTAAATAAATATTTACATAAAGGATGATGACTGTTGGGGCTTCAAGTCAATAAATGTTTAATGAGCAGTTACTCTGGACCAGGCACACAGGGCACAATGTGGTGGAAGATAGACAGGGTCTCTGCCACTTCAAGTTTACATTTTTCCAGGGTAGGGGGAGAGAGGGAGAAGTGGACAATACATGGGTTTTTTTTTTTTTAGTATTATTTGTAAAGAGAGATTGAGACTCTCGTTAAAAACAGCAGACAAAAAATAGCAATTGCATCTATACCCACTTCCTCACAAAACTCCACTAAGCCAATTAAAATTATAGGTGTACATTTTTAAAAAAGAGTGAATAGGGACTTCCCTGGAG
Source organism: Mesoplodon mirus (assembly GCF_964341445.2). Classification (NCBI taxonomy): domain Eukaryota; kingdom Metazoa; phylum Chordata; class Mammalia; order Artiodactyla; family Ziphiidae; genus Mesoplodon; species Mesoplodon mirus. Next base: position 110,953,248 of record NC_138981.1, read on the forward strand.
GTCCAGTGGTTGAGACGCCACACTTCCAATGCAGGGGGCAGGGGTTTGATCACTGGTCGAGAACTAATATCCCACATGCCACATGGTGCAGCCAAAAAAAAAAAAAAAAAAAAAAAGAGCGAATAGGAGATTTGGTGGTGGAGATAGAGGGGATAAACTAAACTTTCAAACAGCTTAGCCATCAAGGTAATAAACCAGAATCACAGCTCGAGAAGGACAAAGTGTTGAGGGAGTACTGTTCTGTGTATGTGAGGTGGGGGCATCTAAGTGTGGGTTAGGATTTAACAAGGGAGATAACTGAGCATGTTTACATGTTGAAGGAAAAGAGCCAACATGGAAGGAGAGGTAGAAAATTCAGTCAATAAAAAGGATAAATCAAGGGGAAAAGTCCATAAGGAAACAGGAAAAGATGAGATCCAGGGTTTATGTTGGAACAATTAGCCACTGCTGGGAGAAAGAAGACCTCTTCCACTCAAACAGAGGTAACACAGATGCAGATATCCTTGGAAGATGGATATCCTTGAAGGAGTTCCTACCTAATGTCTTCTATTTTCTCTTTGAGAAAGGAATGATGGTACTTGCTGAGAAAGGAGGAGGGCAGGGAACACCTGGGTTAGAGGTCTTGGGAGACTGGGGAAAGTCTGAAATAGCTCTTCTAGGAAATGACAAAGAATGCTGAAGAAGGCCATGCTGAAGGATCACCAACATCATCAAATCCCAGCTTACGTTAGGGAACATGAAACTGTAGTGGCTCCAACCTGTACAGTGGGTGTAATCTTCTTTATCAGTGTTGAGCAGCCCCAGTACAGAGCAGGTCACTCTGCTAGTAAGTGGTAGAAGCAGAATTCAAACCCATAGGACAGAGACACAGTTACATAATTCCAGTTTAGGGCTTTTAGGGCAGAAATGGCAGCTCAAGAGAGCAAGGGAGTTTGAGATATTGGCAAAAAAAAAGTGGTTCAAGTGATAGAAAATGGGCTCATTGATGGATACAGAAAATGTAATAGAAATGGTCTGACAGATGGGGGTAAAGCAGGGGTCCAGGCACTGGATATCTCTGTGAGATAACAGGACAGGTACAAATGGAGTAATATGAGTGAAAGAGAAGGATACAAGAAGCTGTTAACAAAGAAGGGAAAACTGGTGTCCAATGAATGTGAGGGGGTCACCTGGTAATGAGTAGATGACAGAGAAAAGAATGGACGGAGGATGGACTTGCAAGATAACTTGAGCCTCAAAGGAAGAGTTTTACACATGACAGTGGAGAAGCAGTGGTTTTGAAATGGCATTAGGGAGCTAGGAGAATACTAATGCAATCTCAGGGACCTGTGGGGTACAGGAGAGTGAACAGCCTCTATGGGAGAGAACCACATTATCCAGGGGAGAGAGCCAAAGCAAAAGAGCTGTTTCGTAGAGAAGCTGAGGATACAGTGGGAGTTTGCCTCCCCAAGAGGCTATTAGAAAAGTTGAGAGGGAAAAACACTGAGACTGAGCCCAGAAGCAAATCCACAAGTTCGAACAGATTCTATAGCAGCTTGTTTTCTAGCTCACTTATATATATATAATTACTAAATTTTCCAGTCTGCTATTACTTACTGCGTGAAGTCTTTCCACAAGTTTTTGATCACCAAGACAATTTTTAGTGTCAAACCAAGAATCAAAGTCCTGTGGAGGAGTGAAAATTCTGCAGTAAGTGCACAGTTGTTTTTTCTTTAATAAATGCAGTATTCTATAAATTCTTATACAACTCATATAGCAATAATTCATTTTAAAAGCACTGTCAAAAATATGTTAACTGTGATGGCCAATATTATTTACTTCTGAAAACAGATAAAATACTGGAGCAGTTAACAAAATTTGAACCACATTATAGAGGCACTCCATCAGCAGTTTTTCCTTAAAAAGTTTTATTAGGCTTCCCCATACCATAGTAGCACTATATCCAGTTAAAAGGAGTAGGAATAAGAATAAAAAATTGAAGACATGCTAATGAAAATGTTAATCAAACAGTAAAAATGAACAAAAGCAAGATAAGGTATACAAACCAATAGATAGCTGAACTTGGTACTTTTATTATCAATTAATATCAGTAATGAGGAAAATCAAGCTCCAAAGTCCTTAAATCATTCAATTCTGTTTGCTGCACTAGCATAACCTTGTGTTAATGATAAAAACAGTATAAATCATACATTTACAAAATATGTTGCTTTTCACATCACATATTATAAGTTCTTTAGTACTCACCAAATGTTAATACCTGCAATAGTTAAAGATTATTTCAATGACTCCACCTGCCAAACTAGTATGCAGAAAACCCTTCCAATTTAATTAAAAGAAAATTTAGAAAGCACTATTCTGAACTCAGACTACCTTATGTCATAAGTTGTGGTAGCGATGTTATTATATAGGCAAAGTTTAACAGGCAGGATAATCTCAAAGAAAAGAAACATTATTTCTCTAAATATCCCCGTTTGAAAAAATTTCTACTTAAGAGCACCTTTCTGAGAAAATCAAAACACAAATAAAGAATTACAAATGAAAAAGAACTATCAATTTCAATCTACATTCTATGCTTTGAAAACAGATGTCTGTGAACATAAGAAAATTACACTTAAAACATATGACAAGGCTTCCCTGGTGGCGCAATGGTTGAGAGTCCGCCTGCCGATGCAGGGGACACGGGTTCGTGCCCCGGTCCGGGAAGATCCCACATGCCGCAGAGCGACTGGGCCCATGAGCCGTGGCCGCTGAGCCTGCGCGTCCGGAGCCTGTGCTCCACAACGGGAGAGGCCACAACAGTGAGAGGCCCGCGTACCACAAAAGAAAAAAAAAAAAAGTATGACAAACTTACATCTGCAGAATTAAAGACATCAGGCAATAAAAAGTTGAGTAGTGCCCAGAGTTCATGCAGGTTATTCTGCAAAGGTGTTCCAGTTAGGAGCAAGCGGTTAGTTGACTTGAACTCACGAACAATCTCTGAAAGCTAGAAAAATAATAGTTATGTCAACATTGTTTTATTTATTAGAATGTTCATCAGTTCTTCATCCAACCCAATACATTTTTTGAATGAAATAAAACTTGAAAATTAATTTTCTGTGGCAAAATATCCTGGTTCAGGTGACACTGCCACAGTGAAGCACAACTGAACAAAATATTCTAGGCATTTCTACACTTACAAGAATGCAGATCATAGTCACACCTGAGACCGTTCCCCCACTTTAAAAAATTTACTTTTTCCATTTTGGGTCCACAGAAACAGTCAGAACTCTATGGAATTCAGGCTAGTCACTTTATACAACAGTATCGCCTTCTCCCTGCCAATCATGTTCATCCACCATGCCTAGCCAACGTCTAACTTGGCCTGGTCACAATTTTTAAGCACCACACTTGAGCCCATTTTCCCCGAATATCTTATATTAACTTTCTAAATATAAAACCACAAAAATTAAAGCACAAAAAGTACAAAAGAACAGTAATCTTATCAATAAAAATGCACATTTTTATAGTGCTCTTAAATTAACAATTATTCTCTAACATGCGTCCTCTTATCGGGTATTAACTCTAATTTGAAAAGCACCACCTGGTGATTTTGCTTCAGTTGTGTCCCTGGTTCTCCCAAAGCAGCCCAGTGATCCAAAGAGAGGTTCATCATAATAATTGACGCTTTTCCTACTGTTGATGGAGTTGAATGGCAAGAAATGTTGGTATTTTTAAATGTTAACACCACACTCTAATTCACACAAGTAAGATAATTCTAGGAAATGATTTTTTCTAATCCATATGAATACACGTAAGGTAACTCCTCAAAAAATAAACCAATGCAAATCACATTTATACACCAAATATTGCCAAAATATTAAAATACTGTAGCATAACAGAGTTACTTAGGCTGCAACAGTTACAGCAAATGAACACCTAATTTTCTTTACATAAAAACTGGGCTCAATTTTCATTTGTCTTATATTCAATCATTTAAACTTCAAAATCATTTTAAAAACTGATTTTCTTTCGCATTCTGTGAATAAAATCACAACCTTTTATCACTTTTAAAATTCTGAATACAGAGAAGTAAACAAACAGAAATTGTAGTTAAAAGAAAACTTTAATAAAGATGTTGAGAACTAGCTTACCTTAGATTTTTCATTCTTTATTCTGTGAGCCTCATCGATGACTAGGTATCGCCAGTGAAACTTTTTGAATACAGATTTTTCTTTAATTACCATCTCATAAGAAGTAACACAAACATCCCACTCTCCTGGCATCATTTCATCACGAATAAAAGCAGCCTGATGCAAAATAAAGTTCCTTATATTAGAATATGTTGACAAGATGTCACAGAATTAAAGCATCAACAGACTATTAAGAATTCTAAGAGACCCTTGGAATCATTCGGTCTCATCCATTTTAGAGATAGGAAATCTGAGGCCCAAAGATACTTTTGTGGTCAATTATCTGTATGACATGCTAATATTTTTCATCAACGAAAGAGAAGCAAAGGCTTCCATTAAACGAGTACAGCATATTCAATGAACTGGAGAAGTTCATATCACCAGAAGATGACAATTACTAGGCTCTCTCTTCATACCACAAAGGATCAAAAGGACATGGGCAAAGGAACTACTTTCTGAATACCATACTCTTACCAAGATCCAAGCATTACCAACATGATAGCATTTCCATAAATGGAAAAAGCTCAACATACATGAGTGATTCCAACCTTTTGAGATCTCTTGTATGTCTCCTTCACTTTCTAGCAGGGATGAGTCATAAATTTTGTTACGGGGTCATGAAAGCCCATTAATGTTTTTGTGAAATTCCTGATGTTATGAGGCTATAAATGATTTTATAAAGGGGACTGGCTCTATATAGTACAAGAGTCTATTTAAAACAGTGAGACTATTTAAAACTATTTTTAAATCTTCATAGGCAGTGGCCAATGTGGTAGCCAAGTTGATTGAAAGCATTTTTAACTTGTATTAACTGAATTCTAGATTAATTTTTATTACAGGTCAAAATAAAACCACAGGGCTTCCCTGGTGGCTCAGTGGTTGGGAGTCCACCTGCCGATGCAGGGGACGTGGGTTTGTGCCCTGGTCCGGGAAGATCCCACATGCCGCGGAGCGGCTGGGCCCCTGAGCCATGGCTGCTGAGCCTGCGCGTCCAGAGCCTGTGCTCCGCAACGGGAGAGGCCAGGAAAATGAGAGGCCTGTGTACCACAATAAATAAATAAATAAATAAATAAATAAAACAAAACCACAAAGGTTAACAGGGAGCAGCAAAATCTACATTGAGAAGGGACTGGTTAGTACTGTAAATCTGAAATTACAGTGCATAAACAAAATTGACTGTTCACTGCAAAGTCATTATTTCATAAATTCAATTATGCATCAGACACGCCAGGGACTCTTTCAACAAATATTCAATGAGTGCCCACTATGTAAAAAAGAATTGCCTGGACTGAAGTAGAGGACAGATAAAAGGCCTTTGTAGATCTCAGCTGCTCCCTGGGAAGTGGTATTCAAAAAGTTAATTAAGACATTAGGGAGTTAGAGGCAAAATAAAAAGAACCAGGGTGCCAGACCCTATTTAGTCCTGCATATACATTACCCTTATTTGATTTTGTGAAATACTCAGTTTAATGGTTCCTTGTACAGTTTCATAGAACATACACATATTTTAATTTAAATTAGCTCTTCTTTTAAATTTGTGTAACTACTTGATAGTTTCAGAGTTAAATATCTTGACAGAATATTAAAGATCACATAATCCAAAAGCTCTCATATTATAGGTGACAAAAATTAAGGCCCTTTGAGATTCATTCAACATCACAGTCAGTAGAAAAGCCAGAATTAAGACCAGATCTCCTGTTTCCATGTCCATGACCTTTGATGCCTCTGGAGTGTGAAAGGAAGGGGTCAAAAACTATGTTTAGGAATCATACCTCTAAATACTTCAGGACTACATTAGCTTCAAACAGGATCAGGATTTTCTCTAATAATTTCCTACCTCAATTAAATACCTACTGTAGCCTACATCAAATACTTTATTACCAAAATACTGACCTCATAAAGTGTTTACAGAAGGCCAGGAAAATATAAAGATCCAATATATCTATCCCATGTGGTATAAAGGTTCAAATCTGTCGATAAATAATGATCTGGATTTTCTCTACACATAACGACATCAATCTTTAAGTGTTGCATATGGCACATTAATTATTTATGTAATTAACAATTACTGGTTCTCAAACTCTTTGACCATGGCCCACAGTAAAATAGTATTTTAGGTCGCAATCCAGTATATACATACATGTTTGAGGGCGTGTATACAGAAAGAAGCAATACATATCCTCAATGCTACTTTCTACTCTGTTCTATCTCAAGGTTTTAAAAAATTGTTGTCACCACCCACTAAACTGAACCCCAACCCATTAATGAGTGGCAATTTGCAAAACATTGACTTTGAAGGTTAGTTTTCATGATTAAGAAGTTTTTGAAGTGTCTAGAAGAATTTCAACCTCCCATGGGGTAGAGATAGGGCAGTCACCAATTAAATACATCCACCCTTTCTTGAAAACTCCCAGAGACACTTCATGAAACCCTTGGATTCCACATAATATAGTCGAAAACCACTGACATACATTTTTACTGAGACATGATGACAACACAAGCTAGATATTTCTCAATATCTATGACCTTCAAGAATAATTTCAGGGACATCCCTGGTGGCGCAGTGGTTAAGAATCTGCCTGCCAATGCAGGGGACATGGGTTCGAGCCCTGGTCTGGGAAGGTCCCACATGGCGCGGAGCAACTAAGCCCATGTGTTACAACTACTGAGCCTGCGCCCTAGAGCTCGCGAGCCACAGCTACTGAAGCCCGCGCGCCTAGAGCCCATGCTCTGCAACAAGAGAAGCCACTGCAATGAGAAGCCCCCGCACTGCAACAAAGAGCAGTCCTGCTCACTGCAACTAGAGAAAGCCTGCACACATCAACGAAGACCCAACACAGCCAAAAATAAATACATACATACATACATACATACATACATAAAACGAATAATTTCAGCAAAACAAATCAATACTTTAGAAATACAAAATTTTATAAGAAATGGTATTACATTATATAATAGCAGCAATCAGAAAGATTTCTAAGTGACTAATTTGCTACTGCGAAATATTAGGCATAGGGAAGAATCAAGCCTGTAATTCTACATTTATGAGCTCAGTATTTCAATATTTAATTTATTTATAAGTTAAATTTAAATAACTTTAAGTAATTTTTCTTCAAGCAAAATGATAAGAATAAAATCACATAATTCATTATGCTACCATTCTTTTGAGGATATCTTTTGATAACCTATCTAAATATGTAAAATAGAATAAATCTTTACTCTAAACTATGTTCTCTCGAGGCAAAATAAAGACCAACTTTAATAATATGCTTTCTAAGCTGATTATCCATTTTGGTATTTTTGCATAATTCATTATTTTTAGATTAATTCAACAGTCCTAAAATAATTGTAGCCTACTAGATTGACAAATAGCTACTTTAAACAAGAGCCCAGAATTTCTGATATTATCTAAGAATGTATGCACACATGTATTTTTCAATTCAAAGATCAAAACTGAAAGCTGTGTCTATGAATAAACACAAAACACAACGCTCTCTGTACAAAGAGAAAAAGTTCCATTCATGTGTGTGTGCATGTGCATGTATGCATGTAAACAAGTCAAAGTCAAAAGTAAAAAATTTAAACAAAAAAATTGAAATGCAAATTGATACATTTCTGGCATCAAAACAGCACAAACGATAGAATCGCTAAGATATACTGTCAATAAAGTAAGATTTTTTAAATAAAAAATCACTTAAAAGTGCAATTCAAAATGCTTAGGTTAATGAGCTAGTTAAAAGTAAATGCCAATAAGCATAATAATGGATTTTCTGTTATGAATAGGTAACACATCTACCTCACAGGAGTGTTGTGAGAATTAGCTTAATTAATATATAAAATGCACTTATAAAAGAGCCTAACAAAGAGTAAGCACAACTTAAGTGATATTTAGTAGTAGCAGTCAACTTGAATGTCTTTTATAGCAATAAAACTTAACCCCAGGGGCTTCCCTGGTGGCGCAGTGGTTGAGAGTCCGCCTGCCGATGCAGGGGACACAGGTTTGTGCCCTGGTCCAGGAAGATCCCACATGCCGCGGAGGGGCTGGGCCCGTGAGCCATGGCCGCTGAGCCTGCGCGTCTGGAGGCTGTGCTCCACAATGGAAGAGGCCACAACAGTGAGAGGCCAGTGTACCGCAAAAAAAACAAAACAAAACTTAACCCCAGAAATGATGTTTTCCTTGATTGCCTTTTTAAACCTGTTTCTCACTTACTCTCGCATCCTTGTCTCCAACGAAACAAATAACACGAAGAGATGGGACCCATCGCTTAAATTCATTCATCCAGTTGTGTAAAGTCGACTTTGGAACTAAAACCATGTGAGGTCCAGGAATGTTTCGGTAATGTTTCAGGTAACCAAGCAAAGCAATTGTCTGTAAAGTCTTACCAAGACCCTGCATTATCATCACAAGGAAAAAAAAATCCATAAACGTTTTTTATTTAGTGAAACATTTGTTAGTAGCAACTTCACAAAAGATATTTGCCAACTATCTCACATAGGGAAAAGTTAAAAGACTTTTTTTTTAATGAATAACCATTCCAATTCAATACTTACCCTGAGCACAAAAAGAAGCTAAGAACTTGCAGTTAGAAAGTTGCTCAACAAAGCAATTTTCTATTTAGGAGAATTTTACTCCTAAAGGAGCAAGCAACCTATATTATTTTTTCTACTAGTTTGCAAAATTAGGAATTTCGTGTATTTCACAAAGACACATTTCCTTTATTAGCCTGCTTAGATACTGGTCTTTCTTTCCCATTGACCCCAACATTATTACAGCCCAGACATGAAATATTCAGACTATGCATTTCAAGGGGCATGTAGCTCTACACTTGCATCTCACACCCTTGAAGACCTAAGGAATCATAAAAGAACAGAACATAAATGAACTTTGCAGCCAGAAAGGACCCTAGAGATCACCTAGTTCAGTGGACTTTTAAAAAAAATAATATACTGAACACCCATGAATCCACTACCTAACCTATGGGAAAGGGAACTATGTCCTATGCTGTATGACCTTTCAAAACAGTTTCTGGCTTTATCTCTATACAGGGTATACATTTATTTTATAAACCTAAGCTGAAAGCAATTTTTATAGCATTTATCCTATCTGATAGTTCACTTATGAGATGAGTTTTATGGATGTTATGCATTAAAATCTTAAAATGTTTATACTCCTTAACCAAGTAAGTCCACTTCTAGAAATCCTATGGAAATAATTTGAGAGGTGCAGAAAAACTAAATTACAAGGGTTCTCATAACAGTATTATTATACATCAAATATATACATATATATCAATCAACATATACTATACACATATATATAATATATACTATCAACTAATCCATATGACCAGCAATAAGGGAGGAAATGAATAAAATTATGGAACCTCCCTAGGATTAATTATTATGCAGTAATTAACAATTATTTTTACCAAAATGTTTTAATTATGTGGAAAATATGTATGAATGTGAAGAAATCAGAATACCAAATCATATATAATACGATCTCAACTATGCAAAATAAATACAACCAGAGGAAAAAGACTAAAAAGAAATATGCCAAAATGTTAACTATGGTTATTTCGAGGTAACAAAATTATAACTTACTTTTAATTTTTTCTCAGTTTTTTTCCATATTTTCTATACTCGAAGTATCTTTCCCCTTTTTAGTAATTAAAACATAGCTGGTGTCAGCATAAATTCAATATGAAGGATCTTTAGACAGGCTGCAGCCAAGAGGAGCTTGAGGCAAATCCTGATCTTTCTGTTGTCCAATTAACTAAGCTCCTCCCTGTCTAAGCTGACTGTAGTTTCCAACCCAGAATACTAAATATAAGGAGCTACAGACCCTTGATTTAAAGGATTTGCCACACACCTAACAGTTGCTTAGCCAGGGATGAGTACCTATGGGACTGACTACTACACTACAAGCTATAGAGCATCAATAGTCATGTGGCCCATATGGATATGTGATTGCAAATATGGCTCCAGAGTCACATATATGAGTATCACTGCCCTCTCTTAAATCCCACCTTATTCATTTCATCTTAAAATGCTAAACCAGGTCTTCATATACTCCTCTGACCTGATGAATTAGCATCTTAAATGGTCTTACTTTTTCTCTTTGGTTTTTTTTTTTTACACAGTCTGCCCTCAAAATCCACAGGTTTCACATCAGGTATTTAACCAACCAGAGATCAAAATCTGCGGATGGCAAACCGCGGATACAGAGCACCCAACTGTACTATGCCATTTCATATAAGGACTTGAGCTTCCATGGATTTTGGTATCCCCGGGAGTCACAGAACCAATATCCCTCGGATATGGAGGGACAACTTCATGTCCATCATTCCTTAGATCATTTCCTGACTCCCAGCTGGCACTCTACTGTCAAGACTCAACAATGCTCTTCACTTATTTGTTCCTCACACTTTCTTTGATCACACATGGAGGCATTTACATTCACTCATGCATACATTCATTCATTTAGCGTTTGGTTTCTATCCCCACCTCATTCCCAAAAGGATTTCAGGTAGCCTACAATGAAAACATGGAACATAAATTAATGGTCAAAAAGAAATAAAGAGGGGCCAAGGAAAGTAAGGCTAAAAGCGAAAGAATAGGAAAAGGCACAAAGGACACAATGGGCAGACCATTAAAAGTTACATAGATGCTCCATTTTGGTATTCACTAGGGCTCTGAGCTTCCTGGAGGCCACAGTGCAAACATCAACAAAAGTACAAGGAGGTTTTTTTTATACCATCTGAGAAAATTTCAATAAGAATTTTGTGGCCTGTGAAAGTATATGTTCTAGAGATTACTTAAAGAAACAATTCTAGACTTCACAAATGCCTTTTATGTTATAACTAAATAAAACAATTAGCCTCCAAACCCCAGGGGGGAAGTTCAGCTCAGGTATTTCAAATTTACATAAAATTACTGATAACTGAGAATGTGTTTTTAGCTACCAACTCCTTACCATTTCATCAGCCAAAATACCATTGACTCCATTTTCATACAAAGAGATCAACCAGTTCAGTCCTCGAATCTGATAATCTCTCAGTGGTCCTCCTTTCACATCTGAAAAAACAAAATCAAGGCTCTCATAATTTCATTAATACAACCAAGTAAAATTTTCTAAAACTAAACTGAAAACAAAAAACACCAACATGATCAAGTACTTACATGAAGGTGACACCTCAAATCTAACACACACGTTAGATGTTTTCCGACTCTCTGAGAGCAGCTCTTCATCTTCTTCTTGTTCTGTGCGCCTGTGACGGTAGCTGAAATGAAAAAAGAAATACCTTCGTATTCAACCCAAATGCTAAGGTGTCAATTAAGTCAGTATACACTGTTAATATCTTTTATGAAAAACAAAGGTTATCTAGAGTCTTGCTTAGAAGTTGGTAGAACCAGCCTACATTTTTACTGATTGACTTCTACTGAGATAAGAAATATTGTTGCCTCCAAAACATACTTACACTGATGATAACCATATTTTTTGAATATAAAATCACACTGAATAAGTGAAGAAGGAAGGGAAGTATGAAGGGAAGTAGAAGGAGGGCAGGAGGAAGGGAGGGAAGGAGAGAGGGAAGAAAGTAGAGAGACAGATGCCAACATACTCTCCAACAGAAATTAAGCTCTGCTTGTCATCTTTCTTTATTCGAGGCCGTCCCAATTTCATGTTCAGAGGAGATGTTGGAGATTTCTGTGCTGAAGGTTGAATGAAATGTGCAAAAAGTTCTGTCTGCTTCAGTAAAAATTCAAATCTCTTCGCTCGATCTGCTTTCTAATTTACAAGACAAAAGAAAAAGTAATGATTTCCTTTTGTGTTCATTCAAAATTTAACAAATACTTATATTGCACTTAATTTGTACTATGTTCTAAGCACTTTAAACATACTAACCCATTTAATTCTCTTAATAAACCTATGAGGTAGGTACTAGTATTATCCCCATTTTACTCATGATAAAACTGAGGCACAGAGAGGGTAAGTAACTTGCCCAAGTTCCCACAGCCAGGAAGTAGCAGAATTTGAAAATGGAATTTTCAGATGGTTTGAGTAGAAGCCAAGTGATCCGACAGACTTAATAAATGCCTCAATAAGAAGTACTCTGCTTAAAGAATTGGGGTCAAAAGGCAAATCCTGAATGGTTTGGAAAGTCAACCAAGAATTTTCAAGCTTCATCTAGAAACAATTTAAACCTTAGAATACAGTGTCATCTTGTCTCAAAATACTTTCAATGCCATGGTACAATACATTTCTCTCTTCAAGTACAGTGATCTGGAAAATTGTGTTTTATGCTAAGAGTATATAAAGTTTCTCCCGAAAGTGAGGATTTGGAGAAAAAATATACACGCACACATATATAAGTGAAATAGTTGATATATGTTAACAATTAAAAATCGACCAAATGTAAAATAGAGAGCTAGTGGGAAGCAGCCACATAGCACAGGGAGATCAGCTCTGTGCTTTGTGACCACCTAGAGGGGTGGGATAGGGAGGGTGGGAGGGAGACGCAAGAGGGAGGAGATATGAGGATATATGTACACGTATAGCTGATTCACTTTGTTATACAGCAGAAACTAACACACCATCGTAAAGCAATTACACTCCAATAAAGATGTTAAAGAAAGAAAGAAAGAAAGAAACATCGATATATAATTTCTCAATACATTTTAAAAGGTCATATAGCTTATACCAATAAATGCAATAAAACTTTTTTTTCACTAAAAAAATCTTAAAAGATCAAGATAAAGAAAAAAGCGAAGGTGATTTTTTAATTCCCAGTCACTTTCTGACCACAGGGTAGAGAACATTTGATTACCAATGAAGGATGCATAATTAATAACATCAGAATCTTACAAGAATTCATTAACATAAATATAAGAATTAGACAAATACATTCAGACCAGTAGCTGGAAGGAGGCCAAGACCTTTCCATTTTATGTTATCCTCACTGGAATGTTGTTTTTAGAGTTGTTAAAACATTAACTGTCTACGTTAGATGTGGCCTTAAACATTAAGGCATGGAGTTTTGTAAAATCACCATGAACAACCAAAAAATGTACTTCATCTCTACTAATTTTTATAATATTACTTCAAAAACAACCCCTTGACAAAAAAAAATCAGTTTTAACTGCCTATTAATTTCTCTTTTCAGTTAACCAAGTTCACTGGTTTTGAAAGATCCCAGGGCATAAAAGTCTAGTTAAAATTAAAGCTAAAATATGGGTTTTAGTGACTAAAAATTAAATAATTAAATGTAGAGCAAAGCCATAGGTGGGTGTAATTACGGTTATACTGCTTAAGCATGTAATATTTTCATACATTGGGCAAATAGCCTTCCCTCAGGAAAGTGTATTACCATATTACATGTTTCATAACGTGTAGCACTCATTCACATATCCAGAGCAAGGAGGGAGGGAGAAGAAAATACCAGGCTGGTTTTGTGACCTGCTTTCTCTCAGCCATATTGATATTGCCACTTACATTTTCACTTCGTGGATAAAATATTTCTAGCGTAAAACACCCTATTATAGGGTAAAGAGTGCTAAACAAAAGTGAAGAGATGTGCCTTCCAGTCCCAACTGTTCCATATCATTTCTCTGATACTCTATTTCCTCATCCGAAAATGAGGAGATTCATTTATCCAACAAAAATCTATTATGGTGGATGATATATTAAATTACTTTTCAGTTCTAAAACCTAAGATTCTGTATTCATTATATAAACACATATTTTTTTAATCTTTCACATGTCCTCTATACAAATCAACTACTGTATTCACTATCCTAGCCAAGAACATATTTACCATTTTCTCTTCATATTCTGGATCCATTTCCTTTTCAGATTTAGAAGCTTTAGCAGCAAGTTTGAGTTGAAATGGAGAAAGGACTTTCTAGAATTTCAAAGAAAATAAATCATCAAATTGCAAAGCAAGGTCAACATTCTCATTTGAAGAAAGTAAAAAGTAATTAAATACTAAATAAATAAATCAACATGGGCCACGCCTGGACCAATGATGAGAGCATGCCATGAACAGGGCTTATGATTAATCCAGTTCTGTGCACCTGAGGTCCAATTAAAAAAAAATCCAAAGAATTGTGAAAGCCAGAGAAATAACATTAATTAAAATAAAAACCAAAAGGTGGGAAAATGAGCCTTTTCACCTACTGTCTAATTTAAAGTGTAAGAAAGTGTATAACCGGCAAATAGGAGATTTTAAATCTAGACTATTATCAACCACAAACCAAAGAATTCAAGGAAAGTAAATATTAATTCTCAGAAACACTTCTTTATGTAACAAGCCAAACTTTCAGAAGAAAAAACTGTGGTTTCTGTTCCTGAAAAGATATGATTTTTTAATATTGTTTTATATCCTAATTAGAACATTTAAACTGTTTTATGTACTGCAATGCAATCATTTATATTTAAAATAATGAAATAGTACAGTTTCAAACTTTTGGTTTATGTTAATTTTCTCCTACTGGAAAGAAAACCTTTTAAAACTATTTATAAACACGAATATTTTGTAGAAGCAGTTTCTCAGGGCTATTAACCTATTAACTATTAACCTTTGATATTTTAAAAAACTGTAATTTAGTGAAAAGTAATATAAATCAGCTACTTTAAAATACTGAAATTATCTAGGGGGTTATCTCATACATCCTATCCTTTATAAAGACAAAGCTGGTACTTGTAAATATAAGTAGATATGTAGAATACACCTCCTTCCCTGTAAGAAATCAAGAAGTAAAATAATAAAAACACAAATCTACCCATTAGCACCAAAGTGGAGAGTATTCCAGTTTTAACACAGACTGCAAAATCAAAACACAAATCTGTTTGTGAAAACTAAAGAAATTATGTCCATTTGAGCATGGCTTTTGACAGCCTGTTCCTGAAAACTTAGGTCATAAATCAACAGAAGAATGTGATCTTAAACATAAGAAAAACATGGCTTCAGTAGTTAATGTTTTCTAACATTTACTAAAATTTCTATTTTGAGGAAATCCAGACTAAGATTATGGAATCTGACCCTGGTCAGGGTTCTCCTTTGGAGCACTGATCAGATATTGTTCAGTTATTCTTAGCCCAGATAACAGCCACCTTGATTTACAGCATCTCATATGTATGTATGTGGGATGTTCTGAATGTAATTCTGGATGGATGAGAATAGAAACTACTAAAATGCCCTCAATACCACACTTTCAAACTGTCACATACACTAGAGACCCTATTTTATTTTCAATGCAACAAGGAAAATTTGATAACAAAATCCACACCTTTATCACTCCCTGAAAAGCTAAATGAAATCTAGTTTTCAAGTTTCAAAATTACTTTCCCTCATATACACAAGTATATAACTAATAATGTGGGATACAAATTTCACTTATAGAAAATTAAAGCTTTAATATTAGAAAAACATTTTACTCTTTACTTTTTTGCTTACCTTGTGGTAGAATACCATAAAATTTTAATTATATGCTAATTAAAATTCCTAACCTTGAGCATTGCCATTAAAAGCTGTAGGTAATTACTTAATTGGCACTATCTTCCACAACAAATTTTAAAATACCTACCTTCTAAACCTTTCCATTTGTGTCTGTATATGTTTTCACAAATAAACCCTCTCATACAAGAAAAGATAAAAGGTGACTACGATATTCTAATGAATTCCTTATGGATTTTTTTTTTTTTTTTTGCGGTACGCGGGCCTCTCACTGTTGTGGCCTCTCCCGTTGCGAAGCACAGGCTCCGGACGCGCAGGCTCAGCGGCCATGGCTCACGGGCCCAGCCACTCCGCGGCATGTGGGATCTTCCCAGACCGGGGCACGAACCCGTGTCCCCTGCATCGGCAGGCGGACTCTCAACCACTGCGCCACCAGGGAAGCCCCCTTATGGATTTTATCATCTGGTAGTCTAGATGCCATGAGAATGCAGCACAAGGTCACCAAGATGCCCTGTCTTAAAGACCATGACCTTTTTCTTGACATTTTCATTACCAAAAATACCAACTCTAATTTTCACAGCATTAGGTTATCCAACTGTCACTTAAACCAAGGAAGTTCAAGAACCAGAAGGTAAGCAAAAATACCCTTCTGTAGCTAAATGTCACAAGATAATCCACTCTCATCTACTTTATGCATCACGAAAATGCTCTCGTTCCGAGCCTACTTTCTTTTATTTGATACGCAATTCCAGCAAGTTTGATAATCTGGCTTCCCATTCTACAGAGAATAAAAGCAGCAGCAAATGACTTGGGAACGACCAGTAGAAGAAGGCACACTGGCAACAGCAAGAAAGGATGGCAGAAGCACAGGACTAAAACTTAAGTTCCATTGCAGTAACAGCCCTTTGCTTGGTGTTCAGGTTATCTCCCTCTCCCCGCTGGATCCCTTGTATTTTTGTATTTTACAATTGTTTTAAATGAAAGGTTTTGTTACATCTATGTCCTTTATCATAAACCCATTCTTTCTGATGAAAGTAGATGAAGTGTCTAAAAAGTGATAGTTAACCTTACAATTGAGGAACGAGACTGAAAAATTATGAAAAAAATCAACACAATACTGAAGTGTCTGGGAGGTGGTTATTTAATTGAGGGGAAACAACCTCCTAGGTCTCAAATGCCTTTGTATCACTGTCAGAGTACAATAACTGGCGGACATGAGAAAAAGGTATTTAATCTGCACTTTTAGGACACCATTTAAGGCATCAAGGCAGTGTGTAAATATTTAGATTGGAGGGAGGTACCGATTTACTTTATTTGAAGCAATGGTACAAATGAAAGCACTTAAGTAGATGTTTTGGTACTACTCAGATTCTTAAGGAAAAATTTAAAAAGATGTAGTGACTAAATCAGTAAACTTCAGATATCCAGAAAGTTCCTTCCAGGCAGCACCTCATTTCCCTACGCTGAGCGGACAAATGAGATACTATTAGTGCAATTTCTGATCAGGCCACAGAGTTGTAGTAATATATATGCATCAACTCTCAGTGATTATACAGGTTTTTTATTGATTCCCAGTCTCTTCACAATTCAAAAAATTTATACACCCTGGAAATTCAACAACCTTTACTGCCATACAAAAGACGGCGGAGCACTTACATTTACCCAATCTAGGGAATAAAAGGCACCTAGACGCACTCCTGAATTTCCCAACATTGATTTATATTGATGCTTGGTATTTGGCCCAGCTTTAATCATCGATATTGTCTTACCAATCCAAGTACCACATAGATCCTAATATGCGTATGTTTTCTATGGTTTTCACTTAGCACTACAATCGTCTTTCTGTTTAGTCAACCTTGTAACCGTAAAATATGTCAACTGAAGCAACTGCTGAATTTAAAATTACTCTAATTCGCGGCGAAAGGTGTTAATTTCCCTCAATAGCTTTTAATTTGGTCATATAGTACCATATAATGATCCAGACAAAGCCACTGGAGATCTCTAAAGCATAATTTTAATTACCTACCTTTTTTTAAATTGCGATATGTATACTCGTAAACGGAAAAAAATCCAGCCATAAACGATCCGTTCCACAATTTTATTATACATCAAAAATCCTTATGCCCCATCCTATTTTTTAATCTCAATTTTTTCAACGAGTTTCATAGTTTTATTTGCACGTCTCGGCCCATATGAAATATGCCTTATGGAGATAATACATATTTTTCTGGATCTGGCTTTACTAGGTGTCAGAGCCGTCCCCTTATGTACATTAGCAGCAGTTCATCCTGGCGACGCTGAGTTTAAAAAAAATTTTTTTTAAAAACCTGCGTGTGTCCAGGAGCCAGCAGCGCCCACTAGGAAAGGGAGGCGGAAGCCTGGAAGGCTTGGGGCCGGATTGGGGGACCATTTGGGTGGCCCTGGAGTGAAACACTATACCGTCGGGGGCGGGGCAGGAGAGGGTGAGGGTGCACACGTTGGAAATTTTCCTAAGCCAGCGTCCACCGTGCCTCAGTCTGGGGTTTGGATTGGGAGGAGGCGGGGGTACAACGCTGAGAGCTCATTTTCTCGGGGTGACACCCCCGCCTAACTCAGCAGGCGGGGACCAAACGAACAAGGGATGATTTTTTTTTTCCCTGCCACCCAAGGGGCCGACATTGCCAATCAAAGAAATAAAAGTCTCTCCTATCGTCCTCCGCCTTCCAACCACCGGCACCTGGAAATTCAAATTTCAAAAAATAAGCCCCCAGCAAAACCCCTTTTGCGCGAGTGTGGGATTGAAGGGCCCAGATTTCCCAGGCAGAGGCCGACGGGAAGGGGGGGGGAGAGGGAGCGAGCGAGAGGAGAGGGAGAGGCGGAGGCTTTTTCCTGCACGGCCCCATCCCCCACCCCGTTACCCCAGTTCCGGGAACGCGAGGCGGGCCGGGGGCTGTGGAGGGGCTCCCCAGCCCCCAAGTCCCGGGATAACGGGCACCCGCCGCCCCGCGCCGCGCCCGCGCCCCGCCCCCGGCCTCCAGGAGGCGTAAAGGGAAGGGGGAGGGGAGCGAATGCTAGACTGTTCCGCCGCCCCCACCCCGCGCGCCCGCCGCCCCCAGCCCAGCCGAGCTCCGCGGGTACCTGTCGGCGCCCAAAGGTCAGGGTTTCGGCCCCTCGGAGGGGCCCGGCGCAAGATTTGTCCACCGCACACACACCCCCTTCCTATTTACCTCCTTCTTCTTCTCGCCCTTCTCCTTGGCCACGGTGGCTTCGGTGGCCGCGGCGGCCGCTCCCTCCTCCTTAGAGGTGGACGGCCCCGGCTGCTCGTCCTCTATGACCACGACCGTGGCGGTCGCATCAGAGGCTGCCACGGTGGCTGCCACTGCGGCGGTGTCCGGCTCCATGGCGTTGGAGCGGGAACAAGGAGGGGGACGAGCAAGGGGACGAGGGCTCCTGGGCGGCGGCAGTGGCTGCACTGGAAAGAGCTAGATGGAGCAAGGGTGGGGAATCACGGGCTTCCAACCCCTTCACTCGGGCCCCCCTTCTTTAAATAACCCTCAACCCTGCCCCACTTCCGTCCACCCACCCTACGTCACGGCCTCCCCCCGTCACCCTCCCCCCTTCCTCCACCCCCCCCTCAACGATCGCGAGACTCCCCCTCCCCACCCGGAGACCGGGCCGGCACCACACGACCAACTGTTGCCTGAGCGTGGGGCGCGGACAGGGGTGCAGGCGGGAACCCACAGCCCGCAGCCCCCTAAAAATCTCCTTCCCCACACGCCCCCAACAGTCAGCCTCAGCTCCCCTCGCAGATGTGTGCAGAAAGAATCCTCTTCCCCTTAAATCTGCTCTTTGTACCTCGGGGCGCTCTCCCCTTCTTGCACAAAGAACTTTTCCTCTGCTTATAACTGTACTGTAGAAGGTCTGTTTCACCATTTGCAAAGCCCAGAACCCCTCTGGGGACTTCCCTTTCCCAGGTCCCCAAAGGGAGACTGGTGGTGCTCTTCCCACCTTCGTAAATTCTGCAGAAGAACAAGCACTCCTTCAATCTCTAGATTGCAGCTGCAAACATTCACTTACAAGGCAAAGCGTGACCCGGGTTTTACGTATATTCGCTCTGTTTTCAAGTCTGATACCTCTCGGATGGCCAATGTGCAGGAGCCCTTCTTTTGCCTTCACCACTGAATTTTAAAAGTCCTGGGGATCAAGGTCAAGGTCCCCACAGAACCTCGGGCAACTCAGGTGCCTAATACTAATAATTGGGTTGAGTTATTGTGATTTTTTGTGTATTTTATTCGTATCCCCGTTGTTATTTAGTAGTAATTCAACACCAATAATATGCATGATCACGGATATAAAAGCATTTTATAAAGGGTATGCAAATGTCAGTTATTAAATATTATTGTTTCTATTTCTCCCCACCAGTTATTTTGATCAATAACGGGAAGATTAACATCTTAGTCTTAAAATTTCAGTCAATAGGGACAAAAGATAGCAAAACGTATAAAACACAGTATACCAAACAACAATCACAAAACATACAATTTCCAAAATGAAGCAAGTATTTTCCAAAGTGGAAAGAAATCTTGATTAATTTCCCTTAACACACCTTCCTAAATTCCCAATCTGAAATCAAGTGTGATTTCTGCAAAGAGCAGGAAGGCACACAATTGTCCCCCAAATATATCCCTTTTTCCTGGGGATAATACGCTAAATTCCCTTTTGTTTTAAAGCTGTGACTCCTTAATGTGCAAAAACCTTGTGAGATTTTAGCTGTTTTTGATAATTTACACCTTAGTGTGAATGAGTGTGAGATCCTGTCCAGGGACTGGTTTTGAACAGAGAAAAAGAGGCAAAGAGCAAGACAGGAGATTGAAGGAGTGTGCCACTGAGAGGAAAGGAGAGGCTGGTGGTTCTAGCTTTGCTCTGATTTTACTTTCATTATATTCTTCTCATTTACTTTAGATTTTGCCCCCAGTGCCCACGTTTCTAACCCTGAAGTACACATGTGTACTATCCAACAGGTATACGGAGTCTCAGTATTAAAAATAGTTCATATGTCTGAAGCGTCAACTTTAGTCCAAAAGTGGAATGGAATTAAGTCACTTAACAGGTCATTTGAAACATGATTTTTTTAAAATTTATTTATTTATTTTTGGCTGCATTGGGTCTTCGTTGCTGTGCACTGGCTTTCTCTGGTTGCAGAGAGCAGGGGCCACTCTTGGCTGTGGTGCGCGGGCTTCTCATGGTGGTGGCTTCTCCTGCTGCAGAGCACGGGCTCTAGGCGCACAAGCTTCAGTAGCTGTGGCACGCAGGCTCCAGAGCTCAGGCTCAGCAGTTGTGGCACACGGGCTTAGCTGCTCCGCAGCATGTGGGATCTTCCCGGACCAGGGCTCGAACCCGCGTCCCCTGCATTGACAGGTGGATTCTTAACCACTGTGCCACCAGGGAAGCCCAAAACACAATTTTTTAAAATTAAAATGTGTAGATGTATTAAGGAATGAACTGCAGAGTTTGAAGTATCTCCAAATAAAAGCTTGAGACTTCCAGTTGGATATCCTACCCCTTCCCCACTAACTGTTCAGTCTCTGCAGTCATTCAGAGTTGTCTGGTGGGAAAGTTCAAGAAGCGCTGAAAGAGAAGGATGCTGCAATGCATGCATCCACCTGACTTGAGAAGGACCCTTCCAGATGAGGGCAATGGAAGAGTTCTTTATTACCAAACTGCAGCTGTGGGAGGATAGAAGTCCCCTTTCATTGCCTGAGGCTTCAAAGGAGAAAGACTCAAGAAATATTCGTTGTGTATTGATGTGTTCCTGCTTGCAAGGGTACTTTATCCTATTGTATTTCTCATTGCCAATGTATGGTATTTCAGATACATCGTGGGCTAAATGCACTTTTGTGAGGAAATCTGGGAAACTCACATCCTTTCATAACACCTTTTCTGTGGGAACATGTGTTCCAAGTTCCAAAAAAAGAATTTAGAAATTAATTTGGGGGATACATTGGCAATTTTTCTTGTATGTATAATGCATCTTCCTTTTCAAGATGATGTGGCTGAAAGTGCTACCAAGTATAAGTTTGGCTGGAAAGGTCAATGCTTGGTCCATAGACCTTGCCACTGGATTCATGTAAATATTGCCCTTTGGCTTGTGGCAACAACTGCTATTTACAGAGCATGTGCTATCCTTATTTGCAAATCTGCCTAAAATTCATGATCTGTAGACTTTGTTCTGCAAGAGTCACCTCATTTCTGATCCTACTCAACACCTTGCCCTGTCTGCTACTACTTTCCCGAATTATGTCTTTTCATTTGAAATGGTCTTGAATTGCTCTGCAACGTTGAGGTTGGAGAACAAAGCAAAATTTTTTTATAGAGAACCATGGGGTCATATTTGGGAACCTCAAAACAAATCCTAGTCTACAGGACAGGACAATACGTCCATTTGGCAGATTGTGAATATTGTAGAAGTTATCCAATAGTCATTTTCACATAGCCAAACTTGTTTAGTAGCTACCAGAATGCGTGTCCAGTGGTGGTATTAAATACTTTTATAAAGTTCATAAAGGCAAGGTCAAGGGCGTTCATAAAAGCAAGGTCAAGGGCGTTCCTTCTCTATCCAGTATCTGAAATTTATCACTGAAACCACAGTACGACAAAAAAACCACATTGTGATCCCACTGATCAATGTTCTTCAGAAGCTGGTACAAAGGATTCTGGTGACAGTATCTTGCTTACCACTCTAGTGACCATTCTGTTCATATCAGTGAGCTTCTCCACCATTCTTGTCAAAGACATTTATGATAGTGGCATTTTTTTAAACAAATTTTGTGATGCATGCACACTTTGGTTTTAGAATTTTTTTAATAAATTTATTTTATTTATTTATTTTTGGCTGCACTGGGTCTTTGTTGCTGCACACGGGCTTTCTCTAGTTGTGGCGAGCGGAGGCTACTCTTTGTTGTGGTGCGCGTACTTCTCATTGTGGTGGCTTCTCTTGTTGCGGAGCACCGGCTCTAGGCGCATGGGCTTCAGTAGTTGTGGCTCACGGACTTAGTTGCTCTGTGACATGTGGGATCTTCCTGGACCAGGGCTCGAATCCATGTCCCCTGCATGGGCAGGTGGATTCTTAACCACTGCACCACCAGGGAAGTCCCGATAGTGATATTTTTGCAAATGTGTTGTTTCCTCGATGCTCCGTATGTTAAGGAAAAGGTGATGGTAATAGCTAGTATACGTCTACCGTTTCTTGAGTACCCACTATTGTATCAGGCACTGTGCTAGGTTCTTTACATATGATATTGCTAATCCTCCTGGTGATTTTATGAAATGAATATTATTATCCCTATTTTATAGATCAGAAAACAGAGGCTTAGAGAGTCTAAACAACTCATCTAAGGTCCCACAGCTGGTGAATGACAGAAGCCAGATTCAAATCCCAGACTGTCTGGCTCCAAACCTCACCTTTATTAAGTATTCTGTTCTTCACAAGGCTTCCTCCTTGACCGTAGAAGTTATGTTGAGAAAATGACTGAAAAATATTTCTACCGATTGTCTCCATGGTGTTCACTCTGGGTTTATTAGAAGAAACTGTCACTCTTAAGGCTCTGGTTTTATATACAGCCAGATAATTTCTTTAGCTCCATGTAAAAGTTGTTGTAAAGTGGAAGTTGGAGAATAACTTGGGATTCTTGCATGTACCCAAAGTAAATTCTTGGAACAGGAATGGACTCAGGACAGTTAGAGGTCAGGGAGTGGGGAAAACCTAACAACTTAGATGTCCAAGAAGAAGTGTTTGGCAGAATATTGTATAGTACATTCATAAATGGAATACTAAGTGGTCATTATGAACAATTATGTAATATATATTTGATGACATGGAAATATGCTTCTAATATATTGCTCAGTGAAAAAAAAGGCAAGCAAGAAAACAGAGTGATCCCATTTTTGCAAAAAGAAAGAAATTATTTACATAAGTAGATTTCCACAAAGGAAAAGTCTGGAAGGTTCCACTCTAACTGTTAACAGTAGTTACAGCAAGGTGGTGGGATTATGTGTGGCTTTTTTCTTATTTTTGCTTTTCTAATCCTAATTTTCCTCCATGAAGGTATTCATGCTTATATAATGAATAACATATATATATATATATATATATATATAAAACTGAATCACTTTGCTGTACACCTGAAACTAACACAATATTGTAAATCAATTATACTTCAATTAAAAATACAGAGAAAAATAACATTTTCACAAGTGAATCAAAAAATATTGCTCAAAACTGGACAGGTTGAAATAATCCCTAACAGAAGGAGTAGGAGCTAGTGGACAGGGTAAGTCAAAAAGGGACTACTTCATACTGAAGAGACAACGCAGTTATTTCATGTGTAATGTAACAGAAGAAATATAAATTACTGTGCTGTTTACAGTAATGTTACCTGGTTAAGGAACTGTTTTTTGGTGGGTTTTTTTTGACTTTATCATTTTAAGTTGCGTGTAAAAGAATTTTTTTTTACTTCTAAAAGTTATCACACAAAACCTAGCTCAGGAAAAAGTTATAGCCGGATTTTTAAAATACTTCCCACCCTGAAATTCTACACACACCATGCAAGCCCTAAAACATGAAACACATGCTAAGTAATCTGAATTGGATTTGCTAAAACCAAATGGTGAATATTATTAGAGTCAGAATAGCCAATTATTACCAGCTTGGGCTCTAGAGTTGGAAAGACTTGGAGTTCGAATTCTACCAAATTATTTAACCTCTCTAAGCCTCAGATTTGCAGCTGTAAAATGGATATAATACCTAACCCAAAGTGGCTTTATGAGGGCTTAATGTAAAAGTATACGTAAAACATTTAGCATGGTCTTGGCATGTAATATGAATTCAATGGATGGTAGTTAACAAAAAGAAAAGCAGGGTGATGCTTTGAGCTTCAGACTGAGCCAAGGAAAAAGCCAGGATATGAGAAAGTCCAGAACTAAAGTCCTAAACTAAATTGGGGATAAGGCAGAATTGTTGTTTGTCAAGTGATTTTCTCTGTTCGTTATCATTTATTAGGGTCAGCAAATTGGTGCAATTACACTTCCTCAAAGGTAAGTTATGAAAAAGGCAGTAAGTGAGGGAGAAGAGGGTCAGGACACCTCCCTGCTTAGAATATGACCTCCTTGAGGACAGGGACCATTTCTGATTCACCTTTGCTTAAAGGCCACATGAAATGAGGTGGAGGGAAGGGGGTCCAGGGGCTGGCTCCCCAGTGGCATTGTGTCTTCCACCCTCCACACATACCATTCAGGTGTTATGCTGCCCTCTGTGGTTTCTCCCACTTTTCCTCTTTTAATTTTGCCCTAGGTGTCCATTTTGGACAGATTTCATATTCATAATAATATATTTATAGAACACTTTTCAAGGCTCTTTTACAGCTTACCCACTCTGTGTTAAACAGTATATCAAGGACTATGATGACTTGCAGAGAAAATGGATTAGGCTCATCTAGAGCCTAGACCAGTGGTCTCAAACATTAACACAACAGCATCACCTGGAGGGCTTGTTAAACACAGATGGCTGGACACACTCCCAGACTTTCAGAATCGATGGGTTTGGGGTGTGGCTAGGAATTTGCCTTTCTAACAAGTTCCCAGGTGATGCTGATGCTGCTGGTCCAGAGACCACACTTTAGAACCAGTGACTTAGAACAGAGCTCAGCAAACTTTTCTGTAAAGGACCAGATAGTGAATATTTCAGGCTTTGTGGGCCAAAAGGTCTTTGTTATAACCATTAAACTCTGCTGCTATAGCATGAAAGCAGCCATAGACAATAGGTAAATCATGAGCATGGCCGGGGTCCAATAAAACTTTATTTATGGACACTGAAATTTGAATTTCATGTGATGACATATTATTCCTGTTTTGCCTTTTTCAACAATTAAAAAATATAAAAACAATTCTTAGGTCGAGGTCATACAAAAATGGGCATCAAGCTGTGTTTGCTGAACCTACCTGAAAGAGAACTCATTATCTAAGGAAGATAAAGCAAACACAAGTGGAAAAAAGAGGCATAACAAAGCAATAAACATGTGAGTAGGTGTTTAACCTTGATAGTAATCAGGGAAATGCAAATTAAAACCACAATAAGATACCGCTACACATCCACTACAATGGCTAAAATTTTTTAAAGATTAACAATAGCAATGGGGACTCTCATGTAGTACGGGTGAGAGTGTAAATTGTATAACCACTTTGGAAACCAGTTTGGCATTATTTACCAGTGCTGAACACACATGTACCCTATCATGGTAGAGAAATGGAGATGTGCCACCCAGATTCTCCTTCAAGAAAGGACATTCTGTGCAGATATGGGGAATGCCATCAACAGATAGCTTCCAGCTGCCAGCTCCTTGAAGGTCTGCCTTAGCTGCAGAGAGTTGCTTTGCCCAGGGTCAGGCTCTTCCTAAGATGAATGAGCAAGGCAGGAGTGTCAATGAGCCAGGCCTGACACAGAGCACACTGATGGGTACTACTTGTTCTGAAGCTCCACACCAAGTTGGCTCAAGCTTTGTCAGACCTGTGTCACAGTTCACCTTCTCCCTCAGCCCAATCCTCCTTCTTCTGCCTTTCTTTCATGGGTGTTGGTCCTAATAAACAACTTGTACTCAATACCCCATCTCAGATTTTGCTTCTGGAGAGCCCAACCTATGACACCTTTGACCCAGTAATTCCACTAGGATAATATACCCTAGAGAAAATCATTCTTATGTACACCAAAATCTATGTACAAGAATATTCATAGCAACTTTCGTTTATAATAGCCAAATGCTGGAAACCACCCAAATGTCCATCAGCAGGAGAATGAATGTGATGTATTCACATGATGAAATATTATACATCAATGAAAATGGCAGCAATATATATCTACATGCATGACACAATATTAAGAGAAATAAGCAAGATATAAAAGAGTGCCTACTATATGATGCCATCCATTAAAAGTTCAAAAATAGGCGAAAGTATTTATGGCTGCACTCATAATTGACAAAACTATAAAGAAAATCAAATAAATGATTACCACAGAAGTCAAGATAGTAATGTCCAGGTATGATCTTCAAAAATTTTAACTGGTATGACTCAAATCCAATCGGATAGAAGCTTTTATACCTCATGAGAGTATGCTGGCTCAATACTAACACTGGTTTAATTCTGGGTGGTGGAAGAAGGGGTGGTCAGAGACAGAGGCACCTGGTTTGGAGGTGTCTTCCAAAATGCCAACAATGTTTGGTTTCTTGACCTGGCTAGAGGTTACATGGGCATTCACTTGAGAGTAATTTGTTAAACTGTACATATGTATTTTATGCACATTAAAAGCAGGTAAAAATAGACATACTATAGGAAAATATAAATGCTTTATAAACATTTACATTAAAAAGTATAACTGTTGGGCTTCCCTGGTGGCGCAGTGGTTGAGAGTCCACCTGCCGATGCAGGGGACACGGGTTCGTGCCCCGGTCCAGGAAGATCCCACATGCCACGGAGCGGCTGGGCCCGTGAGCCATGGCCGCTGGGCCTGCGCGTCCGGAGCCTGTGCTCCACAACGGGAGAGGCCACAACAGTGAGAGGCCCGCGTACCGCAAAAAAAAGAAAGAAAGAAAAAAGTATAACTGTAATGCACTGAGGAGATGGTGGGGGAGTGAAGGTAAGAATGATCAGAGCTCATCGTGTGCTAGCTCACTGTGTGCTTATTTGTTCTGTAACAATACGATATAAAACAGACCTTGAGAAATTCCAAGACATTCTATAAAGAGGTACAGAGAGAGAACCACTGTTGTTCAGAAGGAGCATTCTTTTCCAGCTGAGAGGTAATGGGAGGAAAGCTTCAAAGAAGAAGGACTATTTGAGATGAGCATTGAAGAATCGTGACGATTCCAGCAGGTACAGCTGCAAAGGAGGTTTGGGGGAAAGACAGCTTTAATGAGATGTAAGGAAGAATGAATCGCTTGTGATCAAGAAATTAGACAAATTGATGAGAGCAGCATTTCCCAACTTGTTTTGCTGCTTAACATCCTTCGATGTTAGAAAATTTAGGAAATTCTGAATCATACATTATTTTCTGCAAGAGATACCTATATTGAATGACTACTGTGCTAGGTGCTAGGTATACAGCCATAGCAAGACAGACACCATCATGGAGTTTACACCGACTATATTGGGACTTAATTTCTTTCTACAGGCACCATTCTTCATGAGAGCAGAAAACAATCTAGACTAATCCATGTAAACTCAGACAATTCGATGTTGTTTGTGTGTGTGTGTCATTTCACATTTAAACTCGGTCAGATTTAGGAGTACCCTCCCTCCCTCCTTCATGACCCTCACCTTGATTTTGAACTCCAGAGTTTATGTAAGACTGAAATAGCAGTGGTAGGGAGGAGGTGTCCACTTCTTAGGCTCTTGATATATTCTGCACTGGCCTTCCCTGAGATGTACAGTCACCCTGTCATCCATTCCTGCTGCCATCTGTGAAGGTGGCCAACTCTGCTTCAGGGCTCTAATCACCCTGGTTCCTACTGCCACCCAGCGCTGCTTCCCCTTGTCATAACCACAAGACTCCAGCTTCTAAGTTTTCTTTTCCTATTTGCCTCCTTCTTCTCAGTTCTGAGGCTCTTAGGATGGAGGGATAGAGTGAGTAACATAACACGTCTTGCCCAGCGAGTATTCTTCCCAAATCTTTCTCTCTTACGCCCTGGACCGAGACATGAAACAATAACCTAAAAACCAAGAGTATGTTCTGCCCTTCTTTTGTGACATCTGCATTGGAATTGAGACCAGCCTCCTGTGTCACATCCTGCCTCAAAAGGTCACAGGGTTGAGGTTAGAAGAGAGCTTGGGTAATCTTTATAGATCACCCCTTGGATCCATCAGTGTATAGATTAAATGCCACAAATAGATAAAAACTGCATTCAAGACTTGGCTGGAATCCTTGAATTTTGTGCTTTAAAAAATATCAGCTTGCTTAGTACTTTAATAATTTTTGTGTTTAACCTCCAAATGATGATATTAGAGAGATGGTTTTACTTTGCAGATGTGGCTAATTTTTATTCCTGATAAACGAAAAACTGAGTTGAATTCAGCCATAACTCTATTTTCTCTTTTAGGGTTTTCAAATTACTAGAGAAATCTTTATGTACTATGTAAGAATTTTGATCAGATAAATGCAGCTTATGGGCCTGATGAGTATCACCTTGAGAATTTGTAGAATTTTAATCATTTTTACGGTCTGTATTTCAACATCAGCATCCCTTTGATTCTTTGCGGATATATGTCAAACAGCTTATGACCAGTAAAAAATAATTTAACACTCTATAAAGGTCAAGACTGAGATGGCAAGTTAGAAGTATTCAGCTGGATGATCAAAAGAGTACCTGAGTCATGAGCACACCCATCTGACAGCCACTAGCCACTGCACTTGTTCAATTCCTAAGGGAAATGCTGGGTAGAGCATAACGTTGTGAAGAGTAGACTTGGGAGGTAAATCTGGGAAGATTTGTTCAGGACAGAACCCTTTTTAATAATTTTTTTCAACTCCAATTTCTGAGGGAAAGTAGGCCTGGGTGCTGCCAGACCTGGCTATGGGATTTGTGAAGCAGAAAGGAGATCCTGGTCAAGCAGAATGAACTAGGGGAGGGGGGTGAAGGGAATTAAGAAAGTAACCAGGGCATGGGAGTTCCCTGGTGGCCTAGTGGTTAGGATTCTGCACTTTCACTGCCGTGGCCCGGGTTCAGTCCCTGGTCAGGGAACTGAGATGCATGGCCAAAAGAAAAAAGAAAAAAATAGAAACTAACCAGGGCAGGAATAAGGTAGCTAAGGGAAGGTGAGATGTAGAGGGGAGGAGGAGGGTCTTCAGGGCCTCCTCTGTCTGCTGTGCCTGTCCCCTTCACATAAGTCTTACCCCAAATTCCATAAGGAATGAAAAGTATAAGTGGAAATATATAAATAAAAATGAGCTCTTTGTTATGCTGCTCTGCATGGAAAGCAATATCTACGTTGGATTTGTGTTTATGAAAAGCAAGGCTTTTCAACTACTGGGGATTTAAAAATCAATGAATCATTTATGCCTCGGCTCGGCCTGCCTTCCAGCCTCTGGCTGCTGACTCACCTACTCGAATCTTCCTCCCTAGCCTCATCTGTGTTAGGCAGGCCAGTTTTTACCTTTGCAGGCCCTACGCTCTCTTGCTGGTGAAGGCTTCAGCCAACATCATATTAAAATGCATCCCCGTCCTGCATTAAAAATTTATATTTTTGCTATAAATTTTTGAAAGGGCTTTTGTAATTTTGCTCTTGAAATTATTTGTCCGTGCATAACTAATTTAATTTATAATGGCTGTGATTTCTCCATAATCATTATGCATACTTGGAAATTGGAAGTGAGAAGATCCAGCCTAAAAATTATTTTCAAAGGCTATAGATTTTTAAAATAAATTTACAATTAATAAACTTGATAGAATGTTATATTTTGTGTCCATTTAATTGACTTATTATTTTTGTGTTTTTCATTTTTTTTAGTATTTTATAGTCTGTTTTTAAGATCTCACTTTTAAATTTTGTCTCCAGAAAGCCTGTAAGTCCTAAACACTTAGTTATAGTTGTTTAACGGATAAAAGACAGGCACCGAACACCCATTTACTCGTTGGTGTGTTTTGAGGGGGTGGTTGTGGTGATGGTGAGTGGTGAGACTTGGGCTTTCTCGAAGGTAGAGTTTCATTTATTTGAATTTTGTTCAATGACCATTTAACTCTTTGCATTGGATGCCTCTTATATGTCAATACAAGTATAGGACATAAGATCTTTATTCAGTTAGGCAAAATGCCATCTGATGATGATAAGTGAGAATGATCAGAGCTATACCTTAAGGAATTTACTATAGAATTGACAAAACTTGAGTTATTGGATATTAGAGATGAAGGAGAAGCAGGGTTCTCAGATAAACCTGAAGTTTATACAACAATTTGCTGCAGGAGCAGGCCTAGGGAAATGATGAAATTAGTCAAGCTTGCCTTCATCACCCTCTGCTGGCCCTAGGCTGAGTAGATACAAATCTTTACTCAACTTTGACTCCAGGGTCAGCTATTTCAATATATCCTAAACACCACTTCAGACTCCCTCACCCCATGACCTTCTGCTCTGCCTGCTATACTAATTCCCAAACTTAATGTACCATCTTGGGATATTTTCCCTACTCCTGCTTTCCATCTGCCAAGCATTGCCAGAGACAGTTACAGACTCATGCTGATTTGGACCACTATGGAAATCCACACCATCTGTCTCCAACTGGGCTCTTTCTGTCGCTCTAAAACCTTTATTAACCTTTCTGGATTCGCTATCACTCCCCACCAGTAACTATTCCCTCCTCCTCTGCCTCGTTAAAGTTCCTAAACCCTCTACTCTCAACTTCAATTTCATTGGAAATTTCATCAGATTAAATGTGGTCATTCAGGTAGAGCAGTTACCATAGTGCCTGGCACATAGAGGGTTCTAAATAAAACAACGTACTGTTATGATTGTTAATATTGAATGAATGCCATAATGTGTTGGATTAAAAGCTCGGGCTTTGGAGTCAGACAAACCTAAGTTTGAATCCTGATACTGCCATCTATTAGCTAATGAGCAAGTTGCTAAACCTCTCTGAGTCTCGGTTTTCTTATCTTGAAAATGGAAACAATAATATTACTACTTTAAAGGGATTTAGTGATAATTAAGTAAAAGTACTTATGTGAAACCATGAGAAGAGTATCTGTCACATGAGTACAGTGTTAAGCCACCAGGATTATTATTGCTGTTATTACTGTTAATACATCCACTTATTACTCTTTTTTTTCTTTTTTTTTTTTTTTGAGAAAATCATCATCTCCCTTGTGAGAGACCACAGTTTTTAATGTCCACACCTCCTTGGTATATTTCCATTTCTTCACAACTTCTTATTCTTTTTTTTTTTAAGATTTTATTTATTTATTTATTTATTGGCTGCATTGGGTCTTCGTTGCTGCACACGGGCTTTCTCTAGTTGCGGCGAGCGGGGGCTACTCTTCATTGCAGTGTGCGGTCTTCTCATTGTAGTGGCTTCTCTTGTTGCGGAGCACCCGCTCTAGGCGTGCGGGCTCAGTAGTTGTGGCTCGCGGGCTCTAGAGCGCAAGCTCAGTAGTTGTGGTGCACGGGCTTAGTTGCTCCATGGCATGTGGGATCTTCCTGGCCCAGGGCTTGAACCCGTGTCACCTGCACTGGCAGGTGGATTCTTAACCACTGTGCCACCAGAGAAGTCTTATTTTTTTAATTTTTTTATTTTTTGCCGAGAGGCTTGTGGGATCCTATTTCCCCAACCAGGGACTGAACCCATGCCCTCGGCAGTGAAAGTGGGGAGTCCCAACCACGGACCACCAGGGAATTCCTGAAAACCTCTTATTCTTTACAATAAATATTTGAGTACACCACTGTCTGCTGGGCACTGTTTTAGGTGCTGGGATACTGGAGCCTTGGAGGAAGAAATCTCTCTTCTCTAAGGTCAATTCCTCTACCTGCACCTTGGATCCTTGTCCTTCCCAATCACCAAGGGATTTTTCTTGCAACCTTTCTGCCTCCCTCTTCTAGTATCTTAAATGTCCCCCTCTTCGTTGGCTCCTTCTCCTTTGCTTTAAAGAGGCTTCATGTTTTGTCAAGAATTTCTGTTCAACCCTTCTAACTAATTTAATTAAAATTATATATTTTTTCTTTTTACTTCCAAACTTCTTCAATACGTGGTCTCTCGTCTCCATTTCCTCAGGATATCATCTCTCCACAATTCCCTGTAACCTTGTTGCTACCCTCTTACTGACCACTTATCAAAACCACTTATTTTGTGGTCTCCAGTGAATTCCTTGACACATCCAAAGAAAGTCTCTCAATCTTCATTTTCCATGTCCTGTTTTCAGCATTTGACACTGCTAACTCTCACCTCTATATTAATTCTTTATTTTTCATTTTCATTGATTGCGAACATTTTCAAATGTAGGAAAGTACATGGAATAACATAACCAGTATATGTACACTCCACCCAGTTCTATCAGATCTGGCCAGATCCACTTTCAGATTGTGTTTAAAGAAATAAATATTTCAGGGCTTCCCTGGTGGCACAGTAGTTGAGAGTCCACCTGCCGATGCAGGGGACATGGGTTTGCACCCCGGTCTGGGAAGATCCCACGTGCCACAGAGCGGCTAGGCCTGTGAGCCATGGCCGCTGAGCCTGCGCCTCTGGAGCCTGTGCTCCGCAACGGGAGAGGCCACAACAGTGAGAGGCCTGCATACCACAAAAAAAAAAAAAGAAAGAAATATTTCACATATAGTTGATGTTTCTTGTATGCCCCTCCCCAGTCTCAATCCTTTCCCTCTCTTGAATTTGGTGATGATCCTGCCCTTTCATGTTTTATATATTATTACTATTGTATGTATGTAGCCATAAGCAACAGGTAATATTTTCAGACTTTATATACTGTACATGTTTTATAATTTTCTCTTTATGCTCAACATTATATTTTTGAGATTTTACTCTGTTCATACATGCAGCTTGAGCTATTCATTTTAATTTCAAAATAGTATTCAACGTCATGAATACCATGATTTATTTATTCATTCACCTACTGATGGACATTTAATTTGCTTCCATTTTTTTTTGAGATTAACAATCATGCTGCAATGAGCATTCTTTTACATGTCTCCTTATGCACAAAGGTTAGAATTTTGCCCAGGTCTGTAGCTAGAAATGGAATTTCTGGGTTGAAGGTTATTACCTATACAACTTTATTATACAGTGTCAAATGGCTCTTCATAGCAGTTCTACCAACCTATACTCTTTATAGCAGTGATCAGAGTTCTATCTGTTCTACATTCTCAACAGCACTTGGTATTGTCTGAATTTTTGTCAAAGCAATGATTGTTTCATAGTATCTCATGGCTTGAATTTTTTAAAATTTTTACTGGGGTATAATTGATTTACAATGTTGTGTTAGTTTCAGGTGTACAGCAAAGTGAATCTATTATACAAATACATAAATCCACTCTTTTTTAAATTCTTTTCCCATATAGGCCATTACAGGGTATTTAGTAGAGTGCCCTGTGCTATACAGTAGGTCCTTTTTAGTTATCTCTTTCATATATAGTAGTGTGCATGTGTCAATCCCAATCTTCCAAGTTATCCCTCCTCCCTTTACCCACTGGTAACCACAAGTTTATTTTCTACATCTGTAACTCTATTTCGGTTTTGTAGATAAGTTCATTTGTAGCCTTTTTTTAGATTCCACATATAAGCGATATCATATGATATTTGTCTTTCTCTGTGTGACTTACTTCACTCAGTATGAGAATCTCTAGGTCCATCCATGTTGCTGCAGTAGCTTGAATTTTTAATTTCCCTGAGTAGTAATGAGGTGAAGCACCCTTTCATGTCCTTTTGGCCCATTTGGATTTCCTTGACTACGAATTGCTTATTCATATATCTTGTCAGTTTTTCTACTAGGTTTCTTTCCTTTTTTTCTCACTGATTTGTAAGGGTTCTTATACATTCTAGATACGAATTCATTCATTCATTTAATCATGGGACTTCCCTGGTGGTCCAGTGGTTAAGACTTCACCTTCCAATGCAGGGGGTGCGGGTTCGATCCCTGGTCAGGGAACTAGGATCCCACATGCCTTGCGGCCAAAAAACCAAAACATTTCATCAATATTTTTCTAGCATCTACTTTGTTCCAGGAATGGTTCTAGGCACTGGGAATGCAGGAATAATCCAAACAGATAAAAATCCCTGCCCTCATGGAACTTACATTCTAGTAGGGGAAGGTAAACAATAAACACAATTGATAAGTAAAATAGATAGAATAATGGATAATGATAAATCCTCTCGCGAAGAAATTAATAGGGAAGAGGGATAGGGAGCATGTATGTATGGGAGTGGGAAAGGAACTTGTTGAACTGCAATTTTAAGTAAAGTTCTCTAGGAAGACCTCACTGAGAAAGTGAGTTTCGAGCAAAGACCTGAAGAAGGTAAGAGTGCAGGCAGGGTGAACAGCAAGTGCAAAGGCCCTGAGGCAAGAGCGTGCCTGGCAAGTCCTAGGAATAGCATGGAGCAGTGTTTGATTAAGCAGAGCTGGAGAGAGTGGTGGGAGAGGAAGTCAGAGAGGTGATGACAGCTAGAGTGTAGAACCTCATAGATTATCCTTTGTTAGTCATATGCATTGAAAACATGTTTTCCCAGTCTGTGGCTTGTCTTTTAAGTTCCTTATGTTATCTCGAAGTGCATACATTTTGAAATTTAATGTAGTTAAATGTGTCAATCAATTCCCTTCTTGTTTGTGCTTTTTAGTGTCTTAAGTAATCATTCTCATTCCCTATTCCAAGGTCATAATGATAGTCTATTTTCTTCTGAAAGTTGTAAAGATTTGCTTTTCACATTTAGATCTTTATTCCACCAGATATTGATTTTTTTTTCTCTATGGTGTGAGATAGCGATCAAATTTTATAATTTTCCATGTCAATCATCAATAGTTCCAGCACCATTTAGTGGATAATCTATTTTCCCTCACTGATTTGAAATGTCAAATATGCTGCATAACAACTTTCCATATATGTGTAGATCTGTTTTGGGACTCTGTATTTGGTTCCATTGGTCTGCCTACCTCCATACCACACTGTCTTAATTACTATCAGTTTAAATCAGTCTTGAAATACAGGTCATGGTAGATTCTTGAGCAAATGAATAACACAATTGAAACATTACTCTAGGAAGAATATTCTTATGACTGTCAACAGAGTAGAATGGTCAAAGGTGATATCACAAGGGCTTACACTAAAGTGATGGCAGTTTGAATGGCGAGAAAACAAGGAACCTAAAAGTAATTCCAAAGAACATATTAACAAGATTTGTTGGCTGATTGGCTACAGAGCAATTAGGAGAGAGGAAGCAAGCATATGGCTTTGAAATTTCAAGCCTGGGTCACTGTGTGAAATAGCGATGAGTTAGTTTTGTCATCCAATGCTTTGGTAACAATGGGTTATATTAGGCAAGGGATCTGGGCCAGAGATATATATTTGGTCTTTGCCTGCTTAGAGGTGACCTAGAGGGGGACCAAAGAAAGCAAAGGTCTGAGCTTTGGGGATTTTCCCTAGTTAGGTGGTGGACTGAAGAAGTAGCGGGGACATCTGAGAGGTATGGTAATCAGTATGGTGCATTCTATTAACCATAACAAGGATTTTTTGAATGGATGACGTAGGTCCTAGTAGCCCCAACACCTTTGAGTTCCCTCATTGGTATGACTGTGCTTTGGTTCTATGGCAATCTTCAAAGTCACCAGAACAAGTCTGTTGTCACAGGCAGCATTGAAAGCGTATCACTTGCTGGATGTTGGGGAGACGCCCCCGGTCCGACGGGTCTCTCCCTGCAGTTCCGCAGGTTGGCCGCAGGGGGCGGAATCTGCGGCGGCCTGGAAAACCGGCGGGGGCGGGAGGCGCCGCTCTCTCTCGGGTCAGGTTCCCGGCTCCCGGCTCCCGGCTCCCGGCTCCCCGCGCCCGGCACCCCGTGCCCGGCACGGAGCCGTTTCTCCAAGGACGTGCAGCCGAGGCGAGGGGGTGTGAGGACGCGGGAGGCAGAGTCGTCGGATCCGCCCGCAGTCCGCAGCCCCGCCGAGCCTGGAAGCTGCCGGGATGGAGCCGCCGCTCCCGGTTGGAGTCCAGCCCCTCGCCGTATCCGCCTGAGAGAAGGGGGGAGGGGAGGCCGCGCAGGGCGGGGGCGGGGGTCCGCGGGACTGCGGATCGCAGCAGAGGGGCGGCTAGGGGCCGGTCAGGACCCGAGGCCGAGCCGAGCGGGGGAGGGGGACCAGCGCGGGAGGCGCTGTCTCCGGCCCTGGGGCCGGAGCCTCCCTCCACCCGACACCGCGGGTCCCCTTCCGGCAGCGCTTCTAGAAGAGACCCTTGACTAGCGCCTGCATACTATCGAGGGTATGGAGATGAAGGGTCCTGTCCGGGAGCCCTGCGCCCTGACCCTAGTCCAGAGGAACGGGCAGTATGAGTAAGTAACCACCTGATACCCACAGAGGAGGGGAGCCTGCCATTACCTTCCAACCCCAAACCGCGACAAGCCACCCACCCTCCTCCCACTGAGGCCGCGCAGGCAACAGGTTCGGGCCCAGGTGTGACGTGCCAGTGCTCTAACCACCGAGCTTTGTCCCCAACTTCCAAGCCGGTGGATTGATTGCTCCTGTCCGTGTGGCTCAGTGGAAGGACTCAATGGGCGGGGAAGCAGGAAGCCTGGGTTCTTAGTTCCTGCCCCTGCAACTGACATGGATTGTGTAATCCTGGGCTAGTCAGTAAAGCTTTCTGGGCCTTAGTGTCCTCATCAGTTTAATAAAAACATTAGCTGCTTTAATTTATAGCCTTTGGAGTTTTAACTGGGAGAATAAAAATGCGAAAGTGGTTTACAGAAAGTATAAGTACTGTAGAAACGCTTCATTGTTAACCTTACAGAGGTGCCTTTTCTTAACCTCATTCAGCTGGTTCCTCCAGTCTCACCACCCCCTTATTCCATGTGCTTGGAGGCATATTCATTAATTCAGTAATGGTTTTGTGTAGGCCAGTAACTGCCTCACTTATTGACTTGACAGTTAGAAAAAGTAATGAAATGTGTAGAAATGTAAACGACATTTGACATTTCATCAGGGAGTGTTACCTTCCACTCTGCCTTGCACATAGGAGCTCAGTAAAGACTGTTGACTGATCAAAGGATTTTGATAAGCCATCAATATACTGCTGATCTCCCTTGCCACTAATGCCTCATCTAAAGTATCCCTGATGACCATCATATATCATAGGTAGGTCCCTATCGCTCTGTGCCCAAGCCACCTCCCCTGGTTGTTCACTGGTTTCTTGACATCAGTGAAGAATTGTTGATCGCTGAAAGTTTTTAAATTGTTGATCATTTAAATCCTGCCATCCCCCAACATTGGATTCTACTTAAAAACAATTTTTCTCAGTCCCTGCTTTTAGATTGTCCAGACTCAATCTTTATCTATGCTGTCCACTTTACAGAGAAGAAATTCACACTGGCCTAGCCTGCCCTTTTCTGAGGCTCTTGGTGCCACTCTCAACTGGATGTCAACTGGTTCTATGGAGGTAGCTCTTCCCTAGATCCTGCTTGGTCCATTCTGTTGATGTGATAAATTCATTTTATTTTTCCCAGATTTCATCAAACCCTGGAAGACCAGTTTAATGAAAGTAAATTCAACAGAAAAGTGAATTGAAAAGTGGAACACCACTGCCACTTCCAAAGGCAAGAATAGGGTGGGAAGATGTAAGCCTTGGGCAAATCAGTAAATTTTTTGTGCCTCGGTTTCCTCTTCTTAAAAACAAAATTATAAGGATTAAATAAAATAGCTACATTGTTGAGATGACCACATCTCAGGATCTGGTCCCTTGGTTTGGTAGGTTTGGAACTCTGTTCAGCTGATAAGGGAGTGAGCAGCTGGCCTTGAGGTAAATGCCTCATTCTATCTGGTCTCTTGTACTGGAAGAACTTTTAAACTTGCAGTGGTAGCTCTCCTGATTATTTGTGTCCTCCCCATAGAGAAATCGAATTCTGTATTCCAGTTCTGTAAAACTTAAGGGTATAGCACAACTAACACTCGATGGCTTGATGTGTATCAGGTACTCTTCTAAGCATTTCATGAATTAGTTCATTTAACCCTCGTGTGAGGGTTACTGTGAAATTGTAATATCATCATCATCCCCCTTTTCTAGATATAGAAGTTGAGGTACAGAGAGGTTAAGTCATTTGTCTGAGTCATTACATTGTCTGATAAGTTTCTTTTGAAATCATTTATTGGAGACACCTGATACTGTCAAACCATATATAACCCTCAAATCCTTGTCTCTTGGGTGCCTTCTCTGACTTGAGTGTCCAGAACTTTTTTACTTTGGGCCTTTTTATCCTAGAACTTGAAGCCTATTGCATTCTTTAGTTCTGTAGTTCCTGCTATCAACCATAGGAGAAATTTACTTGAGAGACTAAAATTACAATTAAAGGTAAGGCTTTTTTGCACACAAGGAATCAAACACTAACATTCATTTTTTCAGGGCAAATGGATTATGATGCCACCTGTTGTTTCATCTTTAACCTTCCTTGAACAAATCAAAGTATTTCCTAGGGATAATGCTGGGTCTGCATTCACAATTTTTTACTCTTTTCTGTTTCCAACTACCAAATTCTGATTTCCATTTTTTTGCCATATACCTATTATTTTTCACCTTTCTGTGTTGAAAGAAATGAGATTTAGGTAGAATTTTTATTCTTAGCCCTACTCTCTTGTTACAATTTATTTAGTGACTAACATGTAGTAGGTATTAAATAAATATTTGTGGAATTGACTTAAATTCCCAGTTTATGTTTTGTGATGGGTATTTTTTTTGGGGGGTTGCATTTCTTTTTTAAATTGAGAAATAATTGATGTATAACATTGTATTAGTTTCAGGTGTACAACATAATTACTTGATATTTGTATATATTGTGAAATGATCATCACAATAATTCTTGTTAACATTCATCCCCACACATAGTTAACAATTTTTTTCTTGTGATGAGAACTTTTTTTTAATAAATTTATTGATTTATTTTTACTTTTGACTGCATTGGGTCTGTGTTGCTGCGCATGGGCTTTCTCTAGTTGCTGTGAGCAGGGGCTACTCTTCATTGCGGTGTGCAGGCTTCTCATTGCAGTGGCTTCTCTTGTTGCAGAGCATGGGCTCTAGGCATGCAGGCTTTAGTAGTTGTGGCACATGGGCTCAGTAGTTGTGGCACACGGGCTTAGTTGCTCCGCGGCATGTGGGATCTTCCTGGCCCAGGGCTCGAACCTGTGTTCCCTGCATTGGAAGGCGGATTCTTAACCACTGCGCCACCAGGGAAGCCCTGTTGTGATGAGAACTTTTAAGATTTACTCTCTCTTTTTTTATTAATAGATCTTTATTGGAGTATAATTGCTTCACAATACCCTGTTAGTTTCTGTTGCACAACAAAGCGAATCAGCCATATGCATACATATGTCCCCATAGCCCCTCCCTGTTGAGCCTCCCTCCCCATCCCACCCCTCTAGGTCATCGCAAAGCACCAGAGCTGATCTCCCTGTGCTATGCTGCTGGTTCCCACCAGCCAACTGTTTTACGTTCGGTAGTGTATGTATGTCGATGCTACAATCACTTTGCCCCAGCTTCACCCTCCCACCCGGTGTCCTCAAGTCCATTTTCTATGTCTACCTCTTTATTCCTGCCCTGCAACTAGGTCCATAAGATTTATTCTCTTAAAAACTTTTAAATATACAGTACACTGTTATTAAGTATAGTCATCACGTTGTACATTACATCCCCATGACTTATCTATTTTATAAATGGAAATTTGTACCTTTTGACCCCCTTCACCCATTTCATCCCCCCCACCACCTGCCTCTGACAACCACCAATCTGTTCTCTGTGTCTATGAGTTCAGTATTTTTGGTTTTTGTTTTTTGATTTCACACATAAGTGAGATCATACGGTATTTGTCTTTCTCTGTCTGACTTATTTCACTTAGCATAATGCCCTCAAGGTCCATCCATGTCATTTTCTGTTTTGTGATGGTTTTTAACAATACAATCCAGTTGAATCTTTACTGCTGATGTTCAACACCACTTCTATACTATGTTACTTGGGAATTATATTGGTTTGTGTTCATTTTCCTCAGAGTAAGCTCTTCCTCCTTGACCCTTGCTTTGTCAGGCTTATCTACTTTCTGGTCTCCATCTGGGTTTATAGGATTCTCTGCTTGACTCATGAACTTTGCAGTTTGGAAAGGGCCTGCCCCATATTCTTGTAGTCACCTTAAAATATTAAACCTCTGCAAATTAGGCAAGCAGGATCAGAGCAGAAAGACAGCATTAGTACTTTTATTTCCCTTAGTCCTGTCTAAGCAGTTCCTTTCCCCAAGTTAACTCCTTCAAAGTTAACACACTTGAAAAAAATTTCAAAAAGCTAAAACGATAAGCTTCCCCCAAAGACAACAAAATGGAAATCAAACCTTTCAGAACAATGACTTCTAATATCACATGTTGAACAGGTGTATTTAGAAATTCATCTCTGTTTATAGCTTAATTAAATGTTTGTTTATTCAACCAATATTTATTGAGCATCTATTAGGTAGGTGACAAAACTGAATATGATAGGGTCTTTGCTTTCAAGGAGCTCAAATCTGAGGGAAATAAATGTAACTATAACAGAGTGTGTTAAGTGCTCTATTTGAGGGGCAGGCAAAGGGCATGAGGCCAAGTTTCACAGAGGAGGTGATAGTTGAGCTAGGTCTCAGGAAGAAGACTGTTCGTGGCAAAAAGAACCACCTGAAGAGTGATTTGGGGGGAAGGTAGGAGATGTTCAGAATGGCCATTTACCAGTAGGTTATACCTTGACTGTGGGCCACTAAGAATAAGTAGTAAATGAAAATTAGTATTTCAGGAGTACATAGGAATTTAGAAATCTTGCATTTCACACTGGGGGGCCAAGTTCAGTCATGCTTACCAGAAGTATTAGCATGAAATTAGAAACCGTGGTAAGAACACAAGGGATGTATAGGCAATCTGGTTGTGATATCTGCTATCTTATTGGTCACTGGGATTATTTTGACTGATTCAGCTGGCTGGGCACCTCCTCTTCTCCATGAACCTGTATATTTGTTTGAAGAGATAGAATCATTCTTTGATAAAAGCCATGGGAATATAACCAGAAAGCTAATTGATGAAATTTATAATACATTTATTCAACAAACTTGAGTGACTGCTATGTGCCAGGTACTGTACTAGGTGCTAGAAATACTATGGTGAAAAGACAGCCATAGTCCCTGCCCTCATGGACTTCACACCTAGCTATTAGTTCTTCTCTCTGGTATGCGTAATCTGAAGGTGTGTGCACTGTAATTCATGCTCTTAAGTTTGTAAACTGTTTTTAGAACATAGACTCTTTTATGTTCTCTATGGCATAGAACTGTGGGTATTCAGATACTGATCACCACTAATATGCTTTTAGACCTAAAGCAATATCATCATGATGCTCAGATCCAGGGAACAAGATACAGCAAGTCTAATAAATACAGCCTAGATTTGTATAAGAACACAGCAATGTATTTTGTTGTTAAATGTTTGAGTTTTTCAGTAGCTATTCGTTGATGCATTCTTCTGTTTCCTAGGCTAATAATCCGGTTGCACAAGAAGGAACAGCATGTTCAAGATATCATTCCTATAAATAGCCACTTTAGATGTGTTCAAGGTACTAGCTTTAATTGCTTAGCTAGTTTTATAATGTTTTTCCTTGGTCATTATTGCTTTGTATAATACCATACATACTTAAATTTGTCACTGCACATAAAATGAAATGTATTACACTCTGTGAAAAAAGATAACATTACTCATCTACCATTGAGAAGATGATAAATGCTTTGTTTAAGAACCCTGAAGGATTATATTGAAATATATATATTCTTACCTGCTACCCTGACTGGGGTTAGAGATGTATGTAGTCTGTTACCTATGTAGGTAGTCTTTTATGCTGATGAACCCATATGTGGATTTAAATCACATTCTTGGGTTTAACTGATACACTGCTCATTGTAAAGTATAAAGGTCACTTGAATTCACATGCGTTCAGCACTTTCTCCCCACACTATTTGAAATTAAAACATTTGGCAACAAGCCTTGCCAGATTGTAATACCTTACACTCAATTGTGCTGATTCTCAAACCTTTGCATTGGTGAATCATAAGAAAATTGACTCTGGGGAGGAAATATTTGGCTTCCTGCCTTCAAATTTGGGGAAAGAGAACAGAAAATCTGTTGTTTCATCTGCTACAATGAGACTCAAAAATTGGGAGGTTTGTGTAGGAGGTGTTGCTTCTGTCATTTCACATTGCTCTAGAAAGGAAATGGATTATTAGAGAACAAACATTGTGTTTCCAGTGGGTTCATTGGCTTCATCAGACAGGCACTCTGTGTCAGCTGTAGCTTCTTGGAAAACTTGAATCCTACCTTGCATGGCTTCTTTCTTAAACTACATTCAACTTTTTTTTAATCACAAAACTAATATATATATATACTGTAAAAAGTTTGGAAAGAACAGAAAATTATAAAGGAAATAAGTAAATTCACATCCTTCAGAGATGAACACCTAACATTTTCCTTTTTTCTACACCTGTAACTTTTAGGGTGGCTGGGACTCATACTGTATGTAGTTTTTTGTCTGTTCCACATGCCATCATATTATAAGTGCTTTTACATGCTATTAATAGCTGTATACTATTCCATTTTATGAATGGCCTATACTGTAGTTATTCCCGGTGTTTGACATTCAGGTTATTTTTTGTTAGTATAAATAAGTAATGAATCTTCCTGCATGTCTCTTATTTCCTTAGGATTTATCTCTGTAAGTAGAAATACTAAGTGGGCATGACTTTTTAAGAGAGCATGCATTAAGAATTAAAAATACCCACAGTGAATAGAATCCACATTGTATAGAAGAATGAAGTCTTTTATTTAGCCATTTACCCTGCCCTGTTTGAGAGAGACATATTGAACCAGCCACCTGCATGCTATAGTAAGTTACTGTGCTCACCTCACTTTTCATAGTGTAGTACCCTTTGTTACATGCTCAGCCCTTTAAGGAGGAGAAAAGCCAAAGAACATGACGTTAGTATCCTATTAACTCTATACCTTTTTGTGCTATCAGTACTTCTAGTATCTTGTTTACCCTGTTTCTCTTAGTCTTATTTTTAATAAGAAATAGATGGCAGGTTGCTCGATTGGAATCTAGGAAAATATGTGTGCACACACACAGTAGTTCCCCATGACAAAAGGAACAGTTACCTCCTTGAGTTTTCACATCCTTTGTTTCCCAACCTGTACGCCTATTTCGAAAAGTCTCTAAGTACTTCAGTTTTAAAGAATTAAAGTTATCAAAGAGCAGTTGTGAACATGTAATACCTATGCCCTGATGCACTGTTGTCCCTTGCTTCATTCATCATGCTAGTAAAAGTATTGAGACTATTCTCTAATATTAGACAACTTAGGTAATTATCAGTTGCTTCTG
Source organism: Mesoplodon mirus (assembly GCF_964341445.2). Taxonomy (NCBI): domain Eukaryota; kingdom Metazoa; phylum Chordata; class Mammalia; order Artiodactyla; family Ziphiidae; genus Mesoplodon; species Mesoplodon mirus. The sequence goes on from NC_138981.1 coordinate 110,997,013, forward strand.
TTGCACCTGAGTAATGGAGCCAAATATACAATCCAGGCTAGTGAGGGAACTATAAAAGGCTGGGCCTACTACATTTGGCCAAGGTAGATCCAAACGAATCCCAAGGAATCAGTACCCAGAGTTTAACTAGCCAGGAGGGTCTGGCAGGTGCCGTTGGCCAAATCCAGGGAAGTCAGGGAGGAAGAGATGGGTTGGGTCTAGACACTAGAGGTAAGGAAGGAAGTCCAGGTGAGCCATAGAGAGAAAAGAGAACTCTGAACTTGGAGACTGTGCTTTGGCCCATTTTATACTTCCTTGTTGGGTGTGGTAAGCCTTGGATCCACAAGTGTTAATGGTAGACTGAAGATAAAGAACTTCAAGTATTCTCTGCTCCTATATGGGACAGGGGTGGAGGTAATGAGGTCCCTGGGAAATTTTCAGAGACTAGATTTGAGTTAAGAAGGTAATTCACTTTTAGGCCTTTCTCGGCTTTTTATAAGAATTATCTAAGTGATACAGTTAGATTATATTAAGGTAGTGTGTTATAGTTGAGGGGAATTAAACACCTTCACTTGGATTAACATGTTATATTCCCTACTATTGTCATTGCTTGATTTGCTTTGAGACATTCCATGTGGTTACTTGTTCAGTTAATTTTTCTTTTAGTTGAATTGCTCATAGTCTTTAGAACGTAGTGCTGTTAAAATCCCCTTTAAAAAGTGCTAAACAAAAAAGCAAAGGATTTTTTTAATGTGTTCTAAAACCTAGGAGTGGTGATTGAGAGAAGTAGTTATTTAGTTAGGTGTATACTTCTTTTGGTTGTAATGAATGGTTTTCTCTTCCCTGATTCTGTTCTTTCTTCTTTTCCTTCAGAAGCGGAAGAAACTCTTTTGATTGACATAGCTTCAAACAGTGAGTATCTTTCTGAATGGAGTTGATTTTCATTCAACAAATATTTACTTGAATACCCACGGTATTTAAGACACCTTTTTTGCACAACTTTTATCTTACCATTTTATCCTGCATTCTCCATTTTCTTAAGGCAGCCATACAAATTAGAATTACCTCCCAAAAACATTTAGCCTAAGCTTAAGAAAAAGCAGGTGGCTGGCAAGAGTCTTTAAAAAGTTGAAAATATGATCCGCTTTTCTAATGCTGAACTTCTTTGAACTACCAGTATTGTTGCTATCAGTTAAGTCATTGCTGTGGAATTGAAAATTGTAGGAGGGGCCAGAAAGTGTTTAAAGCACATAAGGTTTATGAGTGTGTTTTTTTTTAACTGCTGTTATGTTTTAAGCTTTTCTCCCCCCATCCATTTTTTATTTTTGCATGTTAAATCATAATGTTGTCCTTTGTTTGTTACATAATTTGGGGAGATAACAGAGTCCCTCTTGTACCAGGGATACCTTTTTTTGTCTTAAAATAATTTCGGTCTTTTATTTTAGCCCATCCTCTCAAGGCATTTCTTTATCAGCGAGAACATGGCCTTCCTTCTCAGTTTCTGTTCTCTCATTTTTATCTGTTTGAAGCAAATCATCACTGACTTTCTGTGCAAGCTGTTCTCCATTTATCATCTAAAATTGTACTCTTTTAACATGGGGAGGAGAAAGTGGGCACTTGAAGGCTACTGTATCTACTCTGTGTTTGCTGTGGGAAAGAGTATATGACCACATGAATCTAAGTCAAATGGGTTACCTTATCTCTTGGCTGAGTCCTTGGATGAGTGGGGCTTGGCCCTTAGCTTGGGACTATGAGTTTATACATAATTTTGCTTAGACACAGTCCCTGTCCTTGGCACTATTATTTTGTATTGCAAAGTTTAGATAGACTTTTTCTGGTTTGGGTTTTATTAATTCTTTCTTTTGGTCATAGATTTTGGAAGTCTTAAGGGTTGATCCTGAAAGGCTGAGCACTTCCAGCTTCTAGCTTCTACTGCAGATATGCAAGAGAGCAAATAACTTAATAGCTATGTCTTATTGTACAGAAAAAGCAGAAGGCAAGAACAACACTAATAAAGCAAAATTTGAGCAAAGTTTGTTCAGCAGTGACTGACATGGCTGCTGAAATCTGCTGAAATTAGATACCTAAATGTCCTGTTCTTAGTGTGGAAATAGGTATTTGATCCAAAGCTGAAAAGTTAAACTGAGCTGTGCCTTTTCTCTTACAAACACCTAATTTATAGCATTCATTTTGTTGTTCTCTCCTACATAGAAATTAACCATGTGTTGCTCTGTCCAGAGTTCAAGTCACTGGATCATATGGGAGGTAGTTAAGTAACCACTTGAATAAAATCCTTTGTTATTTCTGCCCATTTATTAATATTTGCACTGAAACTAGATTTTTATCTTGATCCCTAGGCTTCATACATAAATGTTTAGAGTACACAGTATGTTGCTGGAGAGAGACCTTGGGTTTGTTAAGCAGGCCTGATTTTACTGTAACTGTGTATTTTCCCACTGTCTGGATGTCAGTATTAAACATTTAAAAAATGTTTTTCTGATTATACAGGTAATACATCCTCATTATGTACAATTTGGAAAATTCAGAAAAGTTGAAGTATCAAATTAAAATTATGCTCCTGCAACTTCAAGATCACCACTGTAATTAACATTTTTATGTATCTCCTTCCAGTCTTTTATTTATATTTTTACATAAATGGAATCCTCATATATAGTTTTTATCCTGCATTTTCATTTAACATTATATTGTGACCTTTTCCCATGTCATTTAAAATTATTTAAAAACATGATTTTTTTTTCTTTTTTTTTAGTATTAGTTATTTTATTTGTTTGGTTGGTTTTTTATATTCCAGGTTCTTATTAGTCATCAATTTTATACACATCAGTGTATACATGTCAATCCCAATCGCCCAATTCAGCACACCACCATCCCAACCCCACCGTGGTTTTCCCCCCTTGGTGTCCATACGTCCATTCTCTACATCTGTGTCTCAACTTCTGCCTTGCAAACAGATTCATCTGTACCGTTTTTCTAGGTTCCACATACATGCATTAATATACGATATTTGTTTTTCGCTTTCTGACTTACTTCACTCTGTATGACAGTCTCTAGATCCGTCCACATCTCAACAAATGACTCAATTTCGTTCCTTTTTATGGCTGAGTAATATTCCATTGTATATATGTACCACAACTTCTTTATCAATTCGTCTGTCGATGGGCATTTAGGTTGCTTCCATGACCTGGCTGTTGTAAATAGTGCTGCAATGAACATTGGGGTGCATGTGTCTTTTTGAATTACAGTTTTCTCTGGGTACATGCCCAGTAGTGGGATTGCTGGATCATGTGGTAATTCTATTTTTAGTTTTTTAAGGAACCTCCATACTGTTCTCCATAGTGGCTGTATCAATTTACATTCCCACCAACAGTGCAAGAGGGTTCCCTTTTCTCCACACCCTCTCCAGCATTTGTTGTTTGTAGATTTTCTGATGATGCCCATTCTAACTGGTGTGAGGTGATACCTCATTGTAGTTTTGATTTGCATCTCTCTAATAATTAGTGATGTTGAGCAGCTTTTCATGTGCTTCTTGGCCATCTGTATGTCTCCTTTGGAGAAATGTCTATTTAGGTCTTCTGCCCATGTTGGATTGGGTTGTTTGTTTCTTTACTATTGAACTGCATTAGCTGTTTATATATTTTGGAGATTAATCCTTTGTCCATTGATTCGTTTGCAAATATTTTCTCCCATTCTGAGGGTTGTCTTTTCGTCTTGTTTATGGTTTCCTTTGCTCTTCCAAAGCTTTGAAGTTATATTAGGTCCCATTTATTTATTTTTGTTTTTATTTCCATTACTCTAGGAGGTGGATCAAAAAAGATGTTGCTGTGATTTATGTCAAAGAGTGTTCTTCCTCTGTTTTCCTCTAAGAGTTTTATAAAGTGTCTGGTCTTACATTTAGGTCTCTAACCCATTTTGAGTTTATTTTTGTGTATGGTGTTAGGGAGTGTTCTAATTTCATTCTTTTACATGTAGCTGTCCTGTTTTCCCAGCACCACTTAGTGAAGAGACTGTCTTTTCTCCATTGTATATCCTTGCCTCCTTTGTCATAGATTAGTTGACCATAGGTGTGTGGATTTATCTCTGGGCTTTCTATTCTGTTCCATTGATCTATATTTCTGTTCTTGTGCCAGTACCATATTGTCTTGATTACTGTAGCTTTGTAGTGTAGTCCGAAGTCAGGGATTCTGATTCCTCGAGCTCCGTTTTTTTCCCTCAAGACTGCTTTTGCTATTCAGGGTCTTTTGTGTCTCCATACAAATTTTAAGATGATTTGTTCTAGTTCTGTAAAAAATGCCATTGGTAAGTTGATAGGGATTGCATTGAATCTGTAGATTGCTTTGGGTAGTATAGTCATTTTCACAATATTGATTCTTCCAATCCAAGAACATGGTATATCTCTCCATCTGTTGGTATCATCTTTAATTTCTTTCATCAGTGTCTTATAGTTTCCTGCATACAGGTCTTTTGTCTCCCTACGTAGGTTTATTCCTAGGTATTTTATTCTTTTTGTTGCAATAGTAAATGGGAGTGTTTCCATAATTTCCCTTTCAGATTTTTCATCATTAGTGTATAGGAATGCAAGAGATTTCTGTGCATTAATTTTGTATCCTTCAACTTTACCAAATTCATTTATTAGCTCTAGTAGTTTTCTGGTGGCATTTTTAGGATTCTCTATGTATAGTATCATGTCATCTGCAAACAGTGACAGTTTTACTTCTTCTTTTCCAATTTGTATTCCTTTTATTCCTTCTTCTTCTCTCATTGCCCTGGCTAGGACTTCCAAAACTATGTTGAATAATAGTGGTGAGAGTGGACATCCTTGTCTCATTCCTGATCTTAGAGGAAATGCTTTCAGTCTTTCAGCATTGAGAATGATGTTTGCTGTGGGCTTGTCGTATATGGCCTTTATTATGTTGAGGTAGGTTCCCTCTATGCCCACTTTCTGGAGAGTTTTTATCATAAATGGGTGTTGAATTTTGTCAAAAGCTTTTTCTGCATCTATTGAGATGATCATATGGTTTTTATTCTTCAAGTTGTTAATATGGTGTATCACATTGATTGATTTGCGTATATTGAAGAATCCTTGCATCCCTGGGATAAATCCCACTTGATCGTGGTGTATGATCCTTTTAATGTGTTGTTGGATTCTGTTTGCTAGTATTTTGTTGAGGATTTTTGCATCTATATTCATCAGTGATATTGGTCTGTCATTTTCTTTTTTTGTAGTATCTTTGTCTGGTTTTGGTATCAGGGTGATGGTGGCCTCATAGAATGAGTTTGGGAGTGTTCCTTCCTCTGCAATTTTTTGGAAGAGTTTGAGAAGGATGGGTGTTAGCTCTTCTCTAAATGTTTGATAGAATTCACCTGTGAAGCCATCTGGTCCTGGACTTTTTTTGTTTGTTGGAAGATTCTTAATCACAGTTTCAATTTCATTACTTGTGATTGGTCTGTTCATATTTCCTGTTTCTTCCTGGTTCAGTCTTGGAAGGTAATACCTTTCTAAGCATTTGTCCATTTCTTCCAGGTTGTCCATTTTATTGGCATAGAGTTGCTTGTAGTAGTCTCTTCGGATGCTTTGTATCTCTGCGGTGTCTGTTGTAACTTCTCCTTTTTCATTTCTAATTTTATTGATTTCAGTCCTCTCCCTCTTGATGAGTCTGGCTAATGGTTTATCAATTTTGTTTATCTTCTCAAAGAACCAGCTTTTAGTTTTATTGATTTTTGCTATTGTTTTCTTTGTTTCTATTTCATTTATTTCTGCTCTGATCTTTATGATTTCTTTCCTTCTGCTAACTTTGGGTTGTTTGTTCTTCTTTCTCTAGTTCCTTTAGATGTAAGGTTAGATTGTTTACTTGAGGTTTTTCTTGTTTCTTGAGGTAGGCTTGTATAGCTATAAAATTCCCTCTTAGAACTGCTTTTGCTGCATCCCATAGGCTTTGGATTGCCGTGTTTTCATTGTCATTTGATTCTAGGTAGTTTTTAATTTCCTCTTTGATTTCTTCAGTGATCTCTTGGTTATTTAGTAACATATTGTTTAGCCTCCATGTGTTTGTGTTTTTGACGTTTTTTTCCCTGTAATTCATTTCTAATCTCATAGCGTTGTGGTCAGAAAAGATGCTTGATATGATTTCAGTTTTCTTAAATTTACTGAGGCTTGATTTTTGACCCAAGATGTGATCTATCCTGGAGAATGTTCCTTGCGCACTTGAGAAGAAAGTGTAATCTGCTGTTTTTGGATGGAATGTCCTATAAATATCAATGAAATCTATCTGATTTATTGTGTCATTTAAAGCTTGTGTTTCCTTATTAATTTTCTGTCTGGATGATCTGTCCATTGGTGTAAGTGAGGTGTTAAAGTCCCCCACTATTATTGTGTTACTGTCGATTTCCTCTTTTATAGCTGTTAGCAGTTGCCTTATGTATCGAGGTGCTCCTATGTTGGGTTCATATATATTTATAATTGTTATATCTTCTTCTTGGATTGATCCCTTGACCATTATGTAGTGTCCTTCCTTGTCTCTTGTAACATTCTTTATTTTAAAGTCTATTTTTTCTGATATGAGTATTGCTACTCCAGCTTTCTTTTGATTTCCATTTGCATGGAATATCTTTTTCCATCCCCTCACTTTCAGTCTGTATGTGTCCCTAGGTCTGAAGTGGGGCTCTTGTAGACAGCATATATATATGTGTCTTATTTTTGTATCCATTCAGCAAGCCTGTGTCTTTTGGTTGGAGCATTTAATCCATTCACGTTTAAGGTAATTATCAATATGTATGTTCCTATGACCATTTTCTTAATTGTTTTGGGTTTGTTTTTGTAGGTCCTTTTCTTCTCTTGTGTTTCCCACTTAGAGAAGTTCCTTTAGCTTTTGTTGTAGAGCTGGTTTGGTGGTGCTGAATTCTCTTAGCTTTTGCTTGTCTGTAGAGCTTTTGATTTCTCCATCGAATCTGAGTGAGATCCTTGCAGGGTAGAGTAATCTTGGTTGTAGTTTCTTCCCTTTCATTGCTTTAAGTATATCATGCCCCTCCCTTCTGGCTTGTAGAGTTTCTGCTGAGAAATCAGCTGTTCACCTCATGGGAGTTCCCTTGTATGTTATTCATCATTTTTCCCTTGCTGCTTTGAATAATTTTTCTTTGTCTTTAATTTTTGCCAATTTGATTACTATGTGTTTTGGTGTGTTTCTCCTTGGGTTTATCCTATATTGTACTCTCTGCACTTCCTGGACTTGGGTGGCTATTTCCTTTCCCATGTTAGGGAAGTTTTCGGCTATAATCTCTTCAAATATTTTCTCGGGTCCTTTCTCTCTCTCTTCTCCTTTTGGGACCCCTGTACTGCGAATGTTGTTGCGTCTAATGTTGTCCCAGAGGTCTCTTAGGCTGTCTTCATTTCTTTTCATTCTTTTTTCTTTATTATGCTCTGCAGTAGTTATTTCCAGTATTTCATCGTCCAGGTCACTTATCCGTTCTTCTGCCTCAGTTATTCTGCTATTGATTCCTTCTAGTGTAGTTTTCATTTCAGGTATTGTATTGTTCATCTCTGTTTGTTCTTTAATTCTTCTAGGTCTTTGTTAAACATTTCTTGCATCTTCCCCATCTTTGCCTCCATTCTTTTTCTGAGGCCCTGGATCATCTTCACTATCATTATTCTGAATTCTTTTTCTGGAAGGTTGCCTATCTCCACTTCATTTAGTTGTTTTTCTGGGCTTTTATATTATTCCTTCATGTGGTATATAGCTCTCTGCCTTTTCATCTTGTCTATCTTTCTGTGAATGTGTTTTTTGTTCCACAGGCTGCAGGATTGTAGTTCTTCTTGCTTCTGCTCTCTGCCCTCTGGTGGATGAGGCTATCTAAGAGGCTTGATGGGATGGACTGGTGGTGGGTAGAGCTGACTGTTGCTCTGGTGGGCAGAGCTCAGTAAAACTTTAATCCACTTGACTGTTGATTGGTGGGGCTGGGTTCCCTCCTTGTTGGTTGTTTGGCCTGAGGCAACCCAACACTGGAGCCTACCTGGGCTCTTTGGTGGGGCCAATGACAGACTCTCGGAGGGCTCACGCCAAGGACTACTTCCTAGTACTTCTGCTGCCAGTGTCCTTGTCCCCACAGTGAAACAGAGCCACCCCCCACTTCTGCAGGAGACCCTCCAACACTAGCAGGTAGGTCTGGTTCAGTCTCCCCCGGGGTCACTGCTCCTTGCCTTGGGTCCAGATGCGCACACTGCTTTGTGCGTGCCCTCCAAGAGTGGAGTCTCTGTTTCCCCCAGTCCTGTCGAAGTCCTGCAATCAATTCCCACTAGCCTTCAAAGTCTGATTTTCTAGGAATTCCTCCTCCCATTGCTGGACCCCCAGGTTGGGAAGCCTGACGTGGGGCTCTGAACCTTCATTCCAGTGGGTGGACTTCTGTGGTATAATTGTTTGCCAGTCTGTGAGTCACCCACCCACCAGTTATGGGATTTGATTTTACTGTGATTGCACCCCTCCTACCATCTCATTGTGGCTTTTCCTTTGTCTTTGGATGTGGGGTATCCTTTTTGGTGAGTTCCAGTGTCTTCCTGTCGATGATTGTCCAGCAGCTAGTTGTGATTCTCGTGTTCTCGCAAGAGGGAGTGAGAGCACGTCTTCTACTCCGCCATCTTGTTTCCTCCAAAAACATGATTTTTAATGGCTAATATTTCACCATAGATATGCACCAAATTTTATTAAATTAACTCCTTTATAAAATTAAGTCACTGTCAAGGAACATGGTATATCTATCTCTACTTACTCAGTTTCTCTTTATATCTCTCAGTAACATTTTGCGGTTTCTTCATAGCTATCATACATTTGTAGGTTAACTATTTTTTGATGGATTTTATTTGTTTGCTGATATTGTCAGTGGAACCTTTTTTCTCTTATCTTCTAATTGCTTATTACTAGTGTACAGAGAAGCTGTTGAATTTTAGATATTTATCTTTTATCCAGCTACTTTACAGGAATTTATTTTTATTTTGGGGGGCTGTTTATTTTCTTTTTTGGTTTTGATAGACAGCCCTAGTCATCTGCAGATAGTAGTTTTGTCTCTTTCTAGTAGCTATAACTATTAGTTTTGCTTCATGTCTTATTATACTAACAAGAATTTGGAGATCAATGTTAAATAATGATGATGATTTATGTTTAGGCACTGGTTTCAGTGAGAATGTCTCAAGTGGTGCTTCATTGTTGAGGTTGTTATTGCCTGTTGATTTGATAGGGTTTTTTAAAACCGTATTAAGAAACTGCATTTATTTCAAGTTTGTGTGGTTTTTAAAATGGTGAATGTATATTGAATTTTATCAAATGTCTTTTGTATTTATAGAGATGGTTATATTGTTCTTCCTTATTTGACCTATTGATTGACTGTATTACACTAATTCCCTAATATTAAACCCTCTTTTATTCATTATTCAACAGATATTTGTCAAGTGCCTTCTGTTTGCCAGGCACTATTCTAAGGGCTGCACAATCAGTAGAGAACAACATAGATAAGGTTGTTCCTCCAGCTTTGGTTCTTGCTTCTGTGCTGTTTGATACTAGTGTCATGTAGATGCCTATAATCCATTAATTCATTCCATAAACATGTGAATACCTTTCATGTGCCAGGCAGTGTGTTCTGGGGATATAGCAGAAAGCAATATAGTCATGGTGCTTCATGAAGCTTAGTGAAGGAAACAGAATTTAAACTGATAAGGTATAGTCGTATAATTGCGGGGGGGTGTTTTGGTTTGTTTTGGGTTTTTTTTTTTTTTGGCCACACCACGTGGTTTGTGGGATTTCAGTTCCCTGAGCAGGGATCAAACCCAGGCCCTCTGCAGTGGAAGTTCAGGATCCTAACCACTGGACTGCCAGGGAATTCCCCATAATTGCAGTTTTGATAAATGCTATCAAGGAGAAATACAGAGAGTTTATAAGAGTGCTAACTAAATTAGGCAGGGTACTCAGGGAAGGCCTCTTTGAAGAAGTGACATTTAAATTGAGACCAGAGGGGATAAGTAAGAGACAGGTGAAAATGGGGAAGAGTATTCCAGGTAAAAGGAACTGCATGTGTAAAGGCCCCAAATTGGGAAGTAGCTTGACACTTTCTTTGAAATGAAAGAAGGCCAGGATGCCTGAAATAAGGCTCAGGCACCAAGGTAGGACAGGCTAGGACCAGATCCAGTAGGGCCTTGTAAGCCATGATAAGGAATCTGGATTTCCAGATTTTTAAAAGTTGAAAGAATATGAAGGATTTTATGCCTATGTTGGGGTGCCAGTTAGGAGGCTCCTTCAGTAGTTTAAGCTAGAGAGTGTGGTGGCAGTAAGAATGGAGAGAAGTGGACAGATCTGATAAATGTTTTTGGAGGTTAAATCAACAGAGGTTGGTGTGGGTGTAGGGGGTGAGCTGAAGTGTCAAGGATGAATCCCAGATTTCTGGCATGAATGCGGATGGTGGTACCATTTGCAGAAATAAGAACATTGCAGGAGGAATGAGTTTTCCTGGGGTAGGGGTCATGAATTCAGTTTTAGCTATGTTTACTTTAGATTTCTTTGAGACATCTGAGTGTAGGTGATAAATTGGCAGTTGAATGTATGCATCTGAAGCTCAGAAGTAAAGTCTGGGTCTCTAGCACATAGAGGGTATTTGAAACCATGAGAGCTGATGTGACTGTATATAGAGCTGTGCTCTCAGATACCATAGCCACTAGTTGTATGTGCCTATTTAAATTAGTTAGAACGAAATTAGAAAATCAGTTCCTCAGTTTCTCAGCACTAGTCACATTTCAGGTACTCCTTAGCCACATGGGGTCATTGGTTACCATATTGGACAGTGCAGTTAAAGAACATGTCCATCATCACAGAAAGTCCTGTTGGACAGTGCTGGTACACAGTGAGAAAAAGGTTTAAGATCGAACTCACTCTACTTTTTAAAGTTCAGATAGAGGAGGAGGTGCTTCAAAGGGCACTAAAAATTAGTGACCAAAGAGAGAGATAAACTAGATGAGCATGGTGTCATAGAAGCCTTTGGAAGAGACTATTTCAAGGAGGGGTCAAGTGTTGATTTCTGCTGCTAGGTCTGATAAGATGACTGAAGAGTATCCATTGGATTTAGCAATATGGAGATTATTGGTGACCTTAACAAAGCAATTTCAGAGGGGTGGTAGGAGCCAAAGTCATATTGGAGTGGATTAAAGAGAGAAATGGCAGGTGAGCAAGTAGCAACTGTGTGTCTTTTAAAGCTTGACTGCAAAGGGGGAATGTAGAGGTGGACCGGAGTTGGAGGGAGATATGGGGTCCAGGAAGGTTTTTTGTTTTTTAAATGAGGAGGATTTAGAACATGATTTATTTTAATGCTGATGAGAAGGAGCCTGTGTGAGGAAGAGGTTAAAGATACTTGGGGGAGGTGTCTAGAGAATGATTGTGAGATTCCTGAGAGAACCTGAGGGGTTGCAATTCAAAAAGAAGATGGCCTTTGATAGGAGGACTCTTCCTTCGTGCATCAGAAGAGAAAGGAGAAGATAAGTACAGATACAGGTAGGTTTCCATGTGATGGCTTCCGTTTCCTGTGAAGTATGAGGGGAAGCTCATAAAGGATGAAGAGAGCTTGAGGAGAGGGGGATCCAAAGATTGAGGATAAATGAGAAGGTGTGAATAGTGGTTCCAAATAGTAGTGGGAGACAAGCTGACTATGGAAACTTAGGTTGCCTCCTATCATATAGGGCCCCGTTGAGGTTAGCAGTCAGTTTATAATGGGTGTGTGTGTGTGGGTGTGTGTGTGTGTGTGTGTGTGTGTGTGTGTGTGTGTGTGGTTTTACTCCCTCAGACGTAAGTACAGAGAAGGCAGTTAGTTGGATTTCTGAGGGTTGGGAGTTAGCCAGGTAGGTGTTAGCCAGAACAGAGTGGTAAGGCAGTTCTGGGTTTTTGCGACAGAGTGAAACGATGGCATCTGTTTGATAAAAAGGGAAGTGAAAGCAGGAGGAAGTGAATGGATACTGAGAAAGTGGAGGGGTCAGTGCGCTGGAGGTTCCCATAAGGGCAGGTAAGCTGGAAGGAGGAACAGTTCAGAGTGGGATATTTGAATTCGAGATTTATGAGGTGATGGTGTTTCTGTGATGAAACGTCCAGGGTATAACTGAGGCAGCCCCAGTAGGGACTGAGGGAGTAGGTGGCTGAGGTGGAGGGGCAAGGTCGTTGGATGAGGAAGTTGAAGGTGTTGACTGAGCTTTCTGTGCTAATTTTTCAGGGATGCAAAATTAAAGCAGGGCTGTGAGTGGAGAGGAAGTCTTTTAATCAGGCCCGGATTTGGAAGTTTCTGGGAAGTTGGTACATGGTTTCATGGAGGAGGGAAGGGAAGAAACTGGCATAGCCCAGTGGGTGAGCCTCAACGGAGAAGGGATTTTTCATGAGGGAGGAGGAGAGGGAATGGTCTGGAGATGGCATTAGGACAAATAAGGACATCAGTCTTAAATTACATAGGGTGTGAAAGACTATAAGTAACCTCTAGTTCAGAGGGCCGCAGCGGGAGCTAGTCTCAGGGGCCAGCCAGTTTGCAGGTGACTCTGATTTTCAGTCTGGATGCACTAGATCACCTGGAGGAGTGTTTTAGAAACTCCCAGTGTCTGGGCTTCACCCCCAGAGATTCTGTTTTCTTGGCCTGGGATGGGGCCCCAAGTGTCAGTATTTCCTAAAAGCGCCTCTGGTAATTCTAATGCACGCTTAGTTGAGAACTACTGAGAGATGCAGGGAGTATTCAGAGGAGAAGTTGAAGATAGAGGAGTGTTTGCTGATCACAAAGAGGCCAGAGTGGCTGCAAGGGAGGAGAGTACAAGGTTGGGTGGTGGGGGTAATTTGTCCTCTTTCCCATGCAACATGGTGAGGGAGCATCTAGTGTTATTTTGTAAGCAATTTCTGGAGTCTTTTGTCCGTTAAAGAGAGAGTCAAAGGTTCAGAAGTGGATTTCTACCATAAGAAACTAGGATTTTCATTTTATTTTCTCATGTCTTTGTTATTTACAAGTGTGAAACAGTCCAGTTTGGTAGTCATTAAATGCCTTCTGTCTGTGAAGTCTGATGTCATTGTTATCAGTAAAGTGACCGATGAGCCCAGTTTGCCTGGGACTTTCCCAGTCTTAGCTTTGGAAGTCTTGAGTCCTGAGAAACCCCTCCGTCCCAAACAACCCCGGGAGACCATTGAGAGTGTTGTGTTGGATAACCGGTATGTGCAGCCTGCCTCTTGCCCTTAAGGAGCCTATAGTTTCCAGGGCCATGAGAAAGCAATAAATGTAATAAATCAGTTAAAACAAGAATGTAAACAAGGACATGGGTTTCCTGGGTCACCATATCCAGACAGTCGATGGTAAATAGAGGGCATTAGAAAAGGGGAGACAGGGCTTCCCTGGTGGCGCAGTGGTTGAGAGTCCGCCTGCCGATACAGGGGACACGGGTTTGTGCCCCGGTCTGGGAGGATCCCACATGCCGCGGAGCAGCTGGGCCCGTGAGCCATGGCCGCTGAGCCTGCGCGTCCGGAGCCTGTGCTCCGCAACGGGAGAGGCCACAACAGTGAGAGGCCCGTGTACCGCAAAAAGGAAAAAATAAAAATAAAAAATAAAAAGAAAAGGGGAGACAGTATGTTATATACATAAGAAACTGAAGTCCCAGATAACTTTGCTTCTAATTATACTGTTTTCCAATTGACTGTACTTGAACCAGACCACTCCTGGACATGGGTCATTATATTGTTTTTGTGAGTTTATTCAAGACATACATTTTTCACTTGAGGTAAATGAGGTATAGATGCTTCTTTTCAGAATAATTCAAACCAATCCCATTATGCTTTTCTTTTTTAATTAGCTTATAAATTCAGTTGCCTGGGTACAATCTGTACCTAGGAAGAAGCCATCATATTTCCTTTTTTCCCTTCACACTTCAGAGACTCTTACTATATGATTTGGATTTGAAATGGTAGGAATTTCCAGCTAGGAGATGGGAGGAGGGTGGTTGAGGAATTGATCTTCTGCTAGATTTTGGAGGTTCCTACAGTGACATTTGAGCAATATATCAGAAAGTAGGAAACGGTGATTTCAGTACGTATCATATCGCTTTATTGGGCTGCTCATTTACACAGTTTATCAGCCTTCATTAGATTTTCCTCTGTGCATCACCCCGAGCACCACCACCACACCGAATCCCTTGATCTTATAGGCATGCTTCACACGTTAGAGGTCTGGAATATTTGCAATCTGGACCTTCTCCTATTAAATTGGTAAGTTGAAAATATATCAAGAAAACATTATTTTCCGTAGCTATATGTACATGGATTTCCATTCTTTTTAGGTGGCTGCAAAATTCGGATTCAGGGGGACTGGACCAGAGAGCGCCGCTTTGAAATCCCTGATGAGGAACACTGTCTGAAGTTCCTCTCAGAGGTCCTTGCTGCTCAGGAAGGTAACTCAAGCCTCAGCAATTTTCTTTCTACTATTTGCATGGGACATGCTGTACAGAGGCAAGTGGCCATTAGCAAAGTACCTCGCCCGTAGAGCCTTGATAGGTGATTTTTTTTTTCTTCAGGAATGGCCCCAGGGATAGGTTAGGGAATAAGTCTATTCAGCTTTAAGGACACTGAGTCAATTTCCAGAATCTTCAGTTTCATTCCTTGTACAGCTTACTGCAGACTGTAATCCTCCTCTGGTCCCAGATGATCCCAGAGCTGCCCTCATTTTCTTAGTCTCTTCCTTTGTATTCAGGAATGGCGCTGGCCCCTGCACTTGAGTGCTGAGTGAATGGCCTTTGGTTATGGTGTATTCCATTCAATGGAATAGTCATTCCATTCTGACTATGACCCTTATCTCTCCAGCACAGTCACAACTTCTTGTTCCAGAGCAAAAGGACTCATCCAGCTGGTACCAGAAATTAGACACTAAGGACAACTCTTCTGTTTTTTCAGGTACTGAAAAGATTCTTTTTTTCCCTGGTTGCTATGATTATTGCAGAGTCAATAGATTTTATCTGGGCAGATAAGATCATGTGGATTAATGTCAGTGTCAGATACCTTCTCCTATGGAGTGGTTTTATCAAGTCCGTACCCACTGACTCATGTTCACTCCTGATCCTTTCTGTGGCACATTAGCTATTTCAGTGCCAGCTTAGCAGAGGGGTAAAAACTGCAGGCTCTGGGGCCAGACTACCTGGGTTTGAATCCCAGTTCTCTGACTTACTAGTTATATGACCTTGGTCCAATTACTTTGACAACTCTGAGCTTCTTTTTCTGTAACATAGGAAGATTTTTAATAGCACCTACCACATGAGGTCTTTGTGACAGTTAAGTGAGATAATGATATAGTTCCTTACTATCAACCAAGCATTGTGCTAAAAGTCTTCTATAAATACTAGCTCTTATTATTCACGTTCCAAGTTAACGTAACTTACTGTCATTCTAGTTAATATGTCAGTGCTTCAGGGACAGATGTGCTTCTTCCCCCAGTCTACGTTATCACTACTCTTATACCTTTCTGTTTGGTAACACCACTGAGCAAATAGTGATCAAACCAAAACCGCTGATCAAAGCAAAGTCCTATCAGTCCTGGATAAGTTGGATGTTATCTCTTCCCCCCTTCCACTCTGGGTTCTGTGTCCTTCAGGGCTTCTTGGATTTGAGGATAATTTTTCATCTTTGAATTTGGACAAGAAAATAAATTTGCAGAATCAGCCTACAGGGGTTCATCGGGAACCGCCACCCCCACCGTCTTCAGTGAATAGAATGTAAGTCCTATGTTGAAACAGATTTCCCATGTGTGAGACACACATGGGAATCATTTAAGGCAATTTCACTTTTGAATTCCTCCTTTATTTGCTAGGCTTCCACGTGAAAAAGAAGCTCCTAACAAGGAACAGCCCAAAGTGACCAATACCATGCGGAAGCTCTTTGTACCAAACACCCAGTCTGGGCAGCGGGAGGGTCTCATCAAACACATCCTGGCAAAGCGAGAGAAAGAATATGTCAACATTCAGACTTTCAGGTTAGTCTCTCTTCTACTTACTGAGGCTAAACGTTAGTACGTATAGGAAAAAATGGTCTTTTGGTATTTAAGGTATTAGTTTAATTAGCTTAATTCAGAATAAAAGCATAAAGAAAAGAATGGTGAGCTGATTCAAGCCCCTGTCTTTATGCTGGTCAATAACATACATATCCAAAATAATGCAAATGCTACAATTTCCCTTGGATTTTCTAATTACTAATGAGACCACATCTACTAATCTCTCTATCCACTCTTAGAGAACCAAGTCAAGCTCACAAGTACTAGAGAATTGTCTCCTAGTACATTCCATAAGCAAGTGTGTTTATCTATCTGACCTGCTGAATTTCTTCTTGCCAATATTGGAAAATTAAGTCCGCCATTACCACTAGACTTTAATTTACCTACTTTGGGAAGTTAACTGAAGGAAGTTTCACCCAAGCATCTTGATTGGGAGGTCTGTCTTGAATTCTTTCCTCTATTATATTTTTCATTTCATCTTGGTGATATCCTCTTTTCTGGACTCACTATATGTGGCGTGTGGCGTGTATCCCGATGTTCAAAGCAGCAACACTTTTCTTTGTTATTTTCGAACAGCATGTACCCTTTTAGTCCAAGATTCCAGTCCCATCTGCTATCCCATTATGCCTCATTTATTCTAATTCAGTCATGACTATATCCCTATGCTGAAACCTCCAGATCTTCAGATTTCCCGTGATGCTTATATTTGTATGTAAACAGTTAAGACAGTCATGAGTTTTCCCTTCTGCTTTCTCCCTTAATACTATATCTGTCTCAACAGAATTTCCTACACAGATGTCCTTGTAATCCTTCGGGAAGTGAGTTTTTGGATTTAACTACAACTCCTTATGGAATAGTTATCCATATTAGACATCCTTATAGCATGAAGATACCTCTTTCCCATCCACAAGCTCTCCCTTCAAATATGAGTTTGGATGGAATGTAATAGAAAGGAAATGTGGTAGAGCAATTAAATTTGTGTTTTTTTAAATAGAGACTTGGTTCCTTTCTGTAGGTTTACCTGATGTAAAATTTGGAGAGAATAAGCCCACTGCCTTTGTCTTCTACATGCCAAGAGGGTTTTGTGTATGTGTGTGGCAAAACAGTTTGAGACATTACGTTGCTTATTGTGAACATTCACACTTGACCTTTGTTTTTAAATTATTTTTTGGTATCATGTATTAGATTCTTTGTTGGAACATGGAACGTGAATGGCCAGTCTCCAGATAGTGGGTTAGAACCTTGGCTGAACTGTGATCCGAATCCTCCTGATATCTACTGCATTGGGTAAAATACACATCTGGAATTTCATTTTGGCTGTATGTTTGGTGTTAGTTTATGTGACATTTTGCTTTTTCCCCCCCCACCATTTGTAGAAACCTACTGTAGACTATATGTGAGAGTTAACCTGTGGGTCAAATTTGTGAGATCATAAAGGAACAGATACCTAAATTGGTGTAAGGAAGCATCTAATCCTCTCAAAACCCATAGAAAACTATATACTTCATAGAAACTGAGATTTGAGGTTAATTCTAACAGTGACTATTTCTAGGATATATAAGCAAAGCTCTACTGTTATCCCTTATGGAGGTTTTTTTGTTTGTGTTTTGCATAGCCTGTGCATATACTTGTGGCGGGGAGTCTTTTGAAAAGAAAACTACTTGTCTTTACTGATCACCTGAGTCAATAGAGCAGTTCTCTAAAATATATCTTTTCCCCATTTTTTCATCTAATGTCTCAGAAAATGGGACAGGAGGTAGTCAGAGATAATTACAGGATGTGTGTAGATCCCACATCCTATTGTTTTCTCAGATTCCAAGAGCTGGACTTGAGCACAGAAGCCTTTTTCTACTTTGAATCTGTGAAGGAACAAGAGTGGTCCTTGGCTGTGGAGAGGGGTTTGCATTCCAAAGCCAAGTATAAGAAAGTAAGCCGCATTTAATTATCTTTTTTAGTATACAACTAAATAGAACTCACTAGAAGTTACTCTGTTATCTATAGCTTGTTCCAAAAGAGTGGTTTAACTGAATTCTTCCCCATGTGTAATACTGGAATAGGGCAGATTAATCCTTTTTATTCCTATTTCCTAGAAAAAAATTCCCTAAGTTTCCTGATCTTATAGTTTCATTGCTTAGGTAGTTTTCAGGAGAAAATAAGAATTTTATTGTTCTCATAGCAATAATTAACTCAAATGATGACACATAAGGTAAGTGATTTTTGCAATGAGAGTTTAAGATTGAAATTGTTCGCTGACATGGTCAGAACTGGATGCTTTACAGAAAAGCAGTTTGAAGCATGTGGGTGCATAGGGCAAGCTTTGGAATTGCAGCAAGAACAGAAGTGTTGTGGAATTTAAATGAGCTCGAAACTTGGTTGTAAGTCAAGAATAGAGTTGACTTTAGCAAGGTCGCCCAATTTGTTGTTCTCTAGAAGGCACATGGTAGAGGCTACCAGAAGAGTTATTTTAATTATGGGGCTACCATACCAAGCCCTTTAAAAGGAATCATTTGTCTAAGTAATTTTCATCTGCATCTTTTAACAGCTGATATAGGTGATCAGACTCCTGAAGATATTATTCCTCTCATATAGACTAATACACATTTCAGACATATTTCTAGTTCACAGACTTAAAAGTAAAAAGGATTGTTATTTTATACATTTTAATTTCTTAGAAAATTGTAAATCAGAAACTAGGAAGAAGAGGCAAAAGGAACAAGCTGGGATAGAGGCTTTTGTCATTATTCGAATTTTTAATGCTACCTACTCATGGTAGACTAAAAAGTGATTAAAATAATGAATCTAGAGCTGAGTGTACTCGTTGTCTCCAAAGACTTTTAACTCCTACTGGTCAGAGCCAGATTAAAGCCTTCCCAGAGAAATTTTCTTTTCTCTTTATGAGGTCCACTGGGAAATTAGAGGATTTGGATTCAGATTAGGGCATGGTTATATCTTCTTGGTAGAAAATTAGTTGTGGGAATTCGATATGTGGCAAAGAGTGGTATTAACATGAACCTCTTCTAATTCCCTGCAACTCATAGGTTCAACTGGTCCGCCTTGTTGGGATGATGCTCCTGATATTTGCCAGAAAGGATCAGTGGCGATATATCCGTGATGTTGCTACAGAAACAGTTGGGACTGGAATCATGGGGAAGATGGTGAGTTACTTTGGAAATGAGCTCAATTATGACTTATGTCCATGTGAAGTTCAGGTGCTAGTTGCATCCTTGTACTAACTGTGAATAATTACTCTTGCTAACAGGGAAACAAAGGTGGGGTAGCTGTGAGATTTGTATTTCACAACACTACCTTTTGTGTTGTCAATTCCCACCTGGCTGCCCACGTGGAAGACTTTGAGAGAAGGAATCAAGATTATAAGGACATCTGCGCACGAATGAGTTTTGTGGTCCCAAATCAGACCCTCCCACAGCTGAACATCATGAAACATGAGTGAGTGGTTAAGTCTTCCTTAGCCTTTGAATAGTGGAGGTGAGAAGAGACTAAACGTGGTGAGAAGCTATAAAAATGTGAAGAGTGAAGAGATTATTGTTTAGGGATTGGGGTCACAAAGAAGGGGGTGGATTTGAGGAATAGCAGATGCATTGAGTCAGAGGAATTAGATTTGCTATCAGAGGAAAGGTTCTGTTAGTGGGCATCTAGAGTAATGGTAGAGGGGGTCTGTCAATTGACATCAGTTTTTATTATTTTTTATTATAAGATAGAAATGTTCATTGTGAATGTAATAAAAGGTAAAAGTAAAAAATCCCTCATTTCTTACCTCTGCTCTCCCCAGCCAGTGCCTCCTTCTGAAGAAAAACACTGTGGACAATTCAGTGTGTATCCTTCCAGATCTGTACTGTCCATTATGACAGCCAGTAGCCATAGGTGGCTGTGGGGCACTTGAAAGTAGCTAGTCCAAATTGAGATGTGCTGTGAGCATATACACTGAATTTAGTAGGGAAAAATGTAAAATATCTCAACTTTTTAAGTATTGATTACATGTTGAAATGACAAAAGTTTGCATATATTGAGTTAAATGGAATTTGTTTTTTTTTTAAAGAAGTCATTGGGGTTTTTTTTGTTTTGTTTTAATTTATTTTTGGCTGAGTTGGGTCTTCGTTGTTGTGCACGGGCTTCCTCTAGTTGCAGCGAGCGGGGGCTACTCTTTGTTGCAGCGCATGGGCTTCTCATTGTGGTGGCTTCTTGTTGTGGAGCACGGGCTCTAGGCGTTCGAGCCTCAGTAGTTGTGGCACACTGGCTCAGTAGTTGTGGCTCACAGGCTCTAGAGCGCAGGCTCAGTAGTTGTGGCACACGGGCTTAGTTACTCTGCAGCATGTGGGATCTTCCTGGACCAGGGCTTGAACCCGTGTCCCCTTCATTGGCAGCTGGATTCTAAACCACTGCGCCACCAGGGAAGCCCTGGAATTTGTTGTTAAAGTTATTTTCACTTGTTTCTTTTACTTTTTATATTCAGCTACTAGACAATTGAAAATTACATTTGTGATGTGCATCCTATGTCTTCTGTTTGTTTTTTTAATTAATTATTTAATTTAGTTTTATTTTTGGCTGTGTTGGGTCTTTGTTGCTGCGTGCAGGCTTTCTCTAGTTGCAGCGAGCAGGGGCTACTCTTCGTTGTGGTGCATGGGCTTCTCATTGCGGTGGCTTCTCTTGATGCAGAGCACGGGCTTTAGGCACACAGGTTTCAGTAGTTGTGGCATGTGGGCTCAGTAGTTGCGGCTTGCAGGCTCTAGAGCACAGGCTCAGTAGTTGTGGCACACAGACTTAGTTGCTCTGCGTTATGTGGGATCTTCCCAGACAGGGATCGAACCTGAGTCCCCTCCATTGGCAGGTGGATTCTTAACCACTACGCCACCAGGGAAGTCCCTATCTCTTCTGAATAATGCTGTTGTAGACTTTTCTCTATGCACATACAAACACACACATACTCATTATATAGGACTGTATTGTCCTATTTACTGTGAATCTCTTTCCAAGCCAGTAAATATAGATCTACATTATTCTTTTTACTGGCTGTGAATCATTAAGAAAAGGGGCTGTGGAGATTTAAAGACACCGATGGATAATGTGAAAGGTTAGTGAAGAATGGGACTTAATAAGGATAGGAACAAAAATCGGTTGCGGAATGGATTGTTAGTAGAAAATGGTTAGTTGTAAGGAAATTAATACTAGTAATTGAAATTCTGAGAGGGTAATGAGATTTGGAATAGTGGTTTGAGATGTGAATTAGTAGGAAAACAAAAGATAATTTGGGGGTATTAGGATCAGTAGAGAGTGGGGTAATTGAGAAAAGAGTAGGGAAAGGTAGTGATGTTGACCTCTTTCCATATTGTCTCAACAATTAGGATCATGTAGAATTCTGTTTCACAGTGGTAAAACAAGGCCTTGACATCAGTAATCATAAAAGTGCCCTGAAATTCCATAAATTTATTTACCCAGGACCTTAAAGATTGGCAAAGAGACCCATTTGGAACTTGAGATAGCTCACAAGAGAACCCATTTTGGTGTGGGAATTTCAGGGTCTCCCCAGGGCGGCTCTCAGCACACCTGGGGGTCTGTTGCTGTGATTGGGAGCCTGAGGCTCCCGTGGCCTGCCATCCTCTTTCCTGCCTGGGACTTGGACTGCGGTTCTGGGGCAGGGGTAGACAGACTGGCTACAGCAGAAAGCCCTGGACCTACGTTTGCTAGTGGGCCCTGCCCGAGAGAGCTGTCATTCAGACCACGCAGACCCTAGTGGAGAGCCTGCAGAACATCAGGGCTCAGAGAGGCAGAAAACGTTCAGATTCTCTTCCCCTAGAGACCTGGCAAGTAGCCAGGTGAAATTTTGAAGCTAGTCCAGCAAATAAACGACATGCTTCTCTCAGGGAGTTAACTCCTTGGTTTCTGAGTCCCACACATACACCGTATTTCCCTGTCTTTGTTCCTTATGTGTGCAGTGCCCGTCCTCCCGCCTATTTTGTAATCCCTCGTCCCTCTCAGGTGTTGATAGTACTCGCCCCCAAAGGATAGTGATAGCTTAAGCCCCTAGTCAGACAGTGATAAATGAATGATTATCAGTAATCTCCCCATTTTCCTTCTCTCCATTCTCCTCTGATTGATTTTTATGCTCATTACTGTGATTTCTGTTCATGTATTTCTTTATCCTCAGTGTTGTCATCTGGTTGGGAGATTTGAACTACAGACTTTGCATGCCTGATGCCAATGAAGTGAAGAACCTTATTAATAAGAATGACCTTCAGAGACTCTTGAAATTGGACCAGGTAATAACATTTTATTTTATAGGTACTTTCCTAGACAGCAGATAAAATGGTTAGGTTTATGAGTTAGACCCATGGGAATTGTGTCTTACTCTAGAAGTAGATGGAAAGGTCTCACTGTCTGGGGAAAACATTGTGACTAGTGATGCAGTGAATACACACAAGGTTTGTAGTGCTTTTATTAAGTGCTTGGATGGGAGGAGAGGAGATAACGTTAGTGATAAAAAGTCAATATAACATTTATTCATTAAGTCTTTATCAAGAAGGGATTTCAGATATTTGTATAAATGAGTTGGAGAATGGGTGGGGTTAATTGGAGAACACTTCCTGGAGGAAGTGGGCCTTCAGCTATGTTGATGTGGTTTGGCAGATGGAACAGGGAAAGCTGCTCTATGATTACTTGGCAGGCTCAGCAACAGCTTGGAGGTAAAAGAGGGAGGCCCTGTGAGGGGATTGGGAGGCACAGAAGAGAAGTTTGTCTGGGAAAAATAGCACAGACTGTGGTCTAATGGGAACTGATTGAGAAGTTGGGGCTTGCTAGTTTATAGATGTTAAAACCTGTGTGAGAAGCATTGATATGGTAACATTTATATAAAACGATATTGAGGAACCTAGTTTTCTGTAAATTTGCCTTGGAGCCTGGCACAGGACTTGAATTTTTACTTTAGCATATGGATACTGGCTGCTAAAAGTGAATGCTTCTTATTGAGGGAAGAAAATGTTTCAACTTGATTTGAATGTCTTTAAATCCTAACGTGAGACTTTTGACCTTCAGACATAGTCAAAATTCCGGTGTTTTGCAGCAGAATGGTTTTTACAGTGAGCCTTTCTTGGCTGTGTCTACGTTCACATCGAGGTTGGCTGGCTAACTTTGCATTTCTTCCTCTGTCCTGCCTCCAAAGGGGATACAATTGGAATAAGTTCTGAATCTTATGTAATTCTGGTAAAATATTTGCGTGAAGGTAACTTTCAAAAAGATCTATTGGCTTGGCCGAAAAGTTCGTTCGGGTTTTCCACAAGATGTTACAGAAAAACCTGAATCAACTTTCTGGCCAACCCAATATAACTATTCACTGAATTTGGCTTTTGGAATTATCCAATCAAAATTTGTGTGCTTTTTTAAAAAACTAGAACTGTGCCCAAACTATTATATATAGGATGAATAAACAACAAGGTCCTACTGTATAGCACAGAGAACTATATTCAGTATCCTGTGATAAGCCATAATGGAAAACAATAGGGAAAAGAATATATATATGTATAATTGAGTCACTTTGCTGTACAGCAGAAATTAACACAACATTGTAAATCAACTGTACTTCAGTAAATTTTAAAAAACTGTGCTAACATCAGGGAACTTATGATTATTCAGGTTTCATTTTTTCCATTTTACCCTGACCACCATTAGCAATAAAAAATTGGTGACATGCTCATATGAGCATCTTGTCTGTGGGTGAGCTTAGATGCTGTTGGAATGTCAAAATTTAATTCATAAGGCACAGCAATTTTATGTATGTGCTCCGATAGTTGCAAAAAACTTAGATACTTAGAAATGGCTGATCAACCCAATTGTCACTTCTGTTAAGATGGTGTTACCCTGCTTATATGATACGTTTTTCTATCTCTAGCTAAATATTCAGCGCACACAGAAAAAAGCTTTTGCTGACTTCATGGAAGGGGAAATCAAGTTTATCCCCACGTATAAGTATGATTCTAAAACAGACCGATGGGATTCCAGGTAAAATAACAAGAACCTCCTCATGGAATAGGTTAAGCCCTGATCTTATTTCTGTCTCTCTGAATTGATGAAGGGCTGGGAAATTTTTAGTTCTTGCCAGAAACAGATAGAAAAACCTAATGGCTCAGTGCTGTTACAGAAGAGGTTTCAGTTTGTGTGTGCTCACAGGTGAGCTCACCTTAGGAGAGCGTGAACTGCTCTGTCAGGCTGTCGAAGTTTTACGAGTTGCCTGCGATGCCTTATTTCTCTCACCTCAGCAGACTTGCTTATTAGATTTTTGCCCTTTTGATCTTACCCCTATTTCCTTACCTGTTGCCCTGTTCTGGCTCTTTTCCCAAACTCTTTTTCAGCTCTTTAACTCAGGATATCAGAGGTGAAAACAAAGAGCCATGAAAGGTTCTTCCAGCACAGTGGTTCTCGATCCTGAGTTCACATTAGACTCTCTTGCCGGACTTTTAAAAATACCAGTGCCTGGGCCCGACCTCCACGACTGCTGGAGAAAGCTGAGAATCACTGTCTAGGGGGCCTGTTGATTTCCCGATCACCCCTAGTAAAAGTGCCCCTGTCAGTATGTGCCTGGTGACTGTTGGTCTTCTACCTACTATTTCTTCATTTCCTATGGTTTCCTACCTGGCTGAGCCCAGAAGTTTGAAAGAAGAAAAGAATGCCTGGGCATAGTCAGCTTCTTTAGACTCAGAGAGCGCCAGGGTGGGGTGGGGAGGAGCCTGTCCCATCCTCCGAGGGAGCTGCTCAGCAAGTGAAAAGTGACTCTGACAGATCTTGTGCACATTGCCTTGTTTATTCCACTCACCTGACTTGAGAGTCAACTGAAGAGCTACTGATAAGAACTTTATTTGTGTCACCCTCTGGATCAGGTGTACAGGTGTTGCTTATTTTAATAGAATGATGAATAGGCTTTTTCCCTCCCCTTGGTATTCTTATGGGCTGTTATTTGTTCAGACGTGCATGCTTAGGTGTTAGTTCATCTTTATTAGAAGAAGCTCGACTTATCCATAAAAGTCCAGGTTTAAAGAAATCTCTATTACCCATCTCCAGTGAATAAGCCCAGTCTAGGAATATAGGATTGGATTTTTAGATTTTATTAGTTGTCTATCTGTTGTGAAGCATCATTGCTGTTGATAGAGCAAACAAAGAGGAAGTGTTCTGAATATAATCCTGTCCTTCTGAGGGTATTTTAAGAAGGTGCTATTCTGTTTTCCCCTGGGGCAACATTATTGAAGATATAATCCTAATCTTAGGAGCACCGTTTATTCATTCATTAGATAACTATTCATTGAGCACCCACTTTACATCAGATACTGTGCTAGGGGCTGAGAATGCAGTGACAAACAAGCAGACACAGTCCCTTCACAGAGCTTGCAATATAGTAGGGAAGATAATAGTTGGAGTCGTTAGGGAAGGAGAAGCAGATAACAAGAGGGCCTAACTCAGGTCTGAACCAGTGTGGTAGATATTCCGTTCTTGTGTGGTATGTTATTCTAACTCCTTACTTTTTTTGCAGTGGGAAATGTCGGGTTCCAGCCTGGTGTGACCGAATTCTCTGGAGAGGAATTAATGTTAATCAGCTTCATTACCGGAGTCACATGGAACTGAAAACCAGTGACCACAAGCCTGTTAGCGCCCTCTTCCACATTGGGGTAAACACTTGTTTGTTCACACAGTCGTTTGTGTGTTAAGTATCTATTCTTCGAGCGTTACTTAGACTCAGAACAGATCAGTAATTCAGTGAGCCATAAATGTTTTCATAACCAAATAATCATTTGCAGCATTGAGAAGTTAGTGCCCTTGACCCTCCTAAATGCTGTCCATATGGCCTTTTAGTGACCCAGATGTTTCTCATGCTGCATAATGGCTGGGTAGCACCCTTCACCTCCTAAAGTCATTATACATAAAGAAGAGTTCAAAGCTAGGTTTTAAAGGATGAGTAGGTCCTCATCAGATAAATAGTAAGGAGTGGAAGCACTGGGAGGGAGGTTCCAGGTAGAGGGCTGGGGACACAGCAGGAACAAAGGCACAGACCAGTCAGAATACAACATAATCTGTATATAATGTTAAGAGGCATATTGTTAGTTCTATTAACTAAGATAGTGAAGCCTTCCCATCCAGGAGTACAGGTTTTAAATTTCTCTTTAACTCTATTGCATCCTGGGCTGGATTAATGTCCAGTTGTTTAATTTTTTGTCTCTGTTGTGAGTAAAGTTTTTGTTTTCTAGCTGTGTGTTATGAGTATGCAAGTTATATCTTGGGATCTTATTGACTTACTTTATTACAGCTAGTACATTTAGATTATTTCTTGCAGTTTTTCCAGACCTGCAGTCATGTAATCTGGCAGAATCTATATTGGGCAGTGCTTGATAGAATGGACGTTATAGCTAGACTGCTTAAATTTGCCTCCCAGCTCAACCACTTTCTAACTGTAACAATGGAAAATTTATGTAACATCCCTCTGCCTCAGTTTCCTCCTCTATAAAATGGGAATAACAATGGTACCTACTTAAGAGGATTAATGAGGTAAGACATGCGAAGAGCACAGTAGGGTGCTCTTTCCTCTGTGTGTATGTTGATTTTTTTGGCTTCTGAGATAGGTTCTCACCAATATGTCTTATCCTGCTCCTGTCTTAGAGGGGAATGACTTTGGGGCATTTCCTTTATGTACAAAATTTGCTCTTCATCTTAGAATAGATTCTAAATTTTATTGAGGCAATCGTGACTTGACTTTTATCCATTTTGAAATTTTAAAATAATAATGAATAATAATAGTATGTGTTCCTCAAAAAGTAGCTAGTATGTGCCAGAGACTGTACTAGGCAATTTATACCCATCTCATTTACTCCTCACAACAATGCTTTGAGTTAAATATTTCTCATTTAACAGATGAGCAAGTGGAGAACCAGTGAGTTTAAATAAACTTCTTTAAGAGCATGCAGTTAGAAGGAGAGCTGAGATTCAAATCTTAAGCCTGTTTAATTCCCAAACTTATAGATGTTCTTTCTCCTACCCCCACAATGCCTGCAGAGTTCCAGAGAACTTACTGACTAGATATACCTTCAGATACTACTTTTAACCCACCTAATTTCTAGCTTGGGCTTGTGGACTGCCCTGTTTTCTTCATTTGAGTTCTCTTAATCCATTTTTAAAAGGATGTCTTTCCCCCAGACACTAACCTTTTTGGTTTCATCAGCTATGCTTAACTTTTCTGTTTGTATTTCTTTTCAGAACCTCAGAATATTTGTAATACTCCATACATATTAATTCAGAGCTCCCAGCAGGATATTTACAGTTTTTTGATGCTTTCTGTGTATTTTTGTGTGTCTTTAATAAAAGTCTACCTTTCTAGTTTTTAATACTTTTTAAATCACACAGGAATTAAAATGTGTTGGGGCTTCCCTGGTGGCGCAGTGGTTGAGGAGTCCGCCTGCCGATGCAGGGGACGCAGGTTCATGCCCCGGTCCGGGAAGGTCCCACGTGCTGCGGAGCGGCTGGGCCCGTGAGCCGTGGCCACTGGGCCTGCGCGTCCTGAGCCTGTGCTCCACAACGGGAGAGGCCACAACAGTGAGAGGCCCACGTACCACAAAAAAAAAGTATTTTCTCTTTAAAATAAAAATAAAAGTAAGCAAAATTCACAGATAAGGCTGAAGGTCTTCAGTGCCTCTTCTATCCCCTACTCCCACTTTTGCACTAAACCCCACTCCCTAGCCAGGCCAACTACCCTTATGAATTTATTTCTTTCTAGACCAGCACTGTCCAATAGATTTTCTGTGATGATGGAAATGTTCTAGATCTATCCTGTCCCATCCAGTAGCTATTACATGCAGGCAGCTATTGATCACTTGAAGTGTGACTGAGAGAACTGAACTTTCAATTTTATTTAATTTGAAGTAATTTAAATTTAAATGTCCTTATGTGGCTACTGGCTATAATATTGGACAGCACAGTTGTAGACCTTTTCTGTTTACCCATACACAATATGGTGGTGTTTTGTGTGTTGGTGTTTATATATCATAAATGGTCTCATACTATATGTGTTGGTCTGCAACTTTTTTTTTAATTCAGTGGTGTATCTTGGAGAGCTATCCGTGTTATTACATAAAGATCTAGCTCATTATACATATTTCTTAATTCCTAATTTTATTGGTAATTTCCTTTTCTAAAGTGGATGTATCAAGTGGTGACATTCTGTGGTAACCTTTTCCCCTTCATTATCCTTACTGTGCATTAAGGGTTATGATCATGATAACCCATTGAGAAGAGCTTTGATTTTATTGGGTAACCACCCCATACTTTGGACTCTTGGGCACACTATGATTAGAGGCTTTAAGAACCACATTGTATTTCTTACCACCATTCACATCAGTGACTGTTAACAAAGGGACCAAGTGCTCAGGGGCCAATTAATTTCAGAAGACTTGCTGTGGGCTGGCTGAGATTAAGCTGAGATGGGGTTCCCACCCCTGCACTTGGGATCTGTTGCATTGGTTCTTAGACTTTGGTGGACATCAGAATTGCCTAAAGAGCTTCAAAATGCATGGACCCCACCCCTTGGAGATTGCAATCAGTGAGCTGAGGCATCTGTGTTTTTAAGACCTAACCCCCCCCCCCAAAAAAAGACATACCCAAGTTGGTCCTGTCACATATCCAGTATTTTGGAAAGGGTCTTATGCTAGAGGTCCAGATATCACCTCTGCTATTAACTGTGGCAGTGAGCAACTTAGCTGATCTTTTTGTACCTTGATATTCTCAACTGTGAGAAGAATAATCCTTGCTTTGGTAGCCTCACAGATTGTTGTGAAAATAAGATGACATATGTAAAATACTTTTTGAAATAAAAAGTTGCAAAGGGACTTACCTGGTGGTCCAGTGCTTAATATGCCGTGCCTCCAATGCAGGGGTGCGGGTTCAATCCCTGGTCGGGGAACTAAGATCCCACATGCTGTGTGGTACAGCCAAAATAAATAAATATTTTTTTTTAAGTTGCAAAATGTTGAAAAAGAATTTAAAAAGTATAAAATTCCTCTTAATATAACACTGTAGTAGGCACCCTGGTGACACTAGTGATTGCTTACTCCTAAGTTCTCTAATCATTATGGTTCAGATATGTAAAAACCTCCACAGTCTGAGACTCAGCTTTGATGTCCTTATTTTCCACACTTTCTTTACAACCTCTACTGCATACATCAATCTTTTTTTTTTAATTGAGTTTGTGAAGTTTTCTATTCTAAAAAGAAACTGGGGCCTTAATAAGTGAAAATGCTATATGTTAATTATGTTTGTTTTGGGCATCGATTTGTATAAAGTTTTAATAGTAAAAAGAAAAAGCACAGCTGTGTCAGGAAGCCGAAAGTGCTGTGTCAGATGGGAGTTTTTTCGATCTGTTAGGCAAGATGATTTGTTTATCGTCATGCTTTTACCCTGATCTGGGACATTTTGTATTGGCCGTTTTCTAAAATGGCCATAGGGTCTATTTACTAACATACTTTTATCATCATATAATCTGAGCATTGATATTATATTGGTATTATGATTCTTGGCATTGTACATAACAGTTAATAGAGTTAAATGCTTTAGTCATTTTTTCTGCTGTTTCAGCACTTTATGATCATTGTTAGAAATAATGATAGGTATGTTTTGATAGGTATGTCAGTTTGTATAGTGCAGGAAATAAGTTTTAGCACAATCGTCACATTTTCTCCACCACCACATTACTTAACAATGGAGCAAGAAAATATTTTTCCCAAATATTTATTATTGCCAAGCTTCGTAGCACAGAGGTTTAACTTTTCCAAGAAGTTAACCAATTAACCTTACCTTTACCTTACAGTGTGTGATCCCATAATTTATGTTTGTTTTAGTGGCCTTTTTAAAGATGGTTAGACTCTTAGAGATATATAAGTTGAGAGCACATAAGACTAAAATAAGGATCTGTCTGTTTTTCTCAGGTAAAAGTTGTGGATGGAGCGAGATTTCAGAAAGTGTTTGAGGATGTTGTTTGCACCACAGTTTATTTGAAATGGTTGCTATAATGACCGGTTTTAAACCGTTAGGTAATCTTAAAGGAAGGTGAGCTACGTGTATGTAGGACTGAAAAGAGGGTTCATTTTCTTTCAGGTGAAGGTTGTGGATGAACGGAGGTACCGGAAAGTGTTTGAAGATATTGTACGCATCATGGACAGAATGGAAAATGACTTCCTTCCTTCCTTAGAACTCAGCCGGAGGGAGGTGAGCAAACACACACGGCTGCCCATCTGCTGCCCATCGTGGTCGCACAGGGGAAACCATGTTACTAGGAGAAGGCAACACTGCAAAGTCATGAAGACTGTGTGAGCTGAAGGCAGACTGCCTCCACTTCGGTCCCAGCACTGCCATCTAGTAGACGTGTGGCTGTGGGCGAGTGTCTTACCCTCTCAGGGCCACAGTTTCCTTTTTTGGATAAAGGGGAGGTTGTGAGGATTACCCGAGTTAATACATGCAAAGCCCTTAAAACAGCGCTGGGCACAAAGTAAGCCCTCAGATGTTAGCTGCTCTTACTTAATATTTCAGAGTTGCTGGCCAATTCATATCTCAGGAACCAGGACTCGGTCAGGGATGCATGCCCTGACCCGAGGTGAGGTTATACTCTTAGGATCCCAGGAACAATCAGAGTAGCCTAGAGAAGTAGCAAGAGCTGCCTGGCTCCTTCTTTGCTGTTGTGAGAGGGGACAGTGGGTAGCTGGCTCGCTTGGCGAGTGCATCCGGCAGTTAATAATGACCTCATTCTTTATTCATATTCTCTATGGAATAATCCAACTGACTTTCTTCCCCTACTAGTGATGCATGTTTGTGTCTGTCTGTTATTCCCCAGTTTGTGTTTGAGAATGTGAAGTTTCGGCAACTACAAAAGGAGAAGTTCCAGATCAGCAACAATGGACAGGTTCCCTGCCATTTTTCTTTCATCCCTAAGCTTAATGACAGCCAGTACTGCAAGCCATGGCTTCGGGCTGAACCTTGTGAGGGCTACTTGGAGCCAAGTGAGTTTTCCCTTTACCATTGTCTCTGCTCGCAATGTACCATCCCCTCATGACTGCCATCCCCTCCCTTTGATTAACTTCTTGTTTTCTAACCATACGTCTCTCACCTTCACTGTCATTGTATTGGGGCTCCTCCCTCTTCCGTGTGTCCCATCTCTCCTTCATCACTTAATGATTTTTTTAGAGGACACTTCTTCTCTTGGTTCTCATCCCCTTTTTGCTTTTCCACTGGAGGTTTCTATTATCATGTACCATCTCTTACATTTCAGATGAGACCGTGGACATTTCCCTTGATGTGTATGTCAGCAAAGACTCTGTGACCATCCTGAACTCAGGGGAAGATAAGATTGAAGATATTCTTGTCCTTCACCTGGATCGAGGCAAAGATTACTTCTTGACCATCAGTGGAAATTACTTCCCAAGTTGTTTTGGTACATCCTTAGAGGCTTTGTGCCGAATGAAAAGACCAATCCGAGAAGTTCCTGTTACCAAACTCATAGACTTGGTAAGAGGCATCCTAAGACATGCATATCCTTTAGATAGAATTTTCGCAGTGCTTAACTGATGTCCTCCTTCTCTCTGTGCTTCCTCTTTTGTCAGGGCTGGCAGGGGAAGTGGGGGGTGGATGGCAAGTGATAAATAAGAATAAGAATGTCACTTTAACACGCCTTTCATTGGATTAAGCCTAAAAAGAAAGAGGAGAAGGTAATATGTAATTGGCTCTTGTCAGGAATATGAGATAATACGAAGTTCACTGAATTAGATTAAAGCCTCCCTTCTCAAAGATTTATATCTTTGAGATATAAAGATATGCTTACTTGTTTTGCTCTTCATACTTTCAAGTCATTTTTGTATAAATTAGCATGTATGTGAGGTCCAGTAACCGGGCGGGGGGGGGGGTGGTATTATCCTCATTAAATATGTGAGAAAACTGAGGCACAGAGACAATAACTGGCCCAAAGTGGAATAAATTAGTGACAAATCTGTCGCCCAGATTTTCTGACTCCCAGTCCAGAGCCCCTCACTATATCATCATATCTAATCCAAGTCAGACTCAGCTGCTTGTTGGAGCCCAGGCCATAAGTGAACCTCAGAGTACCTGCCTCAGAACCCCCAGGGGTCCTTACACAAGTGCAGGCCCCTCCCCCCAGTCACCTCTGGCAACGGAATCAGAATCTTAGGGTGCGAGGCCTGGGGATCTGCATTTTATCAGCATCCTGGATGATTATAATATGCACTGAAGTTTGATACAAGTTTAATGTGACTCACTCAAGAAAAGAAAGGAGGAGGATTTCTCTTTCCCGACACCAAGCTATAATGTCAATGTCCTTATGAAGGAAATGCTTATTATCTTCAGGAATGAAAATTAATTTAGTAACAAGTTCACTCTGTTAAGAACCTTTCTTGTAAGTGAAAATATTGTTGGATTTGTGTGCAGACCTCTTTGGGCTATGAAAGTATACTCTTGGTCTTTTACCAAAGAAAATTAGATGGCGTGACAGCCCTGTGTTATCATTACCATTAGTATTCACATTGATCCTTTTGGCCTAGCCGGAGCAGTGATTGTATCATCTAGCGGGGAGGGCTAGGCCAGCGGGCAGGCTGCTGGCTTGTCGGAGTGTGATCTGTTCTGTTGCCATGGAATTGTTTTAGCGATGACTCAGATGGCAGATTAAAACCCTTGAGTTCAGTCCCAGCATTCTTTCTTGGAATTATGCTTGTTTCCCTAGAGCCCTCATGACTGAGTGTATTAGCCCTGGTTGAGAGACAACCATTTTTTTTTCAGAAATTCATATCCTGACATTCTGTTATTTTTCATGATACTTATTTTTTCTTCTACCACCATATTGCTATCTTTTGAATGTATTATTTCACCTTTTAGAATATGTTCTAAATGAAGTTGTCTCCCTTTCTTTTCCCTACCCCTTGCCTCCATCCCAGACACCATTTCCCAGCTTTCTCTTTCCCAACTTTTATTATGAAAATGGCAAATGTGCAGAAGAATTGAAAGAACAGTACAGACACCCACATGCCTTATACACATATACTGACATATACTTATTTTTGCTATACCATTTGAAATTAAGTGGTGATGTGTCACTTCACCAGTGAACACTTTGGCCTGCCTCTCTTAAGAAAAAGAATAACTTCTATGTCAGCACAGTGCCATTATGACACCTAAGAAAACTAGCTACTCGGTATTCAGATTTCTCCAGTTGTCCCAATAATTTCTTTCATAGCTTTTGTAAAGCCAAGATCCAACCTGGGTTCATGCAGTACATTTGGTGAGGTCTCTGCAGTCTCTTTTAGAGTAGAACAGTTCTTTCCTTTTTTTCTTTAATGACTTTGCCTTTTAAGAGTCCAGGACAATTGTCCAGTCAGGGGTCTGCCATTTCCTAAATTTGTCTGCTTGTTTCCTCTTGGTAATTTTTAAACCTGTCTTTTTGTACTCCCTCCTCCCACCTTATTTCCTATAAACTGGAACTATTTGGTCAGAGTTGGCAGACACATTATACTGCCCTTTACTTCAATTGTCCCATATTAATTAAAGTGACAAGAAGGAGACTCAACCAGCATTAAAAATGTTTATTTTATTTAAAATATTATCAAGTAATTCAACCACATTTGACCATGAATAGGAAGTAATCAAAATCTTTAGTGGAGTTAATGGCTCTGTAGGAAGCCTTTTTTCTTCTTGTGCACACATGATTCAAAGTTTTAAAAAATAGAACCTGGATCATTTTTCATTACAGAATTGCTGAGTTCTTCTTAAATTGTATGTGTGTGGTCACCATTTATTCTGTTAAAGCTTTTATTTTGTAGGATTTAGGGTTCTGATTCTTTTCACAGCCTGTTGCATTTAATAAATCCCTGGATCTCATTGATGAGGAAATTATCCATATTAGTGTGGGGCAGTAAACAAGAAATCTAAGATTATCTGTACCCCATTTGTAATACCTTCCCAGTCTGTTTTGGCTTGATTTTGACCTTCTGAAATGTTTTCTTAGGTTTGTTTATTCATGCTTGTTCCAAGACCCAAGATGATATTTCAAATCCCATGAGACAAGGCTATTAATAATGATACCTGTTGTCCTTTTTTGTATTATTTACTCTAAAATTTGAGTGAAACCAAAAATGAGTTCAGTGCCTGTGTTGACTCTCCCTGTACTGTTTTCACGAAGATTCTTGTGCCACATGCTCTTTCCCCCAAATGCAGAATAAAGTAACTGGCGTAAGTCCTTTTCATTCTTCCTGATAGTGACTTTGCCACTACTAGAACTGTTGGGATTAGCACAGGTGGCAAACAGGGGAGAATCTGTTTGGAATTATCTTTATTCTTTTCCAGAATTAAGATAGATGTTTCTGGTTTATTAATTAGCATATTAAGTAGCATATGATCGTCAGTATTTATTCATTATACATTGGATGCAAACTACTATGGAGTTTATATGGGTTCTTATAGTTTAAGAAAGTTTACTTGTATGTACAATATGGCTAAATTCTAAATCGAGGTTAGTAGGGAGTTTGGCTACAGATAATCTAAACATTAACTACCTTTATTGGCTCATGTCCAGTGTGTTTAGTAAGTCAATATTTTGGAAAGTCACTTAGAATGAGAATTGTGGAGCTTGTAATTTGTATCAACAATAGATTCCTTTCCTGTGCTGTTTACTCAAGCCCTTATATGCTATAAAAGCTTATTGATTGACCAGCTAATCTCTGTGAAAATCAGTCTCAGATTCAGCCTGTTTTGGTGTGTGAAGCTGGTTAAGTAGGGTGGGAGCAGTGGATAGAGAGTCTTTTTTTAATATTTACATATGTTATTACTCTGCTTTATGTTATTTTTTAAACTTATTATATTTTATTTTTGGCTGCATTGGGTCTTCGTTGCTGCACATGGGCTTTCTCTAGTTATGGTGAGCAGGGGCTACTCTTCTTTGCTGTGCACGGGCTTCTCACTGCAGTGGCTTCTCTTGTGGAGCACGGGCTCTAGGCGTGTGGGCTTCAGTAGTTACAGTGCACGGACTCAGTTGAGGCGCGCGGGCTGTAGGGTGCGCAGGCTTCAGTAGTTGTGGCACGCAGGTTCAGTAGTTGTGGCTCACGAGCTTTAGAGCACAGGCTCTGTAGTTGTGGCACATGGGCTTAGTTGCTCCGTGGCATATGGTATCTTCCTGGACCAGGGATCGAACCCGTGTCCCCTGCGTTGGCAGGTGGATTCTTAACCACTGCACCACCAGGGAAGTCCCTTTTTTCTTTTTTTTTTTTAAGAAGATGTTGGGGGTAGGAGTTTATTAATTTATTTATTTATTTTTGCTGTGTTGCGTCTTCGTTTCTGTGTGAGGGCTTTCTCTAGTTGTGGCAAGCGGGGGCCACTCTTCATCGCAGTGCGCGGGCCTCTCACTATGGCGGCCTCTCTTGTTGCAGGGCACAGGCTCCAGACGCGCGGGCTCAGTAGTTGTGGCTCACGGGCCTAGTTGCTCTGCGGCATGTGGGATCCTCCCAGACCAGGGCTCGAACCTGTGTCCCCTGCATTAGCAGGCAGATTCTCAACCACTGCGCCACCAGGGAAGCCCCCCTTTTTTCTTTATAAATTAACACTTTTGCTCTTTTTTTTTAGTATTTGTTTATTTTTCATTTATTTATTTATTTTGGCTGCACCGGGTCTTAGTTGTGGCATGTGGGATCTTCACTTGCAGCATGTGGGCTTCTTAGTTGTGGCATGCAGGCGGGATCTAATTCCCTGTCCAGGGATCGAACACAGGCCCCCTGCATTGGGAGTGTGGAGTCTTACCCACTGGACTTCCAGGGAAGTCCCAGGGGATAGAGAGTCTTGAAGTCAACAGATGAGTTTATACTGGAGCCAGAGGGCATCTAGATCCACCGGAAGTCTTTAATGAGTTGTATGTGGCTGTAAATGGACACATTTGGAGGAACATTCTGGTTTGCATGTAGACTGGACTAGTAGAGAGGAAGCCAGGCTTGAACCCACCAGTTAAAGGTTTGGCTTGTAAATACAGAGGTGAATAAAGTTGAGGTGTGGGGGAACCAGCTGTATTTGCTTGGGGACATGTCTATTAGGAGAACAGTATGAAAAATTTGAAATAACACAAATAACAACTTGGTGATGAATTTGTCCCCAGTGATCTCTCCAAGTAGGTGTTTACTTTGTCTTACTGATCTGACGACCCATTTCTTATCCTGTTAAGTGTATGGTTTGTGTTTCTTTTTATATTTCACATGAACGAATCCTTTCTAGAACTTCAGTATCCATTCAGTTTTCTGCTTTTTATTTTTAAATTTGAATCTGCCTCTGACTGACTCTTTTTACATGATTTTAGCTGCATTTACTACCGGGAAAATTCCTCTAAGGGTGAATGCTGGGATGAAGAATGATTTGCAGTGCATTTGTAGTATGCCAGTGTTGCCCCGCTGGGGACTCCTGAACGTTTTTCCCTTTTTTAATGTGATCAACACGTAGCCTTTTGCAGAAAGTGGGCAAGTCAGCTGAACTAAGTGATTAGCAGCACCCTTAGGACTGCCTTAAGAGAATTCTCTTTACTAGTGGGAGCTAATGGTGTTTCTATTTTCAGAGTTGAACCTAGACTTGAAATAAATATAATTTACACCTACTTTATGCCTGAAGCCAGAGAAGTAAACTCTCAGCGTAAATCTGCTGCCCCTCCACCAGTATAAAAGTCCTTTTGATTTCAGAGTTTTCTCTTGAATCCATTCATTTTTTAAAATATTTTTAATTGTATTTATTTTATTTTTGTCTGCGTTGGGTCTTCGTTGCTGCACGAGGGCTTTCTCTAGTTGCGGCGAGCAGGGGGCTACTCTTCATTGCAGTGCACGAGCTTCTCATTGCGGTGGCTTCTCTTGCTGTGGAGCATAGGCCCTAGGCATGCAGGCTTCAGTAGTTGTGGCACACAGGCTCAGTAGTTGTGGCTTGCAGGCTCTAGAGTGCAGGCTCAGTAGTTGTGGTACACAACTTAGTTGAGGGCTTAGTTGCTCCGCGGCATGTGGGATCTTCCCGGACCAGGGCTCGAACCCGTGTCTCTCCTGCATCGGCAGGCAGATTCTTAACCACTGCGCCACCAGGGAAGCCCCATTCTTTTTTTTTTTTTTTTTTTTTTTTTTTGCGGTACGCGGGTCTCTCACTGTTGTGGTCTCTCCCATTGCGGAGCACAGGCTCCGGACACGCAGGCTCAGCGGCCACAGCTCACGGGCCCAGCCGCTCTGCGGCATGTGGGATCTTCCCGGACGGGGGCACGAACCCGCGTCCCCTATATTGGCAGGCAGACTCTCAACCACTGCGCCACCAGGGAAACACCCCATTCATTTTTTTAAAAATATTATGTTCCCATTATTAGTTGAGGTGCTTGCTCTCTCCTGCTTGACCTACGTCAATAGCGTTTTAACAATTCCCTTCGCCTCTATTTCTCTAGCCTTCTATTTTCCCTCTTCAGGGCTGTCGGACTGATCTTTCTGTAATACAGCTTTGGAGCCTATCACTTCCTTGCTTAAAGTTAGGCATGTGGCTCCCCCATGCCTGCTGAATACAATCCAAATTGCTTTACCTGTCATTCAAGGTCCAGCAAAGTCTGACTTCAACACACCTTTTTAGATGTATTTCCTACTATTTTTCTCATTATCCCCTCCTGCTCCCCACAAACCAGATGACTAACTCTTCCCTAATCTCACCTTGTGATTTACCTTCTCTGCAACTTTGTTTATTTCTGTCTCCTCCCACTTGTAATGTCCCCACCCCATTTCTGCCCTTTAAAATCCTGTGCATCTTTCAAGGGCTAGTTAGGTTGCATCACCATTGTGAAAATGTCCCCTGACAGCCCTAGTTGAAAGCCATCTCTCTTTCCTTTGAACCCCTGGTTTTTTGTTTGTTTGTTTGTTTTAACCATTTATTGAGAACTCATATTGGTGAATTACATTAATGCCAGGCCATAAATTCTGGGAATCCTTACCCCAATTCAGTTGTAAGCCCGAGTCAGGGACCGTGTCTTTCCCCTCGCTGTAGCCTCACTTTTCATACCCCCCCACCCCTCAAAGACATTTAGTTCAATGCCTTGCACTGGTAGATAGTCAATGCCCGAAGAAAACCTTTTGGAGGGCTTGGTTTGACAGGTTAGTATATAAAAACTCTGCCTGGCTTTACTCATCATATCATGTGGCACATATTCATAGGAGGGAAAGTAGAGAAGTCTGTCAGACAAGCAGATTCTCTATTTGTTAATAAGTAGTTCTAAATTTTAAAAAAGGTTGTGCTCCAAAATTTAGTTAAGTTAGATGTTTGGCACTCAGAATTAACTTCCACATTAAAAAGTGTTATAATTACAATACTATGAATACTGTATACTTTTTAAAGCACTGTTACTCTGATTATTTTTATTTCATTCTATATATGGTATTTAAAAGTCTAGGTAAACCTACAAGAGCATATTTAATTCATAATGTACCTAATAATACTGAAAACCCTACCCAGCATATATAACAGTCATTTGGGACAAATGCATTCAGCGTTACTACTTGGAGTATCAGGGAACACATATTTCCCCACCTCCAACCTCCTGCACATCTGTGAAGGTAAGATCAGGATTTTTCCTTTTACTCTCAGACCAAGACGTGGGATTTATATCCATGTTCTTGGTGGCCCATGGCGGGGTTGCGAGTTGCTGGGGAGGTGCAGGGAGCTTTGAGAGACCAGGCCAGCTGCTGGCATACTGCGCCACCACTGCCCCACACCCCCCGTGTTTTAGACTGCTTCCGTGTCCCTGTGAGGTAAATGTTATTATCCCTGTTTTAGAGATGAAGAAACTGGGGCTCTGTGAAGTTTACTAACTTGCCTGCAGTGTGTACAAAATAATAAGAGGTAGCGTGAAGATTTGTACCCAGGACTGTCTGACACCCATGCCTGTACTCTCTCCACTAACCCTGCTGCCTTATAACTGTCTTTAGCCTGCTGGGAGTAGAATACATTCTCCAAGCTTTCCCCTGCCTCTCTGTCTAAGAAGCAGTCAGTTTATCCTTTTTGAGTTATCTAAGGGAGCATAGTGGTAATGACTGTGGAGTCAGTCAGACCTGAGTTCTAATCCTGATTCTGCCACTTAATACCTAATAGTGTGACTGTGGGCAAATGATTTAATCTCCCAGAGCCTCAGTTTCCTCATCTGTAAAACGGGAATAATATCTACTTTGTGCATATGTGCAGACTAAATGACATTGTATAAGAGCCCATTGCAGTTACTGCTACATGGCAGATGCCTCCTAAGTGGTGGCAGTAGTTACTGTCACTGTTGTCATTGTTACATTGTAATAATAGCACAAAAGACAGAGGCGATTAAAAAGGTACCTTCTTCCCTCTCCCCTGCTTCTCTTTTTTCTCTTATACTCTATAGGAAAACACAGTAGGGGATAATGATGGATCTTGTGGTCCACAAAGGTCTGAAATGAAATGAATTTGCATTTCAGAGGGACTTCCATATTTGAGGACTCTAGGGGCCCTTGAGGAGGGGAGACGGTACCGGGTGATGGAAAGGAGTGTGAGATACTGCTTGGGAGGCTAGCTAGGGTGAGAGGCATGGCAGTGGAGAGGAGAGAAGCTTACCATCTCCTGAATGGCCACTGTCGGGCTCACAGCCAAATTCTTCCACTGAAGTGGCGTCAGGGTGAGCGAGGTGCCACACAGCGCAGCGGCAGGGCCTGCCTCCAGGCAGCACGGGAAAAGGAAATATCAGTGGGTGTCTGGCTGGCTCAGCTGGCAGCTGCCAAAGGACACAAAAGTCTAGGACTGGACATGTATGTTTCTTGAGCGATAGACTCAGTATACTGCACAAAATTTGAATATGCATGATAGAGAACTTTGCATATGAGAATGTGTTCCATTTTCAATCATGATTTTTTGAAGAATTTAAAGCTGTTTAAAGTGTATGTATCTAGTGAGGTAGTGCATTCTAATAATACTGATCTGTTTCTAATTCTGTAAATTAATTCTAATCATTTTCTATCTGTCAATGACTTTCTTTTCCTGCTCTGCTCTCAGGAAGAAGACAGCTTCCTAGAAAAGGTAATGCAATCCATTGGCGGTTATGTGTTTCCCTGTGCTTGATTAACATTTAGCCATGGTCCCTGGAATTTATCCCGAGGCTTTCCCATATCAGACACCTCTGACTCCATGAGAATCCCCCAAAGTCCTGCTAGCTGTCTTTAAGTGTGTCTGAAGTACATGAAAGATTTATTTTACTGCACCAGTCAAGTCATTGAGACCCAGTACATAAAAGCAATAGGACTCAAGGTTCCAGATTTGTATTTTTGAAATAAGAAGTAACTAAAGAGCTGTCTTGATGTATGTGAAAGCTTGTGAGATGGAGGAAGGTACCGTTTGCCATTTTCCATTTCTGATGATAGTAAAAGCAGAAGTGAATTTCTGTTGCATTAAGAGTGATTTGGGGGAAGTGATAATAGTGATTAATTACTGAAAGAATACACAGGTACAATCAAGAAATAGATCATAGACTAGAATCCTACAGCTGAATGAGATCATAAAGGATCATCTGGTAGAGCTCCCTGCCTTCAGACAGGGTAAGGTGTCTTCTCCATTCTAATAGACAACCAAGGCCCAAGAAGGTTAAAAACCTCGCTGAAGTTATACTGCTCCTGACATCAGGGGTATGGGGCAAAGGGAACTAGAACCTGGGTCTTCTGGATACCCAGTGAAGGAACCGAGCGAACGCTCCTTCTGCGGTGCTTTGCCACCTCTCCATCTTCAAGCTGGAGTGTGCCTGGCTCCACACAGGGCCATCCGGTAGAGAAACATGGGCTTGAGAAACATTCTTTTTTTTTTAATGTTGAACCTTCTTTTAATTTATTTATTTTTATTTTTGGCTGTGTTGGGTCTTCGTTTCTGTGCAAGGGCTTTCTCTAGTTGTGGCAAGCGGGGGCCACCCTTCATAGCGATGCACAGGCCTCTCCTGTTGCGGAGCACAGGCTCCAGATGTGCAGGCTCAGTAGTTGTGGCTCACGGGACCAGTTGCTCCACGGCATGTGGGATCTTCCCAGACCATGGCTCGAACCCGTGTCCCCTGCACTAGCAGGCAGATTCTCAACCACTCTGCCACCAGGGAAGCCCTTGAAAAACATTCTTAAAGTACTTTCACACAGTATCTAACGTGACCTCCCCATTTGGTGGAGTTTAATGCAGTTTGTTGGTGGAGATGGTGTACTGTTTTTGTGCTTCAGTTAATAGCACTAACGTTACAGAGTGTGAGCTTATCAGGCACTAAATGTGTCCCATTGAAAGAAGAAGACAAAGCATGCCTGGTTTCCCTTTGAAAATTAGAGTTCAGGATAATTTGTGGACTTTTTAAAAAGTATTGTTTCTTGTGCATAATCTTTCTCTAGACTTCAGAGATACAAGTATGACATTTCATATTATCACACATGAATTTGAAAATGGATAGTGGATGGTGTATATAACCTACTGGCATTTTATTAACCTTTTGAAACCACTAAGGATTGAGACGGCTCTGCTTCCCAGCCCTTCCCTGTTAATAGCAGGCCATGTGTCTTTTCATCTTGAACAGTGCCTTGTGTTGCCTTAATGCCTTAGTACAGGAAGAGTGCTAATTGGATGTCAGATTTTTTAAAAAGTACATGAATCAGTGCTGAATAATTTATATGTGGTAAGTTTGAAGGTGTCTGCTAAGGAATCTGTACCTGTGTTGCACTTGGTCCAGAAAGTGAGCAGAGTGCATTATGGACAGTGTTTTGGCTCATATATCATCTGGATGCCTGGATTTAATACTTGCAACTGGAAAGAAGTTAGTGGGTGAGCCACTGATAGAAGGTCTGGCAAGTATAGGAAATGTGAATATCAAGTGATAGATTCCCAGGGAAAGAAAGAAAGGAAGCAAAACAAATGTGAAGAAGATAGATTTTAAATGATAACCAACTGTCATGCTGCCTTCTCTTCCTTATTCCCTTAGAAAGGTGCACAGTGGCTTTAAAAGGTCACCAGTGCTTATTGAAGAATAGAACGTCAAGAAGAACCCTCTGCTCTGTTCTAGTGTACACACTATCTGGAAGTAATGAAATGCTTCTCTTCTTTCCCTTAAAGTGACACGGCTAAATAAGGGTTGTGGATCAAATTTACAGCATTTCCTAAATTTGAACATATATATGACCTTAAGCCGGAGGTGTAGGAGGGGGAAGATGCCAAAAATTGGTCACTATTTTCTCCACTAGATTTTTTATGAAGGCTGCCTTCAGATGCCTTTTAAGCTATTTCAGATATCTTTTTGGTATAATTTATATTTGACTATATAAACATAAGATAATTGAATTTATTCCCCATTTTCAAGTTCAGATTTAGTTACTGATCTAATTTATGTCACTTCTGGGTTTTCCTCTGAGATTCTTTCAGGAGAATCTAACATAGAGTAGAAAGTTAGGTGAAAGGAGTCAAAGCCCCAAGAATTCTTTGCTGAGCTATTACTGTAAAGAATAACTTCTGGACTCAGAGCCTAGACTTTTCGTGGTATTTCTGGCTCTTGGTATGCTGTATTCAGTTTACTATTTTTGGATCTTAAGACTTTGAGTTTTAGTGCCTTAAGATTAGACCTTCTATCAAGCCTGAAATATTCATGTAGGTAGGTCTAATGTGAATTGTCTTTCATTCCTGAGGACCAGAGAATATCATTTAAATCAGCAATGCAACCTCTGATATTTGTGGTAAGACCTGAAAGAAGAATAAGTTAAAAGTCACCACCACCAACAAAAAAAAGTCAACAAAAACCTGAGTAGATGCCGCTCTCTCAAAGTGCTCTATTGACAATTGTAATTTAATGGTCCATGAGTCTCCGGTGGTGTGTGGGCTCTACCGTGACTGTATTGCTGGTTCTCAGTGTCACCCTTGAGAGGATTTACAGCACACAATGCACCCACGTGATAAACATAATAAACCCAAGTGGAATGCTTAACGGTTAAGTGAAGCATCTAGAAAAGGAGATCATTTAACTGTGGGAATCCGTATCGAGTGCCTTCTGACCAGGAGTGTCCCAGTGAGAAAAAAATGAAAAGTCTTAAGAAGTGAAGATCAGATTATACCCACATAAGCAGAATTTGAGGGAGATTGTTACACATAGAAGTTTTCATCGAGACCCTTTTGATTCTCACCCCTTTTTATCTATTAGGAGAAATCCCTGCTGCAGATGGTTCCGTTGGATGAAGGTGCCAGTGAGAAACCTCTTAAGGTCCCCAAGGAGATCTGGCTCCTGGTAGATCACTTATTCAGACACGCCTGTCACCAGGTGAGTGAGAGTGGGCCTGCCCTGCAACTTTGGAAGGTGTGTGAGTCCAGTGGGAAATGATAATACCTCACGTCAGTATATACAGTGCTTTTAACTTTCCCAAGCCATCTCCGCAGAGCAGCACTGTCATATCAGATTGCCTGGGCAGATGGAAGTATCCCCGTTTACAGATGTGAGAGCTGAAGCATGCAAGCAAGGTGATTTACCTAAGACCACGGCATAAGAGTAATGGCGGAGCAGGGCCGAACTCCTCCCCTGTCTCCTGGCTACACATGCTTTCCCCTGGACTGCTGAGCACCTGAATCTGTAACGCCTGCTTTAGCTGTCATGGAAGCATTGCAGATTTCAAAGTCCAAAGCAAACTTCAAGCCCATTTCTTTAATTTGGTCCTCACTTTTCAATCCTATCTAAAATACCTGCCACCCCTAACACATTCTTCCAAAAAAGAAAACTTTCTTGGGACTAAATTGAAAGATAATGTTGTCTTACCTATGGAAAAGTGAAGAACTTGAAGGCAAGGTTTGGTATGGACATGCCCTTTTACTCCTGCCCTAGCATTCTGTGTATCAGTATTTGAATGTGGTTCCATGTTTGGACTCTGCCTTCTACTTGTCAGGAGGCTAGAAGTGGGAACACCTGGTCTCCCCATGGAGTCCTCTAGTCCCCTGCCATATCAGGTGCAGGCTGAAACCTTTGAAGATAATTTTCTAGTTTGAAATA
Organism: Mesoplodon mirus; assembly: GCF_964341445.2. Classification (NCBI taxonomy): domain Eukaryota; kingdom Metazoa; phylum Chordata; class Mammalia; order Artiodactyla; family Ziphiidae; genus Mesoplodon; species Mesoplodon mirus. Next base: position 111,041,105 of record NC_138981.1, read on the forward strand.
AAATTTCAGACGGATTATAGAGATGATAAAGGGAAAAGGGGCCATTGTCACACCTTTTATATATTAGGAACATATTCGTGTTCCTAAGCACGAATATGCACCTCACCCTGCCCTTTGCTTCCTGCTGCTCTCCTGATGCCTGGGTGATCATCAGAACCTTAGTGCTGATCATTTTGCCGTGTTCCATTCATTGTGACCTCTTTGGTAGGAGGACCTGTTCCAAACCCCTGGAATGCAGGAGGAGTTACAGCAGATCATTGATTGTCTGGATACCAGCATTCCCAAGACAATCCGTATCCTTTTCGACAAAGGCTTAGGAAGCTGGATGTGTACTTGCCCAACTTCTCCTTCCCACCTACATTTGATTTTTTTTCCATCTTTATTTTCTTTGTAGCTCTCTTTTATTATAAGGTAATCATTGACTATACAGTTAATTCCTCTCAGGAACTTTCGACCTCTCTCCTTATCAGACTCTTACAAAAAGGAATCAAGGGTTAGATAATGACGACTTTTAATTGGCATGGGACATAGGACCCACAGCCATGGTGCTTTTCTGCTTTAAGCCAATGATCACTCCTGTCACCAGGACAGGGAGGAGGATAGGAAACATTGGTGACTAGCTTCCAGTGTGAACTGTCATTCTGCAGGCCACATTCCCTTGACTTTCAAGTTGGGCCAGACCTCCCAAGAGTCTTTGATCAATTCTGTAACAACTCAGCTGCAGCATACGTGGACCAATAAAATATCAAACCGCAATTAGGATCAGGGTGCTCTGAATAAGAGGAAGGAAACCATCCCTGAGGGAGCTTGAGGAAGGGAGAAAATCGGGTCTAAGTGTGGCCTTTTCCTTGGGGCCTCTTTCCCTTGACGGGAGTCAATCCAGCTGGCAGTAATCACTCAGTGGCTGAGGCGCTGCTCATTTTCCTGGAAGCCCTGCCAGAGCCTGTCATCTGTTATGAGCTCTATCAGCGATGCCTCGACTCTGCTCAGGATCCCCGGATCTGCCGACAGGTGAATTTTATTGCTCTGAGAATGTGTTTGAAGCATGTTCCCCCATAGAGAAATCATTGATTTTTACCAAACCAGCTGGGCAGCCAGCTGTGTGATAGGATGGGTCTGGTTCTGTTGTTCATGGCAGGGCACCAGCGTTGAGAGTTGGGACCCTTAAATTTTAGGTTGTGTTATTTCCTATTATATTTGCCACCCTTTTCCAGCTGACCTATTGAGTAGGGTGGATACCTCTACTCTGGGGTAAGATTAGTGAAACAGATCGTACATGGGATTCTGGATGACATGACCAGGAAGGGTGGGTGACACTCGTGAGCCTTTCTTTTTGTCTTCTTGGTGTTTGTTTTTAATCTTGAAATGATTTTGATGCACAATAGCTGAGAATACCTCTGAATCAGACTAGTGAGTATCGGGAAGTGCTGCCACCCATGCTAAATGGCATTGCAGAGAAAACCACAGCCACCTGCCTAGGGAGATGGGAAAAGACCAGGCTAACACCCGTCTGCTCCTGAGGCAGGGCGTGCATGCGAATGTGTGATAACTGCGTGACCTGCTCATTGAGTGGACAGGGGCCAAACAGGATGAGCATTCTGCCTCAGGAGTTATCATTTGACAGGTACTATATTGGTCATGAGTAAATAAAGGAGGAGTCCTGTAAGGGTTGGATTATAAACTACTTTTATGGCAGCTGTGAGCTCTTCTTACTCCCTTCCTCCACCTGTTATCCTCACTGCCCATCCCCTTTTTTAAAAAAAACAGGTGATTTCCCAGCTTCCAGGATGCCATAGAAATGTTTTTCGTTACTTGATGGCATTCCTTCGAGAACTGTTAAAATTCACTGAGTACAACAACGTCAGCGCCAACATGATCGGTAAGAGCACTTCCTGAGAACGGCCACACGGGGGCGTTGGTCAGGACGGCCCGTGTACGGTGCACACGTGTATTCCCTCCCTAGTGTCCAGGCCCGCAGCAGTCACTTCCTCCCACTGCCCTCATCCCCTGGCCCCCCAGCCCCCCATCCCTGAGGCTTCGCTTAGGTTGTGTCTGACCGAGGGTTTTCCCCTTTTCTTTCTCTCGCCCTCTAGCTACTCTCTTCACTAGTCTCCTCCTAAGGCCTCCACCCAACCTTATGGCAAGACAGACTCCAAGTGACCGCCAGCGTGCTACCCAGTTCCTTCTGAGTTTTCTGCTTGGGAGTGATGAAGACTAATAATAAGCCTTTTCCTCTTACAACTCTCCAAGATTCTAGAGGCAGAAGATCTTGGGCACCAAGTATTTCAGAATGATTTGAAAAGATATGCCACAGGAAGGGTCTGTTGCAGAATTTTGAGGCTGTTGGCATGAAAGAGTTCTGTTTCTAGTGTGAAAGGAAGCGAGTTTCCTAATCCCTCCCTACCATATCCTACGCAGCAAGATACTTTTAGACTTATATTGCCAAGCCAAAGTTACCATATTTTGGTGTTTTTCTGTTCTCTCTTTGTAAGGCAAAGAAATCTGTATTTACACTCCTTTACCTGGGGATGTGTTTGTTGTCCTCCTGCCCAGCTGTCATGATTGTCCTTAGCACCCGAGGCCTAAACTCTGAGATGTTCCCCTTCTAGGCCTACAAGCACTACTTGCTGTAGCTCAGACTTGTCTGTAGTCCTTCGTCTAAAGCACTTTGGCCCCACCCCTTCCCCGTATCACCCCTTTGCTCTCTACTCTGCTAACACCATCATGTCAAAAGAAGTCTGGGTGAAGCTAGTGACTCCTTGGGTGTCTCCAAAAGTGAGTTAACCATCTCCATGTGGTTGTTACATGCATTTGTGCATCTCTACTACAATGGCATCTGTACTTTTCTCTAACATTGGCCTATTATGGATCTGCAGTGGGTGGAACCATGTTCTCTTGTCTCAGACCACACTTAGTAGCAGAATGTTAGGGACTGTTAGAGATGACATCTCATTGATGTGAGAGAATCACAGTCAGAGTGAAAGCACTTTGAGTGTTTCAAGAGTGAGAATATTCATGCTCAACAGGTCCTGCTTCCCACCATCCATTTTGGTTCTTATTCAAATTTTACATGAGAACCAATCCTGAGTGTGGGGCCCATCCCCCACTTAGAAATCCACCTCCAGAGCAACACTTGTACCACAGTCAAAAAGGGAGGCTGCACCTCAAGTGGGCCTCTCTGTAGAATCTGCTCCTTCCCCCAGCAGGGGCATTGAGGATAACCCTTAGAACCCCCCTCTCCGGTCTTCTGAAGTACCAGGGGCAGATGTCACCCACTCCCTCATCAGGACTGACTCTGGGCTCTACAGTCAGCTGCCCTTAGCTCCCAGTCACCTTCTCCAGTGCTGTGTAAAAGAGACTGTGCAGTAGGATGAACCAGGCACCTTCTCTCCTGCCCAAGACAACCCTCTGAGCTTGTCATTTACTCAAGCTCCTGCGGGGCAGCCCTTTTTTAAAAAAAATTAATCTATGTTGGTTGGCAAACCAGCCACCAGCCACTGACTGCAAAACTGCCTGATGTAGTTAGCTTCCTCCTGGTTTTCTTTCATTAAAACCACCCTGAGTTGACTCATTGTCACATGTTCACATGAAATCCCAGGAGCCTCATGTATAGGCTCTGTGTGTGGTCTTGGGCATTGACTCTTCTAGAGCATCAAAGGAGAGAGCTGTGGAAGCACCGCCATGAGTGGTTCTCCAATTCCCCCATCTCTTATGTGTTGAGTCCTTTGGGGGAAGAAAAGGTATGTATCCTGTGATATTCTGGCTAAAGCCTCTCCTGATTGGGAATTACAGAAGTAGTAGTCAAGTTATTGGTTGCCAAATAGCTGCAGATCTGTTAGACCAGGGGCTGGGCGTTGAACTGAGTTAATGGCAGGCTGAGCAGAACAGTTGTCATCTCCACTAGTCCAGAAAGGGATCGCTGGAGAGGCAGATGATAGAAGCTGGGGCGAGGCCGTAACACAAAGGGAAATGCCTGTCCTACACACATTTCCCAGTCTACTGCCACCTGGGGCCTTCAGGTGGTCAGGGATGTGGTTAGTGGGGCTGTGTGCAGCATCCGGTGCAGCATCCAGAAGGCGGATGCACTCAGTTGCTTTACTGCCTCAACCTTCCTTCCAGCTCTGGTCCTGGGATGTACACAGGGTTGAGGGTTTTAGACAATCTCTAGGGAGGGGGGACAAGAAATGGAGCAGACATAAGAAATCTGCTTCCCTCTAATTCCTGAGTACCTCTCATGTACTATTCCCTAGTGCCTCTGAAGTAAGGAGTTTAGATCCAGCTGGTAGGGAAGGACTCTGCATCTATCGTTTTAGGGAAGAAGCAGTTTCAACCCCACGTGGTGATGTTGCTATTAGTCTCCCTTTCACTGTTAGCTGATTCTTATTCTGTAATTGTTTGTTGTATTTCCCCCAAATGTCTTAGTCACTAGGCAAAGCTGCTAGTGGGATTCTGTATTTCATGTCATCTTTTTTATTATAATTTATTGCAAATTTTTTTTCTGAATAAATATATGTTGTGTGAAAAACCAAAGTGTGATCTTAGGAAGAACTGAGGAGGGAGGCTTATGTCACTGGGTCCCACTTGACTGCTGCAGTCCCCACCACTACGCTTGGACTGTCATTTCCTGTCTTACAGGAAGATATCGTAAGAATTCTCAGTATATTTGCCCTTGGAGAGGAGAAGAAGCCACATATTTTCAGAGGTTAATAAAGCAGTCACAGTGCTTTCAGAGGCCAGCCAAGGATTCTTGTTTTGACCCTGGGGATTCAGGCAACAAAATAACACTGTTAGGAGAAAAGATGTTGATTCTTAATGCCCATAAATGTCACACTGGGTCAGATCCATGATCGCGCCAGCCCCAGAAATCTGACAAACTTCACTGTCCACATTTTGGGAGAACCCAGTTGGCCTTGGCAACATAGCCTCAGTAGTGTAGACATGCCTCCCAAAGAGCCTGTTTTCATGTAATTCACTTTGCAACTTTTGAAAAATCAGTTTTGAACTTATATTACCTCTTGGGGTGACAAAGTCCATAAATTTAATTGTGCTTTTTCTTTTTTGGCTCTAATCTGAACTCTGAGACTTTAAGAGGAGATCCCTAATTGGAGCATGGTGCTTATTCCCCTGCCGCCGCCGATCTCTAGTATTGATTTAGGCGTTCTGATTCCTTTCCCTTCGAGACTGAAGAGGCCTCAGCTGGAGGCTGCTTGTCAGCCAGGGCCCTCTTCCAGTCCCCTCTGACTGTGAACTTGACCCTGATGCATGTGCTGATTCAGTGTTGTCATGAACGGTTTTTCTAGCCCCACCCGAAGCCTTGGCAGAAGAAGGTGTTTCCTTTTGCGAGTGATTCCCCCCAGTGGACGGAGACTGACGGCCAGCAGTTTGTACACAGCAGTGGGCAGTGTGGCAGAGCAGCCTCAGTGACTGCCTTCCCAGAGGTTAGAAACCACGTCCCTGGCTGCTATTGCAGGAGACCCGTGAGGGCCTTCCTGACCGCAGGGCAGGTTGAAGACCTGGCTCTTAGTGTAGCCTAATGATCTAAAGCTACATGCTGCCATGGCGAGATCACCATGAAATGTTAGGGAGAGAACCTTGGTGGTGATCTGATCCAATCTCGTTGTTCTGATGGGCAAAGTCAGGCTCAGAGGGGACAATGAGTGACTTAATGTCACTTAGGTTAGTGACATGGCATGGCATAGTGGGAAAAAAGAGCTTCAGCTTTGGAGTTAGACCTGGTTCTTTTTTCTAATTTTTTTACAAAATTTTTCAAACATATAGAAAAGTTGAAAGAAGGGAACAGTGAACACCCTAGACCCCTAACCTGTACTCACCAACTGTTACCATTTTGCCCGAATTGCTTTATCTCAGAGGGGCCTGGTTCAATCTGGGTTCTGCCACCGCCTCCTTACGCATGATCCTAGACTAGCTAACTTCTAGCTTCCTGGCCTATCAAATGGAGTGGGCATAGTACTGATCTTATATGACTTAACTACATCACTCATCACTTCCCTCTTAAAAACCCTCCAGTGACTTCCCAGTGCATTTAAGAAGAAAATCCAAACTTTCCCATGGCCCACCAGGCCTTGCCTTATTAAATGAGAAAGAAAGGAAGTGCAAGCATGCTATCTGGCACGTAGTGGGCGCTGGGTAGATGTTAACCAGTCCCCACTCGCCCCAGCTCCGCACCGTTACGGTATGACCCTGGCTCTGCCGCACTGCCCTAGGCTTTTAGGGTCTCACTTGATGCTGACAACCTTGTCAGCTCAGTCAATTCTGACCCGTGCTCAGCCTGTCCCCCTTCCCCCACCACACACCATCGCATCACCTTCCATACTTCCGTATTTCAGAGTTCGGCCGCCCATCTTCTGGAGAGTGGGGGTGAAGTGTAAACTAAACGATGAATAATGAGCTGCCATCACCAGCATGGGACAGCTGGCTGCTGTTAGCCTTGAACCTCGGGAACCCCACCTGCAGTTCTGCCCATCCCCCCTCTCCCTGTCAGCCTCCTTTTGCTCCTTCCTGCGCCACTGTGCCCTGGCCTCAGTGCCTGGGTTCTAGCCCTTCTTCCTCCGCCTGCCCCTTGGATAAAGCCCCCCTGTAGTTTCCACCTCTGCTGCTCCTCACCCAAGTTCTTTCTTTCCCAACCAATGCTCCCTTCTCCCTCACCTCGGTCCTGTGGAAGCTACTCCCATGCCCGGGTTCCCTGAGAGGAGACCAGGGCCTTGCCTGTTTGTCAGTCACACTTTGAAGCCACAGCTCTGTGCTGTTCAGTGAATGGTTCTCAACCTTGGCTACTCATTAGAATCATCTAGAGCATGTTTCTCAAAGTGTGTGCCCCAAACCAGCATCACCTGGAAATAGGTCTAAATCAGTGGTTCTCAACTCTGGCTGCATAACCTGGGGTACTTTACAAAATACCAATGCCTAGGCTCCACCTTGGACTGTTTGAATGCCTACCAGTCACCCTCCCCCGCCCCCTGCCACTGTACTCTGACACTGTCCTTTCACTCCTCCCAATGAGCTAAGCTCTTTCCCACCTCAGGGCCTTTGCACATGCTGTTTTCTCTCCCCAGAAACCACTTCCCTCACGCACTTCAGAATGCCTCAGCCTCCGTCTTTGCCATGCTTAATCCTGAGTCACCACCACCCCCCTCTCCCGACCCATTCACTCTCTTTGCTCCCATTCCTGGATTCCTGGCACAGCATGCTGGCTGGCTGGCTGCCCCTGGGCCTGCCATGTACCATTCATTCCACAGGCCTCCTCTTCATCTCTAGCTGACCCTTCATGGACCCGCACCTCAGGGACCAGGGAGGCAGGGAATTGTAGTGGTTCTTCACACGGGCTCCAACAGCCAGACAGCCTGGGTTCAAATCTCAGCTCTGCTACATCTTAGATGTCTGACCTTGGGAAAAAGTTAATTGACTTCTCTGGACCTCAATTTCCAGATCTTAAAATGGAAGTAATGATAGTGCCTTTCCTCAAAGAACTGTCAAGAGATGAAATCAGCTGATATGTTTCAAGGGCTTGGAACAGTGCCTGGTGCATAAGTGCTAAATAAATGGCAGCTAGTATAATTATTCCAAAACCCTCTACTAGCCTCAAAGGCCAGACCCCCTCTTCTGCTGCCTTTCAGCTCCCAGCAGGTGACTGCACCCTTTCGTTTGTGAAAATGTCAAAGCGGTCAGCTGAAGCAGCCCTCTCGAAGCCCTGCGCTGCATATAAAAATGTCTCCAGCTTCCCCTCATCCCTCCCCGTTCCCGCCTGTCTTGGAAGTAAGTGGTCCTCCTCCCCACCTCCTCCCACCCTCACTGGCTGTGCTCCTGTCACCATCACCCCTCCTTTTGCATCTTCTACATCAACTATTCATTCAAGTATTTGTTAAGTGTCTCCTGTGCGCCAGATGCTGTTCAAGGTGCTGAGGATATAGAATTAAACACAATAAAGTGGCTGCTCTCTCAGTGCTTTCTCTAGGAGGGTGGGGCAGGATGGGGTACACAGACATAAAAATAAACCATGCACAAGGTAACTGGAGATCATGATGAGAGCTCTGGAGAGAATAAAGCAGGGTGACGTGCCAGAGGGCACGGCAAGGGGACTTCGTCAGTGATGGTTGCTTTGAGGTGGTGATGTTTGAGCTGAGACCTAAATCTCAGGAAGGCAAAAGATCCCGTATCTTGATTTGAATGAAGATTACACAGTATATACACCCACCTGTCCCACAAAAAAAGCTAGCTGCACAAGATCTGGCAAAAAACCTTCCAAAAAAAGGAAAGAGCAAATGCAAAGGCCCCAAGGCAGCAAAGGAGCTTGCCGAGTACAGGGAACAGCAAGACAAAACACAGTTTGGGGTAGGAGGCATGCTAGGCGAGAGGCAGGCAGGGACCTGATCACGTACACAGTCTGGGAAGGAGGCTACATTTTATTCGCTGTGCAGCAGGAAGGCATGATGGCTTTATTCGGGAGTCATATGATTTATGCTCCCTCACCAAATCTTAATAATAGTAATAATAACAAATAACTATAGCTATCATTCATCCCAGGTGCTGTACGAATACACTTAACCTCAGCTTTAGCCTTGAAAACCACCTTATAGGAAGCCACGATATCCCACTTTCACAGGTGAAAAAAAACACAGGCTCAGAGAGACTACCTAACTTGGTACTTGGCTAGTGGCAGACCAGAATATGACCCCAGACCAAAATCTGTGTTCTGAAACACAGCCACTGGGGCGTCAACATCAGGGAATCCCCTCAGCACATACTTTACTCTAAACCTGTTGGATTTTTCCCTCCTCAGGTAGTCATGATATATATTGATCCATCTTGGTTTCCTCTGATAACCATGATGAGTGATGACTATGCTATCTGCAGCCAGAGCTAAAACTCAGCAAAGCTGACGAGCCCCTCTAGGAATTAAGCCTGTTTTCAATCACGCTGGAGCGGGGGGGGATGGAACCCAGCCTGTGACTTAATAAATAGAGATATTATATCAGTTCGTTATAATGGCGGATCTTGTTGACTATGACTGAAGTAGCCACATTATAATCACAATAATAGCCATTAAGTGCATAATATTCTCTGCCATTGCTGCACTCGGACAAGGCAAAAATCCAGATACAGGAAAGTGGCCGCATCACTCGACAGTGTTCACTCTGTCATGAAGACTTACTGCAGGGTATAAATGTGATGTGAGGACTAAGCTAAATCGTATGCCTCTACTAAAGGAGTGTGGCACAGGGGAATGCGATATTAATGCCGCCAGCCAAGTTAGCGTAAAGTGTTCTTTGGTAATCAGATTAACAGAATACAGGCTTGTGAAATTAAGGCATGAAAATAGACACCATTCCGAATCTGGACAACACACAAAAGTCACTGCATAACAAGAGCACGGGCTGGACGTCTTCTTGCTCAAATATTACCGTGCTGTTACCAATGGACAAAATCAGTGAGTTTCTTGGCCTAGGGCAGTGATCCTGCACTTGAGGACCACTTGAGAGCTTAAGAAACGCTGAGGCCCAATCCCCACACCCAGACAGAATCATTTAATTGTTCCAGGGTGGAGTCCTGGGCATGGGATTTTTAGAAACTCCCCGAGTCCCTTGGTGGACCGCCAGGATGGTGAAGCTCTGGGCCCAGGGCAAAGAGGCCCGAGGGACAAGTCAGACTGGCTTGGGCAACATCCTCCACGAGGGACCGCTCGGCTGTGTCCTTCGAAAAATAAAAGGGTGGGATTTCATATTGTTTAAGGTGCATCCCGTGTGCCAATTGTTATCCTATTTTCAGAAGGGCCTTTGTCAAATGGATACTATTCTCATCGTTTTCACAGGGTTTCTTTTCAATTTTCTAAAATGTACACTATCGGGGATTCCCTGGCCGTCTGCTGGTTGGGACTCTGAGCTTCCACTTCAGGGGACTAGGGTTCCATCCCTCGTCAGGAAACTGAGATCCTGCAAGCTGTGTGGTGCAGCCAAAAAAAAATCATAATAATAAAATAAGAAATAAAATCGACAGGATCTTGGGATTTCAGGTTGAAAATGGCAAATTAAATACATCCATTTATCTCCACGCCATCCACAAAACCCCACTAAATGACAGTAAAGGAATGAAAAGAAAAATGATAAATTCATATTGACAAACGTGGGAGAGCAGGCCTTCCCAGGTGGCGCAGTGGTTAAGAAGCTGCCTGCCAACGCAGGGAACACAGGTTCCAGCCCTGGTCCGGGAAGATACCACAGGCCCCGGAGCACCTAAGGCCGTGCGCCATAACTACTGAACCTGTGCTCTAGAGCCTGCGAGACACAACTACTGGGCCCGCGTGCCACAAGTACTGAAGCCCGCGTGCCTACAGCCTGTGCTCTGCATGCAAAAATAGAAGCCACTGCAATGAGAAGCCCGCACGCCGCAACAAAGTGTAGCACCCGTTCACTGCAACAAGAGAAAGCCCATGCATAGCAACAAACACCCAATGCCGCCAAAAATAGATAGATAGATAGAGAGAGAGAGAGAGAGAGAGAGAGAGAGAGAAATAAATAAAATTTATTTTTTAAAAAAAAAACAAAAACAGGAGAGCAGCTAACATCAGCGAGGTGGTGACCTGGAGATGTTAATGCTTCAGAACCCTGGAAAGGCTCAGGAATTCTGAGCTACCTCTGATGGCTGAGGAAGAAATTGGGATCAGGGTGGGCAAATAGCTGAGTCTGCCACAGTTTAAAACAAAATGAAGAAAGAGCAGTATAAGCGTATTATGAGATAGAGAAGCAAACAGATGAAACTGCTAAGGATGTAAAATGGTGGTTTCTGGGAAGTGGGAATTGGGATGGGGCAAAGCAGTTCGGGGTTTTGCTCTCCTGAAAGCCTTGTGTCATTTGACCTTTAAAATTAGGTATATACATCACTTAGATTTTTTTTAAGGCTGCTTTTGAAACGGGTATGGGGGGAAAGGCATGCAAATACTGTAGATGGGACTATAAACTTGTAAAAGCTTGCCGAATGGCAGCTGGGTAATATGGATCAAAACTTTTCATGTGTGGAACATTCAGTCCAGCATTTCCACTCCTGGAATTTATTCTAAGAAAGTAATTGGACAACCACTGCTTTGATTATAAAATAGAAAAATTGGAAACTATCTACATGCCCTGCACCGGAACCTTCATTTGAACAACTGATGGCTCATCCACACAGTGCAATTCTATGCTCATGCTTTAAATGGCGGATTTCATACCTACCAGATGGTCAAAACTTGTGAAAGCCTGAGGGACTTCCCTGGTGGCACAGTGCTTGAGAATCCACCTGCCAATGCAAGGGACACAGGTTCGTGCCCTGGTCTGGGAAGATCCCACATGACCCGGAGCAACTAAGCCTGTGTGCCACAACTAGTGAGCCTGGGCTCTAGAGCCCGTGAGCCACCACTACTGAAGCCTGCGCTCCGAGAGCCCCAGCTCCACAACAAGGGAAGCCACCAGAATGAGAAGACCGCACACCACAACGATAAACCCAACGCAGCCAGAAATAAGTACATTTTTATTTAAATTGTAAAAGCCTGAAAACAGCAGGAGTTCCTCAGCATGTGAAACAACGTAATGTTGATATAGTGCTGGCGAGTGTACCCTGCTACAATCTCTTTGGACGAAAAAGCAAAAATTGGCACTACAGCAATGAAAAGCGAAATACACACTGTGATCAATTTTTCTCATACGAAGTCTAAAATGATATGATTACGTAGGGAGAAAACCACCGTTATTTAGTAAAATGGAAGATAAATCGAAGGCCACGTGCCACGTACCACTCGGTGGGACGTGCAAGAACATCGCTCGTAGTGTTCAGAGGGCCTCAGGCTGCCCTCGAGCCGAACGTCTACCAGCAGGAAACGGAAATACAGCAGTCCGTGATGAGCCGAGACGCACACCGAACAGCCGCACCCACAGTAACGCGAGAACATCTCCGGGTTTCGCAAACATTCCAGCTTGCGGAAGACAAGAGAAAACGAAAGAACGCATTCACCTACCTACGTAACCTTCCACGCGAAGTAAATGACCTTGCACGAAGAATCAGGCTAGGGACGTTAAAAAGCACGAAAATCAGCAGTAAGGGCACAGAGTTAGAAAAACAACCTTCCCGAACACTACATAAGCCATCCCCTGAACGAATAAAAGAAGTGTACCTCTCCGACCCTGGCTGAAACCCACGGTGCTTCCAGTACTATAACATGTCGTTTTAACACCTGAGACGCTGACACCTTCTCCTCAGGTTTTTACTTAATTCCTATTTCACCAGGTGGCTGAGGTGGCACGCGGAAAGCTTCCGGGTCCCAGGGAGCTCTTATGCTTCCCAGGCAGTAGCCCCACGCAGAAACACCTTCCGAAGAAAGCCAAAAGAACCCAGAATGCACCGTGAGTTTCTGCACCGAGAAGAGCAGGGCTAATAAGTTTACTAAACAACAAGCATTATCCGTAGGTCTATTCTTTAAACACACACATCAGCCTTGCTTATTTTCGCAAGGCCTCCAAAAATTAGGAGGATGACTTGGCTTTACTTCTCAGCAGGTGAATCTTCCGAAAAACACAGAAGATTCACACATGCTGAGAAGAAGCGTGTGAACCTATTAGCAACCTCGGGAGACAATGCCAAGGAGATTCACACACCTTGTACAGTGAGGGTGAACGTAAGCTCGGGTCAAGAGCTTGCAACACTTCTTTCCAGGTAAGTGACTGAAGTCACTTTCTTTCAAATCATAGCTTTAAAGGAAAACTGTGGCTTTCACTTGAACATATATTGTTTGCATTTCATTCTGGTTATGCAAATGAACGCTGAGTCCCCGCCCCCGTGCTTCACGCCCAACGTGCGCCGAAGCCCGCTCCCAGTGGCATCTACCCGGGACCCTCACTACATGTCTTCTGCTCCTCGAGGCTCTGAGCGGGATTTCTTTGGGGTACAGGATTTTGTTGACTGCTTAAGAAAACGTCGCAGCTCTGCATTTGACACGAGACACGGTTCACAACGGAATATCAAATGAAAGGTAAAAGACAACTACAAAACTGTATTTAACAGTACACTTTTTCTTCCAAAAAGAGACGTCTGTGTGTGCGTTGGGCATGTATATGCACAGAAGAGTGCTTACACCAAAATTATGCTTACACTAAAATATGACTGGCCATTATGCCTTTTGTTAACTCTTTATTTTTGTCCATGTTTTCAGAAATTTCTGTGCTTGACGTATGGAGAAAAAATAAGGAAATCAATAAAAAGGATTTCATAATAAGCAAAGATAAAGGAATTAGAAGGAAAGAATAATAAGCATAGCAGAAATAAAGACAAAGAATCAAGGAAGCCAAAATGAGTTTTAAACCATTTTTATTGGACTATAGTTGATGTACACTATTGTGTTAGTTTCAGGGTACAGCAAAGTGAGTCAGTTATCCGTATATATGTATCCACTCTTTTTTAGATTCTTTTCCCATACAGGCATGACAGAGTATGCAGTAGAGGGCCCTGTGCTCTACATTGGGTCTGTATTAGTTATCTGTTTTATATATAGTAGTGTGTATATGTCCATCGCAATCTGCCAATTCATCCCCCGCAAATGATTTATTTTTTTTCAAGATTTGATCAAGGAAAAGAAGAAGGCGCAAATAACACTAGGAATGAGATATGGGATATAAACAAAGATACAAAAGTGCGGCCCGCCAGGCTGGCTCCATATCCAGTATCATTTCTCTCCTTCCTCCCTACTGAGTGTCTGCATTATAAGGGGCCGCAACGTGACGTCATAGGTCAAAACTTCCGTGCAAGTATTGGAAGATACAGTCGAGACCATCTTCTAGAAAGTAGAGCCAAACAGGAGGTAGACACAAATGGGAGCGAAAAGCCAAAAATTAGGGGTTCATTCCAGCATGTACTACATCTAACTAAAGAAAGTCCAGAAAGCGAAAACAAAATGGAAAGGAGAAAATTAAGAAAGAATTAGGGTGTAAATTAGATAGCTAGTGGGAAGCAGCCGCATAGCCCAGGGAGCTCAGCTCGGTGCTTGGTGACCCCCTACAGGGGTGGGATAGGGAGGGTGGTAGGGAGACGCAAGAGGGAGGCGATATGGGGATATATGTATACGTATAGCTGACTCACTTTGTTATAAAGGAGAAACTAACGCACCATTGTAAAGCAATTATACTCCTATAAAGATGTTAAAAAAATACAGAAACTTTTCCAGCACACACACACACACACACATGCACGCACACACGCACACACACACGGAAGCATTTCCCCTGATGTAGTTGTTTTAATTTTGTTCATTTAATCTATTTTTACATTATTTCCATGAGAATATTTTTCACAGCCTAGCCATCCAGGGTCCTATGAATATATTACTTCGCTTCAACTTTTCTTTTGTCTCTGAGTTGATCATTGTCTTAGTCCTCATTGGCTTGATTTTCTATACACCTATTACCCATTTCTTTTCCAGAGTCTCTGCTAGATATGTTACTCTACTCTCAATATATTCCAGCACCTCAGGTAATTGAGTCGTTTAATCTACTTCATGAAACATCCCTGCAGGAATCCTAGGCCCTCCTGCTCCAATATGGACCATCTGTTCTCTTGCGCCGGGATCTTCCTTCTTTTTCCTCTGTTGGGTCCCTTTTCCTTTATCTCATATTTTTTCTCTTTTCTAGGTCACTCCTTTGTATGTCACCCGAGGCTAAGTTATGGTGTGGTAACATAGGGCCCCAACACCTCGCTGGCTTCCAACAAGAAACATTTCTCCTCCGGCGTGTTACATGTCCCTCATGGGTTGTCTGTAGCTCTGTGCCGTGCCTCATCTTTGCCCCAGGACCCAGGGGATGGAGCAGCTTTTGTCTGGAACATCACCAGTGTCAAGCCAGAGGAGAAGAGGATGCGGCTAACTGGAGATGACCCTCCTGCTGCTGCTCCGAAGTGACACGTGTCTCTTCTGCCCACATTCCAATGGCCAGAGCAGGTCACGTAGCCACTCTTAAGTTCGTTCCATATCTAAACTTTGGTTGGGTATAAAATTCTGGTTTGGAGCAAGTTTTCCTTCAGCATTTTGAATGCATTGCTGTATTGCCTTCTACCTTTTAGTGTCGCTGTTGGGAAACTAATGCAATTCGGATTCTGGAATCTTGGTATGTGACCTGTCTTTTCTCTCTGGAAGCTTTTAGGATTCCCCTTTTGTCCCTGAGGTGTGGGAGGGCGGGTGAAAAAGCATCAGTCCATCAGACCCTCTTCTTCCCTAGAAGCAAAGGTATATATAATGTCTATGATTTAGGAATAAGTTTGATGCCATGTGACAGAAAACGCAAAATTACAGTGGTCTTAGCTGGATACTTGTTCTGTTCCACGTCGATGAAGTCCAGAGGAAGGTGAGCAAGGTGCGCGCTCCAGGGAGCAGCCAGGGACTCAGGCTCCTGCCAGTCCTCGGCTCCCTACAGGGGTTCTTGTAGTTTATTTCCACTGAGATAACACTGGATTATAACAGTATAAGTTTCACATGTACAGCCTCATAGTTCAACTTCTGTACACACTACAGCATGCTCACCACCAAAACTTTAGTTTCCATTCATCACCATACAGTTGATCCCCTTTCCCTATTTCGCCCTCCTCCTACTTCCCCTCTGGTAACCACTACTCTGTTCTCTGTATCCACACGTTTGTTTTTGTTTGGATTGGCCTGTCTTTTTCTCTTGTTTTGTTTGCTTGTTTCTGATATTCCATATATGAGTAAACTCATATGGTATTGTCTTTCTCTGACTGACTTATTTCACTGAGTATAATACTCTCAAGCTTCTTCCATGTTGTCGCAAATGGCAAGATTTCATCGTTTTTATTTTTTATTTTTTCTGCAGAATTTATTGATTTTTATTTTTTGGCCATGCCGCTTGGCATGTGGGATCTTAGATCCCTGACCAGGGATCGAACCCATGCCCCTTGCAGTGAAAGCGAGCAGTCCTAAAAACTGGACCCTCAGGGAATCCCTTCAGCACATCCTTTACTCTAAACCTGTTGGATTTGCCCCTCCTCAGGTAGTCATGATATGTATTGATTCATCTTGGTTTCCTCTGATAACCATGATGAGTGATGACTATGCTATCTGCAGCCAGAGCTAAAACTCAGCAAAGCTGACGAGCCCCTCTAGGAATTAAGCCTGTTCGCAATCACGCTGGAGGTGGGGCGGGGGATGGAACCCAGCCTGTGACTTAATAAATAGAGATATTATATCAGTTCATTATAATGGCGGATCTTGGTGACTATGACTGAAGTAGCCACATTATAATCACAATAATAGCCATTAAGTGCATAATATTCTCTGCCATTGCTGCACTCGGACAAGGCAAAACTCCAGATACAGGAAAGTGGCCGCATCACTCGACAGTGTTCACTCTGTCATGAAGACTTACTGCAGGGTATAAATGTGATGTGAGGACTAAGCTAAATTGTATGCCTCTACTAAAGGAGTGTGGCACAGGGGAATGCGATATTAATGCCGCCAGCCAAGCTAGCGTAAAGTGTTCTTTGGTAATCAAATTAACAGAATACAGGCTTTTGAAATTAAGGCATGAAAATAGACACCATTCCGAATCTGGACAACACACAAAAGACACTGCATAACAAGAGCACGGGCTGGACGTCTTCTTGCTCAAATATTACCGTGCTTTTACCAATGGACTAAATCAGTGAGTTTCTTGGCCTAGGTCAGTGTTCCTGCACTTGAGAACCACCTGAGAGCTTAAGAAACGCTGAGGCCCAATCCCCCACCCTGAGAGAATCATTTAATTGGCCCAGGGTGGAGTCCTGGTCATGGGATTTTTAGAAACTCCCCGAGTCCCTTGGTGGACCGCCAGGATGGTGAAGCTCTGGGCCCAGGGCAAAGAGGCCCGAGGGACAAGTCAGACTGGCTTGGGCAACATCCTCCACGAGGGGCCGCTCGGCTGTGTCCTTTGAAAAATAAAAGGGTGGGATTTCATATTGTTTAAGGTGCATCCCTTGTGCCAATTGTTATCCTATTTTCAGAAGGGCCTTTGTCAAATGGATACTATTCTCATCGTTTTCACAGGGTTTCTTTTCAATTTTTTAAAATGTACACTATTGGGGATTCCCTGGCCGTCCGGTGCTTGGGACTCTGAGCTTCCACTTCAGGGGGCAAGGGTTCCATCCCTCGTCGGGAAACTGAGATCCTGCAAGCTGTGCGGCACAGCCAAAGAAAAAAATCATAATAATAAAATAAGAAATAAAATCGACAGAATCTTGGGATTTCAGGTTGAAAATGGCAGATTAAATACATCCATTTATCTCCACGCCATCCACAAAACCCCACTAAATGACAGTAAAGGAATGAAAAGAAAAGTGATAAATTCATATTGACAAACGTGGGAGAGCAGGCCTTCCCTGGTGGCGCAGTGGTTAAGAAGCTGCCTGCCAATGCAGGGAACACAGGTTCCAGCCCTGGTCCGGGAAGATACCACAGGCCCCGGAGCACCTAAGGCCGTGCGCCATAACTACTGAACCTGTGCTCTAGAGCCTGCGAGCCACAACTACTGGGCCCGCGTGCCACAAGTACTGAAGCCTGCGTGCCTACAGCCTGTGCTCTGCATGCAAAAAGAGAAGCCACTGCAATGAGAAGCCCGCACGCCGCAACAAAGCGTAGCTCCCGCTCACTGCAACAAGAGAAAGCCCATGCACAGCAACGAAGACCCAATGCCACCAAAAATAGATAGATAGATAGATAGATAGATAGAGAGAGAGAGAGAGAGAGAGAGAGAGAGAGAGAGAAATAAATAAAATTTATTTAAAAAACAAAAAACAAAAACAGGAGAGCAGCTAACAGCAGCGAGGTGGTGACCTGGAGATGTTAATGCTTCAGAACCCTGGAAAGGCTCAGGAATTCTGAGCTACCTCTGATGGCTGAGGAAGAAATTGGGATCAGGGTGGGCAAATAGCTGAGTCTGCCACAGTTTAAAACAAAATGAAGAAAGAGCAGTATAAGCGTATTATGAAATAGAGAAGCAAACAGATGAAACTGCTAAGGATGTAAAATGGTGGTTTCTGGGAAGTGGGAATTGGGATGGGGCAAAGCAGTTCGGGGTTTTGCTCTCCTGAAAGCCTTGTGTCATTTGACCTTTAAAATTAGGTATATACATCACTTAGATTTTTTTTAAGGCTGCTTTTGAAACGGGTATGGGGGGAAAGGCATGCAAATACTGTAGATGGAACTATAAACTTGTAAAAGCTTGCCGAATGGCAGCTGGGTAATATGGATCAAACATTTTCATGTGTGGAACATTCAGTCCAGCATTTCCACTCCTGGAATTTATTCTAAGAAAGTAATTGGACAACCACTGCTTTGATTATAAAATAGAAAAATTGGAAACTATCTACATGCCCTGCACCGGAACCTTCATTTGAACAACTGATGGCTCATCCACACAGTGCAATTCTATGCTCATGCTTTAAATGGCGGATTTCATACCTACCAGATGGTCAAAACTTGTGAAAGCCTGAGGGACTTCCCTGGTGGCACAGTGCTTGAGAATCCACCTGCCAATGCAAGGGACACAGGTTCGTGCCCTGGTCTGGGAAGATCCCACATGACCCGGAGCAACTAAGCCTGTGTGCCACAACTAGTGAGCCTGGGCTCTAGAGCCCGCGAGCCACCACTACTGAAGCCTGCGCTCCGAGAGCCCCAGATCCACAACAAGGGAAGCCACCAGAATGAGAAGACCGCACACCACAACGATAAACCCAACGCAGCCGGAAATAAATAAATTTTTATTTAAATTGTAAAAGCCTGAAAACAGCAGGAGTTCCTCAGCATGTGAAACAACGTAATGTTGATATAGTGCTGGCGAGTGTACCCTGCTACAATCTCTTTGGACGAAAAAGCAAAAATTGGCACTACAGCAATGAAAAGCGAAATACACACTGTGATCAATTTTTCTCATACGAAGTCTAAAATGATATGATTACGTAGGGAGAAAACCACCGTTATTTAGTAAAATGGAAGATAAATCGAAGGCCACGTGCCACGTACCACTCGGTGGGACGTGCAAGAACATAGCTCGTAGTGTTCAGAGGGCCTCAGGCTGCCCTCGAGCCGAACGTCTACCAGCAGGAAACGGAAATACAGCAGTCCGTGATGAGCCGAGACGCACACCGAACAGCCGCACCCACAGTAACGTGAGAACATCTCCGGGTTTCGCAAACATTCCAGCTTGCGGAAGACAAGAGAAAACGAAAGAACGCATTCACCTACCTACGTAACCTTCCACGCGAAGTAAATGACCTTCCACGAAGAATCAGGCTAGGGACGTTAAAAAGCACGAAAATCAGCAGTAAGGGCACACAGTTAGAAAAACAACCTTCCCGAATACTGCATAAGCCATCCCCTGAACGAATAAAGAAGTGCACCTCTCCGACCCTGGCTGAAACCCACGGTGCTTCCAGTACTAACATGTCGTTTTAACACCTGAGACGCTGACACCTTCCCTTCAGGTTTTTACTTAATTCCTATTTCAGCGGGTGGCTGTGGTGGCACGCGGAGAGCTTCCGGGTCCCAGGGAGCTCTTATGCTTCCCAGGCAGTAGCCCCACGCAGAAACACCTTCCGAAGAAAGCCAAAAGAACCCAGAATGCACCGTGAGTTTCTGCACCGAGAAGAGCAGGGCTAATAAGTTTGCTAAACAACAAGCATTATCCGTAGGTCTATTCTTTAAACACACACATCAGCCTTGCTTATTTTCGCAAGGCCTCCAAAAATTAGGAGGATGACTTGGCTTTACTTCTCAGCAGGTGAATCTTCCGAAAAACACAGAAGATTCACACATGCTGAGAAGAAGCGTGTGAACCTATTAGCAACCTCGGGAGACAATGCCAAGGAGATTCACACACCTTGTACAGTGAGGGTGAACGTAAGCTCGGGTCAAGAGCTTGCAACACTTCTTTCCAGGTAAGTGACTGAAGCCACTTTCTTTCAAATCATAGCTTTAAAGGAAAACTATGGCTTTCACTTGAACATATATTGTTTGCATTTCATTCTGGTTATGCAAATGAACGCTGAGTCCCCGCCCCCGCGCTTCTCGCCCAACGTGCGCCAAAGCCCGCTTCCAGTGGCGTCTACCCGGGACCCTCACTACATGTCTTCTGCTCCTCGAGGCTCTGAGCGGGATTTCTTTGGGGTACAGGATTTTGTTGACTGCTTAAGAAAACGTCGCAGCTCTGCATTTGACACGAGACACGGTTCACAATGGAATATCAAATGAAAGGTAAAAGACAACTACAAAACTGTATTTAACAGTACACTTTTTCTTCCAAAAAGAGACGTCTGTGTGTGCGTTGGGCATGTATATGCACAGAAGAGTGCTTACACCAAAATTATGCTTACACTAAAATATGACTGGCCATTATGCCTTTTGTTAACTCTTTATTTTTGTCCATGTTTTCAGAAATTTCTGTGCTTGACGTATGGAGAAAAAATAAGGAAATCAATAAAAAGGATTTCATAATAAGCAAAGATAAAGGAATTAGAAGGAAAGAATAATAAGCATAGCAGAAATAAAGACAAAGAATCAAGGAAGCCAAAATGAGTTTTATACCATTTTTATTGGACTATAGTTGATGTACACTATTGTGTTAGTTTCAGGGTACAGCAAAGTGAGTCAGTTATCCGTATACATGTATCCACTCTTTTTTAGATTCTTTTCCCATACAGGCATGACAGAGTATGCAGTAGAGGGCCCTGTGCTCTACATTGGGTCTGTATTAGTTATCTGTTTTATATATAGTAGTGTGTATATGTCCGTCGCAATCTGCCAATTCATCCCCCGCAAATGATTTATTTTTTTTCAAGACTTGATCAAGGAAAAGAAGAAGGTGCAAATAACACTAGGAATGAGATATGGGATATAAACAAAGATACAACAATGCGGCCCACCTGCCTGGCTCCATATCCAGTATCATTTATCTCCTTTCTCCCTACTGAGTGTCTGCATTATACGGGGCAGCAACATGAGGTCATAGGTCAAAACTTCCTTGCAAGTATTGGAAGATACAGTCGAGACCATCTTCTAGAAAACAGAGCCAAACAGGAGGTAGAAAAATGGGAGTGAAAAGCCAAAAATTAGGGGTTCGTTCCAGGATGTACTACATCTAACTAAAGGAAGTCCAGAAAGTGTAAACAACATGGATAGGAGAAAATTAAGAAAGAATTAGGGTGCAAAATAGCTAGGTAGTGGGAAGCAGCCGCATAGCATGCCCCAGCTGGAGTGGGGGTGAAGGTGGGGATCCTCCTTAAAATTTCGGTCTCTTCTAGCTACATCCCAAGATTTCAAGTCAGCTGCATAACCTTCCAGTAGCTCAGATCCAACCTGACATTGACCCTGACCAACTTCCCCTGGCATCCTGCCATCTCCCATCACCCAGGCTTGAATCCTTGGTTATTTTTGGCACCTGCCCCACTTGTAATCAGTCACCAATGGCAAACAACAAATATTAATCAACCACCTGCTAAGTGTACGCCACTATGCAAGGTTCGGAAGGAAACCAAAATGAGTAAGACTGGTCATCATAAGATCAGATATATGTAATATTGTTTTGAAAAGAAGGAGAGAGGGAGAAAGGAAAGAGGGAAGGAGGAGAGGGGAGGGGAAGGGAGAAAAGGTGTTATGGGACATCCACAGAAGAGAGGCCAAGATCAAGTCGTTCACAGTCTCCTCCTTCCGACCCCTCCTTGCCACGGAATTCAAACCCTCATTACCCCTGTCCTGGGGTAGCCCTCCTAATCCCTTTCTAACTAATTTCTCAGCTGCCAGTACTTGTCCCTTTCAGTCTGTCCTACACACATCACTGCCAGACTTACCTTTCCAATGCACTGCTTTGATGTCATTCCCCTAATGAAAATCACTCCAGGCCCCTCACCCCCGCTTACCACAGAAGTACCAATTCTTCAGCCTGGCATTAAAGCTCTCGGTCTCTTCCGCCCACCTCTCCCCCAGAATGTCCCTCTCTTGACCTTCTCATGCCTGTGCCAGCCACCTGGTCCAGCCCCTACCACTCCACCTGCCCAAACCCCATCACACTCAAATGTCACCTCCTCCTGGTAGCCTTTCGCCAGGACTCATGCCTCACCTGAACACTTAGACCTTCCCTTGGTACCACTATTTTTGAAACGCCACACAACAAAGGGTGTTGTTGCTACTAGAAGCTTTTGTGTTTCCCCACAATGCCTCACAGACTCCAAGTGCTCAACGATATTTGGTTAACAAATATTGTCCCTCAAAGCACTTAAAGACACAAGTCCGTATACAATGGGTGTTCCCGAAATGTGTATACATTTCATTATTCATACTGAGCTCTATTACCTTTGGAGGAGTTCACGTGTGTGTATGTACCTAGTAAATTATATTAATTTAGTCCAAGAAGATAATAGCTCTCAGCAGCTATCCAGTACTATTTTCTATTGCTTTGTAGGCAACAGAATCAGCCTTGCTGAATTTGCTTCCTAAAAGCGAATCTGAAAGTTACTCAAAAATTTAAAAATAGAGCTACCATATGATCCAGCAATCCCATTTCTGGGTATACACCCCAAAGAATTGATAACAAGGACTTAAAGGGATATTTGCACCCCCATTATTCACAAGAGCCAAAACACAGAAGCAACCCAAGGATGCACTGACAGATGAATGAAGAAAAAAGACGTGGTATATACATGCAGTGGAATATTATTCAGCCTTTAAAAGGAAGGAATTTCTGACACATGGTACAATATGAATTAAGCTTGAGGAAGTAAGCCAGTCTCAAAAAGACAAACCTGCATAATTACACTTACATGAGGCACCTAGAGTAGTCAGATTTATAGACATGGAAAGTACAGTGGTAGCGGCCAGGGGCTGAGGGGAGGGAGACATGGGAAGTTGTGTAATGAGGGCAGAGTTTCAGTTTTGCAGGATGAATACACTTCGGGGATCTGTTGCACACTACTGGACGGTACCCTTACAGATTATCCATTCAAAAGGGCAGAAAGAAAATTAACCAACAGTGATAAATTTTCTGTTAGGGTTTTTTTTTACCACAATTTAAACATTTTTTAATTAAAAAAAGTGATTCTCAGGACTTCCCTGGCGGTCCAGTGGTTAAGATTCCATGCTTCCACTGCAGGGGGCGTAGGTTCCATCCCTGGTCGGGGAACTAAGACCCCACATGCCACGCGGCACAGCCAAAAACAAATGAAAAAGTGATTCTCAAAAGGCAAATTTCACCACACCACCACCCTTCTGTTTAAAACCTTTAGTGGCTCTCCGGAATTCTTCCTGGGATCTACAAGGCCCAGTGGGTCTGAGTGTCACTGACTCTAGCCCCCTCCCACGTCCTGCCACCCCCATTCTCTTGGCTTCAGCCACGTGGGACTTCCGTCCTTGACTTCTCTCTGCCCGCTCTCACGCCAAAGCCAACTCCTCCTGTGCTAAGCTCTCCTCACACCCTTTCCTCTCCCCCAGAGCACTCATCCCACTTTGTAATGATACATTCATTATTTGATCAAGGTTGCTCTCTCCCACCAAGTCGGGAACTCTGTGGAGGCAGAGACCACGTTCTTTTTTTAACTTTCCTTGCTATGGTGTCTCTAGCACGTAGCCTACTGCCTGGCACCCAGTAGCGTATGTCGTTTATAACTCCAGTGTTGGCAAAGGCGAGAGAAACAAGCATGTCTGCTGCTTGTCAAAGGGTAAATGAGCATCACCTTGCTAGAGGCAATATGGCAATGTGTATCAAGAGCCTGGAAGCATTCGTAGTAGTAATTCCAATTTTTGGAAATGATCCTAGAGGAGCACAGAGGCGGAAGTCCACAGAGGCGGAAGTCCACAGAGGCTCATCCCAGCATCATGCATTAGGGCCAAAAACTGGAAACAAGCTACATAGCCTTCCAAACCGGAAGGTAGGCCAACACACTGCAGATTTTTATGGATAAAATACTACACAGCCTTTACAAATAATGTTGCACAGGAATGGTGACATGGAAAAACACAAAGATGTAACATTGAGTGGAAAACGAGATATAAGCAGGTATGTACCGAATGTCCTAAATTTAAAAAATCAGATTTAAAGACAATACATAAAGATAGGACATGTAATGTACAGCATGATGACTATAGCTAACAATACTGTATTGTATATTTGAAAGTTGCTAAGAGACTAGCTCTTAAAAGTTCTTATCATAAGAAAAAAAAATGGAACTCTGCACGGTGATGGACTTTTTTTTTTTAGGCCGTGGCTTGTGGGATCTTAGTTCCCCAACCAGGGGTCGAACCCAGGCCCCCTGCAGTGGAAGTGCAGAATCTCAACCACTGGACCACCAGGGAAGTCTCATGTGCAGCAATGGATGTTAACTTGACTTATTGTGGTGATCATTTCACTATATATACAAACCTCGAACGATTATGTTGTACACCTGAAACTAATATTGTTATATGTTAATTGTATCTCAGTAAAAAATAAAATTTAAGAAGGTAACACACAGGCACAAACATGGTAGACAGCAGTCACGCCTAGGTGGTAGCACTGCAGGCAGCAGACCCTCCAGGAAGTCTATAAAGGAAGCTTTAGAAGCCATTGAAAGAGAGGCCAGGGACTTTCTCTTGAACTGCAAGCTTCTCTGCACAGCAAGCAGAGTTTTTCCTTAAACTGCATATGTATTTGCAGTGAGTTTTGGGGTGCTGATGGAGATTACGGTAAAGCCCCCCCCCAAGACACCCTGTGGTGCCAACCTAAATGTTTTTTTCTTGTACTTTTGTACTTGTTTGGTTTTCTAATGTTTTATAATGAGCATGCATTACTTTTTATATCAGAGAAAGATTAAAGAAAACATTATTTCATAAATGAAAGACACATGTGTATGTCAGATGAACGGACACAGTGTCCTCTTCAGGCACACTCTAGGCGGCTGGAGAGGCCCTCGCTGCTCCCACGCATCCCAGGTCTGCTCTGTCCTTCGAATCTGCAGCCTTCTCTTGCTTCTGGCACTTCAGACCAGAACACCACCAGGCAGCCGTGGGGCTCCCTGGCCGGCCAGGGTCCTATCTTGACTGTGGGCCTCGGGGATCCACGAGACATGTCGCTCTAAGCCATGTACACGCACAAAGACACTTGCAAGGACCATTCAGAGATCCAGGGCCACTCCTCTACCTCTAACGGTGGCCCTGGCTCCAAAGAGCAAGGATCATTTACCGATTGTAGCTGTGGCCAGTAGATGGTAGAGAATGACTGTTCACACTTGTAAAACAGGTATTTAAAGCTACAGTGACTTTTCTCATTTCCTGATCATTTCTTTCTATTGTGAGGAGTTTGATTGACTATTCTTATAATCTCTTACTTATGGCATGAAAAATCAACAAAAACATCTTTTTGCTTTTTTCTCTTTATTGGCTGCATTGGGTCTTCATTGCTGCATGTAAGGTTTCATTGTGGTGGCCTCCCCTATTGGAGAGCACGGGCTCTGGAGCGTGCGGGCTTCAGTAGTTGTGGCACATGGGATCAGTAGTTGTGGCTCGTGGGCTCTAGAGCTCAGACTCAGTAGTTGTGGCTCACAGGTTTAGTTGCTCCACGGCATGCGGGATCTTCCCAGACCAGGGCTCGAACCCGTGTCCCCTGTATTGGCAAGGGGATTCTTAACCACTGCACCACCAGGGAAGTCCAAAACATCTTTTCAAGACTGGATTGCAATTATCTAAAGTCTATGAAGGTGTCAGCCCTCCCTTTGGCTGAGAATCAGGTGGAATTAAATAGCATTTTTCCTCTCTTGCCTCCTTCCCCGTCCTTCTTCCCAGTTATTTAGAAATTTTAATTGAGAGTGGGGAGATAATTTTTTTTTATACAGCAGGTTCTTATTAGTCATCCAATTTATACACATGAGTGTATACATGTCAATCCCAATCTCCCAATTCTTCGCAACACCACCCCCATCCTCCGCAGCTTTCCCCCCTTGGTGTCAATACATTTGTTCTCTACATCTGTGTCTCTCTTACTGCCCTGCAAACCGGTTCATCTGTACCATTTTTCTAGGTTCCACATACATGCATATTTGTTTTTCATACGATATTTGTTTTTCTCTTTCTGACTTACTTCACTCGGTATGACAGTCTCTAGATCCATCCGCATCTCTACAAATGACCCAATTTCGTTCCTTTTTATGGCTGAGTAATATTCCATTGTATATATGTACCACACCTTCTTTATCCATTCATTTGTCGATGGGCATTTAGGTTGCTTCCATGACCTGGCTATTGTAAATAGCACAGCAATGAACATTGGAGCGCATGTGTCTTTTTGAATTATGGTTTTCTCTGGGTATATGCCCAGTAGTGGGATTACTGGGTCATATGGTAATTCTATTTTTAGTTTTTAAGGAACCTCCATACAATTTTCCATAGTGGTTGTATCAACTTACATTCCCACCAACAGGGCAAGAGGGTTCCCTCTTCTCCACACCCTCTCCAGCATTTATTGTTGGTAGATTTTTTGATGATGGCCATTCTGACTGGTGTGAGGTGATACCTCATTGTAGTTTTGATTTGCATTTCTCTAATGATTAGTGATGTCGAGCATCCTTTCATGTGTTTGTTGGCAATCTGTATATCTTCTTTGGAGCAATGTCTATTTAGGTCTTGTGCCCACAGAACCTCCGGAGATCCTCATTCTGAGAGACTCACAGCCCATGGAAAAAATGGAACGATTCCTGTTTCATTTTTCAAGTGGACAACCGGAGGACCCAGCGAGGAAGGGAAAGGGAGAGATCTTGAGGCACTTTAGACCCGAGCTGGTGTCTAGATCCTTGCAGAGACTCAATCTCAGACTCTGAGAAGTATTCACCTTAATAAAAACAACAAAACATGTACTAACTCATGTAGCTATGAGGTGAATATTATTGTTATTCCCATTTGACACATGATAAGTTGCATATTTCTCCAAAGTCCTGGGCCCTGGAAAATAAAGACCAGGGCCCCTAGAGGCCACGGCAGAGGCTGATGGCCCAAACCTGCTAGAGAGCAGAGGGTGTGCCATTCCTAGGGGGTAGTTCACCATCTCCAGCCAGATAGCGCTAGGTCCATGGTCACCTCACCCTCCGCACCACAGCCTGGGGTGTTCCCAGGCCCCCAGGCAAGTGCGTGGAGACAGAGGGCAAGGGAGGAGCTGCATTTCTGGAGCCGGGCTCCTCAGAAGGCGTTTTCAATTCCTCCAGACCAGCCTTGCACTCCAGTCCGCGAGGTCATCTGAGGCCCCACGTCTCTCAGCTCCTCTGCTTGGGGCCCAGATCCCTGGCTCTAGCCACATACTCACAGGCTCTGGTGTGGAAGAGAGAGTGGGTGGGACGTTTGCTAGTTTCTTTCTGACTGGCTGTGAGCCCAGAGAGGGCAGTGGCGTGCTGGAGAGCTGGGCAGCCGCCCTCTACGGCAGCCAGGCCCACTGTCCGGCTGGCAGCACGTGCACCGTAGGGAACCCATCCGTGAGACCCGCCTACCCTCCACAGGCAGGCATGGGGAAGGGGATCCTGAAGCACAGCTACCTTGATTTGTAGGGTGGTTTCTATCAAACATGGAAGGCTGGAGATTTAAGGGACGCTGACCCGTTCAACTCGGAGCGTCTTCCCGAGTCCTGCCAAGAACAGAGACCTCAGGGCCTACTTGTTCAATTCTTCGGATGTCACCTTGGGCCACCTGTCCACCAGCAGCCAGCTCCACCAAACAGATGTGTTGTTTAAATCCATGAGAGCTGAGGGGTGCCAACAGAACCCCTGCTGGGTGGCCACCAGCAGGGGCAGGACCCCTGTGCCCTGCCAAGGGAGAGGTCAGGAGTGTAAAGGTCTCCCTGGAAACCAGTCCAAACACCAGTGTCCCATCTCACCTCAGCCTGCACTGTGCTGTGTGGCCACTGGGAGGCACCGTCGGCTCACAAGAAGCTCTGAGAAGCCAGGCCACCTTTCCATTCCCAGTCTTCTGCGGGGGAGAAAGCCGCTAGGGAAACGTCTGGCCTTCTGGAAACGTGTGGGATTTTCCTCCCTGACAGGAAAGATCTGTCCTGGTCGGCCATGGAGGCCTGGGCTGGGCACCCCCATGCCAGCCGTTGTGAAGCGTGGAGCAGAGAGGCAAAGAACAGAGGCCTAAAGCGGCCCTGGCTGGACTCCAGGCATCAGCCCGTGGTTGATTAGCGGGACCGAACAAGGGGTGAGACCAAAATGCAGAGCCAAGCAGGTATGGAAGCGAAGGAGCTGCAGACGGGGGTCTGCAGGATGTCTTGGCTCCTGGGGTCAGGGGTCCTCAGGGAGGTTTTAGCAAGGACCCTTGACCTCGATGTGTGTGGTGGTGGGATGGGCTGTGGTTAGAGGACCCGACACAGAGCAAGCAGCCCAAACTGAGACTGGGTGTGATGTTTGACGTGTCCCTCTCATTTTCCCTCATCCACGTCGTCCCCAAGTTCTTCCATTTCTATCTCAGAATACTTCTTGAATTTTCCACTTCTATCCAATTCTACTGCCTCCACCCTAGTCCAAGCCTCCATCATCTCTCCTTGATGACTCTGAGATACGGCTTCCAGATAAAATATGAGATGCCCAGCTAAATTTGAATTTCAGATACACAAACAATAACTTTTTGTATATCCCATACAATATTTGGGATAGAATTATACTAAAAATTGTTCTCTATCTAAAATGTCAATATCAGCAGGCATCCTGGTTTATTTTCTTTTCTTTTGGTTTGTTTTTAAATCTGGCAACCCTCCCAAGAGCTTTACCAGCCTTACAGTCCTACAGCCCATTCTCTACAAAGCAGCCAGAATGAACTCACAGAAATTCACATCTAACCATGTCAGTACCCTGCTCAAAGCC
This sequence comes from Mesoplodon mirus, assembly GCF_964341445.2. Taxonomy (NCBI): domain Eukaryota; kingdom Metazoa; phylum Chordata; class Mammalia; order Artiodactyla; family Ziphiidae; genus Mesoplodon; species Mesoplodon mirus. Next base: position 111,069,983 of record NC_138981.1, read on the forward strand.
CTTCAAGGATTCCCAATCACCCAGGGATGGGATCCACGCCATCCACGTGGCACACAAGAACCCCTACACCCTGACCAGCAGCCAGCTCTCAACTTCATCTCCCACTGTGCCCCCAACCCACGCTGTGGCCCCAGCGTATGAAACGTTCTGTTGTCCCTTCCATATGCCCTGTGCCTTCACACACCCGTCTCTGTCCAGAAGGCCCTTAAAGAACGCCAAGTCAGTCATGAAACTCAACCACCGGCTCTTCTTGCCAAGCTCTCCCTGACATGTCCCCTGCCTCTCCCCAAGCCATACATAATGGCCTTTAACAGAGCCCTTATTTAGCTGTATCAAAATGATCTCTCTGTGTGTCTGTCTGTCCTGCTAGACTGCAGCCCTGTAACCAAGGCCCAGCGGTCAGGCCAGGTAAGAACCACAGGATTGGAGATATACAAAACATAGCCAATACTGAATTCGTGAACCACTCAGTCTATTGCACCCAGTTAGCACACAGCACAGGTTGGTCAGAGTAGGGAAGATAGGAAGGGGAGGGAAGGAAGCAGTCCAAGGCGGAGTCCAGGAAGGAGACATCTCTGCACAAGCAACAATCCCTGGTCCAGACATGGGTCTCATGACAAGCACGAGCGGGAGTCACCCTCTGCTCCAACAGGGCCTTGGGCTGCGACCCTCTGAACAGCTCCCAGCAGTGTGGAGCTGGTCCTCCATGAAGGAGCCCTCAAGTCCCTCGGCTCAGTGGTCCCTTTGTAGGGAGTCCATCAGTAGGGTGTGACAGTTATGCACCAGGGGGTCTTGTCTCTATCAGTTGCTCCTGTTCCAGGGAAGTCTTTTTGTGGACGTTGCCAAACAAACTTCTTACCTAAAGTAACACTCTTTGATTTAAGACACTCTAAAACACTAGAAGTCCTATACCAGACGTTTCAAAACCACTGATATAGAAGTTCACTTTGGCCACTGTGACTCCATTTAAACTACTTAACATAGATGAACATAACTTAGATCCTATGCGTTTCACAGGAGATGACAAAAGGAATCACCACATAACAAGTCCCCTTCAAGGAGGGGTCCTAGTGTGATTCACCTCTGTACCCCCAGTGTACAGCGTAGAGCTTGGCCCAGAGCGGTGCCCTCAATTCATGTGTGAGGCACGAATGAACGGGTGAATGGCCTTAAGTAATTCTACATCTCCTGACACCTAGCCGGCGCTGGCAGTGACTGCAGTGGTAGAGGGGTCCACCAGGGGGCGGAATAACCTCAGTATTGTTTGTCTTGTTGAGGGAGTGGCTCAGAAAGCGGCCTCCCTGGCATTTGGCTCCCTTCTCCAGTTCCAAGTTTTTGTTGGTGTTTTGTTTTGTTTTTAAATCATGGAAACACAGGACAGGAAGGGACCTTGAGAGAACATACAGACCAGCCCCCTGCTTTCAGTTAAAAAACTCTCTATTTCCCTTTAATACCTGCTTGCAGATAGTTAAAAACATTCTTTGGTTTCTTACAGATCAATCATAGAGAAGTTAGGAGACCTACTCCAAGTTCCACAGCAAGTGAATGGCACAAGGGGGCCTGGAGCCCACAGCTTAGCCGACAGGATCCCATTGCCTTGTCCTGCAGCCCTGCGAGGGAGGCTCCACCATCGTCTTACACCTGAGGACACGCCCAGAGAGGTTGTCATCTAGCTGGGTCACTCAGTGGGAGTGCTGGGACTTGGACACAGGTCTCCAGCCTTCCTTTCCAGCGTTCTTACCTCTGCCGTAGTCACAAAACTTTGCTTGGCTCTTTTGGGGCGGGTCGGTGTGGGGGGGATGCTCCTTCCCGGCAACTATGCTGCAGGCGTCATCCAGACTCCCCCTGGGGAAAGTCTGTCTGTTCTGGGCCTGCCCATCTGAGTCAAGGTCGGCTGCTGTGCCAGCCGCAGACCCTGTTCTCCCTCCCTCCAGCTGCTGGCTCAGCCTCACCCCAGAGGGCCCACAAGGAGACTGGGGCCACGAGAGCTCTTTGAAGAAAGCTCAGACGGGTGGCAGGTTTTCGGGGTCGGTGTTTCGCACCGTGTAACTGGTTCATTGTGGAGTCTCAGCTCAATTGGGTGCAGACTTCCTGAGGTGGGAGAAGCCCTTCGGCCATTACTTCTTCCGGCCGACTCCCCCGCGCCCACATTTTCACCCACACTTTCACACACCTGCCGCCCGCACTGACCACAGGGCCTTTGCTCCAAGGAGAAGGGCTAATTATTAACCAGTTAAAAGAAGCTGTCCCTACCCTCAATGAGCTTGCAGGGATTGGGGAGCAATTCGAAACAGACGGTAATGGAGACTGAGCTCTGTGGGGTCAAGAGAGAGTGGTGGTTATAGTAGGGGTCTTGGAATCTGATAGGCCTGGAATCTGATAGGCTTTGCTGTGCGACTTTGTTGGTTGGTTTTTTTTTTTTTTTTTTTTTTTTTTTGGCCGCGCAACACTTGCAGGATCTTAATTCCGTGACCAGGGGTCGAAACTGCAGCCTCGGTAGTGGCAGTAAAAGCGCGGAGTCCTAACCATTGGACCGCCTGCTGTGTGACTTTGGATAAGTCACTTCCCCTCTCTGAACTTGTTTCCTCAGATTTAGAGTAGGGATGATCACACCTCCCTCAGGATCCAGAGGGTCAGATGAGATGGCATACAGGAAGTATGAGCTTGTGGAGGGCTTGGTACGTAGTGGTATACGATAAATGTTGGTTCTTAGGAGATCAGCAAACATTACAAAGGGAAGGGGGAGTAAGGGAAGGCTTCTTAGGGGAGATTAGGGTTGAGCTTGGCTTTAAAAGAGGAGAAGTATTTGGAAGGTCAGATGGAAGAAGATGCTTGTAAGTAAGCCTTGCCAAGCATTTGAATGAATGAATAAAAGCAAAGCCCCAAGGTTCACTTCCATCCTCTCTCATGGATGGTTTAGAGAGAGGGTCATGCAGGTGACCTGGCCCACGAGGGGCATACCAGTGAGAAGTCACAGGGGGAGTCACAGGAGCACAGTCGTGCTCCTGATGAAACTTCAAACCACCTCCCCATGGGTAGAGGAGGGGTAACCCTGGGCCAAGCTGCGTGGTGTGCCTGTAATTTGTGACCCAGGGTCTGAGACCCTGGGCCTGTCCCTCCAGCCCTCCCCTGAGAAATCGATCCCTAAGTAAGTGCCTCCTGGTTGTCACTGGATAAATGAGTGAGCCCTTCCAGGAAACTGGTCTGCATTTCAATGGGGGCTGTTTGGAGACAATGCCTTATCTCCCAGGGTTTCCCAACATTTTAGCAGCCCAGAGCTCTTGTTTTCTCACTTGAGACCTCAATGGGATTCCTTGAGCAGTTTACATCTTCACTGTTGGCTGAATCCCAGGACCCAGAAAGCATAGTTTGCATCTCTCTGAATATCCAGGGCTCACTGGATCCACACAAAGTCATGGCGGGGCCAGAGGCTAGCTGGGCCAGAGGGAGAAGTGCTAGTGAAGCTCCTCTGCTGTTGCTCTTGTTTGGGCAAACATGGTACATACCGTGTCCTTTTCTCTGCATTGCTCTCTGGGCATTGCTCAAGGTAGGCTAGGTTTGCTGAAGTTACACAGAAACACTGAAATCTCAGTGGTTTAATACAGGAAAGGCTTATTTCTCGTTCACACAAAGTCTGATGCGGATTAGACAACAGGTAGCTGGGCTGTCTGCAACATGCGGCCTCCAAGGTCTCCACAGCGTAGGGAGAGAGATGGGGAAGCACGTGTCTTAGTCATCTGACGCTGCCATGACAAACTACCACAGACTGGGTGGCTGAAACAACAGAAATTTATTTCTCACAGTTCTGGAGGCTGAGAAGGTCGAGATCAAGGTGCCAACCGATTTGGTTCCTGGTGAAAGCTCTCTCCCTGGTTTGCAGACGGCCGCCTTCTCACTGCGAACTCTCTGGTGTCTCCTCTTATAAGGGTACCAATCCTATCAGATCAGGGTCCCACGCTCATGACTTCATTTAGCTGTAATTCCTTCCTTAACCCTAGTTCAGCCACGTTGAGAGTTAGGGCCTCAACATATGAATTGAGGGGGGGGACACCACTCAGTCATAGCACATAACAACTCTTAAGCTCCTCAGCCCCCAAAATGATGTACATCACTCTCCCTTGGTCAGAATTTGTTACGTGGCCCAAACAACTGCAGGGGAGGCTGGGAAATGTATGGGACCAAGTGGATATCTGCTGAGCATGATCTTTGCCACACACGGTCTTCAGGGCCGAGCCTGCTGAAGAAGAAACGTCTTGAGGGTCAGAACAACAGCGCTGAGACATAAGATAGGAAACACACACTCCTTAGACTGTCCTCCAGGCAGGTTCAAGGAGCCAAGACCTGGAACCTGATTCTGAATAGGATTCTTGGGATTGGGGGTGGGAGGGTAGGAAACTTGTCCCTGTGGTTGGGATATTTTGAGGTTTACTATGTCTCCTCCCCAGGATGTGGACACAAATGTCTCCTCACAGATATATCAATAGGGACTCAGGAAATTCAGATGAATTAGTCAGAGACCACACTTTGGAATCATTTTTTCTAAATTGACATATTGCATATTTCTCTCTGTTTCTTATTTTCTGATAGCTCATTTTCCACTACATATCAATAGGAAGAGAGCTAACAAAGGGCTGCCAAAGAGGACTCTTCAGGACCCTGATTTAACCACTAGATATTTGAGCAATATGTTCTGACAGCTTGTTTGAGGGGAAGGTCTCAGTCATGGCTTCCCTCACGGAGGCTTACAGGGCCTGCACCTGCCCCTCCAGCCTCATCCCTCTGCCTAACGACCCGGGCACACCGGCCACCAATCTGTTCCAAGAGACCCCAAACCCTTGGCTGCTCTGGGGCATGTGTTTGCTGTTTGCTCTGCCTGGAATGTTCTTTTTCCAGATCTTTGCAGTCTGCTTCCTTTTCATCTTTCAAGCCTAAGTTCAAATGCCACCACCGCATAGAGGTCTGACCACTCATCTAAAGCCATGAGGTCTCCCCTGCTCCCCCGGTCACCGTATGAACAGATACTCTTCATCATCAGCCAGTTTATTTCTTCGGTAACAATGATCACAATCTGTGCCTACCTGTTTGATTACTTCCTTCTGAATGTCTTGCAAGTGATTTCTCAGGGCTCCATCTACTGGACTGAGTTTCCCGAGGAAAGCAGAGACTGCGCTGTCTCTATCCTTTGTGTCCCCTATGGGAGGGAAGGGCACTGCTGACTCAGGTATAAGAATATCTGAGCCCTGGGCTTCCCTGGTGGCGCAGTGGTTGAGAGTCCGCCTGCTGATGCAGGGGACACGGGTTCGTGCCCCGATCCAGGAAGATCCCACATGTCGCGGAGCGGCTGGGCCCATGACCCATGGACGCTGAGCCTGCGCGTCCGGAGCCTGTGCTCTGCAATGGGAGAGGCCACAACAGTGAGAGGCCCAGGTACCGCAAAAAAAAAAAAAAAGAAAGAAAAGTAAAGAATATCTGAGCCCTAACATAGTGTGAGTGTTCCCAAAGCCCTGGGTGAAAGTCACACGTGAGATTCAATGGAGCACCTACGGTGTATGTTTAGTGCTGTGTTCTAGGGCTGTAGGCAGTCCTGGCCCCTGCCTGCCTTCATAGAGCTTGTGCTTCCTACGGAAGACACTGCATCATCATCACCATTATAGAAATAATAAGTGACACTTATATAGTGCTTATTATATACCATGCTTTGTTCCAAGCACCTTACATCTATTCATTCAATTTAAGCCCTACAGTGGCCCTACGAGGGAGGCACTATAATCATTCTCATTTTTACAAACAAGGATACTGAGGCTCAGAGAGGTCAGGTAAGTTGCTTGAGGTTGCCCAGACAGTGAGTATGAAATGAGCTATGATTAGTCACTAGCCAGGGAATTCCCCTCTTTCTGTTGTGGTCGTTGTTGACCTAGGTTGCTTAGGAAGTGCTACATCGGCTCCTACTGCAGTTTAGATCCTGTGTGCTGGTAGTTGTGGTAAACAACAATGCAGGAGGAGACCTGCGTGCACCCAGAGCGCTCCTGAATTTTCTCATTGATTTTGTATGTGAATGAATAGCTTTGAACCTCAGTGAGGCCCTTCCTTAAGGGTGCCGATTGCAGTAACTGATCTTGGCTGCTGGGGGTTGCAACATTTGCACTGAAGTGATGTTCCCAAAGCCTGGAGTGTGTGTGTGTGTACATGTGTGTGCGTTGGCAAGGGGGATGTATCTCAGAGCTTCACGCCTAGTCAATTCATCTGTTGTGCCTCAAGCACAGGACTGCTGAGGTCAAAGTGGTGACTGCTGTTTCTTTCCTTCATTCCACAGTGTAATATGGGGTGATGAGCCTGACTCTAACATCAGACACACTTGACTTTAAATACTAGTCCAACTGTGTACTCGTGTTGTGACCTCAGACAATTCGCTTGTAACCTCTCCGAGCGTGCATTTTCTCATCTGTAAAGTGGGGCGAAAAACCAGCACTTTCCTCATCGCATTGTCCAAGTTAAATGAGATAAGCCTTGTGAGGCACAGTGCCAGGTACGTAGCAGGTGTTCCAGAAACGGCAGCGCTTCTTACCATTCATTGGCAAGGCCTTGCTGGGCGCGCACAGTGTGCCAGGCAGTGTGCTGGGTGGGGGAGAGGAGGAGGAGGAGGGATTCAGAGATGAGTCCGACAAGGGCCACCTCGGCTCTCTTCCTCACCCGGCCCCAGATCCAGCCAGGAGGCCTTGCACTTGGACTCGCACAGAGTCCAGGCCAGAGAGAGTCACCGGATCAGTGCACCACCCACACCCGCATCGCCCACCCTCCCACCGTTGATGGAGCTGCAGCTGGGGCGCAGGGAGCTGCCCCCTCGTGGAGGTGGAGCTGGCACATGTTTACAGCTGTGCATGGGACAGGGTGGGGCACCAGTGCAGGGCCCGTGTAACTAGGCCACCGTTTCTCTGTTCCTCTCCTCAGCCTCTTGGGCACAGGCAACATGCTATCGCTTTCTACCTTTCCTTGGGAAGTGGCTTCCTATCCTTATCCGAGACTTCCTGTTATCTGTTGTGTCCTTTTCTTTTTGCCACCTGCCCATCCCCAATCTCCCGCTCCCCAGTCCCCGTGCTTAGCCACCACTAGGCTCAGTGGTCAGGGGATCCGTCTTGTCGCTGGGGACACTCATGGGATCATATCAATATGTCTAACCAGGCACCAGAGCGTGGCCCATTGTTGGGTGCTGTTGGCAAGAGGAAAGGAGGGGAGGGGAGAGGAAAGGAGGGGAGGGGAGGGGAGAGGAAAGGAAGGGAGGGGAGAGGAGAGGAAAGGAGGGGAGGGGAAGGGAAAGGAGGGGAGGAGAGGGGAAAGGAGGGGAGGGGAGAGGAAAGGAGGGGAGGGGAGAGGAGAGGAAAGGAGGGGAGGGGAAAGGAGGGGAGGGCAAGGAGGAAGCGAGAAAAAAGTAGAGGACTTGGTCCCCATCCTGGCTGATGATGGAGTGTGTCACCTCACGCGGGAGGGCGGGAGGAAACCCAACGGGCATTCTGTCCGTAGGCCAGTGTGAAACTCTGCAGCCTGTACTTTATGCCGTGGAAGAAGTGGGGAGAGCACGGGGGGCCTGTCACACAGGGAGTGGGGCTAGCGCTGGACCTTGAAGGAGGCGAGGGATTGGGATGGGGCGGGCGGGCTCAATTCTGGCCTGGGTGGGATGCAGTTGTCTATCTGAGGGCTGGTAGGAGGCACCAGCTGGGTGGTGAAGAATGAAGGAGGTGTGGGTCAGGCTCAGGCCAGGGGTAGAGCAGCCAGGTGGGGGCCAGAGGTGGGGACAGCAGAAAGGCGCAGAGGGACCTTTGGCCAGATGGCTGCAGAGGCCATGGGGGTGGCCCTTTCTGTCCACCCCTCATTCTGTTCTCTTTGTAGCCTTTATCTTCTGCCTGCCCCCCACTCTCTCTCGCTCCTTTGGGTCTCATCATCGTCCTTTTCTTCTCAGTTATTTCATCCGCCAAATAAAGCTATTCACGCTGGAGGTCGGAGACCCGTGGTGTCACCTCTGCTGCTTTCCATTCTGCCCGTTCTGAAATGTGATTCAATAAGAGCTGCTGCCTTAGGGCTGCAGTTGCTCCCCGGGCTGGATGTGGGGCACGAGGACCCAGACCTTGGCTTCCCTGCTCCTGCTCGCTTGCTGCGGGCTGTGGAACAAGCCTGTTTCACTTCTCACCCAGGCTGGAGACGGGCGAGGATGCCAAGTCTAGAAATTGCTTTTCTTCCAGAGTCAAATGGCTTCCTCTCAGCAACAGTCCCTTTAACATGAGAGGGAAGCCAGAAAAGGAGATCTTTGACGTTGTTCAACTGAGAAATACATCAGGTGGGAACGAGCCGGAAATGCCGGGGTGAAGGGCTCTGTGGTCGCTGCACTGGCGAGGGCGCTGCCTGGACTTTGCTTTTTGATGGCACATGTCTCCCGACATAAACACAAGCAGAGCAGGGAAAAACAACCTTCAGTCCCCAAACAAACAGAACAGGAACGGGATCTGCCTCGCATGAGCAATGGCTCTTGCTGCGATGATGCAGCTCAAGGGGCCTTCACTGTGGAACTTCCTTCCTTGAGCATGATGGATTTTCCATTCTTGTCCCCGAATGAACACCCGCCTTAGGGCTTAGTGGATGGCAGGGGACCTCTGCAAGGCCCCCCGAGAAATGGACAGCACTGTCTCACCTGGGCCTGGCTTCAGAGGGGTGTGCCTCCTCTCTTGAGTCGGGTCTGAGATGGGTGCTACTGCATCCCTCAAAGCGCCATGAGACCCATTGCCCTCAGATGCCCGACCACTTCGCTGGAAACCACCCTCATTTTCTGTCCCATCTTGGACTTCTCCCTTCATGCACCAAACACTCCAGTCCTAACAGACTCATCTCTTCTTTCCAGGAGAGGGCCGTCTTTTCTTGCATCCCTGACTGTCTGCTTATCCTGTTCCTTGGAGCACTCTGCCCCCACCCCATTTCTGCCCATCCAAGAGGCAGTATGGCCTAGTATTGAGGAGCATGGGACTCTGTTTACGTTTGATTCTGGGCTCCATTGCTTACCATCTGTGTGGCCTCTGTGCCTCCATTTTCACCTCCGTTAAATGGGGTTAATAATGGCTCTTCTCCTAGGATTGTGATGAGCCCTAAATGAGTTACTCTTTGTAGTACACATAGAAGAGTATTTGGTATATCACAAGCACTATACAAAGGGTTAGGAATCAATATGCAAATCCTACTCCCCTTCAAAGTTCAGCTCAAATGCCACCTCCTCCATGAAGTCTTCCTGATCCACCCAAGTGGAAATACTCTCTCCCTCCTCTAACTTCCCATAGCCTTTTAGCTGGATCTGCCCTGGGGAACTACTTGGTATCATAAGAAGATATCCACAGGTCCCAGTTACCTGAGGGCTGGGACCCCTCCAGTAATTTCCACAGGGCCTTACACCCAGGATGTGCTCAATAGGTCCTTGGTGAATGGCTGAATAAAGTTGAGAAGGGGTGATAATGGGACCCAGGGGGAGAGCACAGCTGCCCCTCAGCCCAGTCCAGCCTCCCCATGGGAAGGTGAAGGATCCATCACCAGGGAGTGATGTGTTCGACAGTTGGGGCCGGCTCACGTGGATCCACCGCCACTCCTTGATCAGGCCCTCCTGGCGAGCAGTGGCGAGGCTGGGGCACGGTGGACGGCAGACACAGTGCAGGGATACTCCCAGCAGCCTCCACCATGCTGGGCCCTGACAGTAGTGCTGAGGCACCCTGGACCACATCTGGGCTGCTTTATGCGCCCTCTAATCCTGGGATTCTCAGTCTACAGTACAGCCAGATTGATCAGGATCTCAGAGCCAAACCCAACACATTTTCTTCCCCCCCAAATGCTCCCTTTCCTGCATGATTGACCCAGTTCCTGCTGACCTTGGGCTCCAGATGCTACCCACTTTCCCTCCCTCTTTCCCCTCCTGGCCAGCCATGATGGACACATTTACACCTCCTTGACTCAGGTCCATCATCCATTGGGGCTGGACTTGGGCCCTACCAGGGAGCTGAGCTGTTTTCTTGGTGGCCCCAAGCACCCTCATATACCTTTAACTACTCTACTCGGATTTTCGTTCATTGCCTGGGCCACCTCTTGCTGAAATGACTTCTCTGTGGCCTTCAAGCAACCATGGCTTTTCTGTACGCTTCACAGCACCTAGCATGGTGGGAGTGAAGGTTGGCCTTGCACGTAGTACAGGCTTCCTTAATCCGTTTTTGGTTCAAATGCTGAATTAAGGGGTGGGAGGAGGGACATAAAGCCCCAGTCATTCTGATCGTATTCTTCTTAACTTTTAATATTCAGACCATACCAGTGGATCCCTGAGTTATCGGGTCCTTGAGATCTGAATGACATTGCTTTGAGTCCTCCCACCCCCACCCCTGGGCCAGAATTGACCCAGGCAAGTCAAGAGCCCGGCCCAAGATATTTGTGAATTTCTTGGGGTGGAGGAATAGGGAAGATTTATATTCTCGTGGTCTCGTGTGCCACCCAGGTTCCTGGAGCTTTGGGCATGATCTGTGCTTTCACCATATTGACCAAGAGAGGAAACGTAGACCCTTCCCACCAAGAAAATGAGAGTAAAATTGACTGAAGGTCCTTGGCTGATGGAATCCTGGGGAAGGAGGCACATTACACACAGCCCCCTGCCTCCTCTGTCGCTCTTCCTCTCTGCTCCTTACTCTTTCCCTCCAGGATTTCTAAGGTTGCTCCAAATTCTGAAGCCTTTGGTACCCATTAAGGGTGTGAATGAAGGTCAGGGAGTGTATCACCTTCTACCCCCAAGAACTTATCAAGTCTTTGCCAACGTAGGTAGTTCTTGCCCTGTGGATTCTTGCCGTTAAGTAATACAATTTTCTGCACCCCATTACATGAGCAAGCTTCTTTCCCTCTCTAGGCCTCAGTCTCACGCTCTGTGAAACGGCATACAATCACTAGGTCAGCCCTGTCCAACAGAAATATAGTGCAAGACCTATATGTAATTTAAAAATTTCAAATAGCCACATTAAAAAACATAAACAGGTGAAATTAGTTCTTGTTGATCTTCTCAGGTAAAAATGGGGGAGCTACTAAAGAATCTTTCAACAGCATTCCTGAGGTATAATTGACATATAATAAACTGAACATATTTAAGGTGTACGGTTTAAGATTTCACATATGTGTACACCTGTGAAACCATCAAATGTCCTCGAGCCCCTTTGTAATTATATATGCCTAAGAGTATATTTTAACTCAGTTTACCCAAAATAGTCCTTTTTACATGTATTCAATATGAAAAAAATAGATAGATAAATAAATAAAATTTATTAAGAAAGAAAAAAAAACCCTCAAACAGGAGAGCAACTGACAGCAGCGAAGTGGGGACCAGAAGATGTTAATGCTTCAGAACCCAGGAAAGGCTCAGGAATTCTGAGCTACCTCTGAAGGCTGAGGAAGAAATTGGTATCAGGGTGGGCAAATACCTGAGTCTGCCACAGTTTAAAACAAAATGAAGAAAGAACAGTATAAGCGTATTATGAGATAGAGAAGCAAACAGATGAAACTGCTAAGGATGTAAAAACTGGTGGTTTCTGGGAAGTGGGAATTGGGATGGGGCAAAGCAGTTCGGGGTTTTGCTCTCCTGAAAGCCTTGTGTCATTTGACCTTTAAAATTAGGTATATACATCACTTAGATTTTTTTTAAAGCTGCTTTTGAAACGGGTATGGGGGGAAAGGCATGCAAATACTGTAGATGGGACTATAAACTTGTAAAAGCTTGCCGAATGGCAGCTGGGTAATATGGATCAAACATTTTCACGTGTGGAACATTCAGTCCAGCATTTCCACTCCTGGAATTTATTCTAAGAAAGTAATTGGACAACCACTGCTTTGATTATAAAATAGAAAAATTGGAAACTATCTACATGCCCTGCACCAGAACCTTCATTTGAACAAGTGATGGCTCATCCACACAGTGCAATTCTATGCTCATGCTTTAAACGGCGGATTTCATACCTACCAGATGGTCAAAACTTGTGAAAGCCTGAGGGACATCCCTCGTGGCGCAGTGCTTGAGAATCCACCTGCCAATGCAAGGGACACAGGTTCGTGCCCTGGTCTGGGAAGATCCCACATGCCAAGGAGTAACTAAGCCTGTGCGCCACAACTGCTGAGCCTGCGCTCTAGACCCCGCGAGCCACCACTACTGAAGCACACATGCCAAGAGACCCAGCTCCGCAACAAGGGAAGCCACAAGAATGAGAAGACCACGCACCGCAACGATAAAGCCAAGGCAGCCAGAAATAAATAAATAAATAAATAAATTTTAATTGTAAAAGCCTGAAAACAACAGGAGATGCTCAACATGTGAAACAATGTAATGATACAATGCTGGCGAGTGTACCCTGATACAAGCTCTTTGGACGAAAAAGCAAAAACTGGCACTACATCAATGAAAAGAGAAATACAACACACTGTGATCAATTTTTCTCATACGGAGTCTAAAATGATATGACTACTCAGGAAGAAAATCACTGTTACTTAGTAAAATCGAAGATAAATTGAAGGCCACGTGCCACGTACCACTAGGTGCGACGTGCAAGACCATCGCTCGTAGTGTTCAGAGTGCCTCAGGCTGCACTCAAGCCGAAAGTCTATCAGCAGGAAGTGGAAATACAGCAGTCCTTGATGAGCCGAGGCACACACCGAACGGCCACACCCACAGTAACCCGAGAACATCTCCGGGTTTCGCAAACATTCCATCTTGTGGAAGACAAGAGAAAACGAAAGAACGCATTCACCTATCTACATAACCTTCCACGCGAAGCAAATGACCTTCCACGAAGAATCAGACTAGGGACGTTAAAAAGCACGAAAATCAGCAGTATGGCCGTAGGGTTAGAAAAACAGCCTTCCCGAACACTACCTCAGCCATCCCATGAACGAATAGAGAAGTGCACCTCCCCGACCGTGGCTGAAACCCACGGTGCTGCCAACGCTAAAGTATCCTTTTAACACCTGACACGCTGACACCTTCTCCTCAGGTTTTTACTTAATTCTTATTTCACAGGGTCGCGGTGGTGGCACGCGGAAAACTTCCAGGGCCCAGTGAGCTCCTATGCTTTCCAGGCAGTAGCAGCACACAGAAATAGCTTCCAAAGAAAGACTAGAGAACCCAGAGTGCACCCTGAGTTTATGCACCAAGAGAAGCAGGGCTGACGAGTTTGCTAAACAACAAGCATTGTCCGTGGGTCTATTCTTTAAACACACACATCAGCCTTGCTTATTTTCGCAAGGCCTCCAAAAATTAGGTAACCAGAGCCGCTTTACTTCTCAGCAGACGTGAATCTTCTGAAAAACACAGAAGATTCACACATGCTGAGAAGAAGCATGTGCGAACCTATTCCGAGCAACCTCGGGAGACAATGCCAAGGAGATTCACACACCTTGTGCAGTGAGGGTGAACGTAAGCTCGGGTCAGGAGCTTGCAACACTTCTTTCCAGGTAAGTGACTGAAGTCACTTTCTTTCAAATCATAGCTTTAAAGGAAAAGTGTGGCTTTCACTTGAACATATATTGTTTGCATTTCATTCTGGTTATGCAAATGAACGCTGAGTCCCCGCCCCCGCGCTTCACGCCCAACGTGCGCTGAAGCCCGCTCCCAGTGGCGTCTACCCGGGACCCTCACTACATGTCTTCTGCTCCTTGAGGCTCCGAGCGGGATTTCTTTAGGGTACAGGATTTTGTTGACTGCTTAAGAAAACGTCGGAGCTCTGCATGTGACACGAGACACGGTTCACAACGGAATATCAAATGAAAGGTAAAAGACAACTACAAAACTGTATTTAACAGTACACTTTTTCTTCCAAAAAGAGACGTCTGTGTGTGCGTTGGGCATGTATATGCACAGAAGAGTGCTTACACCAAAATTATGCTTACACTAAAATATGACTGGCCGTTATGCCTCTTGTTAACTCTTTATTTTTGTCCATGTTTTCAGAAATTTCTGTGCTTCACGTATGGAGAAAAAATAAGGAAATCAATAAAAAAGGATTTCATAATAAGCAAAGATAAAGGAATTAGAAGGAAAGAATACTAAGCATAGCAGAAATAAAGACAAAGAATCAAGGAAGCCAAAAGGAGTTTTAAACCATTTTTATTGGACTATAGTTGATGTACACTATTGTGTTAGTTTCAGGGTACAGCAAAGTGAGTCAGTTATCCGTATATATGTATCCACTCTTTTTGAGATTCTTTCCCCATATAGGCATGACAGAGTATGCAGTAGAGGGCCCTGTGCTCTACATTAGGTCTGTATTAGTTATCTGTTTTATATATAGTAGGGGGTATATGTCCATCGCAATCTGCCAATTCATCCCCCGCAAATGATTTATTTTTTTTCAAGATTTGATCAAGGAAAAGAAGAAGGCACAAATAACACTAGGAATGAGATATGGGATATAAACAAAGATACAAAAGTGCGGCCCGCCAGGCTGGCTCCATATCCAGTATCATTTCTCTCCTTCCTCCCTACTGAGTGTCTGCATTATAAGGGGCAGCAACGTGACGTCATAGGTCAAAACTTCTGTGCAAGTATTGGAAGATACAGTCGAGACCATCTTCTAGAAAATAGAGCCAAAGAAGAGGTAGACAAATGGGAGCGAAAAGCCAAAAATTAGGGGTTCATTCCAGCATGTACTACATCTAACTAAAGAAAGTCCAGAAAGCGAAAATATAATGGGAAGGAGAAAATTAAGAAAGAAGTAGGGTGTAAAATAGATAGCTAGTGGGAAGCAGCTGCATAGCCCAGGGAGATCAGCTCGGTGCTTGGTGACCACCTACAGGGGTGGGATAGGGAGGGTGGGAGGGAGACGCAAGAGGGAGGCGATATGGGGATATATGTATACGTATAGCTGACTCACTTTGTTATAAAGGAGAAACTAACGCACCATTGTAAAGCAATTATACTCCAATAAAGATGTTAAAAAAATACAGAAACTTTTCCAGCACACACACACACACGCACGCACGCACGCACCCACGCACACACACACACACACGGAAGCATTTCCCCTGATGTAGTTGTTTTAATTTTGTTCATTTAATCTATTTTTACATTATTTCCATGAGAATATTTTTCACAGCCTAGCCATCCAGGGTCCTATGAATATGTTACTTCGCTTCAACTTTTCTTTTGTCTCTGAGTTGATCATTGTCTTAGTCCTCATTGGCTTGATTTTCTATACACCTATTACCCATTTCTTTTCCAGAGTCTCTGCTAGAAATGTTACTCTACTCTCAATATATTCCAGCACCTCAGGTAATTGAGTCGTTTAATCTACTTCATGAAACATCCCTGCAGGAATCCTAGGCCCTCCTGCTCCAATATGGACCATCTGTTCTCTTGCGCCGGGATCTTCCTTCTTTTTCCTCTGTTGGGTCCCTTTTCCTTTATCTCATATTTTTTCTCTTTTCTAGGTCACTCCTTTGTATGTCACCCGAGGCTAAGTTATGGTGTGGTAACATAGGGCCCCAACACCTCGCTGGCTTCCAACAAGAAACATTTCTCCTCCGGCGTGTTACATGTCCCTCATGGGTTGTCTGTAGCTCTGTGCCGTGCCTCATCTTTGCCCCAGGACCCAGGGGATGGAGCAGCTTTTGTCTGCAACATCACCAGTGTCAAGCCAGAGGAGAAGAGGATGCGGCTAACAGGAGATGACCCTCCTGCTGCTGCTCTGAAGTGACACGTGTCTCTTCTGCCCACATTCCAATGGCCAGAGCAGGTCACGTAGCCACTCTTAAGTTCGTTCCATATCTAAACTTTGGTTGGGTATAAAATTCTGGTTTGGAGCAAGTTTTCCTTCAGCATTTTGAATGCATTGCTGTATTGCCTTCTACCTTTTAGTGTCGCTGTTGGGAAACTAATGCAATTCGGATTCTGGAATCTTGGTATGTGACCTGTCTTTTCTCTCTGGAAGCTTTTAGGATTCTCCCTTTGTCCCTGTGGTGTGGGAGGGCGGGTGAAAAAGCATCAGTCCATCAGACCCTCTTCTTCCCTAGAAGCAAAGGTATATATAATGTCTATGATTTAGGAATAAGTTTGATGCCATGTGACAGAAAACGCAAAATTACAGTGGTCTAAGCTGGATACTGATTCTGTTCCACGTCGATGAAGTCCAGAGGAAGGTGAGCAAGGCGCGCGCTCCAGGGAGCAGCCAGGGACTCAGGCTCCTGCCAGTCCTCGGCTCCCTACAGGGGTTCTTGTAGTTTATTTCCACTGAGATAACACTGGATTATAACAGTATAAGTGTCACATGTACAGCCTCATAGTTCAACTTCTGTACACACTACAGCATGCTCACCACCAAAACTTTAGTTTCCATTCATCACCATACAGTTGATCCCCTTTCCCTATTTCGCCCTCCTCCTACTTCCCCTCTGGTAATCACTACTCTGTTCTCTGTATCCACACGTTTGTTTTTGTTTGGATTGGCCTGTCCTTTTCTCTTGTTTTGTTTGTTTGTTTCTTATATTCCATATATGATTAAAATCATATGGCATTGTCTTTCTCTGTCTGACTTATTTCACTGAGTATAATACTCTCAAGGTTCATCCATGTTGTCGCAAATGGCAAGCTTTCATCGTTTTGGGGTTTTTTTTTTTCTGCAGAATTTATTGATTTTTATTTTTTGGCCATGCCGCTTGTCATGTGGGATCTTAGATCCCCGACCAGGGATCGAACCCATGCCCCTTGCAGTGAAAGCGAGGAGTCCTAACAACTGGACCGTCAGGGAATCCCTTCAGCACATCCTTTACCCTAAACCTGTTGGATTTGCCCCTCCTCAGGTAGTCATGATATATATTGATTCATCTTGTTTCCTCTGATAACCATGATGAGTGATGACTATGCTATCTGCAGCCAGAGCTAAAACTCAGCAAAGCTGACGAGCCCCTCTAGGAATTAAGCCTGTTCTCAATCACGCTGGAGGTGGGGGGAGATGGAACCCAGCCTGTGACTTAATAAATAGAGATATTATATCAGTTTATTATAATGGCAGATCTTGGTGACTATGACTGAAGTATCCACATTATAATCACAATAATAGCCATTAAGTGCATAATATTCTCTGCCATTGCTGCACTCGGACAAGGCAAAAATCCAGATACAGGAAAGTGGCCGCATCACTCGACAGTGTTCACTCCGTCATGAAGACTTACTGCAGGGTATAAATGTGATGTGAGGACTAAGCTAAATCGTATGCCTCTACTAAAGGAGTGTGGCACAGGGGAATGCGATATTAATGCCGCCAGCCAAGTTAGCGTAAAGTGTTCTTTGGTAATCAAATTAACAGAATACAGGCTTGTGAAATTAAGGCATGAAAATAGACACCATTCCGAATCTGGACAACACACAAAAGTCACTGCATAACAAGAGCACGGGCTGGACGTCTTCTTGCTCAAATATTACCGTGCTGTTACCAATGGACTCAATCAGTGAGTTTCTTGGCCTAGGTCAGTGATCCTGCACTTGAGAACCACCTGAGAGCCTAAAAAACGCTGAGGCCCAATCCCCCACCCTGAGAGAATCATTTAATTGGCCCAGGGTGGAGTCCTGGGCATGGGATTTTTAGAAACTCCCCGAGTCCCTTGGTGGACCGCCAGGATGGTGAAGCTCTGAGCCCAGGGCAAAGAGGCCCGAGGGACAAGTCAGACTGGCTTGGGCAACATCCTCCACGAGGGGCCGCTCGGCTGTGTCCTTCGAAAAATAAAAGGGTGGGATTTCATATTGTTTAAGGTGCATCCTGTGTGCCAATTTTTATCCTATTTTCAGAAGGGCCTTTGTCAAATGGATACTATTCTCATCGTTTTCACAGGGTTTCTTTTCAATTTTTTAAAATGTACACTATCGGGGATTCCCTGGCCGTCCGGTGCTTGGGACTCTGAGCTTCCACTTCAGGGGGCAAGGGTTCCATCCCTCGTCGGGAAACTGAGATCCTGCAAGCTGTGCGACACAGCCAAAGAAAAAAATCATAATCATAAAATAAGAAATAAAATCGACAGGATCTTGGGATTTCAGGTTGAAAATGGCAGATTAAATACGTCCATTTATCTCCACGCCATCCACAAAACCCCACTAAATGACAGTAAAGGAATGAAAAGAAAAATGATAAATTCATATTGACAAACGTGGGAGAGCAGGCCTTCCCTGGTGGCGCAGTGGTTAAGAAGCTGCCTGCCAACGCAGGGAACACAGGTTCCAGCCCTGGTCCGGGAAGATACCACAGGCCCCGGAGCACCTAAGGCCGTGCGCCATAACTACTGAACCTGTGCTCTAGAGCCTGCGAGCCACAACTACTGGGCCCGCGTGCCACAAGTACTGAAGCCCGCGTGCCTACAGCCTGTGCTCTGCATGCAAAAATAGAAGCCACTGCAATGAGAAGCCTGCACGCCACAACGAAGTGTAGCTCCGGCTCACTGCAACAAGAGAAAGCCCATGCACAGCAACGAAGACCCAATGCCACCAAAAATAGATAGATAGATAGATAGAGAGAGAGAGAGAGAGAGAGAGAGAGATAAATAAATAAAATTTATTTAAGAAAAGATAACCAAAAACAGGAGAGCAGCTAACAGCAGCGAGGTGGTGACCTGGAGATGTTAATGCTTCAGAACCCTGGAAAGGCTCAGGAATTCTGAGCTACCTCTGATGGCTGAGGAAGAAATTGGTATCAGGGTGGGCAAATAGCTGAGTCTGCCACAATTTAAAACAAAATGAAGAAAGACCAGTGTAAGCGTATTATGAGATAGAGAAGCAAACAGATGAAACTGCTAAGGATGTAAAATGGTGGTTTCTGGGAAGTGGGAATTGGGATGGGGCAAAGCAGTTCGGGGTTTTGCTCTCCTGAAAGCCTTGTGTCATTTGACCTTTAAAATTAGGTATATACATCACTTAGATTTTTTTAAGGCTGCTTTTGAAACGGGTATGGGGGAAAAGGCATGCAAACACTGTAGATGGGACTATAAACTTGTAAAAGCTTGCCGAATGGCAGCTGGGTAATACGGATCAAACATTTTCATGTGTGGAACATTCAGTCCAGCATTTCCACTCCTGGAATTTATTCTAAGAAAGTAATTGGACAACCACTGCTTTGATTATAAAATAGAAAAATTGGAAACTATCTACATGCCCTGCACCAGAACCTTCATTTGAACAACTGATGGCTCATCCACACAGTGCAATTCTATGCTCATGCTTTAAATGGCGGATTTCATACCTACCAGATGGTCAAAACTTGTGAAAGCCTGAGGGACTTCCCTGGTGGCACAGTGCTTGAGAATCCACCTGCCAATGCAAGGGACACAGGTTCGTGCCCTGGTCTGGGAAGATCCCACATGACCCGGAGCAACTAAGCCTGTGTGCCACAACTAGTGAGCCTGGGCTCTAGAGCCCGCGAGCCACCACTACTGAAGCCTGCGCTCCGAGAGCCCCAGATCCACAACAAGGGAAGCCACCAGAATGAGAAGACCGCACACCACAACGATAAACCCAACGCAGCCGGAAATAAATAAATTTTTATTTAAATTGTAAAAGCCTGAAAACAGCAGGAGTTCCTCAGCATGTGAAACAACGTAATGTTGATATAGTGCTGGCGAGTGTACCCTGCTACAATCTCTTTGGACGAAAAAGCAAAAATTGGCACTACAGCAATGAAAAGCGAAATACACACTGTGATCAATTTTTCTCATACGAAGTCTAAAATGATATGATTACGTAGGGAGAAAACCACCGTTATTTAGTAAAATGGAAGATAAATCGAAGGCCACGTGCCACGTACCACTCGGTGGGACGTGCAAGAACATCGCTCGTAGTGTTCAGAGGGCCTCAGGCTGCCCTCGAGCCGAACGTCTACCAGCAGGAAACGGAAATACAGGAGTCCGTGATGAGCCGAGACGCACACCGAACAGCCGCACCCACAGTAACGCGAGAACATCTCCGGGTTTCGCAAACATTCCAGCTTGCGGAAGACAAGAGAAAACGAAAGAACGCATTCACCTATCTACGTAACCTTCCACGCGAAGTAAATGACCTTGCACGAAGAATCAGGCTAGGGACGTTAAAAAGCACGAAAATCAGCAGTAAGGGCACAGAGTTAGAAAAACAACCTTCCCGAACACTACATAAGCCATCCCCTGAACGAATAAAAGAAGTGTACCTCTCCGACCCTGGCTGAAACCCACGGTGCTTCCAGTACTATAACATGTCGTTTTAACACCTGAGACGCTGACACCTTCTCCTCAGGTTTTTACTTAATTCCTATTTCACCAGGTGGCTGAGGTGGCACGCGGAGAGCTTCCGGGTCCCAGGGAGCTCTTATGCTTCCCAGGCAGTAGCCCCACGCAGAAAGCCAAAAGAACCCAGAATGCACCGTGAGTTTCTGCACCGAGAAGAGCAGGGCTAATAAGTTTGCTAAACAACAAGCATTATCCGTAGGTCTATTCTTTAAACACACACATCAGCCTTGCTTATTTTCGCAAGGCCTCCAAAAATTAGGAGGATGACTTGGCTTTACTTCTCAGCAGGTGAATCTTCCGAAAAACACAGAAGATTCACACATGCTGAGAAGAAGCGTGTGAACCTATTAGCAACCTCGGGAGACAATGCCAAGGAGATTCACACACCTTGTACAGTGAGGGTGAACGTAAGCTCGGGTCAAGAGCTTGCAACACTTCTTTCCAGGTAAGTGACTGAAGCCACTTTCTTTCAAATCATAGCTTTAAAGGAAAACTATGGCTTTCACTTGAACATATATTGTTTGCATTTCATTCTGGTTATGCAAATGAACGCTGAGTCCCCGCCCCCGCGCTTCACGCCCAACGTGCGCCGAAGCCCGCTCCCAGTGGCGTCTACCCGGGACCCTCACTACATGTCTTCTGCTCCGCGAGGCTCCGAGCGGGATTTCTTTGGGGTACAGGATTTTGTTGACTGCTTAAGAAAACGTCGGAGCTCTGCATGTGACACGAGACACGGTTCACAACAGAATATCCAATGAAAGGTAAAAGACAACTACGAAACTGTATTTAACAGTACACTTTTTCTTCCAACAAGAGACGTCTGTGTGTGCATTGGGCATGTATATGCACAGAAGAGTGCTTACACCAAAATTATGCTTACACTAAAATATGACTGGCCGTTATGCCTCTTGTTAACTCTTTATTTTTGTCCATGTTTTCAGAAATTTCTGTGCTTCACGTATGGAGAAAAAATAAGGAAATCAATAAAAAAGGATTTCATAATAAGCAAAGATAAAGGAATTAGAAGGAAAGAATACTAAGCATAGCAGAAATAAAGACAAAGAATCAAGGAAGCCAAAAGGAGTTTTAAACCATTTTTATTGGACTATAGTTGATGTACACTATTGTGTTAGTTTCAGGGTACAGCAAAGTGAGTCAGTTATCCGTATATATGTATCCACTCTTTTTGAGATTCTTTCCCCATATAGGCATGACAGAGTATGCAGTAGAGGGCCCTGTGCTCTACATTAGGTCTGTATTAGTTATCTGTTTTATATATAGTAGGGTGTATATGTCCATCGCAATCTGCCAATTCATCCCCCGCAAATGATTTATTCTTTTTCAAGATTTGATCAAGGAAAAGAAGAAGGTGCAAATAACACTAGGAATGAGATATGGGATATAAACAAAGATACAAAAGTGCGGCCCGCCAGGCTGGCTCCATATCCAGTATCATTTCTCTCCTTCCTCCCTACTGAGTGTCTGCATTATAAGGGGCAGCAACGTGACGTCATAGGTCAAAACTTCCGTGCAAGTATTGGAAGATACAGTCGAGACCATCTTCTAGAAAATAGAGCCAAAGAAGAGGTAGACAAATGGGAGCGAAAAGCCAAAAATTAGGGGTTCATTCCAGCATGTACTACATCTAACTAAAGAAAGTCCAGAAAGCGAAAACAAAATGGAAAGGAGAAAATTAAGAAAGAAGTAGGGTGTAAAATAGATAGCTAGTGGGAAGCAGCCGCATAGCCCAGGGAGATCAGCTCGGTGCTTGGTGACCCCCTACAGGGGTGGGATAGGGAGGGTGGGAGGGAGACGCAAGAGGGAGGCGATATGGGGATATATGTATACGTATAGCTGACTCACTTTGTTATAAAGGAGAAACTAACGCACCATTGTAAAGCAATTATACTCCTATAAAGATGTTAAAAAAATACAGAAACTTTTCCAGCACACACACACACACACACACATGCACGCACACACGCACACACACACGGAAGCATTTCCCCTGATGTAGTTGTTTTAATTTTGTTCATTTAATCTATTTTTACATTATTTCCATGAGAATATTTTTCACAGCCTAGCCATCCAGGGTCCTATGAATATATTACTTCGCTTCAACTTTTCTTTTGTCTCTGAGTTGATCATTGTCTTAGTCCTCATTGGCTTGATTTTCTATACACCTATTACCCATTTCTTTTCCAGAGTCTCTGCTAGATATGTTACTCTACTCTCAATATATTCCAGCACCTCAGGTAATTGAGTCGTTTAATCTACTTCATGAAACATCCCTGCAGGAATCCTAGGCCCTCCTGCTCCAATATGGACCATCTGTTCTCTTGCGCCGGGATCTTCCTTCTTTTTCCTCTGTTGGGTCCCTTTTCCTTTATCTCATATTTTTTCTCTTTTCTAGGTCACTCCTTTGTATGTCACCCGAGGCTAAGTTATGGTGTGGTAACATAGGGCCCCAACACCTCGCTGGCTTCCAACAAGAAGCATTTCTCCTCCGGCGTGTTACATGTCCCTCATGGGTTGTCTGTAGCTCTGTGCCGTGCCTCATCTTTGCCCCAGGACCCAGGGGATGGAGCAGCTTTTGTCTGGAACATCACCAGTGTCAAGCCAGAGGAGAAGAGGATGCGGCTAACAGGAGATGACCCTCCTGCTGCTGCTCCGAAGTGACACGTGTCTCTTCTGCCCACATTCCAATGGCCAGAGCAGGTCACGTAGCCACTCTTAAGTTCGTTCCATATCTAAACTTTGGTTGGGTATAAAATTCTGGTTTGGAGCAAGTTTTCCTTCAGCATTTTGAATGCATTGCTGTATTGCCTTCTACCTTTTAGTGTCGCTGTTGGGAAACTAATGCAATTCGGATTCTGGAATCTTGGTATGTGACCTGTCTTTTCTCTCTGGAAGCTTTTAGGATTCCCCTTTTGTCCCTGAGGTGTGGGAGGGCGGGTGAAAAAGCATCAGTCCATCAGACCCTCTTCTTCCCTAGAAGCAAAGGTATATATAATGTCTATGATTTAGGAATAAGTTTGATGCCATGTGACAGAAAACGCAAAATTACAGTGGTCTAAGCTGGATACTGGTTCTGTTCCACGTCGATGAAGTCCAGAGGAAGGTGAGCAAGGTGCACGCTCCAGGGAGCAGCCAGGGACTCAGGCTCCTGCCAGTCCTCGGCTCCCTACAGGGGTTCTTGTAGTTTATTTCCACTGAGATAACACTGGATTATAACAGTATAAGTTTCACATGTACAGCCTCATAGTTCAACTTCTGTACACACTACAGCATGCTCACCACCAAAACTTTAGTTTCCATTCATCACCATACAGTTGATCCCCTTTCCCTATTTCGCCCTCCTCCTACTTCCCCTCTGGTAACCACTACTCTGTTCTCTGTATCCACACGTTTGTTTTTGTTTGGATTGGCCTGTCCTTTTCTCTTGTTTTGTTTGCTTGTTTCTGATATTCCATATATGAGTAAACTCATATGGTATTGTCTTTCTCTGACTGACTTATTTCACTGAGTATAATACTCTCAAGCTTCTTCCATGTTGTCGCAAATGGCAAGATTTCATCGTTTTTATTTTTTATTTTTTCTGCAGAATTTATTGATTTTTATTTTTTGGCCATGCCGCTTGGCATGTGGGATCTTAGATCCCTGACCAGGGATCGAACCCATGCCCCTTGCAGTGAAAGCGAGCAGTCCTAAAAACTGGACCCTCAGGGAATCCCTTCAGCACATCCTTTACTCTAAACCTGTTGGATTTGCCCCTCCTCAGGTAGTCATGATATGTATTGATTCATCTTGGTTTCCTCTGATAACCATGATGAGTGATGACTATGCTATCTGCAGCCAGAGCTAAAACTCAGCAAAGCTGACGAGCCCCTCTAGGAATTAAGCCTGTTCGCAATCACGCTGGAGGTGGGGCGGGGGATGGAACCCAGCCTGTGACTTAATAAATAGAGATATTATATCAGTTCATTATAATGGCGGATCTTGGTGACTATGACTGAAGTAGCCACATTATAATCACAATAATAGCCATTAAGTGCATAATATTCTCTGCCATTGCTGCACTCGGACAAGGCAAAACTCCAGATACAGGAAAGTGGCCGCATCACTCGACAGTGTTCACTCTGTCATGAAGACTTACTGCAGGGTATAAATGTGATGTGAGGACTAAGCTAAATTGTATGCCTCTACTAAAGGAGTGTGGCACAGGGGAATGCGATATTAATGCCGCCAGCCAAGCTAGCGTAAAGTGTTCTTTGGTAATCAAATTAACAGAATACAGGCTTTTGAAATTAAGGCATGAAAATAGACACCATTCCGAATCTGGACAACACACAAAAGACACTGCATAACAAGAGCACGGGCTGGACGTCTTCTTGCTCAAATATTACCGTGCTTTTACCAATGGACTAAATCAGTGAGTTTCTTGGCCTAGGTCAGTGTTCCTGCACTTGAGAACCACCTGAGAGCTTAAGAAACGCTGAGGCCCAATCCCCCACCCTGAGAGAATCATTTAATTGGCCCAGGGTGGAGTCCTGGTCATGGGATTTTTAGAAACTCCCCGAGTCCCTTGGTGGACCGCCAGGATGGTGAAGCTCTGGGCCCAGGGCAAAGAGGCCCGAGGGACAAGTCAGACTGGCTTGGGCAACATCCTCCACGAGGGGCCGCTCGGCTGTGTCCTTTGAAAAATAAAAGGGTGGGATTTCATATTGTTTAAGGTGCATCCCGTGTGCCAATTGTTATCCTATTTTCAGAAGGGCCTTTGTCAAATGGATACTATTCTCATCGTTTTCACAGGGTTTCTTTTCAATTTTTTAAAATGTACACTACTGGGGATTCCCTGGCCCTCCGGTGCTTGGGACTCTGAGCTTCCACTTCAGGGGGCAAGGGTTCCATCCCTCGTCGGGAAACTGAGATCCTGCAAGCTGTGCGGCACAGCCAAAGAAAAAAATCATAATAATAAAATAAGAAATAAAATCGACAGGATCTTGGGATTTCAGGTTGAAAATGGCAGATTAAATACATCCATTTATCTCCACGCCATCCACAAAACCCCACTAAATGACAGTAAAGGAATGAAAAGAAAAATGATAAATTCATATTGACAAACGTGGGAGAGCAGGCCTTCCCTGGTGGCGCAGTGGTTAAGAAGCTGCCTGCCAATGCAGGGAACACAGGTTCCAGCCCTGGTCCGGGAAGATACCACAGGCCCCGGAGCACCTAAGGCCGTGCGCCATAACTACTGAACCTGTGCTCTAGAGCCTGTGAGACACAACTACTGGGCCCGCGTGCCACAAGTACTGAAGCCCGCGTGCCTACAGCCTGTGCTCTGCATGCAAAAAGAGAAGCCACTGCAATGAGAAGCCCGCACGCCGCAACAAAGTGTAGCTCCCGCTCACTGCAACAAGAGAAAGCCCATGCACAGCAACGAAGACCCAATGCCGCCAAAAATAGATAGATAGATAGATAGATAGAGAGAGAGAGAGAGAGAGAGAGAGAGAGAAATAAATAAAATTTATTTTTAAAAAAAAAAACAAAAACAGGAGAGCAGCTAACAGCAGCGAGGTGGTGACCTGGAGATGTTAATGCTTCAGAACCCTGGAAAGGCTCAGGAATTCTGAGCTACCTCTGATGGCTGAGGAAGAAATTGGGATCAGGGTGGGCAAATAGCTGAGTCTGCCACAGTTTAAAACAAAATGAAGAAAGAGCAGTATAAGCGTATTATGAAATAGAGAAGCAAACAGATGAAACTGCTAAGGATGTAAAATGGTGGTTTCTGGGAAGTGGGAATTGGGATGGGGCAAAGCAGTTCGGGGTTTTGCTCTCCTGAAAGCCTTGTGTCATTTGACCTTTAAAATTAGGTATATACATCACTTAGATTTTTTTTAAGGCTGCTTTTGAAACGGGTATGGGGGGAAAGGCATGCAAATACTGTAGATGGAACTATAAACTTGTAAAAGCTTGCCGAATGGCAGCTGGGTAATATGGATCAAACATTTTCATGTGTGGAACATTCAGTCCAGCATTTCCACTCCTGGAATTTATTCTAAGAAAGTAATTGGACAACCACTGCTTTGATTATAAAATAGAAAAATTGGAAACTATCTACATGCCCTGCACCGGAACCTTCATTTGAACAACTGATGGCTCATCCACACAGTGCAATTCTATGCTCATGCTTTAAATGGCGGATTTCATACCTACCAGATGGTCAAAACTTGTGAAAGCCTGAGGGACTTCCCTGGTGGCACAGTGCTTGAGAATCCACCTGCCAATGCAAGGGACACAGGTTCGTGCCCTGGTCTGGGAAGATCCCACATGACCCGGAGCAACTAAGCCTGTGTGCCACAACTAGTGAGCCTGGGCTCTAGAGCCCGCGAGCCACCACTACTGAAGCCTGCGCTCCGAGAGCCCCAGCTCCACAACAAGGGAAGCCACCAGAATGAGAAGACCGCACACCACAACGATAAACCCAACGCAGCCAGAAATAAATAAATTTTTATTTAAATTGTAAAAGCCTGAAAACAACAGGAGTTCCTCAGCATGTGAAACAACGTAATGTTGATATAGTGCTGGCGAGTGTACCCTGCTACAATCTCTTTGGACGAAAAAGCAAAAATTGGCACTACAGCAATGAAAAGCGAAATACACACTGTGATCAATTTTTCTCATACGAAGTCTAAAATGATATGATTACGTAGGGAGAAAACCACCGTTATTTAGTAAAATGGAAGATAAATCAAAGGCCACGTGCCACGTACCACTCGGTGGGACGTGCAAGAACATCGCTCGTAGTGTTCAGAGGGCCTCAGGCTGCCCTCGAGCCGAACGTCTACCAGCAGGAAACGGAAATACAGGAGTCCGTGATGAGCCGAGACGCACACCGAACAGCCGCACCCACAGTAACGCGAGAACATCTCCGGGTTTCGCAAACATTCCAGCTTGCGGAAGACAAGAGAAAACGAAAGAACGCATTCACCTATCTACGTAACCTTCCACGCGAAGTAAATGACCTTGCACGAAGAATCAGGCTAGGGACGTTAAAAAGCACGAAAATCAGCAGTAAGGGCACAGAGTTAGAAAAACAACCTTCCCGAACACTACATAAGCCATCCCCTGAACGAATAAAAGAAGTGTACCTCTCCGACCCTGGCTGAAACCCACGGTGCTTCCAGTACTATAACATGTCGTTTTAACACCTGAGACGCTGACACCTTCTCCTCAGGTTTTTACTTAATTCCTATTTCACCAGGTGGCTGTGGTGGCACGCGGAGAGCTTCCGGGTCCCAGGGAGCTCTTATGCTTCCCAGGCAGTAGCCCCACGCAGAAACACCTTCCGAAGAAAGCCAAAAGAACCCAGAATGCACCGTGAGTTTCTGCACCGAGAAGAGCAGGGCTAATAAGTTTGCTAAACAACAAGCATTATCCGTAGGTCTATTCTTTAAACACACACATCAGCCTTGCTTATTTTCGCAAGGCCTCCAAAAATTAGGAGGATGACTTGGCTTTACTTCTCAGCAGGTGAATCTTCCGAAAAACACAGAAGATTCACACATGCTGAGAAGAAGCGTGTGAACCTATTAGCAACCTCGGGAGACAATGCCAAGGAGATTCACACACCTTGTACAGTGAGGGTGAACGTAAGCTCGGGTCAAGAGCTTGCAACACTTCTTTCCAGGTAAGTGACTGAAGCCACTTTCTTTCAAATCATAGCTTTAAAGGAAAACTCTGGCTTTCACTTGAACATATATTGTTTGCATTTCATTCTGGTTATGCAAATGAACGCTGAGTCCCCGCCCCCGCGCTTCACGCCCAACGTGCGCCGAAGCCCGCTCCCAGTGGCGTCTACCCGGGACCCTCACTACATGTCTTCTGCTCCGCGAGGCTCCGAGCGGGATTTCTTTGGGGTACAGGATTTTGTTGACTGCTTAAGAAAACGTCGGAGCTCTGCATGTGACACGAGACACGGTTCACAACAGAATATCCAATGAAAGGTAAAAGACAACTACGAAACTGTATTTAACAGTACACTTTTTCTTCCAACAAGAGACGTCTGTGTGTGCATTGGGCATGTATATGCACAGAAGAGTGCTTACACCAAAATTATGCTTACACTAAAATATGACTGGCCGTTATGCCTCTTGTTAACTCTTTATTTTTGTCCATGTTTTCAGAAATTTCTGTGCTTCACGTATGGAGAAAAAATAAGGAAATCAATAAAAAAGGATTTCATAATAAGCAAAGATAAAGGAATTAGAAGGAAAGAATACTAAGCATAGCAGAAATAAAGACAAAGAATCAAGGAAGCCAAAAGGAGTTTTAAACCATTTTTATTGGACTATAGTTGATGTACACTATTGTGTTAGTTTCAGGGTACAGCAAAGTGAGTCAGTTATCCGTATATATGTATCCACTCTTTTTGAGATTCTTTCCCCATATAGGCATGACAGAGTATGCAGTAGAGGGCCCTGTGCTCTACATTAGGTCTGTATTAGTTATCTGTTTTATATATAGTAGGGTGTATATGTCCATCGCAATCTGCCAATTCATCCCCCGCAAATGATTTATTCTTTTTCAAGATTTGATCAAGGAAAAGAAGAAGGCGCAAATAACACTAGGAATGAGATATGGGATATAAACAAAGATACAAAAGTGCGGCCCGCCAGGCTGGCTCCATATCCAGTATCATTTCTCTCCTTCCTCCCTACTGAGTGTCTGCATTATAAGGGGCAGCAACGTGACGTCATAGGTCAAAACTTCCGTGCAAGTATTGGAAGATACAGTCGAGACCATCTTCTAGAAAATAGAGCCAAAGAAGAGGTAGACAAATGGGAGCGAAAAGCCAAAAATTAGGGGTTCATTCCAGCATGTACTACATCTAACTAAAGAAAGTCCAGAAAGCGAAAACAAAATGGAAAGGAGAAAATTAAGAAAGAAGTAGGGTGTAAAATAGATAGCTAGTGGGAAGCAGCCGCATAGCCCAGGGAGATCAGCTCGGTGCTTGGTGACCCCCTACAGGGGTGGGATAGGGAGGGTGGGAGGGAGACGCAAGAGGGAGGCGATATGGGGATATATGTATACGTATAGCTGACTCACTTTGTTATAAAGGAGAAACTAACGCACCATTGTAAAGCAATTATACTCCTATAAAGATGTTAAAAAAATACAGAAACTTTTCCAGCACACACACACACACACACACACACATGCACGCACACACGCACACACACACGGAAGCATTTCCCCTGATGTAGTTGTTTTAATTTTGTTCATTTAATCTATTTTTACATTATTTCCATGAGAATATTTTTCACAGCCTAGCCATCCAGGGTCCTATGAATATGTTACTTCGCTTCAACTTTTCTTTTGTCTCTGAGTTGATCATTGTCTTAGTCCTCATTGGCTTGATTTTCTATACACCTATTACCCATTTCTTTTCCAGAGTCTCTGCTAGATATGTTACTCTACTCTCAATATATTCCAGCACCTCAGGTAATTGAGTCGTTTAATCTACTTCATGAAACATCCCTGCAGGAATCCTAGGCCCTCCTGCTCCAATATGGACCATCTGTTCTCTTGCGCCGGGATCTTCCTTCTTTTTCCTCTGTTGGGTCCCTTTTCCTTTATCTCATATTTTTTCTCTTTTCTAGGTCACTCCTTTGTATGTCACCCGAGGCTAAGTTATGGTGTGGTAACATAGGGCCCCAACACCTCGCTGGCTTCCAACAAGAAACATTTCTCCTCCGGCGTGTTACATGTCCCTCATGGGTTGTCTGTAGCTCTGTGCCGTGCCTCATCTTTGCCCCAGGACCCAGGGGATGGAGCAGCTTTTGTCTGGAACATCACCAGTGTCAAGCCAGAGGAGAAGAGGATGCGGCTAACTGGAGATGACCCTCCTGCTGCTGCTCCGAAGTGACACGTGTCTCTTCTGCCCACATTCCAATGGCCAGAGCAGGTCACGTAGCCACTCTTAAGTTCGTTCCATATCTAAACTTTGGTTGGGTATAAAATTCTGGTTTGGAGCAAGTTTTCCTTCAGCATTTTGAATGCATTGCTGTATTGCCTTCTACCTTTTAGTGTCGCTGTTGGGAAACTAATGCAATTCGGATTCTGGAATCTTGGTATGTGACCTGTCTTTTCTCTCTGGAAGCTTTTAGGATTCCCCTTTTGTCCCTGAGGTGTGGGAGGGCGGGTGAAAAAGCATCAGTCCATCAGACCCTCTTCTTCCCTAGAAGCAAAGGTATATATAATGTCTATGATTTAGGAATAAGTTTGATGCCATGTGACAGAAAACGCAAAATTACAGTGGTCTTAGCTGGATACTTGTTCTGTTCCACGTCGATGAAGTCCAGAGGAAGGTGAGCAAGGTGCGCGCTCCAGGGAGCAGCCAGGGACTCAGGCTCCTGCCAGTCCTCGGCTCCCTACAGGGGTTCTTGTAGTTTATTTCCACTGAGATAACACTGGATTATAACAGTATAAGTGTCACATGTACAGCCTCATAGTTCAACTTCTGTACACACTACAGCATGCTCACCACCAAAACTTTAGTTTCCATTCATCACCATACAGTTGATCCCCTTTCCCTATTTCGCCCTCCTCCTACTTCCCCTCTGGTAACCACTACTCTGTTCTCTGTATCCACACGTTTGTTTTTGTTTGGATTGGCCTGTCTTTTTCTCTTGTTTTGTTTGCTTGTTTCTGATATTCCATATATGAGTAAACTCATATGGTATTGTCTTTCTCTGACTGACTTATTTCACTGAGTATAATACTCTCAAGCTTCTTCCATGTTGTCGCAAATGGCAAGATTTCATCGTTTTTATTTTTTATTTTTTCTGCAGAATTTATTGATTTTTATTTTTTGGCCATGCCGCTTGGCATGTGGGATCTTAGATCCCTGACCAGGGATCGAACCCATGCCCCTTGCAGTGAAAGCGAGCAGTCCTAAAAACTGGACCCTCAGGGAATCCCTTCAGCACATCCTTTACTCTAAACCTGTTGGATTTGCCCCTCCTCAGGTAGTCATGATATGTATTGATTCATCTTGGTTTCCTCTGATAACCATGATGAGTGATGACTATGCTATCTGCAGCCAGAGCTAAAACTCAGCAAAGCTGACGAGCCCCTCTAGGAATTAAGCCTGTTCGCAATCACGCTGGAGGTGGGGCGGGGGATGGAACCCAGCCTGTGACTTAATAAATAGAGATATTATATCAGTTCATTATAATGGCGGATCTTGGTGACTATGACTGAAGTAGCCACATTATAATCACAATAATAGCCATTAAGTGCATAATATTCTCTGCCATTGCTGCACTCGGACAAGGCAAAACTCCAGATACAGGAAAGTGGCCGCATCACTCGACAGTGTTCACTCTGTCATGAAGACTTACTGCAGGGTATAAATGTGATGTGAGGACTAAGCTAAATCGTATGCCTCTACTAAAGGAGTGTGGCACAGGGGAATGCGATATTAATGCCGCCAGCCAAGCTAGCGTAAAGTGTTCTTTGGTAATCAAATTAACAGAATACAGGCTTTTGAAATTAAGGCATGAAAATAGACACCATTCCGAATCTGGACAACACACAAAAGACACTGCATAACAAGAGCACGGGCTGGACGTCTTCTTGCTCAAATATTACCGTGCTTTTACCAATGGACTAAATCAGTGAGTTTCTTGGCCTAGGTCAGTGTTCCTGCACTTGAGAACCACCTGAGAGCTTAAGAAACGCTGAGGCCCAATCCCCCACCCTGAGAGAATCATTTAATTGGCCCAGGGTGGAGTCCTGGTCATGGGATTTTTAGAAACTCCCCGAGTCCCTTGGTGGACCGCCAGGATGGTGAAGCTCTGGGCCCAGGGCAAAGAGGCCCGAGGGACAAGTCAGACTGGCTTGGGCAACATCCTCCACGAGGGGCCGCTCGGCTGTGTCCTTTGAAAAATAAAAGGGTGGGATTTCATATTGTTTAAGGTGCATCCCTTGTGCCAATTGTTATCCTATTTTCAGAAGGGCCTTTGTCAAATGGATACTATTCTCATCGTTTTCACAGGGTTTCTTTTCAATTTTTTAAAATGTACACTATTGGGGATTCCCTGGCCGTCCGGTGCTTGGGACTCTGAGCTTCCACTTCAGGGGGCAAGGGTTCCATCCCTCGTCGGGAAACTGAGATCCTGCAAGCTGTGCGGCACAGCCAAAGAAAAAAATCATAATAATAAAATAAGAAATAAAATCGACAGGATCTTGGGATTTCAGGTTGAAAATGGCAGATTAAATACATCCATTTATCTCCACGCCATCCACAAAACCCCACTAAATGACAGTAAAGGAATGAAAAGAAAAATGATAAATTCATATTGACAAACGTGGGAGAGCAGGCCTTCCCTGGTGGCGCAGTGGTTAAGAAGCTGCCTGCCAACGCAGGGAACACAGGTTCCAGCCCTGGTCCGGGAAGATACCACAGGCCCCGGAGCACCTAAGGCCGTGCGCCATAACTACTGAACCTGTGCTCTAGAGCCTGCGAGCCACAACTACTGGGCCCGCGTGCCACAAGTACTGAAGCCTGCGTGCCTACAGCCTGTGCTCTGCATGCAAAAAGAGAAGCCACTGCAATGAGAAGCCCGCACGCCGCAACAAAGTGTAGCTCCCGCTCACTGCAACAAGAGAAAGCCCATGCACAGCAACGAAGACCCAATGCCGCCAAAAATAGATAGATAGATAGATAGAGAGAGAGAGAGAGAGAGAGAGAGAGAGAGAAATAAATAAAATTTATTTTTAAAAAAAAAAACAAAAACAGGAGAGCAGCTAACAGCAGCGAGGTGGTGACCTGGAGATGTTAATGCTTCAGAACCCTGGAAAGGCTCAGGAATTCTGAGCTACCTCTGATGGCTGAGGAAGAAATTGGGATCAGGGTGGGCAAATAGCTGAGTCTGCCACAGTTTAAAACAAAATGAAGAAAGAGCAGTATAAGCGTATTATGAAATAGAGAAGCAAACAGATGAAACTGCTAAGGATGTAAAATGGTGGTTTCTGGGAAGTGGGAATTGGGATGGGGCAAAGCAGTTCGGGGTTTTGCTCTCCTGAAAGCCTTGTGTCATTTGACCTTTAAAATTAGGTATATACATCACTTAGATTTTTTTTAAGGCTGCTTTTGAAACGGGTATGGGGGGAAAGGCATGCAAATACTGTAGATGGAACTATAAACTTGTAAAAGCTTGCCGAATGGCAGCTGGGTAATATGGATCAAACATTTTCATGTGTGGAACATTCAGTCCAGCATTTCCACTCCTGGAATTTATTCTAAGAAAGTAATTGGACAACCACTGCTTTGATTATAAAATAGAAAAATTGGAAACTATCTACATGCCCTGCACCGGAACCTTCATTTGAACAACTGATGGCTCATCCACACAGTGCAATTCTATGCTCATGCTTTAAATGGCGGATTTCATACCTACCAGATGGTCAAAACTTGTGAAAGCCTGAGGGACTTCCCTGGTGGCACAGTGCTTGAGAATCCACCTGCCAATGCAAGGGACACAGGTTCGTGCCCTGGTCTGGGAAGATCCCACATGACCCGGAGCAACTAAGCCTGTGTGCCACAACTAGTGAGCCTGGGCTCTAGAGCCCGCGAGCCACCACTACTGAAGCCTGCGCTCCGAGAGCCCCAGCTCCACAACAAGGGAAGCCACCAGAATGAGAAGACCGCACACCACAACGATAAACCCAACGCAGCCAGAAATAAATAAATTTTTATTTAAATTGTAAAAGCCTGAAAACAACAGGAGTTCCTCAGCATGTGAAACAACGTAATGTTGATATAGTGCTGGCGAGTGTACCCTGCTACAATCTCTTTGGACGAAAAAGCAAAAATTGGCACTACAGCAATGAAAAGCGAAATACACACTGTGATCAATTTTTCTCATACGAAGTCTAAAATGATATGATTACGTAGGGAGAAAACCACCGTTATTTAGTAAAATGGAAGATAAATCAAAGGCCACGTGCCACGTACCACTCGGTGGGACGTGCAAGAACATCGCTCGTAGTGTTCAGAGGGCCTCAGGCTGCCCTCGAGCCGAACGTCTACCAGCAGGAAACGGAAATACAGGAGTCCGTGATGAGCCGAGACGCACACCGAACAGCCGCACCCACAGTAACGCGAGAACATCTCCGGGTTTCGCAAACATTCCAGCTTGCGGAAGACAAGAGAAAACGAAAGAACGCATTCACCTATCTACGTAACCTTCCACGCGAAGTAAATGACCTTGCACGAAGAATCAGGCTAGGGACGTTAAAAAGCACGAAAATCAGCAGTAAGGGCACAGAGTTAGAAAAACAACCTTCCCGAACACTACATAAGCCATCCCCTGAACGAATAAAAGAAGTGTACCTCTCCGACCCTGGCTGAAACCCACGGTGCTTCCAGTACTATAACATGTCGTTTTAACACCTGAGACGCTGACACCTTCTCCTCAGGTTTTTACTTAATTCCTATTTCACCAGGTGGCTGTGGTGGCACGCGGAGAGCTTCCGGGTCCCAGGGAGCTCTTATGCTTCCCAGGCAGTAGCCCCACGCAGAAACACCTTCCGAAGAAAGCCAAAAGAACCCAGAATGCACCGTGAGTTTCTGCACCGAGAAGAGCAGGGCTAATAAGTTTGCTAAACAACAAGCATTATCCGTAGGTCTATTCTTTAAACACACACATCAGCCTTGCTTATTTTCGCAAGGCCTCCAAAAATTAGGAGGATGACTTGGCTTTACTTCTCAGCAGGTGAATCTTCCGAAAAACACAGAAGATTCACACATGCTGAGAAGAAGCGTGTGAACCTATTAGCAACCTCGGGAGACAATGCCAAGGAGATTCACACACCTTGTACAGTGAGGGTGAACGTAAGCTCGGGTCAAGAGCTTGCAACACTTCTTTCCAGGTAAGTGACTGAAGCCACTTTCTTTCAAATCATAGCTTTAAAGGAAAACTCTGGCTTTCACTTGAACATATATTGTTTGCATTTCATTCTGGTTATGCAAATGAACGCTGAGTCCCCGCCCCCGCGCTTCACGCCCAACGTGCGCCGAAGCCCGCTCCCAGTGGCGTCTACCCGGGACCCTCACTACATGTCTTCTGCTCCGCGAGGCTCCGAGCGGGATTTCTTTGGGGTACAGGATTTTGTTGACTGCTTAAGAAAACGTCGGAGCTCTGCATGTGACACGAGACACGGTTCACAACAGAATATCCAATGAAAGGTAAAAGACAACTACGAAACTGTATTTAACAGTACACTTTTTCTTCCAACAAGAGACGTCTGTGTGTGCATTGGGCATGTATATGCACAGAAGAGTGCTTACACCAAAATTATGCTTACACTAAAATATGACTGGCCGTTATGCCTCTTGTTAACTCTTTATTTTTGTCCATGTTTTCAGAAATTTCTGTGCTTCACGTATGGAGAAAAAATAAGGAAATCAATAAAAAAGGATTTCATAATAAGCAAAGATAAAGGAATTAGAAGGAAAGAATACTAAGCATAGCAGAAATAAAGACAAAGAATCAAGGAAGCCAAAAGGAGTTTTAAACCATTTTTATTGGACTATAGTTGATGTACACTATTGTGTTAGTTTCAGGGTACAGCAAAGTGAGTCAGTTATCCGTATATATGTATCCACTCTTTTTGAGATTCTTTCCCCATATAGGCATGACAGAGTATGCAGTAGAGGGCCCTGTGCTCTACATTAGGTCTGTATTAGTTATCTGTTTTATATATAGTAGGGTGTATATGTCCATCGCAATCTGCCAATTCATCCCCCGCAAATGATTTATTCTTTTTCAAGATTTGATCAAGGAAAAGAAG
Source organism: Mesoplodon mirus (assembly GCF_964341445.2). Classification (NCBI taxonomy): domain Eukaryota; kingdom Metazoa; phylum Chordata; class Mammalia; order Artiodactyla; family Ziphiidae; genus Mesoplodon; species Mesoplodon mirus. Next base: position 111,106,130 of record NC_138981.1, read on the forward strand.
AAGGCGCAAATAACACTAGGAATGAGATATGGGATATAAACAAAGATACAAAAGTGCGGCCCGCCAGGCTGGCTCCATATCCAGTATCATTTCTCTCCTTCCTCCCTACTGAGTGTCTGCATTATAAGGGGCAGCAACGTGACGTCATAGGTCAAAACTTCCGTGCAAGTATTGGAAGATACAGTCGAGACCATCTTCTAGAAAATAGAGCCAAAGAAGAGGTAGACAAATGGGAGCGAAAAGCCAAAAATTAGGGGTTCATTCCAGCATGTACTACATCTAACTAAAGAAAGTCCAGAAAGCGAAAACAAAATGGAAAGGAGAAAATTAAGAAAGAAGTAGGGTGTAAAATAGATAGCTAGTGGGAAGCAGCCGCATAGCCCAGGGAGATCAGCTCGGTGCTTGGTGACCCCCTACAGGGGTGGGATAGGGAGGGTGGGAGGGAGACGCAAGAGGGAGGCGATATGGGGATATATGTATACGTATAGCTGACTCACTTTGTTATAAAGGAGAAACTAACGCACCATTGTAAAGCAATTATACTCCTATAAAGATGTTAAAAAAATACAGAAACTTTTCCAGCACACACACACACACACACACACACATGCACGCACACACGCACACACACACGGAAGCATTTCCCCTGATGTAGTTGTTTTAATTTTGTTCATTTAATCTATTTTTACATTATTTCCATGAGAATATTTTTCACAGCCTAGCCATCCAGGGTCCTATGAATATGTTACTTCGCTTCAACTTTTCTTTTGTCTCTGAGTTGATCATTGTCTTAGTCCTCATTGGCTTGATTTTCTATACACCTATTACCCATTTCTTTTCCAGAGTCTCTGCTAGATATGTTACTCTACTCTCAATATATTCCAGCACCTCAGGTAATTGAGTCGTTTAATCTACTTCATGAAACATCCCTGCAGGAATCCTAGGCCCTCCTGCTCCAATATGGACCATCTGTTCTCTTGCGCCGGGATCTTCCTTCTTTTTCCTCTGTTGGGTCCCTTTTCCTTTATCTCATATTTTTTCTCTTTTCTAGGTCACTCCTTTGTATGTCACCCGAGGCTAAGTTATGGTGTGGTAACATAGGGCCCCAACACCTCGCTGGCTTCCAACAAGAAACATTTCTCCTCCGGCGTGTTACATGTCCCTCATGGGTTGTCTGTAGCTCTGTGCCGTGCCTCATCTTTGCCCCAGGACCCAGGGGATGGAGCAGCTTTTGTCTGGAACATCACCAGTGTCAAGCCAGAGGAGAAGAGGATGCGGCTAACTGGAGATGACCCTCCTGCTGCTGCTCCGAAGTGACACGTGTCTCTTCTGCCCACATTCCAATGGCCAGAGCAGGTCACGTAGCCACTCTTAAGTTCGTTCCATATCTAAACTTTGGTTGGGTATAAAATTCTGGTTTGGAGCAAGTTTTCCTTCAGCATTTTGAATGCATTGCTGTATTGCCTTCTACCTTTTAGTGTCGCTGTTGGGAAACTAATGCAATTCGGATTCTGGAATCTTGGTATGTGACCTGTCTTTTCTCTCTGGAAGCTTTTAGGATTCCCCTTTTGTCCCTGAGGTGTGGGAGGGCGGGTGAAAAAGCATCAGTCCATCAGACCCTCTTCTTCCCTAGAAGCAAAGGTATATATAATGTCTATGATTTAGGAATAAGTTTGATGCCATGTGACAGAAAACGCAAAATTACAGTGGTCTTAGCTGGATACTTGTTCTGTTCCACGTCGATGAAGTCCAGAGGAAGGTGAGCAAGGTGCGCGCTCCAGGGAGCAGCCAGGGACTCAGGCTCCTGCCAGTCCTCGGCTCCCTACAGGGGTTCTTGTAGTTTATTTCCACTGAGATAACACTGGATTATAACAGTATAAGTGTCACATGTACAGCCTCATAGTTCAACTTCTGTACACACTACAGCATGCTCACCACCAAAACTTTAGTTTCCATTCATCACCATACAGTTGATCCCCTTTCCCTATTTCGCCCTCCTCCTACTTCCCCTCTGGTAACCACTACTCTGTTCTCTGTATCCACACGTTTGTTTTTGTTTGGATTGGCCTGTCTTTTTCTCTTGTTTTGTTTGCTTGTTTCTGATATTCCATATATGAGTAAACTCATATGGTATTGTCTTTCTCTGACTGACTTATTTCACTGAGTATAATACTCTCAAGCTTCTTCCATGTTGTCGCAAATGGCAAGATTTCATCGTTTTTATTTTTTATTTTTTCTGCAGAATTTATTGATTTTTATTTTTTGGCCATGCCGCTTGGCATGTGGGATCTTAGATCCCTGACCAGGGATCGAACCCATGCCCCTTGCAGTGAAAGCGAGCAGTCCTAAAAACTGGACCCTCAGGGAATCCCTTCAGCACATCCTTTACTCTAAACCTGTTGGATTTGCCCCTCCTCAGGTAGTCATGATATGTATTGATTCATCTTGGTTTCCTCTGATAACCATGATGAGTGATGACTATGCTATCTGCAGCCAGAGCTAAAACTCAGCAAAGCTGACGAGCCCCTCTAGGAATTAAGCCTGTTCGCAATCACGCTGGAGGTGGGGCGGGGGATGGAACCCAGCCTGTGACTTAATAAATAGAGATATTATATCAGTTCATTATAATGGCGGATCTTGGTGACTATGACTGAAGTAGCCACATTATAATCACAATAATAGCCATTAAGTGCATAATATTCTCTGCCATTGCTGCACTCGGACAAGGCAAAACTCCAGATACAGGAAAGTGGCCGCATCACTCGACAGTGTTCACTCTGTCATGAAGACTTACTGCAGGGTATAAATGTGATGTGAGGACTAAGCTAAATCGTATGCCTCTACTAAAGGAGTGTGGCACAGGGGAATGCGATATTAATGCCGCCAGCCAAGCTAGCGTAAAGTGTTCTTTGGTAATCAAATTAACAGAATACAGGCTTTTGAAATTAAGGCATGAAAATAGACACCATTCCGAATCTGGACAACACACAAAAGACACTGCATAACAAGAGCACGGGCTGGACGTCTTCTTGCTCAAATATTACCGTGCTTTTACCAATGGACTAAATCAGTGAGTTTCTTGGCCTAGGTCAGTGTTCCTGCACTTGAGAACCACCTGAGAGCTTAAGAAACGCTGAGGCCCAATCCCCCACCCTGAGAGAATCATTTAATTGGCCCAGGGTGGAGTCCTGGTCATGGGATTTTTAGAAACTCCCCGAGTCCCTTGGTGGACCGCCAGGATGGTGAAGCTCTGGGCCCAGGGCAAAGAGGCCCGAGGGACAAGTCAGACTGGCTTGGGCAACATCCTCCACGAGGGGCCGCTCGGCTGTGTCCTTCGAAAAATAAAAGGGTGGGATTTCATATTGTTTAAGGTGCATCCCTTGTGCCAATTGTTATCCTATTTTCAGAAGGGCCTTTGTCAAATGGATACTATTCTCATCGTTTTCACAGGGTTTCTTTTCAATTTTTTAAAATGTACACTATTGGGGATTCCCTGGCCGTCCGGTGCTTGGGACTCTGAGCTTCCACTTCAGGGGGCAAGGGTTCCATCCCTCGTCGGGAAACTGAGATCCTGCAAGCTGTGCGGCACAGCCAAAGAAAAAAATCATAATAATAAAATAAGAAATAAAATCGACAGGATCTTGGGATTTCAGGTTGAAAATGGCAGATTAAATACATCCATTTATCTCCACGCCATCCACAAAACCCCACTAAATGACAGTAAAGGAATGAAAAGAAAAATGATAAATTCATATTGACAAACGTGGGAGAGCAGGCCTTCCCTGGTGGCGCAGTGGTTAAGAAGCTGCCTGCCAACGCAGGGAACACAGGTTCCAGCCCTGGTCCGGGAAGATACCACAGGCCCCGGAGCACCTAAGGCCGTGCGCCATAACTACTGAACCTGTGCTCTAGAGCCTGCGAGCCACAACTACTGGGCCCGCGTGCCACAAGTACTGAAGCCTGCGTGCCTACAGCCTGTGCTCTGCATGCAAAAAGAGAAGCCACTGCAATGAGAAGCCCGCACGCCGCAACAAAGCGTAGCTCCCGCTCACTGCAACAAGAGAAAGCCCATGCACAGCAACGAAGACCCAATGCCACCAAAAATACATAGATAGATAGAGAGAGAGAGAGAGAGAGAGAGAGAGAGAGAGAGAAATAAATAAAATTTATTTTTAAAAAAAAAAAACAAAAACAGGAGAGCAGCTAACAGCAGCGAGGTGGTGACCTGGAGATGTTAATGCTTCAGAACCCTGGAAAGGCTCAGGAATTCTGAGCTACCTCTGATGGCTGAGGAAGAAATTGGGATCAGGGTGGGCAAATAGCTGAGTCTGCCACAGTTTAAAACAAAATGAAGAAAGAGCAGTATAAGCGTATTATGAAATAGAGAAGCAAACAGATGAAACTGCTAAGGATGTAAAATGGTGGTTTCTGGGAAGTGGGAATTGGGATGGGGCAAAGCAGTTCGGGGTTTTGCTCTCCTGAAAGCCTTGTGTCATTTGACCTTTAAAATTAGGTATATACATCACTTAGATTTTTTTTAAGGCTGCTTTTGAAACGGGTATGGGGGGAAAGGCATGCAAATACTGTAGATGGAACTATAAACTTGTAAAAGCTTGCCGAATGGCAGCTGGGTAATATGGATCAAACATTTTCATGTGTGGAACATTCAGTCCAGCATTTCCACTCCTGGAATTTATTCTAAGAAAGTAATTGGACAACCACTGCTTTGATTATAAAATAGAAAAATTGGAAACTATCTACATGCCCTGCACCGGAACCTTCATTTGAACAACTGATGGCTCATCCACACAGTGCAATTCTATGCTCATGCTTTAGATGGCGGATTTCATACCTACCAGATGGTCAAAACTTGTGAAAGCCTGAGGGACTTCCCTGGTGGCACAGTGCTTGAGAATCCACCTGCCAATGCAAGGGACACAGGTTCGTGCCCTGGTCTGGGAAGATCCCACATGACCCGGAGCAACTAAGCCTGTGTGCCACAACTAGTGAGCCTGGGCTCTAGAGCCCGCGAGCCACCACTACTGAAGCCTGCGCTCCGAGAGCCCCAGCTCCACAACAAGGGAAGCCACCAGAATGAGAAGACCGCACACCACAACGATAAACCCAACGCAGCCGGAAATAAATAAATTTTTATTTAAATTGTAAAAGCCTGAAAACAGCAGGAGTTCCTCAGCATGTGAAACAACGTAATGTTGATATAGTGCTGGCGAGTGTACCCTGCTACAATCTCTTTGGACGAAAAAGCAAAAATTGGCACTACAGCAATGAAAAGCGAAATACACACTGTGATCAATTTTTCTCATACGAAGTCTAAAATGATATGATTACGTAGGGAGAAAACCACCGTTATTTAGTAAAATGGAAGATAAATCAAAGGCCACGTGCCAGGTACCACTCGGTGGGACGTGCAAGAACATAGCTCGTAGTGTTCAGAGGGCCTCAGGCTGCCCTCGAGCCGAACGTCTACCAGCAGGAAACGGAAATACAGGAGTCCGTGATGAGCCGAGACGCACACCGAACAGCCGCACCCACAGTAACGTGAGAACATCTCCGGGTTTCGCAAACATTCCAGCTTGCGGAAGACAAGAGAAAACGAAAGAACGCATTCACCTACCTACGTAACCTTCCACGCGAAGTAAATGACCTTCCACGAAGAATCAGGCTAGGGACGTTAAAAAGCACGAAAATCAGCAGTAAGGGCACACAGTTAGAAAAACAACCTTCCCGAATACTGCATAAGCCATCCCCTGAACGAATAAAGAAGTGCACCTCTCCGACCCTGGCTGAAACCCACGGTGCTTCCAGTACTAACATGTCGTTTTAACACCTGAGACGCTGACACCTTCCCTTCAGGTTTTTACTTAATTCCTATTTCAGCGGGTGGCTGTGGTGGCACGCGGAGAGCTTCCGGGTCCCAGGGAGCTCTTATGCTTCCCAGGCAGTAGCCCCACGCAGAAACACCTTCCGAAGAAAGCCAAAAGAACCCAGAATGCACCGTGAGTTTCTGCACCGAGAAGAGCAGGGCTAATAAGTTTGCTAAACAACAAGCATTATCCGTAGGTCTATTCTTTAAACACACACATCAGCCTTGCTTATTTTCGCAAGGCCTCCAAAAATTAGGAGGATGGCTTGGCTTTACTTCTCAGCAGGTGAATCTTCCGAAAAACACAGAAGATTCACACATGCTGAGAAGAAGCGTGTGAACCTATTAGCAACCTCGGGAGACAATGCCAAGGAGATTCACACACCTTGTACAGTGAGGGTGAACGTAAGCTCGGGTCAAGAGCTTGCAACACTTCTTTCCAGGTAAGTGACTGAAGCCACTTTCTTTCAAATCATAGCTTTAAAGGAAAACTATGGCTTTCACTTGAACATATATTGTTTGCATTTCATTCTGGTTATGCAAATGAACGCTGAGTCCCCGCCCCCGCGCTTCTCGCCCAACGTGTGCCAAAGCCCGCTTCCAGTGGCGTCTACCCGGGACCCTCACTACATGTCTTCTGCTCCTCGAGGCTCCGAGCGGGATTTCTTTGGGGTACAGGATTTTGTTGACTGCTTAAGAAAACGTCGCAGCTCTGCATTTGACACGAGACACGGTTCACAATGGAATATCAAATGAAAGGTAAAAGACAACTACAAAACTGTATTTAACAGTACACTTTTTCTTCCAAAAAGAGACGTCTGTGTGTGCGTTGGGCATGTATATGCACAGAAGAGTGCTTACACCAAAATTATGCTTACACTAAAATATGACTGGCCATTATGCCTTTTGTTAACTCTTTATTTTTGTCCATGTTTTCAGAAATTTCTGTGCTTGACGTATGGAGAAAAAATAAGGAAATCAATAAAAAGGATTTCATAATAAGCAAAGATAAAGGAATTAGAAGGAAAGAATAATAAGCATAGCAGAAATAAAGACAAAGAATCAAGGAAGCCAAAATGAGTTTTATACCATTTTTATTGGACTATAGTTGATGTACACTATTGTGTTAGTTTCAGGGTACAGCAAAGTGAGTCAGTTATCCGTATATATGTATCCACTCTTTTTTAGATTCTTTTCCCATACAGGCATGACAGAGTATGCAGTAGAGGGCCCTGTGCTCTACATTGGGTCTGTATTAGTTATCTGTTTTATATATAGTAGTGTGTATATGTCCGTCGCAATCTGCCAATTCATCCCCCGCAAATGATTTATTTTTTTTCAAGACTTGATCAAGGAAAAGAAGAAGGTGCAAATAACACTAGGAATGAGATATGGGATATAAACAAAGATACAACAATGCGGCCCACCTGCCTGGCTCCATATCCAGTATCATTTATCTCCTTTCTCCCTACTGAGTGTCTGCATTATACGGGGCAGCAACATGAGGTCATAGGTCAAAACTTCCTTGCAAGTATTGGAAGATACAGTCGAGACCATCTTCTAGAAAACAGAGCCAAACAGGAGGTAGAAAAATGGGAGTGAAAAGCCAAAAATTAGGGGTTCGTTCCAGGATGTACTACATCTAACTAAAGGAAGTCCAGAAAGTGTAAACAACATGGATAGGAGAAAATTAAGAAAGAATTAGGGTGCAAAATAGCTAGGTAGTGGGAAGCAGCCGCATAGCATGCCCCAGCTGGAGTGGGGGTGAAGGTGGGGATCCTCCTTAAAATTTCGGTCTCTTCTAGCTACATCCCAAGATTTCAAGTCAGCTGCATAACCTTCCAGTAGCTCAGATCCAACCTGACATTGACCCTGACCAACTTCCCCTGGCATCCTGCCATCTCCCATCACCCAGGCTTGAATCCTTGGTTATTTTTGGCACCTGCCCCACTTGTAATCAGTCACCAATGGCAAACAACAAATATTAATCAACCACCTGCTAAGTGTACGCCACTATGCAAGGTTCGGAAGGAAACCAAAATGAGTAAGACTGGTCATCATAAGATCAGATATATGTAATATTGTTTTGAAAAGAAGGAGAGAGGGAGAAAGGAAAGAGGGAAGGAGGAGAGGGGAGGGGAAGGGAGAAAAGGTGTTATGGGACATCCACAGAAGAGAGGCCAAGATCAAGTCGTTCACAGTCTCCTCCTTCCGACCCCTCCTTGCCACGGAATTCAAACCCTCATTACCCCTGTCCTGGGGTAGCCCTCCTAATCCCTTTCTAACTAATTTCTCAGCTGCCAGTACTTGTCCCTTTCAGTCTGTCCTACACACATCACTGCCAGACTTACCTTTCCAATGCACTGCTTTGATGTCATTCCCCTAATGAAAATCACTCCAGGCCCCTCACCCCCGCTTACCACAGAAGTACCAATTCTTCAGCCTGGCATTAAAGCTCTCGGTCTCTTCCGCCCACCTCTCCCCCAGAATGTCCCTCTCTTGACCTTCTCATGCCTGTGCCAGCCACCTGGTCCAGCCCCTACCACTCCACCTGCCCAAACCCCATCACACTCAAATGTCACCTCCTCCTGGTAGCCTTTCGCCAGGACTCATGCCTCACCTGAACACTTAGACCTTCCCTTGGTACCACTATTTTTGAAACGCCACACAACAAAGGGTGTTGTTGCTACTAGAAGCTTTTGTGTTTCCCCACAATGCCTCACAGACTCCAAGTGCTCAACGATATTTGGTTAACAAATATTGTCCCTCAAAGCACTTAAAGACACAAGTCCGTATACAATGGGTGTTCCCGAAATGTGTATACATTTCATTATTCATACTGAGCTCTATTACCTTTGGAGGAGTTCACGTGTGTGTATGTACCTAGTAAATTATATTAATTTAGTCCAAGAAGATAATAGCTCTCAGCAGCTATCCAGTACTATTTTCTATTGCTTTGTAGGCAACAGAATCAGCCTTGCTGAATTTGCTTCCTAAAAGCGAATCTGAAAGTTACTCAAAAATTTAAAAATAGAGCTACCATATGATCCAGCAATCCCATTTCTGGGAATACACCCCAAAGAATTGATAACAAGGACTTAAAGGGATATTTGCACCCCCATTATTCACAAGAGCCAAAACACAGAAGCAACCCAAGGATGCACTGACAGATGAATGAAGAAAAAAGACGTGGTATATACATGCAGTGGAATATTATTCAGCCTTTAAAAGGAAGGAATTTCTGACACATGGTACAATATGAATTAAGCTTGAGGAAGTAAGCCAGTCTCAAAAAGACAAACCTGCATAATTACACTTACATGAGGCACCTAGAGTAGTCAGATTTATAGACATGGAAAGTACAGTGGTAGCGGCCAGGGGCTGAGGGGAGGGAGACATGGGAAGTTGTGTAATGAGGGCAGAGTTTCAGTTTTGCAGGATGAATACACTTCGGGGATCTGTTGCACACTACTGGACGGTACCCTTACAGATTATCCATTCAAAAGGGCAGAAAGAAAATTAACCAACAGTGATAAATTTTCTGTTAGGGTTTTTTTTTTACCACAATTTAAACATTTTTTAATTAAAAAAAGTGATTCTCAGGACTTCCCTGGCGGTCCAGTGGTTAAGATTCCATGCTTCCACTGCAGGGGGCGTAGGTTCCATCCCTGGTCGGGGAACTAAGACCCCACATGCCACGCGGCACAGCCAAAAACAAATGAAAAAGTGATTCTCAAAAGGCAAATTTCACCACACCACCACCCTTCTGTTTAAAACCTTTAGTGGCTCTCCGGAATTCTTCCTGGGATCTACAAGGCCCAGTGGGTCTGAGTGTCACTGACTCTAGCCCCCTCCCACGTCCTGCCACCCCCATTCTCTTGGCTTCAGCCACGTGGGACTTCCGTCCTTGACTTCTCTCTGCCCGCTCTCACGCCAAAGCCAACTCCTCCTGTGCTAAGCTCTCCTCACACCCTTTCCTCTCCCCCAGAGCACTCATCCCACTTTGTAATGATACATTCATTATTTGATCAAGGTTGCTCTCTCCCACCAAGTCGGGAACTCTGTGGAGGCAGAGACCACGTTCTTTTTTTAACTTTCCTTGCTATGGTGTCTCTAGCACGTAGCCTACTGCCTGGCACCCAGTAGCGTATGTCGTTTATAACTCCAGTGTTGGCAAAGGCGAGAGAAACAAGCATGTCTGCTGCTTGTCAAAGGGTAAATGAGCATCACCTTGCTAGAGGCAATATGGCAATGTGTATCAAGAGCCTGGAAGCATTCGTAGTAGTAATTCCAATTTTTGGAAATGATCCTAGAGGAGCACAGAGGCGGAAGTCCACAGAGGCGGAAGTCCACAGAGGCTCATCCCAGCATCATGCATTAGGGCCAAAAACTGGAAACAAGCTACATAGCCTTCCAAACCGGAAGGTAGGCCAACACACTGCAGATTTTTATGGATAAAATACTACACAGCCTTTACAAATAATGTTGCACAGGAATGGTGACATGGAAAAACACAAAGATGTAACATTGAGTGGAAAACGAGATATAAGCAGGTATGTACCGAATGTCCTAAATTTAAAAAATCAGATTTAAAGACAATACATAAAGATAGGACATGTAATGTACAGCATGATGACTATAGCTAACAATACTGTATTGTATATTTGAAAGTTGCTAAGAGACTAGCTCTTAAAAGTTCTTATCATAAGAAAAAAAAATGGAACTCTGCACGGTGATGGACTTTTTTTTTTTAGGCCGTGGCTTGTGGGATCTTAGTTCCCCAACCAGGGGTCGAACCCAGGCCCCCTGCAGTGGAAGTGCAGAATCTCAACCACTGGACCACCAGGGAAGTCTCATGTGCAGCAATGGATGTTAACTTGACTTATTGTGGTGATCATTTCACTATATATACAAACCTCGAACCATTATGTTGTACACCTGAAACTAATACTGTTATATGTTAATTGTATCTCAGTAAAAAATAAAATTTAAGAAGGTAACACACAGGCACAAACATGGTAGACAGCAGTCACGCCTAGGTGGTAGCACTGCAGGCAGCAGACCCTCCAGGAAGTCTATAAAGGAAGCTTTAGAAGCCATTGAAAGAGAGGCCAGGGACTTTCTCTTGAACTGCAAGCTTCTCTGCACAGCAAGCAGAGTTTTTCCTTAAACTGCATATGTATTTGCAGTGAGTTTTGGGGTGCTGATGGAGATTACGGTAAAGCCCCCCCCAAGACACCCTGTGGTGCCAACCTAAATTTTTTTTCTTGTACTTTTGTACTTGTTTGGTTTTCTAATGTTTTATAATGAGCATGCATTACTTTTTATATCAGAGAAAGATTAAAGAAAACATTATTTCATAAATGAAAGACACATGTGTATGTCAGATGAACGGACACAGTGTCCTCTTCAGGCACACTCTAGGCGGCTGGAGAGGCCCTCGCTGCTCCCACGCATCCCAGGTCTGCTCTGTCCTTCGAATCTGCAGCCTTCTCTTGCTTCTGGCACTTCAGACCAGAACACCACCAGGCAGCCGTGGGGCTCCCTGGCCGGCCAGGGTCCTATCTTGACTGTGGGCCTCGGGGATCCACGAGACATGTCGCTCTAAGCCATGTACACGCACAAAGACACTTGCAAGGACCATTCAGAGATCCAGGGCCACTCCTCTACCTCTAACGGTGGCCCTGGCTCCAAAGAGCAAGGATCATTTACCGATTGTAGCTGTGGCCAGTAGATGGTAGAGAATGACTGTTCACACTTGTAAAACAGGTATTTAAAGCTACAGTGACTTTTCTCATTTCCTGATCATTTCTTTCTATTGTGAGGAGTTTGATTGACTATTCTTATAATCTCTTACTTATGGCATGAAAAATCAACAAAAACATCTTTTTGCTTTTTTCTCTTTATTGGCTGCATTGGGTCTTCATTGCTGCATGTAAGGTTTCATTGTGGTGGCCTCCCCTATTGGAGAGCACGGGCTCTGGAGCGTGCGGGCTTCAGTAGTTGTGGCACATGGGATCAGTAGTTGTGGCTCGTGGGCTCTAGAGCTCAGACTCAGTAGTTGTGGCTCACAGGTTTAGTTGCTCCACGGCATGCGGGATCTTCCCAGACCAGGGCTCGAACCCGTGTCCCCTGTATTGGCAAGGGGATTCTTAACCACTGCACCACCAGGGAAGTCCAAAACATCTTTTCAAGACTGGATTGCAATTATCTAAAGTCTATGAAGGTGTCAGCCCTCCCTTTGGCTGAGAATCAGGTGGAATTAAATAGCATTTTTCCTCTCTTGCCTCCTTCCCCGTCCCTCTTCCCAGTTATTTAGAAATTTTAATTGAGAGTGGGGAGATAATTTTTTTTTATACAGCAGGTTCTTATTAGTCATCCAATTTATACACATGAGTGTATACATGTCAATCCCAATCTCCCAATTCTTCGCAACACCACCCCCATCCTCCGCAGCTTTCCCCCCTTGGTGTCAATACATTTGTTCTCTACATCTGTGTCTCTCTTACTGCCCTGCAAACCGGTTCATCTGTACCATTTTTCTAGGTTCCACATACATGCATATTTGTTTTTCATACGATATTTGTTTTTCTCTTTCTGACTTACTTCACTCGGTATGACAGTCTCTAGATCCATCCGCATCTCTACAAATGACCCAATTTCGTTCCTTTTTATGGCTGAGTAATATTCCATTGTATATATGTACCACACCTTCTTTATCCATTCATTTGTCGATGGGCATTTAGGTTGCTTCCATGACCTGGCTATTGTAAATAGCACAGCAATGAACATTGGAGCGCATGTGTCTTTTTGAATTATGGTTTTCTCTGGGTATATGCCCAGTAGTGGGATTACTGGGTCATATGGTAATTCTATTTTTAGTTTTTAAGGAACCTCCATACAATTTTCCATAGTGGTTGTATCAACTTACATTCCCACCAACAGGGCAAGAGGGTTCCCTCTTCTCCACACCCTCTCCAGCATTTATTGTTGGTAGATTTTTTGATGATGGCCATTCTGACTGGTGTGAGGTGATACCTCATTGTAGTTTTGATTTGCATTTCTCTAATGATTAGTGATGTCGAGCATCCTTTCATGTGTTTGTTGGCAATCTGTATATCTTCTTTGGAGCAATGTCTATTTAGGTCTTGTGCCCACAGAACCTCCGGAGATCCTCATTCTGAGAGACTCACAGCCCATGGAAAAAATGGAACGATTCCTGTTTCATTTTTCAAGTGGACAACCGGAGGACCCAGCGAGGAAGGGAAAGGGAGAGATCTTGAGGCACTTTAGACCCGAGCTGGTGTCTAGATCCTTGCAGAGACTCAATCTCAGACTCTGAGAAGTATTCACCTTAATAAAAACAACAAAACATGTACTAACTCATGTAGCTATGAGGTGAATATTATTGTTATTCCCATTTGACACATGATAAGTTGCATATTTCTCCAAAGTCCTGGGCCCTGGAAAATAAAGACCAGGGCCCCTAGAGGCCACGGCAGAGGCTGATGGCCCAAACCTGCTAGAGAGCAGAGGGTGTGCCATTCCTAGGGGGTAGTTCACCATCTCCAGCCAGATAGCGCTAGGTCCATGGTCACCTCACCCTCCGCACCACAGCCTGGGGTGTTCCCAGGCCCCCAGGCAAGTGCGTGGAGACAGAGGGCAAGGGAGGAGCTGCATTTCTGGAGCCGGGCTCCTCAGAAGGCGTTTTCAATTCCTCCAGACCAGCCTTGCACTCCAGTCCGCGAGGTCATCTGAGGCCCCACGTCTCTCAGCTCCTCTGCTTGGGGCCCAGATCCCTGGCTCTAGCCACATACTCACAGGCTCTGGTGTGGAAGAGAGAGTGGGTGGGACGTTTGCTAGTTTCTTTCTGACTGGCTGTGAGCCCAGAGAGGGCAGTGGCGTGCTGGAGAGCTGGGCAGCCGCCCTCTACGGCAGCCAGGCCCACTGTCCGGCTGGCAGCACGTGCACCGTAGGGAACCCATCCGTGAGACCCGCCTACCCTCCACAGGCAGGCATGGGGAAGGGGATCCTGAAGCACAGCTACCTTGATTTGTAGGGTGGTTTCTATCAAACATGGAAGGCTGGAGATTTAAGGGACGCTGACCCGTTCAACTCGGAGCGTCTTCCCGAGTCCTGCCAAGAACAGAGACCTCAGGGCCTACTTGTTCAATTCTTCGGATGTCACCTTGGGCCACCTGTCCACCAGCAGCCAGCTCCACCAAACAGATGTGTTGTTTAAATCCATGAGAGCTGAGGGGTGCCAACAGAACCCCTGCTGGGTGGCCACCAGCAGGGGCAGGACCCCTGTGCCCTGCCAAGGGAGAGGTCAGGAGTGTAAAGGTCTCCCTGGAAACCAGTCCAAACACCAGTGTCCCATCTCACCTCAGCCTGCACTGTGCTGTGTGGCCACTGGGAGGCACCGTCGGCTCACAAGAAGCTCTGAGAAGCCAGGCCACCTTTCCATTCCCAGTCTTCTGCGGGGGAGAAAGCCGCTAGGGAAACGTCTGGCCTTCTGGAAACGTGTGGGATTTTCCTCCCTGACAGGAAAGATCTGTCCTGGTCGGCCATGGAGGCCTGGGCTGGGCACCCCCATGCCAGCCGTTGTGAAGCGTGGAGCAGAGAGGCAAAGAACAGAGGCCTAAAGCGGCCCTGGCTGGACTCCAGGCATCAGCCCGTGGTTGATTAGCGGGACCGAACAAGGGGTGAGACCAAAATGCAGAGCCAAGCAGGTATGGAAGCGAAGGAGCTGCAGACGGGGGTCTGCAGGATGTCTTGGCTCCTGGGGTCAGGGGTCCTCAGGGAGGTTTTAGCAAGGACCCTTGACCTCGATGTGTGTGGTGGTGGGATGGGCTGTGGTTAGAGGACCCGACACAGAGCAAGCAGCCCAAACTGAGACTGGGTGTGATGTTTGACGTGTCCCTCTCATTTTCCCTCATCCACGTCGTCCCCAAGTTCTTCCATTTCTATCTCAGAATACTTCTTGAATTTTCCACTTCTATCCAATTCTACTGCCTCCACCCTAGTCCAAGCCTCCATCATCTCTCCTTGATGACTCTGAGATACGGCTTCCAGATAAAATATGAGATGCCCAGCTAAATTTGAATTTCAGATACACAAACAATAACTTTTTGTATATCCCATACAATATTTGGGATAGAATTATACTAAAAATTGTTCTCTATCTAAAATGTCAATATCAGCAGGCATCCTGGTTTATTTTCTTTTCTTTTGGTTTGTTTTTAAATCTGGCAACCCTCCCAAGAGCTTTACCAGCCTTACAGTCCTACAGCCCATTCTCTACAAAGCAGCCAGAATGAACTCACAGAAATTCACATCTAACCATGTCAGTACCCTGCTCAAAGCCCTTCAAGGATTCCCAATCACCCAGGGATGGGATCCACGCCATCCACGTGGCACACAAGAACCCCTACACCCTGACCAGCAGCCAGCTCTCAACTTCATCTCCCACTGTGCCCCCAACCCACGCTGTGGCCCCAGCGTATGAAACGTTCTGTTGTCCCTTCCATATGCCCTGTGCCTTCACACACCCGTCTCTGTCCAGAAGGCCCTTAAAGAACGCCAAGTCAGTCATGAAACTCAACCACCGGCTCTTCTTGCCAAGCTCTCCCTGACATGTCCCCTGCCTCTCCCCAAGCCATACATAATGGCCTTTAACAGAGCCCTTATTTAGCTGTATCAAAATGATCTCTCTGTGTGTCTGTCTGTCCTGCTAGACTGCAGCCCTGTAACCAAGGCCCAGCGGTCAGGCCAGGTAAGAACCACAGGATTGGAGATATACAAAACATAGCCAATACTGAATTCGTGAACCACTCAGTCTATTGCACCCAGTTAGCACACAGCACAGGTTGGTCAGAGTAGGGAAGATAGGAAGGGGAGGGAAGGAAGCAGTCCAAGGCGGAGTCCAGGAAGGAGACATCTCTGCACAAGCAACAATCCCTGGTCCAGACATGGGTCTCATGACAAGCACGAGCGGGAGTCACCCTCTGCTCCAACAGGGCCTTGGGCTGCGACCCTCTGAACAGCTCCCAGCAGTGTGGAGCTGGTCCTCCATGAAGGAGCCCTCAAGTCCCTCGGCTCAGTGGTCCCTTTGTAGGGAGTCCATCAGTAGGGTGTGACAGTTATGCACCAGGGGGTCTTGTCTCTATCAGTTGCTCCTGTTCCAGGGAAGTCTTTTTGTGGACGTTGCCAAACAAACTTCTTACCTAAAGTAACACTCTTTGATTTAAGACACTCTAAAACACTAGAAGTCCTATACCAGACGTTTCAAAACCACTGATATAGAAGTTCACTTTGGCCACTGTGACTCCATTTAAACTACTTAACATAGATGAACATAACTTAGATCCTATGCGTTTCACAGGAGATGACAAAAGGAATCACCACATAACAAGTCCCCTTCAAGGAGGGGTCCTAGTGTGATTCACCTCTGTACCCCCAGTGTACAGCGTAGAGCTTGGCCCAGAGCGGTGCCCTCAATTCATGTGTGAGGCACGAATGAATGGGTGAATGGCCTTAAGTAATTCTACATCCCCTGACACCTAGCCGGCGCTGGCAGTGACTGCAGTGGTAGAGGGGTCCACCAGGGGGCGGAATAACCTCAGTATTGTTTGTCTTGTTGAGGGAGTGGCTCAGAAAGCGGCCTCCCTGGCATTTGGCTCCCTTCTCCAGTTCCAAGTTTTTGTTGGTGTTTTGTTTTGTTTTTAAATCATGGAAACACAGGACAGGAAGGGACCTTGAGAGAACATACAGACCAGCCCCCTGCTTTCAGTTAAAAAACTCTCTATTTCCCTTTAATACCTGCTTGCAGATAGTTAAAAACATTCTTTGGTTTCTTACAGATCAATCATAGAGAAGTTAGGAGACCTACTCCAAGTTCCACAGCAAGTGAATGGCACAAGGGGGCCTGGAGCCCACAGCTTAGCCGACAGGATCCCATTGCCTTGTCCTGCAGCCCTGCGAGGGAGGCTCCACCATCGTCTTACACCTGAGGACACGCCCAGAGAGGTTGTCATCTAGCTGGGTCACTCAGTGGGAGTGCTGGGACTTGGACACAGGTCTCCAGCCTTCCTTTCCAGCGTTCTTACCTCTGCCGTAGTCACAAAACTTTGCTTGGCTCTTTTGGGGCGGGTCGGTGTGGGGGGGATGCTCCTTCCCGGCAACTATGCTGCAGGCGTCATCCAGACTCCCCCTGGGGAAAGTCTGTCTGTTCTGGGCCTGCCCATCTGAGTCAAGGTCGGCTGCTGTGCCAGCCGCAGACCCTGTTCTCCCTCCCTCCAGCTGCTGGCTCAGCCTCACCCCAGAGGGCCCACAAGGAGACTGGGGCCACGAGAGCTCTTTGAAGAAAGCTCAGACGGGTGGCAGGTTTTCGGGGTCGGTGTTTCGCACCGTGTAACTGGTTCATTGTGGAGTCTCAGCTCAATTGGGTGCAGACTTCCTGAGGTGGGAGAAGCCCTTCGGCCATTACTTCTTCCGGCCGACTCCCCCGCGCCCACATTTTCACCCACACTTTCACACACCTGCCGCCCGCACTGACCACAGGGCCTTTGCTCCAAGGAGAAGGGCTAATTATTAACCAGTTAAAAGAAGCTGTCCCTACCCTCAATGAGCTTGCAGGGATTGGGGAGCAATTCGAAACAGACGGTAATGGAGACTGAGCTCTGTGGGGTCAAGAGAGAGTGGTGGTTATAGTAGGGGTCTTGGAATCTGATAGGCCTGGAATCTGATAGGCTTTGCTGTGCGACTTTGTTGGTTGGTTTTTTTTTTTTTTTTTTTTTTTTTTTTGGCCGCGCAACACTTGCAGGATCTTAATTCCGTGACCAGGGGTCGAAACTGCAGCCTCGGTAGTGGCAGTAAAAGCGCGGAGTCCTAACCATTGGACCGCCTGCTGTGTGACTTTGGATAAGTCACTTCCCCTCTCTGAACTTGTTTCCTCAGATTTAGAGTAGGGATGATCACACCTCCCTCAGGATCCAGAGGGTCAGATGAGATGGCATACAGGAAGTATGAGCTTGTGGAGGGCTTGGTACGTAGTGGTATACGATAAATGTTGGTTCTTAGGAGATCAGCAAACATTACAAAGGGAAGGGGGAGTAAGGGAAGGCTTCTTAGGGGAGATTAGGGTTGAGCTTGGCTTTAAAAGAGGAGAAGTATTTGGAAGGTCAGATGGAAGAAGATGCTTGTAAGTAAGCCTTGCCAAGCATTTGAATGAATGAATAAAAGCAAAGCCCCAAGGTTCACTTCCATCCTCTCTCATGGATGGTTTAGAGAGAGGGTCATGCAGGTGACCTGGCCCACGAGGGGCATACCAGTGAGAAGTCACAGGGGGAGTCACAGGAGCACAGTCGTGCTCCTGATGAAACTTCAAACCACCTCCCCATGGGTAGAGGAGGGGTAACCCTGGGCCAAGCTGCGTGGTGTGCCTGTAATTTGTGACCCAGGGTCTGAGACCCTGGGCCTGTCCCTCCAGCCCTCCCCTGAGAAATCGATCCCTAAGTAAGTGCCTCCTGGTTGTCACTGGATAAATGAGTGAGCCCTTCCAGGAAACTGGTCTGCATTTCAATGGGGGCTGTTTGGAGACAATGCCTTATCTCCCAGGGTTTCCCAACATTTTAGCAGCCCAGAGCTCTTGTTTTCTCACTTGAGACCTCAATGGGATTCCTTGAGCAGTTTACATCTTCACTGTTGGCTGAATCCCAGGACCCAGAAAGCATAGTTTGCATCTCTCTGAATATCCAGGGCTCACTGGATCCACACAAAGTCATGGCGGGGCCAGAGGCTAGCTGGGCCAGAGGGAGAAGTGCTAGTGAAGCTCCTCTGCTGTTGCTCTTGTTTGGGCAAACATGGTACATACCGTGTCCTTTTCTCTGCATTGCTCTCTGGGCATTGCTCAAGGTAGGCTAGGTTTGCTGAAGTTACACAGAAACACTGAAATCTCAGTGGTTTAATACAGGAAAGGCTTATTTCTCGTTCACACAAAGTCTGATGCGGATTAGACAACAGGTAGCTGGGCTGTCTGCAACATGCGGCCTCCAAGGTCTCCACAGCGTAGGGAGAGAGATGGGGAAGCACGTGTCTTAGTCATCTGACGCTGCCATGACAAACTACCACAGACTGGGTGGCTGAAACAACAGAAATTTATTTCTCACAGTTCTGGAGGCTGAGAAGGTCGAGATCAAGGTGCCAACCGATTTGGTTCCTGGTGAAAGCTCTCTCCCTGGTTTGCAGACGGCCGCCTTCTCACTGCGAACTCTCTGGTGTCTCCTCTTATAAGGGTACCAATCCTATCAGATCAGGGTCCCACGCTCATGACTTCATTTAGCTGTAATTCCTTCCTTAACCCTAGTTCAGCCACGTTGAGAGTTAGGGCCTCAACATATGAATTGAGGGGGGGGACACCACTCAGTCATAGCACATAACAACTCTTAAGCTCCTCAGCCCCCAAAATGATGTACATCACTCTCCCTTGGTCAGAATTTGTTACGTGGCCCAAACAACTGCAGGGGAGGCTGGGAAATGTATGGGACCAAGTGGATATCTGCTGAGCATGATCTTTGCCACACACGGTCTTCAGGGCCGAGCCTGCTGAAGAAGAAACGTCTTGAGGGTCAGAACAACAGCGCTGAGACATAAGATAGGAAACACACACTCCTTAGACTGTCCTCCAGGCAGGTTCAAGGAGCCAAGACCTGGAACCTGATTCTGAATAGGATTCTTGGGATTGGGGGTGGGAGGGTAGGAAACTTGTCCCTGTGGTTGGGATATTTTGAGGTTTACTATGTCTCCTCCCCAGGATGTGGACACAAATGTCTCCTCACAGATATATCAATAGGGACTCAGGAAATTCAGATGAATTAGTCAGAGACCACACTTTGGAATCATTTTTTCTAAATTGACATATTGCATATTTCTCTCTGTTTCTTATTTTCTGATAGCTCATTTTCCACTACATATCAATAGGAAGAGAGCTAACAAAGGGCTGCCAAAGAGGACTCTTCAGGACCCTGATTTAACCACTAGATATTTGAGCAATATGTTCTGACAGCTTGTTTGAGGGGAAGGTCTCAGTCATGGCTTCCCTCACGGAGGCTTACAGGGCCTGCACCTGCCCCTCCAGCCTCATCCCTCTGCCTAACGACCCGGGCACACCGGCCACCAATCTGTTCCAAGAGACCCCAAACCCTTGGCTGCTCTGGGGCATGTGTTTGCTGTTTGCTCTGCCTGGAATGTTCTTTTTCCAGATCTTTGCAGTCTGCTTCCTTTTCATCTTTCAAGCCTAAGTTCAAATGCCACCACCGCATAGAGGTCTGACCACTCATCTAAAGCCATGAGGTCTCCCCTGCTCCCCCGGTCACCGTATGAACAGATACTCTTCATCATCAGCCAGTTTATTTCTTCGGTAACAATGATCACAATCTGTGCCTACCTGTTTGATTACTTCCTTCTGAATGTCTTGCAAGTGATTTCTCAGGGCTCCATCTACTGGACTGAGTTTCCCGAGGAAAGCAGAGACTGCGCTGTCTCTATCCTTTGTGTCCCCTATGGGAGGGAAGGGCACTGCTGACTCAGGTATAAGAATATCTGAGCCCTGGGCTTCCCTGGTGGCGCAGTGGTTGAGAGTCCGCCTGCTGATGCAGGGGACACGGGTTCGTGCCCCGATCCAGGAAGATCCCACATGTCGCGGAGCGGCTGGGCCCATGACCCATGGACGCTGAGCCTGCGCGTCCGGAGCCTGTGCTCTGCAATGGGAGAGGCCACAACAGTGAGAGGCCCAGGTACCGCAAAAAAAAAAAAAAAGAAAGAAAAGTAAAGAATATCTGAGCCCTAACATAGTGTGAGTGTTCCCAAAGCCCTGGGTGAAAGTCACACGTGAGATTCAATGGAGCACCTACGGTGTATGTTTAGTGCTGTGTTCTAGGGCTGTAGGCAGTCCTGGCCCCTGCCTGCCTTCATAGAGCTTGTGCTTCCTACGGAAGACACTGCATCATCATCACCATTATAGAAATAATAAGTGACACTTATATAGTGCTTATTATATACCATGCTTTGTTCCAAGCACCTTACATCTATTCATTCAATTTAAGCCCTACAGTGGCCCTACGAGGGAGGCACTATAATCATTCTCATTTTTACAAACAAGGATACTGAGGCTCAGAGAGGTCAGGTAAGTTGCTTGAGGTTGCCCAGACAGTGAGTATGAAATGAGCTATGATTAGTCACTAGCCAGGGAATTCCCCTCTTTCTGTTGTGGTCGTTGTTGACCTAGGTTGCTTAGGAAGTGCTACATCGGCTCCTACTGCAGTTTAGATCCTGTGTGCTGGTAGTTGTGGTAAACAACAATGCAGGAGGAGACCTGCGTGCACCCAGAGCGCTCCTGAATTTTCTCATTGATTTTGTATGTGAATGAATAGCTTTGAACCTCAGTGAGGCCCTTCCTTAAGGGTGCCGATTGCAGTAACTGATCTTGGCTGCTGGGGGTTGCAACATTTGCACTGAAGTGATGTTCCCAAAGCCTGGAGTGTGTGTGTGTGTACATGTGTGTGCGTTGGCAAGGGGGATGTATCTCAGAGCTTCACGCCTAGTCAATTCATCTGTTGTGCCTCAAGCACAGGACTGCTGAGGTCAAAGTGGTGACTGCTGTTTCTTTCCTTCATTCCACAGTGTAATATGGGGTGATGAGCCTGACTCTAACATCAGACACACTTGACTTTAAATACTAGTCCAACTGTGTACTCGTGTTGTGACCTCAGACAATTCGCTTGTAACCTCTCCGAGCGTGCATTTTCTCATCTGTAAAGTGGGGCGAAAAACCAGCACTTTCCTCATCGCATTGTCCAAGTTAAATGAGATAAGCCTTGTGAGGCACAGTGCCAGGTACGTAGCAGGTGTTCCAGAAACGGCAGCGCTTCTTACCATTCATTGGCAAGGCCTTGCTGGGCGCGCACAGTGTGCCAGGCAGTGTGCTGGGTGGGGGAGAGGAGGAGGAGGAGGGATTCAGAGATGAGTCCGACAAGGGCCACCTTGGCTCTCTTCCTCACCCGGCCCCAGATCCAGCCAGGAGGCCTTGCACTTGGACTCGCACAGAGTCCAGGCCAGAGAGAGTCACCGGATCAGTGCACCACCCACACCCGCATCGCCCACCCTCCCACCGTTGATGGAGCTGCAGCTGGGGCGCAGGGAGCTGCCCCCTCGTGGAGGTGGAGCTGGCACATGTTTACAGCTGTGCATGGGACAGGGTGGGGCACCAGTGCAGGGCCCGTGTAACTAGGCCACCGTTTCTCTGTTCCTCTCCTCAGCCTCTTGGGCACAGGCAACATGCTATCGCTTTCTACCTTTCCTTGGGAAGTGGCTTCCTATCCTTATCCGAGACTTCCTGTTATCTGTTGTGTCCTTTTCTTTTTGCCACCTGCCCATCCCCAATCTCCCGCTCCCCAGTCCCCGTGCTTAGCCACCACTAGGCTCAGTGGTCAGGGGATCCGTCTTGTCGCTGGGGACACTCATGGGATCATATCAATATGTCTAACCAGGCACCAGAGCGTGGCCCATTGTTGGGTGCTGTTGGCAAGAGGAAAGGAGGGGAGGGGAGAGGAAAGGAGGGGAGGGGAGGGGAGAGGAAAGGAAGGGAGGGGAGAGGAGAGGAAAGGAGGGGAGGGGAAGGGAAAGGAGGGGAGGAGAGGGGAAAGGAGGGGAGGGGAGAGGAAAGGAGGGGAGGGGAGAGGAAAGGAGGGGAGGGGAGGGGGGAGGAAAGGAGGGGAGGGGAGAGGAGAGGAAAGGAGGGGAGGGGAAAGGAGGGGAGGGCAAGGAGGAAGCGAGAAAAAAGTAGAGGACTTGGTCCCCATCCTGGCTGATGATGGAGTGTGTCACCTCACGCGGGAGGGCGGGAGGAAACCCAACGGGCATTCTGTCCGTAGGCCAGTGTGAAACTCTGCAGCCTGTACTTTATGCCGTGGAAGAAGTGGGGAGAGCACGGGGGGCCTGTCACACAGGGAGTGGGGCTAGCGCTGGACCTTGAAGGAGGCGAGGGATTGGGATGGGGCGGGCGGGCTCAATTCTGGCCTGGGTGGGATGCAGTTGTCTATCTGAGGGCTGGTAGGAGGCACCAGCTGGGTGGTGAAGAATGAAGGAGGTGTGGGTCAGGCTCAGGCCAGGGGTAGAGCAGCCAGGTGGGGGCCAGAGGTGGGGACAGCAGAAAGGCGCAGAGGGACCTTTGGCCAGATGGCTGCAGAGGCCATGGGGGTGGCCCTTTCTGTCCACCCCTCATTCTGTTCTCTTTGTAGCCTTTATCTTCTGCCTGCCCCCCACTCTCTCTCGCTCCTTTGGGTCTCATCATCGTCCTTTTCTTCTCAGTTATTTCATCCGCCAAATAAAGCTATTCACGCTGGAGGTCGGAGACCCGTGGTGTCACCTCTGCTGCTTTCCATTCTGCCCGTTCTGAAATGTGATTCAATAAGAGCTGCTGCCTTAGGGCTGCAGTTGCTCCCCGGGCTGGATGTGGGGCACGAGGACCCAGACCTTGGCTTCCCTGCTCCTGCTCGCTTGCTGCGGGCTGTGGAACAAGCCTGTTTCACTTCTCACCCAGGCTGGAGACGGGCGAGGATGCCAAGTCTAGAAATTGCTTTTCTTCCAGAGTCAAATGGCTTCCTCTCAGCAACAGTCCCTTTAACATGAGAGGGAAGCCAGAAAAGGAGATCTTTGACGTTGTTCAACTGAGAAATACATCAGGTGGGAACGAGCCGGAAATGCCGGGGTGAAGGGCTCTGTGGTCGCTGC
Source organism: Mesoplodon mirus (assembly GCF_964341445.2). NCBI lineage: Eukaryota > Metazoa > Chordata > Mammalia > Artiodactyla > Ziphiidae > Mesoplodon > Mesoplodon mirus. The sequence continues at coordinate 111,129,804 of NC_138981.1, forward strand.
ACTGGCGAGGGCGCTGCCTGGACTTTGCTTTTTGATGGCACATGTCTCCCGACATAAACACAAGCAGAGCAGGGAAAAACAACCTTCAGTCCCCAAACAAACAGAACAGGAACGGGATCTGCCTCGCATGAGCAATGGCTCTTGCTGCGATGATGCAGCTCAAGGGGCCTTCACTGTGGAACTTCCTTCCTTGAGCATGATGGATTTTCCATTCTTGTCCCCGAATGAACACCCGCCTTAGGGCTTAGTGGATGGCAGGGGACCTCTGCAAGGCCCCCCGAGAAATGGACAGCACTGTCTCACCTGGGCCTGGCTTCAGAGGGGTGTGCCTCCTCTCTTGAGTCGGGTCTGAGATGGGTGCTACTGCATCCCTCAAAGCGCCATGAGACCCATTGCCCTCAGATGCCCGACCACTTCGCTGGAAACCACCCTCATTTTCTGTCCCATCTTGGACTTCTCCCTTCATGCACCAAACACTCCAGTCCTAACAGACTCATCTCTTCTTTCCAGGAGAGGGCCGTCTTTTCTTGCATCCCTGACTGTCTGCTTATCCTGTTCCTTGGAGCACTCTGCCCCCACCCCATTTCTGCCCATCCAAGAGGCAGTATGGCCTAGTATTGAGGAGCATGGGACTCTGTTTACGTTTGATTCTGGGCTCCATTGCTTACCATCTGTGTGGCCTCTGTGCCTCCATTTTCACCTCCGTTAAATGGGGTTAATAATGGCTCTTCTCCTAGGATTGTGATGAGCCCTAAATGAGTTACTCTTTGTAGTACACATAGAAGAGTATTTGGTATATCACAAGCACTATACAAAGGGTTAGGAATCAATATGCAAATCCTACTCCCCTTCAAAGTTCAGCTCAAATGCCACCTCCTCCATGAAGTCTTCCTGATCCACCCAAGTGGAAATACTCTCTCCCTCCTCTAACTTCCCATAGCCTTTTAGCTGGATCTGCCCTGGGGAACTACTTGGTATCATAAGAAGATATCCACAGGTCCCAGTTACCTGAGGGCTGGGACCCCTCCAGTAATTTCCACAGGGCCTTACACCCAGGATGTGCTCAATAGGTCCTTGGTGAATGGCTGAATAAAGTTGAGAAGGGGTGATAATGGGACCCAGGGGGAGAGCACAGCTGCCCCTCAGCCCAGTCCAGCCTCCCCATGGGAAGGTGAAGGATCCATCACCAGGGAGTGATGTGTTCGACAGTTGGGGCCGGCTCACGTGGATCCACCGCCACTCCTTGATCAGGCCCTCCTGGCGAGCAGTGGCGAGGCTGGGGCACGGTGGACGGCAGACACAGTGCAGGGATACTCCCAGCAGCCTCCACCATGCTGGGCCCTGACAGTAGTGCTGAGGCACCCTGGACCACATCTGGGCTGCTTTATGCGCCCTCTAATCCTGGGATTCTCAGTCTACAGTACAGCCAGATTGATCAGGATCTCAGAGCCAAACCCAACACATTTTCTTCCCCCCCAAATGCTCCCTTTCCTGCATGATTGACCCAGTTCCTGCTGACCTTGGGCTCCAGATGCTACCCACTTTCCCTCCCTCTTTCCCCTCCTGGCCAGCCATGATGGACACATTTACACCTCCTTGACTCAGGTCCATCATCCATTGGGGCTGGACTTGGGCCCTACCAGGGAGCTGAGCTGTTTTCTTGGTGGCCCCAAGCACCCTCATATACCTTTAACTACTCTACTCGGATTTTCGTTCATTGCCTGGGCCACCTCTTGCTGAAATGACTTCTCTGTGGCCTTCAAGCAACCATGGCTTTTCTGTACGCTTCACAGCACCTAGCATGGTGGGAGTGAAGGTTGGCCTTGCACGTAGTACAGGCTTCCTTAATCCGTTTTTGGTTCAAATGCTGAATTAAGGGGTGGGAGGAGGGACATAAAGCCCCAGTCATTCTGATCGTATTCTTCTTAACTTTTAATATTCAGACCATACCAGTGGATCCCTGAGTTATCGGGTCCTTGAGATCTGAATGACATTGCTTTGAGTCCTCCCACCCCCACCCCTGGGCCAGAATTGACCCAGGCAAGTCAAGAGCCCGGCCCAAGATATTTGTGAATTTCTTGGGGTGGAGGAATAGGGAAGATTTATATTCTCGTGGTCTCGTGTGCCACCCAGGTTCCTGGAGCTTTGGGCATGATCTGTGCTTTCACCATATTGACCAAGAGAGGAAACGTAGACCCTTCCCACCAAGAAAATGAGAGTAAAATTGACTGAAGGTCCTTGGCTGATGGAATCCTGGGGAAGGAGGCACATTACACACAGCCCCCTGCCTCCTCTGTCGCTCTTCCTCTCTGCTCCTTACTCTTTCCCTCCAGGATTTCTAAGGTTGCTCCAAATTCTGAAGCCTTTGGTACCCATTAAGGGTGTGAATGAAGGTCAGGGAGTGTATCACCTTCTACCCCCAAGAACTTATCAAGTCTTTGCCAACGTAGGTAGTTCTTGCCCTGTGGATTCTTGCCGTTAAGTAATACAATTTTCTGCACCCCATTACATGAGCAAGCTTCTTTCCCTCTCTAGGCCTCAGTCTCACGCTCTGTGAAACGGCATACAATCACTAGGTCAGCCCTGTCCAACAGAAATATAGTGCAAGACCTATATGTAATTTAAAAATTTCAAATAGCCACATTAAAAAACATAAACAGGTGAAATTAGTTCTTGTTGATCTTCTCAGGTAAAAATGGGGGAGCTACTAAAGAATCTTTCAACAGCATTCCTGAGGTATAATTGACATATAATAAACTGAACATATTTAAGGTGTACGGTTTAAGATTTCACATATGTGTACACCTGTGAAACCATCAAATGTCCTCGAGCCCCTTTGTAATTATATATGCCTAAGAGTATATTTTAACTCAGTTTACCCAAAATAGTCCTTTTTACATGTATTCAATATGAAAAAAATAGATAGATAAATAAATAAAATTTATTAAGAAAGAAAAAAAAACCCTCAAACAGGAGAGCAACTGACAGCAGCGAAGTGGGGACCAGAAGATGTTAATGCTTCAGAACCCAGGAAAGGCTCAGGAATTCTGAGCTACCTCTGAAGGCTGAGGAAGAAATTGGTATCAGGGTGGGCAAATACCTGAGTCTGCCACAGTTTAAAACAAAATGAAGAAAGAACAGTATAAGCGTATTATGAGATAGAGAAGCAAACAGATGAAACTGCTAAGGATGTAAAAACTGGTGGTTTCTGGGAAGTGGGAATTGGGATGGGGCAAAGCAGTTCGGGGTTTTGCTCTCCTGAAAGCCTTGTGTCATTTGACCTTTAAAATTAGGTATATACATCACTTAGATTTTTTTTAAAGCTGCTTTTGAAACGGGTATGGGGGGAAAGGCATGCAAATACTGTAGATGGGACTATAAACTTGTAAAAGCTTGCCGAATGGCAGCTGGGTAATATGGATCAAACATTTTCACGTGTGGAACATTCAGTCCAGCATTTCCACTCCTGGAATTTATTCTAAGAAAGTAATTGGACAACCACTGCTTTGATTATAAAATAGAAAAATTGGAAACTATCTACATGCCCTGCACCAGAACCTTCATTTGAACAAGTGATGGCTCATCCACACAGTGCAATTCTATGCTCATGCTTTAAACGGCGGATTTCATACCTACCAGATGGTCAAAACTTGTGAAAGCCTGAGGGACATCCCTCGTGGCGCAGTGCTTGAGAATCCACCTGCCAATGCAAGGGACACAGGTTCGTGCCCTGGTCTGGGAAGATCCCACATGCCAAGGAGTAACTAAGCCTGTGCGCCACAACTGCTGAGCCTGCGCTCTAGACCCCGCGAGCCACCACTACTGAAGCACACATGCCAAGAGACCCAGCTCCGCAAAAAGGGAAGCCACAAGAATGAGAAGACCACGCACCGCAACGATAAAGCCAAGGCAGCCAGAAATAAATAAATAAATAAATAAATTTTAATTGTAAAAGCCTGAAAACAACAGGAGATGCTCAACATGTGAAACAATGTAATGATACAATGCTGGCGAGTGTACCCTGATACAAGCTCTTTGGACGAAAAAGCAAAAACTGGCACTACATCAATGAAAAGAGAAATACAACACACTGTGATCAATTTTTCTCATACGGAGTCTAAAATGATATGACTACTCAGGAAGAAAATCACTGTTACTTAGTAAAATCGAAGATAAATTGAAGGCCACGTGCCACGTACCACTAGGTGCGACGTGCAAGACCATCGCTCGTAGTGTTCAGAGTGCCTCAGGCTGCACTCAAGCCGAAAGTCTATCAGCAGGAAGTGGAAATACAGCAGTCCTTGATGAGCCGAGGCACACACCGAACGGCCACACCCACAGTAACCCGAGAACATCTCCGGGTTTCGCAAACATTCCATCTTGTGGAAGACAAGAGAAAACGAAAGAACGCATTCACCTATCTACATAACCTTCCACGCGAAGCAAATGACCTTCCACGAAGAATCAGACTAGGGACGTTAAAAAGCACGAAAATCAGCAGTATGGCCGTAGGGTTAGAAAAACAGCCTTCCCGAACACTACCTCAGCCATCCCATGAACGAATAGAGAAGTGCACCTCCCCGACCGTGGCTGAAACCCACGGTGCTGCCAACGCTAAAGTATCCTTTTAACACCTGACACGCTGACACCTTCTCCTCAGGTTTTTACTTAATTCTTATTTCACAGGGTCGCGGTGGTGGCACGCGGAAAACTTCCAGGGCCCAGTGAGCTCCTATGCTTTCCAGGCAGTAGCAGCACACAGAAATAGCTTCCAAAGAAAGACTAGAGAACCCAGAGTGCACCCTGAGTTTATGCACCAAGAGAAGCAGGGCTGACGAGTTTGCTAAACAACAAGCATTGTCCGTGGGTCTATTCTTTAAACACACACATCAGCCTTGCTTATTTTCGCAAGGCCTCCAAAAATTAGGTAACCAGAGCCGCTTTACTTCTCAGCAGACGTGAATCTTCTGAAAAACACAGAAGATTCACACATGCTGAGAAGAAGCATGTGCGAACCTATTCCGAGCAACCTCGGGAGACAATGCCAAGGAGATTCACACACCTTGTGCAGTGAGGGTGAACGTAAGCTCGGGTCAGGAGCTTGCAACACTTCTTTCCAGGTAAGTGACTGAAGTCACTTTCTTTCAAATCATAGCTTTAAAGGAAAAGTGTGGCTTTCACTTGAACATATATTGTTTGCATTTCATTCTGGTTATGCAAATGAACGCTGAGTCCCCGCCCCCGCGCTTCACGCCCAACGTGCGCCGAAGCCCGCTCCCAGTGGCGTCTACCCGGGACCCTCACTACATGTCTTCTGCTCCGCGAGGCTCCGAGCGGGATTTCTTTGGGGTACAGGATTTTGTTGACTGCTTAAGAAAACGTCGGAGCTCTGCATGTGACACGAGACACGGTTCACAACAGAATATCCAATGAAAGGTAAAAGACAACTACGAAACTGTATTTAACAGTACACTTTTTCTTCCAAAAAGAGACGTCTGTGTGTGCGTTGGGCATGTATATGCACAGAAGAGTGCTTACACCAAAATTATGCTTACACTAAAATATGACTGGCCGTTATGCCTCTTGTTAACTCTTTATTTTTGTCCGTGTTTTCAGAAATTTCTGTGCTTCACGTATGGAGAAAAAATAAGGAAATCAATAAAAAAGGATTTCATAATAAGCAAAGATAAAGGAATTAGAAGGAAAGAATACTAAGCATAGCAGAAATAAAGACAAAGAATCAAGGAAGCCAAAATGAGTTTTAAACCATTTTTATTGGACTATAGTTGATGTACACTATTGTGTTAGTTTCAGGGTACAGCAAAGTGAGTCAGTTATCCGTATATATGTATCCACTCTTTTTGAGATTCTTTCCCCATATAGGCATGACAGAGTATGCAGTAGAGGGCCCTGTGCTCTACATTAGGTCTGTATTAGTTATCTGTTTTATATATAGTAGGGTGTATATGTCCATCGCAATCTGCCAATTCATCCCCCGCAAATGATTTATTCTTTTTCAAGATTTGATCAAGGAAAAGAAGAAGGCGCAAATAACACTAGGAATGAGATATGGGATATAAACAAAGATACAAAAGTGCGGCCCGCCAGGCTGGCTCCATATCCAGTATCATTTCTCTCCTTCCTCCCTACTGAGTGTCTGCATTATAAGGGGCAGCAACGTGACGTCATAGGTCAAAACTTCCGTGCAAGTGTTGGAAGATACAGTCGAGACCATCTTCTAGAAAATAGAGCCAAAGAAGAGGTAGACAAATGGGAGCGAAAAGCCAAAAATTAGGGGTTCATTCCAGCATGTACTACATCTAACTAAAGAAAGTCCAGAAAGCGAAAACATAATGGAAAGGAGAAAATTAAGAAAGAAGTAGGGTGTAAAATAGATAGCTAGTGGGAAGCAGCCGCATAGCCCAGGGAGATCAGCTCGGTGCTTGGTGACCACCTACAGGGGTGGGATAGGGAGGGTGGGAGGGAGACGCAAGAGGGAGGCGATATGGGGATATATATATACGTATAGCTGACTCACTTTGTTATAAAGGAGAAACTAACGCACCATTGTAAAGCAATTATACTCCAATAAAGATGTTAAAAAAATACAGAAACTTTTCCAGCACACACACACACGCACGCACGCACCCCCGCACACACACACACACACACACACACGGAAGCATTTCCCCTGATGTAGTTGTTTTAATTTTGTTCATTTAATCTATTTTTACATTATTTCCATGAGAATATTTTTCACAGCCTAGCCATCCAGGGTCCTATGAATATATTACTTCGCTTCAACTTTTCTTTTGTCTCTGAGTTGATCATTGTCTTAGTCCTCATTGGCTTGATTTTCTATACACCTATTACCCATTTCTTTTCCAGAGTCTCTGCTAGAAATGTTACTCTACTCTCAATATATTCCAGCACCTCAGGTAATTGAGTCGTTTAATCTACTTCATGAAACATCCCTGCAGGAATCCTAGGCCCTCCTGCTCCAATATGGACCGTCTGTTCTCTTGCGCCGGGATCTTCCTTCTTTTTCCTCTGTTGGGTCCCTTTTCCTTTATCTCATATTTTTTCTCTTTTCTAGGTCACTCCTTTGTATGTCACCCGAGGCTAAGTTATGGTGTGGTAACATAGGGCCCCAACACCTCGCTGGCTTCCAACAAGAAACATTTCTCCTCCGGCGTGTTACATGTCCCTCATGGGTTGTCTGTAGCTCTGTGCCGTGCCTCATCTTTGCCCCAGGACCCAGGGGATGGAGCAGCTTTTGTCTGCAACATCACCAGTGTCAAGCCAGAGGAGAAGAGGATGCGGCTAACAGGAGATGACCCTCCTGCTGCTGCTCCGAAGTGACACGTGTCTCTTCTGCCCACATTCCAATGGCCAGAGCAGGTCACGTAGCCACTCTTAAGTTCGTTCCATATCTAAACTTTGGTTGGGTATAAAATTCTGGTTTGGAGCAAGTTTTCCTTCAGCATTTTGAATGCATTGCTGTATTGCCTTCTACCTTTTAGTGTCGCTGTTGGGAAACTAATGCAATTCGGATTCTGGAATCTTGGTATGTGACCTGTCTTTTCTCTCTGGAAGCTTTTAGGAGTCTCCCTTTGTCCCTGTGGTGTGGGAGGGCGGGTGAAAAAGCATCAGTCCATCAGACCCTCTTCTTCCCTAGAAGCAAAGGTATATATAATGTCTATGATTTAGGAATAAGTTTGATGCCATGTGACAGAAAACGCAAAATTACAGTGGTCTAAGCTGGATACTGATTCTGTTCCACGTCGATGAAGTCCAGAGGAAGGTGAGCAAGGCGCGCGCTCCAGGGAGCAGCCAGGGACTCAGGCTCCTGCCAGTCCTCGGCTCCCTACAGGGGTTCTTGTAGTTTATTTCCACTGAGATAACACTGGATTATAACAGTATAAGTGTCACATGTACAGCCTCATAGTTCAACTTCTGTACACACTACAGCATGCTCACCACCAAAACTTTAGTTTCCATTCATCACCATACAGTTGATCCCCTTTCCCTATTTCGCCCTCCTCCTACTTCCCCTCTGGTAACCACTACTCTGTTCTCTGTATCCACACGTTTGTTTTTGTTTGGATTGGCCTGTCCTTTTCTCTTGTTTTGTTTGTTTGTTTCTTATATTCCATATATGAGTAAAATCATATGGCATTGTCTTTCTCTGTCTGACTTATTTCACTGAGTATAATACTCTCAAGGTTCATCCATGTTGTCGCAAATGGCAAGCTTTCATCGTTTTGGGGTTTTTTTTTTCTGCAGAATTTATTGATTTTTATTTTTTGGCCATGCCGCTTGGCATGTGGGATCTTAGATCCCCGACCAGGGATCGAACCCATGCCCCTTGCAGTGAAAGCGAGGAGTCCTAACAACTGGACCGTCATGGAATCCCTGCAGCACATCCTTTACCCTAAACCTGTTGGATTTGCCCGTCCTCAGGTAGTCATGGTATATATTGATTCATCTTGGTTTCCTCTCATAACCATGATGAGTGATGACTATGCTATCTGCAGCCAGAGCTAAAACTCAGCAAAGCTGACGAGCCCCTCTAGGAATTAAGCCTGTTCTCAATCACGCTGGAGGTGGGGCGGGGGATGGAACCCAGCCTGTGACTTAATAAATAGAGATATTATATCAGTTCATTATAATGGCGGGTCTTGGTGACTATGACTGAAGTAGCCACATTATAATCACAATAATAGCCATTAAGTGCATAATATTCTCTGCCATTGCTGCACTCGGACAAGGCAAAAATCCAGATACAGGAAAGTGGCCGCATCACTCGACAGTGTTCACTCTGTCATGAAGACTTACTGCAGGGTATAAATGTGATGTGAGGACTAAGCTAAATCGTATGCCTCTACTAAAGGAGTGTGGCACAGGGGAATGCGATATTAATGCCGCCAGCCAAGTTAGCGTAAAGTGTTCTTTGGTAATCAGATTAACAGAATACAGGCTTGTGAAATTAAGGCATGAAAATAGACACCTTTCCGAATCTGGACAACACACAAAAGTCACTGCATAACAAGAGCACGGGCTGGACGTCTTCTTGCTCAAATATTACCGTGCTGTTACCAATGGACTCAATCAGTGAGTTTCTTGGCCTAGATCAGTGATCCTGCACTTGAGAACCACTTGAGAGCTTAAAAAACGCTGAGGCCCAATCCCCCACCCTGAGAGAATCATTTAATTGGCCCAGGGTGGAGTCCTGGTCATGGGATTTTTAGAGACTCCCCGAGTCCCTTGGTGGACCGTCAGGATGGTGAAGCTCTGGGCCCAGGGCAAAGAGGCCCGAGGGACAAGTCAGACTGGCTTGGGCAACATCCTCCACGAGGGGCCGCTCGGCTGTGTCCTTCAAAAAATAAAAGGGTGGGATTTCATATTGTTTAAGGTGCATCCCTTGTGCCAATTGTTATCCTATTTTCAGAAGGGCCTTTGTCAAATGGATACTATTCTCATCGTTTTCACAGGGTTTCTTTTCAATTTTTTAAAATGTACACTATCGGGGATTCCCTGGCCGTCCGGTGCTTGGCACTCTGAGCTTCCACTTCACGGGGCAAGGGTTCCATCCCTCGTCGGGAAACTGAGATCCTGCAAGCTGTGCGGCACAGCCAAAGAAAAAAATCATAATAATAAAATAAGAAATAAAATCGACAGGATCTTGGGATTTCAGGTTGAAAATGGCAGATTAAATACATCCATTTATCTCCACGCCATCCACAAAACCCCACTAAATGACAGTAAAGGAATGAAAAGAAAAATGATAAATTCATATTGACAAACGTGGGAGAGCAGGCCTTCCCTGGTGGCGCAGTGGTTAAGAAGCTGCCTGCCAACGCAGGGAACACAGGTTCCAGCCCTGGTCCGGGAAGATACCACAGGCCCCGGAGCACCTAAGGCCGTGCGCCATAACTACTGAACCTGTGCTCTAGAGCCTGCGAGCCACAACTACTGGGCCCGCGTGCCACAAGTACTGAAGCCCGCGTGCCTACAGCCTGTGCTCTGCATGCAAAAACAGAAGCCACTGCAACGAGAAGCCTGCACGCCACAACGAAGTGTAGCTCCTGCTCACTGCAACAAGAGAAAGCCCATGCACAGCAACGAAGACCCAATGCCGCCAAAAATAGATAGATAGATAGAGAGAGAGAGAGAGAGAGAGATAAATAAATAAAATTTATTTAAGAAAAGATAACCAAAAACAGGAGAGCAGCTAACAGCAGCGAGGTGGTGACCTGGAGATGTTAATGCTTCAGAACCCTGGAAAGGCTCAGGAATTCTGAGCTACCTCTGATGGCTGAGGAAGAAACTGGTATCAGGGTGGGCAAATAGCTGAGTCTGCCACAGTTTAAAACAAAATGAAGAAAGACCAGTGTAAGCGTATTATGAGATAGAGAAGCAAACAGATGAAACTGCTAGGGATGTAAAATGGTGGTTTCTGGGAAGTGGGAATTGGGATGGGGCAAAGCAGTTCGGGGTTTTGCTCTCCTGAAAGCCTTGTGTCATTTGACCTTTAAAATAAGGTATATACATCACTTAGATTTTTTTAAGGCTGCTTTTGAAACGGGTATGGGGGAAAAGGCATGCAAATACTGTAGATGGGACTATAAACTTGTAAAAGCTTGCCGAATGGCAGCTGGGTAATACGGATCAAACATTTTCATGTGTGGAACATTCAGTCCAGCATTTCCACTCCTGGAATTTATTCTAAGAAAGTAATTGGACAACCACTGCTTTGATTATAAAATAGAAAAATTGGAAACTATCTACATGCCCTGCACCGGAACCTTCATTTGAACAACTGATGGCTCATCCACACAGTGCAATTCTATGCTCATGCTTTAAATGGCGGATTTCATACCTACCAGATGGTCAAAACTTGTGAAAGCCTGAGGGACTTCCCTGGTGGCACAGTGCTTGAGAATCCACCTGCCAATGCAAGGGACACAGGTTCGTGCCCTGGTCTGGGAAGATCCCACATGACCCGGAGCAACTAAGCCTGTGTGCCACAACTAGTGAGCCTGGGCTCTAGAGCCCGCGAGCCACCACTACTGAAGCCTGCGCTCCGAGAGCCCCAGATCCACAACAAGGGAAGCCACCAGAATGAGAAGACCGCACACCACAACGATAAACCCAACGCAGCCGGAAATAAATAAATTTTTATTTAAATTGTAAAAGCCTGAAAACAGCAGGAGTTCCTCAGCATGTGAAACAACGTAATGTTGATATAGTGCTGGCGAGTGTACCCTGCTACAATCTCTTTGGACGAAAAAGCAAAAATTGGCACTACAGCAATGAAAAGCGAAATACACACTGTGATCAATTTTTCTCATACGAAGTCTAAAATGATATGATTACGTAGGGAGAAAACCACCGTTATTTAGTAAAATGGAAGATAAATCGAAGGCCACGTGCCACGTACCACTCGGTGGGACGTGCAAGAACATCGCTCGTAGTGTTCAGAGGGCCTCAGGCTGCCCTCGAGCCGAACGTCTACCAGCAGGAAACGGAAATACAGCAGTCCGTGATGAGCCGAGACGCACACCGAACAGCCGCACCCACAGTAACGCGAGAACATCTCCGGGTTTTGCAAACATTCCAGCTTGCGGAAGACAAGAGAAAACGAAAGAACGCATTCACCTACCTACGTAACCTTCCACGCGAAGTAAATGACGTTCCACGAAGAATCAGGCTAGGGACGTTAAAAAGCACAAAAATCAGCAGTAAGGGCACACAGTTAGAAAAACAACCTTCCCGAATACTGCATAAGCCATCCCCTGAACGAATAAAGAAGTGCACCTCTCCGACCCTGACTGAAACCCACGGTGCTTCCAGTACTAATATGTCGTTTTAACACCTGAGACGCTGACACCTTCCCTTCAGGTTTTTACTTAATTCCTATTTCAGCGGGTGGCTGTGGTGGCACGCGGAGAGCTTCCGGGTCCCAGGGAGCTCTTATGCTTCCCAGGCAGTAGCCCCACGCAGAAACACCTTCCGAAGAAAGCCAAAAGAACCCAGAATGCACCGTGAGTTTCTGCACCGAGAAGAGCAGGGCTAATAAGTTTGCTAAACAACAAGCATTATCCGTAGGTCTATTCTTTAAACACACACATCAGCCTTGCTTATTTTCGCAAGGCCTCCAAAAATTAGGAGTATGACTTGGCTTTACTTCTCAGCAGGTGAATCTTCCGAAAAACACAGAAGATTCACACATGCTGAGAAGAAGCGTGTGAACCTATTAGCAACCTCGGGAGACAATGCCAAGGAGATTCACACACCTTGTACAGTGAGGGTGAACGTAAGCTCGGGTCAGGAGCTTGCAACACTTCTTTCCAGGTAAGTGACTGAAGTCACTTTCTTTCAAATCATAGCTTTAAAGGAAAACTCTGGCTTTCACTTGAACATATATTGTTTGCATTTCATTCTGGTTATGCAAATGAACGCTGAGTCCCCGCCCCCGCGCTTCACGCCCAACGTGCGCCGAAGCCCGCTTCCAGTGGCGTCTACCCGGGACCCTCACTACATGTCTTCTGCTCCTCGAGGCTCCGAGCGGGATTTCTTTGGGGTACAGGATTTTGTTGACTGCTTAAGAAAACGTCGCAGCTCTGCATTTGACACGAGACACGGTTCACAACGGAATATCAAATGAAAGGTAAAAGACAACTACAAAACTGTATTTAACAGTACACTTTTTCTTCCAAAAAGAGACGTCTGTGTGTGCATTGGGCATGTATATGCACAGAAGAGTGCTTACACCAAAATTATGCTTACACTAAAATATGACTGGCCATTATGCCTTTTGTTAACTCTTTATTTTTGTCCATGTTTTCAGAAATTTCTGTGCTTGACGTATGGAGAAAAAATAAGGAAATCAATAAAAAGGATTTCATAATAAGCAAAGATAAAGGAATTAGAAGGAAAGAATAATAAGCATAGCAGAAATAAAGACAAAGAATCAAGGAAGCCAAAATGAGTTTTATACCATTTTTATTGGACTATAGTTGATGTACACTATTGTGTTAGTTTCAGGGTACAGCAAAGTGAGTCAGTTATCCGTATATATGTATCCACTCTTTTTTAGATTCTTTTCCCATACAGGCATAACAGAGTATGCAGTAGAGGGCCCTGTGCTCTACATTGGGTCTGTATTAGTTATCTGTTTTATATATAGTAGTGTGTATATGTCCATCGCAATCTGCCAATTCATCCCCCGCAAATGATTTATTTTTTTTCAAGATTTGATCAAGGAAAAGAAGAAGGCGCAAATAACACTAGGAATGAGATATGGGATATAAACAAAGATACAAAAGTGCGGCCCGCCAGGCTGGCTCCATATCCAGTATCATTTCTCTCCTTCCTCCCTACTGAGTGTCTGCATTATAAGGGGCAGCAACGTGACGTCATAGGTCAAAACTTCCGTGCAAGTATTGGAAGATACAGTCGAGACCATCTTCTAGAAAATAGAGCCAAACAGGAGGTAGACAAATGGGAGCGAAAAGCCAAAAATTAGGGGTTCATTCCAGCATGTACTACATCTAACTAAAGAAAGTCCAGAAAGCGAAAACATAATGGAAAGGAGAAAATTAAGAAAGAAGTAGGGTGTAAAATAGATAGCTAGTGGGAAGCAGCCGCATAGCCCAGGGAGATCAGCTCGGTGCTTGGTGACCCCCTACAGGGGTGGGATAGGGAGGGTGGTAGGGAGACGCAAGAGGGAGGCGATATGGGGATATATGTATACGTATAGCTGACTCACTTTGTTATAAAGGAGAAACTAACGCACCATTGTAAAGCAATTATACTCCTATAAAGATGTTAAAAAAATACAGAAACTTTTCCAGCACACACACACACACACACACGCACGCACACACGCACACACACACGGAAGCATTTCCCCTGATGTAGTTGTTTTAATTTTGTTCATTTAATCTATTTTTACATTATTTCCATGAGAATATTTTTCACAGCCTAGCCATCCAGGGTCCTATGAATATATTACTTCGCTTCAACTTTTCTTTTGTCTCTGAGTTGATCATTGTCTTAGTCCTCATTGGCTTGATTTTCTATACACCTATTACCCATTTCTTTTCCAGAGTCTCTGCTAGAAATGTTACTCTACTCTCAATATATTCCAGCACCTCAGGTAATTGAGTTGTTTAATCTACTTCATGAAACATCCCTGCAGGAATCCTAGGCCCTCCTGCTCCAGATGGTCCTCCTGGACCATCTGTTCTCTTGCGCCGGGATCTTCCTTCTTTTTCCTCTGTTGGGTCCCTTTTCCTTTATCTCATATTTTTTCTCTTTTCTAGGTCACTCCTTTGTATGTCACCCGAGGCTAAGTTATGGTGTGGTAACATAGGGCCCCAACACCTCGCTGGCTTCCAACAAGAAACATTTCTCCTCCGGCGTGTTACATGTCCCTCATGGGTTGTCTGTAGCTCTGTGCCGTGCCTCATCTTTGCCCCAGGACCCAGGGGATGGAGCAGCTTTTGTCTGCAACATCACCAGTGTCAAGCCAGAGGAGAAGAGGATGCGGCTAACAGGAGATGACCCTCCTGCTGCTGCTCCGAAGTGACACGTGTCTCTTCTGCCCACATTCCAATGGCCAGAGCAGGTCACGTAGCCACTCTTAAGTTCGTTCCATATCTAAACTTTGGTTGGGTATAAAATTCTGGTTTGGAGCAAGTTTTCCTTCAGCATTTTGAATGCATTGCTGTATTGCCTTCTACCTTTTAGTGTCGCTGTTGGGAAACTAATGCAATTCGGATTCTGGAATCTTGGTATGTGACCTGTCTTTTCTCTCTGGAAGCTTTTAGGAGTCTCCTTTTGTCCCTGTGGTGTGGGAGGGCGGGTGAAAAAGCATCAGTCCATCAGACCCTCTTCTTCCCTAGAAGCAAAGGTATATATAATGTCTATGATTTAGGAATAAGTTTGATGCCATGTGACAGAAAACGCAAAATTACAGTGGTCTAAGCTGGATACTGATTCTGTTCCACGTCGATGAAGTCCAGAGGAAGGTGAGCAAGGCGCGCGCTCCAGGGAGCAGCCAGGGACTCAGGCTCCTGCCAGTCCTCGGCTCCCTACAGGGGTTCTTGTAGTTTATTTCCACTGAGATAACACTGGATTATAACAGTATAAGTGTCACATGTACAGCCTCATAGTTCAACTTCTGTACACACTACAGCATGCTCACCACCAAAACTTTAGTTTCCATTCATCACCATACAGTTGATCCCCTTTCCCTATTTCGCCCTCCTCCTACTTCCCCTCTGGTAACCACTACTCTGTTCTCTGTATCCACACGTTTGTTTTTGTTTGGATTGGCCTGTCCTTTTCTCTTGTTTGGTTTGTTTGTTTCTTATATTCCATATATGAGTAAAATCATATGGCATTGTCTTTCTCTGTCTGACTTATTTCACTGAGTATAATACTCTCAAGGTTCATCCATGTTGTCGCAAATGGCAAGCTTTCATCGTTTTTGGGGTTTTTTTTCTGCAGAATTTATTGATTTTTATTTTTTGGCCATGCCGCTTGGCATGTGGGATCTTAGATCCCCGACCAGGGATCGAACCCATGCCCCTTGCAGTGAAAGCGAGGAGTCCTAACAACTGGACCGTCATGGAATCCCTGCAGCACATCCTTTACCCTAAACCTGTTGGATTTGCCCGTCCTCAGGTAGTCATGGTATATATTGATTCATCTTGGTTTCCTCTCATAACCATGATGAGTGATGACTATGCTATCTGCAGCCAGAGCTAAAACTCAGCAAAGCTGACGAGCCCCTCTAGGAATTAAGCCTGTTCTCAATCACGCTGGAGGTGGGGCGGGGGATGGAACCCAGCCTGTGACTTAATAAATAGAGATATTATATCAGTTCATTATAATGGCGGGTCTTGGTGACTATGACTGAAGTAGCCACATTATAATCACAATAATAGCCATTAAGTGCATAATATTCTCTGCCATTGCTGCACTCGGACAAGGCAAAAATCCAGATACAGGAAAGTGGCCGCATCACTCGACAGTGTTCACTCTGTCATGAAGACTTACTGCAGGGTATAAATGTGATGTGAGGACTAAGCTAAATCGTATGCCTCTACTAAAGGAGTGTGGCACAGGGGAATGCGATATTAATGCCGCCAGCCAAGTTAGCGTAAAGTGTTCTTTGGTAATCAGATTAACAGAATACAGGCTTGTGAAATTAAGGCATGAAAATAGACACCTTTCCGAATCTGGACAACACACAAAAGTCACTGCATAACAAGAGCACGGGCTGGACGTCTTCTTGCTCAAATATTACCGTGCTGTTACCAATGGACTCAATCAGTGAGTTTCTTGGCCTAGATCAGTGATCCTGCACTTGAGAACCACTTGAGAGCTTAAAAAACGCTGAGGCCCAATCCCCCACCCTGAGAGAATCATTTAATTGGCCCAGGGTGGAGTCCTGGTCATGGGATTTTTAGAGACTCCCCGAGTCCCTTGGTGGACCGTCAGGATGGTGAAGCTCTGGGCCCAGGGCAAAGAGGCCCGAGGGACAAGTCAGACTGGCTTGGGCAACATCCTCCACGAGGGGCCGCTCGGCTGTGTCCTTCAAAAAATAAAAGGGTGGGATTTCATATTGTTTAAGGTGCATCCCTTGTGCCAATTGTTATCCTATTTTCAGAAGGGCCTTTGTCAAATGGATACTATTCTCATCGTTTTCACAGGGTTTCTTTTCAATTTTTTAAAATGTACACTATCGGGGATTCCCTGGCCTTCCGGTGCTTGGCACTCTGAGCTTCCACTTCACGGGGCAAGGGTTCCATCCCTCGTCGGGAAACTGAGATCCTGCAAGCTGTGCGGCACAGCCAAAGAAAAAAATCATAATAATAAAATAAGAAATAAAATCGACAGGATCTTGGGGTTTCAGGTTGAAAATGGCAGATTAAATACATCCATTTATCTCCACGCCATCCACAAAACCCCACTAAATGACAGTAAAGGAATGAAAAGAAAAATGATAAATTCATATTGACAAACGTGGGAGAGCAGGCCTTCCCTGGTGGCGCAGTGGTTAAGAAGCTGCCTGCCAATGCAGGGAACACAGGTTCCAGCCCTGGTCCGGGAAGATACCACAGGCCCCGGAGCACCTAAGGCCGTGCGCCATAACTACTGAACCTGTGCTCTAGAGCCTGCGAGCCACAACTACTGGGCCCGCGTGCCACAAGTACTGAAGCCCGCGTGCCTACAGCCTGTGCTCTGCATGCAAAAATAGAAGCCACTGCAATGAGAAGCCTGCACGCCACAACGAAGTGTAGCTCCTGCTCACTGCAACAAGAGAAAGCCCATGCACAGCAACGAAGACCCAATGCCGCCAAAAATAGATAGATAGATAGATAGATAGATAGAGAGAGAGAGAGATAAATAAATAAAATTTATTTAAGAAAAGATAACCAAAAACAGGAGAGCAGCTAACAGCAGCGAGGTGGTGACCTGGAGATGTTAATGCTTCAGAACCCTGGAAAGGCTCAGGAATTCTGAGCTACCTCTGATGGCTGAGGAAGAAATTGGTATCAGGGTGGGCAAATAGCTGAGTCTGCCACAGTTTAAAACAAAATGAAGAAAGACCAGTGTAAGCGTATTATGAGATAGAGAAGCAAACAGATGAAACTGCTAGGGATGTAAAATGGTGGTTTCTGGGAAGTGGGAATTGGGATGGGGCAAAGCAGTTCGGGGTTTTGCTCTCCTGAAAGCCTTGTGTCATTTGACCTTTAAAATTAGGTATATACATCACTTAGATTTTTTTAAGGCTGCTTTTGAAACGGGTATGGGGGGAAAGGCATGCAAATACTGTAGATGGGACTATAAACTTGTAAAAGCTTGCCGAATGGCAGCTGGGTAATACGGATCAAACATTTTCATGTGTGGAACATTCAGTCCAGCATTTCCACTCCTGGAATTTATTCTAAGAAAGTAATTGGACAACCACTGCTTTGATTATAAAATAGAAAATTCGGAAACTATCTACATGCCCTGCACCGGAACCTTCATTTGAACAAGTGATGGCTCATCCGCACAGTGCAATTCTATGCTCATGCTTTAAACGGCGGATTTCATACCTACCAGATGGTCAAAACTTGTGAAAGCCTGAGGGACTTCCCTGGTGGCACAGTGCTTGAGAATCCACCTGCCAATGCAAGGGACACAGGTTCGTGCCCTGGTCTGGGAAGATTCCACATGCCCCGGAGCAACTAAGCCTGTGCGCCACAACTACTCAGCCTGCGCTCTAGAGCCCGCGAGCCACCACTACTAAAGCACGCATGCCGAGATCCCCAGCTCCGCAAAAAGGGAAGCCACCAGAATGAGAAGACCGCACACCGCAATGATAAACCCAACGCAGCCAGAAATAAAAAAAAAATTTTTTTAATTGTAAAAGCCTGAAAACAGCAGGAGTTGCTCAACATGTGAAACAACGTAATGTTGATACAGTGCTGGCGAGGGTACCCTGCTACAATCTCTTTGGACGAAAAAGCAAAAATTGGCACTACAACAATGAAAAGCAAAATACAACACACTATGATCAATTTTTCTCATACGAAGTCTAAAATGATATGACTACGTAGGGAGAAAACCACCGTTATTTAGTAAAATGGAAGATAAATCGAAGGCCACCTGCCACGTACCACTCGGTGGGACGTGCAAGAACATCGCTCGTAGTGTTCAGAGGGCCTCAGGCTGCACTCGAGCTGAACATCTACCAGCAGGAAACGGAAATACAGCAGTCCGCGATGAGCCGAGACACACACTGAACAGCCGCACCCACAGTAACACGAGAACATCTCTGGGTTTCGCAAACATTCCATCTTGCAGAAGACAAGAGAAAACGAAAGAATGCATTCACCTATCTACATAACCTTCCACGCGAAGTAAATGATCTTCCATGAAGAATCAGGCTAGGGACGTTAAAAAGCACGAAAATCAGCAGTAAGGGCGCAGGGTTAGGAAAACAACCTTCCCGAACACTACATAAGCCATCCCATAAACGAATAAAGAAGTGCACCTCCCCGACCCCGGCTGAAACCCACGGTGCTTCCAGCACTAACGTGTCGCCTTAATGCCTGAGACGCTGACACCTTCTCCTCAGGGTTTTACTTAATTCCCGCTTCTCCGGGTCGCGGTTGCTGCACGCGGAGCGATACCGGGGGCCCAGGGAGCCCCTTGCTTCCCAGGGAGCAGCCCCACGCAGAAATACCTTCCTGAGAAAGCCAAACGAACCCAGAATGCACCCTGAGTTTATGCACGAGAGGAGCAGGGCTGACGAGTTTGCTAAACAACAAGCATTGTCCGTGGGTCTATTCTTTAAACACACACATCAGCCTTGCTTATTTTCGCAAGGCCTCCAAAAATTAGGTAACCAGAGCCGCTTTACTTCTCAGCAGACGTGAATCTTCTGAAAAACACAGAAGATTCACACATGCTGAGAAGAAGCATGTGCGAACCTATTCCGAGCAACCTCGGGAGACAATGCCAAGGAGATTCACACACCTTGTGCAGTGAGGGTGAACGTAAGCTCGGGTCAGGAGCTTGCAACACTTCTTTCCAGGTAAGTGACTGAAGTCACTTTCTTTCAAATCATAGCTTTAAAGGAAAAGTGTGGCTTTCACTTGAACATATATTGTTTGCATTTCATTCTGGTTATGCAAATGAACGCTGAGTCCCCGCCCCCGCGCTTCATGCCCAACGTGCGCCGAAGCCCGCTCCCAGTGGCGTCTACCCGGGACCCTCACTACATGTCTTCTGCTCCTCGAGGCTCCGAGCGGGATTTCTTTGGGGTACAGGATTTTGTTGACTGCTTAAGAAAACGTCGGAGCTCTGCATGTGACACGAGACACGGTTCACAACAGAATATCCAATGAAAGGTAAAAGACAACTACGAAACTGTATTTAACAGTACACTTTTTCTTCCAAAAAGAGACGTCTGTGTGTGCGTTGGGCATGTATATGCACAGAAGAGTGCTTACACCAAAATTATGCTTACACTAAAATATGACTGGCCGTTATGCCTCTTGTTAACTCTTTATTTTTGTCCGTGTTTTCAGAAATTTCTGTGCTTCACGTATGGAGAAAAAATAAGGAAATCAATAAAAAAGGATTTCATAATAAGCAAAGATAAAGGAATTAGAAGGAAAGAATACTAAGCATAGCAGAAATAAAGACAAAGAATCAAGGAAGCCAAAAGGAGTTTTAAACCATTTTTATTGGACTATAGTTGATGTACACTATTGTGTTAGTTTCAGGGTACAGCAAAGTGAGTCAGTTATCCGTATATATGTATCCACTCTTTTTTAGATTCTTTTCCCATACAGGCATGACAGAGTATGCAGTAGAGGGCCCTGTGCTCTACATTAGGTCTGTATTAGTTATCTGTTTTATATATAGTAGGGTGTATATGTCCATCGCAATCTGCCAATTCATCCCCCGCAAATGATTTATTCTTTTTCAAGATTTGATCAAGGAAAAGAAGAAGGCGCAAATAACACTAGGAATGAGATATGGGATATAAACAAAGATACAAAAGTGCGGCCCGCCAGGCTGGCTCCATATCCAGTATCATTTCTCTCCTTCCTCCCTACTGAGTGTCTGCATTATAAGGGGCAGCAACGTGACGTCATAGGTCAAAACTTCCGTGCAAGTGTTGGAAGATACAGTCGAGACCATCTTCTAGAAAATAGAGCCAAAGAAGAGGTAGACAAATGGGAGCGAAAAGCCAAAAATTAGGGGTTCATTCCAGCATGTACTACATCTAACTAAAGAAAGTCCAGAAAGCGAAAACATAATGGAAAGGAGAAAATTAAGAAAGAAGTAGGGTGTAAAATAGATAGCTAGTGGGAAGCAGCCGCATAGCCCAGGGAGATCAGCTCGGTGCTTGGTGACCACCTACAGGGGTGGGATAGGGAGGGTGGGAGGGAGACGCAAGAGGGAGGCGATATGGGGATATATGTATACGTATAGCTGACTCACTTTGTTATAAAGGAGAAACTAACGCACCATTGTAAAGCAATTATACTCCAATAAAGATGTTAAAAAAATACAGAAACTTTTCCAGCACACACACACACACACGCACGCACGCACCCCCGCACACACACACACACACACACACACACGGAAGCATTTCCCCTGATGTAGTTGTTTTAATTTTGTTCATTTAATCTATTTTTACATTATTTCCATGAGAATATTTTTCACAGCCTAGCCATCCAGGGTCCTATGAATATATTACTTCGCTTCAACTTTTCTTTTGTCTCTGAGTTGATCATTGTCTTAGTCCTCATTGGCTTGATTTTCTATACACCTATTACCCATTTCTTTTCCAGAGTCTCTGCTAGAAATGTTACTCTACTCTCAATATATTCCAGCACCTCAGGTAATTGAGTCGTTTAATCTACTTCATGAAACATCCCTGCAGGAATCCTAGGCCCTCCTGCTCCAATATGGACCATCTGTTCTCTTGCGCCGGGATCTTCCTTCTTTTTCCTCTGTTGGGTCCCTTTTCCTTTATCTCATATTTTTTCTCTTTTCTAGGTCACTCCTTTGTATGTCACCCGAGGCTAAGTTATGGTGTGGTAACATAGGGCCCCAACACCTCGCTGGCTTCCAACAAGAAACATTTCTCCTCCGGCGTGTTACATGTCCCTCATGGGTTGTCTGTAGCTCTGTGCCATGCCTCATCTTTGCCCCAGGACCCAGGGGATGGAGCAGCTTTTGTCTGCAACATCACCAGTGTCAAGCCAGAGGAGAAGAGGATGCGGCTAACAGGAGATGACCCTCCTGCTGCTGCTCCGAAGTGACACGTGTCTCTTCTGCCCACATTCCAATGGCCAGAGCAGGTCACGTAGCCACTCTTAAGTTCGTTCCATATCTAAACTTTGGTTGGGTATAAAATTCTGGTTTGGAGCAAGTTTTCCTTCAGCATTTTGAATGCATTGCTGTATTGCCTTCTAACTTTTAGTGTCGCTGTTGGGAAACTAATGCAATTCGGATTCTGGAATCTTGGTATGTGACCTGTCTTTTCTCTCTGGAAGCTTTTAGGAGTCTCCCTTTGTCCCTGTGGTGTGGGAGGGCGGGTGAAAAAGCATCAGTCCATCAGACCCTCTTCTTCCCTAGAAGCAAAGGTATATATAATGTCTATGATTTAGGAATAAGTTTGATGCCATGTGACAGAAAACGCAAAATTACAGTGGTCTAAGCTGGATACTGATTCTGTTCCACGTCGATGAAGTCCAGAGGAAGGTGAGCAAGGCGCGCGCTCCAGGGAGCAGCCAGGGACTCAGGCTCCTGCCAGTCCTCGGCTCCCTACAGGGGTTCTTGTAGTTTATTTCCACTGAGATAACACTGGATTATAACAGTATAAGTGTCACATGTACAGCCTCATAGTTCAACTTCTGTACACACTACAGCATGCTCACCACCAAAACTTTAGTTTCCATTCATCACCATACAGTTGATCCCCTTTCCCTATTTCGCCCTCCTCCTACTTCCCCTCTGGTAACCACTACTCTGTTCTCTGTATCCACACGTTTGTTTTTGTTTGGATTGGCCTGTCCTTTTCTCTTGTTTTGTTTGTTTGTTTCTTATATTCCATATATGAGTAAAATCATATGGCATTGTCTTTCTCTGTCTGACTTATTTCACTGAGTATAATACTCTCAAGGTTCATCCATGTTGTCGCAAATGGCAAGCTTTCATCGTTTTGGGGTTTTTTTTTCTGCAGAATTTATTGATTTTTATTTTTTGGCCATGCCGCTTGGCATGTGGGATCTTAGATCCCCGACCAGGGATCGAACCCATGCCCCTTGCAGTGAAAGCGAGGAGTCCTAACAACTGGACCGTCATGGAATCCCTGCAGCACATCCTTTACCCTAAACCTGTTGGATTTGCCCGTCCTCAGGTAGTCATGGTATATATTGATTCATCTTGGTTTCCTCTCATAACCATGATGAGTGATGACTATGCTATCTGCAGCCAGAGCTAAAACTCAGCAAAGCTGACGAGCCCCTCTAGGAATTAAGCCTGTTCTCAATCACGCTGGAGGTGGGGCGGGGGATGGAACCCAGCCTGTGACTTAATAAATAGAGATATTATATCAGTTCATTATAATGGCGGGTCTTGGTGACTATGACTGAAGTAGCCACATTATAATCACAATAATAGCCATTAAGTGCATAATATTCTCTGCCATTGCTGCACTCGGACAAGGCAAAAATCCAGATACAGGAAAGTGGCCGCATCACTCGGCAGTGTTCACTCTGTCATGAAGACTTACTGCAGGGTATAAATGTGATGTGAGGACTAAGCTAAATCGTATGCCTCTACTAAAGGAGTGTGGCACAGGGGAATGCGATATTAATGCCGCCAGCCAAGTTAGCGTAAAGTGTTCTTTGGTAATCAGATTAACAGAATACAGGCTTGTGAAATTAAGGCATGAAAATAGACACCTTTCCGAATCTGGACAACACACAAAAGTCACTGCATAACAAGAGCACGGGCTGGACGTCTTCTTGCTCAAATATTACCGTGCTGTTACCAATGGACTCAATCAGTGAGTTTCTTGGCCTAGATCAGTGATCCTGCACTTGAGAACCACTTGAGAGCTTAAAAAACGCTGAGGCCCAATCCCCCACCCTGAGAGAATCATTTAATTGGCCCAGGGTGGAGTCCTGGTCATGGGATTTTTAGAGACTCCCCGAGTCCCTTGGTGGACCGTCAGGATGGTGAAGCTCTGGGCCCAGGGCAAAGAGGCCCGAGGGACAAGTCAGACTGGCTTGGGCAACATCCTCCACGAGGGGCCGCTCGGCTGTGTCCTTCAAAAAATAAAAGGGTGGGATTTCACATTGTTTAAGGTGCATCCCTTGTGCCAATTGTTATCCTATTTTCAGAAGGGCCTTTGTCAAATGGATACTATTCTCATCGTTTTCACAGGGTTTCTTTTCAATTTTTTAAAATGTACACTATCGGGGATTCCCTGGCCGTCCGGTGCTTGGCACTCTGAGCTTCCACTTCACGGGGCAAGGGTTCCATCCCTCGTCGGGAAACTGAGATCCTGCAAGCTGTGCGGCACAGCCAAAGAAAAAAATCATAATAATAAAATAAGAAATAAAATCGACAGGATCTTGGGATTTCAGGTTGAAAATGGCAGATTAAATACATCCATTTATCTCCACGCCATCCACAAAACCCCACTAAATGACAGTAAAGGAATGAAAAGAAAAATGATAAATTCATATTGACAAACGTGGGAGAGCAGGCCTTCCCTGGTGGCGCAGTGGTTAAGAAGCTGCCTGCCAACGCAGGGAACACAGGTTCCAGCCCTGGTCCGGGAAGATACCACAGGCCCCGGAGCACCTAAGGCCGTGCGCCATAACTACTGAACCTGTGCTCTAGAGCCTGCGAGCCACAACTACTGGGCCCGCGTGCCACAAGTACTGAAGCCCGCGTGCCTACAGCCTGTGCTCTGCATGCAAAAATAGAAGCCACTGCAATGAGAAGCCTGCACGCCACAACGAAGTGTAGCTCCTGCTCACTGCAACAAGAGAAAGCCCATGCACAGCAACGAAGACCCAATGCCGCCAAAAATAGATAGATAGATAGAGAGAGTGAGAGAGAGAGAGATAAATAAATAAAATTTATTTAAGAAAAGATAACCAAAAACAGGAGAGCAGCTAACAGCAGCGAGGTGGTGACCTGGAGATGTTAATGCTTCAGAACCCTGGAAAGGCTCAGGAATTCTGAGCTACCTCTGATGGCTGAGGAAGAAACTGGTATCAGGGTGGGCAAATAGCTGAGTCTGCCACAGTTTAAAACAAAATGAAGAAAGACCAGTGTAAGCGTATTATGAGATAGAGAAGCAAACAGATGAAACTGCTAGGGATGTAAAATGGTGGTTTCTGGGAAGTGGGAATTAGGATGGGGCAAAGCAGTTCGGGGTTTTGCTCTCCTGAAAGCCTTGTGTCATTTGACCTTTAAAATAAGGTATATACATCACTTAGATTTTTTTAAGGCTGCTTTTGAAACGGGTATGGGGGAAAAGGCATGCAAATACTGTAGATGGGACTATAAACTTGTAAAAGCTTGCCGAATGGCAGCTGGGTAATACGGATCAAACATTTTCATGTGTGGAACATTCAGTCCAGCATTTCCACTCCTGGAATTTATTCTAAGAAAGTAATTGGACAACCACTGCTTTGATTATAAAATAGAAAAATTGGAAACTATCTACATGCCCTGCACCGGAACCTTCATTTGAACAACTGATGGCTCATCCACACAGTGCAATTCTATGCTCATGCTTTAAATGGCGGATTTCATACCTACCAGATGGTCAAAACTTGTGAAAGCCTGAGGGACTTCCCTGGTGGCACAGTGCTTGAGAATCCACCTGCCAATGCAAGGGACACAGGTTCGTGCCCTGGTCTGGGAAGATCCCACATGACCCGGAGCAACTAAGCCTGTGTGCCACAACTAGTGAGCCTGGGCTCTAGAGCCCGCGAGCCACCACTACTGAAGCCTGCGCTCCGAGAGCCCCAGATCCACAACAAGGGAAGCCACCAGAATGAGAAGACCGCACACCACAACGATAAACCCAACGCAGCCGGAAATAAATAAATTTTTATTTAAATTGTAAAAGCCTGAAAACAGCAGGAGTTCCTCAGCATGTGAAACAACGTAATGTTGATATAGTGCTGGCGAGTGTACCCTGCTACAATCTCTTTGGACGAAAAAGCAAAAATTGGCACTACAGCAATGAAAAGCGAAATACACACTGTGATCAATTTTTCTCATACGAAGTCTAAAATGATATGATTACATAGGGAGAAAACCACCGTTATTTAGTAAAATGGAAGATAAATCGAAGGCCACGTGCCACGTACCACTCGGTGGGACGTGCAAGAACATCGCTCGTAGTGTTCAGAGGGCCTCAGGCTGCCCTCGAGCCGAACGTCTACCAGCAGGAAACGGAAATACAGCAGTCCGTGATGAGCCGAGACGCACACCGAACAGCCGCACCCACAGTAACGCGAGAACATCTCCGGGTTTCGCAAACATTCCAGCTTGCGGAAGACAAGAGAAAACGAAAGAACGCATTCACCTACCTACGTAACCTTCCACGCGAAGTAAATGACCTTCCACGAAGAATCAGGCTAGGGACGTTAAAAAGCACAAAAATCAGCAGTAAGGGCACACAGTTAGAAAAACAACCTTCCCGAATACTGCATAAGCCATCCCCTGAACGAATAAAGAAGTGCACCTCTCCGACCCTGGCTGAAACCCACGGTGCTTCCAGTACTAACATGTCGTTTTAACACCTGAGACGCTGACACCTTCCCTTCAGGTTTTTACTTAATTCCTATTTCAGCGGGTGGCTGTGGTGGCACGCGGAGAGCTTCCGGGTCCCAGGGAGCTCTTATGCTTCCCAGGCAGTAGCCCCACGCAGAAACACCTTCCGAAGAAAGCCAAAAGAACCCAGAATGCACCGTGAGTTTCTGCACCGAGAAGAGCAGGGCTAATAAGTTTGCTAAACAACAAGCATTATCCGTAGGTCTATTCTTTAAACACACACATCAGCCTTGCTTATTTTCGCAAGGCCTCCAAAAATTAGGAGTATGACTTGGCTTTACTTCTCAGCAGGTGAATCTTCCGAAAAACACAGAAGATTCACACATGCTGAGAAGAAGCGTGTGAACCTATTAGCAACCTCGGGAGACAATGCCAAGGAGATTCACACACCTTGTACAGTGAGGGTGAACGTAAGCTCGGGTCAGGAGCTTGCAACACTTCTTTCCAGGTAAGTGACTGAAGTCACTTTCTTTCAAATCATAGCTTTAAAGGAAAACTCTGGCTTTCACTTGAACATATATTGTTTGCATTTCATTCTGGTTATGCAAATGAACGCTGAGTCCCCGCCCCCGCGCTTCACGCCCAACGTGCGCCGAAGCCCGCTTCCAGTGGCGTCTACCCGGGACCCTCACTACATGTCTTCTGCTCCTCGAGGCTCCGAGCGGGATTTCTTTGGGGTACAGGATTTTGTTGACTGCTTAAGAAAACGTCGCAGCTCTGCATTTGACACGAGACACGGTTCACAACGGAATATCAAATGAAAGGTAAAAGACAACTACAAAACTGTATTTAACAGTACACTTTTTCTTCCAAAAAGAGACGTCTGTGTGTGCATTGGGCATGTATATGCACAGAAGAGTGCTTACACCAAAATTATGCTTACACTAAAATATGACTGGCCATTATGCCTTTTGTTAACTCTTTATTTTTGTCCATGTTTTCAGAAATTTCTGTGCTTGACGTATGGAGAAAAAATAAGGAAATCAATAAAAAGGATTTCATAATAAGCAAAGATAAAGGAATTAGAAGGAAAGAATACTAAGCATAGCAGAAATAAAGACAAAGAATCAAGGAAGCCAAAATGAGTTTTATACCATTTTTATTGGACTATAGTTGATGTACACTATTGTGTTAGTTTCAGGGTACAGCAAAGTGAGTCAGTTATCCGTATATATGTATCCACTCTTTTTTAGATTCTTTTCCCATACAGGCATGACAGAGTATGCAGTAGAGGGCCCTGTGCTCTACATTGGGTCTGTATTAGTTATCTGTTTTATATATAGTAGTGTGTATATGTCCATCGCAATCTGCCAATTCATCCCCCGCAAATGATTTATTTTTTTTCAAGATTTGATCAAGGAAAAGAAGAAGGCGCAAATAACACTAGGAATGAGATATGGGATATAAACAAAGATACAAAAGTGCGGCCCGCCAGGCTGGCTCCATATCCAGTATCATTTCTCTCCTTCCTCCCTACTGAGTGTCTGCATTATAAGGGGCCGCAACGTGACGTCATAGGTCAAAACTTCCGTGCAAGTATTGGAAGATACAGTCGAGACCATCTTCTAGAAAATAGAGCCAAACAGGAGGTAGACAAATGGGAGCGAAAAGCCAAAAATTAGGGGTTCATTCCAGCATGTACTACATCTAACTAAAGAAATTCCAGAAAGCGAAAACAAAATGGAAAGGAGAAAATTAAGAAAGAAGTAGGGTGTAAAATAGATAGCTAGTGGGAAGCAGCCGCATAGCCCAGGGAGATCAGCTCGGTGCTTGGTGACCCCCTACAGGGGTGGGATAGGGAGGGTGGTAGGGAGACGCAAGAGGGAGGCGATATGGGGATATATGTATACGTATAGCTGACTCACTTTGTTATAAAGGAGAAACTAACGCACCATTGTAAAGCAATTATACTCCTATAAAGATGTTAAAAAAATACAGAAACTTTTCCAGCACACACACACACACACACACATGCACGCACACACGCACACACACACGGAAGCATTTCCCCTGATGTAGTTGTTTTAATTTTGTTCATTTAATCTATTTTTACATTATTTCCATGAGAATATTTTTCACAGCCTAGCCATCCAGGGTCCTATGAATATATTACTTCGCTTCAACTTTTCTTTTGTCTCTGAGTTGATCATTGTCTTAGTCCTCATTGGCTTGATTTTCTATACACCTATTACCCATTTCTTTTCCAGAGTCTCTGCTAGAAATGTTACTCTACTCTCAATATATTCCAGCACCTCAGGTAATTGAGTCGTTTAATCTACTTCATGAAACATCCCTGCAGGAATCCTAGGCCATCCTGCTCCAATATGGACCATCTGTTCTCTTGCGCCGGGATCTTCCTTCTTTTTCCTCTGTTGGGTCCCTTTTCCTTTATCTCATATTTTTTCTCTTTTCTAGGTCACTCCTTTGTATGTCACCCGAGGCTAAGTTATGGTGTGGTAACATAGGGCCCCAACACCTCGCTGGCTTCCAACAAGAAACATTTCTCCTCCGGCGTGTTACATGTCCCTCATGGGTTGTCTGTAGCTCTGTGCCGTGCCTCATCTTTGCCCCAGGACCCAGGGGATGGAGCAGCTTTTGTCTGCAACATCACCAGTGTCAAGCCAGAGGAGAAGAGGATGCGGCTAACAGGAGATGACCCTCCTGCTGCTGCTCCGAAGTGACACGTGTCTCTTCTGCCCACATTCCAATGGCCAGAGCAGGTCACGTAGCCACTCTTAAGTTCGTTCCATATCTAAACTTTGGTTGGGTATAAAATTCTGGTTTGGAGCAAGTTTTCCTTCAGCATTTTGAATGCATTGCTGTATTGCCTTCTACCTTTTAGTGTCGCTGTTGGGAAACTAATGCAATTCGGATTCTGGAATCTTGGTATGTGACCTGTCTTTTCTCTCTGGAAGCTTTTAGGAGTCTCCTTTTGTCCCTGTGGTGTGGGAGGGCGGGTGAAAAAGCATCAGTCCATCAGACCCTCTTCTTCCCTAGAAGCAAAGGTATATATAATGTCTATGATTTAGGAATAAGTTTGATGCCATGTGACAGAAAACGCAAAATTACAGTGGTCTAAGCTGGATACTGATTCTGTTCCACGTCGATGAAGTCCAGAGGAAGGTGAGCAAGGCGCGCGCTCCAGGGAGCAGCCAGGGACTCAGGCTCCTGCCAGTCCTCGGCTCCCTACAGGGGTTCTTGTAGTTTATTTCCACTGAGATAACACTGGATTATAACAGTATAAGTGTCACATGTACAGCCTCATAGTTCAACTTCTGTACACACTACAGCATGCTCACCACCAAAACTTTAGTTTCCATTCATCACCATACAGTTGATCCCCTTTCCCTATTTCGCCCTCCTCCTACTTCCCCTCTGGTAACCACTACTCTGTTCTCTGTATCCACACGTTTGTTTTTGTTTGGATTGGCCTGTCCTTTTCTCTTGTTTGGTTTGTTTGTTTCTTATATTCCATATATGAGTAAAATCATATGGCATTGTCTTTCTCTGTCTGACTTATTTCACTGAGTATAATACTCTCAAGGTTCATCCATGTTGTCGCAAATGGCAAGCTTTCATCGTTTTGGGGTTTTTTTTTCTGCAGAATTTATTGATTTTTATTTTTTGGCCATGCCGCTTGGCATGTGGGATCTTAGATCCCCGACCAGGGATCGAACCCATGCCCCTTGCAGTGAAAGCGAGGAGTCCTAACAACTGGACCGTCATGGAATCCCTGCAGCACATCCTTTACCCTAAACCTGTTGGATTTGCCCATCCTCAGGTAGTCATGGTATATATTGATTCATCTTGGTTTCCTCTCATAACCATGATGAGTGATGACTATGCTATCTGCAGCCAGAGCTAAAACTCAGCAAAGCTGACGAGCCCCTCTAGGAATTAAGCCTGTTCTCAATCACGCTGGAGGTGGGGCGGGGGATGGAACCCAGCCTGTGACTTAATAAATAGAGATATTATATCAGTTCATTATAATGGCGGGTCTTGGTGACTATGACTGAAGTAGCCACATTATAATCACAATAATAGCCATTAAGTGCATAATATTCTCTGCCATTGCTGCACTCGGACAAGGCAAAAATCCAGATACAGGAAAGTGGCCGCATCACTCGGCAGTGTTCACTCTGTCATGAAGACTTACTGCAGGGTATAAATGTGATGTGAGGACTAAGCTAAATCGTATGCCTCTACTAAAGGAGTGTGGCACAGGGGAATGCGATATTAATGCCGCCAGCCAAGTTAGCGTAAAGTGTTCTTTGGTAATCAGATTAACAGAATACAGGCTTGTGAAATTAAGGCATGAAAATAGACACCTTTCCGAATCTGGACAACACACAAAAGTCACTGCATAACAAGAGCACGGGCTGGACGTCTTCTTGCTCAAATATTACCGTGCTGTTACCAATGGACTCAATCAGTGAGTTTCTTGGCCTAGATCAGTGATCCTGCACTTGAGAACCACTTGAGAGCTTAAAAAACGCTGAGGCCCAATCCCCCACCCTGAGAGAATCATTTAATTGGCCCAGGGTGGAGTCCTGGTCATGGGATTTTTAGAGACTCCCCGAGTCCCTTGGTGGACCGTCAGGATGGTGAAGCTCTGGGCCCAGGGCAAAGAGGCCCGAGGGACAAGTCAGACTGGCTTGGGCAACATCCTCCACGAGGGGCCGCTCGGCTGTGTCCTTCAAAAAATAAAAGGGTGGGATTTCATATTGTTTAAGGTGCATCCCTTGTGCCAATTGTTATCCTATTTTCAGAAGGGCCTTTGTCAAATGGATACTATTCTCATCGTTTTCACAGGGTTTCTTTTCAATTTTTTAAAATGTACACTATCGGGGATTCCCTGGCCGTCCGGTGCTTGGCACTCTGAGCTTCCACTTCACGGGGCAAGGGTTCCATCCCTCGTCGGGAAACTGAGATCCTGCAAGCTGTGCGGCACAGCCAAAGAAAAAAATCATAATAATAAAATAAGAAATAAAATCGACAGGATCTTGGGATTTCAGGTTGAAAATGGCAGATTAAATACATCCATTTATCTCCACGCCATCCACAAAACCCCACTAAATGACAGTAAAGGAATGAAAAGAAAAATGATAAATTCATATTGACAAACGTGGGAGAGCAGGCCTTCCCTGGTGGCGCAGTGGTTAAGAAGCTGCCTGCCAACGCAGGGAACACAGGTTCCAGCCCTGGTCCGGGAAGATACCACAGGCCCCGGAGCACCTAAGGCCGTGCGCCATAACTACTGAACCTGTGCTCTAGAGCCTGCGAGCCACAACTACTGGGCCCGCGTGCCACAAGTACTGAAGCCCGCGTGCCTACAGCCTGTGCTCTGCATGCAAAAATAGAAGCCACTGCAATGAGAAGCCTGCACGCCACAACGAAGTGTAGCTCCTGCTCACTGCAACAAGAGAAAGCCCATGCACAGCAACGAAGACCCAATGCCGCCAAAAATAGATAGATAGAGAGAGAGAGAGAGAGAGAGATAAATAAATAAAATTTATTTAAGAAAAGATAACCAAAAACAGGAGAGCAGCTAACAGCAGCGAGGTGGTGACCTGGAGATGTTAATGCTTCAGAACCCTGGAAAGGCTCAGGAATTCTGAGCTACCTCTGATGGCTGAGGAAGAAACTGGTATCAGGGTGGGCAAATAGCTGAGTCTGCCACAGTTTAAAACAAAATGAAGAAAGACCAGTGTAAGCGTATTATGAGATAGAGAAGCAAACAGATGAAACTGCTAGGGATGTAAAATGGTGGTTTCTGGGAAGTGGGAATTGGGATGGGGCAAAGCAGTTCGGGGTTTTGCTCTCCTGAAAGCGTTGTGTCATTTGACCTTTAAAATAAGGTATATACATCACTTAGATTTTTTTAAGGCTGCTTTTGAAACGGGTATGGGGGAAAAGGCATGCAAATACTGTAGATGGGACTATAAACTTGTAAAAGCTTGCCGAATGGCAGCTGGGTAATACGGATCAAACATTTTCATGTGTGGAACATTCAGTCCAGCATTTCCACTCCTGGAATTTATTCTAAGAAAGTAATTGGACAACCACTGCTTTGATTATAAAATAGAAAAATTGGAAACTATCTACATGCCCTGCACCGGAACCTTCATTTGAACAACTGATGACTCATCCACACAGTGCAATTCTATGCTCATGCTTTAAATGGCGGATTTCATACCTACCAGATGGTCAAAACTTGTGAAAGCCTGAGGGACTTCCCTGGTGGCACAGTGCTTGAGAATCCACCTGCCAATGCAAGGGACACAGGTTCGTGCCCTGGTCTGGGAAGATCCCACATGACCCGGAGCAACTAAGCCTGTGTGCCACAACTAGTGAGCCTGGGCTCTAGAGCCCGCGAGCCACCACTACTGAAGCCTGCGCTCCGAGAGCCCCAGATCCACAACAAGGGAAGCCACCAGAATGAGAAGACCGCACACCACAACGATAAACCCAACGCAGCCGGAAATAAATAAATTTTTATTTAAATTGTAAAAGCCTGAAAACAGCAGGAGTTCCTCAGCATGTGAAACAACGTAATGTTGATATAGTGCTGGCGAGTGTACCCTGCTACAATCTCTTTGGACGAAAAAGCAAAAATTGGCACTACAGCAATGAAAAGCGAAATACACACTGTGATCAATTTTTCTCATACGAAGTCTAAAATGATATGATTACGTAGGGAGAAAACCACCGTTATTTAGTAAAATGGAAGATAAATCGAAGGCCACGTGCCACGTACCACTCGGTGGGACGTGCAAGAACATCGCTCGTAGTGTTCAGAGGGCCTCAGGCTGCCCTCGAGCCGAACGTCTACCAGCAGGAAACGGAAATACAGCAGTCCGTGATGAGCCGAGACGCACACCGAACAGCCGCACCCACAGTAACGCGAGAACATCTCCGGGTTTCGCAAACATTCCAGCTTGCGGAAGACAAGAGAAAACGAAAGAACGCATTCACCTACCTACGTAACCTTCCACGCGAAGTAAATGACCTTCCACGAAGAATCAGGCTAGGGACGTTAAAAAGCACAAAAATCAGCAGTAAGGGCACACAGTTAGAAAAACAACCTTCCCGAATACTGCATAAGCCATCCCCTGAACGAATAAAGAAGTGCACCTCTCCGACCCTGGCTGAAACCCACGGTGCTTCCAGTACTAACATGTCGTTTTAACACCTGAGACGCTGACACCTTCCCTTCAGGTTTTTACTTAATTCCTATTTCAGCGGGTGGCTGTGGTGGCACGCGGAGAGCTTCCGGGTCCCAGGGAGCTCTTATGCTTCCCAGGCAGTAGCCCCACGCAGAAACACCTTCCGAAGAAAGCCAAAAGAACCCAGAATGCACCGTGAGTTTCTGCACCGAGAAGAGCAGGGCTAATAAGTTTGCTAAACAACAAGCATTATCCGTAGGTCTATTCTTTAAACACACACATCAGCCTTGCTTATTTTCGCAAGGCCTCCAAAAATTAGGAGTATGACTTGGCTTTACTTCTCAGCAGGTGAATCTTCCGAAAAACACAGAAGATTCACACATGCTGAGAAGAAGCGTGTGAACCTATTAGCAACCTCGGGAGACAATGCCAAGGAGATTCACACACCTTGTACAGTGAGGGTGAACGTAAGCTCGGGTCAGGAGCTTGCAACACTTCTTTCCAGGTAAGTGACTGAAGTCACTTTCTTTCAAATCATAGCTTTAAAGGAAAACTCTGGCTTTCACTTGAACATATATTGTTTGCATTTCATTCTGGTTATGCAAATGAACGCTGAGTCCCCGCCCCCACGCTTCACGCCCAACGTGCGCCGAAGCCCGCTTCCAGTGGCGTCTACCCGGGACCCTCACTACATGTCTTCTGCTCCTCGAGGCTCCGAGCGGGATTTCTTTGGGGTACAGGATTTTGTTGACTGCTTAAGAAAACGTCGCAGCTCTGCATTTGACACGAGACACGGTTCACAACGGAATATCAAATGAAAGGTAAAAGACAACTACAAAACTGTATTTAACAGTACACTTTTTCTTCCAAAAAGAGACGTCTGTGTGTGCATTGGGCATGTATATGCACAGAAGAGTGCTTACACCAAAATTATGCTTACACTAAAATATGACTGGCCATTATGCCTTTTGTTAACTCTTTATTTTTGTCCATGTTTTCAGAAATTTCTGTGCTTGACGTATGGAGAAAAAATAAGGAAATCAATAAAAAGGATTTCATAATAAGCAAAGATAAAGGAATTAGAAGGAAAGAATACTAAGCATAGCAGAAATAAAGACAAAGAATCAAGGAAGCCAAAATGAGTTTTATACCATTTTTATTGGACTATAGTTGATGTACACTATTGTGTTAGTTTCAGGGTACAGCAAAGTGAGTCAGTTATCCGTATATATGTATCCACTCTTTTTTAGATTCTTTTCCCATACAGGCATGACAGAGTATGCAGTAGAGGGCCCTGTGCTCTACATTGGGTCTGTATTAGTTATCTGTTTTATATATAGTAGTGTGTATATGTCCATCGCAATCTGCCAATTCATCCCCCGCAAATGATTTATTTTTTTTCAAGATTTGATCAAGGAAAAGAAGAAGGCGCAAATAACACTAGGAATGAGATATGGGATATAAACAAAGATACAAAAGTGCGGCCCGCCAGGCTGGCTCCATATCCAGTATCATTTCTCTCCTTCCTCCCTACTGAGTGTCTGCATTATAAGGGGCCGCAACGTGACGTCATAGGTCAAAACTTCCGTGCAAGTATTGGAAGATACAGTCGAGACCATCTTCTAGAAAATAGAGCCAAACAGGAGGTAGACAAATGGGAGCGAAAAGCCAAAAATTAGGGGTTCATTCCAGCATGTACTACATCTAACTAAAGAAATTCCAGAAAGCGAAAACAAAATGGAAAGGAGAAAATTAAGAAAGAAGTAGGGTGTAAAATAGATAGCTAGTGGGAAGCAGCCGCATAGCCCAGGGAGATCAGCTCGGTGCTTGGTGACCCCCTACAGGGGTGGGATAGGGAGGGTGGTAGGGAGACGCAAGAGGGAGGCGATATGGGGATATATGTATACGTATAGCTGACTCACTTTGTTATAAAGGAGAAACTAACGCACCATTGTAAAGCAATTATACTCCTATAAAGATGTTAAAAAAATACAGAAACTTTTCCAGCACACACACACACACACACACATGCACGCACACACGCACACACACACGGAAGCATTTCCCCTGATGTAGTTGTTTTAATTTTGTTCATTTAATCTATTTTTACATTATTTCCATGAGAATATTTTTCACAGCCTAGCCATCCAGGGTCCTATGAATATATTACTTCGCTTCAACTTTTCTTTTGTCTCTGAGTTGATCATTGTCTTAGTCCTCATTGGCTTGATTTTCTATACACCTATTACCCATTTCTTTTCCAGAGTCTCTGCTAGAAATGTTACTCTACTCTCAATATATTCCAGCACCTCAGGTAATTGAGTCGTTTAATCTACTTCATGAAACATCCCTGCAGGAATCCTAGGCCCTCCTGCTCCAATATGGACCATCTGTTCTCTTGCGCCGGGATCTTCCTTCTTTTTCCTCTGTTGGGTCCCTTTTCCTTTATCTCATATTTTTTCTCTTTTCTAGGTCACTCCTTTGTATGTCACCCGAGGCTAAGTTATGGTGTGGTAACATAGGGCCCCAACACCTCGCTGGCTTCCAACAAGAAACATTTCTCCTCCGGCGTGTTACATGTCCCTCATGGGTTGTCTGTAGCTCTGTGCCGTGCCTCATCTTTGCCCCAGGACCCAGGGGATGGAGCAGCTTTTGTCTGCAACATCACCAGTGTCAAGCCAGAGGAGAAGAGGATGCGGCTAACAGGAGATGACCCTCCTGCTGCTGCTCCGAAGTGACACGTGTCTCTTCTGCCCACATTCCAATGGCCAGAGCAGGTCACGTAGCCACTCTTAAGTTCGTTCCATATCTAAACTTTGGTTGGGTATAAAATTCTGGTTTGGAGCAAGTTTTCCTTCAGCATTTTGAATGCATTGCTGTATTGCCTTCTACCTTTTAGTGTCGCTGTTGGGAAACTAATGCAATTCGGATTCTGGAATCTTGGTATGTGACCTGTCTTTTCTCTCTGGAAGCTTTTAGGAGTCTCCTTTTGTCCCTGTGGTGTGGGAGGGCGGGTGAAAAAGCATCAGTCCATCAGACCCTCTTCTTCCCTAGAAGCAAAGGTATATATAATGTCTATGATTTAGGAATAAGTTTGATGCCATGTGACAGAAAACGCAAAATTACAGTGGTCTAAGCTGGATACTGATTCTGTTCCACGTCGATGAAGTCCAGAGGAAGGTGAGCAAGGCGCGCGCTCCAGGGAGCAGCCAGGGACTCAGGCTCCTGCCAGTCCTCGGCTCCCTACAGGGGTTCTTGTAGTTTATTTCCACTGAGATAACACTGGATTATAACAGTATAAGTGTCACATGTACAGCCTCATAGTTCAACTTCTGTACACACTACAGCATGCTCACCACCAAAACTTTAGTTTCCATTCATCACCATACAGTTGATCCCCTTTCCCTATTTCGCCCTCCTCCTAC
Source organism: Mesoplodon mirus (assembly GCF_964341445.2). Classification (NCBI taxonomy): domain Eukaryota; kingdom Metazoa; phylum Chordata; class Mammalia; order Artiodactyla; family Ziphiidae; genus Mesoplodon; species Mesoplodon mirus. The sequence goes on from NC_138981.1 coordinate 111,166,792, forward strand.
TTCCCCTCTGGTAACCACTACTCTGTTCTCTGTATCCACACGTTTGTTTTTGTTTGGATTGGCCTGTCCTTTTCTCTTGTTTGGTTTGTTTGTTTCTTATATTCCATATATGAGTAAAATCATATGGCATTGTCTTTCTCTGTCTGACTTATTTCACTGAGTATAATACTCTCAAGGTTCATCCATGTTGTCGCAAATGGCAAGCTTTCATCGTTTTTGGGGTTTTTTTTCTGCAGAATTTATTGATTTTTATTTTTTGGCCATGCCGCTTGGCATGTGGGATCTTAGATCCCCGACCAGGGATCGAACCCATGCCCCTTGCAGTGAAAGCGAGGAGTCCTAACAACTGGACCGTCATGGAATCCCTGCAGCACATCCTTTACCCTAAACCTGTTGGATTTGCCCGTCCTCAGGTAGTCATGGTATATATTGATTCATCTTGGTTTCCTCTCATAACCATGATGAGTGATGACTATGCTATCTGCAGCCAGAGCTAAAACTCAGCAAAGCTGACGAGCCCCTCTAGGAATTAAGCCTGTTCTCAATCACGCTGGAGGTGGGGCGGGGGATGGAACCCAGCCTGTGACTTAATAAATAGAGATATTATATCAGTTCATTATAATGGCGGGTCTTGGTGACTATGACTGAAGTAGCCACATTATAATCACAATAATAGCCATTAAGTGCATAATATTCTCTGCCATTGCTGCACTCGGACAAGGCAAAAATCCAGATACAGGAAAGTGGCCGCATCACTCGGCAGTGTTCACTCTGTCATGAAGACTTACTGCAGGGTATAAATGTGATGTGAGGACTAAGCTAAATCGTATGCCTCTACTAAAGGAGTGTGGCACAGGGGAATGCGATATTAATGCCGCCAGCCAAGTTAGCGTAAAGTGTTCTTTGGTAATCAGATTAACAGAATACAGGCTTGTGAAATTAAGGCATGAAAATAGACACCTTTCCGAATCTGGACAACACACAAAAGTCACTGCATAACAAGAGCACGGGCTGGACGTCTTCTTGCTCAAATATTACCGTGCTGTTACCAATGGACTCAATCAGTGAGTTTCTTGGCCTAGATCAGTGATCCTGCACTTGAGAACCACTTGAGAGCTTAAAAAACGCTGAGGCCCAATCCCCCACCCTGAGAGAATCATTTAATTGGCCCAGGGTGGAGTCCTGGTCATGGGATTTTTAGAGACTCCCCGAGTCCCTTGGTGGACCGTCAGGATGGTGAAGCTCTGGGCCCAGGGCAAAGAGGCCCGAGGGACAAGTCAGACTGGCTTGGGCAACATCCTCCACGAGGGGCCGCTCGGCTGTGTCCTTCAAAAAATAAAAGGGTGGGATTTCATATTGTTTAAGGTGCATCCCTTGTGCCAATTGTTATCCTATTTTCAGAAGGGCCTTTGTCAAATGGATACTATTCTCATCGTTTTCACAGGGTTTCTTTTCAATTTTTTAAAATGTACACTATCGGGGATTCCCTGGCCTTCCGGTGCTTGGCACTCTGAGCTTCCACTTCACGGGGCAAGGGTTCCATCCCTCGTCGGGAAACTGAGATCCTGCAAGCTGTGCGGCACAGCCAAAGAAAAAAATCATAATAATAAAATAAGAAATAAAATCGACAGGATCTTGGGGTTTCAGGTTGAAAATGGCAGATTAAATACATCCATTTATCTCCACGCCATCCACAAAACCCCACTAAATGACAGTAAAGGAATGAAAAGAAAAATGATAAATTCATATTGACAAACGTGGGAGAGCAGGCCTTCCCTGGTGGCGCAGTGGTTAAGAAGCTGCCTGCCAATGCAGGGAACACAGGTTCCAGCCCTGGTCCGGGAAGATACCACAGGCCCCGGAGCACCTAAGGCCGTGCGCCATAACTACTGAACCTGTGCTCTAGAGCCTGCGAGCCACAACTACTGGGCCCGCGTGCCACAAGTACTGAAGCCCGCGTGCCTACAGCCTGTGCTCTGCATGCAAAAATAGAAGCCACTGCAATGAGAAGCCTGCACGCCACAACGAAGTGTAGCTCCTGCTCACTGCAACAAGAGAAAGCCCATGCACAGCAACGAAGACCCAATGCCGCCAAAAATAGATAGATAGATAGATAGATAGATAGAGAGAGAGAGAGATAAATAAATAAAATTTATTTAAGAAAAGATAACCAAAAACAGGAGAGCAGCTAACAGCAGCGAGGTGGTGACCTGGAGATGTTAATGCTTCAGAACCCTGGAAAGGCTCAGGAATTCTGAGCTACCTCTGATGGCTGAGGAAGAAATTGGTATCAGGGTGGGCAAATAGCTGAGTCTGCCACAGTTTAAAACAAAATGAAGAAAGACCAGTGTAAGCGTATTATGAGATAGAGAAGCAAACAGATGAAACTGCTAGGGATGTAAAATGGTGGTTTCTGGGAAGTGGGAATTGGGATGGGGCAAAGCAGTTCGGGGTTTTGCTCTCCTGAAAGCCTTGTGTCATTTGACCTTTAAAATTAGGTATATACATCACTTAGATTTTTTTAAGGCTGCTTTTGAAACGGGTATGGGGGGAAAGGCATGCAAATACTGTAGATGGGACTATAAACTTGTAAAAGCTTGCCGAATGGCAGCTGGGTAATACGGATCAAACATTTTCATGTGTGGAACATTCAGTCCAGCATTTCCACTCCTGGAATTTATTCTAAGAAAGTAATTGGACAACCACTGCTTTGATTATAAAATAGAAAATTCGGAAACTATCTACATGCCCTGCACCGGAACCTTCATTTGAACAAGTGATGGCTCATCCGCACAGTGCAATTCTATGCTCATGCTTTAAACGGCGGATTTCATACCTACCAGATGGTCAAAACTTGTGAAAGCCTGAGGGACTTCCCTGGTGGCACAGTGCTTGAGAATCCACCTGCCAATGCAAGGGACACAGGTTCGTGCCCTGGTCTGGGAAGATTCCACATGCCCCGGAGCAACTAAGCCTGTGCGCCACAACTACTCAGCCTGCGCTCTAGAGCCCGCGAGCCACCACTACTAAAGCACGCATGCCGAGATCCCCAGCTCCGCAAAAAGGGAAGCCACCAGAATGAGAAGACCGCACACCGCAATGATAAACCCAACGCAGCCAGAAATAAAAAAAAAATTTTTTTAATTGTAAAAGCCTGAAAACAGCAGGAGTTGCTCAACATGTGAAACAACGTAATGTTGATACAGTGCTGGCGAGGGTACCCTGCTACAATCTCTTTGGACGAAAAAGCAAAAATTGGCACTACAACAATGAAAAGCAAAATACAACACACTATGATCAATTTTTCTCATACGAAGTCTAAAATGATATGACTACGTAGGGAGAAAACCACCGTTATTTAGTAAAATGGAAGATAAATCGAAGGCCACCTGCCACGTACCACTCGGTGGGACGTGCAAGAACATCGCTCGTAGTGTTCAGAGGGCCTCAGGCTGCACTCGAGCTGAACATCTACCAGCAGGAAACGGAAATACAGCAGTCCGCGATGAGCCGAGACACACACTGAACAGCCGCACCCACAGTAACACGAGAACATCTCTGGGTTTCGCAAACATTCCATCTTGCAGAAGACAAGAGAAAACGAAAGAATGCATTCACCTATCTACATAACCTTCCACGCGAAGTAAATGATCTTCCATGAAGAATCAGGCTAGGGACGTTAAAAAGCACGAAAATCAGCAGTAAGGGCGCAGGGTTAGGAAAACAACCTTCCCGAACACTACATAAGCCATCCCATAAACGAATAAAGAAGTGCACCTCCCCGACCCCGGCTGAAACCCACGGTGCTTCCAGCACTAACGTGTCGCCTTAATGCCTGAGACGCTGACACCTTCTCCTCAGGGTTTTACTTAATTCCCGCTTCTCCGGGTCGCGGTTGCTGCACGCGGAGCGATACCGGGGGCCCAGGGAGCCCCTTGCTTCCCAGGGAGCAGCCCCACGCAGAAATACCTTCCTGAGAAAGCCAAACGAACCCAGAATGCACCCTGAGTTTATGCACGAGAGGAGCAGGGCTGACGAGTTTGCTAAACAACAAGCATTGTCCGTGGGTCTATTCTTTAAACACACACATCAGCCTTGCTTATTTTCGCAAGGCCTCCAAAAATTAGGTAACCAGAGCCGCTTTACTTCTCAGCAGACGTGAATCTTCTGAAAAACACAGAAGATTCACACATGCTGAGAAGAAGCATGTGCGAACCTATTCCGAGCAACCTCGGGAGACAATGCCAAGGAGATTCACACACCTTGTGCAGTGAGGGTGAACGTAAGCTCGGGTCAGGAGCTTGCAACACTTCTTTCCAGGTAAGTGACTGAAGTCACTTTCTTTCAAATCATAGCTTTAAAGGAAAAGTGTGGCTTTCACTTGAACATATATTGTTTGCATTTCATTCTGGTTATGCAAATGAACGCTGAGTCCCCGCCCCCGCGCTTCATGCCCAACGTGCGCCGAAGCCCGCTCCCAGTGGCGTCTACCCGGGACCCTCACTACATGTCTTCTGCTCCTCGAGGCTCCGAGCGGGATTTCTTTGGGGTACAGGATTTTGTTGACTGCTTAAGAAAACGTCGGAGCTCTGCATGTGACACGAGACACGGTTCACAACAGAATATCCAATGAAAGGTAAAAGACAACTACGAAACTGTATTTAACAGTACACTTTTTCTTCCAAAAAGAGACGTCTGTGTGTGCGTTGGGCATGTATATGCACAGAAGAGTGCTTACACCAAAATTATGCTTACACTAAAATATGACTGGCCGTTATGCCTCTTGTTAACTCTTTATTTTTGTCCGTGTTTTCAGAAATTTCTGTGCTTCACGTATGGAGAAAAAATAAGGAAATCAATAAAAAAGGATTTCATAATAAGCAAAGATAAAGGAATTAGAAGGAAAGAATACTAAGCATAGCAGAAATAAAGACAAAGAATCAAGGAAGCCAAAAGGAGTTTTAAACCATTTTTATTGGACTATAGTTGATGTACACTATTGTGTTAGTTTCAGGGTACAGCAAAGTGAGTCAGTTATCCGTATATATGTATCCACTCTTTTTTAGATTCTTTTCCCATACAGGCATGACAGAGTATGCAGTAGAGGGCCCTGTGCTCTACATTAGGTCTGTATTAGTTATCTGTTTTATATATAGTAGGGTGTATATGTCCATCGCAATCTGCCAATTCATCCCCCGCAAATGATTTATTCTTTTTCAAGATTTGATCAAGGAAAAGAAGAAGGCGCAAATAACACTAGGAATGAGATATGGGATATAAACAAAGATACAAAAGTGCGGCCCGCCAGGCTGGCTCCATATCCAGTATCATTTCTCTCCTTCCTCCCTACTGAGTGTCTGCATTATAAGGGGCAGCAACGTGACGTCATAGGTCAAAACTTCCGTGCAAGTGTTGGAAGATACAGTCGAGACCATCTTCTAGAAAATAGAGCCAAAGAAGAGGTAGACAAATGGGAGCGAAAAGCCAAAAATTAGGGGTTCATTCCAGCATGTACTACATCTAACTAAAGAAAGTCCAGAAAGCGAAAACATAATGGAAAGGAGAAAATTAAGAAAGAAGTAGGGTGTAAAATAGATAGCTAGTGGGAAGCAGCCGCATAGCCCAGGGAGATCAGCTCGGTGCTTGGTGACCACCTACAGGGGTGGGATAGGGAGGGTGGGAGGGAGACGCAAGAGGGAGGCGATATGGGGATATATGTATACGTATAGCTGACTCACTTTGTTATAAAGGAGAAACTAACGCACCATTGTAAAGCAATTATACTCCAATAAAGATGTTAAAAAAATACAGAAACTTTTCCAGCACACACACACACACACGCACGCACGCACCCCCGCACACACACACACACACACACACACACGGAAGCATTTCCCCTGATGTAGTTGTTTTAATTTTGTTCATTTAATCTATTTTTACATTATTTCCATGAGAATATTTTTCACAGCCTAGCCATCCAGGGTCCTATGAATATATTACTTCGCTTCAACTTTTCTTTTGTCTCTGAGTTGATCATTGTCTTAGTCCTCATTGGCTTGATTTTCTATACACCTATTACCCATTTCTTTTCCAGAGTCTCTGCTAGAAATGTTACTCTACTCTCAATATATTCCAGCACCTCAGGTAATTGAGTCGTTTAATCTACTTCATGAAACATCCCTGCAGGAATCCTAGGCCCTCCTGCTCCAATATGGACCATCTGTTCTCTTGCGCCGGGATCTTCCTTCTTTTTCCTCTGTTGGGTCCCTTTTCCTTTATCTCATATTTTTTCTCTTTTCTAGGTCACTCCTTTGTATGTCACCCGAGGCTAAGTTATGGTGTGGTAACATAGGGCCCCAACACCTCGCTGGCTTCCAACAAGAAACATTTCTCCTCCGGCGTGTTACATGTCCCTCATGGGTTGTCTGTAGCTCTGTGCCATGCCTCATCTTTGCCCCAGGACCCAGGGGATGGAGCAGCTTTTGTCTGCAACATCACCAGTGTCAAGCCAGAGGAGAAGAGGATGCGGCTAACAGGAGATGACCCTCCTGCTGCTGCTCCGAAGTGACACGTGTCTCTTCTGCCCACATTCCAATGGCCAGAGCAGGTCACGTAGCCACTCTTAAGTTCGTTCCATATCTAAACTTTGGTTGGGTATAAAATTCTGGTTTGGAGCAAGTTTTCCTTCAGCATTTTGAATGCATTGCTGTATTGCCTTCTAACTTTTAGTGTCGCTGTTGGGAAACTAATGCAATTCGGATTCTGGAATCTTGGTATGTGACCTGTCTTTTCTCTCTGGAAGCTTTTAGGAGTCTCCCTTTGTCCCTGTGGTGTGGGAGGGCGGGTGAAAAAGCATCAGTCCATCAGACCCTCTTCTTCCCTAGAAGCAAAGGTATATATAATGTCTATGATTTAGGAATAAGTTTGATGCCATGTGACAGAAAACGCAAAATTACAGTGGTCTAAGCTGGATACTGATTCTGTTCCACGTCGATGAAGTCCAGAGGAAGGTGAGCAAGGCGCGCGCTCCAGGGAGCAGCCAGGGACTCAGGCTCCTGCCAGTCCTCGGCTCCCTACAGGGGTTCTTGTAGTTTATTTCCACTGAGATAACACTGGATTATAACAGTATAAGTGTCACATGTACAGCCTCATAGTTCAACTTCTGTACACACTACAGCATGCTCACCACCAAAACTTTAGTTTCCATTCATCACCATACAGTTGATCCCCTTTCCCTATTTCGCCCTCCTCCTACTTCCCCTCTGGTAACCACTACTCTGTTCTCTGTATCCACACGTTTGTTTTTGTTTGGATTGGCCTGTCCTTTTCTCTTGTTTTGTTTGTTTGTTTCTTATATTCCATATATGAGTAAAATCATATGGCATTGTCTTTCTCTGTCTGACTTATTTCACTGAGTATAATACTCTCAAGGTTCATCCATGTTGTCGCAAATGGCAAGCTTTCATCGTTTTGGGGTTTTTTTTTCTGCAGAATTTATTGATTTTTATTTTTTGGCCATGCCGCTTGGCATGTGGGATCTTAGATCCCCGACCAGGGATCGAACCCATGCCCCTTGCAGTGAAAGCGAGGAGTCCTAACAACTGGACCGTCATGGAATCCCTGCAGCACATCCTTTACCCTAAACCTGTTGGATTTGCCCGTCCTCAGGTAGTCATGGTATATATTGATTCATCTTGGTTTCCTCTCATAACCATGATGAGTGATGACTATGCTATCTGCAGCCAGAGCTAAAACTCAGCAAAGCTGACGAGCCCCTCTAGGAATTAAGCCTGTTCTCAATCACGCTGGAGGTGGGGCGGGGGATGGAACCCAGCCTGTGACTTAATAAATAGAGATATTATATCAGTTCATTATAATGGCGGGTCTTGGTGACTATGACTGAAGTAGCCACATTATAATCACAATAATAGCCATTAAGTGCATAATATTCTCTGCCATTGCTGCACTCGGACAAGGCAAAAATCCAGATACAGGAAAGTGGCCGCATCACTCGGCAGTGTTCACTCTGTCATGAAGACTTACTGCAGGGTATAAATGTGATGTGAGGACTAAGCTAAATCGTATGCCTCTACTAAAGGAGTGTGGCACAGGGGAATGCGATATTAATGCCGCCAGCCAAGTTAGCGTAAAGTGTTCTTTGGTAATCAGATTAACAGAATACAGGCTTGTGAAATTAAGGCATGAAAATAGACACCTTTCCGAATCTGGACAACACACAAAAGTCACTGCATAACAAGAGCACGGGCTGGACGTCTTCTTGCTCAAATATTACCGTGCTGTTACCAATGGACTCAATCAGTGAGTTTCTTGGCCTAGATCAGTGATCCTGCACTTGAGAACCACTTGAGAGCTTAAAAAACGCTGAGGCCCAATCCCCCACCCTGAGAGAATCATTTAATTGGCCCAGGGTGGAGTCCTGGTCATGGGATTTTTAGAGACTCCCCGAGTCCCTTGGTGGACCGTCAGGATGGTGAAGCTCTGGGCCCAGGGCAAAGAGGCCCGAGGGACAAGTCAGACTGGCTTGGGCAACATCCTCCACGAGGGGCCGCTCGGCTGTGTCCTTCAAAAAATAAAAGGGTGGGATTTCACATTGTTTAAGGTGCATCCCTTGTGCCAATTGTTATCCTATTTTCAGAAGGGCCTTTGTCAAATGGATACTATTCTCATCGTTTTCACAGGGTTTCTTTTCAATTTTTTAAAATGTACACTATCGGGGATTCCCTGGCCGTCCGGTGCTTGGCACTCTGAGCTTCCACTTCACGGGGCAAGGGTTCCATCCCTCGTCGGGAAACTGAGATCCTGCAAGCTGTGCGGCACAGCCAAAGAAAAAAATCATAATAATAAAATAAGAAATAAAATCGACAGGATCTTGGGATTTCAGGTTGAAAATGGCAGATTAAATACATCCATTTATCTCCACGCCATCCACAAAACCCCACTAAATGACAGTAAAGGAATGAAAAGAAAAATGATAAATTCATATTGACAAACGTGGGAGAGCAGGCCTTCCCTGGTGGCGCAGTGGTTAAGAAGCTGCCTGCCAACGCAGGGAACACAGGTTCCAGCCCTGGTCCGGGAAGATACCACAGGCCCCGGAGCACCTAAGGCCGTGCGCCATAACTACTGAACCTGTGCTCTAGAGCCTGCGAGCCACAACTACTGGGCCCGCGTGCCACAAGTACTGAAGCCCGCGTGCCTACAGCCTGTGCTCTGCATGCAAAAATAGAAGCCACTGCAATGAGAAGCCTGCACGCCACAACGAAGTGTAGCTCCTGCTCACTGCAACAAGAGAAAGCCCATGCACAGCAACGAAGACCCAATGCCGCCAAAAATAGATAGATAGATAGAGAGAGTGAGAGAGAGAGAGATAAATAAATAAAATTTATTTAAGAAAAGATAACCAAAAACAGGAGAGCAGCTAACAGCAGCGAGGTGGTGACCTGGAGATGTTAATGCTTCAGAACCCTGGAAAGGCTCAGGAATTCTGAGCTACCTCTGATGGCTGAGGAAGAAACTGGTATCAGGGTGGGCAAATAGCTGAGTCTGCCACAGTTTAAAACAAAATGAAGAAAGACCAGTGTAAGCGTATTATGAGATAGAGAAGCAAACAGATGAAACTGCTAGGGATGTAAAATGGTGGTTTCTGGGAAGTGGGAATTAGGATGGGGCAAAGCAGTTCGGGGTTTTGCTCTCCTGAAAGCCTTGTGTCATTTGACCTTTAAAATAAGGTATATACATCACTTAGATTTTTTTAAGGCTGCTTTTGAAACGGGTATGGGGGAAAAGGCATGCAAATACTGTAGATGGGACTATAAACTTGTAAAAGCTTGCCGAATGGCAGCTGGGTAATACGGATCAAACATTTTCATGTGTGGAACATTCAGTCCAGCATTTCCACTCCTGGAATTTATTCTAAGAAAGTAATTGGACAACCACTGCTTTGATTATAAAATAGAAAAATTGGAAACTATCTACATGCCCTGCACCGGAACCTTCATTTGAACAACTGATGGCTCATCCACACAGTGCAATTCTATGCTCATGCTTTAAATGGCGGATTTCATACCTACCAGATGGTCAAAACTTGTGAAAGCCTGAGGGACTTCCCTGGTGGCACAGTGCTTGAGAATCCACCTGCCAATGCAAGGGACACAGGTTCGTGCCCTGGTCTGGGAAGATCCCACATGACCCGGAGCAACTAAGCCTGTGTGCCACAACTAGTGAGCCTGGGCTCTAGAGCCCGCGAGCCACCACTACTGAAGCCTGCGCTCCGAGAGCCCCAGATCCACAACAAGGGAAGCCACCAGAATGAGAAGACCGCACACCACAACGATAAACCCAACGCAGCCGGAAATAAATAAATTTTTATTTAAATTGTAAAAGCCTGAAAACAGCAGGAGTTCCTCAGCATGTGAAACAACGTAATGTTGATATAGTGCTGGCGAGTGTACCCTGCTACAATCTCTTTGGACGAAAAAGCAAAAATTGGCACTACAGCAATGAAAAGCGAAATACACACTGTGATCAATTTTTCTCATACGAAGTCTAAAATGATATGATTACATAGGGAGAAAACCACCGTTATTTAGTAAAATGGAAGATAAATCGAAGGCCACGTGCCACGTACCACTCGGTGGGACGTGCAAGAACATCGCTCGTAGTGTTCAGAGGGCCTCAGGCTGCCCTCGAGCCGAACGTCTACCAGCAGGAAACGGAAATACAGCAGTCCGTGATGAGCCGAGACGCACACCGAACAGCCGCACCCACAGTAACGCGAGAACATCTCCGGGTTTCGCAAACATTCCAGCTTGCGGAAGACAAGAGAAAACGAAAGAACGCATTCACCTACCTACGTAACCTTCCACGCGAAGTAAATGACCTTCCACGAAGAATCAGGCTAGGGACGTTAAAAAGCACAAAAATCAGCAGTAAGGGCACACAGTTAGAAAAACAACCTTCCCGAATACTGCATAAGCCATCCCCTGAACGAATAAAGAAGTGCACCTCTCCGACCCTGGCTGAAACCCACGGTGCTTCCAGTACTAACATGTCGTTTTAACACCTGAGACGCTGACACCTTCCCTTCAGGTTTTTACTTAATTCCTATTTCAGCGGGTGGCTGTGGTGGCACGCGGAGAGCTTCCGGGTCCCAGGGAGCTCTTATGCTTCCCAGGCAGTAGCCCCACGCAGAAACACCTTCCGAAGAAAGCCAAAAGAACCCAGAATGCACCGTGAGTTTCTGCACCGAGAAGAGCAGGGCTAATAAGTTTGCTAAACAACAAGCATTATCCGTAGGTCTATTCTTTAAACACACACATCAGCCTTGCTTATTTTCGCAAGGCCTCCAAAAATTAGGAGTATGACTTGGCTTTACTTCTCAGCAGGTGAATCTTCCGAAAAACACAGAAGATTCACACATGCTGAGAAGAAGCGTGTGAACCTATTAGCAACCTCGGGAGACAATGCCAAGGAGATTCACACACCTTGTACAGTGAGGGTGAACGTAAGCTCGGGTCAGGAGCTTGCAACACTTCTTTCCAGGTAAGTGACTGAAGTCACTTTCTTTCAAATCATAGCTTTAAAGGAAAACTCTGGCTTTCACTTGAACATATATTGTTTGCATTTCATTCTGGTTATGCAAATGAACGCTGAGTCCCCGCCCCCGCGCTTCACGCCCAACGTGCGCCGAAGCCCGCTTCCAGTGGCGTCTACCCGGGACCCTCACTACATGTCTTCTGCTCCTCGAGGCTCCGAGCGGGATTTCTTTGGGGTACAGGATTTTGTTGACTGCTTAAGAAAACGTCGCAGCTCTGCATTTGACACGAGACACGGTTCACAACGGAATATCAAATGAAAGGTAAAAGACAACTACAAAACTGTATTTAACAGTACACTTTTTCTTCCAAAAAGAGACGTCTGTGTGTGCATTGGGCATGTATATGCACAGAAGAGTGCTTACACCAAAATTATGCTTACACTAAAATATGACTGGCCATTATGCCTTTTGTTAACTCTTTATTTTTGTCCATGTTTTCAGAAATTTCTGTGCTTGACGTATGGAGAAAAAATAAGGAAATCAATAAAAAGGATTTCATAATAAGCAAAGATAAAGGAATTAGAAGGAAAGAATACTAAGCATAGCAGAAATAAAGACAAAGAATCAAGGAAGCCAAAATGAGTTTTATACCATTTTTATTGGACTATAGTTGATGTACACTATTGTGTTAGTTTCAGGGTACAGCAAAGTGAGTCAGTTATCCGTATATATGTATCCACTCTTTTTTAGATTCTTTTCCCATACAGGCATGACAGAGTATGCAGTAGAGGGCCCTGTGCTCTACATTGGGTCTGTATTAGTTATCTGTTTTATATATAGTAGTGTGTATATGTCCATCGCAATCTGCCAATTCATCCCCCGCAAATGATTTATTTTTTTTCAAGATTTGATCAAGGAAAAGAAGAAGGCGCAAATAACACTAGGAATGAGATATGGGATATAAACAAAGATACAAAAGTGCGGCCCGCCAGGCTGGCTCCATATCCAGTATCATTTCTCTCCTTCCTCCCTACTGAGTGTCTGCATTATAAGGGGCCGCAACGTGACGTCATAGGTCAAAACTTCCGTGCAAGTATTGGAAGATACAGTCGAGACCATCTTCTAGAAAATAGAGCCAAACAGGAGGTAGACAAATGGGAGCGAAAAGCCAAAAATTAGGGGTTCATTCCAGCATGTACTACATCTAACTAAAGAAATTCCAGAAAGCGAAAACAAAATGGAAAGGAGAAAATTAAGAAAGAAGTAGGGTGTAAAATAGATAGCTAGTGGGAAGCAGCCGCATAGCCCAGGGAGATCAGCTCGGTGCTTGGTGACCCCCTACAGGGGTGGGATAGGGAGGGTGGTAGGGAGACGCAAGAGGGAGGCGATATGGGGATATATGTATACGTATAGCTGACTCACTTTGTTATAAAGGAGAAACTAACGCACCATTGTAAAGCAATTATACTCCTATAAAGATGTTAAAAAAATACAGAAACTTTTCCAGCACACACACACACACACACACATGCACGCACACACGCACACACACACGGAAGCATTTCCCCTGATGTAGTTGTTTTAATTTTGTTCATTTAATCTATTTTTACATTATTTCCATGAGAATATTTTTCACAGCCTAGCCATCCAGGGTCCTATGAATATATTACTTCGCTTCAACTTTTCTTTTGTCTCTGAGTTGATCATTGTCTTAGTCCTCATTGGCTTGATTTTCTATACACCTATTACCCATTTCTTTTCCAGAGTCTCTGCTAGAAATGTTACTCTACTCTCAATATATTCCAGCACCTCAGGTAATTGAGTCGTTTAATCTACTTCATGAAACATCCCTGCAGGAATCCTAGGCCATCCTGCTCCAATATGGACCATCTGTTCTCTTGCGCCGGGATCTTCCTTCTTTTTCCTCTGTTGGGTCCCTTTTCCTTTATCTCATATTTTTTCTCTTTTCTAGGTCACTCCTTTGTATGTCACCCGAGGCTAAGTTATGGTGTGGTAACATAGGGCCCCAACACCTCGCTGGCTTCCAACAAGAAACATTTCTCCTCCGGCGTGTTACATGTCCCTCATGGGTTGTCTGTAGCTCTGTGCCGTGCCTCATCTTTGCCCCAGGACCCAGGGGATGGAGCAGCTTTTGTCTGCAACATCACCAGTGTCAAGCCAGAGGAGAAGAGGATGCGGCTAACAGGAGATGACCCTCCTGCTGCTGCTCCGAAGTGACACGTGTCTCTTCTGCCCACATTCCAATGGCCAGAGCAGGTCACGTAGCCACTCTTAAGTTCGTTCCATATCTAAACTTTGGTTGGGTATAAAATTCTGGTTTGGAGCAAGTTTTCCTTCAGCATTTTGAATGCATTGCTGTATTGCCTTCTACCTTTTAGTGTCGCTGTTGGGAAACTAATGCAATTCGGATTCTGGAATCTTGGTATGTGACCTGTCTTTTCTCTCTGGAAGCTTTTAGGAGTCTCCTTTTGTCCCTGTGGTGTGGGAGGGCGGGTGAAAAAGCATCAGTCCATCAGACCCTCTTCTTCCCTAGAAGCAAAGGTATATATAATGTCTATGATTTAGGAATAAGTTTGATGCCATGTGACAGAAAACGCAAAATTACAGTGGTCTAAGCTGGATACTGATTCTGTTCCACGTCGATGAAGTCCAGAGGAAGGTGAGCAAGGCGCGCGCTCCAGGGAGCAGCCAGGGACTCAGGCTCCTGCCAGTCCTCGGCTCCCTACAGGGGTTCTTGTAGTTTATTTCCACTGAGATAACACTGGATTATAACAGTATAAGTGTCACATGTACAGCCTCATAGTTCAACTTCTGTACACACTACAGCATGCTCACCACCAAAACTTTAGTTTCCATTCATCACCATACAGTTGATCCCCTTTCCCTATTTCGCCCTCCTCCTACTTCCCCTCTGGTAACCACTACTCTGTTCTCTGTATCCACACGTTTGTTTTTGTTTGGATTGGCCTGTCCTTTTCTCTTGTTTGGTTTGTTTGTTTCTTATATTCCATATATGAGTAAAATCATATGGCATTGTCTTTCTCTGTCTGACTTATTTCACTGAGTATAATACTCTCAAGGTTCATCCATGTTGTCGCAAATGGCAAGCTTTCATCGTTTTGGGGTTTTTTTTTCTGCAGAATTTATTGATTTTTATTTTTTGGCCATGCCGCTTGGCATGTGGGATCTTAGATCCCCGACCAGGGATCGAACCCATGCCCCTTGCAGTGAAAGCGAGGAGTCCTAACAACTGGACCGTCATGGAATCCCTGCAGCACATCCTTTACCCTAAACCTGTTGGATTTGCCCATCCTCAGGTAGTCATGGTATATATTGATTCATCTTGGTTTCCTCTCATAACCATGATGAGTGATGACTATGCTATCTGCAGCCAGAGCTAAAACTCAGCAAAGCTGACGAGCCCCTCTAGGAATTAAGCCTGTTCTCAATCACGCTGGAGGTGGGGCGGGGGATGGAACCCAGCCTGTGACTTAATAAATAGAGATATTATATCAGTTCATTATAATGGCGGGTCTTGGTGACTATGACTGAAGTAGCCACATTATAATCACAATAATAGCCATTAAGTGCATAATATTCTCTGCCATTGCTGCACTCGGACAAGGCAAAAATCCAGATACAGGAAAGTGGCCGCATCACTCGGCAGTGTTCACTCTGTCATGAAGACTTACTGCAGGGTATAAATGTGATGTGAGGACTAAGCTAAATCGTATGCCTCTACTAAAGGAGTGTGGCACAGGGGAATGCGATATTAATGCCGCCAGCCAAGTTAGCGTAAAGTGTTCTTTGGTAATCAGATTAACAGAATACAGGCTTGTGAAATTAAGGCATGAAAATAGACACCTTTCCGAATCTGGACAACACACAAAAGTCACTGCATAACAAGAGCACGGGCTGGACGTCTTCTTGCTCAAATATTACCGTGCTGTTACCAATGGACTCAATCAGTGAGTTTCTTGGCCTAGATCAGTGATCCTGCACTTGAGAACCACTTGAGAGCTTAAAAAACGCTGAGGCCCAATCCCCCACCCTGAGAGAATCATTTAATTGGCCCAGGGTGGAGTCCTGGTCATGGGATTTTTAGAGACTCCCCGAGTCCCTTGGTGGACCGTCAGGATGGTGAAGCTCTGGGCCCAGGGCAAAGAGGCCCGAGGGACAAGTCAGACTGGCTTGGGCAACATCCTCCACGAGGGGCCGCTCGGCTGTGTCCTTCAAAAAATAAAAGGGTGGGATTTCATATTGTTTAAGGTGCATCCCTTGTGCCAATTGTTATCCTATTTTCAGAAGGGCCTTTGTCAAATGGATACTATTCTCATCGTTTTCACAGGGTTTCTTTTCAATTTTTTAAAATGTACACTATCGGGGATTCCCTGGCCGTCCGGTGCTTGGCACTCTGAGCTTCCACTTCACGGGGCAAGGGTTCCATCCCTCGTCGGGAAACTGAGATCCTGCAAGCTGTGCGGCACAGCCAAAGAAAAAAATCATAATAATAAAATAAGAAATAAAATCGACAGGATCTTGGGATTTCAGGTTGAAAATGGCAGATTAAATACATCCATTTATCTCCACGCCATCCACAAAACCCCACTAAATGACAGTAAAGGAATGAAAAGAAAAATGATAAATTCATATTGACAAACGTGGGAGAGCAGGCCTTCCCTGGTGGCGCAGTGGTTAAGAAGCTGCCTGCCAACGCAGGGAACACAGGTTCCAGCCCTGGTCCGGGAAGATACCACAGGCCCCGGAGCACCTAAGGCCGTGCGCCATAACTACTGAACCTGTGCTCTAGAGCCTGCGAGCCACAACTACTGGGCCCGCGTGCCACAAGTACTGAAGCCCGCGTGCCTACAGCCTGTGCTCTGCATGCAAAAATAGAAGCCACTGCAATGAGAAGCCTGCACGCCACAACGAAGTGTAGCTCCTGCTCACTGCAACAAGAGAAAGCCCATGCACAGCAACGAAGACCCAATGCCGCCAAAAATAGATAGATAGAGAGAGAGAGAGAGAGAGAGATAAATAAATAAAATTTATTTAAGAAAAGATAACCAAAAACAGGAGAGCAGCTAACAGCAGCGAGGTGGTGACCTGGAGATGTTAATGCTTCAGAACCCTGGAAAGGCTCAGGAATTCTGAGCTACCTCTGATGGCTGAGGAAGAAACTGGTATCAGGGTGGGCAAATAGCTGAGTCTGCCACAGTTTAAAACAAAATGAAGAAAGACCAGTGTAAGCGTATTATGAGATAGAGAAGCAAACAGATGAAACTGCTAGGGATGTAAAATGGTGGTTTCTGGGAAGTGGGAATTGGGATGGGGCAAAGCAGTTCGGGGTTTTGCTCTCCTGAAAGCGTTGTGTCATTTGACCTTTAAAATAAGGTATATACATCACTTAGATTTTTTTAAGGCTGCTTTTGAAACGGGTATGGGGGAAAAGGCATGCAAATACTGTAGATGGGACTATAAACTTGTAAAAGCTTGCCGAATGGCAGCTGGGTAATACGGATCAAACATTTTCATGTGTGGAACATTCAGTCCAGCATTTCCACTCCTGGAATTTATTCTAAGAAAGTAATTGGACAACCACTGCTTTGATTATAAAATAGAAAAATTGGAAACTATCTACATGCCCTGCACCGGAACCTTCATTTGAACAACTGATGACTCATCCACACAGTGCAATTCTATGCTCATGCTTTAAATGGCGGATTTCATACCTACCAGATGGTCAAAACTTGTGAAAGCCTGAGGGACTTCCCTGGTGGCACAGTGCTTGAGAATCCACCTGCCAATGCAAGGGACACAGGTTCGTGCCCTGGTCTGGGAAGATCCCACATGACCCGGAGCAACTAAGCCTGTGTGCCACAACTAGTGAGCCTGGGCTCTAGAGCCCGCGAGCCACCACTACTGAAGCCTGCGCTCCGAGAGCCCCAGATCCACAACAAGGGAAGCCACCAGAATGAGAAGACCGCACACCACAACGATAAACCCAACGCAGCCGGAAATAAATAAATTTTTATTTAAATTGTAAAAGCCTGAAAACAGCAGGAGTTCCTCAGCATGTGAAACAACGTAATGTTGATATAGTGCTGGCGAGTGTACCCTGCTACAATCTCTTTGGACGAAAAAGCAAAAATTGGCACTACAGCAATGAAAAGCGAAATACACACTGTGATCAATTTTTCTCATACGAAGTCTAAAATGATATGATTACGTAGGGAGAAAACCACCGTTATTTAGTAAAATGGAAGATAAATCGAAGGCCACGTGCCACGTACCACTCGGTGGGACGTGCAAGAACATCGCTCGTAGTGTTCAGAGGGCCTCAGGCTGCCCTCGAGCCGAACGTCTACCAGCAGGAAACGGAAATACAGCAGTCCGTGATGAGCCGAGACGCACACCGAACAGCCGCACCCACAGTAACGCGAGAACATCTCCGGGTTTCGCAAACATTCCAGCTTGCGGAAGACAAGAGAAAACGAAAGAACGCATTCACCTACCTACGTAACCTTCCACGCGAAGTAAATGACCTTCCACGAAGAATCAGGCTAGGGACGTTAAAAAGCACAAAAATCAGCAGTAAGGGCACACAGTTAGAAAAACAACCTTCCCGAATACTGCATAAGCCATCCCCTGAACGAATAAAGAAGTGCACCTCTCCGACCCTGGCTGAAACCCACGGTGCTTCCAGTACTAACATGTCGTTTTAACACCTGAGACGCTGACACCTTCCCTTCAGGTTTTTACTTAATTCCTATTTCAGCGGGTGGCTGTGGTGGCACGCGGAGAGCTTCCGGGTCCCAGGGAGCTCTTATGCTTCCCAGGCAGTAGCCCCACGCAGAAACACCTTCCGAAGAAAGCCAAAAGAACCCAGAATGCACCGTGAGTTTCTGCACCGAGAAGAGCAGGGCTAATAAGTTTGCTAAACAACAAGCATTATCCGTAGGTCTATTCTTTAAACACACACATCAGCCTTGCTTATTTTCGCAAGGCCTCCAAAAATTAGGAGTATGACTTGGCTTTACTTCTCAGCAGGTGAATCTTCCGAAAAACACAGAAGATTCACACATGCTGAGAAGAAGCGTGTGAACCTATTAGCAACCTCGGGAGACAATGCCAAGGAGATTCACACACCTTGTACAGTGAGGGTGAACGTAAGCTCGGGTCAGGAGCTTGCAACACTTCTTTCCAGGTAAGTGACTGAAGTCACTTTCTTTCAAATCATAGCTTTAAAGGAAAACTCTGGCTTTCACTTGAACATATATTGTTTGCATTTCATTCTGGTTATGCAAATGAACGCTGAGTCCCCGCCCCCACGCTTCACGCCCAACGTGCGCCGAAGCCCGCTTCCAGTGGCGTCTACCCGGGACCCTCACTACATGTCTTCTGCTCCTCGAGGCTCCGAGCGGGATTTCTTTGGGGTACAGGATTTTGTTGACTGCTTAAGAAAACGTCGCAGCTCTGCATTTGACACGAGACACGGTTCACAACGGAATATCAAATGAAAGGTAAAAGACAACTACAAAACTGTATTTAACAGTACACTTTTTCTTCCAAAAAGAGACGTCTGTGTGTGCATTGGGCATGTATATGCACAGAAGAGTGCTTACACCAAAATTATGCTTACACTAAAATATGACTGGCCATTATGCCTTTTGTTAACTCTTTATTTTTGTCCATGTTTTCAGAAATTTCTGTGCTTGACGTATGGAGAAAAAATAAGGAAATCAATAAAAAGGATTTCATAATAAGCAAAGATAAAGGAATTAGAAGGAAAGAATACTAAGCATAGCAGAAATAAAGACAAAGAATCAAGGAAGCCAAAATGAGTTTTATACCATTTTTATTGGACTATAGTTGATGTACACTATTGTGTTAGTTTCAGGGTACAGCAAAGTGAGTCAGTTATCCGTATATATGTATCCACTCTTTTTTAGATTCTTTTCCCATACAGGCATGACAGAGTATGCAGTAGAGGGCCCTGTGCTCTACATTGGGTCTGTATTAGTTATCTGTTTTATATATAGTAGTGTGTATATGTCCATCGCAATCTGCCAATTCATCCCCCGCAAATGATTTATTTTTTTTCAAGATTTGATCAAGGAAAAGAAGAAGGCGCAAATAACACTAGGAATGAGATATGGGATATAAACAAAGATACAAAAGTGCGGCCCGCCAGGCTGGCTCCATATCCAGTATCATTTCTCTCCTTCCTCCCTACTGAGTGTCTGCATTATAAGGGGCCGCAACGTGACGTCATAGGTCAAAACTTCCGTGCAAGTATTGGAAGATACAGTCGAGACCATCTTCTAGAAAATAGAGCCAAACAGGAGGTAGACAAATGGGAGCGAAAAGCCAAAAATTAGGGGTTCATTCCAGCATGTACTACATCTAACTAAAGAAATTCCAGAAAGCGAAAACAAAATGGAAAGGAGAAAATTAAGAAAGAAGTAGGGTGTAAAATAGATAGCTAGTGGGAAGCAGCCGCATAGCCCAGGGAGATCAGCTCGGTGCTTGGTGACCCCCTACAGGGGTGGGATAGGGAGGGTGGTAGGGAGACGCAAGAGGGAGGCGATATGGGGATATATGTATACGTATAGCTGACTCACTTTGTTATAAAGGAGAAACTAACGCACCATTGTAAAGCAATTATACTCCTATAAAGATGTTAAAAAAATACAGAAACTTTTCCAGCACACACACACACACACACACATGCACGCACACACGCACACACACACGGAAGCATTTCCCCTGATGTAGTTGTTTTAATTTTGTTCATTTAATCTATTTTTACATTATTTCCATGAGAATATTTTTCACAGCCTAGCCATCCAGGGTCCTATGAATATATTACTTCGCTTCAACTTTTCTTTTGTCTCTGAGTTGATCATTGTCTTAGTCCTCATTGGCTTGATTTTCTATACACCTATTACCCATTTCTTTTCCAGAGTCTCTGCTAGAAATGTTACTCTACTCTCAATATATTCCAGCACCTCAGGTAATTGAGTCGTTTAATCTACTTCATGAAACATCCCTGCAGGAATCCTAGGCCCTCCTGCTCCAATATGGACCATCTGTTCTCTTGCGCCGGGATCTTCCTTCTTTTTCCTCTGTTGGGTCCCTTTTCCTTTATCTCATATTTTTTCTCTTTTCTAGGTCACTCCTTTGTATGTCACCCGAGGCTAAGTTATGGTGTGGTAACATAGGGCCCCAACACCTCGCTGGCTTCCAACAAGAAACATTTCTCCTCCGGCGTGTTACATGTCCCTCATGGGTTGTCTGTAGCTCTGTGCCGTGCCTCATCTTTGCCCCAGGACCCAGGGGATGGAGCAGCTTTTGTCTGGAACATCACCAGTGTCAAGCCAGAGGAGAAGAGGATGCGGCTAACAGGAGATGACCCTCCTGCTGCTGCTCCGAAGTGACACGTGTCTCTTCTGCCCACATTCCAATGGCCAGAGCAGGTCACGTAGCCACTCTTAAGTTCGTTCCATATCTAAACTTTGGTTGGGTATAAAATTCTGGTTTGGAGCAAGTTTTCCTTCAGCATTTTGAATGCATTGCTGTATTGCCTTCTACCTTTTAGTGTCGCTGTTGGGAAACTAATGCAATTCGGATTCTGGAATCTTGGTATGTGACCTGTCTTTTCTCTCTGGAAGCTTTTAGGAGTCTCCTTTTGTCCCTGTGGTGTGGGAGGGCGGGTGAAAAAGCATCAGTCCATCAGACCCTCTTCTTCCCTAGAAGCAAAGGTATATATAATGTCTATGATTTAGGAATAAGTTTGATGCCATGTGACAGAAAACGCAAAATTACAGTGGTCTAAGCTGGATACTGATTCTGTTCCACGTCGATGAAGTCCAGAGGAAGGTGAGCAAGGCGCGCGCTCCAGGGAGCAGCCAGGGACTCAGGCTCCTGCCAGTCCTCGGCTCCCTACAGGGGTTCTTGTAGTTTATTTCCACTGAGATAACACTGGATTATAACAGTATAAGTGTCACATGTACAGCCTCATAGTTCAACTTCTGTACACACTACAGCATGCTCACCACCAAAACTTTAGTTTCCATTCATCACCATACAGTTGATCCCCTTTCCCTATTTCGCCCTCCTCCTACTTCCCCTCTGGTAACCACTACTCTGTTCTCTGTATCCACACGTTTGTTTTTGTTTGGATTGGCCTGTCCTTTTCTCTTGTTTTGTTTGTTTGTTTCTTATATTCCATATATGAGTAAAATCATATGGCATTGTCTTTCTCTGTCTGACTTATTTCACTGAGTATAATACTCTCAAGGTTCATCCATGTTGTCGCAAATGGCAAGCTTTCATCGTTTTGGGGGTTTTTTTTCTGCAGAATTTATTGATTTTTATTTTTTGGCCATGCCGCTTGGCATGTGGGATCTTAGATCCCCGACCAGGGATCGAACCCATGCCCCTTGCAGTGAAAGCGAGGAGTCCTAACAACTGGACCGTCATGGAATCCCTGCAGCACATCCTTTACCCTAAACCTGTTGGATTTGCCCATCCTCAGGTAGTCATGGTATATATTGATTCATCTTGGTTTCCTCTCATAACCATGATGAGTGATGACTATGCTATCTGCAGCCAGAGCTAAAACTCAGCAAAGCTGACGAGCCCCTCTAGGAATTAAGCCTGTTCTCAATCACGCTGGAGGTGGGGCGGGGGATGGAACCCAGCCTGTGACTTAATAAATAGAGATATTATATCAGTTCATTATAATGGCGGGTCTTGGTGACTATGACTGAAGTAGCCACATTATAATCACAATAATAGCCATTAAGTGCATAATATTCTCTGCCATTGCTGCACTCGGACAAGGCAAAAATCCAGATACAGGAAAGTGGCCGCATCACTCGGCAGTGTTCACTCTGTCATGAAGACTTACTGCAGGGTATAAATGTGATGTGAGGACTAAGCTAAATCGTATGCCTCTACTAAAGGAGTGTGGCACAGGGGAATGCGATATTAATGCCGCCAGCCAAGTTAGCGTAAAGTGTTCTTTGGTAATCAGATTAACAGAATACAGGCTTGTGAAATTAAGGCATGAAAATAGACACCTTTCCGAATCTGGACAACACACAAAAGTCACTGCATAACAAGAGCACGGGCTGGACGTCTTCTTGCTCAAATATTACCGTGCTGTTACCAATGGACTCAATCAGTGAGTTTCTTGGCCTAGATCAGTGATCCTGCACTTGAGAACCACTTGAGAGCTTAAAAAACGCTGAGGCCCAATCCCCCACCCTGAGAGAATCATTTAATTGGCCCAGGGTGGAGTCCTGGTCATGGGATTTTTAGAGACTCCCCGAGTCCCTTGGTGGACCGTCAGGATGGTGAAGCTCTGGGCCCAGGGCAAAGAGGCCCGAGGGACAAGTCAGACTGGCTTGGGCAACATCCTCCACGAGGGGCCGCTCGGCTGTGTCCTTCAAAAAATAAAAGGGTGGGATTTCATATTGTTTAAGGTGCATCCCTTGTGCCAATTGTTATCCTATTTTCAGAAGGGCCTTTGTCAAATGGATACTATTCTCATCGTTTTCACAGGGTTTCTTTTCAATTTTTTAAAATGTACACTATCGGGGATTCCCTGGCCGTCCGGTGCTTGGCACTCTGAGCTTCCACTTCACGGGGCAAGGGTTCCATCCCTCGTCGGGAAACTGAGATCCTGCAAGCTGTGCGGCACAGCCAAAGAAAAAAATCATAATAATAAAATAAGAAATAAAATCGACAGGATCTTGGGATTTCAGGTTGAAAATGGCAGATTAAATACATCCATTTATCTCCACGCCATCCACAAAACCCCACTAAATGACAGTAAAGGAATGAAAAGAAAAATGATAAATTCATATTGACAAACGTGGGAGAGCAGGCCTTCCCTGGTGGCGCAGTGGTTAAGAAGCTGCCTGCCAACGCAGGGAACACAGGTTCCAGCCCTGGTCCGGGAAGATACCACAGGCCCCGGAGCACCTAAGGCCGTGCGCCATAACTACTGAACCTGTGCTCTAGAGCCTGCGAGCCACAACTACTGGGCCCGCGTGCCACAAGTACTGAAGCCCGCGTGCCTACAGCCTGTGCTCTGCATGCAAAAATAGAAGCCACTGCAATGAGAAGCCTGCACGCCACAACGAAGTGTAGCTCCTGCTCACTGCAACAAGAGAAAGCCCATGCACAGCAACGAAGACCCAATGCCGCCAAAAATAGATAGATAGAGAGAGAGAGAGAGAGAGAGATAAATAAATAAAATTTATTTAAGAAAAGATAACCAAAAACAGGAGAGCAGCTAACAGCAGCGAGGTGGTGACCTGGAGATGTTAATGCTTCAGAACCCTGGAAAAGCTCAGGAATTCTGAGCTACCTCTGATGGCTGAGGAAGAAACTGGTATCAGGGTGGGCAAATAGCTGAGTCTGCCACAGTTTAAAACAAAATGAAGAAAGACCAGTGTAAGCGTATTATGAGATAGAGAAGCAAACAGATGAAACTGCTAGGGATGTAAAATGGTGGTTTCTGGGAAGTGGGAATTGGGATGGGGCAAAGCAGTTCGGGGTTTTGCTCTCCTGAAAGCGTTGTGTCATTTGACCTTTAAAATAAGGTATATACATCACTTAGATTTTTTTAAGGCTGCTTTTGAAACGGGTATGGGGGAAAAGGCATGCAAATACTGTAGATGGGACTATAAACTTGTAAAAGCTTGCCGAATGGCAGCTGGGTAATACGGATCAAACATTTTCATGTGTGGAACATTCAGTCCAGCATTTCCACTCCTGGAATTTATTCTAAGAAAGTAATTGGACAACCACTGCTTTGATTATAAAATAGAAAAATTGGAAACTATCTACATGCCCTGCACCGGAACCTTCATTTGAACAACTGATGACTCATCCACACAGTGCAATTCTATGCTCATGCTTTAAATGGCGGATTTCATACCTACCAGATGGTCAAAACTTGTGAAAGCCTGAGGGACTTCCCTGGTGGCACAGTGCTTGAGAATCCACCTGCCAATGCAAGGGACACAGGTTCGTGCCCTGGTCTGGGAAGATCCCACATGACCCGGAGCAACTAAGCCTGTGTGCCACAACTAGTGAGCCTGGGCTCTAGAGCCCGCGAGCCACCACTACTGAAGCCTGCGCTCCGAGAGCCCCAGATCCACAACAAGGGAAGCCACCAGAATGAGAAGACCGCACACCACAACGATAAACCCAACGCAGCCGGAAATAAATAAATTTTTATTTAAATTGTAAAAGCCTGAAAACAGCAGGAGTTCCTCAGCATGTGAAACAACGTAATGTTGATATAGTGCTGGCGAGTGTACCCTGCTACAATCTCTTTGGACGAAAAAGCAAAAATTGGCACTACAGCAATGAAAAGCGAAATACACACTGTGATCAATTTTTCTCATACGAAGTCTAAAATGATATGATTACGTAGGGAGAAAACCACCGTTATTTAGTAAAATGGAAGATAAATCGAAGGCCACGTGCCACGTACCACTCGGTGGGACGTGCAAGAACATCGCTCGTAGTGTTCAGAGGGCCTCAGGCTGCCCTCGAGCCGAACGTCTACCAGCAGGAAACGGAAATACAGCAGTCCGTGATGAGCCGAGACGCACACCGAACAGCCGCACCCACAGTAACGCGAGAACATCTCCGGGTTTCGCAAACATTCCAGCTTGCGGAAGACAAGAGAAAACGAAAGAACGCATTCACCTACCTACGTAACCTTCCACGCGAAGTAAATGACCTTCCACGAAGAATCAGGCTAGGGACGTTAAAAAGCACAAAAATCAGCAGTAAGGGCACACAGTTAGAAAAACAACCTTCCCGAATACTGCATAAGCCATCCCCTGAACGAATAAAGAAGTGCACCTCTCCGACCCTGGCTGAAACCCACGGTGCTTCCAGTACTAACATGTCGTTTTAACACCTGAGACGCTGACACCTTCCCTTCAGGTTTTTACTTAATTCCTATTTCAGCGGGTGGCTGTGGTGGCACGCGGAGAGCTTCCGGGTCCCAGGGAGCTCTTATGCTTCCCAGGCAGTAGCCCCACGCAGAAACACCTTCCGAAGAAAGCCAAAAGAACCCAGAATGCACCGTGAGTTTCTGCACCGAGAAGAGCAGGGCTAATAAGTTTGCTAAACAACAAGCATTATCCGTAGGTCTATTCTTTAAACACACACATCAGCCTTGCTTATTTTCGCAAGGCCTCCAAAAATTAGGAGTATGACTTGGCTTTACTTCTCAGCAGGTGAATCTTCCGAAAAACACAGAAGATTCACACATGCTGAGAAGAAGCGTGTGAACCTATTAGCAACCTCGGGAGACAATGCCAAGGAGATTCACACACCTTGTACAGTGAGGGTGAACGTAAGCTCGGGTCAGGAGCTTGCAACACTTCTTTCCAGGTAAGTGACTGAAGTCACTTTCTTTCAAATCATAGCTTTAAAGGAAAACTCTGGCTTTCACTTGAACATATATTGTTTGCATTTCATTCTGGTTATGCAAATGAACGCTGAGTCCCCGCCCCCGCGCTTCACGCCCAACGTGCGCCGAAGCCCGCTTCCAGTGGCGTCTACCCGGGACCCTCACTACATGTCTTCTGCTCCGCGAGGCTCCGAGCGGGATTTCTTTGGGGTACAGGATTTTGTTGACTGCTTAAGAAAACGTCGCAGCTCTGCATTTGACACGAGACACGGTTCACAACGGAATATCAAATGAAAGGTAAAAGACAACTACAAAACTGTATTTAACAGTACACTTTTTCTTCCAAAAAGAGACGTCTGTGTGTGCATTGGGCATGTATATGCACAGAAGAGTGCTTACACCAAAATTATGCTTACACTAAAATATGACTGGCCATTATGCCTTTTGTTAACTCTTTATTTTTGTCCATGTTTTCAGAAATTTCTGTGCTTGACGTATGGAGAAAAAATAAGGAAATCAATAAAAAGGATTTCATAATAAGCAAAGATAAAGGAATTAGAAGGAAAGAATACTAAGCATAGCAGAAATAAAGACAAAGAATCAAGGAAGCCAAAATGAGTTTTATACCATTTTTATTGGACTATAGTTGATGTACACTATTGTGTTAGTTTCAGGGTACAGCAAAGTGAGTCAGTTATCCGTATATATGTATCCACTCTTTTTTAGATTCTTTTCCCATACAGGCATGACAGAGTATGCAGTAGAGGGCCCTGTGCTCTACATTGGGTCTGTATTAGTTATCTGTTTTATATATAGTAGTGTGTATATGTCCATCGCAATCTGCCAATTCATCCCCCGCAAATGATTTATTTTTTTTCAAGATTTCATCAAGGAAAAGAAGAAGGCGCAAATAACACTAGGAATGAGATATGGGATATAAACAAAGATACAAAAGTGCGGCCCGCCAGGCTGGCTCCATATCCAGTATCATTTCTCTCCTTCCTCCCTACTGAGTGTCTGCATTATAAGGGGCCGCAACGTGACGTCATAGGTCAAAACTTCCGTGCAAGTATTGGAAGATACAGTCAAGACCATCTTCTAGAAAATAGAGCCAAACAGGAGGTAGACAAATGGGAGCGAAAAGCCAAAAATTAGGGGTTCATTCCAGCATGTACTACATCTAACTAAAGAAAGTCCAGAAAGCGAAAACAAAATGGAAAGGAGAAAATTAAGAAAGAAGTAGGGTGTAAAATAGATAGCTAGTGGGAAGCAGCCGCATAGCCCAGGGAGATCAGCTCGGTGCTTGGTGACCCCCTACAGGGGTGGGATAGGGAGGGTGGTAGGGAGACGCAAGAGGGAGGCGATATGGGGATATATGTATACGTATAGCTGACTCACTTTGTTATAAAGGAGAAACTAACGCACCATTGTAAAGCAATTATACTCCTATAAAGATGTTAAAAAAATACAGAAACTTTTCCAGCACACACACACACACACACACATGCACGCACACACGCACACACACACGGAAGCATTTCCCCTGATGTAGTTGTTTTAATTTTGTTCATTTAATCTATTTTTACATTATTTCCATGAGAATATTTTTCACAGCCTAGCCATCCAGGGTCCTATGAATATATTACTTCGCTTCAACTTTTCTTTTGTCTCTGAGTTGATCATTGTCTTAGTCCTCATTGGCTTGATTTTCTATACACCTATTACCCATTTCTTTTCCAGAGTCTCTGCTAGAAATGTTACTCTACTCTCAATATATTCCAGCACCTCAGGTAATTGAGTCGTTTAATCTACTTCATGAAACATCCCTGCAGGAATCCTAGGCCCTCCTGCTCCAATATGGACCATCTGTTCTCTTGCGCCGGGATCTTCCTTCTTTTTCCTCTGTTGGGTCCCTTTTCCTTTATCTCATATTTTTTCTCTTTTCTAGGTCACTCCTTTGTATGTCACCCGAGGCTAAGTTATGGTGTGGTAACATAGGGCCCCAACACCTCGCTGGCTTCCAACAAGAAACATTTCTCCTCCGGCGTGTTACATGTCCCTCATGGGTTGTCTGTAGCTCTGTGCCGTGCCTCATCTTTGCCCCAGGACCCAGGGGATGGAGCAGCTTTTGTCTGGAACATCACCAGTGTCAAGCCAGAGGAGAAGAGGATGCGGCTAACAGGAGATGACCCTCCTGCTGCTGCTCCGAAGTGACACGTGTCTCTTCTGCCCACATTCCAATGGCCAGAGCAGGTCACGTAGCCACTCTTAAGTTCGTTCCATATCTAAACTTTGGTTGGGTATAAAATTCTGGTTTGGAGCAAGTTTTCCTTCAGCATTTTGAATGCATTGCTGTATTGCCTTCTACCTTTTAGTGTCGCTGTTGGGAAACTAATGCAATTCGGATTCTGGAATCTTGGTATGTGACCTGTCTTTTCTCTCTGGAAGCTTTTAGGAGTCTCCTTTTGTCCCTGTGGTGTGGGAGGGCGGGTGAAAAAGCATCAGTCCATCAGACCCTCTTCTTCCCTAGAAGCAAAGGTATATATAATGTCTATGATTTAGGAATAAGTTTGATGCCATGTGACAGAAAACGCAAAATTACAGTGGTCTAAGCTGGATACTGATTCTGTTCCACGTCGATGAAGTCCAGAGGAAGGTGAGCAAGGCGCGCGCTCCAGGGAGCAGCCAGGGACTCAGGCTCCTGCCAGTCCTCGGCTCCCTACAGGGGTTCTTGTAGTTTATTTCCACTGAGATAACACTGGATTATAACAGTATAAGTGTCACATGTACAGCCTCATAGTTCAACTTCTGTACACACTACAGCATGCTCACCACCAAAACTTTAGTTTCCATTCATCACCATACAGTTGATCCCCTTTCCCTATTTCGCCCTCCTCCTACTTCCCCTCTGGTAACCACTACTCTGTTCTCTGTATCCACACGTTTGTTTTTGTTTGGATTGGCCTGTCCTTTTCTCTTGTTTTGTTTGTTTGTTTCTTATATTCCATATATGAGTAAAATCATATGGCATTGTCTTTCTCTGTCTGACTTATTTCACTGAGTATAATACTCTCAAGGTTCATCCATGTTGTCGCAAATGGCAAGCTTTCATCGTTTTGGGGGTTTTTTTTCTGCAGAATTTATTGATTTTTATTTTTTGGCCATGCCGCTTGGCATGTGGGATCTTAGATCCCCGACCAGGGATCGAACCCATGCCCCTTGCAGTGAAAGCGAGGAGTCCTAACAACTGGACCGTCATGGAATCCCTGCAGCACATCCTTTACCCTAAACCTGTTGGATTTGCCCATCCTCAGGTAGTCATGGTATATATTGATTCATCTTGGTTTCCTCTCATAACCATGATGAGTGATGACTATGCTATCTGCAGCCAGAGCTAAAACTCAGCAAAGCTGACGAGCCCCTCTAGGAATTAAGCCTGTTCTCAATCACGCTGGAGGTGGGGCGGGGGATGGAACCCAGCCTGTGACTTAATAAATAGAGATATTATATCAGTTCATTATAATGGCGGGTCTTGGTGACTATGACTGAAGTAGCCACATTATAATCACAATAATAGCCATTAAGTGCATAATATTCTCTGCCATTGCTGCACTCGGACAAGGCAAAAATCCAGATACAGGAAAGTGGCCGCATCACTCGGCAGTGTTCACTCTGTCATGAAGACTTACTGCAGGGTATAAATGTGATGTGAGGACTAAGCTAAATCGTATGCCTCTACTAAAGGAGTGTGGCACAGGGGAATGCGATATTAATGCCGCCAGCCAAGTTAGCGTAAAGTGTTCTTTGGTAATCAGATTAACAGAATACAGGCTTGTGAAATTAAGGCATGAAAATAGACACCTTTCCGAATCTGGACAACACACAAAAGTCACTGCATAACAAGAGCACGGGCTGGACGTCTTCTTGCTCAAATATTACCGTGCTGTTACCAATGGACTCAATCAGTGAGTTTCTTGGCCTAGATCAGTGATCCTGCACTTGAGAACCACTTGAGAGCTTAAAAAACGCTGAGGCCCAATCCCCCACCCTGAGAGAATCATTTAATTGGCCCAGGGTGGAGTCCTGGTCATGGGATTTTTAGAGACTCCCCGAGTCCCTTGGTGGACCGTCAGGATGGTGAAGCTCTGGGCCCAGGGCAAAGAGGCCCGAGGGACAAGTCAGACT
Source organism: Mesoplodon mirus (assembly GCF_964341445.2). Classification (NCBI taxonomy): domain Eukaryota; kingdom Metazoa; phylum Chordata; class Mammalia; order Artiodactyla; family Ziphiidae; genus Mesoplodon; species Mesoplodon mirus. The sequence goes on from NC_138981.1 coordinate 111,197,004, forward strand.
GGCTTGGGCAACATCCTCCACGAGGGGCCGCTCGGCTGTGTCCTTCAAAAAATAAAAGGGTGGGATTTCATATTGTTTAAGGTGCATCCCTTGTGCCAATTGTTATCCTATTTTCAGAAGGGCCTTTGTCAAATGGATACTATTCTCATCGTTTTCACAGGGTTTCTTTTCAATTTTTTAAAATGTACACTATCGGGGATTCCCTGGCCGTCCGGTGCTTGGCACTCTGAGCTTCCACTTCACGGGGCAAGGGTTCCATCCCTCGTCGGGAAACTGAGATCCTGCAAGCTGTGCGGCACAGCCAAAGAAAAAAATCATAATAATAAAATAAGAAATAAAATCGACAGGATCTTGGGATTTCAGGTTGAAAATGGCAGATTAAATACATCCATTTATCTCCACGCCATCCACAAAACCCCACTAAATGACAGTAAAGGAATGAAAAGAAAAATGATAAATTCATATTGACAAACGTGGGAGAGCAGGCCTTCCCTGGTGGCGCAGTGGTTAAGAAGCTGCCTGCCAACGCAGGGAACACAGGTTCCAGCCCTGGTCCGGGAAGATACCACAGGCCCCGGAGCACCTAAGGCCGTGCGCCATAACTACTGAACCTGTGCTCTAGAGCCTGCGAGCCACAACTACTGGGCCCGCGTGCCACAAGTACTGAAGCCCGCGTGCCTACAGCCTGTGCTCTGCATGCAAAAATAGAAGCCACTGCAATGAGAAGCCTGCACGCCACAACGAAGTGTAGCTCCTGCTCACTGCAACAAGAGAAAGCCCATGCACAGCAACGAAGACCCAATGCCGCCAAAAATAGATAGATAGAGAGAGAGAGAGAGAGAGAGATAAATAAATAAAATTTATTTAAGAAAAGATAACCAAAAACAGGAGAGCAGCTAACAGCAGCGAGGTGGTGACCTGGAGATGTTAATGCTTCAGAACCCTGGAAAAGCTCAGGAATTCTGAGCTACCTCTGATGGCTGAGGAAGAAACTGGTATCAGGGTGGGCAAATAGCTGAGTCTGCCACAGTTTAAAACAAAATGAAGAAAGACCAGTGTAAGCGTATTATGAGATAGAGAAGCAAACAGATGAAACTGCTAGGGATGTAAAATGGTGGTTTCTGGGAAGTGGGAATTGGGATGGGGCAAAGCAGTTCGGGGTTTTGCTCTCCTGAAAGCGTTGTGTCATTTGACCTTTAAAATAAGGTATATACATCACTTAGATTTTTTTAAGGCTGCTTTTGAAACGGGTATGGGGGAAAAGGCATGCAAATACTGTAGATGGGACTATAAACTTGTAAAAGCTTGCCGAATGGCAGCTGGGTAATACGGATCAAACATTTTCATGTGTGGAACATTCAGTCCAGCATTTCCACTCCTGGAATTTATTCTAAGAAAGTAATTGGACAACCACTGCTTTGATTATAAAATAGAAAAATTGGAAACTATCTACATGCCCTGCACCGGAACCTTCATTTGAACAACTGATGACTCATCCACACAGTGCAATTCTATGCTCATGCTTTAAATGGCGGATTTCATACCTACCAGATGGTCAAAACTTGTGAAAGCCTGAGGGACTTCCCTGGTGGCACAGTGCTTGAGAATCCACCTGCCAATGCAAGGGACACAGGTTCGTGCCCTGGTCTGGGAAGATCCCACATGACCCGGAGCAACTAAGCCTGTGTGCCACAACTAGTGAGCCTGGGCTCTAGAGCCCGCGAGCCACCACTACTGAAGCCTGCGCTCCGAGAGCCCCAGATCCACAACAAGGGAAGCCACCAGAATGAGAAGACCGCACACCACAACGATAAACCCAACGCAGCCGGAAATAAATAAATTTTTATTTAAATTGTAAAAGCCTGAAAACAGCAGGAGTTCCTCAGCATGTGAAACAACGTAATGTTGATATAGTGCTGGCGAGTGTACCCTGCTACAATCTCTTTGGACGAAAAAGCAAAAATTGGCACTACAGCAATGAAAAGCGAAATACACACTGTGATCAATTTTTCTCATACGAAGTCTAAAATGATATGATTACGTAGGGAGAAAACCACCGTTATTTAGTAAAATGGAAGATAAATCGAAGGCCACGTGCCACGTACCACTCGGTGGGACGTGCAAGAACATCGCTCGTAGTGTTCAGAGGGCCTCAGGCTGCCCTCGAGCCGAACGTCTACCAGCAGGAAACGGAAATACAGCAGTCCGTGATGAGCCGAGACGCACACCGAACAGCCGCACCCACAGTAACGCGAGAACATCTCCGGGTTTCGCAAACATTCCAGCTTGCGGAAGACAAGAGAAAACGAAAGAACGCATTCACCTACCTACGTAACCTTCCACGCGAAGTAAATGACCTTCCACGAAGAATCAGGCTAGGGACGTTAAAAAGCACAAAAATCAGCAGTAAGGGCACACAGTTAGAAAAACAACCTTCCCGAATACTGCATAAGCCATCCCCTGAACGAATAAAGAAGTGCACCTCTCCGACCCTGGCTGAAACCCACGGTGCTTCCAGTACTAACATGTCGTTTTAACACCTGAGACGCTGACACCTTCCCTTCAGGTTTTTACTTAATTCCTATTTCAGCGGGTGGCTGTGGTGGCACGCGGAGAGCTTCCGGGTCCCAGGGAGCTCTTATGCTTCCCAGGCAGTAGCCCCACGCAGAAACACCTTCCGAAGAAAGCCAAAAGAACCCAGAATGCACCGTGAGTTTCTGCACCGAGAAGAGCAGGGCTAATAAGTTTGCTAAACAACAAGCATTATCCGTAGGTCTATTCTTTAAACACACACATCAGCCTTGCTTATTTTCGCAAGGCCTCCAAAAATTAGGAGTATGACTTGGCTTTACTTCTCAGCAGGTGAATCTTCCGAAAAACACAGAAGATTCACACATGCTGAGAAGAAGCGTGTGAACCTATTAGCAACCTCGGGAGACAATGCCAAGGAGATTCACACACCTTGTACAGTGAGGGTGAACGTAAGCTCGGGTCAGGAGCTTGCAACACTTCTTTCCAGGTAAGTGACTGAAGTCACTTTCTTTCAAATCATAGCTTTAAAGGAAAACTCTGGCTTTCACTTGAACATATATTGTTTGCATTTCATTCTGGTTATGCAAATGAACGCTGAGTCCCCGCCCCCGCGCTTCACGCCCAACGTGCGCCGAAGCCCGCTTCCAGTGGCGTCTACCCGGGACCCTCACTACATGTCTTCTGCTCCGCGAGGCTCCGAGCGGGATTTCTTTGGGGTACAGGATTTTGTTGACTGCTTAAGAAAACGTCGCAGCTCTGCATTTGACACGAGACACGGTTCACAACGGAATATCAAATGAAAGGTAAAAGACAACTACAAAACTGTATTTAACAGTACACTTTTTCTTCCAAAAAGAGACGTCTGTGTGTGCATTGGGCATGTATATGCACAGAAGAGTGCTTACACCAAAATTATGCTTACACTAAAATATGACTGGCCATTATGCCTTTTGTTAACTCTTTATTTTTGTCCATGTTTTCAGAAATTTCTGTGCTTGACGTATGGAGAAAAAATAAGGAAATCAATAAAAAGGATTTCATAATAAGCAAAGATAAAGGAATTAGAAGGAAAGAATAATAAGCATAGCAGAAATAAAGACAAAGAATCAAGGAAGCCAAAATGAGTTTTATACCATTTTTATTGGACTATAGTTGATGTACACTATTGTGTTAGTTTCAGGGTACAGCAAAGTGAGTCAGTTATCCGTATATATGTATCCACTCTTTTTTAGATTCTTTTCCCATACAGGCATGACAGAGTATGCAGTAGAGGGCCCTGTGCTCTACATTGGGTCTGTATTAGTTATCTGTTTTATATATAGTAGTGTGTATATGTCCATCGCAATCTGCCAATTCATCCCCCGCAAATGATTTATTTTTTTTCAAGATTTCATCAAGGAAAAGAAGAAGGCGCAAATAACACTAGGAATGAGATATGGGATATAAACAAAGATACAAAAGTGCGGCCCGCCAGGCTGGCTCCATATCCAGTATCATTTCTCTCCTTCCTCCCTACTGAGTGTCTGCATTATAAGGGGCCGCAACGTGACGTCATAGGTCAAAACTTCCGTGCAAGTATTGGAAGATACAGTCAAGACCATCTTCTAGAAAATAGAGCCAAACAGGAGGTAGACAAATGGGAGCGAAAAGCCAAAAATTAGGGGTTCATTCCAGCATGTACTACATCTAACTAAAGAAAGTCCAGAAAGCGAAAACAAAATGGAAAGGAGAAAATTAAGAAAGAAGTAGGGTGTAAAATAGATAGCTAGTGGGAAGCAGCCGCATAGCCCAGGGAGATCAGCTCGGTGCTTGGTGACCCCCTACAGGGGTGGGATAGGGAGGGTGGTAGGGAGACGCAAGAGGGAGGCGATATGGGGATATATGTATACGTATAGCTGACTCACTTTGTTATAAAGGAGAAACTAACGCACCATTGTAAAGCAATTATACTCCTATAAAGATGTTAAAAAAATACAGAAACTTTTCCAGCACACACACACACACACACACATGCACGCACACACGCACACACACACGGAAGCATTTCCCCTGATGTAGTTGTTTTAATTTTGTTCATTTAATCTATTTTTACATTATTTCCATGAGAATATTTTTCACAGCCTAGCCATCCAGGGTCCTATGAATATGTTACTTCGCTTCAACTTTTCTTTTGTCTCTGAGTTGATCATTGTCTTAGTCCTCATTGGCTTGATTTTCTATACACCTATTACCCATTTCTTTTCCAGAGTCTCTGCTAGATATGTTACTCTACTCTCAATATATTCCAGCACCTCAGGTAATTGAGTCGTTTAATCTACTTCATGAAACATCCCTGCAGGAATCCTAGGCCCTCCTGCTCCAATATGGACCATCTGTTCTCTTGCGCCGGGATCTTCCTTCTTTTTCCTCTGTTGGGTCCCTTTTCCTTTATCTCATATTTTTTCTCTTTTCTAGGTCACTCCTTTGTATGTCACCCGAGGCTAAGTTATGGTGTGGTAACATAGGGCCCCAACACCTCGCTGGCTTCCAACAAGAAACATTTCTCCTCCGGCGTGTTACATGTCCCTCATGGGTTGTCTGTAGCTCTGTGCCGTGCCTCATCTTTGCCCCAGGACCCAGGGGATGGAGCAGCTTTTGTCTGCAACATCACCAGTGTCAAGCCAGAGGAGAAGAGGATGCGGCTAACAGGAGATGACCCTCCTGCTGCTGCTCCGAAGTGACACGTGTCTCTTCTGCCCACATTCCAATGGCCAGAGCAGGTCACGTAGCCACTCTTAAGTTCGTTCCATATCTAAACTTTGGTTGGGTATAAAATTCTGGTTTGGAGCAAGTTTTCCTTCAGCATTTTGAATGCATTGCTGTATTGCCTTCTACCTTTTAGTGTCGCTGTTGGGAAACTAATGCAATTCGGATTCTGGAATCTTGGTATGTGACCTGTCTTTTCTCTCTGGAAGCTTTTAGGAGTCTCCTTTTGTCCCTGTGGTGTGGGAGGGCGGGTGAAAAAGCATCAGTCCATCAGACCCTCTTCTTCCCTAGAAGCAAAGGTATATATAATGTCTATGATTTAGGAATAAGTTTGATGCCATGTGACAGAAAACGCAAAATTACAGTGGTCTAAGCTGGATACTGATTCTGTTCCACGTCGATGAAGTCCAGAGGAAGGTGAGCAAGGCGCGCGCTCCAGGGAGCAGCCAGGGACTCAGGCTCCTGCCAGTCCTCGGCTCCCTACAGGGGTTCTTGTAGTTTATTTCCACTGAGATAACACTGGATTATAACAGTATAAGTGTCACATGTACAGCCTCATAGTTCAACTTCTGTACACACTACAGCATGCTCACCACCAAAACTTTAGTTTCCATTCATCACCATACAGTTGATCCCCTTTCCCTATTTCGCCCTCCTCCTACTTCCCCTCTGGTAACCACTACTCTGTTCTCTGTATCCACACGTTTGTTTTTGTTTGGATTGGCCTGTCCTTTTCTCTTGTTTTGTTTGTTTGTTTCTTATATTCCATATATGAGTAAAATCATATGGCATTGTCTTTCTCTGTCTGACTTATTTCACTGAGTATAATACTCTCAAGGTTCATCCATGTTGTCGCAAATGGCAAGCTTTCATCGTTTTGGGGGTTTTTTTTCTGCAGAATTTATTGATTTTTATTTTTTGGCCATGCCGCTTGGCATGTGGGATCTTAGATCCCCGACCAGGGATCGAACCCATGCCCCTTGCAGTGAAAGCGAGGAGTCCTAACAACTGGACCGTCATGGAATCCCTGCAGCACATCCTTTACCCTAAACCTGTTGGATTTGCCCATCCTCAGGTAGTCATGGTATATATTGATTCATCTTGGTTTCCTCTCATAACCATGATGAGTGATGACTATGCTATCTGCAGCCAGAGCTAAAACTCAGCAAAGCTGACGAGCCCCTCTAGGAATTAAGCCTGTTCTCAATCACGCTGGAGGTGGGGCGGGGGATGGAACCCAGCCTGTGACTTAATAAATAGAGATATTATATCAGTTCATTATAATGGCGGGTCTTGGTGACTATGACTGAAGTAGCCACATTATAATCACAATAATAGCCATTAAGTGCATAATATTCTCTGCCATTGCTGCACTCGGACAAGGCAAAAATCCAGATACAGGAAAGTGGCCGCATCACTCGACAGTGTTCACTCTGTCATGAAGACTTACTGCAGGGTATAAATGTGATGTGAGGACTAAGCTAAATCGTATGCCTCTACTAAAGGAGTGTGGCACAGGGGAATGCGATATTAATGCCGCCAGCCAAGTTAGCGTAAAGTGTTCTTTGGTAATCAGATTAACAGAATACAGGCTTGTGAAATTAAGGCATGAAAATAGACACCTTTCCGAATCTGGACAACACACAAAAGTCACTGCATAACAAGAGCACGGGCTGGACGTCTTCTTGCTCAAATATTACCGTGCTGTTACCAATGGACTCAATCAGTGAGTTTCTTGGCCTAGATCAGTGATCCTGCACTTGAGAACCACTTGAGAGCTTAAAAAACGCTGAGGCCCAATCCCCCACCCTGAGAGAATCATTTAATTGGCCCAGGGTGGAGTCCTGGTCATGGGATTTTTAGAAACTCCCTGAGTCCCTTGGTGGACCGCCAGGATGGTGAAGCTCTGGGCCCAGGGCAAAGAGGCCCGAGGGACAAGTCAGACTGGCTTGGGCAACATCCTCCACGAGGGGCCGCTCGGCTGTGTCCTTCAAAAAATAAAAGGGTGGGATTTCATATTGTTTAAGGTGCATCCCTTGTGCCAATTGTTATCCTATTTTCAGAAGGGCCTTTGTCAAATGGATACTATTCTCATCGTTTTCACAGGGTTTCTTTTCAATTTTTTAAAATGTACACTATCGGGGATTCCCTGGCCTTCCGGTGCTTGGCACTCTGAGCTTCCACTTCACGGGGCAAGGGTTCCATCCCTCGTCGGGAAACTGAGATCCTGCAAGCTGTGCGGCACAGCCAAAGAAAAAAATCATAATCATAAAATAAGAAATAAAATCGACAGGATCTTGGGGTTTCAGGTTGAAAATGGCAGATTAAATACATCCATTTATCTCCACGCCATCCACAAAACCCCACTAAATGACAGTAAAGGAATGAAAAGAAAAATGATAAATTCATATTGACAAACGTGGGAGAGCAGGCCTTCCCTGGTGGCGCAGTGGTTAAGAAGCTGCCTGCCAATGCAGGGAACACAGGTTCCAGCCCTGGTCCGGGAAGATACCACAGGCCCCGGAGCACCTAAGGCCGTGCGCCATAACTACTGAACCTGTGCTCTAGAGCCTGCGAGCCACAACTACTGGGCCCGCGTGCCACAAGTACTGAAGCCCGCGTGCCTACAGCCTGTGCTCTGCATGCAAAAATAGAAGCCACTGCAATGAGAAGCCTGCACGCCACAACGAAGTGTAGCTCCTGCTCACTGCAACAAGAGAAAGCCCATGCACAGCAACGAAGACCCAATGCCGCCAAAAATAGATAGATAGATAGATAGATAGATAGAGAGAGAGAGAGATAAATAAATAAAATTTATTTAAGAAAAGATAACCAAAAACAGGAGAGCAGCTAACAGCAGCGAGGTGGTGTCCTGGAGATGTTAATGCTTCAGAACCCTGGAAAGGCTCAGGAATTCTGAGCTACCTCTGATGGCTGAGGAAGAAATTGGTATCAGGGTGGGCAAATAGCTGAGTCTGCCACAGTTTAAAACAAAATGAAGAAAGACCAGTGTAAGCGTATTATGAGATAGAGAAGCAAACAGATGAAACTGCTAGGGATGTAAAATGGTGGTTTCTGGGAAGTGGGAATTGGGATGGGGCAAAGCAGTTCGGGGTTTTGCTCTCCTGAAAGCCTTGTGTCATTTGACCTTTAAAATTAGGTATATACATCACTTAGATTTTTTTAAGGCTGCTTTTGAAACGGGTATGGGGGGAAAGGCATGCAAATACTGTAGATGGGACTATAAACTTGTAAAAGCTTGCCGAATGGCAGCTGGGTAATACGGATCAAACATTTTCATGTGTGGAACATTCAGTCCAGCATTTCCACTCCTGGAATTTATTCTAAGAAAGTAATTGGACAACCACTGCTTTGATTATAAAATAGAAAAATCGGAAACTATCTACATGCCCTGCACCGGAACCTTCATTTGAACAAGTGATGGCTCATCCGCACAGTGCAATTCTATGCTCATGCTTTAAACGGCGGATTTCATACCTACCAGATGGTCAAAACTTGTGAAAGCCTGAGGGACTTCCCTGGTGGCACAGTGCTTGAGAATCCACCTGCCAATGCAAGGGACACAGGTTCGTGCCCTGGTCTGGGAAGATTCCACATGCCCCGGAGCAACTAAGCCTGTGCGCCACAACTACTCAGCCTGCGCTCTAGAGCCCGCGAGCCACCACTACTAAAGCACGCATGCCGAGATCCCCAGCTCCGCAAAAAGGGAAGCCACCAGAATGAGAAGACCGCACACCGCAATGATAAACCCAACGCAGCCAGAAATAAAAAAAAATTTTTTTAATTGTAAAAGCCTGAAAACAGCAGGAGTTGCTCAACATGTGAAACAACGTAATGTTGATACAGTGCTGGCGAGGGTACCCTGCTACAATCTCTTTGGACGAAAAAGCAAAAATTGGCACTACAACAATGAAAAGCAAAATACAACACACTATGATCAATTTTTCTCATACGAAGTCTAAAATGATATGACTACGTAGGGAGAAAACCACCGTTATTTAGTAAAATGGAAGATAAATCGAAGGCCACCTGCCACGTACCACTCGGTGGGACGTGCAAGAACATCGCTCGTAGTGTTCAGAGGGCCTCAGGCTGCACTCGAGCTGAACATCTACCAGCAGGAAACGGAAATACAGCAGTCCGCGATGAGCCGAGACACACACTGAACAGCCGCACCCACAGTAACACGAGAACATCTCTGGGTTTCGCAAACATTCCATCTTGCAGAAGACAAGAGAAAACGAAAGAATGCATTCACCTATCTACATAACCTTCCACGCGAAGTAAATGATCTTCCATGAAGAATCAGGCTAGGGACGTTAAAAAGCACGAAAATCAGCAGTAAGGGCGCAGGGTTAGGAAAACAACCTTCCCGAACACTACATAAGCCATCCCATAAACGAATAAAGAAGTGCACCTCCCCGACCCCGGCTGAAACCCACGGTGCTTCCAGCACTAACGTGTCGCCTTAATGCCTGAGACGCTGACACCTTCTCCTCAGGGTTTTACTTAATTCCCGCTTCTCCGGGTCGCGGTTGCTGCACGCGGAGCGATACCGGGGGCCCAGGGAGCCCCTTGCTTCCCAGGGAGCAGCCCCACGCAGAAATACCTTCCTGAGAAAGCCAAACGAACCCAGAATGCACCCTGAGTTTATGCACGAGAGGAGCAGGGCTGACAAGTTTGCTAAACAACAAGCATTGTCCGTGGGTCTATTCTTTAAACACACACATCAGCCTTGCTTATTTTCGCAAGGCCTCCAAAAATTAGGTAACCAGAGCCGCTTTACTTCTCAGCAGACGTGAATCTTCTGAAAAACACAGAAGATTCACACATGCTGAGAAGAAGCATGTGCGAACCTATTCCGAGCAACCTCGGGAGACAATGCCAAGGAGATTCACACACCTTGTGCAGTGAGGGTGAACGTAAGCTCGGGTCAGGAGCTTGCAACACTTCTTTCCAGGTAAGTGACTGAAGTCACTTTCTTTCAAATCATAGCTTTAAAGGAAAAGTGTGGCTTTCACTTGAACATATATTGTTTGCATTTCATTCTGGTTATGCAAATGAACGCTGAGTCCCCGCCCCCGCGCTTCACGCCCAACGTGCGCCGAAGCCCGCTCCCAGTGGCGTCTACCCGGGACCCTCACTACATGTCTTCTGCTCCTCGAGGCTCCGAGCGGGATTTCTTTGGGGTACAGGATTTTGTTGACTGCTTAAGAAAACGTCGGAGCTCTGCATGTGACACGAGACACGGTTCACAACAGAATATCCAATGAAAGGTAAAAGACAACTACGAAACTGTATTTAACAGTACACTTTTTCTTCCAAAAAGAGACGTCTGTGTGTGCGTTGGGCATGTATATGCACAGAAGAGTGCTTACACCAAAATTATGCTTACACTAAAATATGACTGGCCGTTATGCCTCTTGTTAACTCTTTATTTTTGTCCGTGTTTTCAGAAATTTCTGTGCTTCACGTATGGAGAAAAAATAAGGAAATCAATAAAAAAGGATTTCATAATAAGCAAAGATAAAGGAATTAGAAGGAAAGAATACTAAGCATAGCAGAAATAAAGACAAAGAATCAAGGAAGCCAAAAGGAGTTTTAAACCATTTTTATTGGACTATAGTTGATGTACACTATTGTGTTAGTTTCAGGGTACAGCAAAGTGAGTCAGTTATCCGTATATATGTATCCACTCTTTTTGAGATTCTTTCCCCATATAAGCATGACAGAGTATGCAGTAGAGGGCCCTGTGCTCTACATTAGGTCTGTATTAGTTATCTGTTTTATATATAGTAGGGTGTATATGTCCATCGCAATCTGCCAATTCATCCCCCGCAAATGATTTATTCTTTTTCAAGATTTGATCAAGGAAAAGAAGAAGGCGCAAATAACACTAGGAATGAGATATGGGATATAAACAAAGATACAAAAGTGCGGCCCGCCAGGCTGGCTCCATATCCAGTATCATTTCTCTCCTTCCTCCCTACTGAGTGTCTGCATTATAAGGGGCAGCAACGTGACGTCATAGGTCAAAACTTCCGTGCAAGTGTTGGAAGATACAGTCGAGACCATCTTCTAGAAAATAGAGCCAAAGAAGAGGTAGACAAATGGGAGCGAAAAGCCAAAAATTAGGGGTTCATTCCAGCATGTACTACATCTAACTAAAGAAAGTCCAGAAAGCGAAAACATAATGGAAAGGAGAAAATTAAGAAAGAAGTAGGGTGTAAAATAGATAGCTAGTGGGAAGCAGCCGCATAGCCCAGGGAGATCAGCTCGGTGCTTGGTGACCACCTACAGGGGTGGGATAGGGAGGGTGGGAGGGAGACGCAAGAGGGAGGCGATATGGGGATATATGTATACGTATAGCTGACTCACTTTGTTATAAAGGAGAAACTAACGCACCATTGTAAAGCAATTATACTCCAATAAAGATGTTAAAAAAATACAGAAACTTTTCCAGCACACACACACACGCACGCACGCACGCACCCCCGCACACACACACACACACACACACACACGGAAGCATTTCCCCTGATGTAGTTGTTTTAATTTTGTTCATTTAATCTATTTTTACATTATTTCCATGAGAATATTTTTCACAGCCTAGCCATCCAGGGTCCTATGAATATATTACTTCGCTTCAACTTTTCTTTTGTCTCTGAGTTGATCATTGTCTTAGTCCTCATTGGCTTGATTTTCTATACACCTATTACCCATTTCTTTTCCAGAGTCTCTGCTAGAAATGTTACTCTACTCTCAATATATTCCAGCACCTCAGGTAATTGAGTCGTTTAATCTACTTCATGAAACATCCCTGCAGGAATCCTAGGCCCTCCTGCTCCAATATGGACCATCTGTTCTCTTGCGCCGGGATCTTCCTTCTTTTTCCTCTGTTGGGTCCCTTTTCCTTTATCTCATATTTTTTCTCTTTTCTAGGTCACTCCTTTGTATGTCACCCGAGGCTAAGTTATGGTGTGGTAACATAGGGCCCCAACACCTCGCTGGCTTCCAACAAGAAACATTTCTCCTCCGGCGTGTTACATGTCCCTCATGGGTTGTCTGTAGCTCTGTGCCGTGCCTCATCTTTGCCCCAGGACCCAGGGGATGGAGCAGCTTTTGTCTGCAACATCACCAGTGTCAAGCCAGAGGAGAAGAGGATGCGGCTAACAGGAGATGACCCTCCTGCTGCTGCTCCGAAGTGACACGTGTCTCTTCTGCCCACATTCCAATGGCCAGAGCAGGTCACGTAGCCACTCTTAAGTTCGTTCCATATCTAAACTTTGGTTGGGTATAAAATTCTGGTTTGGAGCAAGTTTTCCTTCAGCATTTTGAATGCATTGCTGTATTGCCTTCTACCTTTTAGTGTCGCTGTTGGGAAACTAATGCAATTCGGATTCTGGAATCTTGGTATGTGACCTGTCTTTTCTCTCTGGAAGCTTTTAGGAGTCTCCCTTTGTCCCTGTGGTGTGGGAGGGCGGGTGAAAAAGCATCAGTCCATCAGACCCTCTTCTTCCCTAGAAGCAAAGGTATATATAATGTCTATGATTTAGGAATAAGTTTGATGCCATGTGACAGAAAACGCAAAATTACAGTGGTCTAAGCTGGATACTGATTCTGTTCCACGTCGATGAAGTCCAGAGGAAGGTGAGCAAGGCGCGCGCTCCAGGGAGCAGCCAGGGACTCAGGCTCCTGCCAGTCCTCGGCTCCCTACAGGGGTTCTTGTAGTTTATTTCCACTGAGATAACACTGGATTATAACAGTATAAGTGTCACATGTACAGCCTCATAGTTCAACTTCTGTACACACTACAGCATGCTCACCACCAAAACTTTAGTTTCCATTCATCACCATACAGTTGATCCCCTTTCCCTATTTCGCCCTCCTCCTACTTCCCCTCTGGTAACCACTACTCTGTTCTCTGTATCCACACGTTTGTTTTTGTTTGGATTGGCCTGTCCTTTTCTCTTGTTTGGTTTGTTTGTTTCTTATATTCCATATATGAGTAAAATCATATGGCATTGTCTTTCTCTGTCTGACTTATTTCACTGAGTATAATACTCTCAAGGTTCATCCATGTTGTCGCAAATGGCAAGCTTTCATCGTTTTGGGGGTTTTTTTTTCTGCAGAATTTATTGATTTTTATTTTTTGGCCATGCCGCTTGGCATGTGGGATCTTAGATCCCCGACCAGGGATCGAACCCATGCCCCTTGCAGTGAAAGCGAGGAGTCCTAACAACTGGACCGTCATGGAATCCCTGCAGCACATCCTTTACCCTAAACCTGTTGGATTTGCCCGTCCTCAGGTAGTCATGGTATATATTGATTCATCTTGGTTTCCTCTCATAACCATGATGAGTGATGACTATGCTATCTGCAGCCAGAGCTAAAACTCAGCAAAGCTGACGAGCCCCTCTAGGAATTAAGCCTGTTCTCAATCACGCTGGAGGTGGGGCGGGGGATGGAACCCAGCCTGTGACTTAATAAATAGAGATATTATATCAGTTCATTATAATGGCGGGTCTTGGTGACTATGACTGAAGTAGCCACATTATAATCACAATAATAGCCATTAAGTGCATAATATTCTCTGCCATTGCTGCACTCGGACAAGGCAAAAATCCAGATACAGGAAAGTGGCCGCATCACTCGACAGTGTTCACTCTGTCATGAAGACTTACTGCAGGGTATAAATGTGATGTGAGGACTAAGCTAAATCGTATGCCTCTACTAAAGGAGTGTGGCACAGGGGAATGCGATATTAATGCCGCCAGCCAAGTTAGCGTAAAGTGTTCTTTGGTAATCAGATTAACAGAATACAGGCTTGTGAAATTAAGGCATGAAAATAGACACCTTTCCGAATCTGGACAACACACAAAAGTCACTGCATAACAAGAGCACGGGCTGGACGTCTTCTTGCTCAAATATTACCGTGCTGTTACCAATGGACTCAATCAGTGAGTTTCTTGGCCTAGATCAGTGATCCTGCACTTGAGAACCACTTGAGAGCTTAAAAAACGCTGAGGCCCAATCCCCCACCCTGAGAGAATCATTTAATTGGCCCAGGGTGGAGTCCTGGTCATGGGATTTTTAGAGACTCCCCGAGTCCCTTGGTGGACCGTCAGGATGGTGAAGCTCTGGGCCCAGGGCAAAGAGGCCCGAGGGACAAGTCAGACTGGCTTGGGCAACATCCTCCACGAGGGGCCACTCGGCTGTGTCCTTCAAAAAATAAAAGGGTGGGATTTCACATTGTTTAAGGTGCATCCCTTGTGCCAATTGTTATCCTATTTTCAGAAGGGCCTTTGTCAAATGGATACTATTCTCATCGTTTTCACAGGGTTTCTTTTCAATTTTTTAAAATGTACACTATCGGGGATTCCCTGGCCGTCCGGTGCTTGGCACTCTGAGCTTCCACTTCACGGGGCAAGGGTTCCATCCCTCGTCGGGAAACTGAGATCCTGCAAGCTGTGCGGCACAGCCAAAGAAAAAAATCATAATAATAAAATAAGAAATAAAATCGACAGGATCTTGGGATTTCAGGTTGAAAATGGCAGATTAAATACATCCATTTATCTCCACGCCATCCACAAAACCCCACTAAATGACAGTAAAGGAATGAAAAGAAAAATGATAAATTCATATTGACAAACGTGGGAGAGCAGGCCTTCCCTGGTGGCGCAGTGGTTAAGAAGCTGCCTGCCAACGCAGGGAACACAGGTTCCAGCCCTGGTCCGGGAAGATACCACAGGCCCCGGAGCACCTAAGGCCGTGCGCCATAACTACTGAACCTGTGCTCTAGAGCCTGCGAGCCACAACTACTGGGCCCGCGTGCCACAAGTACTGAAGCCCGCGTGCCTACATCCTGTGCTCTGCATGCAAAAATAGAAGCCACTGCAATGAGAAGCCTGCACGCCACAACGAAGTGTAGCTCCTGCTCACTGCAACAAGAGAAAGCCCATGCACAGCAACGAAGACCCAATGCCGCCAAAAATAGATAGATAGATAGAGAGAGAGAGAGAGAGAGAGATAAATAAATAAAATTTATTTAAGAAAAGATAACCAAAAACAGGAGAGCAGCTAACAGCAGCGAGGTGGTGACCTGGAGATATTAATGCTTCAGAACCCTGGAAAGGCTCAGGAATTCTGAGCTACCTCTGATGGCTGAGGAAGAAACTGGTATCAGGGTGGGCAAATAGCTGAGTCTGCCACAGTTTAAAACAAAATGAAGAAAGACCAGTGTAAGCGTATTATGAGATAGAGAAGCAAACAGATGAAACTGCTAGGGATGTAAAATGGTGGTTTCTGGGAAGTGGGAATTGGGATGGGGCAAAGCAGTTCGGGGTTTTGCTCTCCTGAAAGCCTTGTGTCATTTGACCTTTAAAATAAGGTATATACATCACTTAGATTTTTTTAAGGCTGCTTTTGAAACGGGTATGGGGGAAAAGGCATGCAAATACTGTAGATGGGACTATAAACTTGTAAAAGCTTGCCGAATGGCAGCTGGGTAATACGGATCAAACATTTTCATGTGTGGAACATTCAGTCCAGCATTTCCACTCCTGGAATTTATTCTAAGAAAGTAATTGGACAACCACTGCTTTGATTATAAAATAGAAAAATTGGAAACTATCTACATGCCCTGCACCGGAACCTTCATTTGAACAACTGATGGCTCATCCACACAGTGCAATTCTATGCTCATGCTTTAAATGGCGGATTTCATACCTACCAGATGGTCAAAACTTGTGAAAGCCTGAGGGACTTCCCTGGTGGCACAGTGCTTGAGAATCCACCTGCCAATGCAAGGGACACAGGTTCGTGCCCTGGTCTGGGAAGATCCCACATGACCCGGAGCAACTAAGCCTGTGTGCCACAACTAGTGAGCCTGGGCTCTAGAGCCCGCGAGCCACCACTACTGAAGCCTGCGCTCCGAGAGCCCCAGATCCACAACAAGGGAAGCCACCAGAATGAGAAGACCGCACACCACAACGATAAACCCAACGCAGCCGGAAATAAATAAATTTTTATTTAAATTGTAAAAGCCTGAAAACAGCAGGAGTTCCTCAGCATGTGAAACAACGTAATGTTGATATAGTGCTGGCGAGTGTACCCTGCTACAATCTCTTTGGACGAAAAAGCAAAAATTGGCACTACAGCAATGAAAAGCGAAATACACACTGTGATCAATTTTTCTCATACGAAGTCTAAAATGATATGATTACGTAGGGAGAAAACCACCGTTATTTAGTAAAATGGAAGATAAATCGAAGGCCACGTGCCACGTACCACTCGGTGGGACGTGCAAGAACATAGCTCGTAGTGTTCAGAGGGCCTCAGGCTGCCCTCGAGCCGAACGTCTACCAGCAGGAAACGGAAATACAGCAGTCCGTGATGAGCCGAGACGCACACCGAACAGCCGCACCCACAGTAACGCGAGAACATCTCCGGGTTTCGCAAACATTCCAGCTTGCGGAAGACAAGAGAAAACGAAAGAACGCATTCACCTACCTACGTAACCTTCCACGCGAAGTAAATGACCTTCCACGAAGAATCAGGCTAGGGACGTTAAAAAGCACAAAAATCAGCAGTAAGGGCACACAGTTAGAAAAACAACCTTCCCGAATACTGCATAAGCCATCCCCTGAACGAATAAAGAAGTGCACCTCTCCGACCCTGGCTGAAACCCACGGTGCTTCCAGTACTAACATGTCGTTTTAACACCTGAGACGCTGACACCTTCCCTTCAGGTTTTTACTTAATTCCTATTTCAGCGGGTGGCTGTGGTGGCACGCGGAGAGCTTCCGGGTCCCAGGGAGCTCTTATGCTTCCCAGGCAGTAGCCCCACGCAGAAACACCTTCCGAAGAAAGCCAAAAGAACCCAGAATGCACCGTGAGTTTCTGCACCGAGAAGAGCAGGGCTAATAAGTTTGCTAAACAACAAGCATTATCCGTAGGTCTATTCTTTAAACACACACATCAGCCTTGCTTATTTTCGCAAGGCCTCCAAAAATTAGGAGTATGACTTGGCTTTACTTCTCAGCAGGTGAATCTTCCGAAAAACACAGAAGATTCACACATGCTGAGAAGAAGCGTGTGAACCTATTAGCAACCTCGGGAGACAATGCCAAGGAGATTCACACACCTTGTACAGTGAGGGTGAACGTAAGCTCGGGTCAGGAGCTTGCAACACTTCTTTCCAGGTAAGTGACTGAAGTCACTTTCTTTCAAATCATAGCTTTAAAGGAAAACTCTGGCTTTCACTTGAACATATATTGTTTGCATTTCATTCTGGTTATGCAAATGAACGCTGAGTCCCCGCCCCCGCGCTTCACGCCCAACGTGCGCCGAAGCCCGCTTCCAGTGGCGTCTACCCGGGACCCTCACTACGTGTCTTCTGCTCCTCGAGGCTCCGAGCGGGATTTCTTTGGGGTACAGGATTTTGTTGACTGCTTAAGAAAACGTCGCAGCTCTGCATTTGACACGAGACACGGTTCACAACGGAATATCAAATGAAAGGTAAAAGACAACTACAAAACTGTATTTAACAGTACACTTTTTCTTCCAAAAAGAGACGTCTGTGTGTGCATTGGGCATGTATATGCACAGAAGAGTGCTTACACCAAAATTATGCTTACACTAAAATATGACTGGCCATTATGCCTTTTGTTAACTCTTTATTTTTGTCCAAGTTTTCAGAAATTTCTGTGCTTGACGTATGGAGAAAAAATAAGGAAATCAATAAAAAGGATTTCATAATAAGCAAAGATAAAGGAATTAGAAGGAAAGAATACTAAGCATAGCAGAAATAAAGACAAAGAATCAAGGAAGCCAAAATGAGTTTTATACCATTTTTATTGGACTATAGTTGATGT
This sequence comes from Mesoplodon mirus, assembly GCF_964341445.2. Lineage (NCBI taxonomy): Eukaryota > Metazoa > Chordata > Mammalia > Artiodactyla > Ziphiidae > Mesoplodon > Mesoplodon mirus. Next base: position 111,215,177 of record NC_138981.1, read on the forward strand.
ACACTATTGTGTTAGTTTCAGGGTACAGCAAAGTGAGTCAGTTATCCGTATATATGTATCCACTCTTTTTTAGATTCTTTTCCCATACAGGCATGACAGAGTATGCAGTAGAGGGCCCTGTGCTCTACATTGGGTCTGTATTAGTTATCTGTTTTATATATAGTAGTGTGTATATGTCCATCGCAATCTGCCAATTCATCCCCCGCAAATGATTTATTTTTTTTCAAGATTTGATCAAGGAAAAGAAGAAGGCGCAAATAACACTAGGAATGAGATATGGGATATAAACAAAGATACAAAAGTGCGGCCCGCCAGGCTGGCTCCATATCCAGTATCATTTCTCTCCTTCCTCCCTACTGAGTGTCTGCATTATAAGGGGCCGCAACGTGACGTCATAGGTCAAAACTTCCGTGCAAGTATTGGAAGATACAGTCGAGACCATCTTCTAGAAAATAGAGCCAAACAGGAGGTAGACAAATGGGAGCGAAAAGCCAAAAATTAGGGGTTCATTCCAGCATGTACTACATCTAACTAAAGAAATTCCAGAAAGCGAAAACAAAATGGAAAGGAGAAAATTAAGAAAGAAGTAGGGTGTAAAATAGATAGCTAGTGGGAAGCAGCCGCATAGCCCAGGGAGATCAGCTCGGTGCTTGGTGACCCCCTACAGGGGTGGGATAGGGAGGGTGGTAGGGAGACGCAAGAGGGAGGCGATATGGGGATATATGTATACGTATAGCTGACTCACTTTGTTATAAAGGAGAAACTAACGCACCATTGTAAAGCAATTATACTCCTATAAAGATGTTAAAAAAATACAGAAACTTTTCCAGCACACACACACACACACACACATGCACGCACACACGCACACACACACGGAAGCATTTCCCCTGATGTAGTTGTTTTAATTTTGTTCATTTAATCTATTTTTACATTATTTCCATGAGAATATTTTTCACAGCCTAGCCATCCAGGGTCCTATGAATATATTACTTCGCTTCAGCTTTTCTTTTGTCTCTGAGTTGATCATTGTCTTAGTCCTCATTGGCTTGATTTTCTATACACCTATTACCCATTTCTTTTCCAGAGTCTCTGCTAGAAATGTTACTCTACTCTCAATATATTCCAGCACCTCAGGTAATTGAGTCGTTTAATCTACTTCATGAAACATCCCTGCAGGAATCCTAGGCCATCCTGCTCCAATATGGACCATCTGTTCTCTTGCGCCGGGATCTTCCTTCTTTTTCCTCTGTTGGGTCCCTTTTCCTTTATCTCATATTTTTTCTCTTTTCTAGGTCACTCCTTTGTATGTCACCCGAGGCTAAGTTATGGTGTGGTAACATAGGGCCCCAACACCTCGCTGGCTTCCAACAAGAAACATTTCTCCTCCGGCGTGTTACATGTCCCTCATGGGTTGTCTGTAGCTCTGTGCCGTGCCTCATCTTTGCCCCAGGACCCAGGGGATGGAGCAGCTTTTGTCTGCAACATCACCAGTGTCAAGCCAGAGGAGAAGAGGATGCGGCTAACAGGAGATGACCCTCCTGCTGCTGCTCCGAAGTGACACGTGTCTCTTCTGCCCACATTCCAATGGCCAGAGCAGGTCACGTAGCCACTCTTAAGTTCGTTCCATATCTAAACTTTGGTTGGGTATAAAATTCTGGTTTGGAGCAAGTTTTCCTTCAGCATTTTGAATGCATTGCTGTATTGCCTTCTACCTTTTAGTGTCGCTGTTGGGAAACTAATGCAATTCGGATTCTGGAATCTTGGTATGTGACCTGTCTTTTCTCTCTGGAAGCTTTTAGGAGTCTCCTTTTGTCCCTGTGGTGTGGGAGGGCGGGTGAAAAAGCATCAGTCCATCAGACCCTCTTCTTCCCTAGAAGCAAAGGTATATATAATGTCTATGATTTAGGAATAAGTTTGATGCCATGTGACAGAAAACGCAAAATTACAGTGGTCTAAGCTGGATACTGATTCTGTTCCACGTCGATGAAGTCCAGAGGAAGGTGAGCAAGGCGCGCGCTCCAGGGAGCAGCCAGGGACTCAGGCTCCTGCCAGTCCTCGGCTCCCTACAGGGGTTCTTGTAGTTTATTTCCACTGAGATAACACTGGATTATAACAGTATAAGTGTCACATGTACAGCCTCATAGTTCAACTTCTGTACACACTACAGCATGCTCACCACCAAAACTTTAGTTTCCATTCATCACCATACAGTTGATCCCCTTTCCCTATTTCGCCCTCCTCCTACTTCCCCTCTGGTAACCACTACTCTGTTCTCTGTATCCACACGTTTGTTTTTGTTTGGATTGGCCTGTCCTTTTCTCTTGTTTTGTTTGTTTGTTTCTTATATTCCATATATGAGTAAAATCATATGGCATTGTCTTTCTCTGTCTGACTTATTTCACTGAGTATAATACTCTCAAGGTTCATCCATGTTGTCGCAAATGGCAAGCTTTCATCGTTTTTGGGGTTTTTTTTCTGCAGAATTTATTGATTTTTATTTTTTGGCCATGCCGCTTGGCATGTGGGATCTTAGATCCCCGACCAGGGATCGAACCCATGCCCCTTGCAGTGAAAGCGAGGAGTCCTAACAACTGGACCGTCATGGAATCCCTGCAGCACATCCTTTACCCTAAACCTGTTGGATTTGCCCATCCTCAGGTAGTCATGGTATATATTGATTCATCTTGGTTTCCTCTCATAACCATGATGAGTGATGACTATGCTATCTGCAGCCAGAGCTAAAACTCAGCAAAGCTGACGAGCCCCTCTAGGAATTAAGCCTGTTCTCAATCACGCTGGAGGTGGGGCGGGGGATGGAACCCAGCCTGTGACTTAATAAATAGAGATATTATATCAGTTCATTATAATGGCGGGTCTTGGTGACTATGACTGAAGTAGCCACATTATAATCACAATAATAGCCATTAAGTGCATAATATTCTCTGCCATTGCTGCACTCGGACAAGGCAAAAATCCAGATACAGGAAAGTGGCCGCATCACTCGGCAGTGTTCACTCTGTCATGAAGACTTACTGCAGGGTATAAATGTGATGTGAGGACTAAGCTAAATCGTATGCCTCTACTAAAGGAGTGTGGCACAGGGGAATGCGATATTAATGCCGCCAGCCAAGTTAGCGTAAAGTGTTCTTTGGTAATCAGATTAACAGAATACAGGCTTGTGAAATTAAGGCATGAAAATAGACACCTTTCCGAATCTGGACAACACACAAAAGTCACTGCATAACAAGAGCACGGGCTGGACGTCTTCTTGCTCAAATATTACCGTGCTGTTACCAATGGACTCAATCAGTGAGTTTCTTGGCCTAGATCAGTGATCCTGCACTTGAGAACCACTTGAGAGCTTAAAAAACGCTGAGGCCCAATCCCCCACCCTGAGAGAATCATTTAATTGGCCCAGGGTGGAGTCCTGGTCATGGGATTTTTAGAGACTCCCCGAGTCCCTTGGTGGACCGTCAGGATGGTGAAGCTCTGGGCCCAGGGCAAAGAGGCCCGAGGGACAAGTCAGACTGGCTTGGGCAACATCCTCCACGAGGGGCCGCTCGGCTGTGTCCTTCAAAAAATAAAAGGGTGGGATTTCATATTGTTTAAGGTGCATCCCTTGTGCCAATTGTTATCCTATTTTCAGAAGGGCCTTTGTCAAATGGATACTATTCTCATCGTTTTCACAGGGTTTCTTTTCAATTTTTTAAAATGTACACTATCGGGGATTCCCTGGCCGTCCGGTGCTTGGCACTCTGAGCTTCCACTTCACGGGGCAAGGGTTCCATCCCTCGTCGGGAAACTGAGATCCTGCAAGCTGTGCGGCACAGCCAAAGAAAAAAATCATAATCATAAAATAAGAAATAAAATCGACAGGATCTTGGGGTTTCAGGTTGAAAATGGCAGATTAAATACATCCATTTATCTCCACGCCATCCACAAAACCCCACTAAATGACAGTAAAGGAATGAAAAGAAAAATGATAAATTCATATTGACAAACGTGGGAGAGCAGGCCTTCCCTGGTGGCGCAGTGGTTAAGAAGCTGCCTGCCGATGCAGGGAACACAGGTTCCAGCCCTGGTCCGGGAAGATACCACAGGCCCCGGAGCACCTAAGGCCGTGCGCCATAACTACTGAACCTGTGCTCTAGAGCCTGCGAGCCACAACTACTGGGCCCGCGTGCCACAAGTACTGAAGCCCGCGTGCCTACAGCCTGTGCTCTGCATGCAAAAATAGAAGCCACTGCAATGAGAAGCCTGCACGCCACAACGAAGTGTAGCTCCTGCTCACTGCAACAAGAGAAAGCCCATGCACAGCAACGAAGACCCAATGCCGCCAAAAATAGATAGATAGATAGATAGAGAGAGAGAGAGAGAGAGAGATAAATAAATAAAATTTATTTAAGAAAAGATAACCAAAAACAGGAGAGCAGCTAACAGCAGCGAGGTGGTGTCCTGGAGATGTTAATGCTTCAGAACCCTGGAAAGGCTCAGGAATTCTGAGCTACCTCTGATGGCTGAGGAAGAAATTGGTATCAGGGTGGGCAAATAGCTGAGTCTGCCACAGTTTAAAACAAAATGAAGAAAGACCAGTGTAAGCGTATTATGAGATAGAGAAGCAAACAGATGAAACTGCTAGGGATGTAAAATGGTGGTTTCTGGGAAGTGGGAATTGGGATGGGGCAAAGCAGTTCGGGGTTTTGCTCTCCTGAAAGCCTTGTGTCATTTGACCTTTAAAATAAGGTATATACATCACTTAGATTTTTTTAAGGCTGCTTTTGAAACGGGTATGGGGGAAAAGGCATGCAAATACTGTAGATGGGACTATAAACTTGTAAAAGCTTGCCGAATGGCAGCTGGGTAATACGGATCAAACATTTTCATGTGTGGAACATTCAGTCCAGCATTTCCACTCCTGGAATTTATTCTAAGAAAGTAATTGGACAACCACTGCTTTGATTATAAAATAGAAAATTCGGAAACTATCTACATGCCCTGCACCGGAACCTTCATTTGAACAAGTGATGGCTCATCCGCACAGTGCAATTCTATGCTCATGCTTTAAACGGCGGATTTCATACCTACCAGATGGTCAAAACTTGTGAAAGCCTGAGGGACTTCCCTGGTGGCACAGTGCTTGAGAATCCACCTGCCAATGCAAGGGACACAGGTTCGTGCCCTGGTCTGGGAAGATTCCACATGCCCCGGAGCAACTAAGCCTGTGCGCCACAACTACTCAGCCTGCGCTCTAGAGCCCGCGAGCCACCACTACTAAAGCACGCATGCCGAGATCCCCAGCTCCGCAAAAAGGGAAGCCACCAGAATGAGAAGACCGCACACCGCAATGATAAACCCAACGCAGCCAGAAATAAAAAAAAAATTTTTTTAATTGTAAAAGCCTGAAAACAGCAGGAGTTGCTCAACATGTGAAACAACGTAATGTTGATACAGTGCTGGCGAGGGTACCCTGCTACAATCTCTTTGGACGAAAAAGCAAAAATTGGCACTACAACAATGAAAAGCGAAATACAACACACTATGATCAATTTTTCTCATACGAAGTCTAAAATGATATGACTACGTAGGGAGAAAACCACCGTTATTTAGTAAAATGGAAGATAAATCGAAGGCCACCTGCCACGTACCAATCGGTGGGACGTGCAAGAACATCGCTCGTAGTGTTCAGAGGGCCTCAGGCTGCACTCGAGCTGAACATCTACCAGCAAGAAACGGAAATACAGCAGTCCGCGATGAGCCGAGACACACACTGAACAGCCGCACCCACAGTAACGTGAGAACATCTCCGGGTTTCGCAAACATTCCAGCTTGCGGAAGACAAGAGAAAACGAAAGAACGCATTCACCTACCTACGTAACCTTCCACGCGAAGTAAATGACCTTCCACGAAGAATCAGGCTAGGGACGTTAAAAAGCACGAAAATCAGCAGTAAGGGCACACAGTTAGAAAAACAACCTTCCCGAATACTGCATAAGCCATCCCCTGAACGAATAAAGAAGTGCACCTCTCCGACCCTGGCTGAAACCCACGGTGCTTCCAGTACTAACATGTCGTTTTAACACCTGAGACGCTGACACCTTCCCTTCAGGTTTTTACTTAATTCCTATTTCAGCGGGTGGCTGTGGTGGCACGCGGAGAGCTTCCGGGTCCCAGGGAGCTCTTATGCTTCCCAGGCAGTAGCCCCACGCAGAAACACCTTCCGAAGAAAGCCAAAAGAACCCAGAATGCACCGTGAGTTTCTGCACCGAGAAGAGCAGGGCTAATAAGTTTACTAAACAACAAGCATTGTCCCTAGGTCTATTCTTTAAACACACACATCAGCCTTGCTTATTTTCACAAGGCCTCCAAAAATTAGGTGGATGACTTGGCTTTACTTCTCAGCAGGTGAATCTTCCAAAAAACACAGAAGATTCAGACATGCTGAGAAGAAGCGTGTGTGAACCTATTCTTAGCAACCTCGGGAGACAATGCCAAGGAGATTCACACACCTTGTGCAGTGAGGGTGAACGTAAGCTCGGGTCAAGAGCTTGCAACACTTCTTTCCAGGTAAGTGACTGAAGTCACTTTCTTTCAAATCATAGCTTTAAAGGAAAACTCTGGCTTTCACTTGAACATATATTGTTTGCATTTCATTCTGGTTATGCAAATGAACGCTGAGTCCCCGCCCCCGCGCTTCACGCCCAACGTGCGCCGAAGCCCGCTTCCAGTGGCGTCTACCCGGGACCCTCACTACATGTCTTCTGCTCCTCGAGGCTCCGAGCGGGATTTCTTTGGGGTACAGGATTTTGTTGACTGCTTAAGAAAACGTCGGAGCTCTGCATTTGACACGAGACACGGTTCACAATGGAATATCAAATGAAAGGTAAAAGAGAACTACGAAACTGTATTTAACAGTACACTTTTTCTTCCAAGAAGAGACGTCTGTGTGTGCGTTGGGCATGTATATGCACAGAAGAGTGCTTACACCAAAATTATGCTTACACTAAAATATCACTGGCCGTGATGCCTTTTGTTAACTCTTTATTTTTGTCCATGTTTTCAGAAATTTCTGTGCTTCACGTATGGAGAAAAAATAAGGAAACCAATAAAAAGGATTTCATAATAAGCAAAGATAAAGGAATTAGAAGGAAAGAATAATAAGCATAGCAGAAATAAAGACAAAGAATCAAGGAAGCCAAAAGGAGTTTTAAACCATTTTTATTGGACTATAGTTGATGTACACTATTGTGTTAGTTTCAGGGGTACAGCAAAGTGAGTCAGTTATCCGTATATATGTATCCACTCTTTTTTAGATTCTTTCCCCATATAGGCATGACAGAGTATGCAGTAGAGGGCCCTGTGCTCTACATTAGGTCTGTATTAGTTACCTGTTTTATATATAGTAGTGTGTATATGTCCGTCGCAATCTGCCAATTCATCCCCCGCAAATGATTTATTTTTTTTTCAAGACTTGATCAAGGAAAAGAAGAAGGTGCAAATAACACTAGGAATGAAATATGGGATATAAACAAAGATACAACAATGCGGCCCACCCGCCTGGCTCCATATCCAGTATCATTTATCTCCTTTCTCCCTACTGAGTGTCTGCATTATACGGGGCAGCAACATGAGGTCACAGGTCAAAACTTCCTTGCAAGTATTGGAAGATACAGTCGAGACCATCTTCTAGAAAACAGAGCCAAATAGGAGGTAGAAAAATGGGAGCAAAAAGCCAAAAATTAGGGTTCGTTCCAGGATGTACTACATCTAACTAAAGGAAGTCCAGAAAGTGTAAACAACATGGATAGGAGAAAATTAAGAAAGAATTAGGGTGCAAAATAGCTAGCTAGTGGGAAGCAGCCGCATAGCATGCCCCAGCTGGAGTGGTGGTGAAGGTGGGGATCCTCCTTAAAATTTCGGTCTCTTCTAGCTACATCCCAAGATTTCAAGTCAGCTGCATAACCTTCCAGTAGCTCAGATCCAACCTGACATTGACCCTGACCAACTTCCCCTGGCATCCTGCCATCTCCCATCACCCAGGCTTGAATCCTTGGTTATTTTTGGCACCTGCCCCACTTGTAATCAGTCACCAATGGCAAACAACAAATATTAATCAACCACCTGCTAAGTGTACGCCACTATGCAAGGTTCGGAAGGAAACCAAAATGAGTAAGACTGGTCATCATAAGATCAGATATATGTAATATTGTTTTGAAAAGAAGGAGAGAGGGAGAAAGGAAAGAGGGAAGGAGGAGAGGGGAGGGGAAGGGAGAAAAGGTGTTATGGGACATCCACAGAAGAGAGGCCAAGATCAAGTCGTTCACAGTCTCCTCCTTCCGACCCCTCCTTGCCACGGAATTCAAACCCTCATTACCCCTGTCCTGGGGTAGCCCTCCTAATCCCTTTCTAACTAATTTCTCAGCTGCCAGTACTTGTCCCTTTCAGTCTGTCCTACACACATCACTGCCAGACTTACCTTTCCAATGCACTGCTTTGATGTCATTCCCCTAATGAAAATCACTCCAGGCCCCTCACCCCCGCTTACCACAGAAGTACCAATTCTTCAGCCTGGCATTAAAGCTCTCGGTCTCTTCCGCCCACCTCTCCCCCAGAATGTCCCTCTCTTGACCTTCTCATGCCTGTGCCAGCCACCTGGTCCAGCCCCTACCACTCCACCTGCCCAAACCCCATCACACTCAAATGTCACCTCCTCCTGGTAGCCTTTCGCCAGGACTCATGCCTCACCTGAACACTTAGACCTTCCCTTGGTACCACTATTTTTGAAACGCCACACAACAAAGGGTGTTGTTGCTACTAGAAGCTTTTGTGTTTCCCCACAATGCCTCACAGACTCCAAGTGCTCAACGATATTTGGTTAACAAATATTGTCCCTCAAAGCACTTAAAGACACAAGTCCGTATACAATGGGTGTTCCCGAAATGTGTATACATTTCATTATTCATACTGAGCTCTATTACCTTTGGAGGAGTTCACGTGTGTGTATGTACCTAGTAAATTATATTAATTTAGTCCAAGAAGATAATAGCTCTCAGCAGCTATCCAGTACTATTTTCTATTGCTTTGTAGGCAACAGAATCAGCCTTGCTGAATTTGCTTCCTAAAAGCGAATCTGAAAGTTACTCAAAAATTTAAAAATAGAGCTACCATATGATCCAGCAATCCCATTTCTGGGAATACACCCCAAAGAATTGATAACGAGGACTTAAAGGGATATTTGCACCCCCATTATTCACAAGAGCCAAAACACAGAAGCAACCCAAGGATGCACTGACAGATGAATGAAGAAAAAAGACGTGGTATATACATGCAGTGGAATATTATTCAGCCTTTAAAAGGAAGGAATTTCTGACACATGGTACAATATGAATTAAGCTTGAGGAAGTAAGCCAGTCTCAAAAAGACAAACCTGCATAATTACACTTACATGAGGCACCTAGAGTAGTCAGATTTATAGACATGGAAAGTACAGTGGTAGCGGCCAGGGGCTGAGGGGAGGGAGACATGGGAAGTTGTGTAATGAGGGCAGAGTTTCAGTTTTGCAGGATGAATACACTTCGGGGATCTGTTGCACACTACTGGACGGTACCCTTACAGATTATCCATTCAAAAGGGCAGAAAGAAAATTAACCAACAGTGATAAATTTTCTGTTAGGGTTTTTTTTTTACCACAATTTAAACATTTTTTAATTAAAAAAAGTGATTCTCAGGACTTCCCTGGCGGTCCAGTGGTTAAGATTCCATGCTTCCACTGCAGGGGGCGTAGGTTCCATCCCTGGTCGGGGAACTAAGACCCCACATGCCACGCGGCACAGCCAAAAACAAATGAAAAAGTGATTCTCAAAAGGCAAATTTCACCACACCACCACCCTTCTGTTTAAAACCTTTAGTGGCTCTCCGGAATTCTTCCTGGGATCTACAAGGCCCAGTGGGTCTGAGTGTCACTGACTCTAGCCCCCTCCCACGTCCTGCCACCCCCATTCTCTTGGCTTCAGCCACGTGGGACTTCCGTCCTTGACTTCTCTCTGCCCGCTCTCACGCCAAAGCCAACTCCTCCTGTGCTAAGCTCTCCTCACACCCTTTCCTCTCCCCCAGAGCACTCATCCCACTTTGTAATGATACATTCATTATTTGATCAAGGTTGCTCTCTCCCACCAAGTCGGGAACTCTGTGGAGGCAGAGACCACGTTCTTTTTTTAACTTTCCTTGCTATGGTGTCTCTAGCACGTAGCCTACTGCCTGGCACCCAGTAGCGTATGTCGTTTATAACTCCAGTGTTGGCAAAGGCGAGAGAAACAAGCATGTCTGCTGCTTGTCAAAGGGTAAATGAGCATCACCTTGCTAGAGGCAATATGGCAATGTGTATCAAGAGCCTGGAAGCATTCGTAGTAGTAATTCCAATTTTTGGAAATGATCCTAGAGGAGCACAGAGGCGGAAGTCCACAGAGGCGGAAGTCCACAGAGGCTCATCCCAGCATCATGCATTAGGGCCAAAAACTGGAAACAAGCTACATAGCCTTCCAAACCGGAAGGTAGGCCAACACACTGCAGATTTTTATGGATAAAATACTACACAGCCTTTACAAATAATGTTGCACAGGAATGGTGACATGGAAAAACACAAAGATGTAACATTGAGTGGAAAACGAGATATAAGCAGGTATGTACCGAATGTCCTAAATTTAAAAAATCAGATTTAAAGACAATACATAAAGATAGGACATGTAATGTACAGCATGATGACTATAGCTAACAATACTGTATTGTATATTTGAAAGTTGCTAAGAGACTAGCTCTTAAAAGTTCTTATCATAAGAAAAAAAAATGGAACTCTGCACGGTGATGGACTTTTTTTTTTTAGGCCGTGGCTTGTGGGATCTTAGTTCCCCAACCAGGGGTCGAACCCAGGCCCCCTGCAGTGGAAGTGCAGAATCTCAACCACTGGACCACCAGGGAAGTCTCATGTGCAGCAATGGATGTTAACTTGACTTATTGTGGTGATCATTTCACTATATATACAAACCTCGAACCATTATGTTGTACACCTGAAACTAATACTGTTATATGTTAATTGTATCTCAGTAAAAAATAAAATTTAAGAAGGTAACACACAGGCACAAACATGGTAGACAGCAGTCACGCCTAGGTGGTAGCACTGCAGGCAGCAGACCCTCCAGGAAGTCTATAAAGGAAGCTTTAGAAGCCATTGAAAGAGAGGCCAGGGACTTTCTCTTGAACTGCAAGCTTCTCTGCACAGCAAGCAGAGTTTTTCCTTAAACTGCATATGTATTTGCAGTGAGTTTTGGGGTGCTGATGGAGATTACGGTAAAGCCCCCCCCCCAAGACACCCTGTGGTGCCAACCTAAATGTTTTTTTCTTGTACTTTTGTACTTGTTTGGTTTTCTAATGTTTTATAATGAGCATGCATTACTTTTTATATCAGAGAAAGATTAAAGAAAACATTATTTCATAAATGAAAGACACATGTGTATGTCAGATGAACGGACACAGTGTCCTCTTCAGGCACACTCTAGGCGGCTGGAGAGGCCCTCGCTGCTCCCACGCATCCCAGGTCTGCTCTGTCCTTCGAATCTGCAGCCTTCTCTTGCTTCTGGCACTTCAGACCAGAACACCACCAGGCAGCCGTGGGGCTCCCTGGCCGGCCAGGGTCCTATCTTGACTGTGGGCCTCGGGGATCCACGAGACATGTCGCTCTAAGCCATGTACACGCACAAAGACACTTGCAAGGACCATTCAGAGATCCAGGGCCACTCCTCTACCTCTAACGGTGGCCCTGGCTCCAAAGAGCAAGGATCATTTACCGATTGTAGCTGTGGCCAGTAGATGGTAGAGAATGACTGTTCACACTTGTAAAACAGGTATTTAAAGCTACAGTGACTTTTCTCATTTCCTGATCATTTCTTTCTATTGTGAGGAGTTTGATTGACTATTCTTATAATCTCTTACTTATGGCATGAAAAATCAACAAAAACATCTTTTTGCTTTTTTCTCTTTATTGGCTGCATTGGGTCTTCATTGCTGCATGTAAGGTTTCATTGTGGTGGCCTCCCCTATTGGAGAGCACGGGCTCTGGAGCGTGCGGGCTTCAGTAGTTGTGGCACATGGGATCAGTAGTTGTGGCTCGTGGGCTCTAGAGCTCAGACTCAGTAGTTGTGGCTCACAGGTTTAGTTGCTCCACGGCATGCGGGATCTTCCCAGACCAGGGCTCGAACCCGTGTCCCCTGTATTGGCAAGGGGATTCTTAACCACTGCACCACCAGGGAAGTCCAAAACATCTTTTCAAGACTGGATTGCAATTATCTAAAGTCTATGAAGGTGTCAGCCCTCCCTTTGGCTGAGAATCAGGTGGAATTAAATAGCATTTTTCCTCTCTTGCCTCCTTCCCCGTCCCTCTTCCCAGTTATTTAGAAATTTTAATTGAGAGTGGGGAGATAATTTTTTTTTATACAGCAGGTTCTTATTAGTCATCCAATTTATACACATGAGTGTATACATGTCAATCCCAATCTCCCAATTCTTCGCAACACCACCCCCATCCTCCGCAGCTTTCCCCCCTTGGTGTCAATACATTTGTTCTCTACATCTGTGTCTCTCTTACTGCCCTGCAAACCGGTTCATCTGTACCATTTTTCTAGGTTCCACATACATGCATATTTGTTTTTCATACGATATTTGTTTTTCTCTTTCTGACTTACTTCACTCGGTATGACAGTCTCTAGATCCATCCGCATCTCTACAAATGACCCAATTTCGTTCCTTTTTATGGCTGAGTAATATTCCATTGTATATATGTACCACACCTTCTTTATCCATTCATTTGTCGATGGGCATTTAGGTTGCTTCCATGACCTGGCTATTGTAAATAGCACAGCAATGAACATTGGAGCGCATGTGTCTTTTTGAATTATGGTTTTCTCTGGGTATATGCCCAGTAGTGGGATTACTGGGTCATATGGTAATTCTATTTTTAGTTTTTAAGGAACCTCCATACAATTTTCCATAGTGGTTGTATCAACTTACATTCCCACCAACAGGGCAAGAGGGTTCCCTCTTCTCCACACCCTCTCCAGCATTTATTGTTGGTAGATTTTTTGATGATGGCCATTCTGACTGGTGTGAGGTGATACCTCATTGTAGCTTTGATTTGCATTTCTCTAATGATTAGTGATGTCGAGCATCCTTTCATGTGTTTGTTGGCAATCTGTATATCTTCTTTGGAGCAATGTCTATTTAGGTCTTGTGCCCACAGAACCTCCGGAGATCCTCATTCTGAGAGACTCACAGCCCATGGAAAAAATGGAACGATTCCTGTTTCATTTTTCAAGTGGACAACCGGAGGACCCAGCGAGGAAGGGAAAGGGAGAGATCTTGAGGCACTTTAGACCCGAGCTGGTGTCTAGATCCTTGCAGAGACTCAATCTCAGACTCTGAGAAGTATTCACCTTAATAAAAACAACAAAACATGTACTAACTCATGTAGCTATGAGGTGAATATTATTGTTATTCCCATTTGACACATGATAAGTTGCATATTTCTCCAAAGTCCTGGGCCCTGGAAAATAAAGACCAGGGCCCCTAGAGGCCACGGCAGAGGCTGATGGCCCAAACCTGCTAGAGAGCAGAGGGTGTGCCATTCCTAGGGGGTAGTTCACCATCTCCAGCCAGATAGCGCTAGGTCCATGGTCACCTCACCCTCCGCACCACAGCCTGGGGTGTTCCCAGGCCCCCAGGCAAGTGCGTGGAGACAGAGGGCAAGGGAGGAGCTGCATTTCTGGAGCCGGGCTCCTCAGAAGGCGTTTTCAATTCCTCCAGACCAGCCTTGCACTCCAGTCCGCGAGGTCATCTGAGGCCCCACGTCTCTCAGCTCCTCTGCTTGGGGCCCAGATCCCTGGCTCTAGCCACATACTCACAGGCTCTGGTGTGGAAGAGAGAGTGGGTGGGACGTTTGCTAGTTTCTTTCTGACTGGCTGTGAGCCCAGAGAGGGCAGTGGCGTGCTGGAGAGCTGGGCAGCCGCCCTCTACGGCAGCCAGGCCCACTGTCCGGCTGGCAGCACGTGCACCGTAGGGAACCCATCCGTGAGACCCGCCTACCCTCCACAGGCAGGCATGGGGAAGGGGATCCTGAAGCACAGCTACCTTGATTTGTAGGGTGGTTTCTATCAAACATGGAAGGCTGGAGATTTAAGGGATGCTGACCCGTTCAACTCGGAGCGTCTTCCCGAGTCCTGCCAAGAACAGAGACCTCAGGGCCTACTTGTTCAATTCTTCGGATGTCACCTTGGGCCACCTGTCCACCAGCAGCCAGCTCCACCAAACAGATGTGTTGTTTAAATCCATGAGAGCTGAGGGGTGCCAACAGAACCCCTGCTGGGTGGCCACCAGCAGGGGCAGGACCCCTGTGCCCTGCCAAGGGAGAGGTCAGGAGTGTAAAGGTCTCCCTGGAAACCAGTCCAAACACCAGTGTCCTATCTCACCTCAGCCTGCACTGTGCTGTGTGGCCACTGGGAGGCACCGTCGGCTCACAAGAAGCTCTGAGAAGCCAGGCCACCTTTCCATTCCCAGTCTTCTGCGGGGGAGAAAGCCGCTAGGGAAACGTCTGGCCTTCTGGAAACGTGTGGGATTTTCCTCCCTGACAGGAAAGATCTGTCCTGGTCGGCCATGGAGGCCTGGGCTGGGCACCCCCATGCCAGCCGTTGTGAAGCGTGGAGCAGAGAGGCAAAGAACAGAGGCCTAAAGCGGCCCTGGCTGGACTCCAGGCATCAGCCCGTGGTTGATTAGCGGGACCGAACAAGGGGTGAGACCAAAATGCAGAGCCAAGCAGGTATGGAAGCGAAGGAGCTGCAGACGGGGGTCTGCAGGATGTCTTGGCTCCTGGGGTCAGGGGTCCTCAGGGAGGTTTTAGCAAGGACCCTTGACCTCGATGTGTGTGGTGGTGGGATGGGCTGTGGTTAGAGGACCCGACACAGAGCAAGCAGCCCAAACTGAGACTGGGTGTGATGTTTGACGTGTCCCTCTCATTTTCCCTCATCCACGTCGTCCCCAAGTTCTTCCATTTCTATCTCAGAATACTTCTTGAATTTTCCACTTCTATCCAATTCTACTGCCTCCACCCTAGTCCAAGCCTCCATCATCTCTCCTTGATGACTCTGAGATACGGCTTCCAGATAAAATATGAGATGCCCAGCTAAATTTGAATTTCAGATACACAAACAATAACTTTTTGTATATCCCATACAATATTTGGGATAGAATTATACTAAAAATTGTTCTCTATCTAAAATGTCAATATCAGCAGGCATCCTGGTTTATTTTCTTTTCTTTTGGTTTGTTTTTAAATCTGGCAACCCTCCCAAGAGCTTTACCAGCCTTACAGTCCTACAGCCCATTCTCTACAAAGCAGCCAGAATGAACTCACAGAAATTCACATCTAACCATGTCAGTACCCTGCTCAAAGCCCTTCAAGGATTCCCAATCACCCAGGGATGGGATCCACGCCATCCACGTGGCACACAAGAACCCCTACACCCTGACCAGCAGCCAGCTCTCAACTTCATCTCCCACTGTGCCCCCAACCCACGCTGTGGCCCCAGCGTATGAAACGTTCTGTTGTCCCTTCCATATGCCCTGTGCCTTCACACACCCGTCTCTGTCCAGAAGGCCCTTAAAGAACGCCAAGTCAGTCATGAAACTCAACCACCGGCTCTTCTTGCCAAGCTCTCCCTGACATGTCCCCTGCCTCTCCCCAAGCCATACATAATGGCCTTTAACAGAGCCCTTATTTAGCTGTATCAAAATGATCTCTCTGTGTGTCTGTCTGTCCTGCTAGACTGCAGCCCTGTAACCAAGGCCCAGCGGTCAGGCCAGGTAAGAACCACAGGATTGGAGATATACAAAACATAGCCAATACTGAATTCGTGAACCACTCAGTCTATTGCACCCAGTTAGCACACAGCACAGGTTGGTCAGAGTAGGGAAGATAGGAAGGGGAGGGAAGGAAGCAGTCCAAGGCGGAGTCCAGGAAGGAGACATCTCTGCACAAGCAACAATCCCTGGTCCAGACATGGGTCTCATGACAAGCACGAGCGGGAGTCACCCTCTGCTCCAACAGGGCCTTGGGCTGCGACCCTCTGAACAGCTCCCAGCAGTGTGGAGCTGGTCCTCCATGAAGGAGCCCTCAAGTCCCTCGGCTCAGTGGTCCCTTTGTAGGGAGTCCATCAGTAGGGTGTGACAGTTATGCACCAGGGGGTCTTGTCTCTATCAGTTGCTCCTGTTCCAGGGAAGTCTTTTTGTGGACGTTGCCAAACAAACTTCTTACCTAAAGTAACACTCTTTGATTTAAGACACTCTAAAACACTAGAAGTCCTATACCAGACGTTTCAAAACCACTGATATAGAAGTTCACTTTGGCCACTGTGACTCCATTTAAACTACTTAACATAGATGAACATAACTTAGATCCTATGCGTTTCACAGGAGATGACAAAAGGAATCACCACATAACAAGTCCCCTTCAAGGAGGGGTCCTAGTGTGATTCACCTCTGTACCCCCAGTGTACAGCGTAGAGCTTGGCCCAGAGCGGTGCCCTCAATTCATGTGTGAGGCACGAATGAACGGGTGAATGGCCTTAAGTAATTCTACATCTCCTGACACCTAGCCGGCGCTGGCAGTGACTGCAGTGGTAGAGGGGTCCACCAGGGGGCGGAATAACCTCAGTATTGTTTGTCTTGTTGAGGGAGTGGCTCAGAAAGCGGCCTCCCTGGCATTTGGCTCCCTTCTCCAGTTCCAAGTTTTTGTTGGTGTTTTGTTTTGTTTTTAAATCATGGAAACACAGGACAGGAAGGGACCTTGAGAGAACATACAGACCAGCCCCCTGCTTTCAGTTAAAAAACTCTCTATTTCCCTTTAATACCTGCTTGCAGATAGTTAAAAACATTCTTTGGTTTCTTACAGATCAATCATAGAGAAGTTAGGAGACCTACTCCAAGTTCCACAGCAAGTGAATGGCACAAGGGGGCCTGGAGCCCACAGCTTAGCCGACAGGATCCCATTGCCTTGTCCTGCAGCCCTGCGAGGGAGGCTCCACCATCGTCTTACACCTGAGGACACGCCCAGAGAGGTTGTCATCTAGCTGGGTCACTCAGTGGGAGTGCTGGGACTTGGACACAGGTCTCCAGCCTTCCTTTCCAGCGTTCTTACCTCTGCCGTAGTCACAAAACTTTGCTTGGCTCTTTTGGGGCGGGTCGGTGTGGGGGGGATGCTCCTTCCCGGCAACTATGCTGCAGGCGTCATCCAGACTCCCCCTGGGGAAAGTCTGTCTGTTCTGGGCCTGCCCATCTGAGTCAAGGTCGGCTGCTGTGCCAGCCGCAGACCCTGTTCTCCCTCCCTCCAGCTGCTGGCTCAGCCTCACCCCAGAGGGCCCACAAGGAGACTGGGGCCACGAGAGCTCTTTGAAGAAAGCTCAGACGGGTGGCAGGTTTTCGGGGTCGGTGTTTCGCACCGTGTAACTGGTTCATTGTGGAGTCTCAGCTCAATTGGGTGCAGACTTCCTGAGGTGGGAGAAGCCCTTCGGCCATTACTTCTTCCGGCCGACTCCCCCGCGCCCACATTTTCACCCACACTTTCACACACCTGCCGCCCGCACTGACCACAGGGCCTTTGCTCCAAGGAGAAGGGCTAATTATTAACCAGTTAAAAGAAGCTGTCCCTACCCTCAATGAGCTTGCAGGGATTGGGGAGCAATTCGAAACAGACGGTAATGGAGACTGAGCTCTGTGGGGTCAAGAGAGAGTGGTGGTTATAGTAGGGGTCTTGGAATCTGATAGGCCTGGAATCTGATAGGCTTTGCTGTGCGACTTTGTTGGTTGGTTTTTTTTTTTTTTTTTTTTTTTTTTTTTTGGCCGCGCAACACTTGCAGGATCTTAATTCCGTGACCAGGGGTCGAAACTGCAGCCTCGGTAGTGGCAGTAAAAGCGCGGAGTCCTAACCATTGGACCGCCTGCTGTGTGACTTTGGACAAGTCACTTCCCCTCTCTGAACTTGTTTCCTCAGATTTAGAGTAGGGATGATCACACCTCCCTCAGGATCCAGAGGGTCAGATGAGATGGCATACAGGAAGTATGAGCTTGTGGAGGGCTTGGTACGTAGTGGTATACGATAAATGTTGGTTCTTAGGAGATCAGCAAACATTACAAAGGGAAGGGGGAGTAAGGGAAGGCTTCTTAGGGGAGATTAGGGTTGAGCTTGGCTTTAAAAGAGGAGAAGTATTTGGAAGGTCAGATGGAAGAAGATGCTTGTAAGTAAGCCTTGCCAAGCATTTGAATGAATGAATAAAAGCAAAGCCCCAAGGTTCACTTCCATCCTCTCTCATGGATGGTTTAGAGAGAGGGTCATGCAGGTGACCTGGCCCACGAGGGGCATACCAGTGAGAAGTCACAGGGGAAGTCACAGGAGCACAGTCGTGCTCCTGATGAAACTTCAAACCACCTCCCCATGGGTAGAGGAGGGGTAACCCTGGGCCAAGCTGCGTGGTGTGCCTGTAATTTGTGACCCAGGGTCTGAGACCCTGGGCCTGTCCCTCCAGCCCTCCCCTGAGAAATCGATCCCTAAGTAAGTGCCTCCTGGTTGTCACTGGATAAATGAGTGAGCCCTTCCAGGAAACTGGTCTGCATTTCAATGGGGGCTGTTTGGAGACAATGCCTTATCTCCCAGGGTTTCCCAACATTTTAGCAGCCCAGAGCTCTTGTTTTCTCACTTGAGACCTCAATGGGATTCCTTGAGCAGTTTACATCTTCACTGTTGGCTGAATCCCAGGACCCAGAAAGCATAGTTTGCATCTCTCTGAATATCCAGGGCTCACTGGATCCACACAAAGTCATGGCGGGGCCAGAGGCTAGCTGGGCCAGAGGGAGAAGTGCTAGTGAAGCTCCTCTGCTGTTGCTCTTGTTTGGGCAAACATGGTACATACCGTGTCCTTTTCTCTGCATTGCTCTCTGGGCATTGCTCAAGGTAGGCTAGGTTTGCTGAAGTTACACAGAAACACTGAAATCTCAGTGGTTTAATACAGGAAAGGCTTATTTCTCGTTCACACAAAGTCTGATGCGGATTAGACAACAGGTAGCTGGGCTGTCTGCAACATGCGGCCTCCAAGGTCTCCACAGCGTAGGGAGAGAGATGGGGAAGCACGTGTCTCAGTCATCTGACGCTGCCATGACAAACTACCACAGACTGGGTGGCTGAAACAACAGAAATTTATTTCTCACAGTTCTGGAGGCTGAGAAGGTCGAGATCAAGGTGCCAACCGATTTGGTTCCTGGTGAAAGCTCTCTCCCTGGTTTGCAGACGGCCGCCTTCTCACTGCGAACTCTCTGGTGTCTCCTCTTATAAGGGTACCAATCCTATCAGATCAGGGTCCCACGCTCATGACTTCATTTAGCTGTAATTCCTTCCTTAACCCTAGTTCAGCCACGTTGAGAGTTAGGGCCTCAACATATGAATTGAGGGGGGGGACACCACTCAGTCATAGCACATAACAACTCTTAAGCTCCTCAGCCCCCAAAATGATGTACATCACTCTCCCTTGGTCAGAATTTGTTACGTGGCCCAAACAACTGCAGGGGAGGCTTGGAAATGTATGGGACCAAGTGGATATCTGCTGAGCATGATCTTTGCCACACACGGTCTTCAGGGCCGAGCCTGCTGAAGAAGAAACGTCTTGAGGGTCAGAACAACAGCGCTGAGACATAAGATAGGAAACACACACTCCTTAGACTGTCCTCCAGGCAGGTTCAAGGAGCCAAGACCTGGAACCTGATTCTGAATAGGATTCTTGGGATTGGGGGTGGGAGGGTAGGAAACTTGTCCCTGTGGTTGGGATATTTTGAGGTTTACTATGTCTCCTCCCCAGGATGTGGACACAAATGTCTCCTCACAGATATATCAATAGGGACTCAGGAAATTCAGATGAATTAGTCAGAGACCACACTTTGGAATCATTTTTTCTAAATTGACATATTGCATATTTCTCTCTGTTTCTTATTTTCTGATAGCTCATTTTCCACTACATATCAATAGGAAGAGAGCTAACAAAGGGCTGCCAAAGAGGACTCTTCAGGACCCTGATTTAACCACTAGATATTTGAGCAATATGTTCTGACAGCTTGTTTGAGGGGAAGGTCTCAGTCATGGCTTCCCTCACGGAGGCTTACAGGGCCTGCACCTGCCCCTCCAGCCTCATCCCTCTGCCTAACGACCCGGGCACACCGGCCACCAATCTGTTCCAAGAGACCCCAAACCCTTGGCTGCTCTGGGGCATGTGTTTGCTGTTTGCTCTGCCTGGAATGTTCTTTTTCCAGATCTTTGCAGTCTGCTTCCTTTTCATCTTTCAAGCCTAAGTTCAAATGCCACCACCGCATAGAGGTCTGACCACTCATCTAAAGCCATGAGGTCTCCCCTGCTCCCCCGGTCACCGTATGAACAGATACTCTTCATCATCAGCCAGTTTATTTCTTCGGTAACAATGATCACAATCTGTGCCTACCTGTTTGATTACTTCCTTCTGAATGTCTTGCAAGTGATTTCTCAGGGCTCCATCTACTGGACTGAGTTTCCCGAGGAAAGCAGAGACTGCGCTGTCTCTATCCTTTGTGTCCCCTATGGGAGGGAAGGGCACTGCTGACTCAGGTATAAGAATATCTGAGCCCTGGGCTTCCCTGGTGGCGCAGTGGTTGAGAGTCCGCCTGCTGATGCAGGGGACACGGGTTCGTGCCCCGATCCAGGAAGATCCCACATGTCGCGGAGCGGCTGGGCCCATGACCCATGGACGCTGAGCCTGCGCGTCCGGAGCCTGTGCTCTGCAATGGGAGAGGCCACAACAGTGAGAGGCCCAGGTACCGCAAAAAAAAAAAAAAAAAAAGAAAGAAAAGTAAAGAATATCTGAGCCCTAACATAGTGTGAGTGTTCCCAAAGCCCTGGGTGAAAGTCACACGTGAGATTCAATGGAGCACCTACGGTGTATGTTTAGTGCTGTGTTCTAGGGCTGTAGGCAGTCCTGGCCCCTGCCTGCCTTCATAGAGCTTGTGCTTCCTACGGAAGACACTGCATCATCATCACCATTATAGAAATAATAAGTGACACTTATATAGTGCTTATTATATACCATGCTTTGTTCCAAGCACCTTACATCTATTCATTCAATTTAAGCCCTACAGTGGCCCTACGAGGGAGGCACTATAATCATTCTCATTTTTACAAACAAGGATACTGAGGCTCAGAGAGGTCAGGTAAGTTGCTTGAGGTTGCCCAGACAGTGAGTATGAAATGAGCTATGATTAGTCACTAGCCAGGGAATTCCCCTCTTTCTGTTGTGGTCGTTGTTGACCTAGGTTGCTTAGGAAGTGCTACATCGGCTCCTACTGCAGTTTAGATCCTGTGTGCTGGTAGTTGTGGTAAACAACAATGCAGGAGGAGACCTGCGTGCACCCAGAGCGCTCCTGAATTTTCTCATTGATTTTGTATGTGAATGAATAGCTTTGAACCTCAGTGAGGCCCTTCCTTAAGGGTGCCGATTGCAGTAACTGATCTTGGCTGCTGGGGGTTGCAACATTTGCACTGAAGTGATGTTCCCAAAGCCTGGAGTGTGTGTGTGTGTACATGTGTGTGCGTTGGCAAGGGGGATGTATCTCAGAGCTTCACGCCTAGTCAATTCATCTGTTGTGCCTCAAGCACAGGACTGCTGAGGTCAAAGTGGTGACTGCTGTTTCTTTCCTTCATTCCACAGTGTAATATGGGGTGATGAGCCTGACTCTAACATCAGACACACTTGACTTTAAATACTAGTCCAACTGTGTACTCGTGTTGTGACCTCAGACAATTCGCTTGTAACCTCTCCGAGCGTGCATTTTCTCATCTGTAAAGTGGGGCGAAAAACCAGCACTTTCCTCATCGCATTGTCCAAGTTAAATGAGATAAGCCTTGTGAGGCACAGTGCCAGGTACGTAGCAGGTGTTCCAGAAACGGCAGCGCTTCTTACCATTCATTGGCAAGGCCTTGCTGGGCGCGCACAGTGTGCCAGGCAGTGTGCTGGGTGGGGGAGAGGAGGAGGAGGAGGGATTCAGAGATGAGTCCGACAAGGGCCACCTTGGCTCTCTTCCTCACCCGGCCCCAGATCCAGCCAGGAGGCCTTGCACTTGGACTCGCACAGAGTCCAGGCCAGAGAGAGTCACCGGATCAGTGCACCACCCACACCCGCATCGCCCACCCTCCCACCGTTGATGGAGCTGCAGCTGGGGCGCAGGGAGCTGCTCCCTCGTGGAGGTGGAGCTGGCACATGTTTACAGCTGTGCATGGGACAGGGTGGGGCACCAGTGCAGGGCCCGTGTAACTAGGCCACCGTTTCTCTGTTCCTCTCCTCAGCCTCTTGGGCACAGGCAACATGCTATCGCTTTCTACCTTTCCTTGGGAAGTGGCTTCCTATCCTTATCCGAGACTTCCTGTTATCTGTTGTGTCCTTTTCTTTTTGCCACCTGCCCATCCCCAATCTCCCGCTCCCCAGTCCCCGTGCTTAGCCACCACTAGGCTCAGTGGTCAGGGGATCCGTCTTGTCGCTGGGGACACTCATGGGATCATATCAATATGTCTAACCAGGCACCAGAGCGTGGCCCATTGTTGGGTGCTGTTGGCAAGAGGAAAGGAGGGGAGGGGAGAGGAAAGGAGGGGAGGGGAGGGGAGAGGAAAGGAAGGGAGGGGAGAGGAGAGGAAAGGAGGGGAGGGGAAGGGAAAGGAGGGGAGGAGAGGGGAAAGGAGGGGAGGGGAGAGGAAAGGAGGGGAGGGGAGAGGAAAGGAGGGGAGGGGAGGGGGGAGGAAAGGAGGGGAGGGGAGAGGAGAGGAAAGGAGGGGAGGGGAAAGGAGGGGAGGGCAAGGAGGAAGCGAGAAAAAAGTAGAGGACTTGGTCCCCATCCTGGCTGATGATGGAGTGTGTCACCTCACGCGGGAGGGCGGGAGGAAACCCAACGGGCATTCTGTCCGTAGGCCAGTGTGAAACTCTGCAGCCTGTACTTTATGCCGTGGAAGAAGTGGGGAGAGCACGGGGGGCCTGTCACACAGGGAGTGGGGCTAGCGCTGGACCTTGAAGGAGGCGAGGGATTGGGATGGGGCGGGCGGGCTCAATTCTGGCCTGGGTGGGATGCAGTTGTCTATCTGAGGGCTGGTAGGAGGCACCAGCTGGGTGGTGAAGAATGAAGGAGGTGTGGGTCAGGCTCAGGCCAGGGGTAGAGCAGCCAGGTGGGGGCCAGAGGTGGGGACAGCAGAAAGGCGCAGAGGGACCTTTGGCCAGATGGCTGCAGAGGCCATGGGGGTGGCCCTTTCTGTCCACCCCTCATTCTGTTCTCTTTGTAGCCTTTATCTTCTGCCTGCCCCCCACTCTCTCTCGCTCCTTTGGGTCTCATCATCGTCCTTTTCTTCTCAGTTATTTCATCCGCCAAATAAAGCTATTCACGCTGGAGGTCGGAGACCCGTGGTGTCACCTCTGCTGCTTTCCATTCTGCCCGTTCTGAAATGTGATTCAATAAGAGCTGCTGCCTTAGGGCTGCAGTTGCTCCCCGGGCTGGATGTGGGGCACGAGGACCCAGACCTTGGCTTCCCTGCTCCTGCTCGCTTGCTGCGGGCTGTGGAACAAGCCTGTTTCACTTCTCACCCAGGCTGGAGACGGGCGAGGATGCCAAGTCTAGAAATTGCTTTTCTTCCAGAGTCAAATGGCTTCCTCTCAGCAACAGTCCCTTTAACATGAGAGGGAAGCCAGAAAAGGAGATCTTTGACGTTGTTCAACTGAGAAATACATCAGGTGGGAATGAGCCGGAAATGCCGGGGTGAAGGGCTCTGTGGTCGCTGCACTGGCGAGGGCGCTGCCTGGACTTTGCTTTTTGATGGCACATAAACACAAGCAGAGCAGGGAAAAACAACCTTCAGTCCCCAAACAAACAGAACAGGAACGGGATCTGCCTCGCATGAGCAATGGCTCTTGCTGCGATGATGCAGCTCAAGGGGCCTTCACTGTGGAACTTCCTTCCTTGAGCATGATGGATTTTCCATTCTTGTCCCCGAATGAACACCCGCCTTAGGGCTTAGTGGATGGCAGGGGACCTCTGCAAGGCCCCCCGAGAAATGGACAGCACTGTCTCACCTGGGCCTGGCTTCAGAGGGGTGTGCCTCCTCTCTTGAGTCGGGTCTGAGATGGGTGCTACTGCATCCCTCAAAGCGCCATGAGACCCATTGCCCTCAGATGCCCGACCACTTCGCTGGAAACCACCCTCATTTTCTGTCCCATCTTGGACTTCTCCCTTCATGCACCAAACACTCCAGTCCTAACAGACTCATCTCTTCTTTCCAGGAGAGGGCCGTCTTTTCTTGCATCCCTGACTGTCTGCTTATCCTGTTCCTTGGAGCACTCTGCCCCCACCCCATTTCTGCCCATCCAAGAGGCAGTATGGCCTAGTATTGAGGAGCATGGGACTCTGTTTACGTTTGATTCTGGGCTCCATTGCTTACCATCTGTGTGGCCTCTGTGCCTCCATTTTCACCTCCGTTAAATGGGGTTAATAATGGCTCTTCTCCTAGGATTGTGATGAGCCCTAAATGAGTTACTCTTTGTAGTACACATAGAAGAGTATTTGGTATATCACAAGCACTATACAAAGGGTTAGGAATCAATATGCAAATCCTACTCCCCTTCAAAGTTCAGCTCAAATGCCACCTCCTCCATGAAGTCTTCCTGATCCACCCAAGTGGAAATACTCTCTCCCTCCTCTAACTTCCCATAGCCTTTTAGCTGGATCTGCCCTGGGGAACTACTTGGTATCATAAGAAGATATCCACAGGTCCCAGTTACCTGAGGGCTGGGACCCCTCCAGTAATTTCCACAGGGCCTTACACCCAGGATGTGCTCAATAGGTCCTTGGTGAATGGCTGAATAAAGTTGAGAAGGGGTGACAATGGGACCCAGGGGGAGAGCACAGCTGCCCCTCAGCCCAGTCCAGCCTCCCCATGGGAAGGTGAAGGATCCATCACCAGGGAGTGATGTGTTCGACAGTTGGGGCCGGCTCACGTGGATCCACCGCCACTCCTTGATCAGGCCCTCCTGGCGAGCAGTAGCGAGGCTGGGGCACGGTGGACGGCAGACACAGTGCAGGGATACTCCCAGCAGCCTCCACCATGCTGGGCCCTGACAGTAGTGCTGAGGCACCCTGGACCACATCTGGGCTGCTTTATGCGCCCTCTAATCCTGGGATTCTCAGTCTACAGTACAGCCAGATTGATCAGGATCTCAGAGCCAAACCCAACACATTTTCTTCCCCCCCAAATGCTCCCTTTCCTGCATGATTGACCCAGTTCCTGCTGACCTTGGGCTCCAGATGCTACCCACTTTCCCTCCCTCTTTCCCCTCCTGGCCAGCCATGATGGACACATTTACACCTCCTTGACTCAGGTCCATCATCCATTGGGGCTGGACTTGGGCCCTACCAGGGAGCTGAGCTGTTTTCTTGGTGGCCCCAAGCACCCTCATATACCTTTAACTACTCTACTCGGATTTTCGTTCATTGCCTGGGCCACCTCTTGCTGAAATGACTTCTCTGTGGCCTTCAAGCAACCATGGCTTTTCTGTACGCTTCACAGCACCTAGCATGGTGGGAGTGAAGGTTGGCCTTGCACGTAGTACAGGCTTCCTTAATCCGTTTTTGGTTCAAATGCTGAATTAAGGGGTGGGAGGAGGGACATAAAGCCCCAGTCATTCTGATCGTATTCTTCTTAACTTTTAATATTCAGACCATACCAGTGGATCCCTGAGTTATCGGGTCCTTGAGATCTGAATGACATTGCTTTGAGTCCTCCCACCCCCACCCCTGGGCCAGAATTGACCCAGGCAAGTCAAGAGCCCGGCCCAAGATATTTGTGAATTTCTTGGGGTGGAGGAATAGGGAAGATTTATATTCTCGTGGTCTCGTGTGCCACCCAGGTTCCTGGAGCTTTGGGCATGATCTGTGCTTTCACCATATTGACCAAGAGAGGAAACGTAGACCCTTCCCACCAAGAAAATGAGAGTAAAATTGACTGAAGGTCCTTGGCTGATGGAATCCTGGGGAAGGAGGCACATTACACACAGCCCCCTGCCTCCTCTGTCGCTCTTCCTCTCTGCTCCTTACTCTTTCCCTCCAGGATTTCTAAGGTTGCTCCAAATTCTGAAGCCTTTGGTACCCATTAAGGGTGTGAATGAAGGTCAGGGAGTGTATCACCTTCTACCCCCAAGAACTTATCAAGTCTTTGCCAACGTAGGTAGTTCTTGCCCTGTGGATTCTTGCCGTTAAGTAATACAATTTTCTGCACCCCATTACATGAGCAAGCTTCTTTCCCTCTCTAGGCCTCAGTCTCACGCTCTGTGAAACGGCATACAATCACTAGGTCAGCCCTGTCCAACAGAAATATAGTGCAAGACCTATATGTAATTTAAAAATTTCAAATAGCCACATTAAAAAACATAAACAGGTGAAATTAGTTCTTGTTGATCTTCTCAGGTAAAAATGGGGGAGCTACTAAAGAATCTTTCAACAGCATTCCTGAGGTATAATTGACATATAATAAACTGAACATATTTAAGGTGTACGGTTTAAGATTTCACATATGTGTACACCTGTGAAACCATCAAATGTCCTCGAGCCCCTTTGTAATTATATATGCCTAAGAGTATATTTTAACTCAGTTTACCCAAAATAGTCCTTTTTACATGTATTCAATATGAAAAAAATAGATAGATAAATAAATAAAATTTATTAAGAAAGAAAAAAAAACCCTCAAACAGGAGAGCAACTGACAGCAGCGAAGTGGGGACCAGAAGATGTTAATGCTTCAGAACCCAGGAAAGGCTCAGGAATTCTGAGCTACCTCTGAAGGCTGAGGAAGAAATTGGTATCAGGGTGGGCAAATACCTGAGTCTGCCACAGTTTAAAACAAAATGAAGAAAGAACAGTATAAGCGTATTATGAGATAGAGAAGCAAACAGATGAAACTGCTAAGGATGTAAAAACTGGTGGTTTCTGGGAAGTGGGAATTGGGATGGGGCAAAGCAGTTCGGGGTTTTGCTCTCCTGAAAGCCTTGTGTCATTTGACCTTTAAAATTAGGTATATACATCACTTAGATTTTTTTTAAAGCTGCTTTTGAAACGGGTATGGGGGGAAAGGCATGCAAATACTGTAGATGGGACTATAAACTTGTAAAAGCTTGCCGAATGGCAGCTGGGTAATACGGATCAAACATTTTCATGTGTGGAACATTCAGTCCAGCATTTCCACTCCTGGAATTTATTCTAAGAAAGTAATTGGACAACCACTGCTTTGATTATAAAATAGAAAAATTGGAAACTATCTACATGCCCTGCACCGGAACCTTCATTTGAACAAGTGATGGCTCATCCACACAGTGCAATTCTATGCTCATGCTTTAAACAGCGGATTTCATACCTACCAGATGGTCAAAACTTGTGAAAGCCTGAGGGACATCCCTCGTGGCGCAGTGCTTGAGAATCCACCTGCCAATGCAAGGGACACAGGTTCGTGCCCTGGTCTGGGAAGATCCCACATGCCAAGGAGTAACTAAGCCTGTGCGCCACAACTGCTGAGCCTGCGCTCTAGACCCCGCGAGCCACCACTACTGAAGCACACATGCCAAGAGACCCAGCTCCGCAACAAGGGAAGCCACAAGAATGAGAAGACCACGCACCGCAACGATAAAGCCAAGGCAGCCAGAAATAAATAAATAAATAAATAAATTTTAATTGTAAAAGCCTGAAAACAACAGGAGATGCTCAACATGTGAAACAATGTAATGATACAATGCTGGCGAGTGTACCCTGATACAAGCTCTTTGGACGAAAAAGCAAAAACTGGCACTACATCAATGAAAAGAGAAATACAACACACTGTGATCAATTTTTCTCATACGGAGTCTAAAATGATATGACTACTCAGGAAGAAAATCACTGTTACTTAGTAAAATCGAAGATAAATTGAAGGCCACGTGCCACGTACCACTAGGTGCGACGTGCAAGACCATCGCTCGTAGTGTTCAGAGTGCCTCAGGCTGCACTCAAGCCGAAAGTCTATCAGCAGGAAGTGGAAATACAGCAGTCCTTGATGAGCCGAGGCACACACCGAACGGCCACACCCACAGTAACCCGAGAACATCTCCGGGTTTCGCAAACATTCCATCTTGTGGAAGACAAGAGAAAACGAAAGAACGCATTCACCTATCTACATAACCTTCCACGCGAAGCAAATGACCTTCCACGAAGAATCAGACTAGGGACGTTAAAAAGCACGAAAATCAGCAGTATGGCCGTAGGGTTAGAAAAACAGCCTTCCCGAACACTACCTCAGCCATCCCATGAACGAATAGAGAAGTGCACCTCCCCGACCGTGGCTGAAACCCACGGTGCTGCCAACGCTAAAGTATCCTTTTAACACCTGACACGCTGACACCTTCTCCTCAGGTTTTTACTTAATTCTTATTTCACCGGGTCGCGGTGGTGGCACGCGGAAAACTTCCAGGGCCCAGTGAGCTCCTATGCTTTCCAGGCAGTAGCAGCACACAGAAATAGCTTCCAAAGAAAGACTAGAGAACCCAGAGTGCACCCTGAGTTTATGCACCAAGAGAAGCAGGGCTGACGAGTTTGCTAAACAACAAGCATTGTCCGTGGGTCTATTCTTTAAACACACACATCAGCCTTGCTTATTTTCGCAAGGCCTCCAAAAACTAGGTAACCAGAGCCGCTTTACTTCTCAGCAGACGTGAATCTTCTGAAAAACACAGAAGCTTCACACATGCTGAGAAGAAGCATGTGCGAACCTATTCCGAGCAACCTCGGGAGACAATGCCAAGGAGATTCACACACCTTGTGCAGTGAGGGTGAACGTAAGCTCGGGTCAGGAGCTTGCAACACTTCTTTCCAGGTAAGTGACTGAAGTCACTTTCTTTCAAATCATAGCTTTAAAGGAAAAGTGTGGCTTTCACTTGAACATATATTGTTTGCATTTCATTCTGGTTATGCAAATGAACGCTGAGTCCCCGCCCCCGCGCTTCACGCCCAACGTGCGCCGAAGCCCGCTTCCAGTGGCGTCTACCCGGGACCCTCACTACATGTCTTCTGCTCCTCGAGGCTCCGAGCGGGATTTCTTTAGGGTACAGGATTTTGTTGACTGCTTAAGAAAACGTCGGAGCTCTGCATGTGACACGAGACACGGTTCACAACGGAATATCAAATGAAAGGTAACAGACAACTACAAAACTGTATTTAACAGTACACTTTTTCTTCCAAAAAGAGACGTCTGTGTGTGCGTTGGGCATGTATATGCACAGAAGAGTGCTTACACCAAAATTATGCTTACACTAAAATATGACTGGCCGTTATGCCTCTTGTTAACTCTTTATTTTTGTCCATGTTTTCAGAAATTTCTGTGCTTCACGTATGGAGAAAAAATAAGGAAATCAATAAAAAAGGATTTCATAATAAGCAAAGATAAAGGAATTAGAAGGAAAGAATACTAAGCATAGCAGAAATAAAGACAAAGAATCAAGGAAGCCAAAAGGAGTTTTAAACCATTTTTATTGGACTATAGTTGATGTACACTATTGTGTTAGTTTCAGGGTACAGCAAAGTGAGTCAGTTATCCGTATATATGTATCCACTCTTTTTGAGATTCTTTCCCCATATAGGCATGACAGAGTATGCAGTAGAGGGCCCTGTGCTCTACATTAGGTCTGTATTAGTTATCTGTTTTATATATAGTAGGGGGTATATGTCCATCGCAATCTGCCAATTCATCCCCCGCAAATGATTTATTTTTTTTCAAGATTTGATCAAGGAAAAGAAGAAGGTGCAAATAACACTAGGAATGAGATATGGGATATAAACAAAGATACAAAAGTGCGGCCCGCCAGGCTGGCTCCATATCCAGTATCATTTCTCTCCTTCCTCCCTACTGAGTGTCTGCATTATAAGGGGCAGCAACGTGACGTCATAGGTCAAAACTTCCGTGCAAGTATTGGAAGATACAGTCGAGACCATCTTCTAGAAAATAGAGCCAAACAGGAGGTAGACAAATGGGAGCGAAAAGCCAAAAATTAGGGGTTCATTCCAGCATGTACTACATCTAACTAAAGAAAGTCCAGAAAGCGAAAACATAATGGAAAGGAGAAAATTAAGAAAGAAGTAGGGTGTAAAATAGATAGCTAGTGGGAAGCAGCCGCATAGCCCAGGGAGATCAGCTCGGTGCTTGGTGACCCCCTACAGGGGTGGGATAGGGAGGGTGGTAGGGAGACGCAAGAGGGAGGCGATATGGGGATATATGTATACGTATAGCTGACTCACTTTGTTATAAAGGAGAAACTAACGCACCATTGTAAAGCAATTATACTCCTATAAAGATGTTAAAAAAATACAGAAACTTTTCCAGCACACACACACACACACACACATGCACGCACACACGCACACACACACGGAAGCATTTCCCCTGATGTAGTTGTTTTAATTTTGTTCATTTAATCTATTTTTACATTATTTCCATGAGAATATTTTTCACAGCCTAGCCATCCAGGGTCCTATGAATATATTACTTCGCTTCAACTTTTCTTTTGTCTCTGAGTTGATCATTGTCTTAGTCCTCATTGGCTTGATTTTCTATACACCTATTACCCATTTCTTTTCCAGAGTCTCTGCTAGAAATGTTACTCTACTCTCAATATATTCCAGCACCTCAGGTAATTGAGTCGTTTAATCTACTTCATGAAACATCCCTGCAGGAATCCTAGGCCCTCCTGCTCCAATATGGACCATCTGTTCTCTTGCGCCGGGATCTTCCTTCTTTTTCCTCTGTTGGGTCCCTTTTCCTTTATCTCATATTTTTCCTCTTTTCTAGGTCACTCCTTTGTATGTCACCCGAGGCTAAGTTATGGTGTGGTAACATAGGGCCCCAACACCTCGCTGGCTTCCAACAAGAAACATTTCTCCTCCGGCGTGTTACATGTCCCTCATGGGTTGTCTGTAGCTCTGTGCCGTGCCTCATCTTTGCCCCAGGACCCAGGGGATGGAGCAGCTTTTGTCTGCAACATCACCAGTGTCAAGCCAGAGGAGAAGAGGATGCGGCTAACAGGAGATGACCCTCCTGCTGCTGCTCCGAAGTGACACGTGTCTCTTCTGCCCACATTCCAATGGCCAGAGCAGGTCACGTAGCCACTCTTAAGTTCGTTCCATATCTAAACTTTGGTTGGGTATAAAATTCTGGTTTGGAGCAAGTTTTCCTTCAGCATTTTGAATGCATTGCTGTATTGCCTTCTACCTTTTAGTGTCGCTGTTGGGAAACTAATGCAATTCGGATTCTGGAATCTTGGTATGTGACCTGTCTTTTCTCTCTGGAAGCTTTTAGGAGTCTCCCTTTGTCCCTGTGGTGTGGGAGGGCGGGTGAAAAAGCATCAGTCCATCAGACCCTCTTCTTCCCTAGAAGCAAAGGTATATATAATGTCTATGATTTAGGAATAAGTTTGATGCCATGTGACAGAAAACGCAAAATTACAGTGGTCTAAGCTGGATACTGATTCTGTTCCACGTCGATGAAGTCCAGAGGAAGGTGAGCAAGGCGCGCGCTCCAGGGAGCAGCCAGGGACTCAGGCTCCTGCCAGTCCTCGGCTCCCTACAGGGGTTCTTGTAGTTTATTTCCACTGAGATAACACTGGATTATAACAGTATAAGTGTCACATGTACAGCCTCATAGTTCAACTTCTGTACACACTACAGCATGCTCACCACCAAAACTTTAGTTTCCATTCATCACCATACAGTTGATCCCCTTTCCCTATTTCGCCCTCCTCCTACTTCCCCTCTGGTAACCACTACTCTGTTCTCTGTATCCACACGTTTGTTTCTGTTTGGATTGGCCTGTCCTTTTCTCTTGTTTTGTTTGCTTGTTTCTTATATTCCATATATGAGTAAAATCATATGGCATTGTCTTTCTCTGTCTGACTTATTTCACTGAGTATAATACTCTCAAGGTTCATCCATGTTGTCGCAAATGGCAAGCTTTCATCGTTTTGGGGGTTTTTTTTCTGCAGAATTTATTGATTTTTATTTTTTGGCCATGCCG
Source organism: Mesoplodon mirus (assembly GCF_964341445.2). Lineage (NCBI taxonomy): Eukaryota > Metazoa > Chordata > Mammalia > Artiodactyla > Ziphiidae > Mesoplodon > Mesoplodon mirus. Next base: position 111,247,398 of record NC_138981.1, read on the forward strand.
CTTGGCATGTGGGATCTTAGATCCCCGACCAGGGATCGAACCCATGCCCCTTGCAGTGAAAGCGAGGAGTCCTAACAACTGGACCGTCATGGAATCCCTGCAGCACATCCTTTACCCTAAACCTGTTGGATTTGCCCGTCCTCAGGTAGTCATGGTATATATTGATTCATCTTGGTTTCCTCTCATAACCATGATGAGTGATGACTATGCTATCTGCAGCCAGAGCTAAAACTCAGCAAAGCTGACGAGCCCCTCTAGGAATTAAGCCTGTTCTCAATCATGCTGGAGGTGGGGTGGGGGATGGAACCCAGCCTGTGACTTAATAAATAAAGATATTATATCAGTTCATTATAATGGCGGGTCTTGGTGACTATGACTGAAGTAGCCACATTATAATCACAATAATAGCCATTAAGTGCATAATATTCTCTGCCATTGCTGCACTCGGACAAGGCAAAAATCCAGATACAGGAAAGTGGCCGCATCACTCGACAGTGTTCACTCTGTCATGAAGACTTACTGCAGGGTATAAATGTGATGTGAGGACTAAGCTAAATCATATGCCTCTACTAAAGGAGTGTGGCACGGGGGAATGTGATATTAATGCCGCCAGCCAAGTTAGTGTAAAGTGTTCTTTGGTAATCAGATTAACAGAATACAGGCTTGTGAAATTAAGGCATGAAAATAGACACCTTTCCGAATCTGGACAACACACAAAAGTCACTGCATAACAAGAGCACGGGCTGGACGTCTTCTTGCTCAAATATTACCGTGCTGTTACCAATGGACTCAATCAGTGAGTTTCTTGGCCTAGATCAGTGATCCTGCACTTGAGAACCACTTGAGAGCTTAAAAAACGCTGAGGCCCAATCCCCCACCCTGAGAGAATCATTTAATTGGCCCAGGGTGGAGTCCTGGTCATGGGATTTTTAGAATCTCCCCGAGTCCCTTGGTGGACCGTCAGGATGGTGAAGCTCTGGGCCCAGGGCAAAGAGGCCCGAGGGACAAGTCAGACTGGCTTGGGCAACATCCTCCACGAGGGGCCGCTCGGCTGTGTCCTTCAAAAAATAAAAGGGTGGGATTTCATATTGTTTAAGGTGCATCCCTTGTGCCAATTGTTATCCTATTTTCAGAAGGGCCTTTGTCAAATGGATACTATTCTCATCGTTTTCACAGGGTTTCTTTTCAATTTTTTAAAATGTACACTATCGGGGATTCCCTGGCCTTCCGGTGCTTGGCACTCTGAGCTTCCACTTCACGGGGCAAGGGTTCCATCCCTCGTCGGGAAACTGAGATCCTGCAAGCTGTGCGGCACAGCCAAAGAAAAAAATCATAATAATAAAATAAGAAATAAAATCGACAGGATCTTGGGGTTTCAGGTTGAAAATGGCAGATTAAATACATCCATTTATCTCCACGCCATCCACAAAACCCCACTAAATGACAGTAAAGGAATGAAAAGAAAAATGATAAATTCATATTGACAAACGTGGGAGAGCAGGCCTTCCCTGGTGGCGCAGTGGTTAAAAGCTGCCTGCCAATGCAGGGAACACAGGTTCCAGCCCTGGTCCGGGAAGATACCACAGGCCCCGGAGCACCTAAGGCTGTGCGCCATAACTACTGAACCTGTGCTCTAGAGCCTGCGAGCCACAACTACTGGGCCCGCGTGCCACAAGTACTGAAGCCCGCGTGCCTACAGCCTGTGCTCTGCATGCAAAAATAGAAGCCACTGCAATGAGAAGCCTGCACGCCACAACGAAGTGTAGCTCCTGCTCACTGCAACAAGAGAAAGCCCATGCACAGCAACGAAGACCCAATGCCGCCAAAAATAGATAGATAGATAGAGAGAGAGAGAGAGAGATAAATAAATAAAATTTATTTAAGAAAAGATAACCAAAAACAGGAGAGCAGCTAACAGCAGCGAGGTGGTGACCTGGAGATGTTAATGCTTCAGAACCCTGGAAAGGCTCAGGAATTCTGAGCTACCTCTGATGGCTGAGGAAGAAATTGGTATCAGGGTGGGCAAATAGCTGAGTCTGCCACAGTTTAAAACAAAATGAAGAAAGACCAGTGTAAGCGTATTATGAGATAGAGAAGCAAACAGATGAAACTGCTAGGGATGTAAAATGGTGGTTTCTGGGAAGTGGGAATTGGGATGGGGCAAAGCAGTTCGGGGTTTTGCTCTCCTGAAAGCCTTGTGTCATTTGACCTTTAAAATTAGGTATATACATCACTTAGATTTTTTTAAGGCTGCTTTTGAAACGGGTATGGGGGAAAAGGCATGCAAATACTGTAGATGGGACTATAAACTTGTAAAAGCTTGCCGAATGGCAGCTGGGTAATACGGATCAAACATTTTCATGTGTGGAACATTCAGTCCAGCATTTCCACTCCTGGAATTTATTCTAAGAAAGTAATTGGACAACCACTGCTTTGATTATAAAATAGAAAATTCGGAAACTATCTACATGCCCTGCACCGGAACCTTCATTTGAACAAGTGATGGCTCATCCGCACAGTGCAATTCTATGCTCATGCTTTAAACGGCGGATTTCATACCTACCAGATGGTCAAAACTTGTGAAAGCCTGAGGGACTTCCCTGGTGGCACAGTGCTTGAGAATCCACCTGCCAATGCAAGGGACACAGGTTCGTGCCCTGGTCTGGGAAGATTCCACATGCCCCGGAGCAACTAAGCCTGTGCGCCACAACTACTCAGCCTGCGCTCTAGAGCCCGCGAGCCACCACTACTAAAGCACGCATGCCGAGATCCCCAGCTCCGCAAAAAGGGAAGCCACCAGAATGAGAAGACCGCACACCGCAATGATAAACCCAACGCAGCCAGAAATAAAAAAAAATTTTTTTTAATTGTAAAAGCCTGAAAACAGCAGGAGTTGCTCAACATGTGAAACAACGTAATGTTGATACAGTGCTGGCGAGGGTACCCTGCTACAATCTCTTTGGACGAAAAAGCAAAAATTGGCACTACAACAATGAAAAGCGAAATACAACACACTATGATCAATTTTTCTCATACGAAGTCTAAAATGATATGACTACGTAGGGAGAAAACCACCGTTATTTAGTAAAATGGAAGATAAATCGAAGGCCACCTGCCACGTACCACTCGGTGGGACGTGCAAGAACATCGCTCGTAGTGTTCAGAGGGCCTCAGGCTGCACTCGAGCTGAACATCTACCAGCAGGAAACGGAAATACAGCAGTCCGCGATGAGCCGAGACACACACTGAACAGCCGCACCCACAGTAACACGAGAACATCTCTGGGTTTCGCAAACATTCCATCTTGCAGAAGACAAGAGAAAACGAAAGAATGCATTCACCTATCTACATAACCTTCCACGCGAAGTAAATGATCTTCCATGAAGAATCAGGCTAGGGACGTTAAAAAGCACGAAAATCAGCAGTAAGGGCGCAGGGTTAGGAAAACAACCTTCCCAAACACTACATAAGCCATCCCATAAACGAATAAAGAAGTGCACCTCCCCGCCCCGGCTGAAACCCACGGTGCTTCTAGCACTAACGTGTCGCCTTAATGCCTGAGACGCTGACACCTTCTCCTCAGGGTTTTACTTAATTCCCGCTTCTCCGGGTCGCGGTTGCTGCACGCGGAGCGATACCGGGGGCCCAGGGAGCCCCTTGCTTCCCAGGGAGCAGCCCCACGCAGAAATACCTTCCTGAGAAAGCCAAACGAACCCAGAATGCACCCTGAGTTTATGCACGAGAGGAGCAGGGCTGACGAGTTTGCTAAACAACAAGCATTGTCCGTGGGTCTATTCTTTAAACACACACATCAGCCTTGCTTATTTTCGCAAGGCCTCCAAAAATTAGGTAACCAGAGCCGCTTTACTTCTCAGCAGACGTGAATCTTCTGAAAAACACAGAAGATTCACACATGCTGAGAAGAAGCATGTGCGAACCTATTCCGAGCAACCTCGGGAGACAATGCCAAGGAGATTCACACACCTTGTGCAGTGAGGGTGAACGTAAGCTCGGGTCAGGAGCTTGCAACACTTCTTTCCAGGTAAGTGACTGAAGTCACTTTCTTTCAAATCATAGCTTTAAAGGAAAAGTGTGGCTTTCACTTGAACATATATTGTTTGCATTTCATTCTGGTTATGCAAATGAACGCTGAGTCCCCGCCCCCGCGCTTCACGCCCAACGTGCGCCGAAGCCCGCACCCAGTGGCGTCTACCCGGGACCCTCACTACATGTCTTCTGCTCCTCGAGGCTCCGAGCGGGATTTCTTTGGGGTACAGGATTTTGTTGACTGCTTAAGAAAACGTCGGAGCTCTGCATGTGACACGAGACACGGTTCACAACGGAATATCCAATGAAAGGTAAAAGACAACTACGAAACTGTATTTAACAGTACACTTTTTCTTCCAAAAAGAGACGTCTGTGTGTGCGTTGGGCATGTATATGCACAGAAGAGTGCTTACACCAAAATTATGCTTACACTAAAATATGACTGGCCGTTATGCCTCTTGTTAACTCTTTATTTTTGTCCGTGTTTTCAGAAATTTCTGTGCTTCACGTATGGAGAAAAAATAAGGAAATCAATAAAAAAGGATTTCATAATAAGCAAAGATAAAGGAATTAGAAGGAAAGAATACTAAGCATAGCAGAAATAAAGACAAAGAATCAAGGAAGCCAAAAGGAGTTTTAAACCATTTTTATTGGACTATAGTTGATGTACACTATTGTGTTAGTTTCAGGGTACAGCAAAGTGAGTCAGTTATCCGTATATATGTATCCACTCTTTTTGAGATTCTTTCCCCATATAGGCATGACAGAGTATGCAGTAGAGGGCCCTGTGCTCTACATTAGGTCTGTATTAGTTATCTGTTTTATATATAGTAGGGTGTATATGTCCATCGCAATCTGCCAATTCATCCCCCGCAAATGATTTATTCTTTTTCAAGATTTGATCAAGGAAAAGAAGAAGGCGCAAATAACACTAGGAATGAGATATGGGATATAAACAAAGATACAAAAGTGCGGCCCGCCAGGCTGGCTCCATATCCAGTATCATTTCTCTCCTTCCTCCCTACTGAGTGTCTGCATTATAAGGGGCAGCAACGTGACGTCATAGGTCAAAACTTCCGTGCAAGTGTTGGAAGATACAGTCGAGACCATCTTCTAGAAAATAGAGCCAAAGAAGAGGTAGACAAATGGGAGCGAAAAGCCAAAAATTAGGGGTTCATTCCAGCATGTACTACATCTAACTAAAGAAAGTCCAGAAAGCGAAAACATAATGGAAAGGAGAAAATTAAGAAAGAAGTAGGGTGTAAAATAGATAGCTAGTGGGAAGCAGCCGCATAGCCCAGGGAGATCAGCTCAGTGCTTGGTGACCACCTACAGGGGTGGGATAGGGAGGGTGGGAGGGAGACGCAAGAGGGAGGCGATATGGGGATATATGTATACGTATAGCTGACTCACTTTGTTATAAAGGAGAAACTAACGCACCATTGTAAAGCAATTATACTCCAATAAAGATGTTAAAAAAATACAGAAACTTTTCCAGCACACACACACACACGCACGCACGCACGCACCCCCGCACACACACACACACACACACACACACACACGGAAGCATTTCCCCTGATGTAGTTGTTTTAATTTTGTTCATTTAATCTATTTTTACATTATTTCCATGAGAATATTTTTCACAGCCTAGCCATCCAGGGTCCTATGAATATATTACTTCGCTTCAACTTTTCTTTTGTCTCTGAGTTGATCATTGTCTTAGTCCTCATTGGCTTGATTTTCTATACACCTATTACCCATTTCTTTTCCAGAGTCTCTGCTAGAAATGTTACTCTACTCTCAATATATTCCAGCACCTCAGGTAATTGAGTCGTTTAATCTACTTCATGAAACATCCCTGCAGGAATCCTAAGCCCTCCTGCTCCAATATGGACCATCTGTTCTCTTGCGCCGGGATCTTCCTTCTTTTTCCTCTGTTGGGTCCCTTTTCCTTTATCTCATATTTTTTCTCTTTTCTAGGTCACTCCTTTGTATGTCACCCGAGGCTAAGTTATGGTGTGGTAACATAGGGCCCCAACACCTCGCTGGCTTCCAACAAGAAACATTTCTCCTCCGGCGTGTTACATGTCCCTCATGGGTTGTCTGTAGCTCTGTGCCGTGCCTCATCTTTGCCCCAGGACCCAGGGGATGGAGCAGCTTTTGTCTGCAACATCACCAGTGTCAAGCCAGAGGAGAAGAGGATGCGGCTAACAGGAGATGACCCTCCTGCTGCTGCTCCGAAGTGACACGTGTCTCTTCTGCCCACATTCCAATGGCCAGAGCAGGTCACGTAGCCACTCTTAAGTTCGTTCCATATCTAAACTTTGGTTGGGTATAAAATTCTGGTTTGGAGCAAGTTTTCCTTCAGCATTTTGAATGCATTGCTGTATTGCCTTCTACCTTTTAGTGTCGCTGTTGGGAAACTAATGCAATTCGGATTCTGGAATCTTGGTATGTGACCTGTCTTTTCTCTCTGGAAGCTTTTAGGAGTCTCCCTTTGTCCCTGTGGTGTGGGAGGGCGGGTGAAAAAGCATCAGTCCATCAGACCCTCTTCTTCCCTAGAAGCAAAGGTATATATAATGTCTATGATTTAGGAATAAGTTTGATGCCATGTGACAGAAAACGCAAAATTACAGTGGTCTAAGCTGGATACTGATTCTGTTCCACGTCGATGAAGTCCAGAGGAAGGTGAGCAAGGCGCGCGCTCCAGGGAGCAGCCAGGGACTCAGGCTCCTGCCAGTCCTCGGCTCCCTACAGGGGTTCTTGTAGTTTATTTCCACTGAGATAACACTGGATTATAACAGTATAAGTGTCACATGTACAGCCTCATAGTTCAACTTCTGTACACACTACAGCATGCTCACCACCAAAACTTTAGTTTCCATTCATCGCCATACAGTTGATCCCCTTTCCCTATTTCGCCCTCCTCCTACTTCCCCTCTTGTAACCACTACTCTGTTCTCTGTATCCACACGTTTGTTTTTGTTTGGATTGGCCTGTCCTTTTCTCTTGTTTTGTTTGTTTGTTTCTTATATTCCATATATGAGTAAAATCATATGGCATTGTCTTTCTCTGTCTGACTTATTTCACTGAGTATAATACTCTCAAGGTTCATCCATGTTGTCGCAAATGGCAAGCTTTCATCGTTTTGGGGTTTTTTTTTCTGCAGAATTTATTGATTTTTATTTTTTGGCCATGCCGCTTGGCATGTGGGATCTTAGATCCCCGACCAGGGATCGAACCCATGCCCCTTGCAGTGAAAGCGAGGAGTCCTAACAACTGGACCGTCATGGGATCCCTGCAGCACATCCTTTACCCTAAACCTGTTGGATTTGCCCATCCTCAGGTAGTCATGGTATATATTGATTCATCTTGGTTCCTCTCATAACCATGATGAGTGATGACTATGCTATCTGCAGCCAGAGCTAAAACTCAGCAAAGCTGACGAGCCCCTCTAGGAATTAAGCCTGTTCTCAATCACGCTGGAGGTGGGGCGGGGGATGGAACCCAGCCTGTGACTTAATAAATAGAGATATTATATCAGTTCATTATAATGGCGGGTCTTGGTGACTATGACTGAAGTAGCCACATTATAATCACAATAATAGCCATTAAGTGCATAATATTCTCTGCCATTGCTGCACTCGGACAAGGCAAAAATCCAGATACAGGAAAGTGGCCGCATCACTCGACAGTGTTCACTCTGTCATGAAGACTTACTGCAGGGTATAAATGTGATGTGAGGACTAAGCTAAATCGTATGCCTCTACTAAAGGAGTGTGGCACAGGGGAATGCGATATTAATGCCGCCAGCCAAGTTAGCGTAAAGTGTTCTTTGGTAATCAGATTAACAGAATACAGGCTTGTGAAATTAAGGCATGAAAATAGACACCTTTCCGAATCTGGACAACACACAAAAGTCACTGCATAACAAGAGCACGGGCTGGACGTCTTCTTGCTCAAATATTACCGTGCTGTTACCAATGGACTCAATCAGTGAGTTTCTTGGCCTAGATCAGTGATCCTGCACTTGAGAACCACTTGAGAGCTTAAAAAACGCTGAGGCCCAATCCCCCACCCTGAGAGAATCATTTAATTGGCCCAGGGTGGAGTCCTGGTCATGGGATTTTTAGAGACTCCCCGAGTCCCTTGGTGGACCGTCAGGATGGTGAAGCTCTGGGCCCAGGGCAAAGAGGCCCGAGGGACAAGTCAGACTGGCTTGGGCAACATCCTCCACGAGGGGCCGCTCGGCTGTGTCCTTCAAAAAATAAAAGGGTGGGATTTCATATTGTTTAAGGTGCATCCCTTGTGCCAATTGTTATCCTATTTTCAGAAGGGCCTTTGTCAAATGGATACTATTCTCATCGTTTTCACAGGGTTTCTTTTCAATTTTTTAAAATGTACACTATCGGGGATTCCCTGGCCGTCCGGTGCTTGGCACTCTGAGCTTCCACTTCACGGGGCAAGGGTTCCATCCCTCGTCGGGAAACTGAGATCCTGCAAGCTGTGCGGCACAGCCAAAGAAAAAAATCATAATAATAAAATAAGAAATAAAATCGACAGGATCTTGGGATTTCAGGTTGAAAATGGCAGATTAAATACATCCATTTATCTCCACGCCATCCACAAAACCCCACTAAATGACAGTAAAGGAATGAAAAGAAAAATGATAAATTCATATTGACAAACGTGGGAGAGCAGGCCTTCCCTGGTGGCGCAGTGGTTAAGAAGCTGCCTGCCAACGCAGGGAACACAGGTTCCAGCCCTGGTCCGGGAAGATACCACAGGCCCCGGAGCACCTAAGGCCGTGCGCCATAACTACTGAACCTGTGCTCTAGAGCCTGCGAGCCACAACTACTGGGCCCGCGTGCCACAAGTACTGAAGCCCGCGTGCCTACAGCCTGTGCTCTGCATGCAAAAATAGAAGCCACTGCAATGAGAAGCCTGCACGCCACAACGAAGTGTAGCTCCTGCTCACTGCAACAAGAGAAAGCCCATGCACAGCAACGAAGACCCAATGCCGCCAAAAATAGATAGATAGATAGAGAGAGAGAGAGAGAGAGAGAGAGATAAATAAATAAAATTTATTTAAGAAAAGATAACCAAAAACAGGAGAGCAGCTAACAGCAGCGAGGTGGTGACCTGGAGATGTTAATGCTTCAGAACCCTGGAAAGGCTCAGGAATTCTGAGCTACCTCTGATGGCTGAGGAAGAAACTGGTATCAGGGTGGGCAAATAGCTGAGTCTGCCACAGTTTAAAACAAAATGAAGAAAGACCAGTGTAAGCGTATTATGAGATAGAGAAGCAAACAGATGAAACTGCTAGGGATGTAAAATGGTGGTTTCTGGGAAGTGGGAATTGGGATGGGGCAAAGCAGTTCGGGGTTTTGCTCTCCTGAAAGCCTTGTGTCATTTGACCTTTAAAATTAGGTATATACATCACTTAGATTTTTTTAAGGCTGCTTTTGAAACGGGTATGGGGGAAAAGGCATGCAAATACTGTAGATGGGACTATAAACTTGTAAAAGCTTGCCGAATGGCAGCTGGGTAATACGGATCAAACATTTTCATGTGTGGAACATTCAGTCCAGCATTTCCACTCCTGGAATTTATTCTAAGAAAGTAATTGGACAACCACTGCTTTGATTATAAAATAGAAAAATTGGAAACTATCTACATGCCCTGCACCGGAACCTTCATTTGAACAACTGATGGCTCATCCACACAGTGCAATTCTATGCTCATGCTTTAAATGGCGGATTTCATACCTACCAGATGGTCAAAACTTGTGAAAGCCTGAGGGACTTCCCTGGTGGCACAGTGCTTGAGAATCCACCTGCCAATGCAAGGGACACAGGTTCGTGCCCTGGTCTGGGAAGATCCCACATGACCCGGAGCAACTAAGCCTGTGTGCCACAACTAGTGAGCCTGGGCTCTAGAGCCCGCGAGCCACCACTACTGAAGCCTGCGCTCCGAGAGCCCCAGATCCACAACAAGGGAAGCCACCAGAATGAGAAGACCGCACACCACAACGATAAACCCAACGCAGCCGGAAATAAATAAATTTTTATTTAAATTGTAAAAGCCTGAAAACAGCAGGAGTTCCTCAGCATGTGAAACAACGTAATGTTGATATAGTGCTGGCGAGTGTACCCTGCTACAATCTCTTTGGACGAAAAAGCAAAAATTGGCACTACAGCAATGAAAAGCGAAATACACACTGTGATCAATTTTTCTCATACGAAGTCTAAAATGATATGATTACGTAGGGAGAAAACCACCGTTATTTAGTAAAATGGAAGATAAATCGAAGGCCACGTGCCACGTACCACTCGGTGGGACGTGCAAGAACATCGCTCGTAGTGTTCAGAGGGCCTCAGGCTGCCCTCGAGCCGAACGTCTACCAGCAGGAAACGGAAATACAGCAGTCCGTGATGAGCCGAGACGCACACCGAACAGCCGCACCCACAGTAACGCGAGAACATCTCCGGGTTTCGCAAACATTCCAGCTTGCGGAAGACAAGAGAAAACGAAAGAACGCATTCACCTATCTACGTAACCTTCCACGCGAAGTAAATGACCTTGCACGAAGAATCAGGCTAGGGACGTTAAAAAGCACGAAAATCAGCAGTAAGGGCACAGAGTTAGAAAAACAACCTTCCCGAACACTACATAAGCCATCCCCTGAACGAATAAAAGAAGTGTACCTCTCCGACCCTGGCTGAAACCCACGGTGCTTCCAGTACTATAACATGTCGTTTTAACACCTGAGACGCTGACACCTTCTCCTCAGGTTTTTACGTAATTCCTATTTCACCACGTGGCTGTGGTGGCACGCGGAGAGCTTCCGGGTCCCAGGGAGCTCTTATGCTTCCCAGGCAGTAGCCCCACGCAGAAACACCTTCCGAAGAAAGCCAAAAGAACCCAGAATGCACCGTGAGTTTCTGCACCGAGAAGAGCAGGGCTAATAAGTTTGCTAAACAACAAGCATTATCCGTAGGTCTATTCTTTAAACACACACATCAGCCTTGCTTATTTTCGCAAGGCCTCCAAAAATTAGGAGTATGACTTGGCTTTACTTCTCAGCAGGTGAATCTTCCGAAAAACACAGAAGATTCACACATGCTGAGAAGAAGCGTGTGAACCTATTAGCAACCTCGGGAGACAATGCCAAGGAGATTCACACACCTTGTACAGTGAGGGTGAACGTAAGCTCGGGTCAGGAGCTTGCAACACTTCTTTCCAGCTAAGTGACTGAAGTCACTTTCTTTCAAATCATAGCTTTAAAGGAAAACTCTGGCTTTCACTTGAACATATATTGTTTGCATTTCATTCTGGTTATGCAAATGAACGCTGAGTCCCCGCCCCCGCGCTTCACGCCCAACGTGCGCCGAAGCCCGCTTCCAGTGGCGTCTACCCGGGACCCTCACTACATGTCTTCTGCTCCTCGAGGCTCCGAGCGGGATTTCTTTGGGGTACAGGATTTTGTTGACTGCTTAAGAAAACGTCGCAGCTCTGCATGTGACACGAGACACGGTTCACAACGGAATATCAAATGAAAGGTAAAAGACAACTACAAAACTGTATTTAACAGTACACTTTTTCTTCCAAAAAGAGACGTCTGTGTGTGCATTGGGCATGTATATGCACAGAAGAGTGCTTACACCAAAATTATGCTTACACTAAAATATGACTGGCCATTATGCCTTTTGTTAACTCTTTATTTTTGTCCATGTTTTCAGAAATTTCTGTGCTTGACGTATGGAGAAAAAATAAGGAAATCAATAAAAAGGATTTCATAATAAGCAAAGATAAAGGAATTAGAAGGAAAGAATAATAAGCATAGCAGAAATAAAGACAAAGAATCAAGGAAGCCAAAATGAGTTTTATACCATTTTTATTGGACTATAGTTGATGTACACTATTGTGTTAGTTTCAGGGTACAGCAAAGTGAGTCAGTTATCCGTATATATGTATCCACTCTTTTTTAGATTCTTTTCCCATACAGGCATGACAGAGTATGCAGTAGAGGGCCCTGTGCTCTACATTGGGTCTGTATTAGTTATCTGTTTTATATATAGTAGTGTGTATATGTCCATCGCAATCTGCCAATTCATCCCCCGCAAATGATTTATTTTTTTTCAAGATTTGATCAAGGAAAAGAAGAAGGCGCAAATAACACTAGGAATGAGATATGGGATATAAACAAAGATACAAAAGTGCGGCCCGCCAGGCTGGCTCCATATCCAGTATCATTTCTCTCCTTCCTCCCTACTGAGTGTCTGCATTATAAGGGGCCGCAACGTGACGTCATAGGTCAAAACTTCCGTGCAAGTATTGGAAGATACAGTCGAGACCATCTTCTAGAAAATAGAGCCAAACAGGAGGTAGACAAATGGGAGCGAAAAGCCAAAAATTAGGGGTTCATTCCAGCATGTACTACATCTAACTAAAGAAATTCCAGAAAGCGAAAACAAAATGGAAAGGAGAAAATTAAGAAAGAAGTAGGGTGTAAAATAGATAGCTAGTGGGAAGCAGCCGCATAGCCCAGGGAGATCAGCTCGGTGCTTGGTGACCCCCTACAGGGGTGGGATAGGGAGGGTGGTAGGGAGACGCAAGAGGGAGGCGATATGGGGATATATGTATACGTATAGCTGACTCACTTTGTTATAAAGGAGAAACTAACGCACCATTGTAAAGCAATTATACTCCTATAAAGATGTTAAAAAAATACAGAAACTTTTCCAGCACACACACACACACACACACATGCACGCACACACGCACACACACACGGAAGCATTTCCCCTGATGTAGTTGTTTTAATTTTGTTCATTTAATCTATTTTTACATTATTTCCATGAGAATATTTTTCACAGCCTAGCCATCCAGGGTCCTATGAATATATTACTTCGCTTCAACTTTTCTTTTGTCTCTGAGTTGATCATTGTCTTAGTCCTCATTGGCTTGATTTTCTATACACCTATTACCCATTTCTTTTCCAGAGTCTCTGCTAGAAATGTTACTCTACTCTCAATATATTCCAGCACCTCAGGTAATTGAGTCGTTTAATCTACTTCATGAAACATCCCTGCAGGAATCCTAGGCCCTCCTGCTCCAATATGGACCATCTGTTCTCTTGCGCCGGGATCTTCCTTCTTTTTCCTCTGTTGGGTCCCTTTTCCTTTATCTCATATTTTTTCTCTTTTCTAGGTCACTCCTTTGTATGTCACCCGAGGCTAAGTTATGGTGTGGTAACATAGGGCCCCAACACCTCGCTGGCTTCCAACAAGAAACATTTCTCCTCCGGCGTGTTACATGTCCCTCATGGGTTGTCTGTAGCTCTGTGCCGTGCCTCATCTTTGCCCCAGGACCCAGGGGATGGAGCAGCTTTTGTCTGCAACATCACCAGTGTCAAGCCAGAGGAGAAGAGGATGCGGCTAACAGGAGATGACCCTCCTGCTGCTGCTCCGAAGTGACACGTGTCTCTTCTGCCCACATTCCAATGGCCAGAGCAGGTCACGTAGCCACTCTTAAGTTCGTTCCATATCTAAACTTTGGTTGGGTATAAAATTCTGGTTTGGAGCAAGTTTTCCTTCAGCATTTTGAATGCATTGCTGTATTGCCTTCTACCTTTTAGTGTCGCTGTTGGGAAACTAATGCAATTCGGATTCTGGAATCTTGGTATGTGACCTGTCTTTTCTCTCTGGAAGCTTTTAGGAGTCTCCCTTTGTCCCTGTGGTGTGGGAGGGCGGGTGAAAAAGCATCAGTCCATCAGACCCTCTTCTTCCCTAGAAGCAAAGGTATATATAATGTCTATGATTTAGGAATAAGTTTGATGCCATGTGACAGAAAACGCAAAATTACAGTGGTCTAAGCTGGATACTGATTCTGTTCCACGTCGATGAAGTCCAGAGGAAGGTGAGCAAGGCGCGCGCTCCAGGGAGCAGCCAGGGACTCAGGCTCCTGCCAGTCCTCGGCTCCCTACAGGGGTTCTTGTAGTTTATTTCCACTGAGATAACACTGGATTATAACAGTATAAGTGTCACATGTACAGCCTCATAGTTCAACTTCTGTACACACTACAGCATGCTCACCACCAAAACTTTAGTTTCCATTCATCACCATACAGTTGATCCCCTTTCCCTATTTCTCCCTCCTCCTACTTCCCCTCTGGTAACCACTACTCTGTTCTCTGTATCCACACGTTTGTTTTTGTTTGGATTGGCCTGTCCTTTTCTCTTGTTTTGTTTGTTTGTTTCTTATATTCCATATATGAGTAAAATCATATGGCATTGTCTTTCTCTGTCTGACTTATTTCACTGAGTATAATACTCTCAAGGTTCATCCATGTTGTCGCAAATGGCAAGCTTTCATCGTTTTGGGGTTTTTTTTTCTGCAGAATTTATTGATTTTTATTTTTTGGCCATGCCGCTTGGCATGTGGGATCTTAGATCCCCGACCAGGGATCGAACCCATGCCCCTTGCAGTGAAAGCGAGGAGTCCTAACAACTGGACCGTCATGGAATCCCTGCAGCACATCCTTTACCCTAAACCTGTTGGATTTGCCCGTCCTCAGGTAGTCATGGTATATATTGATTCATCTTGGTTTCCTCTCATAACCATGATGAGTGATGACTATGCTATCTGCAGCCAGAGCTAAAACTCAGCAAAGCTGACGAGCCCCTCTAGGAATTAAGCCTGTTCTCAATCACGCTGGAGGTGGGGCGGGGGATGGAACCCAGCCTGTGACTTAATAAATAGAGATATTATATCAGTTCATTATAATGGCGGGTCTTGGTGACTATGACTGAAGTAGCCACATTATAATCACAATAATAGCCATTAAGTGCATAATATTCTCTGCCATTGCTGCACTCGGACAAGGCAAAAGTCCAGATACAGGAAAGTGGCCGCATCACTCGACAGTGTTCACTCTGTCATGAAGACTTACTGCAGGGTATAAATGTGATGTGAGGACTAAGCTAAATCATATGCCTCTACTAAAGGAGTGTGGCACAGGGGAATGCGATATTAATGCCGCCAGCCAAGTTAGCGTAAAGTGTTCTTTGGTAATCAGATTAACAGAATACAGGCTTGTGAAATTAAGGCATGAAAATAGACACCTTTCCGAATCTGGACAACACACAAAAGTCACTGCATAACAAGAGCACGGGCTGGACGTCTTCTTGCTCAAATATTACCGTGCTGTTACCAATGGACTCAATCAGTG
Source organism: Mesoplodon mirus (assembly GCF_964341445.2). Lineage (NCBI taxonomy): Eukaryota > Metazoa > Chordata > Mammalia > Artiodactyla > Ziphiidae > Mesoplodon > Mesoplodon mirus. Next base: position 111,262,681 of record NC_138981.1, read on the forward strand.
AGTTTCTTGGCCTAGATCAGTGATCCTGCACTTGAGAACCACTTGAGAGCTTAAAAAACGCTGAGGCCCAATCCCCCACCCTGAGAGAATCATTTAATTGGCCCAGGGTGGAGTCCTGGTCATGGGATTTTTAGAGACTCCCCGAGTCCCTTGGTGGACCGTCAGGATGGTGAAGCTCTGGGCCCAGGGCAAAGAGGCCCGAGGGACAAGTCAGACTGGCTTGGGCAACATCCTCCACGAGGGGCCGCTCGGCTGTGTCCTTCAAAAAATAAAAGGGTGGGATTTCATATTGTTTAAGGTGCATCCCTTGTGCCAATTGTTATCCTATTTTCAGAAGGGCCTTTGTCAAATGGATACTATTCTCATCGTTTTCACAGGGTTTCTTTTCAATTTTTTAAAATGTACACTATCGGGGATTCCCTGGCCGTCCGGTGCTTGGCACTCTGAGCTTCCACTTCACGGGGCAAGGGTTCCATCCCTCGTCGGGAAACTGAGATCCTGCAAGCTGTGCGGCACAGCCAAAGAAAAAAATCATAATAATAAAATAAGAAATAAAATCGACAGGATCTTGGGATTTCAGGTTGAAAATGGCAGATTAAATACATCCATTTATCTCCACGCCATCCACAAAACCCCACTAAATGACAGTAAAGGAATGAAAAGAAAAATGATAAATTCATATTGACAAACGTGGGAGAGCAGGCCTTCCCTGGTGGCGCAGTGGTTAAGAAGCTGCCTGCCAACGCAGGGAACACAGGTTCCAGCCCTGGTCCGGGAAGATACCACAGGCCCCGGAGCACCTAAGGCCGTGCGCCATAACTACTGAACCTGTGCTCTAGAGCCTGCGAGCCACAACTACTGGGCCCGCGTGCCACAAGTACTGAAGCCCGCGTGCCTACAGCCTGTGCTCTGCATGCAAAAACAGAAGCCACTGCAATGAGAAGCCTGCACGCCACAACGAAGTGTAGCTCCTGCTCACTGCAACAAGAGAAAGCCCATGCACAGCAACGAAGACCCAATGCCGCCAAAAATAGATAGATAGATAGATAGAGAGAGAGAGAGAGAGAGATAAATAAATAAAATTTATTTAAGAAAAGATAACCAAAAACAGGAGAGCAGCTAACAGCAGCGAGGTGGTGACCTGGAGATGTTAATGCTTCAGAACCCTGGAAAGGCTCAGGAATTCTGAGCTACCTCTGATGGCTGAGGAAGAAACTGGTATCAGGGTGGGCAAATAGCTGAGTCTGCCACAGTTTAAAACAAAATGAAGAAAGACCAGTGTAAGCGTATTATGAGATAGAGAAGCAAACAGATGAAACTGCTAGGGATGTAAAATGGTGGTTTCTGGGAAGTGGGAATTGGGATGGGGCAAAGCAGTTCGGGGTTTTGCTCTCCTGAAAGCCTTGTGTCATTTGACCTTTAAAATTAGGTATATACATCACTTAGATTTTTTTAAGGCTGCTTTTGAAACGGGTATGGGGGAAAAGGCATGCAAATACTGTAGATGGGACTATAAACTTGTAAAAGCTTGCCGAATGGCAGCTGGGTAATACGGATCAAACATTTTCATGTGTGGAACATTCAGTCCAGCATTTCCACTCCTGGAATTTATTCTAAGAAAGTAATTGGACAACCACTGCTTTGATTATAAAATAGAAAAATTGGAAACTATCTACATGCCCTGCACCGGAACCTTCATTTGAACAACTGATGGCTCATCCACACAGTGCAATTCTATGCTCATGCTTTAAATGGCGGATTTCATACCTACCAGATGGTCAAAACTTGTGAAAGCCTGAGGGACTTCCCTGGTGGCACAGTGCTTGAGAATCCACCTGCCAATGCAAGGGACACAGGTTCGTGCCCTGGTCTGGGAAGATCCCACATGACCCGGAGCAACTAAGCCTGTGTGCCACAACTAGTGAGCCTGGGCTCTAGAGCCCGCGAGCCACCACTACTGAAGCCTGCGCTCCGAGAGCCCCAGATCCACAACAAGGGAAGCCACCAGAATGAGAAGACCGCACACCACAACGATAAACCCAACGCAGCCGGAAATAAATAAATTTTTATTTAAATTGTAAAAGCCTGAAAACAGCAGGAGTTCCTCAGCATGTGAAACAACGTAATGTTGATATAGTGCTGGCGAGTGTACCCTGCTACAATCTCTTTGGACGAAAAAGCAAAAATTGGCACTACAGCAATGAAAAGCGAAATACACACTGTGATCAATTTTTCTCATACGAAGTCTAAAATGATATGATTACGTAGGGAGAAAACCACCGTTATTTAGTAAAATGGAAGATAAATCGAAGGCCACGTGCCAGGTACCACTCGGTGGGACGTGCAAGAACATCGCTCGTAGTGTCCAGAGGGCCTCAGGCTGCCCTCGAGCCGAACGTCTACCAGCAGGAAACGGAAATACAGCAGTCCGTGATGAGCCGAGGCACACACCGAACAGCCGCACCCACAGTAACGTGAGAACATCTCCGGGTTTCGCAAACATTCCAGCTTGCGGAAGACAAGAGAAAACGAAAGAACGCATTCACCTATCTATGTAACCTTCCACGCGAAGTAAATGACCTTGCACGAAGAATCAGGCTAGGGACGTTAAAAAGCACGAAAATCAGCAGTAAGGGCACACAGTTAGAAAAACAACCTTCCCGAATACTGCATAAGCCATCCCCTGAACGAATAAAGAAGTGCACCTCTCCGACCCTGGCTGAAACCCACGGTGCTTCCAGTACTAACATGTCGTTTTAACACCTGAGACGCTGACACCTTCCCTTCAGGTTTTTACTTAATTCCTATTTCAGCGGGTGGCTGTGGTGGCACGCGGAGAGCTTCCGGGTCCCAGGGAGCTCTTATGCTTCCCAGGCAGTAGCCCCACGCAGAAACACCTTCCGAAGAAAGCCAAAAGAACCCAGAATGCACCGTGAGTTTCTGCACCGAGAAGAGCAGGGCTAATAAGTTTACTAAACAACAAGCATTGTCCCTAGGTCTATTCTTTAAACACACACATCAGCCTTGCTTATTTTCACAAGGCCTCCAAAAATTAGGTGGATGACTTGGCTTTACTTCTCAGCAGGTGAATCTTCCAAAAAACACAGAAGATTCAGTCATGCTGAGAAGAAGCGTGTGTGAACCTATTCTTAGCAACCTCCGGAGACAATGCCAAGGAGATTCACACACCTTGTGCAGTGAGGGTGAACGTAAGCTCGGGTCAAGAGCTTGCAACACTTCTTTCCAGGTAAGTGACTGAAGTCACTTTCTTGCAAATCATAGCTTTAAAGGAAAACTATGGCTTTCACTTGAACATATATTGTTTGCATTTCATTCTGGTTATGCAAATGAACGCTGAGTCCCCGCCCCCGCGCTTCACGCCCAACGTGCGCCGAAGCCCGCTTCCAGTGGCGTCTACCCGGGACCCTGACTACATGTCTTCTGCTCCTCGAGGCTCCGAGCGGGATTTCTTTGGGGTACAGGATTTTGTTGACTGCTTAAGAAAACGTCGGAGCTCTGCATTTGACACGAGACACGGTTCACAATGGAATATCAAATGAAAGGTAAAAGAGAACTACGAAACTGTATTTAACAGTACACTTTTTCTTCCAAGAAGAGACGTCTGTGTGTGCGTTGGGCATGTATATGCACAGAAGAGTGCTTACACCAAAATTATGCTTACACTAAAATATCACTGGCCGTGATGCCTTTTGTTAACTCTTTATTTTTGTCCATGTTTTCAGAAATTTCTGTGCTTCACGTATGGAGAAAAAATAAGGAAACCAATAAAAAGGATTTCATAATAAGCAAAGATAAAGGAATTAGAAGGAAAGAATAATAAGCATAGCAGAAATAAAGACAAAGAATCAAGGAAGCCAAAAGGAGTTTTAAACCATTTTTATTGGACTATAGTTGATGTACACTATTGTGTTAGTTTCAGGGGTACAGCAAAGTGAGTCAGTTATCCGTATATATGTATCCACTCTTTTTTAGATTCTTTCCCCATATAGGCATGACAGAGTATGCAGTAGAGGGCCCTGTGCTCTACATTAGGTCTGTATTAGTTATCTGTTTTATATATAGTAGTGTGTATATGTCCGTCGCAATCTGCCAATTCATCCCCCGCAAATGATTTATTTTTTTTCAAGACTTGATCAAGGAAAAGAAGAAGGTGCAAATAACACTAGGAATGAAATATGGGATATAAACAAAGATACAACAATGCGGCCCACCCGCCTGGCTCCATATCCAGTATCATTTATCTCCTTTCTCCCTACTGAGTGTCTGCATTATACGGGGCAGCAACATGAGGTCACAGGTCAAAACTTCCTTGCAAGTATTGGAAGATACAGTCGAGACCATCTTCTAGAAAACAGAGCCAAACAGGAGGTAGAAAAATGGGAGCAACAAAGCCAAAAATTAGGGGTTCGTTCCAGGATGTACTACATCTAACTAAAGGAAGTCCAGAAAGTGTAAACAACATGGATAGGAGAAAATTAAGAAAGAATTAGGGTGCAAAATAGCTAGGTAGTGGGAAGCAGCCGCATAGCATGCCCCAGCTGGAGTGGGGGTGAAGGTGGGGATCCTCCTTAAAATTTCGGTCTCTTCTAGCTACATCCCAAGATTTCAAGTCAGCTGCATAACCTTCCAGTAGCTCAGATCCAACCTGACATTGACCCTGACCAACTTCCCCTGGCATCCTGCCATCTCCCATCACCCAGGCTTGAATCCTTGGTTATTTTTGGCACCTGCCCCACTTGTAATCAGTCACCAATGGCAAACAACAAATATTAATCAACCACCTGCTAAGTGTACGCCACTATGCAAGGTTCGGAAGGAAACCAAAATGAGTAAGACTGGTCATCATAAGATCAGATATATGTAATATTGTTTTGAAAAGAAGGAGAGAGGGAGAAAGGAAAGAGGGAAGGAGGAGAGGGGAGGGGAAGGGAGAAAAGGTGTTATGGGACATCCACAGAAGAGAGGCCAAGATCAAGTCGTTCACAGTCTCCTCCTTCCGACCCCTCCTTGCCACGGAATTCAAACCCTCATTACCCCTGTCCTGGGGTAGCCCTCCTAATCCCTTTCTAACTAATTTCTCAGCTGCCAGTACTTGTCCCTTTCAGTCTGTCCTACACACATCACTGCCAGACTTACCTTTCCAATGCACTGCTTTGATGTCATTCCCCTAATGAAAATCACTCCAGGCCCCTCACCCCCGCTTACCACAGAAGTACCAATTCTTCAGCCTGGCATTAAAGCTCTCGGTCTCTTCCGCCCACCTCTCCCCCAGAATGTCCCTCTCTTGACCTTCTCATGCCTGTGCCAGCCACCTGGTCCAGCCCCTACCACTCCACCTGCCCAAACCCCATCACACTCAAATGTCACCTCCTCCTGGTAGCCTTTCGCCAGGACTCATGCCTCACCTGAACACTTAGACCTTCCCTTGGTACCACTATTTTTGAAACGCCACACAACAAAGGGTGTTGTTGCTACTAGAAGCTTTTGTGTTTCCCCACAATGCCTCACAGACTCCAAGTGCTCAACGATATTTGGTTAACAAATATTGTCCCTCAAAGCACTTAAAGACACAAGTCCGTATACAATGGGTGTTCCCGAAATGTGTATACATTTCATTATTCATACTGAGCTCTATTACCTTTGGAGGAGTTCACGTGTGTGTATGTACCTAGTAAATTATATTAATTTAGTCCAAGAAGATAATAGCTCTCAGCAGCTATCCAGTACTATTTTCTATTGCTTTGTAGGCAACAGAATCAGCCTTGCTGAATTTGCTTCCTAAAAGCGAATCTGAAAGTTACTCAAAAATTTAAAAATAGAGCTACCATATGATCCAGCAATCCCATTTCTGGGAATACACCCCAAAGAATTGATAACGAGGACTTAAAGGGATATTTGCACCCCCATTATTCACAAGAGCCAAAACACAGAAGCAACCCAAGGATGCACTGACAGATGAATGAAGAAAAAAGACGTGGTATATACATGCAGTGGAATATTATTCAGCCTTTAAAAGGAAGGAATTTCTGACACATGGTACAATATGAATTAAGCTTGAGGAAGTAAGCCAGTCTCAAAAAGACAAACCTGCATAATTACACTTACATGAGGCACCTAGAGTAGTCAGATTTATAGACATGGAAAGTACAGTGGTAGCGGCCAGGGGCTGAGGGGAGGGAGACATGGGAAGTTGTGTAATGAGGGCAGAGTTTCAGTTTTGCAGGATGAATACACTTCGGGGATCTGTTGCACACTACTGGACGGTACCCTTACAGATTATCCATTCAAAAGGGCAGAAAGAAAATTAACCAACAGTGATAAATTTTCTGTTAGGGTTTTTTTTTTACCACAATTTAAACATTTTTTAATTAAAAAAAGTGATTCTCAGGACTTCCCTGGCGGTCCAGTGGTTAAGATTCCATGCTTCCACTGCAGGGGGCGTAGGTTCCATCCCTGGTCGGGGAACTAAGACCCCACATGCCACGCGGCACAGCCAAAAACAAATGAAAAAGTGATTCTCAAAAGGCAAATTTCACCACACCACCACCCTTCTGTTTAAAACCTTTAGTGGCTCTCCGGAATTCTTCCTGGGATCTACAAGGCCCAGTGGGTCTGAGTGTCACTGACTCTAGCCCCCTCCCACGTCCTGCCACCCCCATTCTCTTGGCTTCAGCCACGTGGGACTTCCGTCCTTGACTTCTCTCTGCCCGCTCTCACGCCAAAGCCAACTCCTCCTGTGCTAAGCTCTCCTCACACCCTTTCCTCTCCCCCAGAGCACTCATCCCACTTTGTAATGATACATTCATTATTTGATCAAGGTTGCTCTCTCCCACCAAGTCGGGAACTCTGTGGAGGCAGAGACCACGTTCTTTTTTTAACTTTCCTTGCTATGGTGTCTCTAGCACGTAGCCTACTGCCTGGCACCCAGTAGCGTATGTCGTTTATAACTCCAGTGTTGGCAAAGGCGAGAGAAACAAGCATGTCTGCTGCTTGTCAAAGGGTAAATGAGCATCACCTTGCTAGAGGCAATATGGCAATGTGTATCAAGAGCCTGGAAGCATTCGTAGTAGTAATTCCAATTTTTGGAAATGATCCTAGAGGAGCACAGAGGCGGAAGTCCACAGAGGCGGAAGTCCACAGAGGCTCATCCCAGCATCATGCATTAGGGCCAAAAACTGGAAACAAGCTACATAGCCTTCCAAACCGGAAGGTAGGCCAACACACTGCAGATTTTTATGGATAAAATACTACACAGCCTTTACAAATAATGTTGCACAGGAATGGTGACATGGAAAAACACAAAGATGTAACATTGAGTGGAAAACGAGATATAAGCAGGTATGTACCGAATGTCCTAAATTTAAAAAATCAGATTTAAAGACAATACATAAAGATAGGACATGTAATGTACAGCATGATGACTATAGCTAACAATACTGTATTGTATATTTGAAAGTTGCTAAGAGACTAGCTCTTAAAAGTTCTTATCATAAGAAAAAAAAAATGGAACTCTGCACGGTGATGGACTTTTTTTTTTTAGGCCGTGGCTTGTGGGATCTTAGTTCCCCAACCAGGGGTCGAACCCAGGCCCCCTGCAGTGGAAGTGCAGAATCTCAACCACTGGACCACCAGGGAAGTCTCATGTGCAGCAATGGATGTTAACTTGACTTATTGTGGTGATCATTTCACTATATATACAAACCTCGAACCATTATGTTGTACACCTGAAACTAATACTGTTATATGTTAATTGTATCTCAGTAAAAAATAAAATTTAAGAAGGTAACACACAGGCACAAACATGGTAGACAGCAGTCACGCCTAGGTGGTAGCACTGCAGGCAGCAGACCCTCCAGGAAGTCTATAAAGGAAGCTTTAGAAGCCATTGAAAGAGAGGCCAGGGACTTTCTCTTGAACTGCAAGCTTCTCTGCACAGCAAGCAGAGTTTTTCCTTAAACTGCATATGTATTTGCAGTGAGTTTTGGGGTGCTGATGGAGATTACGGTAAAGCCCCCCCCCAAGACACCCTGTGGTGCCAACCTAAATGTTTTTTTCTTGTACTTTTGTACTTGTTTGGTTTTCTAATGTTTTATAATGAGCATGCATTACTTTTTATATCAGAGAAAGATTAAAGAAAACATTATTTCATAAATGAAAGACACATGTGTATGTCAGATGAACGGACACAGTGTCCTCTTCAGGCACACTCTAGGCGGCTGGAGAGGCCCTCGCTGCTCCCACGCATCCCAGGTCTGCTCTGTCCTTCGAATCTGCAGCCTTCTCTTGCTTCTGGCACTTCAGACCAGAACACCACCAGGCAGCCGTGGGGCTCCCTGGCCGGCCAGGGTCCTATCTTGACTGTGGGCCTCGGGGATCCACGAGACATGTCGCTCTAAGCCATGTACACGCACAAAGACACTTGCAAGGACCATTCAGAGATCCAGGGCCACTCCTCTACCTCTAACGGTGGCCCTGGCTCCAAAGAGCAAGGATCATTTACCGATTGTAGCTGTGGCCAGTAGATGGTAGAGAATGACTGTTCACACTTGTAAAACAGGTATTTAAAGCTACAGTGACTTTTCTCATTTCCTGATCATTTCTTTCTATTGTGAGGAGTTTGATTGACTATTCTTATAATCTCTTACTTATGGCATGAAAAATCAACAAAAACATCTTTTTGCTTTTTTCTCTTTATTGGCTGCATTGGGTCTTCATTGCTGCATGTAAGGTTTCATTGTGGTGGCCTCCCCTATTGGAGAGCACGGGCTCTGGAGCGTGCGGGCTTCAGTAGTTGTGGCACATGGGATCAGTAGTTGTGGCTCGTGGGCTCTAGAGCTCAGACTCAGTAGTTGTGGCTCACAGGTTTAGTTGCTCCACGGCATGCGGGATCTTCCCAGACCAGGGCTCGAACCCGTGTCCCCTGTATTGGCAAGGGGATTCTTAACCACTGCACCACCAGGGAAGTCCAAAACATCTTTTCAAGACTGGATTGCAATTATCTAAAGTCTATGAAGGTGTCAGCCCTCCCTTTGGCTGAGAATCAGGTGGAATTAAATAGCATTTTTCCTCTCTTGCCTCCTTCCCCGTCCCTCTTCCCAGTTATTTAGAAATTTTAATTGAGAGTGGGGAGATAATTTTTTTTTATACAGCAGGTTCTTATTAGTCATCCAATTTATACACATGAGTGTATACATGTCAATCCCAATCTCCCAATTCTTCGCAACACCACCCCCATCCTCCGCAGCTTTCCCCCCTTGGTGTCAATACATTTGTTCTCTACATCTGTGTCTCTCTTACTGCCCTGCAAACCGGTTCATCTGTACCATTTTTCTAGGTTCCACATACATGCATATTTGTTTTTCATACGATATTTGTTTTTCTCTTTCTGACTTACTTCACTCGGTATGACAGTCTCTAGATCCATCCGCATCTCTACAAATGACCCAATTTCGTTCCTTTTTATGGCTGAGTAATATTCCATTGTATATATGTACCACACCTTCTTTATCCATTCATTTGTCGATGGGCATTTAGGTTGCTTCCATGACCTGGCTATTGTAAATAGCACAGCAATGAACATTGGAGCGCATGTGTCTTTTTGAATTATGGTTTTCTCTGGGTATATGCCCAGTAGTGGGATTACTGGGTCATATGGTAATTCTATTTTTAGTTTTTAAGGAACCTCCATACAATTTTCCATAGTGGTTGTATCAACTTACATTCCCACCAACAGGGCAAGAGGGTTCCCTCTTCTCCACACCCTCTCCAGCATTTATTGTTGGTAGATTTTTTGATGATGGCCATTCTGACTGGTGTGAGGTGATACCTCATTGTAGTTTTGATTTGCATTTCTCTAATGATTAGTGATGTCGAGCATCCTTTCATGTGTTTGTTGGCAATCTGTATATCTTCTTTGGAGCAATGTCTATTTAGGTCTTGTGCCCACAGAACCTCCGGAGATCCTCATTCTGAGAGACTCACAGCCCATGGAAAAAATGGAACGATTCCTGTTTCATTTTTCAAGTGGACAACCGGAGGACCCAGCGAGGAAGGGAAAGGGAGAGATCTTGAGGCACTTTAGACCCGAGCTGGTGTCTAGATCCTTGCAGAGACTCAATCTCAGACTCTGAGAAGTATTCACCTTAATAAAAACAACAAAACATGTACTAACTCATGTAGCTATGAGGTGAATATTATTGTTATTCCCATTTGACACATGATAAGTTGCATATTTCTCCAAAGTCCTGGGCCCTGGAAAATAAAGACCAGGGCCCCTAGAGGCCACGGCAGAGGCTGATGGCCCAAACCTGCTAGAGAGCAGAGGGTGTGCCATTCCTAGGGGGTAGTTCACCATCTCCAGCCAGATAGCGCTAGGTCCATGGTCACCTCACCCTCCGCACCACAGCCTGGGGTGTTCCCAGGCCCCCAGGCAAGTGCGTGGAGACAGAGGGCAAGGGAGGAGCTGCATTTCTGGAGCCGGGCTCCTCAGAAGGCGTTTTCAATTCCTCCAGACCAGCCTTGCACTCCAGTCCGCGAGGTCATCTGAGGCCCCACGTCTCTCAGCTCCTCTGCTTGGGGCCCAGATCCCTGGCTCTAGCCACATACTCACAGGCTCTGGTGTGGAAGAGAGAGTGGGTGGGACGTTTGCTAGTTTCTTTCTGACTGGCTGTGAGCCCAGAGAGGGCAGTGGCGTGCTGGAGAGCTGGGCAGCCGCCCTCTACGGCAGCCAGGCCCACTGTCCGGCTGGCAGCACGTGCACCGTAGGGAACCCATCCGTGAGACCCGCCTACCCTCCACAGGCAGGCATGGGGAAGGGGATCCTGAAGCACAGCTACCTTGATTTGTAGGGTGGTTTCTATCAAACATGGAAGGCTGGAGATTTAAGGGACGCTGACCCGTTCAACTCGGAGCGTCTTCCCGAGTCCTGCCAAGAACAGAGACCTCAGGGCCTACTTGTTCAATTCTTCGGATGTCACCTTGGGCCACCTGTCCACCAGCAGCCAGCTCCACCAAACAGATGTGTTGTTTAAATCCATGAGAGCTGAGGGGTGCCAACAGAACCCCTGCTGGGTGGCCACCAGCAGGGGCAGGACCCCTGTGCCCTGCCAAGGGAGAGGTCAGGAGTGTAAAGGTCTCCCTGGAAACCAGTCCAAACACCAGTGTCCCATCTCACCTCAGCCTGCACTGTGCTGTGTGGCCACTGGGAGGCACCGTCGGCTCACAAGAAGCTCTGAGAAGCCAGGCCACCTTTCCATTCCCAGTCTTCTGCGGGGGAGAAAGCCGCTAGGGAAACGTCTGGCCTTCTGGAAACGTGTGGGATTTTCCTCCCTGACAGGAAAGATCTGTCCTGGTCGGCCATGGAGGCCTGGGCTGGGCACCCCCATGCCAGCCGTTGTGAAGCGTGGAGCAGAGAGGCAAAGAACAGAGGCCTAAAGCGGCCCTGGCTGGACTCCAGGCATCAGCCCGTGGTTGATTAGCGGGACCGAACAAGGGGTGAGACCAAAATGCAGAGCCAAGCAGGTATGGAAGCGAAGGAGCTGCAGACGGGGGTCTGCAGGATGTCTTGGCTCCTGGGGTCAGGGGTCCTCAGGGAGGTTTTAGCAAGGACCCTTGACCTCGATGTGTGTGGTGGTGGGATGGGCTGTGGTTAGAGGACCCGACACAGAGCAAGCAGCCCAAACTGAGACTGGGTGTGATGTTTGACGTGTCCCTCTCATTTTCCCTCATCCACGTCGTCCCCAAGTTCTTCCATTTCTATCTCAGAATACTTCTTGAATTTTCCACTTCTATCCAATTCTACTGCCTCCACCCTAGTCCAAGCCTCCATCATCTCTCCTTGATGACTCTGAGATACGGCTTCCAGATAAAATATGAGATGCCCAGCTAAATTTGAATTTCAGATACACAAACAATAACTTTTTGTATATCCCATACAATATTTGGGATAGAATTATACTAAAAATTGTTCTCTATCTAAAATGTCAATATCAGCAGGCATCCTGGTTTATTTTCTTTTCTTTTGGTTTGTTTTTAAATCTGGCAACCCTCCCAAGAGCTTTACCAGCCTTACAGTCCTACAGCCCATTCTCTACAAAGCAGCCAGAATGAACTCACAGAAATTCACATCTAACCATGTCAGTACCCTGCTCAAAGCCCTTCAAGGATTCCCAATCACCCAGGGATGGGATCCACGCCATCCACGTGGCACACAAGAACCCCTACACCCTGACCAGCAGCCAGCTCTCAACTTCATCTCCCACTGTGCCCCCAACCCACGCTGTGGCCCCAGCGTATGAAACGTTCTGTTGTCCCTTCCATATGCCCTGTGCCTTCACACACCCGTCTCTGTCCAGAAGGCCCTTAAAGAACGCCAAGTCAGTCATGAAACTCAACCACCGGCTCTTCTTGCCAAGCTCTCCCTGACATGTCCCCTGCCTCTCCCCAAGCCATACATAATGGCCTTTAACAGAGCCCTTATTTAGCTGTATCAAAATGATCTCTCTGTGTGTCTGTCTGTCCTGCTAGACTGCAGCCCTGTAACCAAGGCCCAGCGGTCAGGCCAGGTAAGAACCACAGGATTGGAGATATACAAAACATAGCCAATACTGAATTCGTGAACCACTCAGTCTATTGCACCCAGTTAGCACACAGCACAGGTTGGTCAGAGTAGGGAAGATAGGAAGGGGAGGGAAGGAAGCAGTCCAAGGCGGAGTCCAGGAAGGAGACATCTCTGCACAAGCAACAATCCCTGGTCCAGACATGGGTCTCATGACAAGCACGAGCGGGAGTCACCCTCTGCTCCAACAGGGCCTTGGGCTGCGACCCTCTGAACAGCTCCCAGCAGTGTGGAGCTGGTCCTCCATGAAGGAGCCCTCAAGTCCCTCGGCTCAGTGGTCCCTTTGTAGGGAGTCCATCAGTAGGGTGTGACAGTTATGCACCAGGGGGTCTTGTCTCTATCAGTTGCTCCTGTTCCAGGGAAGTCTTTTTGTGGACGTTGCCAAACAAACTTCTTACCTAAAGTAACACTCTTTGATTTAAGACACTCTAAAACACTAGAAGTCCTATACCAGACGTTTCAAAACCACTGATATAGAAGTTCACTTTGGCCACTGTGACTCCATTTAAACTACTTAACATAGATGAACATAACTTAGATCCTATGCGTTTCACAGGAGATGACAAAAGGAATCACCACATAACAAGTCCCCTTCAAGGAGGGGTCCTAGTGTGATTCACCTCTGTACCCCCAGTGTACAGCGTAGAGCTTGGCCCAGAGCGGTGCCCTCAATTCATGTGTGAGGCACGAATGAACGGGTGAATGGCCTTAAGTAATTCTACATCTCCTGACACCTAGCCGGCGCTGGCAGTGACTGCAGTGGTAGAGGGGTCCACCAGGGGGCGGAATAACCTCAGTATTGTTTGTCTTGTTGAGGGAGTGGCTCAGAAAGCGGCCTCCCTGGCATTTGGCTCCCTTCTCCAGTTCCAAGTTTTTGTTGGTGTTTTGTTTTGTTTTTAAATCATGGAAACACAGGACAGGAAGGGACCTTGAGAGAACATACAGACCAGCCCCCTGCTTTCAGTTAAAAAACTCTCTATTTCCCTTTAATACCTGCTTGCAGATAGTTAAAAACATTCTTTGGTTTCTTACAGATCAATCATAGAGAAGTTAGGAGACCTACTCCAAGTTCCACAGCAAGTGAATGGCACAAGGGGGCCTGGAGCCCACAGCTTAGCCGACAGGATCCCATTGCCTTGTCCTGCAGCCCTGCGAGGGAGGCTCCACCATCGTCTTACACCTGAGGACACGCCCAGAGAGGTTGTCATCTAGCTGGGTCACTCAGTGGGAGTGCTGGGACTTGGACACAGGTCTCCAGCCTTCCTTTCCAGCGTTCTTACCTCTGCCGTAGTCACAAAACTTTGCTTGGCTCTTTTGGGGCGGGTCGGTGTGGGGGGGATGCTCCTTCCCGGCAACTATGCTGCAGGCGTCATCCAGACTCCCCCTGGGGAAAGTCTGTCTGTTCTGGGCCTGCCCATCTGAGTCAAGGTCGGCTGCTGTGCCAGCCGCAGACCCTGTTCTCCCTCCCTCCAGCTGCTGGCTCAGCCTCACCCCAGAGGGCCCACAAGGAGACTGGGGCCACGAGAGCTCTTTGAAGAAAGCTCAGACGGGTGGCAGGTTTTCGGGGTCGGTGTTTCGCACCGTGTAACTGGTTCATTGTGGAGTCTCAGCTCAATTGGGTGCAGACTTCCTGAGGTGGGAGAAGCCCTTCGGCCATTACTTCTTCCGGCCGACTCCCCCGCGCCCACATTTTCACCCACACTTTCACACACCTGCCGCCCGCACTGACCACAGGGCCTTTGCTCCAAGGAGAAGGGCTAATTATTAACCAGTTAAAAGAAGCTGTCCCTACCCTCAATGAGCTTGCAGGGATTGGGGAGCAATTCGAAACAGACGGTAATGGAGACTGAGCTCTGTGGGGTCAAGAGAGAGTGGTGGTTATAGTAGGGGTCTTGGAATCTGATAGGCCTGGAATCTGATAGGCTTTGCTGTGCGACTTTGTTGGTTGGTTTTTTTTTTTTTTTTTTTTTTTTTTTTTTTGGCCGCGCAACACTTGCAGGATCTTAATTCCGTGACCAGGGGTCGAAACTGCAGCCTCGGTAGTGGCAGTAAAAGCGCGGAGTCCTAACCATTGGACCGCCTGCTGTGTGACTTTGGACAAGTCACTTCCCCTCTCTGAACTTGTTTCCTCAGATTTAGAGTAGGGATGATCACACCTCCCTCAGGATCCAGAGGGTCAGATGAGATGGCATACAGGAAGTATGAGCTTGTGGAGGGCTTGGTACGTAGTGGTATACGATAAATGTTGGTTCTTAGGAGATCAGCAAACATTACAAAGGGAAGGGGGAGTAAGGGAAGGCTTCTTAGGGGAGATTAGGGTTGAGCTTGGCTTTAAAAGAGGAGAAGTATTTGGAAGGTCAGATGGAAGAAGATGCTTGTAAGTAAGCCTTGCCAAGCATTTGAATGAATGAATAAAAGCAAAGCCCCAAGGTTCACTTCCATCCTCTCTCATGGATGGTTTAGAGAGAGGGTCATGCAGGTGACCTGGCCCACGAGGGGCATACCAGTGAGAAGTCACAGGGGAAGTCACAGGAGCACAGTCGTGCTCCTGATGAAACTTCAAACCACCTCCCCATGGGTAGAGGAGGGGTAACCCTGGGCCAAGCTGCGTGGTGTGCCTGTAATTTGTGACCCAGGGTCTGAGACCCTGGGCCTGTCCCTCCAGCCCTCCCCTGAGAAATCGATCCCTAAGTAAGTGCCTCCTGGTTGTCACTGGATAAATGAGTGAGCCCTTCCAGGAAACTGGTCTGCATTTCAATGGGGGCTGTTTGGAGACAATGCCTTATCTCCCAGGGTTTCCCAACATTTTAGCAGCCCAGAGCTCTTGTTTTCTCACTTGAGACCTCAATGGGATTCCTTGAGCAGTTTACATCTTCACTGTTGGCTGAATCCCAGGACCCAGAAAGCATAGTTTGCATCTCTCTGAATATCCAGGGCTCACTGGATCCACACAAAGTCATGGCGGGGCCAGAGGCTAGCTGGGCCAGAGGGAGAAGTGCTAGTGAAGCTCCTCTGCTGTTGCTCTTGTTTGGGCAAACATGGTACATACCGTGTCCTTTTCTCTGCATTGCTCTCTGGGCATTGCTCAAGGTAGGCTAGGTTTGCTGAAGTTACACAGAAACACTGAAATCTCAGTGGTTTAATACAGGAAAGGCTTATTTCTCGTTCACACAAAGTCTGATGCGGATTAGACAACAGGTAGCTGGGCTGTCTGCAACATGCGGCCTCCAAGGTCTCCACAGCGTAGGGAGAGAGATGGGGAAGCACGTGTCTCAGTCATCTGACGCTGCCATGACAAACTACCACAGACTGGGTGGCTGAAACAACAGAAATTTATTTCTCACAGTTCTGGAGGCTGAGAAGGTCGAGATCAAGGTGCCAACTGATTTGGTTCCTGGTGAAAGCTCTCTCCCTGGTTTGCAGACGGCCGCCTTCTCACTGCGAACTCTCTGGTGTCTCCTCTTATAAGGGTACCAATCCTATCAGATCAGGGTCCCACGCTCATGACTTCATTTAGCTGTAATTCCTTCCTTAACCCTAGTTCAGCCACGTTGAGAGTTAGGGCCTCAACATATGAATTGAGGGGGGGGACACCACTCAGTCATAGCACATAACAACTCTTAAGCTCCTCAGCCCCCAAAATGATGTACATCACTCTCCCTTGGTCAGAATTTGTTACGTGGCCCAAACAACTGCAGGGGAGGCTGGGAAATGTATGGGACCAAGTGGATATCTGCTGAGCATGATCTTTGCCACACACGGTCTTCAGGGCCGAGCCTGCTGAAGAAGAAACGTCTTGAGGGTCAGAACAACAGCGCTGAGACATAAGATAGGAAACACACACTCCTTAGACTGTCCTCCAGGCAGGTTCAAGGAGCCAAGACCTGGAACCTGATTCTGAATAGGATTCTTGGGATTGGGGGTGGGAGGGTAGGAAACTTGTCCCTGTGGTTGGGATATTTTGAGGTTTACTATGTCTCCTCCCCAGGATGTGGACACAAATGTCTCCTCACAGATATATCAATAGGGACTCAGGAAATTCAGATGAATTAGTCAGAGACCACACTTTGGAATCATTTTTTCTAAATTGACATATTGCATATTTCTCTCTGTTTCTTATTTTCTGATAGCTCATTTTCCACTACATATCAATAGGAAGAGAGCTAACAAAGGGCTGCCAAAGAGGACTCTTCAGGACCCTGATTTAACCACTAGATATTTGAGCAATATGTTCTGACAGCTTGTTTGAGGGGAAGGTCTCAGTCATGGCTTCCCTCACGGAGGCTTACAGGGCCTGCACCTGCCCCTCCAGCCTCATCCCTCTGCCTAACGACCCGGGCACACCGGCCACCAATCTGTTCCAAGAGACCCCAAACCCTTGGCTGCTCTGGGGCATGTGTTTGCTGTTTGCTCTGCCTGGAATGTTCTTTTTCCAGATCTTTGCAGTCTGCTTCCTTTTCATCTTTCAAGCCTAAGTTCAAATGCCACCACCGCATAGAGGTCTGACCACTCATCTAAAGCCATGAGGTCTCCCCTGCTCCCCCGGTCACCGTATGAACAGATACTCTTCATCATCAGCCAGTTTATTTCTTCGGTAACAATGATCACAATCTGTGCCTACCTGTTTGATTACTTCCTTCTGAATGTCTTGCAAGTGATTTCTCAGGGCTCCATCTACTGGACTGAGTTTCCCGAGGAAAGCAGAGACTGCGCTGTCTCTATCCTTTGTGTCCCCTATGGGAGGGAAGGGCACTGCTGACTCAGGTATAAGAATATCTGAGCCCTGGGCTTCCCTGGTGGCGCAGTGGTTGAGAGTCCGCCTGCTGATGCAGGGGACACGGGTTCGTGCCCCGATCCAGGAAGATCCCACATGTCGCGGAGCGGCTGGGCCCATGACCCATGGACGCTGAGCCTGCGCGTCCGGAGCCTGTGCTCTGCAATGGGAGAGGCCACAACAGTGAGAGGCCCAGGTACCGCAAAAAAAAAAAAAAAAAAGAAAGAAAAGTAAAGAATATCTGAGCCCTAACATAGTGTGAGTGTTCCCAAAGCCCTGGGTGAAAGTCACACGTGAGATTCAATGGAGCACCTACGGTGTATGTTTAGTGCTGTGTTCTAGGGCTGTAGGCAGTCCTGGCCCCTGCCTGCCTTCATAGAGCTTGTGCTTCCTACGGAAGACACTGCATCATCATCACCATTATAGAAATAATAAGTGACACTTATATAGTGCTTATTATATACCATGCTTTGTTCCAAGCACCTTACATCTATTCATTCAATTTAAGCCCTACAGTGGCCCTACGAGGGAGGCACTATAATCATTCTCATTTTTACAAACAAGGATACTGAGGCTCAGAGAGGTCAGGTAAGTTGCTTGAGGTTGCCCAGACAGTGAGTATGAAATGAGCTATGATTAGTCACTAGCCAGGGAATTCCCCTCTTTCTGTTGTGGTCGTTGTTGACCTAGGTTGCTTAGGAAGTGCTACATCGGCTCCTACTGCAGTTTAGATCCTGTGTGCTGGTAGTTGTGGTAAACAACAATGCAGGAGGAGACCTGCGTGCACCCAGAGCGCTCCTGAATTTTCTCATTGATTTTGTATGTGAATGAATAGCTTTGAACCTCAGTGAGGCCCTTCCTTAAGGGTGCCGATTGCAGTAACTGATCTTGGCTGCTGGGGGTTGCAACATTTGCACTGAAGTGATGTTCCCAAAGCCTGGAGTGTGTGTGTGTGTACATGTGTGTGCGTTGGCAAGGGGGATGTATCTCAGAGCTTCACGCCTAGTCAATTCATCTGTTGTGCCTCAAGCACAGGACTGCTGAGGTCAAAGTGGTGACTGCTGTTTCTTTCCTTCATTCCACAGTGTAATATGGGGTGATGAGCCTGACTCTAACATCAGACACACTTGACTTTAAATACTAGTCCAACTGTGTACTCGTGTTGTGACCTCAGACAATTCGCTTGTAACCTCTCCGAGCGTGCATTTTCTCATCTGTAAAGTGGGGCGAAAAACCAGCACTTTCCTCATCGCATTGTCCAAGTTAAATGAGATAAGCCTTGTGAGGCACAGTGCCAGGTACGTAGCAGGTGTTCCAGAAACGGCAGCGCTTCTTACCATTCATTGGCAAGGCCTTGCTGGGCGCGCACAGTGTGCCAGGCAGTGTGCTGGGTGGGGGAGAGGAGGAGGAGGAGGGATTCAGAGATGAGTCCGACAAGGGCCACCTTGGCTCTCTTCCTCACCCGGCCCCAGATCCAGCCAGGAGGCCTTGCACTTGGACTCGCACAGAGTCCAGGCCAGAGAGAGTCACCGGATCAGTGCACCACCCACACCCGCATCGCCCACCCTCCCACCGTTGATGGAGCTGCAGCTGGGGCGCAGGGAGCTGCTCCCTCGTGGAGGTGGAGCTGGCACATGTTTACAGCTGTGCATGGGACAGGGTGGGGCACCAGTGCAGGGCCCGTGTAACTAGGCCACCGTTTCTCTGTTCCTCTCCTCAGCCTCTTGGGCACAGGCAACATGCTATCGCTTTCTACCTTTCCTTGGGAAGTGGCTTCCTATCCTTATCCGAGACTTCCTGTTATCTGTTGTGTCCTTTTCTTTTTGCCACCTGCCCATCCCCAATCTCCCGCTCCCCAGTCCCCGTGCTTAGCCACCACTAGGCTCAGTGGTCAGGGGATCCGTCTTGTCGCTGGGGACACTCATGGGATCATATCAATATGTCTAACCAGGCACCAGAGCGTGGCCCATTGTTGGGTGCTGTTGGCAAGAGGAAAGGAGGGGAGGGGAGAGGAAAGGAGGGGAGGGGAGGGGAGAGGAAAGGAAGGGAGGGGAGAGGAGAGGAAAGGAGGGGAGGGGAAGGGAAAGGAGGGGAGGAGAGGGGAAAGGAGGGGAGGGGAGAGGAAAGGAGGGGAGGGGAGAGGAAAGGAGGGGAGGGGAGGGGGGAGGAAAGGAGGGGAGGGGAGAGGAGAGGAAAGGAGGGGAGGGGAAAGGAGGGGAGGGCAAGGAGGAAGCGAGAAAAAAGTAGAGGACTTGGTCCCCATCCTGGCTGATGATGGAGTGTGTCACCTCACGCGGGAGGGCGGGAGGAAACCCAACGGGCATTCTGTCCGTAGGCCAGTGTGAAACTCTGCAGCCTGTACTTTATGCCGTGGAAGAAGTGGGGAGAGCACGGGGGGCCTGTCACACAGGGAGTGGGGCTAGCGCTGGACCTTGAAGGAGGCGAGGGATTGGGATGGGGCGGGCGGGCTCAATTCTGGCCTGGGTGGGATGCAGTTGTCTATCTGAGGGCTGGTAGGAGGCACCAGCTGGGTGGTGAAGAATGAAGGAGGTGTGGGTCAGGCTCAGGCCAGGGGTAGAGCAGCCAGGTGGGGGCCAGAGGTGGGGACAGCAGAAAGGCGCAGAGGGACCTTTGGCCAGATGGCTGCAGAGGCCATGGGGGTGGCCCTTTCTGTCCACCCCTCATTCTGTTCTCTTTGTAGCCTTTATCTTCTGCCTGCCCCCCACTCTCTCTCGCTCCTTTGGGTCTCATCATCGTCCTTTTCTTCTCAGTTATTTCATCCGCCAAATAAAGCTATTCACGCTGGAGGTCGGAGACCCGTGGTGTCACCTCTGCTGCTTTCCATTCTGCCCGTTCTGAAATGTGATTCAATAAGAGCTGCTGCCTTAGGGCTGCAGTTGCTCCCCGGGCTGGATGTGGGGCACGAGGACCCAGACCTTGGCTTCCCTGCTCCTGCTCGCTTGCTGCGGGCTGTGGAACAAGCCTGTTTCACTTCTCACCCAGGCTGGAGACGGGCGAGGATGCCAAGTCTAGAAATTGCTTTTCTTCCAGAGTCAAATGGCTTCCTCTCAGCAACAGTCCCTTTAACATGAGAGGGAAGCCAGAAAAGGAGATCTTTGACGTTGTTCAACTGAGAAATACATCAGGTGGGAACGAGCCGGAAATGCCGGGGTGAAGGGCTCTGTGGTCGCTGCACTGGCGAGGGCGCTGCCTGGACTTTGCTTTTTGATGGCACATAAACACAAGCAGAGCAGGGAAAAACAACCTTCAGTCCCCAAACAAACAGAACAGGAACGGGATCTGCCTCGCATGAGCAATGGCTCTTGCTGCGATGATGCAGCTCAAGGGGCCTTCACTGTGGAACTTCCTTCCTTGAGCATGATGGATTTTCCATTCTTGTCCCCGAATGAACACCCGCCTTAGGGCTTAGTGGATGGCAGGGGACCTCTGCAAGGCCCCCCGAGAAATGGACAGCACTGTCTCACCTGGGCCTGGCTTCAGAGGGGTGTGCCTCCTCTCTTGAGTCGGGTCTGAGATGGGTGCTACTGCATCCCTCAAAGCGCCATGAGACCCATTGCCCTCAGATGCCCGACCACTTCGCTGGAAACCACCCTCATTTTCTGTCCCATCTTGGACTTCTCCCTTCATGCACCAAACACTCCAGTCCTAACAGACTCATCTCTTCTTTCCAGGAGAGGGCCGTCTTTTCTTGCATCCCTGACTGTCTGCTTATCCTGTTCCTTGGAGCACTCTGCCCCCACCCCATTTCTGCCCATCCAAGAGGCAGTATGGCCTAGTATTGAGGAGCATGGGACTCTGTTTACGTTTGATTCTGGGCTCCATTGCTTACCATCTGTGTGGCCTCTGTGCCTCCATTTTCACCTCCGTTAAATGGGGTTAATAATGGCTCTTCTCCTAGGATTGTGATGAGCCCTAAATGAGTTACTCTTTGTAGTACACATAGAAGAGTATTTGGTATATCACAAGCACTATACAAAGGGTTAGGAATCAATATGCAAATCCTACTCCCCTTCAAAGTTCAGCTCAAATGCCACCTCCTCCATGAAGTCTTCCTGATCCACCCAAGTGGAAATACTCTCTCCCTCCTCTAACTTCCCATAGCCTTTTAGCTGGATCTGCCCTGGGGAACTACTTGGTATCATAAGAAGATATCCACAGGTCCCAGTTACCTGAGGGCTGGGACCCCTCCAGTAATTTCCACAGGGCCTTACACCCAGGATGTGCTCAATAGGTCCTTGGTGAATGGCTGAATAAAGTTGAGAAGGGGTGATAATGGGACCCAGGGGGAGAGCACAGCTGCCCCTCAGCCCAGTCCAGCCTCCCCATGGGAAGGTGAAGGATCCATCACCAGGGAGTGATGTGTTCGACAGTTGGGGCCGGCTCACGTGGATCCACCGCCACTCCTTGATCAGGCCCTCCTGGCGAGCAGTGGCGAGGCTGGGGCACGGTGGACGGCAGACACAGTGCAGGGATACTCCCAGCAGCCTCCACCATGCTGGGCCCTGACAGTAGTGCTGAGGCACCCTGGACCACATCTGGGCTGCTTTATGCGCCCTCTAATCCTGGGATTCTCAGTCTACAGTACAGCCAGATTGATCAGGATCTCAGAGCCAAACCCAACACATTTTCTTCCCCCCCAAATGCTCCCTTTCCTGCATGATTGACCCAGTTCCTGCTGACCTTGGGCTCCAGATGCTACCCACTTTCCCTCCCTCTTTCCCCTCCTGGCCAGCCATGATGGACACATTTACACCTCCTTGACTCAGGTCCATCATCCATTGGGGCTGGACTTGGGCCCTACCAGGGAGCTGAGCTGTTTTCTTGGTGGCCCCAAGCACCCTCATATACCTTTAACTACTCTACTCGGATTTTCGTTCATTGCCTGGGCCACCTCTTGCTGAAATGACTTCTCTGTGGCCTTCAAGCAACCATGGCTTTTCTGTACGCTTCACAGCACCTAGCATGGTGGGAGTGAAGGTTGGCCTTGCACGTAGTACAGGCTTCCTTAATCCGTTTTTGGTTCAAATGCTGAATTAAGGGGTGGGAGGAGGGACATAAAGCCCCAGTCATTCTGATCGTATTCTTCTTAACTTTTAATATTCAGACCATACCAGTGGATCCCTGAGTTATCGGGTCCTTGAGATCTGAATGACATTGCTTTGAGTCCTCCCACCCCCACCCCTGGGCCAGAATTGACCCAGGCAAGTCAAGAGCCCGGCCCAAGATATTTGTGAATTTCTTGGGGTGGAGGAATAGGGAAGATTTATATTCTCGTGGTCTCGTGTGCCACCCAGGTTCCTGGAGCTTTGGGCATGATCTGTGCTTTCACCATATTGACCAAGAGAGGAAACGTAGACCCTTCCCACCAAGAAAATGAGAGTAAAATTGACTGAAGGTCCTTGGCTGATGGAATCCTGGGGAAGGAGGCACATTACACACAGCCCCCTGCCTCCTCTGTCGCTCTTCCTCTCTGCTCCTTACTCTTTCCCTCCAGGATTTCTAAGGTTGCTCCAAATTCTGAAGCCTTTGGTACCCATTAAGGGTGTGAATGAAGGTCAGGGAGTGTATCACCTTCTACCCCCAAGAACTTATCAAGTCTTTGCCAACGTAGGTAGTTCTTGCCCTGTGGATTCTTGCCGTTAAGTAATACAATTTTCTGCACCCCATTACATGAGCAAGCTTCTTTCCCTCTCTAGGCCTCAGTCTCACGCTCTGTGAAACGGCATACAATCACTAGGTCAGCCCTGTCCAACAGAAATATAGTGCAAGACCTATATGTAATTTAAAAATTTCAAATAGCCACATTAAAAAACATAAACAGGTGAAATTAGTTCTTGTTGATCTTCTCAGGTAAAAATGGGGGAGCTACTAAAGAATCTTTCAACAGCATTCCTGAGGTATAATTGACATATAATAAACTGAACATATTTAAGGTGTACGGTTTAAGATTTCACATATGTGTACACCTGTGAAACCATCAAATGTCCTCGAGCCCCTTTGTAATTATATATGCCTAAGAGTATATTTTAACTCAATTTACCCAAAATAGTCCTTTTTACATGTATTCAATATGAAAAAAATAGATAGATAAATAAATAAAATTTATTAAGAAAGAAAAAAAAACCCTCAAACAGGAGAGCAACTGACAGCAGCGAAGTGGGGACCAAGAGATGTTAATGCTTCAGAACCCAGGAAAGGCTCAGGAATTCTGAGCTACCTCTGAAGGCTGAGGAAGAAATTGGTATCAGGGTGGGCAAATACCTGAGTCTGCCACAGTTTAAAACAAAATGAAGAAAGAACAGTATAAGCGTATTATGAGATAGAGAAGCAAACAGATGAAACTGCTAAGGATGTAAAAACTGGTGGTTTCTGGGAAGTGGGAATTGGGATGGGGCAAAGCAGTTCGGGGTTTTGCTCTCCTGAAAGCCTTGTGTCATTTGACCTTTAAAATTAGGTATATACATCACTTAGATTTTTTTTAAAGCTGCTTTTGAAACGGGTATGGGGGGAAAGGCATGCAAATACTGTAGATGGGACTATAAACTTGTAAAAGCTTGCCGAATGGCAGCTGGGTAATATGGATCAAACATTTTCATGTGTGGAACATTCAGTCCAGCATTTCCACTCCTGGAATTTATTCTAAGAAAGTAATTGGACAACCACTGCTTTGATTATAAAATAGAAAAATTGGAAACTATCTACATGCCCTGCACCGGAACCTTCATTTGAACAAGTGATGGCTCATCCACACAGTGCAATTCTATGCTCATGCTTTAAACGGCGGATTTCATACCTACCAGATGGTCAAAACTTGTGAAAGCCTGAGGGACATCCCTCGTGGCGCAGTGCTTGAGAATCCACCTGCCAATGCAAGGGACACAGGTTCGTTCCCTGGTATGGGAAGATCCCACATGCCAAGGAGTAACTAAGCCTGTGCGCCACAACTGCTGAGCCTGCGCTCTAGACCCCGCGAGCCACCACTACTGAAGCACACATGCCGAGAGACCCAGCTCCGCAACAAGGGAAGCCACAAGAATGAGAAGACCACGCACCGCAACGATAAAGCCAAGGCAGCCAGAAATAAATAAATAAATAAATTTTAATTGTAAAAGCCTGAAAACAACAGGAGCTGCTCAACATGTGAAACAATGTAATGTTGATACAATGCTGGCGAGTGTACCCTGATACAAGCTCTTTGGACGAAAAAGCAAAAACTGGCACTACATCAATGAAAAGAGAAATACAACACACTGTGATCAATTTTTCTCATACGGAGTCTAAAATGATATGACTACTCAGGAAGAAAATCACTGTTACTTAGTAAAATCGAAGATAAATTGAAGGCCACGTGCCACGTACCACTAGGTGCGACGTGCAAGACCATCGCTCGTAGTGTTCAGAGTGCCTCAGGCTGCACTCAAGCCGAAAGTCTATCAGCAGGAAGTGGAAATACAGCAGTCCTTGATGAGCCGAGGCACACACCGAACGGCCACACCCACAGTAACCCGAGAACATCGCCGGGTTTCGCAAACATTCCATCTTGTGGAAGACAAGAGAAAACGAAAGAACGCATTCACCTATCTACATAACCTTCCACGCGAAGCAAATGAACTTCCACGAAGAATCAGACTAGGGACGTTAAAAAGCACGAAAATCAGCAGTATGGCCATAGGGTTAGAAAAAGAGCCTTCCCGAACACTACCTCAGCCATCCCATGAACGAATAGAGAAGTGCACCTCCCCGACCGTGGCTGAAACCCACGGTGCTGCCAACACTAAAGTATCCTTTTAACACCTGACACGCTGACACCTTCTCCTCAGGATTTTACTTAATTCTTATTTCACCGGGTCGCGGTGGTGGCACGCGGAAAACTTCCAGGGCCCAGTGAGCTCCTATGCTTCCCAGGCAGTAGCCGCACACAGAAATAGCTTCCAAAGAAAGACTAGAGAACCCAGAGTGCACCCTGAGTTTATGCACCAAGAGAAGCAGGGCTGACGAGTTTGCTAAACAACAAGCATTGTCCGTGGGTCTATTCTTTAAACACACACATCAGCCTTCCTTATTTTCGCAAGGCCTCCAAAAATTAGGTAACCAGAGCTGCTTTACTTCTCAGCAGACGTGAATCTTCCGAAAAACACAGAAAATTCACACATGCTGAGAAGAAGCATGTGCGAACCTATTCCGAGCAACCTCGGGAGACAATGCCAAGGAGACTGGCCGACCTTGTACAGTGAGGGTGAACGTAAGCTCGGGTCAGGAGCTTGCAACACTTCTTTCCAGCTAAGTGACTGAAGTCACTTTCTTTCAAATCATAGCTTTAAAGGAAAACTATGGCTTTCACTTGAACATATATTGTTTGCATTTCATTCTGGTTATGCAAATGAACGCTGAGTCCCCGCCCCCGCGCTTCACGCCCAACGTGCGCCGAAGCCCGCTTCCAGTGGCGTCTACCCGGGACCCTGACTACATGTCTTCTGCTCCTCGAGGCTCCGAGCGGGATTTCTTTGGGGTACAGGATTTTGTTGACTGCTTAAGAAAACGTCGGAGCTCTGCATGTGACACGAGACACGGTTCACAACAGAATATCCAATGAAAGGTAAAAGACAACTACGAAACTGTATTTAACAGTACACTTTTTCTTCCAAAAAGAGACGTCTGTGTGTGCGTTGGGCATGTATATGCACAGAAGAGTGCTTACACCAAAATTATGCTTACACTAAAATATGATTGGCCGTGATGCCTCTTGTTAACTCTTTATTTTTTCCATGTTTTCAGAAATTTCTGTGCTTCACGTATGGAGAAAAAATAAGGAAATCAATAAAAAAGGATTTCATAATAAGCAAAGATAAAGGAATTAGAAGGAAAGAATACTAAGCATAGCAGAAATAAAGACAAAGAATCAAGGAAGCCAAAAGGAGTTTTAAACCATTTTTATTGGACTATAGTTGATGTACACTGTTGTGTTAGTTTCAGGGTACAGCAAAGTGAGTCAGTTATCCGTATATATGTATCCACTCTTTTTGAGATTCTTTCCCCATATAGGCATGACAGAGTATGCAGTAGAGGGCCCTGTGCTCTACATTAGGTCTGTATTAGTTATCTGTTTTATATATAGTAGGGTGTATATGTCCATCGCAATCTGCCAATTCATCCCCCGCAAATGATTTATTCTTTTTCAAGATTTGATCAAGGAAAAGAAGAAGGCGCAAATAACACTAGGAATGAGATATGGGATATAAACAAAGATACAAAAGTGCGGCCCGCCAGGCTGGCTCCATATCCAGTATCATTTCTCTCCTTCCTCCCTACTGAGTGTCTGCATTATAAGGGGCCGCAACGTGACGTCATAGGTCAAAACTTCCGTGCAAGTATTGGAAGATACAGTCGAGACCATCTTCTAGAAAATAGAGCCAAAGAAGAGGTAGACAAATGGGAGCGAAAAGCCAAAAATTAGGGGTTCATTCCAGCATGTACTACATCTAACTAAAGAAAGTCCAGAAAGCGAAAACATAATGGAAAGGAGAAAATTAAGAAAGAAGTAGGGTGTAAAATAGATAGCTAGTGGGAAGCAGCCGCATAGCCCAGGGAGATCAGCTCGGTGCTTGGTGACCCCCTACAGGGGTGGGATAGGGAGGGTGGGAGGGAGACGCAAGAGGGAGGCGATATGGGGATATATGTATACGTATAGCTGACTCACTTTGTTATAAAGGAGAAACTAACGCACCATTGTAAAGCAATTATACTCCAATAAAGATGTTAAAAAAATACAGAAACTTTTCCAGCACACACACACACACGCACGCACGCACGCACCCACGCACACACACACACACACACGGAAGCATTTCCCCTGATATAGTTGTTTTAATTTTGTTCATTTAATCTATTTTTACATTATTTCCATGAGAATATTTTTCACAGCCTAGCCATCCAGGGTCCTATGAATATGTTACTTCGCTTCAACTTTTCTTTTGTCTCTGAGTTGATCATTGTCTTAGTCCTCATTGGCTTGCTTTTCTATACACCTATTACCCATTTCTTTTCCAGAGTCTCTGCTAGAAATGTTACTCTACTCTCAATATATTCCAGCACCTCAGGTAATTGAGTTGTTTAATCTACTTCATGAAACATCCCTGCAGGAATCCTAGGCCCTCCTGCTCCAATATGGACCATCTGTTCTCTTGCGCCAGGATCTTCCTTCTTTTTCCTCTGTTGGGTCCCTTTTCCTATATCTCATATTTTTTCTCTTTTCTAGGTCACTCCTTTGTATGTCACCCGAGGCTAAGTTATGGTGTGGTAACATAGGGCCCCAACACCTCGCTGGCTTCCAACAAGAAACATTTCTCCTCCGGCGTGTTACATGTCCCTCATGGGTTGTCTGTAGCTCTGTGCCGTGCCTCATCTTTGCCCCAGGACCCAGGGGATGGAGCAGCTTTTGTCTGCAACATCACCAGTGTCAAGCCAGAGGAGAAGAGGATGCGGCTAACAGGAGATGACCCTCCTGCTGCTGCTCCGAAGTGACACGTGTCTCTTCTGCCCACATTCCAATGGCCAGAGCAGGTCACGTAGCCACTCTTAAGTTCGTTCCATATCTAAACTTTGGTTGGGTATAAAATTCTGGTTTGGAGCAAGTTTTCCTTCAGCATTTTGAATGCATTGCTGTATTGCCTTCTACCTTTTAGTGTCGCTGTTGGGAAACTAATGCAATTCGGATTCTGGAATCTTGGTATGTGACCTGTCTTTTCTCTCTGGAAGCTTTTAGGAGTCTCCTTTTGTCCCTGTGGTGTGGGAGGGCGGGTGAAAAAGCATCAGTCCATCAGACCCTCTTCTTCCCTAGAAGCAAAGGTATATATAATGTCTATGATTTAGGAATAAGTTTGATGCCATGTGACAGAAAACGCAAAATTACAGTGGTCTAAGCTGGATACTGATTCTGTTCCACGTCGATGAAGTCCAGAGGAAGGTGAGCAAGGCGCGCGCTCCAGGGAGCAGCCAGGGACTCAGGCTCCTGCCAGTCCTCGGCTCCCTACAGGGGTTCTTGTAGTTTATTTCCACTGAGATAACACTGAATTATAACAGTATAAGTTTCACATGTACAGCCTCATAGTTCAACTTCTGTACACACTACAGCATGCTCACCACCAAAACTTTAGTTTCCATTCATCACCATACAGTTGATCCCCTTTCCCTATTTCGCCCTCCTCCTACTTCCCCTGTGGTAACCACTACTCTGTTCTCTGTATCCACACGTTTGTTTTTGTTTGGATTGGCCTGTCCTTTTCTCTTGTTTTGTTTGTTTGTTTCTTATATTCCATATATGAGTAAAATCATATGGCATTGTCTTTCTCTGTCTGACTTATTTCACTGAGTATAATACTCTCAAGGTTCATCCATGTTGTCGCAAATGGCAAGCTTTCATCGTTTTTGGGTTTTTTTTTTCTGCAGAATTTATTGATTTTTATTTTTTGGCCATGCCGCTTGGCATGTGGGATCTTAGATCCCCGACCAGGGATCGAACCCATGCCCCTTGCAGTGAAAGCGAGCAGTCCTAAACACTGGACCCTCAGGGAATCCCTTCAGCACATCCTTTACCCTAAACCTGTTGGATTTGCCCGTCCTCAGGTAGTCATGATATATATTGATTCATCTTGGTTTCCTCTCATAACCATGATGAGTGATGACTATGCTATCTGCAGCCAGAGCTAAAACTCAGCAAAGCTGACGAGCCCCTCTAGGAATTAAGCCTGTTCTCAATCACGCTGGAGGTGGGGCGGAGGATGGAACCCAGCCTGTGACTTAATAAATAGAGATATTATATCAGTTCATTATAATGGCGGGTCTTGGTGACTATGACTGAAGTAGCCACATTATAATCACAATAATAGCCATTAAGTGCATAATATTCTCTGCCATTGCTGCACTCGGACAAGGCAAAAATCCAGATACAGGAAAGTGGCCGCATCACTCGACAGTGTTCACTCTGTCATGAAGACTTACTGCAGGGTATAAATGTGATGTGAGGACTAAGCTAAATCGTATGCCTCTACTAAAGGAGTGTGGCACAGGGGAATGCGATATTAATGCCGCCAGCCAAGTTAGCGTAAAGTGTTCTTTGGTAATCAGATTAACAGAATACAGGCTTGTGAAATTAAGGCATGAAAATAGACACCTTTCCGAATCTGGACAACACACAAAAGTCACTGCATAACAAGAGCACGGGCTGGACGTCTTCTTGCTCAAATATTACCGTGCTGTTACCAATGGACTCAATCAGTGAGTTTCTTGGCCTAGGTCAGTGATCCTGCACTTGAGAACCACTTGAGAGCTTAAGAAACGCTGAGGCCCAATCGCCACACCCTGAGAGAATCATTTAATTGGCCCAGGGTGGAGTCCTGGGCATGGGATTTTTAGAAACTCCCCAAGTCCCTTGGTGGACCGCCAGGATGGTGAAGCTCTGGGCCCAGGGCAAAGAGGCCCGAGGGACAAGTCAGACTGCCTTGGGCAACATCCTCCACGAGGGGCCGCTCGGCTGTGTCCTTCAAAAAATAAAAGGGTGGGATTTCATATTGTTTAAGGTGCATCCCGTGTGCCAATTGTTATCCTATTTTCAGAAGGGCCTTTGTCAAATGGATACTATTCTCATCGTTTTCACAGGGTTTCTTTTCAATTTTTTAAAATGTACACTATCGGGGATTCCCTGGCCTTCCGGTGCTTGGCACTCTGAGCTTCCACTTCACGGGGCAAGGGTTCCATCCCTCGTCGGGAAACTGAGATCCTGCAAGCTGTGCATCACAGCCAAAGAAAAAAATCATAATCATAAAATAAGAAATAAAATCGACAGGATCTTGGGATTTCAGGTTGAAAATGGCAGATTAAATACATCCATTTATCTCCACGCCATCCACAAAACCCCACTAAATGACAGTAAAGGAATGAAAAGAAAAATGATAAATTCATATTGACAAACGTGGGAGAGCAGGCCTTCCCTGGTGGCGCAGTGGTTAAGAAGCTGCCTGCCAACGCAGGGAACACAGGTTCCAGCCCTGGTCCGGGAAGATACCACAGGCCCCGGAGCACCTAAGGCCGTGCGCCATAACTACTGAACCTGTGCTCTAGAGCCTGCGAGCCACAACTACTGGGCCCGCGTGCCACAAGTACTGAAGCCCGCGTGCCTACAGCCTGTGCTCTGCATGCAAAAATAGAAGCCACTGCAATGAGAAGCCTGCACGCCGCAATGAAGTGTAGCTCCCACTCACTGCAACAAGAGAAAGCCCACGCACAGCAACGAAGATCCAATGCCTCCAAAAATAGATAGATAGAGAGAGAGAGAGAGAGAGAGAGAGAGAGAGATAAATAAAATTTATTTAAAAAAATATAACCAAAAACAGTAGAGCAGCTAAACGCAGCGAGGTGGTGACCTGGAGATTTTAATGCTTCAGAACCCAGGAAAGGCTCAGGAATTCTGAGCTACCTCTGATGGCTGAGGAAGAAATTGGGATCAGGGTGGGCAAATAGCTGAGTCTGCCACAGTTTAAAACAAAATGAAGAAAGAGCAGTATAAGCGTATTATGAGATAGAGAAGCAAACAGATGAAACTGCTAAGGATGTAAAATGGTGGTTTCTGGGAAGTGGGAATTGGGATGGGGCAAAGCAGTTCAGGGTTTTGCTCTCCTGAAAGCCTTGTGTCATTTGACCTTTAAAATTAGGTATATACATCACTTAGATTTTTTTTAAGGCTGCTTTTGAAACGGGTATGGTGGGAAAGGCATGCAAATACTGTAGATGGGACTGTAAACTTTTAAAAGCTTGCCGAATGGCAGCTGGGTAATACGGATCAAACATTTTCATGTGTGGAACATTCAGTCCAGCATTTCCACTCCTGGAATTTATTCTAAGAAAGTAATTGGACAACCACTGCTTTGATTATAAAATAGAAAAATTGGAAACTATCTACATGCCCTGCACCGGAACCTTCATTTGAACAACTGATGGCTCATCCACACAGTGCAATTCTATGCTCATGCTTTAAATGGCGGATTTCATACCTACCAGATGGTCAAAACTTGTGAAAGCCTGAGGGACTTCCCTGGTGGCACAGTGCTTGAGAATCCACCTGCCAATGCAAGGGACACAGGTTCGTGCCCGTTTCTGGGAAGATTCCACATGCCCTGGAGCAACTAAGCCTGTGTGCCACAACTAGTGAGCCTGCACTCTAGACCCCGCGAGCCACCACTACTGAAGCCTGCGCTCTGAGAGCCCCAGCTCCGCAACAAGGGAAGCCACCAGAATGAGAAGACCGCACACCACAACGATAAACCCAACGCAGCCGGAAATAAATAAATTTTTATTTAAATTGTAAAAGCCTGAAAACAGCAGGAGTTCCTCAGCATGTGAAACAACGTAATGTTGATATAGTGCTGGCGAGTGTACCCTGCTACAATCTCTTTGGACGAAAAAGCAAAAATTGGCACTACAGCAATGAAAAGCGAAATACACACTGTGATCAATTTTTCTCATACGAAGTCTAAAATGATATGATTACGTAGGGAGAAAACCACCGTTATTTAGTAAAATGGAAGATAAATCGAAGGCCACCTGCCACGTACCACTCGGTGGGACGTGCAAGAACATCGCTCGTAGTGTCCAGAGGGCCTCAGGCTGCACTCGAGCCAAATGTCTACCAGCAGGAAACGGAAATACAGCAGTCCGTGATGAGCCGAGGCACACACCGAACAGCCGCACCCACAGTAACGCGAGAACATCTCCGGGTTTCGCAAACATTCCAGCTTGCGGAAGACAAGAGAAAACGAAAGAACGCATTCACCTATCTACGTAACCTTCCACGCGAAGTAAATGACCTTGCACGAAGAATCAGGCTAGGGACGTTAAAAAGCATGAAAGTCAGCAGTAAGGGCGCAGAGTTAGGAAAACAACTTTCCCGAACACTACATAAGCCATCCCCTGAACGAATAAAGAAGTGCACCTCCCCGACCCTGGCTGAAACCCACGGTGCTTCCATCACTAACGTGCCATCTTAATGCCTGAGACACTGACACCTTCTCCTCAGGGTTTTACTTAACTACCGTTTCTCCGGGTTGCGGTTGCTGCATGCAGAGAGATTCTGGGGGCCTAGGGAGCCCCTTGCTCCTCAGGCAGCAGCCCCACGCAGAAATACCTTCCTGAGAAAGCCAAAAGAACCCAGAATGCACCCTGAGTTTATGCACCGAGAGCAGGAGGGCTGACGAGTTTTCTAAACAGCAAGCTTTGCCCGTGGGTCTATTTTTTAAACACACACATCAGCCTTGCTTATTTTCTTTCGCAAGGCCTCCAAAAATTAGGAAACTGACATGGCTTTACTTCTCAGCAGGCGAATCTTCTGACAAACACAGAAGACTCACAAGTGCTGAGGAAAAGCACGACCCTAGAGCTTATCGGATTGCTCGGGAGACAGTGCCAAGGAGATTCAACCACCTTGTACAGTGAGGGTGAACGTAAGCTCGGGTCAAGAGCTTGCAACACTTCTTTCCAGGTAAGTGACTGAAGTCACTTTCTTTCAAATCATAGCTTTAAAGGAAAACTATGGCTTTCACTTGAACATATATTGTTTGCATTTCATTCTGGTTATGCAAATGAACGCTGAGTCCCCGCCCCCGCGCTTCACGCCCAACGTGCGCCGAAGCCCGCTCCCAGTGGCGTCTACCCGGGACCCTCACTACATGTCTTCTGCTCCTCGAGGCTCCGAGCGGGATTTCTTTGGGGTACAGGATTTTGTTGACTGCTTAAGAAAACTTCGGAGCTCTGCATTTGATACGAGACATGGTTCACAATGGAATATCAAATGAAAGGTAAAAGACAACTACGAAACTGTATTTAATAGTACACTTTTTCTTCCAAAAAGAGACGTCTGTGTGTGCGTTGGGCATGTTTATGCACAGAAGAGTGCTTACACCAAAATTATGCTTACACTAAAATATGACTGGCCATTATGCCTTTTGTTAACTCTTTATTTTTGTCCATGTTTTCAGAAATTTCTGTGCTTGACGTATGGAGAAAAAATAAGGAAATCAATAAAAAAGGATTCCATAATAAGCAAAGATAAAGGAATTAGAAGGAAAGAATAATAAGCATAGCAGAAATAAAGACAAAGAATCAAGGAAGCCAAAATGAGTTTTAAACCATTTTTTTTTGCACTATAGTTGATGTACAATATTGTGTTAGTTTCAGGGGTACAGCAAAGTGAGTCAGTTATCCGTATATATGTATCCACTCTTTTTTAGATTCTTTCCCCATATAGGCATGACAGAGTATGCAGTAGAGGGCCCTGTGCTCTACATTTGTTCTTTATTAGTTATCAGTTTTATATATAGTAGTGTGTATATGTCCATCACAATCTGCCAATTCATCCCCCGCAAATGATTTATTTTTTTTCAAGATTTGATCAAGGAAAAGAAGAAGGCGCAAATAACACTAGGAATGAGATATGGGATATAAACAAAGATACAAAAGTGTGGCCCGCCAGGCTGGCTCCATACCCAGGATCATTTCTCTCCTTCCTCCCTCCTGAGTGTCTGCATTATAAGGGGCAGCAACGTGACATCATAGGTCAAAACTTCCTTGCAAGTATTGGAAGATACAGTCGAAACCATCTTCTAGAAAACAGAGCCAAACAGGAGGTAGACAAATGGGAGCGAAAAGCCAAAAATTAGGGGTTCATTCCAGCATGTACTACATCTAACTAAAGAAAATCCAGAAAGCGAAAACAAAATGGAAAGGAGAAAATTAAGAAAGAATTAGGGTGTAAAATAGATAGCTAGTGGGAAGCAGCCGCATAGCCCAGGGAGATCAGCTCGGTGCTTGGTGACCACCTACAGGGGTGGGATAGGGAGGGTGGGAGGGAGACGCAAGAGGGAGGCGATATGGGGATATATGTATACGTATAGCTGACTCACTTTGTTATAAAGGAGAAACTAACACACCATTGTAAAGCAGTTATACTCCAATAAAGATGTTTAAAAAATACAGAAACTTTTCCAGCACACACACACACACACACACACGGAAGCATTTCCCCTGATATAGTTGTTTTAATTTTGTTCATTTAATCTATTTTTACATTATTTCCATGAGAATATTTTTCACAGCCTAGCCATCCAGGGTCCTATGAATATATTACTTCGCTTCAACTTTTCTTTTGTCTCTGAGTTGATCATTGTCTTAGTCCTCATTGGCTTGATTTTCTATACACCTATTACCCATTTCTTTTCCAGAGTCTCTGCTAGAAATGTTACTCTACTCTCAATATATTCCAGCACCTCAGGTAATTGAGTCGTTTAATCTACTTCATGAAACATCCCTGCAGGAATCCTAGGCCCTCCTGCTCCAATATGGACCATCTGTTCTCTTGTGCCGGGATCTTCCTTTTTTTTCCTCTGTTGGGTCCCTTTTCCTTTATCTCATATTTTTTCTCTTTTCTAGGTCACTCCTTTGTATGTCACCCGAGGCTAAGTTATGGTGTGGTAACATAGGGCCCCAACACCTCGCTGGCTTCCAACAAGAAACATTTCTCCTCTGGCATGTTACATGTACCTCATGGGTTGTCTGTAGCTCTGTGCCGTGCCTCATCTTTGCCCCAGGACCCAGGGGATGGAGCAGCTTTTGTCTGCAACATCACCAGTGTCAAGCCAGAGGAGAAGAGGATGCGGCTAACAGGAGATGACCCTCCTGCTGCTGCTCCGAAGTGACACGTGTCTCTTCTGCCCACATTCCAATGGCCAGAGCAGGTCACGTAGCCACTCTTAAGTTCGTTCCATATCTAAACTTTGGTTGGGTATAAAATTCTGGTTTGGAGCAAGTTTTCCTTCAGCATTTTGAATGCATTGCTGTATTGCCTTCTACCTTTTAGTGTCGCTGTTGGGAAACTAATGCAATTCGGATTCTGGAATCTTGGTATGTGACCTGTCTTTTCTCTCTGGAAGCTTTTAGGATTCTCCTTTTGTCCCTGAGGTGTGGGAGGGCGGGTGAAAAAGCATCAGTCCATCAGACCCTCTTCTTCCCTAGAAGCAAAGGTATATATAATGTCTATGATTTAGGAATAAGTTTGATGCCATGTGACAGAAATCAAAAAATTACAGTGGTCTAAGCTGGATACTGATTCTGTTCCACGTCGATGAAGTCCAGAGGAAGGTGAGCAAGGCGTGGGCTTCAGGGAGCAGCCAGGGCCTCAGGCTCCTGCCAGTCCTCGGCGCCCTACAGGGTTTCTTGTAGTTTATTTCCACTGAGATAACACTGGATTATAACAGTATAAGTTTCACATGTACAGCCTCATAGTTCAACTTCTGTACACACTACAGCATGCTCACCACCAAAACTTTAGTTTCCATTGATCACCATAGAGTTGGTCCCCTTTCCCTATTTCGCCCTCCTCCTACTTCCCCTGTGGTAACCACTACTCTGTTCTCTGTATCCACACGTTTGTTTTTGTTTGGATTGGCCTGTCCTTTTCTCTTGTTTTGTTTGTTTGTTTCTTATATTCCATATATGAGTAAAATCATATGGCATTGTCTTTCTCTGTCTGACTTATTTCACTGAGTATAATACTCTCAAGGTTCATCCGTGTTGTCCCAAATGGCAAGATTTCATCGTTTTTTTTTTTTCTGCAGAATTTATTGATTTTTATTTTTTGGCCATGCCGCTTGGCATGTGGGATCTTAGATCCCCGACCAGGGATCGAACCCATGCCCCTTGCAGTGAAAGCGAGGAGTCCTAACAACTGGACCGTCATGGAATCCCTTCAGCACATCCTTTACTCTAAACCTGTTGGATTTGCCCGTCCTCAGGTAGTCATGATATATATTGATTCATCTTGGTTTCCTCTGATAACCATGATGAGTGATGACTATGCTATCTGCAGCCAGAGCTAAAACTCAGCAAAGCTGACGAGCCCCTCTAGGAATTAAGCCTGTTTTCAATCACTCTGGAAGTGGGGGGGCATGGAACCCAGCCTCTGACTTAATAAATAGAGATATTATATCAGTTCATTATAATGGCCGATCTTGGTGAGTATGACTGAAGTAGCCACATTATAATCACAATAATAGCCATTAAGTGCATAATATGTTTAATAGTATATTTTATTTAACTCAATTTACCCAAAATAGTCCTTTTTACATGTATTCAATACGAAAAATTTTAATGAGATATCTGACATTATTTTGTTAATACAAAGTTTTTAAATTCCAGTCTGCTTTTTTTTCTCTTTGTTTTTAAATTGAAGTATAGTTGATTTAGAATGTTGTCTTAGGTTCAGGTGTACAGGAAAGTGATGTGATTATATTTATATATATATATATATATATATATATATATATATATATGTATTCTTTTTCAGATTCTTTTCCATTATAGGTTATTAAAAGATATTGAGTCGAGTTCCCTGTCCTATACAGTAGGTCCTTGTTGTTTATCTATTTTATGTATAGTAGTGTGTATCTGTTAATCCCAAACTCCTAATTTATCCCTCCCCACAAAATTTCAGTGTGTTTTCCACTGATGAGGCGTCTTGTTTCACACCAGCTACATTTCAAGTGTTCCATAGTGACATGTGCCTGCTGCTGACTGTTTTGGACAGCAGAGGTCTATGTGATCTCTCTGCACCCTTTCCTCTCTCTCATTGAAGGGCTTCCTGTGTCTGTATCTGTTCCAGGCACCTGCTGACGGACGCCCTCCTGTTTGATCTTCAGGCTCTACAGCACTCTGTCCCTGGATGGACCGTTTAGTTGACCGTCTCTGAATGGGCTCCAGCTTTGTGGTGCTTGCCTTGGAGGTGGTGAGCAGGCTGCTTCACAGTGTTCTTTTTTTCTTTTCTCTCTTTTTTTATTTCCCGTGTTCAACGTGGCTTGAACCAAGCTGTTGCTGCCATGCGCACAGCCCGAGTGTTGGTCCCCTGGTGCAGCCCACCATCTGGGCTCATGGTCACCCCCACCCTGGCTGAGACATCCAGAGGAGGGCCACTCATTGAACCCACTCTTACGCAATAGAATTCCAGAGCAAGTCTCTGGATGGGGCCATTTCCGTGAATAATGGAGTTAAGGCAGATCAGCTGTGAGGTGTGTGACCAATAATAAAGCACCAAAGTTTGCAGGTGAGTATCCTTTTTATGATAAACGAGATTGGATTCAGGATTATCCTTTTTAAAATAAGAATGGAGTCAGAGTTACTCCTAGAACAAGGTCACTTTCACACTGGCGGGCCTTCTTTATAAATTTATTTATTTATTTATTTGTTTGTTTATTTTTGGCTGCGTTGGGTCTTCGTTGCTGTGCGCAGGCTTTCTCTAGTTGTGGTGAGCGGGGGCTACTCTTCATTGTTGTGCGCGGGCTTCTCATTGCGGTGGCTTCTCTTGTTGCAGAGCATGGGCTCCAGGTGCACGGGCTTCAGTAGTTGTGGCTCACGGGCTCTAGAGCGCAGGCTCAGTAGTTGTGGCACACGGGCTTAGTTGCTCCGCAGCATGTGGGATCTTCCCGGACCAGGGCTCGAACCCGTGTCCCCCACATTGGCAGGCGGATTCTTAACCACTGTGCCACCAGGGAAGTCCCAGGCCTTCTTAAATGGGAGAGAAAGGGTGGGGTTATAACTTCTGTGTTGGGAATCGCGCATGACCCCTAGCCCGTCTTCCCGCTCTTGAGGAACCATTGAGGATCATGAACAGGTGTGGCCATGATCACTACATATTTCTGTGTGTAGGGGGGTTGTTATCACAACTCAAGTATGTCAGTGGGAGCATGCTTAGAGTGAGTTGCGGTGCAAAACAGGTTGAGAAGTCCTGGAACCGGGAACCTAGGTGGGATAGGCTGTCCAGAGTGAGAGGCCTGCATTTGCCTGCAGCCTAGTGCTGTTCACTGAGGCACTGACATGAGGTGAAGATGGGGAGGCCAGCAATGCTCAGGCAGAGCACAGTGGGGTGGGCCCAGGGCAAGCATGAGAGGCCCCAAAGCCCTCCGAAGCAGCCCCTCTTTTGGCAAAGGCAGCATAAGCCTGGGGTCAGGCATGGAAAGAGCTAGACAATCACCTCAAACCAGCCCCATTTTCCTTTAGGCCTACGGGGCGCCCTGCTGTGGGTTGAGGGAGCTGCATGCTCTCCTCAGGGATAGGGAGGGAGGCCGGGAGTGGGACCCGACAGCTCCCAACCTCTAGGACGGCCATTTGGGGCCAGAGGGAAGCTGCATCTTTGCTTTTGCAGCTGCAGCGGCAGTGAAGAAAGCAGGAGGGCATCCTGAGGCGGGAAATGCCTATCAGTGTCATCCCCAGCTGCTTCCGGCTTCCTCCTTCACAGATTCGGAGGCTCCTCTGTATCCCCAGGTTCTGGCCGGCAGCTGCACGTCCCCCTCGAGGCCCACGTCACACGGCCGGGCCGCCTAGGGGCTGTCGGCTCCCCATTGTTCTCGGGGCTTCTCCGGCATTCCTTTGGCTCAGGAGGGGAAATGCCTGAAGCTTCCCCTGCACCTCCTCAGAGATGCTTGACCAAATAGTCACTACCATTCCCGGCTCCTCAAAGGACACTGCGGGGAGGGTCTGGCCAGGCTGGCTGCACCACAAGTACACCTGCTGGAGGCCAAGGACGAATCTGAGGCACTAACTAGGTCTCTGCTTCTTGGGCTGACCCTAAAGGCCCCTCTCTCCCTCAGCACACAAGCACCCACAGTTACCACACACAGCCACAGCCCTGGTTCCCAGTCCTACCATTTCCACACAGTTCTGCACACACTCTTGTACACACACCCCTGCCCAACCCATTCCTCCCAGGAAGCCGTCTGGTGTGTCAGGGCCAGAAGCTACTCTTGCTGTGGATGTGACTCAAGACTCTTTTGCAAGCCTTCCCTGATGATAGGCACACCTTCCTGGGTGCAAGCTGCCCCAAACCCCGCCTACCGTGTGTCAGGCTCATAGACACTGGGAATATGATACAGAACACACCAGACCGAAGCCCTGACTCTTTCGGAGTTTACGTTCTAGTGGGAGGTGGGGGAGAACAACAAACAAACAAGTAAAATGGATAATATGACACGTGGTGCTAAGCGCTATTGGATAAAAAATAAAAGAAGAAAGAGGAATGGTGACTAGTAGAGGGTTTGCAATTTTAAATACAGTGAGTAGGGAAGGTTGACCAAGAAGATGACATTTGAGCCAATACTGAAGGATGTGAAGGAGTAGAACGCGCTGATATCCGGAAGAACATGCTGGGACAGGGGAGGAGTGAGTGCAAAGGCCCTGTGGCAGGAATATGCCTGGAGTAAGCAAAGACTAACAAAGAAGCCAGTGTATTTGGAGTGGAGGGCTGGAAGGAGGAGCAGTAGGAGGTGAGGCTGGAGACTTAATGGAGGCCAGATCCTGAGGGCCTTATTTGCCATTGTAATGAGGTAGATGAGAGCTATTGGAGGGTTCTGAGCAGAGGCCTGCCATAATATGATTTAGACTGTAAAGGATTATTCCAGCTCCTGTGTTGAGAACAGAATGTAGGGGGACCAGGGCAGAGGCAGGGAGACCAGTTAGGAGCCTCTTGAAATAATCCAGGTGAAAGGCGATAGTGTGGCCGCAGTGGTAACAGTGGGTGAGACGTGGCAGAATCTAGATTTATTCTGAAGGTAGGGTCGACAGGATTTGCCACTGGATAAGATGGGAGGGGTGGGAGGTGAGAGAAAAAAGAATCAAGGATGACTCAAAAGATTTCCACCTGACCCACTTTGGAGTTGCCATTTACTGCAGGGGGAGCAGGTTTGGGGGTTGGGGGAGAATCAGGCACTTGCCTGTGGCCATATTCGTTTTGAGAAGCCTATTAGACGTCCAAATGGGAAGGGCGTGTAGGCAGTTGGGTACATGGATCTGGAGCTCAGGAGAGGAACCTATACCTTTCCCGTGCACATTTTTTATGCTTTTATGATGCACTGTGTGTATAAACAACTTCTAGGATTGCTTTATGAGTGTTTAAACTTTATATAAATGACAACATGTACCTATTTGAGATTTACCATGTAGAAACATACAATTCTTTCAATTTAACTCTGTAATATTTCATTGTACAATTATGCCCCAATTTATGGACCCATTCCCCTATTCATGGACTTAGGTTGTTTGAATTTCTAGATATTTTTTCTGACTCCATGGAGTATGATGCAATGCTTTCTAGTGCTGGGCACACAGATATTAAATGATTGACTATTTCTTTTTTTTTTTTTAAGAAGATGTTGGGGGTAGGAGTTTATTTATTTATTTATTTATTTTTTTGCTGTGTTAGGTCTTTGTTTCTGTGCGAGGGCTTTCTCTAGTTGTGGCAAGTGGGGGCCACTCTTCATCGCGGTGCACGGGCCTCTCACTGTCGCAGCCTCTCTTGTTGCGGAGCACAGGCTCCAGACGCACAGGCTCAGTAGTTGTGGCTCACGGGCCTAGTTGCTCCGCGGCATGTGGGATCCTCCCAGACCAGGGCTCGAACCCGTGTCCCCTGCAGTAGCAGGCAGATTCTCAACCACTTCGCCACCAGGGAAGCCCATAAATGATTGACTATTTCTGTTTACCTCCATCTGTGTGTCCGGGATCATTCATTCCCAGGCATTAGGAAATAAACCATATCTGTTGATTTCACTGCACCCTGTTCCCTAAGCTGGGTCCAGGCACGTTTCTCCCTGATGATATTTGGTTAGCTGTGTTGTCCAAAGTGCTGGAAAGTAACAGCAATGATTTGAACTTTTCAAGTTGCCCCAAAACTTCACAGCTGCAGACAACAAGCATTTTTATCTCATGGTTTGTGTGGGTCAGGAATGGGGTACAACTTAGCTGGACCCTCCATCTCAGGGTCTCTCACAGGCTGCAGTCGAGGTGTTGGCCAGGTGCAAGCACCTAAAGGCTCAACTGGAGGAGGACCACTTCCAGCTCTCTTATGAGGCTGTTGGAGGGGCCTTCAGGCGCTCATTAGCTGTTAAATTGAGAGCCTCTGTTTCTTGCTGGCTGGCTGCCACCCTCAGTTCCTTGCCATGTGGAACTCTCCATAGGGCAGCTCACAACATGGCAGCTGGCTTCCACAGCGCCAGCAAGTGAGAGATGATGAGAGAGTGCAAGAAAGACAGGAGTCACAGTCTTATAATCTAACCTTGGACATGACAGTCCATCACCTTTGCCATATTCTATTTGCGAGAATTGAGTCACTAGGTCCAGGCCACATGCCAGGGGAAGGACTAGACAAGGGCGGGAATCTCAGGAGGCGGTGACCCTGGGGACTATCAGAGAGGCTGCCTACCATGGAAACCAGAGGACTTTGGTGCGAGCGGGGTCAGTGGGACCAAATGCCTGCAGAGACACCAAGTGGGGCGGGGGGTGGGGTGGGCGGAGCCAGAGAGCTGGAGTTGGAGGACGGGCTCTGGGCTGAGCAAATGAAGGCATCTGGCAGAGAGCATTTATCTCAGATTTGGCAGTGAGAGTGAAGTGCATGTCAGTGGAAGGACAGGGAAGTTCCTAGCACATTTGAAGGCCAAGGTGAAGGAGCCAGTGGAAAGGTGAATGTTGCACAGGGTGGAGGGGAAGGGAACAGTGTAGAGCCAGACCCCTAGGACAGGAGGAAGGGCACCTTGTCACCGACCACAGAGCATTTACATGGCGCACTGTAGGCTACAGGTGCTTTTACATGTATGTTCTTATTTGATCCTCAGAGCAACCCAGTGAGGTTGGCAGAGCAAGTTATAGCATCACCCCCATTTTACCCATGAGGAAACAGGTGCAGAGAGGGGATGTCTGAGCCAGGGCTAGAATTCAGGTATACCATCTCCGAGTGTTTCAAGTCCGGTGCTGGTTCCTCACTGGGTTCCAACACTCTCAGCCTGCTGTTCCACTGCTCAAGGACCAGCCTTAGCTCCCTTGTGCCTGTGAAGTTGAGGAGCTCTCCTCACCCCAAGGGGACTGAATAAAGGACTACAGTTTCAGTTAAGGCAGGATGGGCTACAGATGGAAAGGAATAAGAATTCCTTGACTGTCAAGGGGGCTGAAACTCAAATTGGGCACCTTTGGGGTGTGAGTGTGGATTGGGGAAGACCCTGCAGAGTGGCCTTGTGAGATCTATGCCTCTGATTAGGCCCAGTGAGGCAGTGTGTGAAGGAGGGCTGCTGAGTCAACGTGGGCCAAGCAAGGACCCCCAGGCTGACTCTCCCTGCGGAGGGCTTGTCCCCATGAGTTCCTCCCTCAGCCACTCAATGCAGCTGGCTCTCCAGACTTTGGCTACATTTGGAAACTCACTGGGGAGATGGTGGCCTCCCTCTGGGAATTTCGGCCTCCTGCCCCACCCCCTTCCCCACCATGGCCTTAGCCCTTCCCCAGGAGACCTGGAGCACCTTGGGACAAGGGGCTGTGTCTCTCGCAGCAGGCAGGGAACCCAAGTCTTGCCCTTGGTGAGCCCCAGGACACACACAACTCACCCTGGCTCTGGGACAAGAGGCCAATGACACCCCGCCATCTGGAACCACCTGAGCTACAAGGGTCCTCAGAGATCTTCCAGAGCCTCATCTTTTAGATAAGGACATTGAGGTACAGGAGAGGGAGGGGTTTAGTCCCAGACCGCTGAGTGGCTGAGGGGGAGGGCCATAGTCCGAGGGAGGCGCGATGCTAAGGGAGAAGAGACTTGCGGGCAGCTAAGGTGGGAGTTCTAAGCAGAGTGTGAAGGAACTCATATAAGCAATGCTTGAGAAGCCCTCGGAGTGGCATGCAGTAGGTGCTTCACAAATGCATGGTAAACAAATGAGTGATTCTTGCTGCAGGGGTAGGGGAAGAACCAGGCCATAGGGGTATAAAACTCAGCCCTGCTCTGAGTCTTGCTAGGCTCACATCAGAGGGACTGGAATAGCCTGGCTGGGCTTTCTTCCCATGGGACACAACTCTGACTAGAAACTGGGGTGGGGACGATAGGAGGGGGGTTTACAGGGGGGGATGCCCACCCTTAACTGGGGTGGAGAGCTCCCTCCTTGCTTTCCCTTTAATTTTTATTGAGCACTCGCTTGGTGCCGAGCAGTATTAGAAACACACACACACACACACACACACACACACACACAATCAACCTCCATGTTACAGATCAGGAAACTGGCCGTGAGAGGTTCAGGACCTCGCCCAGAGTCTCACAGCTGATAGTGACCATCTGGCTTCAATCCTGCACCCCTAAGGGCTAGACTACCCAGCCTTCTGGCTGTAGGTACAGCAGCGCCCTAAGGAGACGGTGCCAGGGTGGGAAAGTGTGAAAAGGAGAGGAAGCAGGATGTACAGGGCTGTTTGTCATTATCTTCATTTCTTTAACACTTATGAAGCACCTAATATGTGACTGTGCATGAGTCAGGGGCTACTGCCATGGGCCAGAGAGGCCTGTCCCTTCAGTCACAGAGCTCCCAGCCTAGAGAGGGAGAGTAGCTAGTCAGGAGTGACACCACTGTGGGACAGAGGCCAGCAGAGCAGCATTAAGGGGGCCATGGGGACACCAAAGAGCGACCAAACCTAGATCTAGTCCAAGCCCCTGTCTAGCGTGCCAGGGAAGGTCTCCCCGAGAACTTGACTCTTTCAGCTGAGACCTTGTTTGATCCTTGCCACAGCCCAGTTTACAGAGAGGGAAACTGAGGCCCAGAGAGGTCAGCTGACTCGCCTGGGAACACACAGTCAGTGAGTCAGAGAGCTGGGACCCAGAGTCAGGGCTCAGACCCCCAGGCTCCCACTACAGCAAGAGCAAATGCAGACAAGCTCCAGCGAAGGAGGGAAGTCGTGCCATGGAGGAGAGGTGTGAGGCAGGCGGAGTCAGAGGGAAAGGGATCCTCCAGGAGACGGAGTCCAAATGAGAGAAAGGATGGCCAAGGGGACGAGTG
The DNA here is from genome assembly GCF_964341445.2 of Mesoplodon mirus. Classification (NCBI taxonomy): domain Eukaryota; kingdom Metazoa; phylum Chordata; class Mammalia; order Artiodactyla; family Ziphiidae; genus Mesoplodon; species Mesoplodon mirus. Next base: position 111,306,995 of record NC_138981.1, read on the forward strand.
TCCCCTGAGAGAGCGCAGTGCCCCTTGAGCCCCAGTGAAGCCCTGGAAAACCTCTGGCTGCAGCCAGTACACTCAGGCAGTTCCTGGGGGCAGACAAAGGGGGGCCACACCCACCTGGCCACCAGCTGGGGAGGTAACTCCATCTGCTTGCTGCCCAGGCCTTCCACGTGATGGACACGGTGCTCATGACACCTCCCCCTGAGTTTCCATAGCAACTAGGAATCACCACCACCCCCATCCCAACTCACAAGATGTTCTGCCTGTTGTGGCCAGCAGCTGTGTCGGGTTGTGGAGAATAACACAGTCTGGCCTTTGAGACTGGTTTTGCTGTCCAGTCATCCCTGATGCAGCAGAGTTAGATGTGGTTTTAGTTGGGGGGGCAGGTGATAAGGGGTCTCTAATGCTCTGAATGCATCCGCCTGCCTCAGCTCAATGTCACCAGAGATAGACCGTGGTCAGCATTCATCCCAGAATCCCCTGCTGGAGCTAGTAAGGCAGCGTCCCTGCTGAAGAGAGGCTCCAAGTTTAATAGACCCAATCTTCAGTTAACCCCAAAGCTTCCGTTTTCTCATCTGCTAAATGAAGAGAATTGTGCCTGTCTAAATAGTTTGTTATAAAGAAATAAGATGACATCTAGCACAGAAGGGCTTCCCTGGTGGCGCAGTGGTTGAGAGTCCGCCTGCCAATGCAGGGAACATGGGTTCGTACCCCAGTCCGGGAAGATCCCACATGCCGCGGAGTGGCTGGGCCCGTGAGCCATGGCCACTGGGCCTGCACGTGTGGAGCCTGTGCTCCGCAATGGGAGAGGCCACAACAGTGAGAGGCCCACGTACCGCAAAAAAAAAAAAGATGACATCTAGCACAGAAAACATGTTCTAGCAAAATGCCTAGCACAAAGTCGGTGCTCAGAAATGTCAAATTTGGAGGGTCCGTTCTAAGCATTTTTGCCTGTCCCTACAGATCCTTATTATAACCTCCATGAATAGGTAGAAAGACAGAAGCCCCAGCGGTCCTTGAGAATTCGAAGAGCCCAAGGTAGAGCTCACCAGAGGTTCATAACACCCTGGTTTATTGAGAGTGGACTTACCAGCAGGAGAGTCCTGGGTTTTAGCCCTGGCTAATGACTGGGGCCTGCCCTAAGGCCCTGTGTGTCCTTAGGCAAGTCACCTGCCCTCTCTGGTCCCCAGTTAGTCTTTCCATCTGGACTGGCCTAAGCCAGAGGTTTTTCAGATTATGTTCCACAGAAGCTTAGGTGCCTCAGGAGACAATGTGGTAAGGAGAGGGGTAAGACTGAATAAGGGACACCCCCCCAATCCTGCTTTGATGGAATTCATATGTGCCACAGCTTTAAAAGTAGTGTGAAAACTATGGCCTCACGCTCCTGGATTTGCTGGGGGGGGGGGGATGGCACCTTGGCTGCTTCCTCAGCCCCAGAGGGTGGCAGCAGCCACACCAGCAGATGTCCCCAACCCCAAACTCCATTTTCTCCCATGCAAAACCAGCCCGAGCCCTCTTCCTGCCCTGGCCCTTCTCCCTGACAGTCCCAATGGCCCAAACACTGGTCGCTTCAGCCAGACGTCCCAAAGCAGTATGGTGAGGGGCCCTGGGGCAGAGAGGGGGCCTCTGAGGGGGAACAAGCCCTGACCAGCTTACTCTTCCCTTTGGGGGGAAACAGCAGGAGCCAAGCCCCAGGACACTGGGCCAGTGGCCTGCCTCCCAGGGTGTTCTTGCTGAGTGTGGTGGGTGGGGGCCTCATCTGCATTTGGGACAAAGCCTACCCGGTGCTTGAGTGTTGTTGCCATGGAGACTCAGAAAGGTGTTATTAGCATCTTTTCAACTCGGTGGCCCTGTGTGGTCCGGTCCCCTGCAATCTTAGCAGTATTGCACCATCACCCTGGCAACCCATTAGCCTAGTGTTGTTACCATGGAAACCCCAGCAAGGTCGATCAGCCGAGGAACTTCCCCGAGGAGATGTGCGCTGGGGGATCCGCCCATGGCAGGCCCACTCCTCAGGCCTCCCAGTTGACAGTGACCCACTCCATGGGCACTGAAGATAGTTTAGGACCTTTTCTGGGGCAAGCGCAGAGTCAGTGTGACAGGAAAGAATTTGGCCCTGCAGAGTGGCAGATCTATATGCTTTGTTACCATGGAAATGGTGCTTTTTAAGGATCTCAAAGCACAATGCAAAACTAACTCTTCCAGGAGATTGAGGCTGGCGGGAAAGGAGGCTGTGAGCCTCATTCACTTGTCCATTCATTCATTCATTCACCATTTATTGACTACCTATTAATACAATGAGTTCTGTGTAGGTCCTGGCCTCTAACTATAGGACCATCTGCTCACTCACTCACCCCATTTGAAAGAGGACTAATGAGATGGGGGTAACTATCCTACTTACTGCTTCAGTCTCCATTTGAGGAGAAGGTATTGGCATGCCAAAGGGAATGGAATCAGATAGTCTGTGTGTGTCCGGGGGTACAGGGAGAATATATGCTTTCTGTAGTCTCCTGTTTTTAACCTACACCCTGCTCGAGTCTTCAGAAAATCGGGATCTTTGTGTGGACTGGCTCACCAAATGCTTGGCCAGACATGCAAGAAGATTCTAGCAGCCACAGCTGTGTGAAGTCAGAATAGGCTACCTTGGGAAGTAATGAGCTCCCCATCGCTGGAGGTATGCAAGCAGAAGCAAAACAACTGCTCCGTGACGATTGTATATAGACTGTAGAGCACAATGATTAAGAGCACAGGTTCTGGAGACTGACTGCCAGGCTTCAAATCTTGGCCCAATTGACTAACTGTGTGACTTTGGGCAATTTTCTTAAGCTTATTGAACTTTGGTTTCCATGTCTATAAAATGGGAATGATAAGAGTTTCTACCTTGTGGGGTTGTTGGGATTAAATGAGTATAATATATGTAAAGCACTTAGAACAGTACCTAGTATATAATAAGTGTTCAATAAATAGTAGCTTATATTATCTACTGATGGCTCAACTAAGGTCCCTGACAACCCCAGGATTCCATATGACTGTTGGTTACAAATCTTCCTGAGCCCCTGGGGATAAAAAAAGGATTCTGCCAGGGGTGAGACTGCCTGGCTGGGGAGCTGGCTGAGGGAAGCACTCACCCCTTACATGCTTCAAGCAATGGTTTCTGACTCAAAGTGCTTTTGGAATCAGTGTCTCAGTTGAGCTTCAAGACGACTCAAGAGGTGCAATGATCCTCCACATGCTATAGATAAGGGAGGCGAAGCTCAGAGGGGGAGAGTGACACAGCTACCAAGTGGCAGAACTGGGATGGAACTTCCCCTCTATCACACTGCCTGGTGGTCCCCAGGGCCACCATATGGGGAGGATGGCAGTTGGAAGGGGCGAGTCATGGGGCGGGCAGAGGAGGAGCCCTGCCTGGCAGTAACCTGTGGAGAGCAGCTCCCCACTGTTTGCCTTTCTCCCAGGAGGAGCTGAGGCCGAAGCCCAGGGAGCAGAAGAGGGTGTTTCCTAGAAATGCCGCGGGTGTGGCTGGTGCGCACTACCCATGGGCAAAGGACAAGGCTAGGCCTGCTCGTGAGTACTTCCTGGAACCTCAGCTTGAATCCTCCGAGCTCCCATCCCTTTGATCTCACTCAGAAAGCTGGGTGTTTGGGCAAAGTCCAAGGGAGTCATTAGACTCTGATCTGACATTTCTGTTCTCAACCTAATGGCACAAGTATTTCACTGATGGCTGATGGCCTGACCAAGGGATTTTGCTTGCTGAGACTAGTAAGGTGGACTAGTGTTTTCATGCCATTTGGAGAGGCGATGAACAAGAGGATTGTTTTAAAAAAAAACTTTCTGTTAGGCTGGAGAACAAGAGTAATACCCTAGCTCATGGTCTCCTGAAGCTCCAGATTAAAATATATATATATATATATATATATATATATATTACCTGGAGTGTAGGAAATAGACAGGGGTGATTGAAAATCTTTAATAACCAGCATGGCATGCGCGCCAACTGATCAGACAGTTCACCCAGGAAGTCTGCACTAGCACACACAAGAAAAGAGCACCTGTGGAGCGGGCCTTGGCAAGCGTCGGGGTGCTCCTTTGGGCCTCTCCCGGGAGCACATGCAGAAATCAGGTTTGCTGTTGCCTCCAGAGGCTATAGGAGATTCCTCCAGTAGCTGCAGGGGTGTCGGGGAGTACCTGCTAGGAGGAAAAGTGGGAGAGCTGAAGGAAATGCTCTTTGGGACAGCCTGAGAGCCAGACAGCCTAGGAAAGTCTTGTAAGGATGCAAACAGGGCCTGGCCTGGACTCAGAGAGCTGGCTGCTGCCCTTTGCAGCCACAAGCTGGAGAATTTCACCCCGGCACATTGGGTGGCAATTTCTCTTCCTCCCCCCAGCCACTTACCACGCACAGCAGGTAGCATGCACACAGGCTGTAAACACAGTGCACACCGTGGAGCAAATGCACATACCTGCCCAGTCAGTGTTCACACACACAGCCCACATGTGCCCATGACCTGTAGACACCCTCTCAAGTCATGGGGCATCCACACTCACACCCACAACGTCATTCACAGACTCAGAGTCCTGAAGCACAAGCAACTAAAAGAGTCAGCTTTGACTAACTCCAATCGGTTGCCCCTCCACACACACCTTGGTCTCTGCCGTTCCTCACACCTTCTGGGGAACAGGACAGCTGAGGTGGCCCGTGAGAAGTCCCTGCCATTCCCAGGCTCAGCCAGCAGGGGGAAGCCTCTCACGCCACACTGAATTTCACCGGAAAACTAAGGGGCCTGGAGGAGACAGGGAGGCGGAGCCCAAGGAAAGTGGAACATCTAAGAAGTTGTACAGTGTCCAGCCAGCCTGTGAGCTGGCCCAGGCGCACCCAGCCACCCAGTCCCATGGGTGTGGGGCCTCAGCCCCTCCTGCCCAGCTGATGAAATCAATAGAGCTTTGGGCAAGTTACCAGGAGAGGATGTTTTAGTTACCATAGCAGGGCTGGGCTGTCTCTCTGCCTAGCAGAGAGCTCGGAAGGGAATCAGCCAGCACACAGGAGTTGAATGGAATCTCTCATTTTGCGAGTCATAGCCACTCTCAGGCCCCACTTCTTGTCTGTGAAATGGGTTTAAGAATAAATCATGGGGGGCTTCCCTGGTGGCTCAGTGGTTAAGAATCCGCCTGCCAATGCAGGGGACATGGGTTCGAGCCCTGGTCAGGGAAGATCCCACATGCCACAGAGCAGCTAAGCCAGTGCGCCACAACTACTGAGACTGCACTCTAGAGCCCGCGAGCCACAACTACTGAAGCCCACGTGCCTAGATCCCGTGCTCTACAACAAGAGAAGCCCCCGCAGTGAGAAGCCCGTGCACCGCAACGAAGACCCAACGCAACCAAAAATAAATAAATTAATTTTAAAAAAAAAAGAACATGGGCAGTTCCCTGGTGGTCCAGTGGTTAGAACTCGGTGCTTTCACTGCCGTGGCCCGGGTTCAATCCCTGGTAGGGGAACTGAGATCTGGCCAAAAAAAAAGGAGATATGTATATCTTCATTAAAAAAAAAAAAGAAGAAGAAATCACACATGCACACTACTCCCTCCTTGGCCTTTGGACCCAAGCCATGTGCTCCGTCTCCTAAGACTTCCCTTCTCCTGCTTTACCTCTATTCACCCTGACATCTCCCACCACACACTTCTCCTCAGGGAAGCTTCTCTGATTCTCCTCCCCATCTGGATCCTGCACTCTCCCCGAGATAAACTTCCTAGAGTCCTGTGCTTGTCCCCAGAGCCCTGACCACAGTCCTGGTCAGACCAGCCTTTGTGGCTTTTGAATAACATCGGATCTCCCTCACCAGGTTGTAAGCAATGTGGCACAGAGTGGGCGCTCAAAGGCATTTGTTGAATGTTGAGAAATGAATTTCTATGGCCCTTTGCAGATGACAAAGCACTTTCACATGCAAACCGGGCACCCTCTGAGGTCGACACTGTTCACACCTGCATCACTTCTTTACTGTACCAAACCTTTTCACTTCAGAAACTTCACTTCAGCTTCAACCAGCCTGTGAGGAAGCTAAGGATTATTATTTCCATTTTACAAACAATAAAACTGAAGCCCAGAAAGGTGAAGTGTGACCCAGGCTTAGTACTTGGAGGAGCCAGGATTTTTAAGCCTCCAGATCCCTGGCTGGAAGGTGCGATCATTAGATTCCCCCGTCAGTCATCACTCTGGGCATCGTCACCCCCATTGTGTTGAAGGCCATGCTCAGTCTGGCAAGAAGGTGTATGCTTGGCAAGGACATGGGCTTTGGTGGGAGAACAAGCCTGGGTTCCCATCTGGGCATCACCTGCCTGTGACCTTCAGAGCTGGAGGAGCATCCGGTAAGGCTTCATGGCGGAGGCGGCCTTAGCTGGCACTTGAAAGACTGGGGGAATTAGGGGAGGCAGAGAACCAGGGAAGGGAAGGCTGGGGAGACTAGAGGTGCACTGGGAAATGGGGTTTTGGTGACTTGGGCTGAGGCTTTCCCAGCCTCTGCTTCCTGAAAGATACATGATGCTCACTCCCTCACACTCCTGCTGGGACCAGGGCAGCAGCCAGGACCGGTATAGAGGGCACCAGGCAGCAAGGGCTGTCATACCCTCGCCACACACCCGTCCCTTGAGCCTCCCAGAGGCAAGGTGAGGATCGAGTCTTCTCTGCTGTCTCTCACATACTGTCCTACACAGAGTAGGTGTTTTTTTTTAGCTCATTGTCCAGGAGAGTGATTCTTTTGAATTGGTCTTTGTGCAGGCAGAACACCCTTTTCTTGTGCTTGGGTTCTGAAAATGTTAGCCTAGGTTGAGGGGAGGTGGAGCTACTTCTGAAACTTGCATTAAGGCATGGGATCTGAAACTTGACAGGCAATGTGGGAGCAGGGGTGGGGGTGGAGAGGGCTATAGAGCTGGGCTGGGGACTAGCCCAGAGTCACCTTGGGGTGGGGTAGGAGGAAACTGAGATTGAAACTCCTGGGAAAAGCAGCGTCTGAGATCTCTGAGGTGATGGAGGTGGAAGGGACCAAGAGGTGAGCCCTCCCTCCTGAGACACCTCCTCCCCCCATCCCTGTGTGCTCTCTCCCCTCCCACTTTACCTTCCTTTATCTTTTCACACCCCTCACACCTGAGGGCTTAGGAGTTCCCAAGGAGGTGAGAGGACTCTAGGCTGTGAGGAAATTTGGGGGTCTAGAGACAGGGGGATGAAACTATGCCAGGGTCACCGGCTCCTATCCCCACACTTGCTGGGGAGGGAGCCAGAGACACCCCTGCCTAGATGGGAAGAAGGCTTCTTTCCGGCCACGCCGGCCTCCCAGGTCCCACAGATACGAGCATTTTTGCTGCCCTGAGACTGAGGGTGCCTGAGTGAAGCCCTTGCCATAGCCGGGAGGGGACGGCAGCCCTTGAGTGACTGCTTGGCACTTCAGTACTGCCTTCACCTTGCTTTAAAGCAATGTCACCTTGGTCCCCTCATTCCATTACATTCCACAGAAGATGCTCAGACAAACTTAGCCTCTCTGCGCCTCAGTTTCCTCAGCTATAAAATGGGGTTGCGATGGGGACTAATTCAGCCAGGACAGGCGATGTGCTTGGAACAGTGCTTGGCACACAGGAAGCATTTGCTCCCTACCTGTCGTGTCGTGTCTGTCAGTATCATCTAGCTATGTCCCTTTAAGTGGGTCACTTTCCCTTTCTGAGCCCGACTTTCTTCTGTCAAAGGTCTGTAAAAATTAAGGGGCTCAGGAGACTGAATGGCCTCCCAGGAGCCTGCCAGCTCTGCCCTTCTAGGATTCTGTAAGTCTGAGGTAGGGAAAGCAGAGATTGTTGTCCTATGAAAATAGATGAGGGGGGACTGGAACCCCCAAAAGATGAACTGACCTGCCTAGGGTCACACAGCCAGTTACAGGCCAAGCTGGGTTTAGGATCCCGAGTGCTGAGCCAGTAGCTTCAGGCCACTGGGCTATGCAGCCTGCCAATTCTTTCACACCCAGGGAAGGTCAGAAAGCATTTGGTTTGCAAGATGGGGGAAGTATGAAATGGAGGTCCCAGCAGCCTCTGGGGCCAGGAGAAGCTTGGGCAGACCCACGTAACCCAGTGGTGGCTTTCCTCACTGGCCAAGGGTCCCGTTTCCCACCGTTTCTTCTGTTTCTTCTCCCAGAGCACTGATTCCCTCTGGAGAGTGGCCTGAAGCAGCCTCACTGTTTGCTGGAACCCCAGCAAAGCCCTGAGCACAAGCAGCTGCTTCCCACCCACCCACTCCTTCCAGGCGGCCAGGCAGGTGAGGAGGCTGAGATCCAGAAGGGGCCAAGGGGCCCTTCCACGGCCAGCCCTGGGCAGAAGCAGAGTCAGGACTGAACTCGGCTTTCTGGGCACCTGGCCTCAGGTGGAAAGGAACCTGAGGGCCAGGCAGGTCTCCTGGAGCAAGTGCCTGGCCCCAAAATCCAGGATCGGGTGCTGCCCAATCTAACGCTGCCACGGGGGAGAGTGCTGAGGGCCATCTGTCCCTGGGGAGGCCCTGTGGGTTGTCTAGGAGACTGGAAATTTCCAGTGCCCCAGGCACACTCGGATTGGGGAAGCAGACTCCTAGCGAGCTGAGGATGGAGCCGGCTTTGAGGCTTCGCTAGCCAGTTAGTGGCTCTGTGAATCTGAACAAGTGACTTGACCTCCCTGAGCCGGTCGTTCCATCTATAAACTGGGGACAATGATGACTGCCCTGTCCACCTTTCAGGGTTAGAGTGTGGCTTAGTGGGCATAATATTACCTCTCACTAGGGAGCACACACCATGGGCCAGGCACCGTGCCCAACACTAGACCTGCATCATCGCATTTGGTCCTGACCGCAGCGCTCAGAAGCAGACAGAGTATCCTGCCCGCTGCGGAAATGGGGCTCATGGAGACACCGGCTTTCAGGTCTCACAGAGAAGTAAACGGTGGTGCTGGGAGTTGAACCCTGATCTGACTCCAGACTTCCCCTTCCACGGAAAGCCCTCTGTTAGTATAATTATTGTCAGATAGCATGGCACAGAAGGCAGCTCATAAGCAGTTTATTAAATTCTCTTAATTCTAGACCTTGCTGCAGAAAGGAAGTCTTCTCCTCGGGCCGCAGGCAAGGGTTCAAGGGCTCAGCTGAAGGGCTTGCCAATGCTTCACATGAGACAGGGTTGCCATCTGTTTTTGTAAACACAGCCACAGTGGTTCATTTACATTTTGTCTAAGGCCACTTTTGCAAGACAATGGCTGACTTGAGTACTTAGGACAGAGACCTCACAGACTGCAAAGTCGATTTACAGAAAAAGCTTGCTGATCCCTGATTTGAAACATGCAAGGAAATGTCCTAGATGCAGCTCCGGCCTTTGACTGAAGTCCAAGGCAGCAAGCCGGGGGTGTCCCTCTCTGAGCACTGGTCAGTATGTAGGAAAACTGGTTTTTCAAAGGAACCCTGGAGACATCTTCCATTTGGGGGGGGGGGGGTTCCAGAAAAACGCTGGCTGAGTCAGTAGCCCCTTCTAGGACCAGAAAAGAAGATGGTAGATCTTCTCTGCCATTCCCTTTGGCAGTCAGCTGGTACAGGCCCACTCTGGTCAGAAATCTGGGGTTGAGAAATTTCAGCTGAATAACCTTCAGGCGTGAAAAATAGAATTCTATAAGCACCTCAGAATGGCTGCCTGGGTCAGCCAGGACTTGTGGGAGAATCTGAAATGTTAGGCATCTAAGTAGCTATGGCTCATTTTATACCACGCCTGGGGTCCTGAAAAGCCTTGTGTGTGGCCTGAGTCTGTTTGCCTCCCTTATCTCTTTCATTTCAGGGGCTGCCTAATTTCTAGGTGGATTTGAAGCACTGTTGTTTTTCAGGTTCAGCTGCCCACCCCACCCCCAACCCTTCCAGGTCTTGGTCCAGAAGTAATCAGTGAACAAAAAGTGAACTCCTTTTTCTTTTTTCCCTCTGTATTTTCAAAAACAGCCCCCTACTCTGATTATATTGTATTTATTTGGTCAAGATATCTCCAAATGGTGCCAACCCATATGTCCTGCCTTCTTTTGGTTTGATGTCTAATTATCTTTACAGAAAGCCACCAGCTTTCCTTCCCCTCATCCTCTGCCCCAAGGAGGTCAGACTTGCCTCCACCCACTTGCATACAGTGACTACATATGCCTGGAGGACACTGGTGGCAACTCCCCTTCCTTGTCCCCACGTCCACTGTGCACCATCCTCCTGCCAACTTAACCAAAGGCAACTGGGTCTTCTGGGGCCGGTGTAAGCTGGTGTCTCCGTGAGCCTTTCTCTGACCCCACCAGTCCACACCACGCCATCTATTTCCAGTGCACTTACTGGGATTTAAGTACATTTTGTACTTAAGTCTTCTCTCTAATTAGGGGACCTTCCATAGTACCATAGAAAGAGTTTACATTCTAGAACTCAAAGTACAGATTTTAGATTCACTTACCGGCTGTGAGCCTTTGGGCAAGTTGCTTCAACTCTCTTAGCCTGTTTTCTCATTTGTAAAACAGGGATCTGTGTCGCCCAGTTGTTAGGATAATAAAATGAGTTGATATTTTTTAAAAAGAGCTCCGTAAACTGTTAAAGGGCTACACACTCACGGATCAGTATTAAGTTGTCCTGCCCTGCCCCCGGCCCCTTCTCCTTGGTTTCTTGTGAAATTAGAGCTTTGGGGGTGATTAGGGCGGTAACAGACCAATCAGCATAAAGCCAGCCCGCCCAAAACCTCCTTGCCTAAAACCAGTTCCTCTGACAACCAGTTTGCCTAAAAGTCAAAGTAGTAATTTTGAAAGAAGGCATTTTTGTACCAATTTTCCTAAGAGGCAGTTCCAACACAATGTCATATTTTTAAATCACTATGTCACAATCTGCAACATTTTGTCAATGATAAGATTGCTGTGTACGCCTGTGGGTGGCATTTTCTATTTTATCTTTCATTGAGCAGTTTCATGACTTTTTAGCAAGTGTCTGAAGACCCTTTCTTCAAATTGTATATTTCTAGAACTGAATACTTGTCAAATCTGTGGAATTTCCCACAAGATTTATCGAATGCACTTTTTGGATCACTCCTGTCTCCTTTTTGCTGGGTTTTACTCTGGATCGTGTATACCTGTGTACACCTGATGAGTTGATTAACCAAATTAGCATGTACCCAATGTTCCTTCCTGTTCTCCAAGATGTTGGCATTTTGACAACAAGCGTGAGGAAGTGAGACAGATGGGGCAGAATTGCATCAAACTCCTTGCATTTTATTTCTCAGGCTATCTCGTGCATCAAGCAACTCTACTTTGTGAAACATAAAATGATACATACAAAGTCATTAACAAATGTATTTATTGCAGGAAACAGAACATTTCTCAAGAAAGGCAACTGGCTAAAAAGTCCCGAGAGTGTTCAAAAGTAGATAAAAATAGAAGAAGACGCACACCAAGGATATAAAACAACTTTTAGTAGAAATCCCACCTTTAATCAGAATGTTCTTAAATAATTTTTTTTAAAGATCCTTCAAAGGACACTGCAAAAAAAAAAAAACAAAATTAGGACACTCAGATGCCAAAACACTTAAAAGTGGACTGCATTTTATGTGAACTGGTCATTAAGCATAGAGATTCCTTTTGTGAGTTTGTGGCAAATTAGTTTGAAGCCATTGGACCTGGAACCGATTTAGGAGGCAGGCACTTCCCTCCCTGCACATGAAGTTCATGGGCGCGGGGTTGCGGGGCGGGGGGGGGGGGGGACCATGGATCTCAGCAGAGAGGTGTGCCCCTCCTGAACGTGACCTCCAAGAGTAAGGGCGAATTGTCTGCTTTTAACTTTTTATTATAAAGACATATTTACACTGAACAATCTTTACAAACACAGTGAACACATTTAGGGGAACGGGACGATTTCTTAATGAAAAGCGCCTTAATAACTTTGTATAAATTAGTATAAGAATCATACACAACCACTTTAAATAAGACGGCCCCTCAGCACCTCCACTGCCCTGGGTCACCAGACTTTCCCAGCCGTCCCTCTCCCGCTGCCCACAGCCCACCCCCGCCCTTCCCCCTGGGCTGGGCAACTGATGCGACAGGAGATGCAGAAAGGAAGAGGGGGAATAAGGCCCAGCCCCAGTGGGGACATCCGTGGCAGAAGAGGCTTTCTGGACACTGGCCAGACCCCACTCTGGGCTGAGGGGCATTTGGGGGGGCGGCAGGTGCCCAGCCTGGCTCCCCAGGGTGGCCTTAAAGCAGCAGCAGCAGCGTTAGCAGCAGTGGAGGGAAGGGGGAGGGGCGGGTAGGCAAACGTCGGGGTTGTTCTGGGACTCCGGGGGCCCTGACTCCCCCTGCCCCACACGTACATAGGTGGCCATCAGGCTCCTGTCTTCCCTTTTCTCCCTCCCACGAGGCCTTTGAGAAGAAAGCCTGCTGAGATCTACACTTCCTCCCATCTTTCCTTCCTTCCTCCCCCCCCTTCCTTCTTTGTTTCCTTCTTCTTCTCCCCACTCCCTGCCTCCTCAGGGAAAGGCCACTGGGAGAAGAAGTTCCAGTCAACGTGAAGGGAAAGCCATTGAGTCCAACTGGTTAAGGCCACCTCCTGATTCCTGGTAGTCTCGGTGCCTGAGCTGCCCCTATGAAAATACCCAGGGTCTGGGAGTGCTGCAAGGAATGGGGGCAGCTGGCCAGTCAGGGAACTTTCCAGGCCGGGTTGGGGAATGGACCAGAAGGGGCAGGCCAGGGAGGAGGGAACAGCTCCGTCCCACCATGGGGCAGTTCACAGCCGGCCCCCTCTCCCTTCCTGGCCACCCCCAGCCCCAACCCCGGGAAAAGGCACTTAATGGGTTTGGAAGACATCATCAAGAAGGAAGAGGGCATCATCACGTGGGAGTTCGGAGACCTGAGCCCTCACGCTGGCTCTGCAGCGGCACTGAGCAGGTCACCATCCCTCTCCGAGCCTCTGTTTCTGCAGGAGTTTGCATAAGGAGGTGGCGCTAAGTGAACTCCAAGGTTCCTTTTGGCTCTGATCGTCTGTGATTCTTGGCAAAACCAATCATCCTACTTGGCTTTTGCTCCTGGGAGGGAACAGAGCCACCTGAGGCGCATACCCTCCCCTCCTGAGCTGGAGCTTGAACCAGCTGGGGTGGGGGGGCGGGAGTGAGTGGGAGGGACAGTGAGGCAAGAGAAGTGACAAAGGACTTCACGGCCCCTCCTTCACCTCTTCCTCAACCAGGCCAAACATGGGGATGAGGAAGAGGCCACAGTAGCTATTCCTCCTCTTCTCCAGTGCTTCACTCCCCCTTCGCCAGATCGCCAAGCCCCCATTCCCATGCCCCCAGGGCACCCTGTCTGCATCCCAGCCACCCGGTCCCTGTCGCTAAAGTCTCTCATTGCTCCGCTCTCTATGCCCCTCTGGAGGCCTGGGGGGGAGTGCTGATGCGAAACCGTGGAATCTGCTGGAGCCCATTAAAGAAGGGCGGGTACCACCCGGCCCCCAGGGCATACCTGAGGCAGGAAGGGTATTGGACAGAAGAGGTAGGGACTAGAGCAGAGGGAGGGCTGCGGAGAGGAAGGACGGCCTTCCAGTGCAGGGTCTTCAAGTCACGAAGGGGCACTGAATGAGTCCTTGCTAGGGGCAGGAGCACGCCAATCCATTCGGGGAGGCTGGTGGGCGAGAAGAGCCGGACCGTCAGCAGCTAGAACAGGGGCCAGATGAGGCGAACGGATGGGAGGGCTCCAGAGAAGCAGGCCAATCGACGGAGGAGTAGAGAGAATCACAGGGGGCGGACACGTGGTGGCCCCTTCAGTCCTAAAAGAGGAAAAATGACCAGAGAGGGGTCATTGACGTGTCCTAGGTCAAAGGAACCGCCTAGGACAGGAGAGGAGAGGGCCTTCACCTGCCCGCCCCACGAGCCTGAACCTAAAGCCCCAGGCCACTGAGTCGGTGCCACCCTGTCCTGGCGACAGGGGGAAGGACAGCAGGCCAGGCCTCAGGGGCAGGCTCAGGCCCTGCTCTCTCCTTCCCACATCTCCGGGCAGCTCTCTTCCTGTTCTCTGCTAGCGGCTACCCCCAAGGATCCCTGCCTTCCTCCCCGCCTCTGGTGAGGATCCACACCGCACACCTGCACATATACCCTGGGGCACCTCTCCCCAGCTCATCAAGGCCCCCCCAGGACTTCCATAACACTCCAGCTGGGCCGGCCAGCCCAACCCTAGGCAGCAGAGTGGAGGGGAGCCAGCACCTAACTCCTGGGGAGTGTCAAGCCCCTCTCCGGCCTTGGTCTCCAGTCTAAACTGAAGGTGCTCTGTAAGCCCCGGTGTTATGCATGGGGCCGGCACTGCCTGGTGCAGGTGTCTGGCCAGCGGTGAGCAGCAGGGCCACCCAGCTTCCAGGCTGTTCCTCCCCTGCCCTTTCTGTGCCACCCACTGACCAGAGGCTCAAGTACCTGCTTCAGAAAGGCATGGGGCCTTTATGGGAGAGGCGCGGCCGCTGGCGGCGGAACTTCCTCCGACCTCCCTGCCAGGGCCCTGGGCCGCTCCTCGGCCCTCTGGGCTGCACCAGGTGGCGGATGATGCCTTCCTCCATCCCCTTCCCGTCAGAAGTCTGCAGCAGGGGCCCTGCAGGAAGGAGAAAGCCTGTTATCCCAAAGGCTGATGCAGATGGGCCAGGGCCCCAGAGGAGGGGCAGTCTCTCCATGAGGTGGCGCTCTCAGAGCTTTTGTTTTTCCTCTTCCAATCAGTGAACCGATGAACCATTTGCAATGTTTACACTGTCCTGGGGCAAACAGAGCCCACTACTCACATTTGCAAATTATACACCTGACTTGATGTCCTTTTGACAGTCCTATCATGTTTCTGATGGGCACAAACATGTTCTGTGCTCAGAACATCATCGGGGGGTGCAGCTTGGGGCATCATGCCTGTACTCAGGCTGGGGCACAGCAGACAATACCTTCCCACGGCACCCTTGTGACTGATAACACTCAAAACATTTCAAACGCACAATATTTCAATGAAAACAACTCCCCCGATCACGTGTCTATCACCCAGATTCAACAGTTATCCAGATGGAGTTACATATGCTTTGGTTCTCCTGTTTCTTTCTTTGCAGAGATATTTTAAAGCAAATCTGGAACATGATGTGATTGTACATCCTTTGATACGCAGGTGACCCACTTTTGAGTACTAGAGCTCTCATACCTCACCCCTGGGCATCTCATCAGTGTTTGGCCATCCTGGGGTTCGCTTGCTCCTGTGGCCTCCCTGTGGGTGTGGCTGGGGGATTGTTTGCGGGGGGGGGTGGGGGGGAAATCTCTGACTCTGTGTGCCTTATGCTGGGTTCTAGTCAGCCTGTGACCAGATTCAGAGGCCAATAAATATTGTACAAATGAATTAGTAAACAAATGAGTGAACGTCACCTGAAGCAAGTGCATCGGGAGGGGGGTGGGCTGCTAGTATCGCCCCCCCATTGCCCTACCTCCTTTCACCCCTGGATCACACCCCCATCCTGTGCCTGATGCAAATCCCTTGCATTCCAATCCCAGCTGGCTCCTTTTCGGCTCTAGGGGGTTCTTCTCTATATCTGTCCACATCTGGCTTAGAGGAGAAGCCTCCTGATGCCAGACCAAGCCCTGCCAATAGAATCCAAGTGGTGCTGGGTGTTCCTGGGTGCGATGAGGGAAAGACACACGATGAGGCCCCTGGGCGTGAGAAGAGAGGCACAGTGCCCAGATGGGGAGGGTATCCTCTCCAAATGCTGAGACCCAGGGCTGTGAGTGGTGGTGGCAGTCAGGGAGGGAGGGCTGTTGGGGGGAGGGGTCCCTAAGAGACAGGGGAGGCCCAGAGCCAGGATGAGGAACACGGCTGGTGGGCTCAGACTCTGGCCAGCGAGACGTCTAGACTCTAGGGCTGCAGAGAAGAGCTACCTAAGCTGACCGAGCTCTCAGCCACCTCTCATGGAGGCTGCAGTCCAGCCAGGGCAGGCGAGCTGGCACTCCACAGACAAGCTAGCCGCCAGAGGCAAGCAGAGCAGGGAGATGCGATGGTGCTGGGCAGGAGGCAGACGGGCAGAGTGCTTGTGCAATGCCCAGGATGGGGCTGGTCTGCAGAAATACAGCTTCTGAGGCCAGTGATCATGAATCCCAGTCTCCCTCTCCCCACACCATCGGGTTCGCCTCCAGCTATATCCCTGTCTCTCGAAACCTGTTTCCATCCATCCAGGAGTCTCCACCACTAGCTCACAGTTTCCATATAACCACCCATTGGCTGCTCGCCCCCCAACCATGCCCCTGGCGGCTCTTCCTTTCCTTCCTCCCTGCCTCCAGCATCCCCACGCTCCGGTTCCTTCCTTGGCTGTTTGGTTCTTGTGATTCCTCCTCCACTTGCACACAATTTCCAGGCATTTATCCTCCTCTTGGGCCAAACGCAGGCAAGGATTGTCCTTAGGGCCCTCCCTGCCCAGGCCCCTGGCGCCTGCTGCTGGCCACGCTCTCTCGCCCAGACACGCACGCACACACTCTCTAGCCCTCCACCCTCCCTCCCAGAGAGAACGTCACAGGCCCATTAGGACCCCTCTGTTTACCAGCCACCCTTCATGCTTCTGGTCGGGGGTGGGTTACTGTGTCAGCTCCTCCCCTAAACCCATCACCTAATGTAAATTAAAACACGAGTTGTGTTTGCACTTTGGGGCAGTAGGTATGGACAGGGGCAAGGAGGCTGCTTTCGCCTGTCATAGGTCTACCCTCTGAGTGCCATCTGCAAAGGGGCTGGGTCGGGGAGGGAGAGGAGGGAAGCCCCTGCACTAAGCTCCCCACCCCAGCTGCTTCAGCTTCTGCCTTGTGTTTTGAAGTCCCCTCAAGGCTGTTCTGCCCTCTCAAGAGGACAGGAATGATACTGATGAGAAGTTGGTACCAGAGAAACTCTCAGGGCGAAAAGGACTGTGCTGAGGGTGTGGCCAGGCAAAAGGAAGGACCCTAAGGGCCTTGAAGGTGTCAGTGAGGTCTTGGTTCTTGTGTTGCAGGGATGGCCAATGGCACAGGCTATGGCCCCAGGGGTACAGCAGGCATGAGAAGAGAGGCACAGTGCCCAGATGGGGAGGGTATCCTCTCCAAGTGCTAAGACCCAGGACTGTGAGTGGTGGTGGCAGTCAGGGAGGGAGGGCTGTTGGGGGGAGGGGTCCCTAAGAGACAGGGGAGGCCCAGAGCCAGGATGAGGAGCACGGCTGGTGGGCTCAGACTCTGGCCGGTGAGACGTCTAGACTCTAGGGCTGCAGAGAAGAGCTACCTAAGCTGACCGAGCTCTCAGCCAGGCCCTGGAGAGCAGTCACCCAGAAGCCCCTGGCACCTTGCATCCCACTGGATGGTGGGGGGGGCTTACTGTCCTCCTTGTAGCCGGAAGTCTGCAGTTCCTCCCCCCACCCTGATTCCATCATCCACCTGTTTCCTACTTTTGATTCTGAGTCTGGTTCACCCTAAGATAAGCTGACACCTGAAACCCTGGCTTTGTCCTGTCCAAAGGGACAAATCAGAGGCTTTTGATTCTCATCACTGCAGAGGTCCTGGCTATACAAAAGAATTCCCCTGTAGAAACGGGCCATCCCCAGTATACTTAAATATTTTCCTCTAACGCATCTGCTACTCAGGAAGGCTGGGGCAATCCTGCAAAAAGTCGCGAGCCTAGAGGGACCGAAGCGCCATCAGCAGTGAAGCTACAGCACCTGCACCGTGAAGCGCAGGCAGGGGTAAACGGGGCTTGCTTTTCACACAATCTGAACTCCAGCCCTGCCCGTTCACAAAGAGGTGTGTGCCGCTTCTCAGGAACACGCCATCCCCACTAGGAATGAAACATTTTTTTTCCTCTTGCTGTCTGGCCTGTCTTGTGATTGCTTTAAAAGCCCACACAAGTGCCCTGGTGGCAATGGCTACGTCCCCTCCACTGCTCTGGGGTCCTGCATGTGTCTCCAGGATGAAGCGCCCCTCCTTTGTCTGCCCAGCCCAGTGCCCTGAGCCGTCTTCCCGCGCCAGCCGTGCTGCCGTGGACACATCACGCCCTGGCAGCCTGGTCGTCCGCTTCACCTGCATTAGTCCTTTGCCGCCGCCGAGAGGCCTGACTCAGGTTACCTGGGTGCTTAGTTCTGAGGCATTGGGGATGGAGTGGAGATGCCCCCTCCCTGAGTGGGAGGGGTCCAGGAGGCTGTCCTCACGCTGTCACTGTGGCTGCAGGCCTCAGCTGGGGCCGGGGAAGGGCAGGAGGGGGACAAGGAAAGACAGAGAGGTGCTCAGACAAAGACCAAGGGCTACTTGGCCCTGGCCCAGCAGCTCTCAGACTCAGAAGAACAAAGTGTATCCCAGGTCAGGAGGCAGTGGAGGAGTCTGTGTGTGGTGGCGGGAGTGCATTCCAAGTCAGGACACGGCGTGTCTTGAGGAAGCATGGATTTCAGGCCTGGAGCTGACTGGGGACTCTGGCTGGGGAGAACATGCAAGTCTGGGCCAAGGGCAAGGTGGTTCCGAAAAGGTCCCTTGTTCTGACCCAGGACAGGAGGCAGGAGGAGCAGGACATGTGTCCCCAGACCCTGGGCTGGTGGCCGCCTGCACAGAGGTGGCCCCCTTGGCCCCAGGAGAGGACGGGGGTGGGGTGGGGGGATGTGGCGGGGGGGGTGGAGAGGCAGGGGGAGCTTTGGAAGTTTCCAGTGCTAGGCTTAAGCAAAATGTGAGGGCAACGAATTTACCCTGATCCGGCTGTGGAGATAGGTGACCTAATGCAGAAGGGTGAATTGAAGCAGGACGTGGTAGGGTCTGAGCCAGATGCAGTGCTCCCTCCCCTTGAAACCGGCTCTCCCTTTACCAGTAATGCCCCAACAGCTGGACCCTGAAAAGGTCCGAGTGCGGGTCAGTTAGCCAAGGGTCTCCCCGTAGGCTCTGGGGGAGCCGCAAGTGTGCAGATCAGGTAGGCCCAGCTTCCTCTGGGATGCCCTCTCTGCACCACTGTTTGCCAGTGGTGGTGTCCTGTGGATGGATGTCTTATCTCGCCAACTGCCCTGGACGGCAGGCTCCAGGAGGGCAGGCCCATGTGGTGTCCTTCATTCATATCTTTGGCTCTCTTTCTGCCATTGCCTGCCTGACAGGAGTTTCTGAGGAAAAAGCCTGCTTCATTCTTACCAGTGAGGTGGCTGAGCCAGGGCTCAGGCCTGAAGAGAGAGATCACTGGACAGCTAGCTAAAGGCAGGTAGTGCCAGACCCAGCCAGTGCGCCTTCCCGAGAAGCTGGGCAGGGCTCCCCGGGCCAGGGCAGTGCCAAAGGCAAGAGCAGAGAAAGGAGGTGACCTACAAAGAGAGAGGTGGAAGCCCCACCAGGCCCCTCAGAGGCTCCCGGGCTGCATCCTGTTCTGGAGGGTCTGGAACAAAGTAGGGCCTTGGGCCCTTCCTCTAGGAAACTTGCTGCCCTGCTCTCTCCTTGCCCCTGCTCCCACCTCCCCGTAAGTCCAAGCCTGGCACTGGCATTAGTCCACCTGGTCTTGGCCTTCCTATTCTGTGTTGCCAGGCAGGCAGCAGTGACAGGCAGATCACAGGACTGTGGCAGCTGGAGGTGGGAGCTGGCAGCCCCAGGAGACACTGACGCACAGAGGACAGGCAGCCCGGACTGGGACTGCTGGGATGTGGGTGGGGACCAGGCTTGGGGAGGGCAAGGGAGCACCAGTCAGTGCCAAGTATGCCAGGTGGGGGTGTGGTGCAGGTGGGGGCCAGCTGCATGGAGGTATCGGGTCAGGTGCTGTTTCCTGGTTTGGTGCCTGGAGACAGGGGGACTGAGGTGAAGCATGACCATGCCTGGGTCAGAGGGGGTACTGGAGCCAGGATCTCGAAGAACCAAGTCCCTGGGGTGGGACGCAGGCCTCCGGGAGAGCCTTCTGCGTGGGAGCAGGAGAGCAGACCAGACAGGACTTGGGGGTGAGGGAGGAGGCCAGCCTGACCTGGCCCTGCCGGGCCCGGCCCGGGGGAGGCTGCCTCTGCTCACTTGCAGGCTGAAAGGAACCACAGCTGGGCTCCACGCCGCCTCCCCCGCGGCGCGCTCCTGCCTATGCAACAAGTGTCACGTCTGCATCTTGGCACATCATCATCCCCCAGTGGCCCAGGCCCCCGGACCGGCCGGCGGCCCCTAACTTTCCACGCAGGAGCCCAACCCACCGGCCTCAGGTCAGTTCCCTCCAAGGATCCACGAGGGGAGCAGGACGTGCCCCCCCATACCCTCCACCACGTGGGGAGCGGGGCTCGGGACACAGGGCGCACGCCTGCGGCCCTGAGCTCCTCGGACTGCGAGGGGCAGCCTGGAGGGGCCAGGCGCCGGAAGGTGATGCCCCAGGCCGAGACGAGCCGAGCCCCCCGGAGGGAGCGGTGCCCGCGGCCGGCGAGTCCCTGGCCCTGGGCGCCCCGTCCGTCGGCGGCCCGGCGCGTGGCGGCTCCTGCATGGCTCGCGCCCGGCTCCCGGGAGGCGGAGAGGGCGCGATCTTCAGGGCGGAGGGCGGGGAGCGCGCGGGCTGCAGCCCTGGAGAGCGGCGAGGGGGCCGCGGGCGAGCGGGAGGGCGCGCACTCACCTCCACACACCGCGCTCAGGAAGAGCCAGAGCAGCAGGAGCGCCTGCACGCAGAGCCGCAGATTCATGCTGCTCCTCTGGCCGCCGCCGCCGCCGCGCGGCCCTGGCCAGGGGGCGGGGGTGGGGGCGGAGAGGCCGGAGGCCGAGGGAGGCGCGAGTCGCGGCTCGTGCGTGCGGGCGCGAAGCTCGCGTGGCTCCCGGGCCGCGAGACGGTACGCCCCGGGCCGCGCCGCGGGCTGGCCGGCCGCCGCCTACTCTCTGCCGCAGCCTCCTCTCTCCCGCCGCGGGGCAGCGCCGCCCAGCTGGCCTCGGCGGCTCCGGGGGCGGCGGCGAGCTCGTTCCAAGTGGCTGGCGGCTCGGCTGCGGCTCCAACGGCCCGTGGCTCAGGCTGCCAGCGGGAATGTGCCCCGCTCACTCCAGGGGCTGCATTTTGTAGCCTGTGGCTTGGCCGCGAGCCCACTTGGTCATGTGGTCATCGGGAGGGCTGGAGGGGGGGCCGGGAAGAGGGAGAGGGAGCAAGCCTCCCGCACCGCCCCCCTCCCGGCACGCACTGGGCAGCCGCAGCCAGGGCGCGAGAGGGAACCTCGAGGTGGTCCCACAACAAAGGCTGCGAGGCCACTCTGACAGCCCACAAGCGCTCCCCGGACAATGCCCGCCTGGCCGGGGGCCAGAGGGTTTTGGAGACCTGAAGGATTTCAAACACAGGAAGCATTTGGGGCGGTGGAGGGGCACACTTAACCCTTTGTCGCCACGCTTCCTTAAACAGCGCTGCCCCCACTCACCCCCGCTACCTCTGACCCGGTCCTTCCCCACCGCCGCTCCGCAGCGGCAAGGACTTGGCCGAGACCCTCACACACTGGCCCTCCTCTCTCCTCTGCATCTTCAGCTGGGTTTGAACTGTGCCCAGCGCCCCCATTTCTCCTACCATCCCCCAGGAGGCACCCTCTACCTGGAATGCACCCACCCCACCCCATCCTTCCACAGACCTCTTCATTCTTACAGCAGCACCTCCAATCCCATCTCATCCAGAAGACTTGCCAGGATAACAGTAATCCAGGAGAGGCTGCTCCTGGGTTCCTCCTCGCTGTCAGGACATGCAACAGCTCCTATGGCATCCCCTCTTTTGTTCCCCATCATCACGACAAGGGACCGTTTACCCAACTCCAAACAGTCTAGGCTGGATTCATTTTGCATGTACTTGGGATTCCCCTCTGAAAGTGGGTCCTGAAGTTGTTTGCCTTCCCAGACTAGGCTGTCAGCTCCTACAGCCTGGGAGCTCCCAAGAGAAGGAGCTGCCTCTTTCACCGCACGGGGAACCCCCTAAGATAGGACCTTGTCTTCTCATTCTTCTGCCTCTCTCCAAAGTCCCCAATATCGGGCTCTGCACATAGGTGGCACTCAACACATGTTAAAAGACTGAATCGAAAAGTGTTTCCACATTTCAGCCAGCCAGGCATTTTGCTTGAAGTGCGAGTCCAGATTTGCACAAAAAATACATTGGACAGTGTGTGTGTACCATTAAAGATGTGAGAGACCACAGTAGACTTAACATGTTTTTGAAATGTTACAACAATCCAGCATATGCACAATTTTTTATCAGTCTCCATAGCAGGGATCTCTGCTTTGTTCACAGCTGTATCCCCAGAACTAGAACAATGTCTGGGGCGTGGTTGGTGCTCCCGACATAATTTTGAATATATAAATGAAATTTTCAAAACCTTTCCTATTGCCTAAATCAAGGTAGTGGGAAGGGGATAAGATAGGGTTCTTGTTCATAGCCTATGTCCGCATTAGCCCCAGTCCAGTAGGAAAAAGGCAGCGACATGGAAGGCAGAGCACCTCTCTTCATCCGTGAGGCCCAGGCGGTGAGCAGTGGGCATTAGTAGCGTGAGATCATTCCCCCTCTGCTGCCTCCTGGAAAGAGTCTTCCACCCAGGAGGAGAAACACCGGACCTCTAGTCTCCACCCTCACCTGCCTCAGGGCCTTGCTGTTGTCACCTAAATTTGCTGCATCTCCTGGGGATGATGATCTGCGTGCTACCCCCTTCAGGGTTGTTATGGGATTGAATGAGATAATGTATCTGAAGGCACCGTGTAAATAAGGTATCAACCCTTGCGGGATGGTTTTTAGGAACCATGATCCTCCACCCCCTGACGGAACAAGCCCATACATTTGCAAATGAGCACCCCCATAAGTAGGTTCCTAGAAGCGTTCATATTTAATCGCTCCTTGACCAGGGTGTGTATGGGCTATTTGCTAAGCGGTTTAAGGGCTGCCCTTTCCAATATGACTGATACTAACAACATTTAAAATAAAATGAAAACTTCATTTCCTCCGCTGCACTGGCCACATTTCAATTGCTCAGTAGCCACCTGCAGCTAGGGGCCACTGAATTGGACAGCACAGAATAGAACCTTTCGATTATTGCACTAAGTTCTATTGGACAATGCTGGGAGAGAGCACCCCAGTCATTCTTTTTCCTGTAATTCTTTTTCCCACCTTACTTAGTTTTCAAAATGTGCAAGGGAACAACATACAAAGGCAAACCCAATACAAATTTAAGGCAAGCAACTCTTAGTAAACAGAAGGCGTGTATTTAAAACAAGATTTAAGGAGCTGACCACGTGGGAGAATTATGTTTTAATCTAATCCTTCTCTCCATTTAACCAAACTGCATCCATGTTTCCAGTCCTAGATCCAAGATCTCATCTTTCTCCTTTCTCAGGCTGCTCTTGCCCATGGTGACTTTGTCTTCCTCATAACAGCTATGGCCATAACTTTCATTGGCAGTGATTCTGGCCTGCACTTGTGTATCTGCACGCCATGTTCTGTGGGCCCGTAGAGAGGGTCCACCACCAGGGTACCCATTCCGGAGCCAAGGCCTGTGAGGCAAGGGATGCAACTCTGATGGGTCACTCTGAAATCCCTGTGGGCTCCCGTATATCTCAATAGCATATTCAAATGACCGGGTTTTATACTTGTCTGCCCCCGCTAGACTTGAAGGTCACAGGAATGATAGCAACTCACGCAGTGCCTGGCACGAAGTTGGCACTTGGAGACTGCTTGTTGAAGAGATAAGTAACTGTTGGTAGAACTGTGTTCTGTCTTTTGTTCAGGAAGATGACACTGTTGAGTTAATATTAGCAGAATCAACGTTTAAAGGTCTCCAAGAGTGGGGAGGAGGGGCAGGAAGCCATCCGCACCTTCCTGCCCTGAGGCAGCAGTGGCTGTAAGGTGCATTGCTGCACTTGGGGCTCAGGCCTGTGGTGAGGGGCAAGACTCAGTTTCTAGTCAAGCTCAGGGGCAATGCTGGGGACAAGGGGTAGAATTCAGTGTGCTGTTGGGGACAAAGATGAGATAGCTGACCTATGTGAAGCCAGCCTGTGACTTGTTGCCCTCATTGGTGCTGTGCACAAGCTATTCAGTCCTGCTTAGTGTCCTATGCATGTTATCACCACCAGCCACTGCTGCTTGGTTGACTCGTCTGGCTCCCTGTCCTCTGGGTTTGAATGAGCAGTGTGGTGTATTAGAAAGAACTCAACTTTTGGAATTTCAAATAACTGAATTCAAATCCTGCCCCTCAATCTCAGGCCTCAACTGTGTGACTTTGGGCAACTTATCTAACCTCTCTGAGCCTAAGGTTCTTCAGTTACTAAGTGAGGGTAATAATAGTACCTACCTTATTATGTTGGAAGATTAAACAAAATAATGCACGTAAAGTACTTAGCACAGGTCCCAGCCCACGGTAGTTGCTCATTCAGTGTTAGTTTTCTCCTCTTCCTGATATGTTCCCCCACCCACCCACCTTTGGGCTCTGGCCTCTGACCTCTTGGAACTGATCAGGAAGGGACGGCTCTGTCTTTGCCCTGTTCCATCCACACCTGTCTTCTTAGTAGCCATCAGAACTGTTCACTATCTTATTCCACCAAAGCACCAATCTCTGCTGGGGCTAATCTAATGAATGCACTTGATCCAGGGAGTTAATGCATGCTAGTACTTTGAGGTTTTCCTCCTAGGTATGGTATTATGATAGTAGTCCTATGAGGTATGTCCCATTCCCCAAAGTAATATCAAGCTCCACCCTTTCAAGCAAGGAGATATTTTAGTGACTTTCATTTGGCTGCTCTACCTAGAGCTCACCTTGCTTCAAAGTCAACTCAAAAAGGGATCCCCTCTGGCAACTTACAACCGAACCTTCTTTTTTAAAAAATTTTTTGTTGAGGTATAGTTAATTTACAATATTATATTAGTTTCAGGTGTACAACATAGTGATTCAACAGTTTTATAGGTTATACTCCATTTAAACTTATAAAATATTGGCTATATTCCCTGTGCTGTACAATATATCCTTGTAGTTTATTTATTTTATACCCAGTAGTTGGTGCCTCTTAATTCCCTACCCCTATCTGGCCCCTCCCCCCACCCTCTCCCCACTGGTAACCGCTAGTTTGTTCTTTATATCTGTGAGTCTGTTTCTGTTTTGCTACATATATTCATTTATTTTTTAGATTTCACACATAAGTGATATCATACAATATTTGTCTTTCCCTGTCTGACTTATTTCACTAAGTGTAACACCCTCCAGGACCATCCCTGTTGTTGCAAATGGCAAGATTTCATTCCTTTTTATGGCGAGATAATATTCCATTGTCTATATATATATCACAGCTTCTTTGTTCATCTGTTGATGGATACTTAGGTTGCTTCCATATCTTGGCATTTGTAAATAGTGCTGCTATGAACAGTGGGGTGCACATAACTCTTAGAATTAGTGTTTTCATTAAAACCCAACTTTCAGCCTGCAGGTTCAGCCACTGAAGACTCAAAGTACAATCCTGTTGCAGCCCATTCCTGTCTTCCTATCCCCACAGAGGAGGAGGAGGAGGAGGAGGGGGATGTCGTTAAAATTTATTGAGCATGCACTGCGTGTCAAGCACTGTTCTAAATGTTTCGCATGCATTAACTCATTTAATCCTCACACCTATGAAGTAGTCCTACTCCTTATCATCCCCATTTTACAGATGAGGCAACTGAGGCCAACAGAAGTTAAGTAATTTTCCCAGGTCTGCCTAACCTGAAAGCCCACACACTTCCCTCACTGAACTTTGAGAAGCAAATTCTCACTTGTTTGAGCCCATATACCACTTTATTTGCACTTGTAATACTGAACTCAAACTGTCTTGAATCAAATTAGGAAGCAGTGAAGCACAGTGGTTAAGCACATGGGTTCTGGAATAAGGCCGCTCTGTCACTTACTAAATAGATAAATGGGCAAATTATTTAAGATTTCTGAGCCTTAGACTCCTCATCTGAAAAAAAAGGGGGGGACTTAGCTCACTGGGTTATTGGAAGGATTAAACCAATCAATACCTAGGAAGTACTTGGTACAGTGCTTGGCTCTCCTAGTAAGGCAAGCATTGTATAAGTGTTATATATTCTCATAGGTACTTGTGTATGTCTTACCAATACTATGAGATAGTAAAGCTATGTCTTGCTCATTTTTGTGTTCTCACCAGCAGTGCTAATGCCCAAAGCAAATACTCAATAAATATTCATTGAATGCAGAAAGGAATTGTATGGTCATGTTAATAATCAATCTGGGTTTATGATACATATCAAGTATCCTTATTTGGGTAAAATCATCACAGCTTGTCCAACAGGTGCTCAGATGGGTCAACACCAAGAGTTAGCAGAAATAACACAAAGATGGGAACTCCCCTCCTCCCAATCGGTAGTGGCTGTTTTGACTGGAGTAATATAAAAAGTAGAATGGGGAGTGGACATCCGGAGAATGATGAGCCTGGTCGGTAATCACAGAAATCTCATAACAGAAAGAGTCCCAACCGCCTCATTATGCAGATGGAGAAACTGAGGCCCAGAAAGGAATAGTGACTTGCCCAAGGTTACACAGAAAGCGAGTGGCAAAGTTAGGACAGAGAGCTAGGTTTCATTAACTCCTGTCTCCTGTGTTTCCCTCAGTGCCTTCCCGGCATACAGATGTCACGGCTGAGCAGTGCCCCAGCTGACTGTGAAGGCACTCAAAATGGCTGTGGTTAGGCATGGACTCTCTCCACGATCAGGCCTGCTGGATCACATCATAATAATGAACCTTCCCAATATCACTCATCCAATTTGTTCCCTAAGACATAAGCTAAATTAATGATCAAAGAAGTTCAGTAGCAGCAACCTTGGTGAAAAGTCTTTAAGAAGAGCCTCAAAGCTTCCCCTGTCTCTGGAGCTACTTAACAGGAACTTGAAAAACAGCAGAAAAGTCCAGCTGCTGGTTGATGCCTCACTAACTAGTTCCTTGACGAATGATCTTTGGTTGGCTAAGCACCAGCAGAGAACATGAATTTTCACTGTCTCATTACTAAGTATTTGTCTTTCTAATTCCATTGGCTAGAATTGAGCTTTCTAACTCATCTATATGCCCCAGAGCAGCCGGCACAATGTTTGCCATAGAGTAGATGCTTAAGACATCCTCAGGGATTAACTTTCCCACTTTGAGTGTGAGACCATGATGTTAATTACATGAAAACTAGCCTGAAACTTACTCTATAAATCAAAAGACCCTAATGACCATTTGGAGGAAAACACCTGGTCGTCAGGATTTGGGGACATTGTTATGGTTTCTTCTTCAGCTAGCTGTATGATTCTCCCCTCGCTTTGGTGTCCATTGCCTCCCAGTCCTTATCACCAACTGGATCCTAACCCTGGCCACATACTAAGATCTTGCAGCTCACACCTGCCCTTTCCCCAAGCATGCAAAGTCAAATACTAACCATTATAAGGTATCACTTTTGCAAAAATTAGAGAAGTAGCCATTTTGTAGCATAACCACACTACTTCTGTTCACATCCCTCGCATTTAATACCATACCTAAGTCCCCCAGCGTGTTAAATCCTTCCACAGGGCATATTTCGGCCATTCCCAAATGGGTTCCAAATGTCCCGGAAATGTTTATTCTACTTATACATTTCTTCTAACTTCTTTGCAAACTACATACAGTCTCAGCTTCTCTTACATATTTAAGAGATCTGGGGTTCCCTCACAGATACACCTCACTTGACACATAACTACGTCCCTGAAAGGTATTATGGTGATGGAATGCAGATAACCAGCCATATTTCAAATGTTTCTGACGGGTTAACTGTTCACTAGAGGTAGCGGTCCTAAGAGGGCTCCTCCAAGAAGGTAAAGCACTGCTCTTCTGCCGCCGCCGCCACCCCAGCCCCACAGAGCTGCCCCCTTTTCCCTGCATCCTGCCCGTTTCTTTCTGATCCTTTGGCCTCACCCAGAGCCACGCAGGACCCCGTTCCTCCCGTTGGTCTTTCAGAGCAGTTTCATTTCCTCTGAACATCCTCTATGACGTCTCCCAGGAGCCTCCATCCTTCCTCTCCTCTAGGGTCTATAAATACACTGGTCCCCCAGGAGAGGCCTGTGAATTCCTTCCTCAGGCAGCAAAGCCCTATGAACTAGGATGGCCACTCCCTAATGAGCAGGTTTATCTCCAAGGTCCAGGGGACCATTGAACCTTTTTTCTTCTTGCTTTGCTGGCTAATCTAATCTGGACTTACATCAGGTGGGATATTATATGATCTCAAATCTGGTTCCTTTGTGTGCTGAGACAGAGCAAAGACTGGTGGGGACCAGGTGTTGAGTCTATTGCCAGTCTGGCTGTGAGCTCAGAGCTCTGAGATAATGAGGTTAAGTCAGAGAGATCACCTCGGTCAGCTTTGCTCCATCCCAGATCCAAGTTTGTACCCCTCCGTTGATCAGAGATTGGCACCATCACCACATGGGCCTTAACCCTGACCACAGACTGAGATCTTCTTGGCTTCTCACTTCTTCATCTTTCATACATTTCCTGAACACATAAAGAGAGAGCCCAGTAATGTACTAACCTTAAAAATGTAACACTTTTGAAAAAAGAAAAAAAGAAGTAAAAGAAAAGTAGCCGCTTTACAGCAAAATCCCACATATTAGTTTTCCCAAGGCCTCTGTAACAAACTACCACAAACCTGCTGGCTTAAAACAACAGAAACTTATTCTCTTACCGCTCTGGAGGCTAGAAGTCCAAAATCAAGAAGGCTCTGGGAGGAATCCTTCCTTGCCTCTTTCCGCTTCTGATGGCTCCAGGCATCCCTTGGCTTGGGGCTGCATCGTTTTCACATGGGCTTCCCTTCTGTCTGTGTGACCTCCCTCTGCCTCTCTCTCTTGTAAGGACAGGTGTCACTGGATTTAGGGCTCACCTGAATAATCCAGGATGATCCCATCTTGGGATCCGTAACTTCATTACATCCACAAAGACCTTTTTCCAAATAAGGTTACATTCACTGGTTCTAGGGGTTAAGACACAGCCACATCTTTTGGGCACTCCCATTCGACCCACTGCACCGCACCACCTCCATTCGCATCCCTAGCATGCTGGAATCGTAAGAGCCTGAACTTTCTGTCCATTTTGCCTCCAAATATCTCCCAAATATGTACACTTCTCTATGTTTCTGCTGCCCCATCCTCATTCAAGACCCGTCATTCCTCACACATCATTCTCCAAAGCAACCAGAATGGTCAGGCCGGCCCTGCTCTGCTTGCAAGCCTTCTGTGGCTCCCTGTGGCTCTGAGGGTCAAGACACAACTCTTGGCCGTGGCCTGCAAGGCCCCACCCACCTCGCCAGTCTCCTCTCTTGCCTCTCTCCCTCTTTCTCTCTGCAAGGCCAAGTCGCTTCCTGCCACAATGCCTCCTCGATACTCTTCCCTCCTCTTGGAGAACTCTCTACCCGACTCCATCTTCTCAGCTAACACCCATCATACATCAGCTCAGCTCTAAGGTCAAATAACACTTCCTCAAGGGATGCTTTCCCTCGCCCCCAGGCCAGCTGAGGTTCCCCAGTGATAACATCCCTCATAGTCTGCGATTAGATTTGCGTTGTATTAACGCCTCTTCCCACCTACCTGTCCCCCAATCCCATTAGACTAAGCTCCAGAAGGGCAAGGCCTGTGGCTGTCTGGTTTCATCACTGTGTCCTCAGCACCTAAGCAGTGTCTGACACATAGAAGGTGTTCAATCATTATTTGAATGACTATATGAATGAAAGAATTAATTAGTTAATTAATCCAAACATCTGTGTTCTGATCACTCATGTTCCTCTCCTAAAAATGAGAGAAGCAATGCCTATCTCACAGGGTTGAATAATAATCAAAATGAGATCATGGAGGGGAAGGAGCTTTATAAACCACGAGATGGCTTACTGATTTAAGGAATCGTGATGATACTGACCGATGTCATCAGCCTTTTGGGAGCCAGGGAAGTACACTGCTGAGGGCCCTGGGGCAGCAGGAGAAGCAAGGGTGGAGGTGAGAAAGGATCCTTGAGGTAAACATTCCTCTGGATAAGAAACTCCTGTAGGAACTCTGCTGTGTAGGATAAGATTACAAGCACACTCAATTCCTCTGCTTCAGACTTGAAGCTCCTAACTTATCACCCTCTGGATCAAAAGAAAATGCCACTCTCCTTAAGTATAAATATTGCCCCAAGTCACAGAGGGCACTTAGGGTTTTGTTTGTCTTCTTTTAAAGCATCTGCTCCAGGTGCAGGCTGAGGAGAAGGCGACAGCCTTCTGGGCTGGGTCCATCTCCGCAGGTGCTTTCCACGAGGTGATCCATCAGCCGTGGCACTGGCTTAAGGCGCTGCCCAGCTGACAAATGACTTTGAAGCGTGCCTCTTAGCTTTTCATTCTTTCCCTTCCTTGCCTTCTTGGCTTTCACTGCCAACAGGCGGGGAGGGGATCACCTCCTTCCTCCTCCTCCTCTGGCACGTCCATCTAGAAGGCATCCCTGGAGGCCTAACATTCCAGCTCTTCGGTGTCTTGCATTTGATTTCCCCAGACCCTGTCAAGTCATAATCTCCTTTCCTGCAGGGAAGGGACACTTCCACCTCTTCCTCCATATCCTCTCAGCTCTTTGCATTTGGGTCAAGAGACCTAAAAAGGCCATTTCTCATTTCCATCTTGTCTTCCATTGTTTTTTCCCCTGGGATGTCTATGCATTCATGGCCCTGAGATGCCTCACTGGTCTGGAATGTCCACGGCGAGCCGATCCTCTGAATCATAGACTTAAAGAAATTGGAAAGAGCAGAGCTCATTAGGCTGTCGTTTCCCCAGTTTCCTCCTCTGACCTGGATGTCTTCCCACTGGCTGGATGGTGCGCTTCCCTGCCCCGTCGTTCCATTGGGCTTTGAGGCTCTGTCTACACAGTCCCAGAAAGGTAAAGAACAAGGCCTGTCTGTCAATAATTCAGGCAAAATCCTGTTTTATCTCAATGATTTGGGTATCCTATTACAAAGCACCATTTTGGTACAAGGCTTTGGGATAAATCCCTCTAATGAGTGTCACAGAACCAGAGCTGGAAAGGACCTTGCAGTTCATCTGTTCAAAAACATGCTCCTTTTTTTGTTTATAGCTTTTTTGAGATATAATCGACATACAGTAACCTGCACATTTGCACGCCATACAAAAAGTGTGCAATTTGCTGTTCTGACATACATATACCTCCATGAAACCATCACCACGGTCACGTTCCCAGCACTCCCTAAAATTTCATTCTGCCCCACTGTAATTGCTCACTCCATCCCCTCCCCAGTCCCCCGTCCCCAGGCAACCACTGATCTGCTTTCTGTTACTGTATAGTTTGCATTTTCTCAAATTTTATATAAATGCAATAACACAGTATGCATTTTTTGTTTTTTTGCTGGTTTCTTTCACTTGGCAGAATTATTCTGAGATTCATTCATGTTGTTGTATGCATTAATAGTGTCATATGTATCAGTAGGTTGTTTCTGCTTTTTGGCTATTGTGAAAAATGCTGCTATGAACACTCATGTACAGATTTTTGCATACATGTATGTCTTCAATTCTCTTGGTATGCCTAAGAGCTTTTACCTTCGTACGGTAACTATATTTAACCTTTTGAGGAACTACCAAACGATTTTCCAAAGCACCTGTCCCATTTTACAAACCCACCAGCAGTGCGTGGGGTGCCTACTTTTCCTCATCTTGCCATCTTAGTCTACGTCTTTTATTTGAGCCATCCTAGCGATGTAAAGTGATATCTCATTGTGGTTTTGATTTGACTTCCCTAATGACTACTGATATTGAGCATCTTTTCATGTGCTTATTGACTGACCTTTTATACATCTTCTTTGTAGAACTATCTATTCAAATCTATCCCATTTTAAAAATTGGGATAGGGAATTCCCTGGTGGTCCATTGGTTAGAACTCTGCGCTTTCACTGCCAGGGCCCAGGTTCAATCCCTGGTCGGGTAACTAAGATCCTGCAAGCTGCACGGCATGGCCAAAAAAATAATTTTAAAAAAAGTTTTTTAAATAAAAACTGGGATATAATTCACATAACATAAAATTCACCATTTTATAGTGTACAATCAGTGATTGTTAGTATATTCACTAAGTTGTGCAACCATCACCACTATCTAATTCCAGAACATTTCCACCACCCTAAAAAGAAACTCCATATCTATTGGGTTGGGCGAAAAGTTCGTTCGGGTTTTTCTGTAACATCTTAACATCTCCATAAGATGTTACAGAAAAACCCGAATGAACTGTTCGCCCAAAACAATATAAGCAGTCAGTTCACCCCTGCCTCCATCCCCTAGCAACCACTAATCTACTTACATCTCTATGGATTTGCCCCTTCCATACATTTCATATAAATGGAATCGTATACTATGTGACCTTTTATGAATGGCAGAGGGTGGGAGTGAGCTGACAAGGGAGGCAGTTTCTCAGTGGAGACCATGCCCATGCCCAGGGAACCACTGCCAAGATGGAGGTGGGTGGGTACAGGCCCCAGAGCTAGTGTTGAGTATCCAGGCACAGAATTTTATCGATATGTTTTCCCCCTAAAGGGGCTACAGTCTGCTTTTCTCAGAAGCTATGTGTCCTCCAGGAAAGGACTCAGTGCCTGTGGCTTTTGGAAGGAGGCACCTTGGCTCTTTGGCTGGGCAACAGCTGGGTGCCCTGGCTTCCCCCAGCTGCTGGAGAGACAAACAGAGTGTTTACCCAATGGCCCCAGTGTACTCAGAGGACTCAGGCTCTGAGTTACACAGCAAACAGCTGGCTTTGCAGGGGCTGCGTCCTGGGCGCTGCGACTTGGCGCCGCCAGTGATGTTTAAGTCTCACCGTGAACATGCTTCCTGCACTCTCATCCTCCTCCGGTGGGGTTGGGGGTGGGCTCATTTACGAACAGAGACCCGACAGGTGGCTTTTTTAAACGCTGGTTCTAGCGGAACACTCCCCAAAACGAACACAAAGTTTTTTGTCACCAGGTGCATGTGCAAATCGGTTTCAGACTCTGCCACCCGCTGCAGCAGACAGCAGCGGTCTTTCCAGTAAGAAGACATTTCCTGGCTGGGCACCCGGACAGGCAGGCGGGTGGCGGCAGCGCAAGCAGTGCCAGCCAGCCCGGGAAGCCACGCGCTCTGTCCCCGGGGGCCAGTGCAGCCTCCCCTCGTGGCGCGCCGGGCCGGGGATTGGTTCCCCGCGCTGCAGCCGGAGCTCCGGGCCCAAGTCTCCCACGCCGGGCGTGGGCGTGGGCGTGGGCGTGGGCAGCGTGACCCCGGGTCCCGCCCCCGACGCCCGAAGCCTGGAGCCCTGCGACGAAGGGGTCCCGGCTCCACCCACCCGGCCCATCCCGAGAATCGGGGCTCTTGGCCAAAACAGAGCGGACATTCAGAACCCATTTGATCGCTCTGGGGCAGGGCGGGGACTGGGGGAGAGTTGCAGGCAGCTGTCTCTTCGAGAGCCATTCCCCCGCGCAAGCAACGCTTGCAGTCATCGCTAGGCCCAGCCCCGCGGTTAGTTGGGTGCAGGGACGTGACGGGACCGGGAGGGATGGTCCTTTATTCTATTGTTCCCACTCATCAGAAAGGGCTCCTAGCAAACGTAGCCTGCTAGTCCCAGCCTTCCCTACGAAATGGAGAGCTCTGCTTTGCCGCCGTTATCCAGGATGGGTTTTTTGTCCATGCTAAGACCTTATTTACAGTATTACACTAGGATGTCGACCCAGCAGCCCGGCAAAACGCTGAGGCAGCCATTAAGTGGACTTGTGGAGGAGTGGAGATGTGCTGCCACCCAAGCAGCCACACACTCCCCTGGAAACTGGGGGCATCCGGAAGTCCACACTGTCCTGCCTGGCTCCTTGACATTGCTTTTCAGACATTATCACTTGGACAGATCACTTGGGGTCCTCGTTAAAGTGCAGATTCTGATTTAGAAGAGCTGGGTGGGGCCTGAGGTTCTGCATTCCTAACAAGCTCCCGGGTGATGCAGCTGCTGCCCTGGACCACACCGTGGGGAGCAAGAGGTAGAGCATTGCTCTCAACTGCAGCTGCACATTAAAATCACCTGAGGAGCCCCAAACGTTTGAACTTTGCTAAGAGAGGAATCGTGAGTGTTCTCGCCACACAAAAAAAGGTAACTATGTGAAGCGATGGATTTGTCAACTCCATTGTGTTATCATTTTGCAATGTATACATATATCAAATCATCGTGATGCACACCTTTAAAAAAACATCATATTGTACAACCAAACTATACACAACTTTAAGGTGTCAATCATACCTCAATAAAGCTAGGGGAAAAAAACAAATTAGGCCAGGCCCCACCCCTAGATATTCTGATTTAAATGGTCTGGGGTGAGGCCAGCCTTTTTTTTTTTTTTTAATTAAGCTTCTCCAGTGATTATAATGGGCAGCCACGATTTTTTGTTTTTGTACTTTTTCATATTTGTTAAATATGTGATCATTATTTTCTATTCTCTCTCTCTGGGCAGCCAGGACTGAGAGCCACTTGTGGAAGTAGCTGCAAAGAGGGACTTAGGCTGTAGTCAAGGATATTGATTCCATACTGGGCCCAACTGTAGGGTTCCGTCCATGACCTAGATTAGGAATTCAGATTGTGATCAAAGGACATAATTAGTTCATATGGTTTCATATACCTCATCTTACCTCCCATTCATTCAATCATCAAATATTTCTTGAGCCATTATATTGTGCTGGGCACTGTGCTAGCTAGTAAGGATTCAGCAGTGAGTGACAGACACGGAGCTGACAGTTTAGTGGTGAATATGGACAGTAATCAAATAACCACTGAAATAAATACAAATGTACGATTGGATGACTGCTAGGAAGAATCTGATTTAAAGTGTACGTGGGAAGAGGGCAGGAAAGTGACAATTAATTACCTGTAATCGGAAGGATGAATTGTCACTCTCTAGGTGAAAGGGGGTGGGCTGGAGGAAAGGAAAAACGTTCCAGGCCAAGAGACTGACAGCAGGGCATTGTGGCCGGAGTGCAGAGTCGAGGTGGCCCTGTGTGCCAGATGAATCTGGAGGGGTAGGGGTGTATCTATGTAGAGCAGAGCTTCCCAGTCCTGGCTGAGAATTAAAATCCCCAGAGAACTTCAATAAGTATACCCAAGATTGGCTTCCAATCCCAAAGTCCAGATTTAGTGGTCTGGGGTTGGACCTGGGCATCATTAACTTAAAGTCTCCACAGGTGACTGTAATGTTGAGTCAAGGATGAGAATCATTTGATGTAGACCCACATTAAGGCTTTTGAGCTTTATCTTAAGAAGCATACGAGGGAGAGATTGGGAATGACATATATACACTAATATGTATAAAATAGATAACTAGGGGCTTCCCTGGTGGCGCAGTGGTTAAGAGTCTGCCTGCCGATGCAGGGGACACGGGTTCGTGCCCCGGTCTGGGAAGATCCCACATGCCGCGGAGCGGCTGGGCCCTTGAGCCATGGCCGCTGAGCCTGCGCATCCAGAGCCTGTGCTCCGCAACGGGAGAGGCCACAACAGTGAGAGGCCCGCGTACCGCAAAAAAAAAAAAAAAAAAAAAAAGATGCAATTTTCCCCATCCATGTTCATGGCCCTCTGAATTCTAGCCACAGACCTTAAAAGACCAGGGATCCAGGTTAAGGATCCACATAGCCTTCCTGGTGCTCCTCTGTGGAAATTGCCCTTTGCTTGAAGTCCCCTCACTGGAGGTCTCTTTTTCAGGGGCAGGGATGGGGCTGGAGACTGGGTTTTTAGAAACCACCTGCAGTCCTGCCTTCCCTCCTCTGCACTCTTAGAGCCCATGTCTTTTGGTTTTCTCTTGTGGCAGGTAGAAGTCTTTCCACCTCAAGTAGGTTTCCTCTTTCAACTCGTGTCAGCCGAGTGCAGGACTCTGTGCTAAGCCCTGGGCACAGGAAGGGGGACCACAAAGAGAGAGTCATTAGTAATAACTACCACCTACCAAACGTTTTTTATATGCCAGACACCATGCCGGCACTTCATTCACCCATGCATGCATTCATTCACCCATTCAGTCCAAATTTACTGGGTGCCTACTATGTGCCAGGCACTGTGCCAGGGGTTGTTGGGATGCAGTCAGTAAGACAGCTAAACTCCCTGCTCTCATGAAGCTTACACTCTAGTAGGGAGGACAAATGGTTATACGAAGTACATAAGTAAATGATACAGTATGCCAGCCCGTGGGAAGGGCTATGGATGAAAATAAAGCAGAGAAGGCGGAGAGGATACAGTGTCAAATGGGGTGACCATGGACGGTCTGACTGAGGAGGTGGACCTTTGAGACTAGACCTGGAGGGAGTGAGGGGTGAGCCTCTGCAGGTACTTGGAGGAAGAGCATTCTGGGCAGAGAGAACATCCAGGCAAAGACCCTGAGGCTGGAAAGTGGAGGAGGCCTCTCTGGCTGGAGGAGAGGAGTGAGAGGAAGTAGTGGGCGATGAGGGCAGAGGGGAAGTGGAGGACGGGGGTCAGATCGTGCAGGACCGCGGAGGCCATTGCCGTGACCTTGGCTTTTTCCCAGAGCAAGCTGGGAAGCCATTGGAGGGTTTGAGCAGATTCCCACCCTTCCTCCCGCAACAGCACTCCCATTGTCAAATGAGGGAACTCTGGCGCAGAAAACGCAGTGCCTTGGCTAGCGAGTGGCAGAGCAGAAACTGAGAAGCCTCACACCTCCCAGCCCCCTGGCCCAGGCTCACAGAAGGGTCAGCATGTTCTTTACTCCCTTCTGCTGCTTCCAGGCTGCTGTTCCTTTGTCATTTCCCAAGGATTGTCCACCGCTCTGTGTGACCCCCCCACCGCTTGCTGTACCCCCCAACTTCTGCCACTTTACTTAGTGAGCACCTGCTACGTGCCACATACTGTTTTAGATGCGGATAGTAAAATGAGGAGTAAGAGAAGTCAGCTCCTTGCTCGTGTGGAGCTTTTATTCTAGTGGCTGAGGGAGACAGGCAAGGAGGACAATTTTTTATAAAGAAAATATTCCTCAGTAAAAAGAGCCATGCAGAGAGAAGAGAGTGGCTACTTTTTACAAGCTGGGTGGGGAAGGCCTCTCTGAGGAGGTGACATTTAAATTGACACCTGGGCGGGGGGGCTTCCCTGGTGGCGCAGTGGTTGAGAGTCCACCTGCCAATGCAGGGGACGCGGGTTTGTGCCCCGGTCCGGGAAGATCCCACGTGCCGCAGAGCAGCTAGGCCCGTGAGCCATGGCCGCTGAGCCTGCGCGTCCAGAGCCTGTGCTCCGCAACAGGAGAGGCCACAGCAGTGAGAGGGCCGCGTACCACAAAAATAATAATAATAATAATAAAGTAAAAATAAACTGAGACCTGGGGGGAGAACATTCCCGGCAGAGGGTGGTTGTGAGCAGAGGCAAAGGTGGGAAGGAGCTTGGCATGTTAGGGGAGGATGTAGGGAGAGGGCAGGGGACCAGGGTAGCAGCATAGGGGCCAGTTCGGGCAGGGCCTTATAGGTCAGAGCACCTGGCAATCCGCTGGAGTGTTTGAAGCGGGGAAGGAAATGATGTGATTGATGTTTTAAGATCATGCTGACTTCCGTCTGGACAATGGATTGATGGGGGGGAGGGGTGAGGGAGAAAAGTGAAAAGTTTGAGATAAAGTCAACCAGACACATAGATTAAATGTAGGGGATCAGGGAAAGAGAGCATTCAAAGATTCCCCTCTCAGGACTTCCCTGGTGGCGCAGTGGTTAGGAATCCGCCTGCCAATGCAGGGGACATGGGTTCGAGCCCTGGTTCAGGAAGATCCCACATGCCGTGGAGCAACTAAACCCGTGTGCCACAACTACTGAGCCCGCGCTCTAGAGCCTGTGAGCCACAACAACTGAGCCCGCATGCCGCAACTATTGAAGCTCACGTGCCTAGAGCCCGTGCTCTGCAACAAGCGAAGCCACTGCAATGAGAAGCCCGCGCACCGCAACAAAGGGTAGCCCCCACTCGCCGCAACTAGAGAAAGCCTGCACGCAGGAATGAAGACCCAACACAGCCAAAAATAAATAAATAAATAAATAAATAAAATTTATTAAAAAAAGGAAAAAAGATGGCCTGTCGACTTTCAAGCCCTGGCTTGAGCGACTGCATGGGAGGTGATGCTATATGCAGAACTGAGGAAGGCTTTGGGTGAGCGACTTTGGAGGAAGGGTCAAGAGTTCTGTTCTGAACACAGTCTCAGAGAGTAATGTCACACGGCCAGTAGGATTCACGAGTCTGCAGTTCTAGAGAGCAGTCTAAGCTGGAGAGATGGAGTGAGACATACAGAAATACTGTCCCTGTGTATACCCACCTGCACCAAGCACAGTGCCTGGCACATGGCAGACGGTCTATAAAATGTTGGCTGGTTGAATAGATGAATGAATAAAATGTGTCTTAGAGCTGCAGAGTCAGACAGACTTCGGTTCAAATTTAAATCCTGGTTCTGCTATATCCTAACTTGACCTTGAACAAGTTATTAAACCTTCTGGAGCCTGGGTTTCCACACCTTGTAGAATGGAGACAGCAGGTAATACCTATTCCACAGGGTCGTTGTGAGCATTATAAAAATAAGCCATGTAAAGTGCTTAGCACAATCCTTAGTGCATAGTGAGCGCTCAGTACGTTGGTGGCTATTGTAATGTTCAGGGCATAATGAAGTCCCCAAGAGGGCCAGCCTTCAGAGGACACCTCAGAGGGCAGCCCCAGAGGGTGGGACCATGTAGCCGGCCTGTCACGTGACAGGCAACAAGGCCCAGCGGTCAGTTTCGCCCTCTTGAGCTAAACTGTCTGAGTTCATAATCCCGGCTGAGCCACTTACTAGCTTACTTAACCTCTGTGTGCCTCAGGGTGTTTTAAAATTATTATTATTTAATCTCTAAAATAGAGATAATAATAGACCTACCTCATAGGACTGTTGTGAAGGATTAAATGAGATGATCCATGGGAAAGGCTGAGAACAGTATCTGACTCATACTAAGGGCTCAGCAAGTGTTGGAGCTATTATCAGGGGGCTGTAGGAGGGAGGGGGCTACAAATAGGCTCCAGCTGTGTCCTTGACCTCCCTCCAGAGGACACAGCGTTCAGCCCTGCCCCCGGCCATCAGCAGAGCCTGTTTCAGACAGCTTTGCTCTCCCAACACTCTTCTTCCCACCCCTCCCCAGCTGCGACCTTCCAGTTTGTGCAACTCTCTTAATAACCTGTGAGCCTTTGGCAGTGCTGGTGTGGAAAAGACCAGCTCCTCCACCAGAGGGCTGCAGAAATGCGGTCCCCCTCTTCACTCTGGGGGAGGTGTTAGCCACAGGCTACAGGCAAAGGGAGTCCAGGTCCCCAAGCTGCCTGGAGTCATCGAGGAGCAGAGAGAAATAACCAAATGAGACAGTCCCAGAGGGCCCCCGGGCTTCTCTTCCATTCAAATGCTCCCTTTGTTGCTAAGAAGCAAACCTTCCCCATCCCCACTGGCACCAGCCTGCCCATTGTTTTCCTAAGAGGCCATCCCAAGCCAAGAGTGAGGGCTACCTCTGCCTTACAGAAATGGCAGCCTGGAGAGGCCATTGCAGTGGGAGACTCATAGAACCCCAATTCCCCACAGCTCAAGACCCTAGAACAGGGCCCAGGGGCAGGTGTTCTTGCGCAGACCCCAAAAGGGCCTAAAGGAAGTCACTGAAAACATTTGGCTGGGCTCTTCCCCTGCATTGAGCTACCTGTGGTGATTACTGCTCGAGGTCCTGACATCCGAGCAGTGGGCACAAGGCTAGAGTCTAATCTCAGCTCCATTTGAGCAAAGTGATGAGCCTCGGAGGAGAGATTTCATAAATAGATGCTCCTTCAGACAGATGGAGATGGATAGGTCTGAGGTGGAAAGGGCTGGGGGGTCCTTTCCCCAAATGGGAGGGGACTCCTGGGCACCCTTGCAGCTTTTGGCTCTGAATCTGGCCAGTAGACTGCCTGCCTCTGACTTACCTATCCTCCCCCTCCCTCGTCCTCCCGTCGGGTATCTGCTTGGGGGTTTCTCATCACCTCAGTGCCCACCTTCCACTGGGCTGAGAAAGAGGAAGGAGGATTTCCCAGGTCTGTCTTCATCCACACCTTCTTGTCTCTAGAACACTCTCTCAGCATGCCTTCTGCTCAATGATTCCCCATTGCTAAAGGATCAACTTCCAACTTCTCTGAGGCTTATCGCCACAAAGCAAATTTTAGAACTAAAACGGTTTTCTAAATCATTTTATTCTAACCTCCTGTTTTTACAAATAATGAAATTGAGGCCCAGAGAGAAGCTTCCTGGCCAAGGCCACACGGCAAGTTACTAGCAAGGCTAGACCCAGGAATCCATGTCTCCTGACTCCCAAATTAGCACTCTTTGCACAACACTACTCTGCTTTCACCAACCTCATTTGTCTGTTGCTGTGTACAAATCACCCCAAACCGTGGTGGCTTAAGACAACAGCCATTATTTTACTATGTCACATAGTTTCTGTGGGTCAGGAATTTGGAAGGGATCAGCTGGGTGGTTCAGGGTCCCTCCTACAGCTGCAGTTAGAAAGTGACTGGAGCTGGAACGGTAGTTGACGGAGCAACTGCGGACAGGCCAGGCATCCCTCTCTTCATGTAGTCTCCGAGACTCTTCATGTGATCTCTCCATGTGAGTTAGTTAGGACTTCCTCACAGTATGGTGGCAGTTGAACAAATCACAGGGTAGCTCAAGTCTTCAAGAGTGAGTGTTCCTGGGGCTTCCCTGGTGGCGCAGTGGTTGAGAATCTGCCTGCTAATGCAGGGGACACGGCTTCGAGCCCTGGTCTGGGAAGATCCCACATGCCACGGAGCAACTAGGCCCATGAGCCATGGCCGCTGAGCCTGCACGTCTGGAGCCTGTACTCTGCAACAAGAGAGGCCGCGACAGTGAGAGGCCCACGTACCGTGATGAAGAGTGGCCCCCGCTTGCCACAACTAGAGAAAGCCCTCACACAGAAACGAAGACCCAACACAGCCCAAAATAAATAAATAAATTTATAAATAAATAAATAAATAAATACTCCTGTTCTCTGTTTAAAAAAAAAGAGTGAGTGTTCCAGCAAGCAAGGTGGAAGCCATATCTCCTTTTATGACCTAGCGTCCAAAGTCACCTAGCTTCACTTCTACCATGGTCACGAGTCTGCCCAGCTTTGGGGGGAAGGACCTTAGATAGCCCCTACATCTCCACGAGGCCAGTGTCAAAGGTAGAAGCACATGTGGGACAGGAGATATTTTTGCAGCCATCTTTGGAAAATACTGCCTGCCACTACAGTCTTTCTTCCCACTTTTCCCTAACATGAACCTTCCACTTCAGCCAGCAGGTCTCCTCCAAGCCCTTCAGACAAGCTTTCTGCTGTCTTGCTTTTGTAGTTTGGATGCCCCAGGCCCCTGCCCAGGGTGCCCTCCTCTCCAGCCCCTTCCTTAAAGTTCCCTAAAGACCCCCAGGAGCCCCACGAGCAGCAGTTTCCCCCATCCAAAGGATACAGACGCTTACATGCTTACCAGGCGGAAGAGTGGCTCCCACACGTGAGCCCTAAGCATCTGGATTCTGTTGGCTGAACTGTCCTCATTCTTCCAGGGTCACAGAGCCTCAGGTTCACATTCCAATGGCATCCGGCCAGAAAGGGCAGGGCAGACAGAGTCGTGAGCATAGTGCAGCGTCTCTTCTGAGATGAGCACAGGAGTTGACCCGGCTCTGAGCACGAGGCTCTGGTGTCAGGCAAGGGGGTGGAAGTAAACTGTGTCAACAAGAGCCTTCAGCTGGGAATCAGGAAACCAGGGTCCTTGCACCAGCTCTC
This sequence comes from Mesoplodon mirus, assembly GCF_964341445.2. NCBI lineage: Eukaryota > Metazoa > Chordata > Mammalia > Artiodactyla > Ziphiidae > Mesoplodon > Mesoplodon mirus. The sequence continues at coordinate 111,348,732 of NC_138981.1, forward strand.
TGGCCAATTTGATGCATGTGTGACCTGACGCAAAGCCTTCACTCTCTCAGCAGGCCTCAGTTTCCCCACTTGAGCAATATGAAACCTAGAGCTTGCCCTTGCTACCTGCGTGATGAGCAGATAAGATGGGAAGACCCTCTGAGAGCAGAAAATGCTCGTGAAATGCTGACAATTCTTATATTTGTTTCTTCTCTCAGCTACCACTTCCTTCCTCACCAGCAGGTAGGCCCCGGGGAATGGGTAAGTTGGTGGGTGAATGGTTATGGAGGCGGTATTGGCGAGCAGCCTTTCCCTAGGCACACATGGTGGGATTCAGGCAGGCGGGGCTTTGCAATATGACCATTCCTCAGTTTCTGAACGGCTCGTCTTGGATAGGAGTGGAGGCTGAGCAAAGGGTTAGACACAGAGCTGCTCCAACACACCTCCCATGGCGCATACACGGTCTGGAAGGAGGTACTCCCTACACCCCCTAGTTAGAAAGTTCTTTGTTAGGCTGCTAATTGAGCTGTGTGGCCTTGGGTGAATTACTTCCCCTCTCTGGGCCTTAGTTTCCTTAGAAGAAAATGAACCTATCACCACTCCTGCTGCTGCAGAAGAGCTTGGTTTTTTGTTGGCTCCATATCTTTTGGCCAGGGGTGGCTTGTGGTCTCTCTGGGGCTAGGAAGCATTAACTTGGAACAGCCTTCATCGAAACAATACATGGTTTCCCCCAAATAAAGGGGGCCCCCCTAAGCTCCTTCACCTCATGGGACCTAAGAGCTGGCTTAGGCAGAGTTAGCAGACCAGAGAGGCAATTCTGGTCATGAGATGGCTCAGTCAGAGAACCTCAAACGCTCGGAGCTAAAAGGCACTGCCCAAATCCTCCAGCCCAGCAGTCATCAGCCTCCACAATGAACTGTCCCAGATTCCTTTCACATGGGGGACCCACTGCCACTCCAGGGTTTGGGGCAATTCTCTGTCAGCTGGAACTTTATCGTCTTCCACTCTAGAAAGCATATCACTTCTCTCAACTTATGAGAAGGATTTGCACGTGTGCACAGAGGCTGGTCTTTGCAACATTGTTTGTAATAGGCAAACACCAAAAGCAATCTAAATGCCCACCAGTGGGGGATTGGTTAAATCAGTAATGGGACACCATAGTACAGAATGCTATGCAGAGATTTTTCTTTTAATGCAGTAAGCCTTAAAAATGTGTGGATATGGAAAGTTACCCAAGACATATAGTTAAAGTGAAAACACCCAGCTGTGGGTTTTTTTCATACAATATATATTTTTCATACAATATGTATGATGCAATATATAGGTTAAACACACACATACAAGTATATATTTTTATGGTACAGTACATGTGCATGTAATGTGTATTCTGCATGTGTGTTAGGGTTTTCCAGAGAAATAGAACCAATAGCAGATACCTACCTATCTATCTATCTACCTATCTAGATGTAGATATATGTTTTCTGTGAGGAATTGGCTCATACAATCACAGAGGCCGAGAAGCCCCACGACCTGCCATCTGCAAGCTGGAGGCCCAGGAAAGCTAGTGGTGTAATTCCAGTCTGAGCTAGAAGACCTGAGAAACTAGGGAAGCTGATGGCCTAAGTCCCAGTCCCAGGACAGAAGAAAAACAATGTCCCAGCTCAAGCGGGCAGGCAGGAAGAGAACAAATTGTCTCTTCCTCTGCTTTTTGTTCTATTCAGGTCTTCTGCAGATTGGGTGATGCCCATCCACACTGGGGAGTGTGATCTGCTTTACTGAGTCCATCGATTCAAATGCCAATATCATCCTGAGAAACCCTCACAGACACACTCAGAAATCATATTTAATCCGGGCACCCAGTGGCCCAGTCCAGTTGACACGTGAAATTAACCATCATGGTGTGCAACTGCAGAGACAAGAGCTTAGGATACCCAAAACCCTAACAGTGTTTACCTTCCAGAAAGGGTCTGGCATGAAAAGGAAGTCTCAAGGAGATCTTCCAAAATACCTGCAGAGTTTGGATTTTTCCAGTGTGAACTCATTCACCAATTTCATTTCTAATGAAAAATGCAATTTAACAATAAAGCTTATGAAAAGGGGCACAGAAACCGATTCATGGTCGCCAGGGGCAGGGGTTGCGTACGACTCTGAGGAAGTGGCACCAGGCAGCTCCTTTCTGGTGGTGGTTATGCAAAACCATACAGGTGATAAAACTGAATCAAACTATACACAAAAATATGCACACACAAATGAGTGCATGGAAACACTCCTGAAATCTGAATAAGGTCTGCAGTCCAGCTGATATGTTGTACTGATATCATTTCCTTGGACTTGATGTTGTGCTATGGTTATGTAAGATGTTGTCACTGGGGACAGCTGCGTGAAGGATACATGTCCTGTTTTTGCAACTTCTTGTGAGTCTACGATTGTTTGAAAATAACTTTGTTTATTTGAAAATAAACAAGAAAGGGGAGGCATATAAAACATAACCAACAAGGGCTACTGTATAGTACAAGGACTTATACTCAATATTTTGTAATAACCTATAAGGGAAAAGAATCTGAAAAAGAATGCATATATATATATATATATGCATATATATATATATATATATATATATATATATAACTGCTGTACACCTGAAACTAACACAACATTGTAAATCCACTATACTTCAATTTAAAAAAAAGATAAAGATCAAAGTGGAAAAAAACGAAAGGGGTGACACAGAGAACCTTTTGGACTTCTTGAGGTGATGGAAACCTTTCCTATGTGGAATGCTGTTGTGGTTGTATGACTGTATATATTTGCTAAAACTCATTGAGTGATACTCTTAAAAGGATGACTCTTAATGTATGTAGATTGTGCCTTAATAAGCCCAACTTTTAAAAAACCTTATACCAGAGGACAAATGAGTGAGACTGATACTCTTGTAGGAAGAACTGCTCTAACTTATTAAAATGAGTAAATCGTTCACAAACCTTTGCATTTTGTGGTTAAACAATTACTCTCAACATGCTTCACAATAGCCAGCAATGCCTGTGCCCAGCACAGGGCCCCCGTCAGATGCTCAGCCCCCTCTGGTGGCAAGGATCCCCTCACTTAATACTGCAGCCCATACCACTGTTGGGAGAACTGTGATAGAAAGTTCCTTGTTAGGCAACTAATTAGCTGTGTGGCCTTGGGTGGGTTACTTCCCTTCTCTGGGCTTTGGTTTCCTTAGAAGAAAATGGACACTATGTCCTTTCAGGTCCCCTCCAGTTCTAACATTCTGAGTCACTAAAACTTAGAACTTACCTCCTTGTAACTATTGACCTTGTTCTGCATTCCGGAGTCACCCAGAACTTGGCTCTGTGTCACAGTAAGAGCCAGCCCATTACACACTGGAAGTCTGCTCCCCTGTGCCCTCCACGTGGACATGCAGCACGGGGCAGGGGCTAAGATCACAGGATCTGCAGTATCAGCCTGGAATCTGACTCTGGACTCTGCCACTTCCCAGCTGTGTGACTTTACACAGGTCACCTCTGTGAGCTTCAGTGTCCTGTCCATAAAAAGGGACTAATAAGGGCTTCCCTGGTGGTGCAGTGGTTGAGAGTCCGCCTGCCGATGCAGGGGACACGGGTTCGTGCCCCGGTCCAGGAAGATTCCGTGTGCCGCGGAGCGGCTGGGCCCGTGAGCCATGGCCGCTGAGCCTGTGCATCCGGAGCCTGTGCTCCACAATGGGAGAGGCCACAACAGTGAGAGGCCCGCGTACCGCAAAAAAAAAAAAAAAGGGGACTAATAGTACCAACCTCACAGGAGGGGGCATGGGGGATGAATGAGGTGATGTATGTAAATCGGGATGTGTGGTCGGCAGAATAATGGGCCCCTGAAGATATGCACACCCTCATCCCCACAACCTGTGAATGTGTTATGTCATGTGGCAAGGGGGAATTACAGTTGCTCATCAGCTGACTTTAAAACAGGGAGGTTAGAGAATTATCCCAGATTATGTGGATGGTCCTAATATAATGAGGATCCTTAGAAGTGAAAGAGGGAGGCAGAAGAGTTAGATTCAGAATAGTTGGGACATAAGAAAGTGTCGATCGGCCATTGCTGGCTTAGAAGATAGAAAGGCATCATGATCCAAGGAATGTGGGCGGCCTCTAGAAGCAAGAAAAGGCAGAGGAAACGGATTCTCCCTGGAACCTCCAGAAGAACACAGCCCTGCTGACACCTTGATTTTAGCCCAGTGAGACCCATTTCAGATTTCTGACCTCCAGAACTGTAAGAGGAGACATTTGTGTTGTTTTAAGCCACTAAGTTTGTGGTGACTTGTTACAGCGGCAATAGGAAACTAACACAGGCTGGCTCCAACCCTCTCCTGACTGGTCTCCACTCTTGCCTCTCTCCAATCCGGTCCTCACAATGCAGCCAAAATGATGTTTCGAAGACCCTCACCTAAGCAAGCCACATCCCATCTCCCTGTTCTTCAAATATGCTCCAGGGCCTTTGAACCTGCTGTGCTCTGTTTCAAAGGTACCATGGTCCCCTGGGTAACACTTAGTCAGCCTTCATATATTGGCCCAAAGATGAAAACCCAGATCCCCAATCTGGGTCAGGTTCTCTGGGTTAGTGCTCTCAGAGCACCCCACACTCCTCTACAGCATGTGTAGGTTTCTAAATAAATACATGTATTTATCCAGGTTTATTGGCTAGCAGGCTGTAAGCTTCCCCGGGGCAGAGACAGTGTCTGTCTTACTCACCTAGCCCAGTGTCTGGCACATAGGGAGCATTCAATAAATGGCAGCTCTTATCACCGTTTTATGTTTGAATCTCCACCATTCAGGTTGCCCCACAAACGCTCTCTAGTTTGCAGTCCTCTTTAAAAAGTGGTACCTCTGCTTTGACCCAGTCCTCCAGGGGTGGTGAGAGCAGCACAAAGCAGAAGCAGAAGATGCTGTCTCTGCTTGTTGGGGGAAGGGAAGGCATCCCACTTCTACGGATGCAGCTGAAGGCCATGGTCCTGCTCCACAAAATGCATCACAGTCTCAGCTCCAGCTGAGCTTGAGGTCACTTAAACCACCCACACGCCTGCCCTAATTTTTGTTTCCATCAGAACATCTGTCAAGTTAGCTCTCCCCATCCTGTTTCTGTACGGTTGTTCTTTGTAACCTAAGCGTTGAGCTTTCCTCTCAACCCGGTGGGGTTCCATCATCTGGTGTTGGGGCCCTTGTTCTAAACCTGTCTAACACTTCCTGAGTCCCAATTCAGCCATCTCTCCCAGCCTCATGTCACCTGCACACCTGAGCCACGTGTCCCCGTGCCTGCTTCCAAGTCCTGGGTAACAACATGGAGCAGGGCTAAGAACAGGGCCCTGGAAATGATCCCGGAGTCCCCCCAGGCCCGGCACCCACTGCGGGGCTTTGAATCAGCAACACAAACTGTGCCTAGGTCAAGTCCTGACTTTGCCACTTTTGTGGCTGTGAAATTGGGAATAATAGTCTATTAGTTTCCTAGGGCTGCTGTAATGCAGTACCATAAACTTGGTGGCTTAAAACAACAGAAACTTATTCTCTTACAGCTCTGGAGGCTAGAAGTTCAAAATCAAGTTGTCTGCTGGGCTATGCTCCCTCCAGAGGCTCTAGTGACGATCCTTCCTTGCCTCCTCCAGCTCCTAGTGGCTTCTGGTGTTCCTTAGCTTCTGGCAGCGAAACTCCAATCTCTGCCACGTGCCCTTCTTCTGAGTGTGTGTCTCTGTGCGTCCTTTCCTCTTCTTATGTGGACACCAGTCATCGAATTCAGGGTCCACCCTGTTCTAGTATGACCTCATCTTAACTAATTACATCTTCAAAGACCCTAAATCCAAATAAGATCACATTCTAAAGTTCTGGGTGGACGTGAATTTTGGGGGACACTATTTTATTTTATTTTATTTTTTTGCAGTACGCGGGCCTCTCACCGTTGTGGCCTCTCCCATTGCGGAGCACAGGCTCCGGATGCGCAGGCTCAGCGGCCATGGCTCACGGGCCTAGCTGCTCCGCGGCATGTGGGATCTTCCCGGACCAGGGCACGAACCCGTGTCCCCTGCATCGGCAGGCAGACTCTCAACCACTGCGCCACCAGGGAAGCCCTGGGGGACACTATTGAACTTACTACAAATGGTAACACTTTGTCATAGGATCTTCATGAGAGTAGAGGAAGATAATGTACACGGCTTCTCAAACTATACTGGGCACACAAACCACCTGGGGATCTCGTTAAAATGCAGATTCAGATTCAGCCAGCCTGGGGTGGGTCTGCATTTCTCCAGAGCTCCCAGGTGATGCCCTGGCTGCTCCTCTGTGCTTTGAATAACAAGGATGTAGGTGAAAGAAAGTGCTTGGAAAACAAATGTCCGGTAGGCTTATTCTATTTCTTTTGTAGTGAGCTTTTCTCACGCTCCTGTCTCCCTGCCCACCTGGCTCTCTTGTGAACTGTAGAAGATAGAAAAACTGTTTTAGTTTGGGCTTCCCCCAAAAGCAGACCCAGAGACAAGGACTGGGGCTTAGGGAGTTTACTGGGGAGGTGGTCACAAGAAGCACTCATGCAGAAATAGGGAAAGTAAGGAAAGGGCGAGAAGCCATGAAGAGGGCATTAAACAGCAGGTGGCCCCAGGCATAACCAGGGCTCCATCCTGCTGGGGACTGGCTGAGAAAGGGTGGGGACACTCCTCAGAACTGTCCCACTGGATAGCTGGGATGGGGGTGGCTAGAGCATTTTCCCACCAATTCCCATTCCCCATCATTTGAAGGTTGCCCTGGGGTCAGGTTCCTGTGTCAGGGCTGGGCAAGTGCACCGGTGCTGGAGAAAAGCCCTCCCTCCCTCCAGCAGAGAAGATTCAGGCGCTGGAAGTCGGAAGCCGGGCACGCTGGAAAGAACTTTCTGGTACAGCTGCAGGTGACCTCAGCTAGGACGGGATGGGGAAGGGAGGGAGATCATCATCATCTCCTCCAGAAGCCTTCCAGGTTTGAATGTCATCTGTGTCTTTACCATTCCATTTTTTTTTCTTTTTTTTGGCTGCATTGGGTCTTCGTTGCTGTGCGTGGGCTTTCTCTAGTTGCAGCAAGCGGGTGCTACTCTTTGTTGCGGTGCATGGGCTTCTCATTGTGGTGGTGTCTCTTGTTGCGGAGCACGGGCTCTAGGTGCGCGGGCCCCAGCAGCTGTGGCACGCGGGCTCAGTAGTTGTGGCACACGGACTCAGTAGTTGTGGTGCACGGGTTTAGTTGCTCCATGACACATGGGATCTTCCCGGCCCAGGGATCGAACCCATGTCCCCTGCATTGGCAGGCAGATTGCTAGCCACTGCGTGACCAGGGGAGTCCAATCTACCTTAAGTGCATGAGCTCCCCAAGCAAGCTCTCGCTAATACTTATGATTATGATTATCATCCAGCCCCAGTGGACACCTTGCCCATAGAGGTGTCATGGGAGAATCTGTCGATGGCCTGCTGAAACCCACATGTGTCTTGCTGGCTCCCCACCCCCACCCTGCCTCGAAATGGTAAAATCATTTCCACTGTGGGTGCATGGTGGGAAGAACTCGCCCTTAGGGTAATGGATTTATGCTTCAGGGTCACCTTAGGAGGGAGCTGCTTCCCTTTCTCACAGTCCCTACCTTCACCTAGTTCAGATGATCCACACTCTTGATGTTCAGCATCACATTTCATCTGAATCACAACCCTACAAGGCACTTGCTTTGATTGTCCCCATTTTATAGCTAAGGAAATTGAGGACCAGAAAAGCTAGGTCACTGGGATTTCCCTGGTAGTCCAGTGGTTAAGACTCCACGCTCCCAATGCAGGGGGCCTGGGTTTGATCCCTTGTCAGGGAACTAGATCCCGCATGCCACAACTAAAGATCCCCTACTCGGCAACGAAGATCCCACATGCCGTGACTAAGACCCAGCACAGCCAATAAATAAATAAATAAATATTAAAAAAAGAAAAGAAAAGAGAAGCTAGGTCACTTGCCTGAGGTCACTCAGTAAGAAGCAGAAGTGGATTCCAAAGACAGCCTATCTGATTCCCTGTACCCTATGGATGGATTCCATTGGAGAAACTAGGTGGTGGACCCCAATGACATTTAAATACAAATCTAAACACACTTCCATAACCATCTGTTGGACGAGAATGGTAAGAACTGCCTTTATTTGTATTCAGCTTCTAGTCCTAGTATAACACATTGGGTTTGTTAGGGTGTGAGTCTTTCACTTTGAAAAAGAAGTTACTGCAAATAAAATACATGTATCCCTTTTTATAAATTAGTGTGTATTTACTTTCCTCCATAGTGGAATTCACTTAGATGGACGGATTCATTAGGATGGATGGATTTTTCTTAGATAATTGGTAAATGAATAGACTCAGACCCTAATAAACAAAAGATGCCATGGAGAAATGAAATAAATAAATTCAATGTCATTAGTTCAAAAAATTTCACCATCAGACTTCCTCAACTAGTGATTTTTTCCCAGTGCATCAAATGGGGTATTCCACTCCCACGCACATTTCAGGAACACACTAACAAAATAACAGAGAGCCACCTTTATGCTACATTTGGGGCCATTTTCCCTCCCTGTCCTGGCTGCAAACTTCCCAAAGGAGGGGATGGTGGAGGTTCTTTACTATGGTGATTTCCCTGCACATGGCATGGACGGGGCCACAGGTGTGTACATGGAAAGTTCAGGAACTCCTAAGTTCGGGTCAGCCAGCCCTTGAAAAATGAGCCCACAAAGCTCTTGGGGAAAGAGGAAAGAGTGTGGCTTGGGAAATATGTAACTTGCAGTAGAGAACACAGAAAAGAAGAGGCACAGTCTCTGCCTTGAAGGTGCTGACAGTCCAGTTGGAGAGACAGGTGGAACACACTAGAAACAGCTCATGTGCAAGACAAGAGAGGTGAGGAGTCATGTGAGAGTGCATGGCTCTGCCTGAAAGCACTGAAGGGGCTGCGGAAGGGAGAGATGGGTGTGCACTGAGAGGGAAGTAGGTGGAGTGAAAAGAGCAGTGAGCTGGGGGTCAGGAGAGCTGGGTTCTAGACCAGTTCATTGCTCAACCCTCTGCATCACCCTGAGCATTCACTTTTCTCTCACAGACCCACCCTTAACCAGCTTGAAGTCTAGCAGGGGACACAGGACCAGAAGTCCTATAGATGCATATGGTACCCCAGGGTCATGGAGGTGGATTCATTCACCTAACGTCTCCTGAGCACCAGCCAGGTGCCAGGGACTGCAAGGCAAAAGTCAAACAGCTATGCTGAAGTAGCTGCAGGTCCCCAAGCCCATTCAGCTACTCTTGCTTTTGCACCTCTCCTCGTGCTGTTCATGCATCCCCCAGCAACGCCCTCCTCATTTTGCCCATTTGGAAAAACTATTGACCCTTCAACCCCCTGGCCAGGAATCACTTCCTTTGTGAAGACTTCTAGTTTCATCAGTACAGGCTACAGTAACAGAATACCAGAGGCTGGGTGGCTTAAACAACAATTTTTTCCCTCACAGTTCTAGAGGCTGGAAATTCAAGGTCACGGCACCATAATGGTCTAGTTCTTGGTGAAGGTCTTGTCCCTAGTTTGCAGTTGGCTGTCTTCTCGCTGTACCCTCACATAGCAGAAAGCAGAGAGAGAAACAAGAAGCAAGCTCCCTTCTGTCTCTTATAAGGACACTAATCTCATTCATGAGGGCTTCACCCTCATGACCTAATCATCACCCAAAGGCCCCACCTCCTAATAACATCACACTGGGGATTAGAGTTTTAACATATGAATTTCAAGGGGACACAAACATGCAGTCCATAGCACTCATCATGTTGCACATAGGCACTACCCCCCACCTGTGATGCAGCAGCCTGGCACCACAGATGAGGCAAAGGCGAGGCTGACCGGCCCTTGGTAGACTGGCCCTCGGCCTCTGGTATCTGTCTCCCTTATACTCAGCCCCTGCTATGGGCAGAGGGAGGAGGCAGAGAGGAAAAATAATAGAAAAGTCATAAGCAGAATAGAAGGCATAGTCTACACACTTGCAGAGGCTGCAAAATAGATTTACCATCCCAGAATGCAGGGTCCCTTTGATTAGTTAGTGGAGAGCTCCAAGCTAACGAGGGCAACAATGTGGACCCAGCCCTCCAGCAGCCCGGGTGCTTGTCACTGTTTTCCAGCCACAGGCTTCGCCCTTCAGGGCCTTGTAAATCAGCCCAGAGGGTCAAGGAGAGGGTTTGTGGCCCCTCAGTGCCGGCCCAGCCATTTCCACCACTGGAGCAGAGATGGCTGGGCCCATAGGGCAACACAGTCACCTGGTTTCAGTCCCTCTTTCCTGTGCCGTCTTGGATATGAGACAAACGTGACCCTTTCCAACGAGAGGAGCCATCGACACAACAGGTTGGCCATCTGTACTCCTCGAGGGGCCAGTTTGGGTCAGTTCAGGTGGGATAAGGAGAAGGAGGGGCAGAGAAGAAAGCCCCCACGCAGGCCTGCCAGCAACCCTCACCCGCGCCACCCGCAATGAGACACCATGACACTGTGGCCAGGCCCGGGCCAGTGCAAGGGTGGGGACGGGGGTCTGGGCCAGCTCCCTTCCACACGCCATTACTACCCCATCTTCCCAGTGCAGGAGGGCACAGGTCTGAGTTAAAGCCTGTGCTGAGGATGTCAGGGAGGTGAGGGAGGAGATGGACACCCGGGACAAACTTCTAAGCCTGTGTCTCTGCAAGTACATTGGCTTGTTTATTCGTATGACTTTCCATGCCCACTGCCACCCCAAGTTCAGGCCCCCAGAGCCGGCCTGTGGGTAGGACTCAACCTGAATCTGAAATGGGGTCTGGAATCAGCCTCAGCCTGTGGTTGGCAGTCCAGCGTAGCTTACTGGGCTTGATGCAGCCTGGACCCACATGCTCGGCCTCATTAACACCAAACTCTGACCAACTCGAGTGACCAACCCCAAGCTCAGTCTCCAGGAACACCTTCATTAAAAACTTTGTAAGATGCCAATAAACAACACGCTAATGAAATCCACAGATAAGCTAAAATCTGGACTGCTCAGAATCAGCCAAGACTGAGATTGAGTCTCTAGAGGGCCTGCGAGGTTAGGAATATGGTTAGGAAATAACCAAGTGAAATTCAGCCTGGACAGGGGCCAGCTAACCTCATGCACAAGCTGCCAGATCCTCCCACAGTTATCAGGGGGCAGGAAGGCTGCAGAGAACAGTAGGGCTGAGGGAGGCAGAGGGACGGGAAGCGGCGGGGCTTGGGGGATGGCCTCACCCCAGTCATTTGGGGGTGAGTCTGTAGAGACAGCACATGCCCCAGGGAGCGAGCTCCTGCCCACGCGGGCCTGGCAGAATTCCAAGGAGGGCCTGGCAGAATTCTGAGGAGGCCCAGGAGAACCAAAGGGTTCCAGGGGAGCAGGGCTGTAGGGGCACTGGACAGAAGGGTGTTATGAATGAGTCATGCTTGGAGCAGTTTTGAATCAGGAGAATCAAGATCTCGGGTGCCCACCTGTCCCCTGGGCACCCACAGCAAGCCTAGACCCCAGGAAAAACTTGAGTCAGCAGAAGATGGCAGTAATACAGTCTCTGGAGTCAGACAGACCTGAGTCCCACTCCTACCCCATTCTGAACTTGTAGACTAGTTATCTAACATTCTTCAGCCTCAGTTTCCTCATCTGTAAAACGGGGTGATATCAGACTTTCCTTGTATGGTGTCCTGTGGACAAAATAAGATAATGCTTGTGAAGGAATAAGCACAATTAGCACACAGTGTCAGCCAACAGGAAGAGGAGGAGGAAACCAAAGACTGTCTGATGGAACCCTCACCATGGCGTCCCTACATATCCCTTCCCCTCAGAACCTACCCCCTAGGGGGCTCCAGACCAGCCCATTCTTTCCTCAGCTTAAAAGTAACTAGTCCCTCCAAACATTGCTCTCTGCCAAGCCTCAGTTCCTGAAAGAACTGCCACTGCCATGTTCATGGCCAGTCATGGCTGAATCTTGTCCACCCATAACTCTTGCATTAATTGCAAGACTTAATTGCAACTCTTGTCCACCATTAACTCTTGCATTAATTGCATTAATATACCTTTTGTTCCAACTAAAATTTTGAACTTTGAGTTTTTCCTCAAAGATTTGTAAAGCAGGTCCTAGTGTGTCATTTATGAGCAACAGACAATATCTAAATGTCTGGGCTGGTTAACTTTGGTTGATGGGATCCATTGGGGGCCAAGACTGTGGATTTCACCCCAGTGCAGACCACTTTCTTTTTATTCTAGCCCTAGCCATGGACTAAGCCCTAATTGAACAATAACCCTGGCCTCAACCTGAACCCCAACCCTAGTCTGCCTGCTTAAGATGGAATGTGAAAGGCTCAGGCCAATCACATTCCCAGAGTGGGGAGAACAACCTTAAGACATCTCAGGGGAATAGCTTTTGTTTATTGATTCCTTCTCTCTCAATTATGAGCCTTCAATAAATCTGAAGTTGCACAGAATAATCTCCCCCAAAGAATGATAGGTTCTTGGAAGCTGCCTCTGAGCAATTACACTCTTAAGCTGGCAGTGAGGATGGCTAGGAGTCCAAAGGCAATGCATGAATGGATAAAGGTGTTCTCTCTTGGACCAAGACTCAAGGACTTGGAGGGGTGTGCTGCCATGGTGAGGATGTGCCTCTGGGGGTGCCAGGCTGAGCTGGATGCAGAGAGTGTACTGCTGCTCTCTCTTGGGTCCAAGAAGTCTTTCTCCTTCCTCGATACACTTGGCTTATGCCAACCTCCAGCAAGAGAGCCAAAGATAGGCCTACTGGTAAGACCCACTGCCTGGGAACTTGGCCCAGCTCCCAGCAGAGAGACTGGTCTCCATCTGGGCTGTTCCTTACCATGAGCAGTTCCAGCACGAGACTAGGAAGTGTCCTGTTGGATTTTCCAGGCCAGTCCCACTTTCCCACATCCAGACCCCTGGTCACACCATGTGTCCAGAGTTCTGGCTCAGAACATGTGTTCCCCATAAATAAGAAGCCTAGAAAGGAAACGTGCAGCAACTGTCTCCAGCCAGCTCTTGTCACCTCAGTCACTCCAGTGTCCCCCTCCATGCCAAAGTCTTCTCCAACCAGCTGTGGTCACCTATGTTCTTGCTCAGAGCTTTCTTTTAAATCGGTCCTTATGTCTAGCTATTTCAGAGTAAATCCTGGCTCCCCATCTGCTGCCTAAGAGGCTGTGTTTCCCCAGAAGGCTGTGAGCTCTCATGGGCCAGGCCTACGCTTTCCTCCTTCTTGTGCTCCTGGGAATAGGGCTCTGGCACCCAATGGATGCTCTTTGTTGAGTGCAGGCTCTGAACTAGGATATTGCAGGGAACAAAGCAAGGTTCCTGCCCTCATGAACCTGACATTCTAGTGGAGGGCAAAGGGGATCACTGGGAGGGAAAACCAGGAGAAGGCACTTGTTCCACCAACAGATATTGGGCACCCACTGTGCCCCAGGCTTTAGACCAGGTTGTGGAGACACACCACCAAAGCAGACCTGGTGCTTGGGCCAGGAGGAACCACCAGCCAGGCCGGCATTGTGGCTACCCTTCCAGAGGTAGGAGAGAAGCAGCAGCAGCCTTCCTTTGGGAGCTGTTGTTAATGTCTCTGCCACCTGCACTGACCACCTGGCCGGTGGGTGAATCAAAGTGCACAGGCCCTCCCCAGCAGCCCCCACTCCCAGGCTGCTCCAAGCGGCACTCCAGCAAGGCAGGGGTCGGGGACCTGGGGCCTGCTGCGGAGCTTGACGAGGCTCAGGCCGATCGTCTGGCCTGGAGTTCAGCTGGAAGGGGAGAAATGATTGCCCTGGGAACAAACCAGTGAGGACTCGTCCTAGGCAAGGTGGCAGAGCAGAGAAGCCAGGAGGCTGCAGGGAGGGTGTGGTGGGCGTGGAGACGCACTGCACAGCTCAGAGCTCCCTTCGACAGAACCTGCTGCAGGGAGCAGCATTCACCGACAGCCCAAGGGGCTCCACTTTGGGATCCATGGGTGGTGTTCATATCAAGGCCATGTTTCCCCCAGGCTGCTCCGAGCCAAGGACTGAGTCCAGCAAGGACACCAATCCCAGCCCATCCCTGGGACATGAGATTCCTCCAACAGGCAAACCTTGCTCAGGGATTTCCCGTCAATCTAGATTTTCTCAGAACTGTGCTGCGATCTGAGACATTTCCTACCCATGCCTCCTTCCTTCCTCCTCTCCTTTCTCAGGTGTCAGTCCTGTACTGCAGTGGGAAGATGCTCTCTGCCTGCTTTTACTTCTTTCCCTGCATCCTTCACAGGTGTCTCTCCCAATACATTGCTTGTACATTTAACCTCATCTTTTTCTTTTTTAGAAACATTTTTCATTTTCACGAAGATCTTTATTTATTTATTTTTGGCTGCATTGGGTGTTCGTTGCTGCACGTGGGCTTTCTCTAGTTGAGGCAAGCAGGGGCTACTCTTCGTTGCGGCGCACGGGCTTCTCATTGTGGTGGCTTCTCTTGTTGCGGAGCATGGGCTCTAGGCGCGCAGGCTTCAGTAGTTGTGGCTCACAGGCTCTAGAGATCAGGCTCAGTAGTTGTGGCGCATGGGCTTCGTTACTCTGTGGCATGTGGGATCTTCCCGAACCAGGGCTCGAACCCGTGTACCCTGCATTGGCAGGTGGATTCTTAACCACTGCACCACCAGGGAAGTCCCTAACCTCATCTTGATGTCTGCTTCTCAGAGGACCCCCACTGACAGAAGGTAAAGATCCAGTGGGTCAAGATGAGTAGCCTAAGAGATGCACATGCCCCCTGAAGCTCAGAAAGCCTGGGGGAGGGGCTGAGCATGGGCCCATTGCTGATGGTCTGGAAGGGCTCCCAGCTATTCATCTTAATTCAAAAAAAGAAATCCAGCTTTACCTCACTCTACCCAAAAGCTGTGTCCTTGAGAAGTTGAGTGCAAATGACACTGGGGGGAACCAGATCCTACTTTATATGCTCCAAGAGGCTCCCAGTTAAAAGGAACTCAGCAGTACATCAGAAGTCAGTCAGGGGCTTCCCTGGTGGCGCAGTGGTTGAGAGTCCGCCTGCCGATGCAGGGGACACGGGTTCGTGCCCCGGTCCGGGAAGATCCCACGTGCCGCGGAGCGGCTGGGCCCGTGAGCCATGGCCGCTGAGCCTGCACGTCCGGAGCCTGTGCTCCACAACGGGAGAGGCCACAACACTGAGAGGCCCGCGTACCGCAAAAAAAAAAAAAAAAAAAAGAGTCAGTCAGCATGCTGTGTATCTGAGTAGACAGCAAAGTTGACAGTAAAACTGATGAAGGGTCCCCTTCAATGTGCCCTGGGGCATTTTTCCAAGGTGGGTTGAATGGGGAGAAGCCAAGCAAACAGCGATGCAGCAGGTCCCTGGCCTGGGAGAGTTCCCAGCCCATTGAGGAGACAGACAGGAGCCAACAGAAGAATAATAGTCCCCACAGAATGGATTCGAGTAATAGTTGCGTGGTGGCACCATTGCTAGTTCACTAGTTCTGAGAAGCACGAGTGAGGTTAGGCAAAAAGAGTCAGGGAGGCCACTGAGGGTGGGCACCCAGGACTGGGCTGAGGCATCCCCTCCACCACCACACAGAGTTGTCCCCTTCCCGACTCTCCTTGTATGTCCCAGTCGCTTCAGAGTCCTCCTACTCTGCTCCCTAGGCTTGGCCACATGGTTGACCGCCTTGGGAGGCACTGGCACGGTTCCCAGTGCCAGAGGCAGAGGGTGAAGATGTGTGGGCTGGTTGGAGTGTGGCCAGCCTGCAGGGCCCAGAGGCAGAGTGCAGGGCCAAGTTGACAACGCTGGCCTGTGGAGACGAAGGGGCAACTGCTGCCTGTCGCCTCCAAAATACCAGTTGAGGTTTTCTCCTACTTTGGGGTTTAGAAACTATTTCTATTTCTATTAGGCCTTTGCTTGCCCTAGTTTGCCTTATTTTTGTACTAGTGGTAGTGGTAGTGCCTGGAGGTGAGACAGGCAGGGCAGGGCAGAAGCCAAAAGAACAGTGAAGTCAGCAGAATGTGCCTGGGGCTTGGTGACTTCTCTCCTAGCACCCCTACTCCTACCCCTGGAGCCTGAGCCTCCAGGCAGTCCCTCCCAGGGCTTATCTGCCATGGACAGGACAAACAGGGCTCCCACTCTATCCTATTTCCTCCCCCATCATGACTTCCCTGAACTGTGGCGCATTCTCTCAGTACCCACCTCTCTGCTGGAAATGAGGATGTTCATTCTGTCTGGGGCTGCCTTCTCCTCCCTTAGGACACACTCTTCCGGGACAGTCTCACCCATTCCCATGGCCTTACTTACCATGTATATGCCATAAGCTCCACATTTATTTTTTCAGCCCCCAGCTCTCCTCTGAACCCCAGGTTTCCGTATCCAACTGCCCTCTCCAGTAGGGCAGCTCGCAGGCAAGTCAAGTTCCACATTTCCACAACTGAACTCACCAACGCCACTCTACCCAGCCACCAAACAATATACTCCTTTAAAAAAAGGAAAAAAACGACTTCCCTGGTGGCACAGGGGTTAAGAATCCACCTGCCAATGCAGGGGATGTGGTTCGAGCCCTGGTCCAGGAAGATCCCACATGCCGCGGAGCAACTAAGCCGGGGCGCCACAGCTACTGAAGCCTGCACTCTAGAGCCTGTGAGCCACAACTACTGAGCTCGCGTGCCACAACTACTGAAGCCTGCGCTCCTAGAGCCCGTGCTCTGCAACAAGAGAAGCCACCGCAATGAGAAGCCTGTGCACCACAATGAAGAGTAGCCCCCGCTTGCCGCAACTAGAGAAAGCCCGTGCGCAGCAATGAAGACCCAACGCAACCAAAATAAATAAATTAATTAATTTTAAAAAAAGATAATTGACTGCTAAATGCTACTGAATTGTTCACTTTAAAATGGTTAATCTTTTTTTTTTTTTTTTTTTTTTTTTTTTTGCTGTACGTGGGCCTCTCACTGCTGTGGCCTCTCCCGTTGTGGAGCACAGGCTCCGGACACACAGGCTCCGCGGCCATGGCTCGCGGGCCCAGCCGCTCCGCGGCATGTGGGATCTTCCGGGACCGGGGCACGAACCCGTGTCCCCTGCATCGGCAGGCGGACTCTCAACCACTGCGCCACCAGGGAAGCCCCTAAAATGGTTAATCTTATGTTCTGTGAATTTCACCTGAATAAATTATTTTGAAAAAGATAAATGACTATTTAAAGCAAAAATAATAATGGATTTGGAGGCTTATACGTAGAAGCAAAATGTATTACAACAATACTACAAAGGATAGGAGAAATCAAAGTATGCTGTTTTAAGGTTCTTACTTGTACATAAAGTCATATAATGCAATTTGAAGATAGACTGTGATAAGTTAAAAATGCTTGGTTTTTTGTTTTGTTTTTTTTTAACATCTTTATTGCAGTATAATTGCTTCACAATGGTGTGTTAGTTTCTCCTTTATAACAAAGTGAATCAGCTATACATATACATATGTCCCCATATCTCTTCCCTCTTGCATCTCCCTCCCTCCAACCCTCCCCATCCCACCCCTCTAGGTGGTCACAAAGCACCGAGCTGATCTCCCTGTGCTATGTGGCTGTTTCCCACTAGCTATCTATTTTACGTTTGGTAGTGTGTATATGTCCATGCCACTCTCTCACTTTATCCCAGCTTACCCTTTCTCCTCCCCGTATCCTCAAGTCCATTCTCTAGTAGATCTGCATCTTTATTCCTGTCTTGCCCCTAGGTTCTTCTGATCATTTTTTTTCTTTTTTCTTTTTTAGATTCCATATATATGTATTAGCATATGGTATTTGTTTTTCTCTTTCTGACTTACTTCACTCTGTATGACAGTCTCTAGGTCCATTCACCTCACTACAAATAACTCAGTTTCATTCCTTTTTATGGCTGAGTAATATTCCATTGTATATATGTGCCACATCTTCTTTATCCATTCATCTGTTGATGGACACTTAGGTTGCTTCCATGTCCTGGCTATTGTAAAAAGAGCTGCAATGAACATATTGGTACATGACTCTTTTTGTTTGTTTGTTTGTTTGTTTTTTCTGTACGCGGGCCTCTCACTGTTGTGGCCTCTCCCGTTGCGGAGCACAGGCTCCGGATGCGCAGGCTCAGCAGCCATGGCTCATGGGCCCAGCCGCTCCACGGCATGTGGGATCTTCCCGGACCGGGGCACAAACCCGTGTCCCCTGCATCGGCAGGCAGACTCTCAACCACTGCACCACCAGGGAAGCCCTACATGACTCTTTTTGAATTATGGTTTGCTCAGGGTATATGCCCAGTAGTGGGATTTCTAGGTTGTATGGTAGTTCTATTGTTAGTTTTTTAAGGAACCTCCATACTACTCTCCATAGTGGCTGTATCAATTTACATTCCCACTTTTGGTTGAAGTATAGTTATACAGTATTATATAAGTTACAAGTGTACAATATAGTGATTCACAATTTTTAAAGGTTATGTTCCACTTATAGTTATTGTGAAATATTAGCTATATTCCCCATGTTATACAATATATCCTTGTAGCTTATTCTACACTTAATAATTTGTACCTCTTACTCCCCTACCCCTGTATTGCCCCTGCCTCCTTCTCTCTCCCCACTGGTAACCACTAGTTTGTTCTCTATATCTGTGAGTCTGCTTCTTTTTTGTTATATTCACTAGTTAGTTGTATTTTTTTTAGTTGTATTTTTTAGATTCCACATATGTGATATCATACAGTATTTGTCTTTGACTCATTTCACTTAGCATAATGCCCTCCAAGTCCACCCATGTTGCTGCAAATGGCAAAATTTCATTTTTTTATGCTGAGTAGTATTCCATTGTATATATATAGACCACATCTTCTTTATCCATTCATTTCTTGATGGACACTTAGGTTGCTTCCATATCTTAGCAATTGTAAATAATGCTGCTATGAACATTGGGGTGCATGTGTCTTTTGGAATTATTATTTTGGGTTTTTTTTCAGATAAAAATGTTTGTTTTAAACCCTAGAGCAACTGCAAACAAAACAAAACAAAAACAAAGCAAAAAATACAGCTATAGCTAAGCAGCCCATGGTGTAGATAACACAGAATATAAAAGATTTCAATTATTCCTAGATACTTGTCCCTCCAGGAGGTGGAGCTTAACTCCCCTCCCCTTGGGTGTAGGCTGAAATTAGTGACTTGCATATAATGAATAAAATTTGAAAAGGGAAAAACAGTAGCTTTATAGTTGAGAAATCTGACAAATACCACCTAAACCAAGTAATCAAAGTTAACACCACCAATAAGTCATGTTGATGTCACATATCCCCTGATATAATGGGATGACAAGGGCACATCACCTCAGTGGTATTCTTCCCCAAGATTCATAACCACAGACTAATCAAGAGAAAACATCAGACAAACCCAAATTGAGGGACAGTCTACAAAATACCTGACCAGTACTCTTAAAAATTGTCCAGGTCATCAAACCCCAGAAAAGTCTGAGAAACTGCCACAGCCAGGAGGAACCTAAGGAGACATGATGACTAACTGAAATGTGGTATCTGGATGGGATCCTGGAACAGAAGAAGCGTTAATGGAAAAATCCAAATGAAGTCTGTAGTCTAGTTTATCATACTGTACCAATGTGAATTTTTTAGTTTTGATAAATACACTACCATGTTCATGCAAGATGTTAACAGTAAAAAAGGTTGGATAAAAAGTATTCAGGAGGGCTTCCCTGGTGGCACAGTGGTTGAGAATCTGCCTGCCAATGCAGGGGACATGGGTTCGAGCCCTGGTCTGGGAAGATCCCACATGCCGTGGAGCAACTGGGCCCATGAGCCACAATTACTGAGCCTGCGCATCTGGAGCCTGTGCTCCGCAACAAGAGAGGCCGCGATAGTGAGAGGCCCATGCACCGAAATGAAGAGTGGCCCTCACTTGCCACAACTAGAGAAAGCCCTTGCACAGAAACGAAGACCCAACACAGCCATAAATAAATAAATTAATTTCAAAAAATGTATATGGAGACTTTAATTCCCTATAAGCCCTTTCCAAAGAGTAAATACAGTTCATCATTCATAAGAGATGATGAAAATTACAATTTACAAAAAAAAGAAAAAGAAATTAAGAAAAAAAAAGTATTCAGGAACACTCTGTACTATCTTTGCAACTCTCTGTAAATCTAAAATTACTTGAAAATAAAGAAAATACTCAATCCAAAACAGGGCAGAAAAAGAGAGAAAAGTTGATGAAGTTGTTGGGAAGAATAGAAAACAATTAGAGAAATGGATGACCTAAACCCAGCCATATCAACAACTATATTAAATGTAAATGTACTCTAAGCAAGACAATTAAAAGTCAGAGATCATCCTACTGTATTAAAAATAAAATTGGTCTCAATTTTTTCTTGCTGTCTATAAGAAACATCTTTTAAGCATAAAGACACAGGTTAAAACTAAAATGATGGGGACTTCCCTGGTGGCACAGTGGTTGAGAATCTACCTGCCAATGCAGGGGACACGGGTTTGAGCCCTGGTCCAGGAAGATCCCACATGCCACAGAGCAACTAAGCCCACGCGCCACAACTATTGAGCCTGCACTCGAGAGCCTGTGAGCCACAACTACTGAAGCCCACACATCTAGAGCCCAAGCTCTGCAACAAGAGAAGCCACCACGATGAGAAGCTCGCGCACCACAATGAAGAGTAGCCCCACTCACCACAACTAGAGAAAGCCCACACGCAGCAACGAAGACCCAACAATGAAGACCCAATGGAGCAAAAAATAAATAAATAAATAAATAAATTTATTTTAAAAAACCTAAAATGATGAATAAAGATATATCAATGATGGCTATATTAATTTCAAAGTAAGCTTCAAGACACAGAATATTACCAAGAATAAAGACATTTATAACGATAAAAGGGTCACCTCATCAGGACAATATAACAATCTTAAATGTGTAAGTACCTAATAACAAGCTTCAAAATACATGAATCCAAAACTGCAGAACTGAAACAATATATAAAATCATAATTATAGTTGGAGAGTTCAACATTTCTCTCTCAGTAACTGATAAAACAAGTAAACAGAAAACCAATGATGATGTAAAAGACTTGAACAACACTATCTATCAATCAACTTGACCAAATGGACATGAATGGAACACTACACCCAACATCTGCATTCTTCACCCACATTCTTCTCCAAGCACACATGGAACATTATCTAGAATGGACCACGTGCTGGGCCACGAAATGAGTCTCAATAAATTTTAAAGGATTGAAATCAAAGAGAATATGTTCTCTGACCTCAACATAATTAAATTAGAAATCAATAACAAAAAGATGTCAGAAAATCCTTAACTATTTGGCAATTAGATGACACACTTCTAAATAATCCATGGGTCAAAGTATAAATCAAAAGGGAATTGTAAGGTATTTTTAAATGAAAGAAAATGAAAATAACATATAAAATTTTGTGAGATGCCGCTAAAGCAGTACTTAGGGGGATGTTTATAGTACTCAATACCTATATTAGAAAAGAAAAAAGTCTCATATCAATGACCTCAGCTTCAAATTTAAGAAGCTAGCAAAAGAAGAGAAATTTAAACCCAAAGTAAGTAGAAGGAAGGAAATAATAAAGGTAAGTGCAGAAATCAATGAAATAGCCAAAAAAACAGAGAAAATCAGTGAAACCAAAAGCTGGTGCTTTGGAAAGATCAGTACTATTGATAAACTTCTAGATAGGTAGTACTAGTTATGTGGTTGTATTCATTTGTCAAAACTCATTGAATTGCACACTTTTAATGGGTGAATTTTATTGTCTGTGCATTATACCTAAAGAACAGACACTTCACGAAAGATGATATATAAATGACCAATAAATACATGAAAAGATCCTCAACATCATTAGTTATCAGTGACATGCAAATTAAAGCCACCATGAGATAGTAGTACACACCCATTAGAATGGCTGAATTTAAAAAAATAATAATAATAGCAAGTGGAAGCAATGGGGACTCTCTTACGTTGCTGATTGAGTATAAAATGGTACAACCATGGTGGAAATCAATTCAGTAGTCTCTCATAAAATTTAACATAAGCCAATCCTTTGGCCCAGTAATTCCATTCCTAGGTATTTGTCCAAGAGAAATTAAAATATATGCCCACAAAAAGCCTTGTTCAAAGTAGCTTTATTTATCAAAAAAACAAAAAACAAAAAACCTGAACTAGAAACAGCCCAGGTGCCCAGCAACAGGTAAATAGATAAATTGTGGTATATCTATACAATGGACCAATGGTATATCGATACAATGGTATATTAATACAATGGATAGTCAGCAATAAAAAGGAACAAACTAATGATATGTGCTACAACATGGAAAACCTCAAAAGTATTATGCTAACTGAAAGAAGCCAGACACAAAAGGCTAAATAGTGTATGATTCCATTTATTTGAAATCCTAGAATAGGAAAAACTAACCTGTAGTGACAGAAAGCAAGACAGTGGTAGTCAGGGATGGAGAGTGGGAATGAGATTGATTGCAAAGGTCTTCAAGAAAATTTTTTTACCCGGAGGAAAATGTTGTAAATCCTGATTGCAGTCGTGGTTTTACAGTGGCCACTCCTAGCGTGCTCAGAGCCTAGGTAAATCCATTCTGCATGGCCCCTGTCTATAGACACTATTTGAATCATCCAAAACCAGTGTGTCGGTACCATTCTGATTACCCAGTTTCATGCAGTTGTGTCAAAGAAATACTGCATTGGCTAGTGGATCAATCCACTTGCCATGCTGCCCTCCTGGAACCAGGTCCCAAGCATGAGAGTCCCATAGATGATCCCATAGGTAAGAATCCTGAAGTTCCTTGGGGTATCTGGTGGGCCCCAAGCATGAAGGGGTGGTAAGGGTCTAGAGGTTCAAAGTGTCTCTTGAAGGGGAATAACATGGATCTGGTCTCCCGCCAGCCTGCAACTTATTCTGTACTATGGGCAGCCCACCCTGATGATATTGCTCACCCTGGCCATTCCCAGGCACTAAAGGGGACCTTTGAAAATTGTAAGCAAGGTGCTGCAAAACACAGTTCCCCACCCTGGAGATGCAGGGCATGGAGCAGGACCCCATTTGCCCAGGACTAAGGTGGTACTGGTTACATGGGTGTATATTTGTCAAAATTCAGTGAACTGTACACTTAAACAAATGAGTGCCTTTTATTGTATATAAATTATGCCTCAATAAAGTTGAGAATAATTACTCACAATTAAAAAACTCTGCCAGCTCAGATTCCCAGGACCTACTCCAGACAAAATCAGATTGTTTTCTGTCTGCACACTCTGGGAAATCCTTATCTGTTGGTTCTCAATTGCCCACAGAATCATATCGAAGCCCTTTAGGATGGCACATGATACATCTTGTCACTCAGCCCTAACCTGCCCCTTCAGCCTCGGCCCCTGATACTCCGTTCCCTACCCCATGCTCCAGACACACTGAACTTTGAATCCATCCCTATCACTGAACTTCAGACCAATCACTCCCCTTTGTAATCTTGTTTCTCTACATGTTAGGTTTCCCCTGCTTGAAATGTCCTTCTAGTGTCACTCCTTCTCCATCCAAGGAATTCCTACCTATCTTTCAAGGTCCATATGGCATATCACTTGTTTCTGTGTGGCCTTCCCAGACCTCCAGACAGAGTTTGATGATCCCTCCTCAGTACTCCCGTGAGTCTTGGGACACACTTTTTGTGACTTGGATGCTTGTCAACAGTGGACTGTCAGTACCTCTCCTGGGGTTTTCTCCCGTACCAAATTGCAAATTCCTCCAGGGCAGGGACCATAGCTTCTGCAACCCAGCACTCAGCACAGTACCTGGCACACAATAGTTTCTCGATCCAACTGTTGAAAGAATGAATGAATTGATGAGTCAATGATTGAATCTGTTCCCCTTTTGTGACTTAAATGGGAGCCTTCATTGGAGAGTGGCTTTACCACAACGAGTGACCAGCTTATCACAGCGTCATTAAGAAAATGCTCTTTTAAGTGGGATGGCATTAGTGGCCCAGATAACTCAAGGTTCTGGGAGAAAAGGTAATTAGGAGAGATTTGCCCTGTATATTGATAAGAAAGCCTATTTAAATACAGTATAACGGTCAGGGAACGTGGGAGGTATATATGGACTGAAATTTGCAAAAAACTGACATTTTTTTCATGATAGTTTCAGATTATGATTTTCTTATGTATTTTCACCAGGAATACCACAGTAGTGATCATGTGTCTTGTGAGCTTCAGTCACCTGATAATCATTTGTCCCATTACACCTGAGGTTCAGGTGCTTTCTGCAAGATTCCTCCACTACGAAGTTCATATATTTTACCTTTAGTAAATGTCTGGTGTGGTTGGTTCACTGAGAAAATGAGCATAAAACCATCAAGGTAAATCTGGAAAATCCCATTGCTTCTTAGTTTCGTTTTGTTTTGTTTTGTTTTGCTTGTAGTTTTCTTTGGAAAATGAACATTGTCACCTTTGTTTAATAAAGATATTGGCTTTTCAAGTGAAAAAAAATGCAGTACTTCTCATTCCTGTGGCCCGTGTACGTCTTCAGGCACTTGCCTTTGCTGTAGTCCCAGAGCTTCAGCGTAAGGCATGAAGCAATAAGCAAGAAATTTTAAGAGCTGACCCAGCCCAGAGAGGAGGAGTGTTTGGCCAAAGTTCCATTTTAACCCCTCAGATTATGTCACTGATGTATTTCAGTTTATCCAGGACCCGCATTTGTGAGATGGGCAGGCCTGGGCTTCAGTCTGAGGCCAACATGAAGTGTTAGATACCCACTGTCCTCACCACTATCGCTTAGTGGGCACTTGTTATGTGTCAGGTGCTGGTATAAACAATTTTGTATCTGGCCTTATTTAATCTGCACAATAACCCTGGGAGGAAGGTGCTATTGGGTTGGACCAATATGAAATTGGCACTCTTCAACATTTCTTAACCTACAAAATAGCATTTTCATATGGTTCAACCTAATATTACCATCCTTTTATGGGAGCTGAGGAAACCAAAGTTCAAGGAGGTGGAGTCTGATCATCTAGTGAGGGGCTGAGCCCGGATTTGAATGTCCATCCATCTGACTCCGGAGCCCGGGCTATTTCCCTCACACTGCCCAGCTTCCATCAGCTGTGAAATTCCTGCTATAAGCCCATCCACAGAGGGCAAGAGTTCGGACAGGGGCGGGCCTGGCTAGGGTTTCAAACACCCTTTGGCAGGGGAGATGAGCTGGTTTGGTCTATGAATGTTAGCCTTTCGGTGGTCATGTTTCCAATTTCTCTTCATTCTCTCCCTCCTCCAGAATGCACCCCACACACATACCCACACATCCAGAAGGGAAGAGCCAAGCAGCTGACTCACACACCGCACTGAAGTGGCCTTGACTTTGTCCACGTAGGCTCAGTGGCTTGAGACTCCTGCCCCAGCCTAGTCGCTGTCCTCAGCTGGCACCCAGAGGAGCCGCTGCGTACTCCCCTGTGCTGTGGACACGGCTGCACTCAGTGCCCTGGCCCTGGAGAAAGCCATAGAGGTTGGCAAAAGCTCAAGTCCTAAGTCAAGGGTGATGCCCTGAAAGGGCACAGGCAGCGGTGGGTAGATCCTGCCAGCTGGGTCTTTGGGCCTTGGGAGGAGCCAGCAGCTGGTGGTGCAGACCCCAACCCCACCAGCATCTCCCCTGCCCTTTTTTTTCTTTGCGGTACGCGGGCCTCTCACTGTTGTGGCCTCTCCCGTTGCGGAGCACAGGCTCCGGACGCGCAGGCTCAGCGGCCATGGCTCACGGGCCCAGCTGCTCCACGGCATGTGGGATCTTCCCGGACCGGGGCACGAACCTGTGTCCCCTGCATTGGCAGGCGGGCTCTCAACCACTGCGCCACCAGGGAAGCCCTCCCCTGCCCATTTACCAAGCCCTGTGAGCTGCCTGCTGGGACCATAGGCCTGGCGGTGTTGGGGGCTGGGGAGGGAGGTGCCATGGTACAGAATGCAGTGACCTCCCAGGAGAAGCTCGCAGCGACCCCAGTTCATAGTATGATGCCAATGATGGAGCATTGCCTGGATTGGGGTGGGCAAGGAATGGAGGGCAGGGAAATGCAGACTTGGGCAGGGTCTCAGACATCAGGTGGGCCTAAGAGGGCGGGATGGGGAATAGAGGAAGAGGCTGGGAAGCTCAGGCAGACCTCCGTGATGTTCTGCCTTGAGATGAATGTTGGGGTAGGGGGCGGGAGAGTCAGCCTGGCCGGGAGGGAGTCTGGGGCTACAGACCCTGGGCCACAGGAGGAAAGACGAAACCAGAGGGCTTCCTGCAAGAACCCCGGAAGCCCCTGGCCTTTCCTGGCATAACTAGAAAGAGAAGCAGACAGGCCCCAGGATCTTACTAACAGACGGCCCCAAAGGCTAGTCTTCCTCTTTCCTCTCTCATGAGGTGGTTGCCTGAGATGCTGGTAAGCACCCTGGGCTGAAAGTTGGGAGGCCTGGCTGCTAGTCCATCTCTGCTTCCCAGAGCCTTCCCTTTCTGGGCCTCAGTGTTTCCATCTGTACAGATGATGAGGCAGGATAGAGTCAGAGCTTTCAGACTTCTTCAGTTTAAAACACTTTCTTTAAACAAAGTCTGATGTAGCAGCTCAACATGTAAAGCAGATGAAAATAGGGCTGCTCCAGGACTTC
The DNA here is from genome assembly GCF_964341445.2 of Mesoplodon mirus. Classification (NCBI taxonomy): domain Eukaryota; kingdom Metazoa; phylum Chordata; class Mammalia; order Artiodactyla; family Ziphiidae; genus Mesoplodon; species Mesoplodon mirus. Next base: position 111,375,390 of record NC_138981.1, read on the forward strand.
CCTGGCGGTCCAGCGGTTAAGACTCCGCACTTCCACTGCAGTGGCATGAGTTTGATCCCTTGTCAGGGAACTAAGATCCCACAAGCCGCATGGTGAGGTCAAAAAAAGAAGAAGAAGAAGAAGAAGAAGAAGAAGAAAATAGGGCTGCTCCAGCCCCCCTCCCCTCCCCAGAGTTTCCCCCAGAACCTCCATGGCAGCCGAAATCCCCTTTTAAAGATCACTGGGTTAGAGCAGTGGTCTCCAGACTGGAATATGTGTCAGCATCCCCTGGGAGGCTTGTTAAAATACAGCTTGTTGGACCCAACACCTGAGTTTCTGATTCAGTGCCTATGGGGTGGGGCCGAGAATTTGCCTTTCTAACAAGTTCTCAGATGATGCCGGTCCAGGGGCCACACCCTGAGAACCACTGGGCTATATTATACCCATGCCCCTTTCTATGATTCATGCCCAATCATTCAGTATTTACATTAATCCAACTCAGATTTTGTAAAATATCCAATCATGGGAGAGCACCTGGCCTTGTGCCTGGCACATAGTAGGCACTCAATCAAAGCTGGTGGCATCAAATTCTAAATGCTCTGCCTATGAGTCTCTTTAGGTTTAAAGCCATGCTAGTCACTGGTGAAGGGAGTGACAAAGGCATAAGCCTTTCCTTGAATGGGTTTACAGTCTGCTGTAGCCCCTTCACCCCCCGGTAAATAACTCCCCCCGCTAATTCCACCAAGAGAGGTTATTCCGTGTTAAGCATTATCCTTGCCAGACATTCTCTTTTTTCCAGGTAAACTCCCTGGAAAAGGGGTGGCCATTTGGTCCCTGACCCCTCAGTGTTTCTCAGACGCTTTCCCAGGGTGTAATGAGCATAGGTTCTACCCTCTGTGTGTTCTTCCAGGGCAAGGACCTTACCTGTATCATTCTTCCCAGCATCTCCCGTGGCTCCTGGCCCAGTGCCTGGCACAGACTGGACACCTGATACAAATTTGCTGAATAGAATAAAGAAAGCATGAGGGCCTCAGCTGGACGCAGCCCACACAGGCCACCAACCTCCCTCTCAGGCTTGGCTCAGAGCCTCCAATCCCAGCCTCTGGTCAAGGTTGCTCACTTGGGAACTTTGGAAGGGCATGTGTGGAGGGGTGGTTCCCCATTCACCTGGGATTGCTGCCCCGAAGGTTTTGCAAACTGGCTCCAGGAATGTATGGGACCTCCCGTTACCCACATCCTCCTTTTCAGGCTCACCACTTCCTTAAATAAATTGGCACTGACCCTGGTGACAAACTTGATCATTTCCCTTTGCTCCATGATTGTGCTAAGTGACAGCCAAAGGCCTGTTCTGAAGAGTCAGCACATTCCTTGGGAGGCGGCAGTGGGAGCCCATCTGCTCCCTGAGAGGCTTCCTTTCCTTTATTGTGCTATTTTGGCATCAATGTCGCACTTGGCCAGGAGCACCTTCCAGTCATGGGGGAAGGGGAAAGGGTGGGGGGGAGTGCCCGTCTTCCTTCATTTCTCACTCATCTCGCTGGTTTCTTGGGAAATAAATCAACAATAATCATACTACGTGCCAGGCACTGCTCTAAGCTCTCCACACGTGTTCATGCAGTTAACCCTTACAACAGCCCTGTGAGGTATAAATCCTATCTCCATTTTCCAGATGGGGAAACTGAGGCAGAGAGGTGAAGTTACTTGCCCCAGGCCACTCAGTCTGCACTAGAGTGAGGACTGGACCAGGCGGGTCTGGCTCTGGAAGCTGAGTTCTTCTTCTACCGCCTTGCAGGCTTTGGATTCTTGGGGCTCTGGATCTGAGCCCAGAGGTACCTGAGGCCATGGCCTCTTTCCCTCTTCACTGTCTGTCAGCAGCACCTAAAGTCGCTTGCATTAAAAATGAAATTCTTAACAAACTTATAGTTACCAGGGGGTAAAAGGGGGAGGAGAGATAAATTGGGACGGACATATACACACTACTATACATAAAATAGATAACTAATAAGAACCTACTGTATAGCACAGGGAACTCTACTCAATACTCTGTCATGGCCTATATGGGAAAAGAATCTAAAAAAGAGTGGGTATATGTATATGTATAACTGATTCACTTTGCTGTACACCTGAAACTCACACAACACTGTAAATCAACTATACCCCAATAAAAATTAATTTAAGAAAATGAAATTCTTTGCATAGCAAAAGCTGTTCCCCATCCCTTGCCAATGACCCACTCGTTTAATGTGTGAACTCCCAGATCCAGGCCTTCAGGAGAATGTGGAGTCTAGCGTTTGTTGCAAGAGGCTGATGTAATCATGCAAAACAGCTGCGGGGATCACTGTGTGCTGTTCTCTTTCTGCGCTGCCTCATCTGCCTCTCACAGGAACCCTAAAGTGGGCTGCACGAGGAACTGGGGCTCAGAGGGCTCCCAGCCAACCACAGCCCTAGCCCTTGTGCACTTCATTGCCGCACAAGACGCTAAATAGCTAGGTGGTCCTCACTAGGTGTCAGGCATTGATTCATTCAATCCTGTATTGATTCATTCAATCCCAGGAAGCAGGTACTATGATTACCCCAACATCCCTATGTCACAGATGAAGCAGCTGAGGTATGGAGAGGTCAAGTAAACTTGCCCAAGGTCACAAGACAGGAAGCAGTAGATCTGGGGTTTGTACCCAAACTGTTGACGGAGACTGTTGGATCACTGATGTACGCTCTTCCCCACTACCTTATACTACCTCTTGGCATGGAGGCCACCTCAGGGCCTTTGAGGTGCCATGTTACCATGACCCTCTCCATCCTTTCTTCTCCATGTCACCCTGTTGTCCCAGGAGGACTTGCTCTTCCCAATAATCACAACTGGAGGCTCTGGAGTCAGTCCTCCGTTCAAGTTACAGCTCTGTAACTCACCAGCTGTGCGACCTCTGTTTCTCTCTGTGCCTCAGTTTCCTGATCTGTAAAGTGGGGATAATAATGGTAATGACCTCATAAGGTGGTTGTGAGCATTTAGGTCAAAGAGGGTAGGTTCCCCCATCACCACCACCACCTCCTCTTCTCCAGGCCAGCCCCAGCATCCTGCCAGGGAAACGGTGCTTCACGCCCTTGCACTTATCAGTCTCACCCTCCGTGTCTGTCTCTTCCTGTCCCAAATGAAAGGCAGCCTTCAGTTACAGATTCCCTAGGCTTTTCAACACTTGGTGATTACAATTCCTCCCAGGAGATCAGAGAAACCCATTTCCCTAGCATTCTGAGCAGGAATTCTATTGTCATCTGGTAGCTCAAATATGGCCAAGGTGGCCCAGCCCATCTCCTTTCCTCCCCACCCTTACTACAGACGGAGAAAAGACAGCTTCACTGAAACATACTCCATCAGCATCGCATGGCCAGAGTCTCGCAGGGAGAAATTCACAGCGAAGTCACCCATTTCAAATACTTATTTGGAATCTGAGAATGCCTTGCTACACCAGTGACTGCAGAAGTGACCCTCTTCTTCTTGCCTTCTTTACAGGGAATATAAATGATCCACTATCTTTCCCCACCTTCCTAAATGTCTTTGTCCTGCAATTCCAGTCTCCTCTAGCTGTCTAGTGTCTTGTATCTTAGCTCAGTGGGGTAGAGCATCAGGCTACCTATGAGCAGGCAGTAAGAATTGGGAAAGGAAGGCCCCTTTGCTTAGTTCTTCATCCACAGGCTGAGCCCTAACCTTGGCCACTGATGGCCCTTAATCATACTCACAGGCTAAGTATACAATCGCAGAATGAGATAACTCGAACCTAAAGGGGTAAAGGAACTTGGCCAATATCACACAGAACCAGTTCTCCATCCCAGCCATATACTGACCATGAATTTCAGACCATGTTTTTAGCCATAAAGTATAAGATTACAAGTATATGGATGTATCAGTTCAAAGGGATGCCTATTACTAAGGTTCCAACTCAAGGACAGGTGAGTGGCCAGCACATCTTTGTCTCTGAGGGGGAACCCACTCTTCCAGTCTTCCCACAGTGCTGGGGCTGTTAGAAAGTGTTCTTGCCTAGAGAGGGTGATTTCTACGATGAGAGAAATCAGTAAATTGCTACTGAATGCAGTCCAACTTCACTTACACTAATTGGAGGTAGCCCTTCAAATTAGTGAACCATTTGTATTGTAGGTTACTTGTAAAGAAACGAAGCTTTATTGCTTTGAATAATTCACAGTAACTCCAAGTAGGCTAACAAATTGTAACCTAATCGAGGTCTTAGAAGACTTGCCTGAATGAAAAGATTCCCCAGCATCCGTCATTTGTACACAAATAGTGCTGCCAAAGGAGTGACAAAGTTCGCTGCCTTGAAGTAGGGAAACTCAGTGCATGGAGCCCATTTATTCAGATGACTCTTTCTGCTGAGAGTGGGCAAAGTCAGGTCAGGTAGGGCCCGAGCCATCCCCATCCGGTACTCATGGAGTGTCTTCTAATGAGGTTTTACTGTAAAAGGAAACAAGAGGAGAGTGACCTTAGGAGTAGCAGGTGCAATCCATCCACTGATGGAATACAAGATGGTTTTGGAATACTGTCACTTCCTTTCATTTTTTTTTTCCTGAGAAGACATTAGGGAAAAAAAGTTACCAACGCAAGTCAGGTACCTCAGTGCTTTGTCAAAACCCGGAACAAACATTAAGGGGAAAAAAATCTGAAGGTCGGGGAAGGGAAATAAACAAGAAGAGTAAGTAAAGCATGAATCATCCATCACCACCTGATGGCTCCTTAAAAATAAAACCATGGAAGGAAATAGAGTTCATGCCACAGTTAGGCATTTTGCTAGAGGACCTGGCACAGACTCTGTGCCCTTTTATTTCACAGAAGGAACTGACCTTTGGCTTCTGACTTGTATTGCCTTTTCCTCAAGGGCCCACAGAGCACACAGTGAGACAATGCTCACCCATAACACCGGCACCCACCTCTCTCCTGGACACTGGGTGTGGAGACAGGAGAAATGCATTTTATTTGCATCGAATTCAATTACTTATGCCTTGTTTCCCAAAGACTTTAGATGACTTACAACAATAAAATAATGATAAAATAGAAACAGAGAGTCAGGACCAGGGGAAATATCAATAGAATTTTTTAAAAACCAAGTGTAAAAATCCCTCAAGGCCATATGGTATTCAACTAAGGGAGCTAAAAACAGCAAAGTTGAGATTCAACCCAGCTCAGTCCAATGGACCATCTCCTGAAAGAGCACAGGATCCCCAGATGGACCAATCTCTAAGTGCGATCTTGGGCCAGATCTCTAACTTCTCTGAGCCTCAGTTTCCTCAACTAAATGATGGGTTTAACAAATATTATCTATTTCATAGAGGATTCAGTGAGATGAAGTCTGTAAACCACTGAGCCCCACTATCTGGCAGAGAACACATACTCAATAAATGCTAGCTATGAGAACCAATATGAAGACTGCCTAACATTAGGCAATACAAAGCATTTGCCCACAATGGCTCTCATCTGGTTCTCACACCAGCCAGGACTTGGACCCAGGAATCACAGAGAAGGGAGAGCAGAAAATGGGGGGTGTGCTTTAGGGAAAGCTTCCTGTGGGCAGTGGTACCTCTGAAGGACGAGTGGGATTCTCAGAGATGGAAGTGCAGTACGGATGAGGATTGAGATGGCAGTGCATAGGGACGGTAAGAAGACCCTCCCTACTCACAGAGGAACAGGTAGAAAATAAGGGGTGGGGGATAGGGCAGGATGGGCTCATGCAATTGCTTGACTCTGGCCAGATGGTGAAGGAATTTGGATCCCATTTGACAGGAAATGGGGAGTCACTGAAAGATTTTGAGCAGGTTGAGCAGGGGAAGGATGTGACATGTTGAAAGGGATGTTTTCCAAGGTGGAGTCTGCTGCTGTCTGCTCTGTGCAGGCTGGGGTGGGGGGTTGGGAGGAAGCAGAGATGGCAGACCAGATGCAGTGACCCAAGGAAGAGACAGATGGCGAGAGCTCAAGCTGAGGCAGTGAGGGTGGAGAAGACAGGCGATGCCCAAATCCAGTGAGGGGCATGTGCTGCCCATCTAGACTCAAAATTCCATGAGGGCGGGGACCGTGCTCACTTTGCTCATCACTGTACCCCCAGGATCTAGCACAGTTTTGGCACATAGTAGGTGCTCAGCAAGTATTGAATGAATGAATGAATGCATTCATGCATGCCTCCATGCAAATACTGAAAAAGCATAAGAATGTTTGCTTGGCCAACAATAAGCAATACTACAAGGAAAACAAAATAGATGATCATCCAAAAAATTCCATTGCTTTAACTAGCTTTCACTGTCCCTGGACCTACACTGACAGTCTGAGGTAGGAAGGTATCTCAGGAGAGAGCCAGAGCAGTCTGACAAAGAAGCCACTTAAAGCAGAACACATATTGGCGTTAATGCTCCGTAGGAAGCATACTAAATAGCACATTCCCCAGACAGTTCTCACAATATAGGAACATCACAGAGCAGGTAAATTATAGATGAGAGGAGATTTTTTTTTAAATGGGGGTATTTACCTTACAAAAGAATTAACTGAAAATCCACTTAAGGAAGGAAACTGCCTTGTTATTATACTTAAGACCAGGATTTGACTTTCTAAAATTGGATTTCCATCCAAGACAATGTCGAATAATGGTAAAAGCCCTGATTTGGGAGTCTGGAGACCTAACCCTTGGTCTAGGCAAGTAGTAGAATGAGGTGGTTAATAGCACAGGCCCTATAATCAGGCTGCCTGGGTTTACTTCCTGGCTATACCTTGGGCAAATGGCTTAACCTTTCTGAGCTTCAGTTTCTTGATCTGTAAAATGTGATAATAAAACATCTGATTCTGCCTCATAAGGTTACCGTGAGGGCGAAGTGAGGTAATGTGTGTAGTGTGTTCAGCAGTACCTGTAGGGTCTCAGTGAATGTTGACTCTGACATTGAATCTTAGCTATATGACCGTAGGCAAGTCATTTCCCCTCTCTGGGCTTTGGTTTTCCCTCTTGTGAGCCTGAGGCTTCTTTTCATCCGTACTTTAGGAATGGGGTCCATACGTGTACTACAAATTCATCATTGAACACACATAAGGGTATCTCCACCCTCTAGGGTCCCCAGTTGATAATTCTGCCCTTAGAAGGACCACTGGGACTCCAAGAAAAGTTAGAAGGCCCAAATAGAGACACGACTAGGATATATACATTTCGTTAATATACTTTGTAAACATCCCAACTCACTCACTCAGATCCCACCCCTAAATTCTAGCCTTTTTGGCCCCTCGCAAGCTGTCTTACTTCCTTAATCATCTTCACCCCAGACCCTAAGGGAGAGTGATCCCAAGAGCATGTCTCTTCTCTGAACAGCTTCCCCAGTCCACCAGAATTTGGAATTAGGACCACAAGTCCTTCCTTTAGGTTTCTCTTCCCCACCCCCACTCCAACCCAGGGAACTGCAGTAGAATCAACCTCTGCTGCCCTCTGCTGTCTGGCTCCAGACATGCTGGCTACAGTTGGGCAGGTTAAGTCAGTTTCTCCAGCCCCTAGCTGCCACCCTGACTTCAGGAACACAATGCTGATGTATTCTGCAACATTTGCACTCAACCCTAATCAACACAAATGCACACATAGTGTTTCTTATTCAGACCTGACAGTGATCCCAAGCCACAACTGGTGTGGTCCATGAGTTTGGAGCTGTTGTCTTCAGCAAAGAAGGCAAGCTGTTAGAGCCAGCCAAGTTCCCATCTACTCCTCCTTCTTGAACACTCCACAATCATTTATTGAGCATGAGCATTTGCTGTGTGCAGGGCACTGTGCTAAATGTTGCACATGCATTATCTTAATGAATCCTAGCAACAACCTTGTAAGTAGGTAAAATTATTATTGTCTCCATTTTATAGATGAAGAAACTGAGACTCAGAGAAGTGAATGTCTTGCTTAAGGTCACAGAGCCAGGGAGTGGCAGAGACATGAAAATTGCCATAGACTCTAACTGGTTTGTCTGCCTCTACTCTCTTCCCTCCAAACTAGCCTCCACACCACAGCCAGTGGTTGAGAACACAAACTTTGCAGCTGCTCTAGCAGTTCACCTTCCTCACTAAAGGAAACAGCTCCAAGCTCATGGACCACAGCAGCTGTAGCTTGGGTATGTCAGGTCTGAATACAGAAGACTGTATGAGCACCAGTTTTGATTAGGGGAGAGTGGAGATGTTGCAGAAGACAACCACAAAGATTTTTAGATGTATTTAGGAGGTGGGTTTGACAAAATATGGTGACTGAATGTGAGGGAAGTGAGGAGGGAACGGTCTGAAATGACTGTCAGTATTCTGGCTGGGACAGCTGGGTGGCTAGGGATGCCAATCATGGAGTTGGGAACTTTGGAGATCATTGGATGAGGAACATGTTGGGGTACAGGAGAAATGAAGAGGTCCATTTTGGAAAAGGTGAGTGTGAGAGATCCAGGTGGAGATTGTCAGTGAGCAATTTGTTTTATGAGTCTCGAGCTCAGGAAAGAAGTCTGGACTAGCATCAACTTAGTAGATGGCTGAGATATTCCAGGGAGAGTGAGCTGCAAGAGAAAAAGAAGAAGGCTGAGGCCAGAGCATCAAAACTTAAGGCAAAGAATATAAAGGAGTGTAGGTAGAGGACTAAGAAGCAACCATGGAAAACCAGGAAAAATTGTCAAGGATGTCAAAGAAAGGGAAAGTTTCAAGAGGAGGGAACGGTTCTACTAGATCAACTACCACAGAGAGGTCACTACCCTTAAAATGGTCCTTTAAATTTTGTTATTAGAAGGCTGTTCTGGTTATCTATTGCTATGTTTAAAAAAAAGTCACTCTGGTCACAAATCAAGCCTTGGTAAATTTAAGAAAATTGAAATTGTATCAACCACAGTGCTATGAGACTAGATATCAATTACAGGAAAAAGTCTGTAAAAAATACAACCACATGGAGGTTAAACAATACACTACTAAATAACCAAGAGATCGCTGAAGAAATCAAAGAGGAAATCAAAAAATACCTAGAGACAAATGAAAATGAAAACACGACGATCCAAAACCTATGGGATGCAGCAAAAGCAGTACTAAGAGGGAAGTTTATAGCAATACAATCCTACCTCAAGAAACAAGAAACATCTCAAATAAACAACCTAACTTTACACCTAAAGCAGTTAGAAAAAGACTAACGAAAAACCCCAAAGTTAGCAGAAGGAAAGAAATCACAAAGGTCAGATCAGATCAGAAATAAATAAAAAGAAATGAAGGAAACAATAACAAACATCAGTAAAACTAAAAGCTGGTTCTTTGAGAAGATAAACAAAATTGATAAACCACTAGCCAGACTCATCAAGAAAATAAGGGAGAAGACTCAAACCAATAGATAGAAATGAAAAAGGAGAAGTAACAACTGACACTGCAGAAATACAAAGGATCATGACAGATTACTACAAGCAACTATATGCCGATAAAATGGACAACCTGGAAGAAATAGACAAATTCTTAGAAAAGTACAACCTTCCAAGACGGAACCAGGAAGAAATAGAAAATATAAACAGACCAATCACAAGCACTGAAATTGAAACTGTGACTAAAAATCTTCCAACAAACAAAAACCCAGGACTAGATGGATTCACAGGCGAATTCTATCAAACATTTAGAGAAGAGCTAAGACCTATCCTTCTCAAACTCTTCCAAAATATAGCAGAGGGAGGAACACTCCCAAACTCATTCTATGAGGCCAGCATCACCCTGATACCAAAACCAGACAAGGATGTCACAAAGAAAGAAAACTACAGGCCAATATCACTGATGAACATAGATGCAAAAATCCTCAACAAAATACTAGCAAACAGAGTCCAACAGCACATTAAAAGGATCATACACCATGATCAAGTGGGGTTTATTCCAGGAATGCAAGGATTCTTCAATATACGCAAATCAATCAATGTGATACACCATATTAACAAATTGAAGGAGAAAAACCATATGATCATCTCAATAGATGCAGAGAAAGCTTTCGACAAAATTCAGCACCCATTTATGATAAAAAACTCTGCAGAAAGTAGGCATGGAGGGAACCTTCCTCAACATAATAAAGGCCATATATGACAAACCCACAGCCAACATCATTCTCAATGGTGAAAAACTGAAACCATTTCCACTAAGATCAGGAACAAAACAAGGTTGCTCACTCTCGCCACTATTATTCAACATTGTTTTGGAAGTTTTAGCCACAGCAATCAGAGAAAATAAATAAATAAAAGGAATCCAAATCTGAAAAGAAGTAAAACTGTCACTGTTTGCAAGTGACATGATGCTATACATAGAGAATCCTAAAGATGCTACCAGAAAACTGCTAGAGCTAATCAATGAATTTGGTAAAATAGCAGGATACAAAATTAATGCACAGAAGTCTCTTGCATTCCTATACAGTTATGATGAAAAATCTGAAAGAGAAATTAAGGAAACACTCCCATTTACCATTGCAACAAAAATAATAAAATACCTAGGAATAAACACTCAATAGGTGTGGCTCGCGGGCTTTAGAGCACAGGCTCAGTAGTTGTGGCTCATGGGCTTAGTTGTTCCGCAGCATGTGCGATCTTCCTGGACCAAGGATTGAACCCGTGTTCCCTGCACTGGCAGTAGATTCTCAACCACTGCGCCACCAGGGAAACCCCAAAGACCAGCTTCTATGAAACAAACTCTTACCTCCAGCCCTGTGGCCAACCCTACACATGCATGCATGCGCACACACACACACACACACAACCGAGGCAGGGCTGGCTTTTTGTCAAAGTGGGGCAGATGTGATAGAAGGAGCACCCAAAAGCACCACAGCAGCCTTCTGGGGACTAGACAATTGCCCCTCCCCATCAAGGGCATTCCTTCCAGATTAGGGATGGGGGGCTAGTCCACACATTGTTGGGGTTTATTGTCAATTCACCAAGCTTGTATTGAGCCCACTCTTTGCTGGGCTCTGTCTTGGATTTTGTGGTGCGTACAGCCATTTATAATAGCAAGCTCCTGCTCTCAGGGATGGGTGACCTAGGAGGGGAGAGTCAGGAAAGCAAAGGGTCAAGGCAAGCTTTTAATATAGAAGCTCAAACAAAATGCTATGGAAGCCTCCAAAGGGGAGGGATGAATTTGAGATGGGGGTCAGGGCTTGGTGGACAAGGTGACTTTTGAACTAGACTCTGATGTTTGGAGAGAATGTGGGCAGGAAGAGATGGGTGATGGGACATATAAGGGAGGAAGGCCTTGACCTCTGAGCTATAGAGATTGAATTCTATCCTGAGGACAATGGGAGCCGTGGAGGAACTTCAGGTGGGGGCGACAGTGAGGCCCAATGGAGGGAGCAGGGGCTTTGAAGCCCCCAAAACCAGGTTTGAGTTGCAGTTCTGCCACTGATCAGCTTGGACCTGGGCCACGCCACTATTCTTCTCCAGCCTGCCTCCTCTTCTGCAGGTGAGGACTGCCTGTCTCCCAGGATGGTTGACTAACCTGATGGAAGGGTAGAAAGGGGCTTTGGAAGCAGCAGGCATGTGCTCTGCCCACATGGCAAGGGGGGGCTGGTCTCTCAGCCTTTGAGGTCACATCAACAGCTAGATCCGAAGTCCCCTCCCACCTGCAGAACAGCAAGACCATAGGCTCCCTTTTGAGGTTTCATCCTCTGTATCTTGGGACATCCCCAGTGGGGTATTTCACAATGCTCGGAGCACGCTTGGGTCTCCAACTTTCCTGCTGCCACACACTGCTCCAGGCCACGGTGCCACCTGCCCATGCTCTCTCAGGCTGCTGTTTATGTCAATGCCACCAATCTGCCCCCAACCCACCCCATGACCACTGCCTGCAGTGCCACTTCTGTGCCTCTCCTGCCAATGTTCGCCCCAATGCTACTCCCCGAGGCTGTCAGGATGCCCTCTGCGGCTCTGGCCTGCTGGCTCCCACTTCACTCTCAGGCCGTCCTTGGCTTCTACTCTTCCAGAGGGTCCCACAGCAGGGCTGCCTGTGGCCCTGGTGCTAGAGTTCCTGGCATGCTGGTCGCTTTACATGTATTTTCTGTCATACACATGAGATGGGCTTTGATTGTGATCGGCATGGTGGCTCAGGACATCCGTTTTCACCAAGTGGGAGAAAATGCAAGTTAGGTACGTGCATTCTGATGAAGTCAGGCAGTTCTGGGTACCCAGAGTGGGCAGACCTAGGTCAGAAGGCAGGATGGCAAGGCTAAGATGGGATCAGGGTGCCAAAAAAGAGGCAGGGACAGGAGTGGCCCTGAAGAACAAATTCTCCAGTTTCAGAATTTGGCCTTTCAGCTGGCCTTGGAGAGATGGGCTGCCTGCACCACCACGGCCAGACTCCAGTGAGCGACAGTTCATTGAAACAATGTTGACACAAGGACTCTTGGCCATCCACCCTTCCCGCACTGAATCACTCCTTTCCACATCAGGCCTGTTGCCAACCTGGGTTCAAGTCCCCCAGAGTGATGAGTAAAGACATTGGTTTTGAGATAAGAGAGGAGCTGAGGGTGAAGGGAGATGAGGTCATCATTGCCACCAGGGCCAAGACAGGGACCCTGGGGACAGAACCAGAGGGCTGAGTCCTGTGTGCAGCCTCTGAGACCATCCCAGGGCAGAGTCCAGCAGATGGGGGAGGGATGTCTGCTCAGGTTATTTTTTTTCCAAGGTTGGCACTTGAACCCAGCTGATCTTTGCTAAAACATTAACTGCCATTTCAGCAGTGTTGAATGCTGGGGCAGAAAGAACCAGGTACAGATGAGAATGGTTTGAGTTCTAGTTATGCATTTGATTTAATAAACTCACACAGCCTTTACTCCTTGTGGCAAGCAGGTTCTGAGAGCTTGACAAACATGAATGCATTTAACCCTCATCATATTCCTAAGAAGTTACTACAATTATTACCCACTTCACAGGTGAGGAAACTGTGGGCTCAGAGAAGTGACATCATTTTGAAACTGTGCAACTCAGATTGGGACTTGAACCCATAGTCTTTTAATTGAGATCACACACCTGGTCTCAGGACTTAATGAAGCTCAGGTTCTTGATGTCTCATCGCAGAAAGAATTCAGTGAGACACAAAATGATAGGTAAGAAGTGGATTTATTTAGAGAGAAACACACTCCACAGAAAGAGTGTGGGCCCTCTCAGAAGGCGAGAGGTCTCGAAATATGGCGTGGTTAGTTTTTACTGGCTGGGTAATTTCATAGAGTAATGAGCAAGAGGATTATTGCAAGTATTTTGGGGAAGGGGCAGAGATTTCCAGGAACTGGGCTACCGCCCACTTTTTGATCTTTGATGGTCAGCCTCGGAACTGTCATGGCACCTGTGGGTGTGTCACTTAGCTTATACTAATGTATAACAATGAGCTTATAATGAGGCTCAAGGTCCACTGGAAGTCAAATCTTCCGCCATCTTGAACCTAGCTGGTTCTAACAAGTTTTTGTCATGTCCTATGGCTATGTCATTCTTTTAAAGGTTGTGTCCTGCCCCCTTCCCTCCTGTTTCAATTTGCCCAAGACTGTGAGGTTAGTGGGTGACCTGGCTCCCAGGTCACTGGTCAAGGCAGGGCTGTTTGTCCTAGAAGGCTGTCTTCCAGGTCCCTCCCCCGTGTGACCCCATGAAGTCTACCTGCTTGCGGTTGCGGATGGCTAATACAGTGCACAGGGGAGGGAAAGGCCTTTGGAGGGACATTTCCCCAGTCCTTTGGTCTCTGGGCATAACTTCATCCCCAGTCCTAGGCTGTCCTCTGAGGCTCTGGGCTCTGCCTGTACTTTTATTCCTGGAGGTGGAGCTCCCTGAACCTCCTCACTCATTTAGACACCCTTCCTTCAGGGAGTCCCACGAAGGCCCCCCTTCCCTCTTCGAAATGATCTATTTTATGATCCTTGGATGGATTACTTGAAAGCTGCCTTAAACTTGCTATGGATGTAAGCCGAGTGTAACTACGTTAAAAATAAGATCAAAAGGAATGGGTGGTTTGCCTCTGGGGCCCTCCAGGCTAGGTGGAGCGCCTGCCCATTGGGTCTGTTTGTCTCTAGGAAGTATTCCTTTCTGGTCTAGGGGTGTAGACGGCTCTGACTGGGGGCTGCTTTGGCGCTGGTGCAGTGAGCTGCCCTCTGATGTAGTGGGTGGACACAGGGCTGGCCTCAGTTTGCCCACTTCCCCCAGAGGGAGTCATGTCCGTTGGCAGTGACCCACACCGCAGGGGAACAAAGACCTGTTCTAGAAGCTATGGTAGAAAGGGCATGTCCAGTTAACCAAATGTGTCTTCTGGGAGCCCCCAAACTCCCCTTTCTGGGTCTTCTTCCCTCTTCAATGTCGTCCCCCGACCCCTCCAGATGGGCCTTTGGGCCTTCATTCCCTCGGGTGCATATGGCACTAACAGCTGAATGGACCCCACCGTCCCCACCATCCCAAGAGAAGGGCAGTCTTCCCCTCTGCCAGTGACTGCTGCCACGTTTACAGAAGGGACTCTCCTGAGGGGACCCAGCCCTCAGTCCAGGAAAGTCAGTCTCAGGCTGTAACTAACTTCTCCGAGGGGTGCAGTGGGGCTTCACAGGCACTGGGCAGAGAGGACACTGGCTTTTTCTGAGTCAGGCCAGCTCAGAAGAGGCGGAAGGATCAACATCCATCTCAAAGCAAAAGTGAGGCTGTAGCCAGAGCCCGGGGTGAGGGAGCTAATAGGAAACAGCTTGCTGGAGGGAGGGGGACAGAATTCGGGAATGGCCGGGGCCGGCTGCTGAAGAGGGGGCTGGGAGAAGCAGGCTGATTGAGACCAGCTGCTCCTCCTCTGTCTCAGAGATCTTTGGACTCTGCCCGGGGCAGGCTCACACCCTATTCTGGGTGACAGGGAGCCAGCAGAGGCTGCCTGGGGCAGTCGAGCCTTCTCCACCCAGCCTGACTCCTGGAACCCTCAGAAACCAAAGACCAGAGGACTCTCCATCCACCAGCTGGACACCTCCTCCCCATTGCCAGCCCCCACCCCCTGGCTGCTCCCGTCCCGGAAAGGCCTGGAGGAAGAGGCCAAGGAAACAGCCCTGCCCACTCTCCCTTGACCCTCCATCCACCCAGCACCGACATCTGAAGACCTCATGGCCCGGGCTCCCTGGGGCTGCTACCCCTGGCTTGTCCTCCTCTGTGGTATGTGCATCCCCCATCTCTCCCTCCCATGCTGGGAGGGCAGGTCCAGCTGGAGAGCAGTTCTGGCCTCTCCCCTGTGGGCTCAGAAAGGGTTGGAGTGAAGGCTGGGCCTAGGTTGTCTCTTTTTTTCCTGGTCCCTCTCTCTGTCTTGAGGAAGAGGAACCCCAGGGCCAGTCCTGGGGACCCTCAAGACTCACCTCAAGTCTGGTTTGGCCTGTTTCCATTCCCACCTGTTAAAGAAAAAATGATTCTGGCACTTGTTAAAAGAGTAAGGAAGATTTTATTCAAGGCTGTTGCAATAGGGGCGCTGCAGTAGGGGAGAAAGATCAGGCTCAACTCCGGATACAGCAAAGATGGCTGAGGACTTCTTGTCAATGAGCAGAGTGAGGGGGTCAGTGGATGGAAAATTGCCAAGAGGAGACATCAAGGGTGAGGAGATTCTTGCTAAACTGACTTAATACGATCCTTGCTGAAGGCAGGGTGATCAAATATCAAGGATGGGAGATGAGAAATTTTATCAGATATCAAGGTTGATGAGATACTAATGGTGGGGAATTCTCTCTAAACTGACTTAGCAGGATTCTTGCTAAGACTGGGCGATGCAGGCCCAGTAAGGACAGGATGGACTTGGAAGTCAAGGCCTAATGGAGAAGAGGGATTGGTGGAGTCTAGCTAAAGTTTGGTCTTTGTCACCCTATGGTGTCCTGTTTGTACTCTTTAGTCACAGCTAAGTGCCCAGCTCAGCATCCTCCACATCCACTCCACCCTGGCCCTAGGGAGGCCTCCTTCCCTTTGCTCTGTGGCAGCAGGACCCTACTCATTCATTCAGTACCCAGTTCCTGACACCTCCCCAATGTCAGGCCCCGTGCCAGGGACCACAGAGTGGTTCGGCTGCAGAGCCTGCCCTTGGGAGCCACAGCCCTGACCTCAGAGAACAGCAATTGGGGTGTCTAGAGGGACATGGGTTGGCTGTGTCTTGCTTCTTACATTGGTGTTTTAGCGCCACCATTTTGCCAGAGATCTGTTCCTACAGAAATGAGTGTTCATTTTCTTCAATCAACAGGGTGGGTCTCATCTCTCCCTTGAGTTTATGTGACCGGGAGAGACAGTGAGGCAGGGCATTCATGGTGTTGGAACCCAGCGGTACTCCTTCCATCTGTAGCTCAACCCACTCAGAAAGGAAAAGTAGAGTGTCTCCCCAGACTCAGACCCCCATTACCCCTGGGGAGATTCCCTCCCTAAAAGGTGGGGTGCTGGAGGGAAGGCCTATCAGAGACCCCTGGACTTTCAGGGTGTGAAGACGCAGAGCCTGCAGGACTTAGCCCAGTGTGTGGCACACAGCAGGGGCTTAGGAAATGTTTGCTCAATGAATACTGGGCGACTCTTCTTGGGACACACTAAATTTGCGGCAGAGCCCCAACTGGAAACTAAGTCTCTATATATTCTGTCCCTTCTGGGGCACCACCCTTCCATGGTTGGCTTTTTTGTACTCAGATGGCCTGGGTTCAAATTCCTGCTCTGCCACGGACTCACTGTGGTAAAACTTGGGCGAGTAACTAAACGTACCTGGGCCTCAGCTTCCTCTTCTGTAGAAAGCAGACAATAATACCCGTCTCCCAGGGTTTTTGCAAGTATCAAAAGAGACACTATAGGTAAATGGCTGAGTTCGGTGTCTAGCACATAGTAGGAGCTCTTTAAATGCTAACCCAACTTTCCCCACCAGGGGACGATGTCAGCCTGGGATTGCCTGGCTTCTGTAGCCTGGAATGAGAGGCAGATATTTGGACCGTAAGAAATGGTAGAAGTGGGCCTTGAATTTAAGTAAACCCAATATATATATAATTAGATTTATAGAAGGGTAAAACGAAGGTGGGGTTATTATTTAGCGAGATGCTCTAGAGCATTTAAGAGAAAATCTGATTACAAAAATTTAATTTACACACAACTTTTCCAGTTCGGTAGATCCTGAAAAGACCCAATTAGATTGGAAGGAAAAAATTGATTTAATGAGCACTAAAACCCATCCAAAAGTGGCAATCACTTGTCGATGAAACAGGTTTCTTTGATTGTGACCCAGGGTGCCATCCAATTCAGCCTGATTTCCTATGAAATGTAATTATTTTTATCCTCAAGTAGAGTTGGACAGCATCTCCTGCTTCAAAGGATGGAGGCCCTGCGGGGACCAGGAGGGGGGTTGGGGGAACATGTTCCCATGCTCTCTAGGACCTATCCAGTCTCCAAGTGACCCTGGACTTTTCTCTGGTTTCTAGCTTGTGCCTGGGGCCACCCAAAGTCACTGGACCTGAGAGAGGATGTGAGAAACTGTTCAATCAGCCCTCCGGTGAGGCCCTGCCTCCGCCCTGCCCCCGCCCCGCCCGGGCCCACAGCTCCCACCTTCCTCCCCATCCCCCATGGGCCCAGCTGCTAGCCTCACCCTCTACCAGCCTTCCTCCTGATTTCCGGACTCTGGGGCCACTGTTTCTGATTAACCTCCCTCGGGGCGGGCAGCGCATTCTCAGGTGTCTGACATCCGCCCCCATCCCTCCCTCCCAGCCATTCCCACGGCAGGTCATCTCCTTCCCTCTAAGCCTGAGCCCAGGCAGCCCCTGCGAGAGGGAGGGAGGAGGCCCCTAGCCAGCCTTTAGCCGAGGCTAGCTAGACAGAGGCCAGGAAGAGGATGGGAGGAAAGAAAACAACAATTCTAGAGGAAAGGGGAGGAGGGCGGAAGACAGAGGGCTAGAAGAGCCAGCGCAAGGTCAAGAGGGGGAGGCCTCGGGTGTGAAGACTGTGAGAAGGCCCAGCGTATTAGAGCTGGAAGGTCATCAGCTCCCTATGTGGAGACCAGAGGGATTCTTTCCACAGCTAGATGAGAGTGTGAAAGAGCTTCTCCAGACAGGAGCAGGCCAGAAGGTGAGGGCTCATGGGCCTGCCAGCAGGTCACTAAAGTCTCAGGACAAATGGGATACATCCGCTTGCCTCGTCCACTTTATGAGACCACTGGGGCAGGCAGGTAGGTGGGCAAACCACATTATTTTTATATTAAAATATACATGGATGTATCCTGGAGTAGAAGGCAAAACAAAACAAAGAGCCCACACTTTTTATTTTTAAGATAAAATAACCTTTAACAAAATGTCTGGCTTGGAGATGATCTTTCTGGACAATGTCCCAAACTGCTGGGGGTACTCATTCACTCTCCTCTGCCATTTGGAACCAGTGAGTGGAAACTTGAAACAAGTCCCCAACGTAGGGCTGCCAGGTGAAACACAGGACGCCCAGTGACATCTGAATTTCAGATGATGAATAACGTGTTTAATATAAGTATGCCCCAAATAGTACTTGGGACACACTTATACTAAAACATTATTCATTATTTACCTGAAATTCAAATGTGACTGGGTGAGCATCCTGTATTTTGATTTGCTAAAGTGGCAACTCTACCCCAAGGTATCCAAAGAGGGGCCATCCCCTGGCCTGGCCCAGTGCCAGGGCTCAGAACCCTGCAGTTCTTACCCACCCCCTACCCCATCCCAGACTCAGGTCCCATTACTGTCACAAAAAGTCTCTCTCCAAGCTCTTAAACACCTCCATCTCCACTCAGCCCAGGCACCTTAATCTAGACTAATCCATAACATCAGCTTCTGCCCCATCCCTCTCCAGGCTGGCCCAGCCTACCCAACCCCAATTCCTGCCTAAGGAGAGGATGGGGGCCCCGGCGACATTTTCTCTAAGCAATGTGTGCCTGTGTGTGTGTGTGTCTTGGTGTCTTCCTGTCACCTGTCAGTACCTTCCAGTTACTGTGGTCAATACCACAGCACAGCTCACAGCCCTCCGCCAGCAGATGCACACCCGGAATATCTCTGCCTACATCGTCCCCGACACGGATGCCCACATGGTGAGAGATGGCTCCTCCCACCAACCCCCCACCCCCGCACCTGCCCCGAGCCAGGTCAGGCCTAAGAGAACAGGCCACAAACAGGACGCTGTTAAGAATCGGAAGATGGAAGACAGAAAAAGGATTTGACAGGCAAAGGGAAGGAAGTGGGGAGCTTGGACACGGGCCTTTTAGGGCAACTGAAAGAATGTATTCCTTTACATAGGAGAGAAGACATTGCCAAATCTCCTTGACCTCAGGCAATGAAACTATAAACAACTTCAGAAAGATTTTGATCAGTTCCTAGATGGTGGATCCAGAATGAATGTTTAGGATACCCCTGCCCTAGGAGGTTAGAATGTGGGCTGTGAACTGAATTAGAAGAACCCTGAGCTCCCTTCTGGCGCAGCCCTTCCCATCAGCTGATGGATGGAGCGCTGAAATGATCCAGCATCCAAGATTCCACAAGTTTGGGGTGTAGGCTGGGAGAGAGGGGAGCAGACAGGAAAGAAGATGGTCTGAGCCAGAACTGCTTTTCCCAAAGCAGCGCCCCTACCCACCCATCCCACCCTTTCCCACCCTGGATCCACCTCCACCCCATCCACCTTCCCAGCAACAGCCCAGTTGGAAGACAAGGCATTTTCAGTGTCAATACGATTACTTGAATTCATTTTCCCACCTGCCAAAAAGGGCTAAGAAGCTTGGGTAGGTAAGTGTCTGAACTTCTCTGAGCCTCAGTTTCCTCTACTGCGAAATGGGAATAATGAGATCTGTCTCCAAGGATTATGAGAACCCAAACACAATAATGTGTAAAGCTCTCTGCACAAGTTATTTATGATGTACCCATTGGGCTTGTAGGACTGGTTGAAACTGACTAGACAGAAAGAACCGGGATGTGGTTGGGGGCCTTCCATGTGGGGTGTGACTCCATGAAGAAGGCTAATAACGGTGTTGTTGATTTCCTAGAGCGAGTACATCGGCGACTATGACAAGAGGCGTGCATGGATTACAGGCTTTACAGGGTCTGCAGGTGACAGCCATTACCCGGCCCTCATTGTTTCTGGTGGGAGACCCAGAGTGGTCAGAGAGGCGCTGGTGTGGCTAGTTCTCAGCAGCCAGGAGCCCAGGAGCGAGTGTCCAGAGGCCCCTGCTCCTCTCTCTGCCTCCCCCTTCACCACTCCAAGAGGGGTCACCAGGGCACACATCTCATAGCCCAGCAGCCACACTTCTGCGTGAGGCAGATGGCCCTCCTGACTTCTTTCCTGTGCTCGCTGCCTCAGCCACAGTCTGGCCCACCCAGCGCTCCCTGGGCTCCATTTCTGGGACAGTTGCTACCTCGATATCTAGCCACTAGGAGCCCACTGATTCCCTTCACACAATGGCTCGTTTGGGGACAAAGTTTTACTTTGCTGGTCCTTTTATGAATAACATCACCTCACGTGGCCAAATGAGACACAAACACAGAGGCCATTTATGGGGTCCCAGTTTTGGAATCGGCCTCCCACCTTGATCCTGGCCCCTTGAATGAAACCTAAGCTTCCCTTGCTGATCCTTAAACATCCCTCCCCTGGGCTTCAAGCTGCCTGGCTTGCCCATCACGGGCCCTTCTTCTCTTTGCAGAAGTCACTGGGTTTGGCCCCTCTGCCTGTCCTCAGCTAAGCCCCTGGCTTAGTGTTCCCATCAGCCACCGCATCTTCATACTGACTGCCACACCATCTTTGCTGAGAGCACCTACATGTAGCATCGACTTTTGGGGATGGCCAAAAGCAGACCCCACTTGTCCTGCTAAATGCCCCCTTAGGAAAGGGCCTCAAGGCAAAGCAGAGATGCCCAACTCAGGACACACTTCCAGCTACCTTCCGCCCAACACTCCCTTTAACGTCTCCTGCCTCACTCCCTTCCAAGGGAGGAGAGCAACTCTTTCCAGAGAACCCCGTGACCATGTCAGAGCCAGCACCGCATTGCTGAAGGGCTAACTAAAGCCACGCTCTACACCTCCACCCTCCCCTCCAAGTTTCTCTGTTCTGCCCCAGGAATCGCCGTGGTGACCATGGGGAAAGCCGCTCTCTGGACCGACAGCCGCTACTGGACCCAGGCTGAGCGACAGATGGACTGCAACTGGGAGCTCCATAAGGAAGGTAAGAGGGCGGCACGGATTTGTTCCCCAAGCCCTGGAACCCAGACTGGGTTTGGGAAGGTACAGGTGACGGGGGTGCATGGAAGGCCATGCTGGGCCCCTGTGGGAAGCTCAAGAAATTTGGAGCCGTCCCTAATCTTTGAGGCGGATATCACGGAGGACAGACTTGGAAGGACTGTCACAGACAGAAGCCTGGCTGGAGGGTCTGGGGTAACCTCAGTGTCCTTTCTTGTCTTTCTTGCAGTTGGCACCACTCCTGTTGTCACCTGGCTCCTCACCGAGATTCCTGTTGGAGGGCGTGTGGGCTTTGACCCCTTCCTCTTCTCCATCAGTATGTTCTTCCCTCAGTCCCTGCATTTGTCCTCACCGACAAGGGAGATTCAGGCCCTCAGGATGTAAAGAAGCACACCTTGGTAGAAGCAGGTGCAGGGTGACTCTAAAGATAGAGTGTTTGAACTTGTAGTTGCAGAATATTTTGCAACAAGGGTGTATTCCTGGATTGTGTAATGAAAAAACATTTAAAAGAATAAACATAGATTTTTTTTTTTAAGTCAGGAGTGCAGAGACCCAACCTAGAAGACTCAGGGAATCGTTAAGACCTAGCCAGCAGGTAGACCGGGATGTTCTTAAACCTAGAACCATCCTCTGTGCCCTGGAACTCTAACAATCAGGGCACTAGAATCACTTGGTAGCCCTCTTCTGGAAGGCAGCTTGGAAGGGTCAAAGGAGTTGAGAGGGTTTCTGAGTAAAGAAGCAGAGTCCCTGGGACTTCCCTGGTGGTCCAGTGGTTGAGACTCTGTGCTCCCACTGCAGGGGGTGTGGCTTTGATCCCTGGTCAGGGAACTAAGATCCCTCATGGCTCACATGGCGTGGCCAAACAATTTTTTTACAAAAAGAAGCACAGTCCCCTCCCCTCCCATCCAGGAGCACAGCTCCCTGAGCTCCAGTGCCCCCACCAGCTGGCCAGCCTGCCCCCAAGGGTGCCGTCCTCGTGAATATGCACTGAAAGGCTCCCACTTCAGATCCGGCTTCTTTGCCAGCCTTTCCAGTGGCCTGAACCTCACCATTCCTTTGGGCTGTGGCATTGGAGTTCAGTCAAACAGACAGGACCAAAAAGAGGGCCCCGCAGCCCTTGGCACTTAAAAGGGCGAGCTTAGCTAATTGACCGTGGGCAGCACTGGGGCGGGCTCAGGGCAAGCTGAAGGAGGAAGGCGAGAGGGCACAGCCCAGGCTGCTTGAGCGGGACAGGAGGCAGAGGGGACAAGAACGAGCTTTGCCTGCGTCACAATTTTCCCGGAGGCATACACAGGCAAGGGACAAGTGACTCCTTCCTGCCTCTGCAGATTCCTGGGAGAGTTATAACGTGGCCCTCCGAGACTCTGACAGAGAGCTGGTGTCCATCACCGTCAACCTTGTGGACCTGCTGTGGGGGTCAGAGAGGCCTCCGGTGCCAAGTGAGCCCATCTATGCCCTGCAGGAGGCATTCACAGGTGATTCCTACGCCCGTTCTCTTTCCCACCTTGGAGCAACACAGGCCCCCGCTGCTGCTCCTTTGGCTGAAAAATTCATCCTAAGAGGCCCCAAAGCAATGGTTCCATGTGCACCTGAATAGATTGGGATGCTTTTTTAAAATGCAGGTTTCTAGGCCCCATCCCCTCAGAGAGTCTGAATCAGAAGTTACTCGAAGCGTATTTAGAAAATGCTGGAATAAAGAGTGTCAGGATTTGAAGCAAGAGGGAACAGGAAGGGGGGAAACAAGGGAGTCAGAGAAAGATGAAAAAGAACCTACCCCTTTGAAGAGAGAAAAAAACATGATATGAGCTGCTTGTCTGGTAGTGAAGACTGGTTTGTATTGAATCATTCAGACCTTGACTTCTGGTCCTCCAGTGATGAGGAATTTAGATGTAAGATGGCTGGGGTCAGATGGGCTGGCATGGACAAAGGAAGCAAAAACTAAGCTCAAGCTCAGACTGTGGCACAGATTAGGGTTCAAGTGTTGGCCGGACCACAAAGGAAAATTAACTGACCCTCAAAATTCTAACATCGATAATCTTGACCCCGTTGACACCATCTAAATATGTCATAAAAGAACAGTATGCTCTGTAATTCTTGTAAGTAGTAACTAAACTGACTGGACCCAGGCTACTGAGTATAAATCAATGTCTTGGCCACCACCAGCCCCTACCTTCCTAGGAATTCTAAACAAGCCCATAGACTTGGATTCCTAGAAACATTGGGCAATCTGAGAGGTCCCTTTCCACACACAGGTCTATGCACACTTCTTATTTGGAAAGAAATCCCCAAAACAGGAGAGAAATTTCAAAATAGTGAGTCTGATGAAACAAGTCAAAATTGTGTCCAATTTTCTTTATCCATTCTGATGTAACTTGCAGAAACTTTCTGCATCTTGACGCAGTTTTTAAAGAAACTTGCTATCCAAGACAGTTCCATCATAAATAAAACTCATCCCATTCAGATAAAGAAGGGTGCAGTTATGTCAGGAAGAGGAGTGGATAAAGGGGAAAACCTTCCAGGGACTGGGAGAGAATTCACATGGGTTTTATCACTTCCCACAAGTGAGAGGAAGCCAAGCCATCACAGGCTGCTAGTCTTCAAGGAAAAGCCATCCAGAGCCAGAACTGGGCCTGGAAGCCCAAGAACAGAGTCTCTAAGTTCACAGAGACAAGAGAGACTTTCTCTCCAGCCACTCACAGGTTTTAAAGGGGGCAAAGAGCAAAGGGAAGAACATGAAAAGTTCAAAGATACCTGTGTGTATCAAACAATTTAAATTGGCTTTCATTTGTTGTCTCAAAAATGTATCACATCCATGAACCTTGAAAACATAATTCTAAGTGAAAGAAGTCAGTGAAGGCCCCATATTGTAGAATTCCATCTGTGTGAAACATCCAGCGTAGGCAAATCCATGGAGACAGAAAGCGGATTAGTGGTGGCCGGGGGCCGGGGGCTGGGGGGAGAGGCAAATGGGGAGAGACTGCCTAATTGCTACAGGGTTTCCTTTTGGGATGATGGAAATGTTTCTGGAATTAGATAGTGGTGGTAGTTGCACAATTTTGTGAATGCTCCTTTTTTAAAAAAATTTTATTTATTTTATTTTATTTTTGGCTGTGTTGTGTCTTCGTTGCTGCACGCGAGCTTTTCTCTGGATGCGGCGAGCAAAGGCTACTCTTTTTTTTTTTTGCGGTACGCGGGCCTCTCACTGTTGTGGCCTCTCCCGTTGTGGAGCAAAGGCTCCGGACGCGCAGGCTCAGCAGCCATGGCTCAGGGGCCCAGCCGCTCTGCGGCATGTAGGATCTTCCCAGACCGGGGCATGAACCTGTGTCCCCTGCATCGGCAGGCAGACTCTCAACCACTGCTCCACCAGAGAAGCCCAGGGGCTATTCTTCATTGTGGTGCACAGGCTTCTCATTGCGGTGGCTTCTCTTGTTGCAGAGCACGGGTTCTAGCCACACTGGCTTCAGTAGTTGTGGCACGCAGGCTCAGTAGTTGTGGCTCGCAGGCTCTAGAGCACAGGCTCAGTAGTTGTGGCGCACGGGCTTAGTTGCTCCGCAGCATGTGGGATCTTCCCAGACCAGGGCTCGAACCCGTGTCTCCTGCATTGGCGGGCGGATTCTTAACCACTGCGCCACCAGGGAAGCTCTGTGAATGTTCTTAAAGGCACTGAATTGTGCACTTTAAAATGGTTAAAATGATAACACTTTACGGTATGTGTATTTTACCACAATACAATAAAATAAACCTAGAAGAAGTATCGCACCGAAAGCTTTGGTTCTTGATGAACAGTTTTACCTGTTTGCATAAAGATTTTTTAAATTGAATTATGTTGTTTATGCTAATCTCTCAGCCCAACTAGGACCCTTAATGCTTATGATCTTCTGCCAGCAAATTCCTATCCCTGCCTAGGGGCAGACTCTTTAGAGGGATTACAGGGAGCAGGAAAAAAAGATGAAAACCAAAGTCCTAGAACCAGGATACAAGCATCCCAGAAAGGACAGCTCTGTGACACAGAGTTTAAGGACAAGGTTGGAGACTAACAAGGTTAGCAAGATAGTCCAATGTCTATACTGATTAAGAGTGTGAACCATGTAGTCAAACAGACCTGTGTTCAAGTCTCAGTTCTGCCCCTTGCCAGCTGTGAAAACCATAGATAAGTCACTTTACCTCTCTGAAGGCTCAATTTCCTTATCTGTAAAATGGGCCAAGTAAGGATTAAAACAATGTACACAAAGTGCTTAGCCCAGACCCAAGTGGCTTTAGTAAGTGCTGGGGTTACTGTGAGGAAGAGGATTAAACATGGCCCAGCCCTATCCCTTTGCCCTTCAACTAGGGCTGCTCCCCTGATCTCTGTTTTGCATGCTTATTTATTAATCAGAAAGTTATACCAGATTTTCTATACACCAAGACACAATTCTACATACATTACAAATATTATTAATTCGGACCTCATAACAACTCTATTGAGGTAGACACTATTATTATAATCCATCCCCATTTTACAGATGTGCAAGATAGGACACAGAGGGGTTAATTTTCACAAGGTCACCCAGCAAGTAATGACAGAGGTAGGATTTAAACCCAGACAGTCTGGGTCAAGAGCCCATGTCCTTAATGATTACACAAGCAAGAGTTTGGTTAAAGAAAGGGTTCTACTGCTTCTAAAGGAATGGAAAACTATTGCCCTAAGGGAGCCCTCTCAGGAACGCAGTGCCAAAGAGAAGGTAGATCACTTCTGCTTTCTTTTGGCTCTTTTGCTTCTAGGAAGCAGCTGGCAGGAGAAAGTATCTGGCATCCGCAGCCAGATGCAGAAGCATCGTGAGGCCCCGACTGCCGTGCTTCTGTCTGCACTTGATGAGACGGCCTGTGAGTATAGATTTGTGGATGCAGGGGGGTGCCTGCGTTCCCCCCAACCCCCAAGCCTCCTGGGCTCTGCAGCACAGGACTCCTCCCCCAACGACCACTGACCCATGGGTTCTGAGAGCTCCGTGGTCATGGCCTGCGGGAACTGAGGTGAGGGCAGGAGCTCACGTCTGCTCACTAAGGAAACCAGGAAGCCCCTTGCAATCTGGGGCCAGCCCCCGGGCCATCAGAGGACCAGGAAACCACAGAAGCAAAGGCTTCTGTCTCATGACGGGGAGGAGGCCCAGCAAACACCTCCCAACCTCCTGGCCCCGAGCCCAGGGCACTCAGCTTCCCGGCTTTAGCACCCCGTGCAGCCCTATTCTATCCCATCGTGGCTCAGCGCTTCTTACCTGACCCCAGCTCTGGGCTTCAGGTGTTCTGGGAACCCACTGACACCGTGTGCAGACTACTGGCTGGGTATCTGCCTTTCTCTGGGAGAAAGTGCCCCTAGCGCTCATTAGTGCTTCAGAGACCCTGCCCCACTCCGGAAAGACTGAGAAACATTCAGGGGCAGAGGATGCGGGCGTGCGGCTGGGGATCCTTGGAGGCCAAAGCCAACAGTAGGGCAAAGGTGTCACGTGTACTTGCGTCAGGCAGGTCAGCCTCAAATAGTCCCCATCAATTCTCTTCCCCAGGGCTCTTCAACCTTCGCAGCAGTGACATCCCTTATAACCCCTTCTTCTATTCCTACACGCTGCTCACTGACTCCTCCATCAGGTAGGGCTCGTCCTTGGCTTGCGGTCACGGACGTCCTCTAATTCCTCACTGCCCCAACATGCAGCCTTCCGAGAAGCGGGGTGCCTGCCCCAGAAAGACCCTCGAGGAAGCCTCCGATCAGCTTTTCCTGACCCCCTTGACCTCTATTCCCACGTACTCCAAACCTGGTCTGCTCAGCTGCCTGGCGCAGGCCTCCTCTGACCTCCAGGAACAAAGGGCCACTGGTCTTTTGCACCTTCCTTAGATTCTCTCTGGACCCTCCTGGTGTTCCCTGTCCACCTAGGTTATTTGTGAACAAGAGTCGCTTTAGCTCCGAGACCCTGCAGTACCTGAACTCTAGCTGCACGCGTTCCATGTGTGTGCAACTCGAAGATTACGGCCAAGTCCGTGACAGCGTCCGGGCTTACACCTCAGGAGTCGTGAAGATCTGGATCGGGACCAGCTACACCTCGTATGGGCTCTATGAAGTGATACCCAAGGTGGGTTTGCCAGGCACCATCCTCCCTACGCCCCAACAGCCCTGATAAGTCTCAACCTAACAGGGGGTGGGGGGGACAGCCCCTGGGCCATTCTGGCAGTTGGTCAGTCAGCAGTGGTGCACTGAGTCCCCTTTCTAGGGGACTTTCTTTCTAGGGTTCCCCAGGAAGAGACAGAACATCTGTCCACAGAGAGCTCAGAGATTGTCAGGGAGGCTGGGGGAGTGCAGGCTGGTAGAGCAGAGGCTTTGAGGTCACCAAACCTGAGACTGAGAACTGGCTGTGCCATGACCCTGGACAAGTGACTTAGTCAATCCGGCCTCCGTTTCCTCACCTGTAAAATGGCACTAAGGGTCACAACCTCAAAAGAGTCACTCTGAGGAGATTTAAAGGAGACAGTGCATGTAAAGCCCGGTGCCTAACGCATGACAGGCGCTCAGTAAGTGGTAGCTGTCATGATATGAGATGTGCAGGAAACACACTGTCAGAACAGCCCGTGGCTGGCAGGGGCCAGGCTCGGATCCAACCCAGAGTGCTGCTGGGATCCAGGACCATGGAGGGAGGAGGAAGGGAGGGAGGGAGGGAGAGAGGGAAGGTTAGGCTGGAAGGGAAGACTGGGAAAGCCCTGCATAGTCAGAAAGCACACGCGGGAAGGGCATTGCCGCTCCAGGAGACGTCAAGTCTCATCGGAGCTGGAATTTCCTGCCAATCCTTTTCAAGCACCACCGTGCCCTAGAGAGGGCTCCCAGACCGCTTCCTCTTTGCCCCTCACAGGAGAAACTCATAGCAGACACGTACTCCCCAGTGATGGTAACCAAGGCGGTGAAAAACAGCAAGGAGCAGACCCTCCTCAGGGCCAGCCATGTAAGTCCATGGGCAGGCAGACACACGAGCCTCTGGGGAGCTCCGGGTCTGATGGGTTAGAAAGGAGACCCTGCCGGAGGAGCCTGAAGAAGGCCCTCAGTGAAACAGAGACGTGGACACCAAACTCCTGGGCACCCACTTGTGCTCCACCCTGTTGTTCCCAGGGTGGTTCAGTGGTTTAGAGCCTGGGCCCAGGAGCTATGGTATCTGAGTTCAAATCCTAGTTCCTCTACCCACCACCTAGCTGGGTGACCTTAGGTAAGTCACTTCACCTCTCTGGGCCTCAGTTACCTCCTCTGTAAAATGAGGATCATAACTGTAACCCATAGCAGAGGGTTGTTGTGATGATTAAAGATATATATCTACATTGTATGGTATAAATAATATATAATAAATAATGTATGTTTAAATATATTCATTGTAGTACATAATTAATATAAATATATATAGTGTACATATATGCATTTATATATCTAATATGTACCTATAAATATATAATAATTACATAAATATATGATACTTATATAATGACTATATAGTTCTATATGTATAATTATGTAATTATATATTTTTAATATATTGCTTTGAGCACTGCCTGGCACATTCCAAGTCTTAAATAAGTGTTAGTTATAATAATTCCTTCACCCCAGGGAGAGGATGGCTTGCCCCTTTGGATATTCCTGTTAAAATTAGGATACACTGCCTCATTTTTGAAAACTTTTCTTGTGGAAAATTTTAAGCATATACAAAAGTAGAGGAGGGCTTCCTTGGTGGCACAGTGGTTGAGAGTCCGCCTGCCGATGCAGGGGACACGGGTTCGTGCCCCGGTCCGGGAAGATCCCACGTGCCGTGGAGCGGCTGGACCCGTGAGCCATGGCCACTGGGCCTGCACGTCCGGAGCCTGCGCTCCGCAACGGGAGAGGCCACAACAGTGAGAGGCCCGCGTACCGCAAAAAAAAAAAAAAAAAATGTAGAGGAAATAGCATAATGATCCCCATCACCATGGCCGCTGGGCCTGCGTGTCCGGAGCCTGCGCTCACGCAACGGTAGAGGCCACAGCAGTGAGAGGCCCGCGTACTGCAAAAAAAAAAAAAAAAAAAATGTAGAGGAAATAGCATAATGATCCCCATCACCATCACCCAGCTTCAATAATCATCAGCTCAAGGCCAATCTCATTTCCTCTACAACCCTACATTCATTATCTCCACTCCCCATCCTCGGCTGCTGGACGATTTTAAAGCAAATCCCATCTATCATATCGTTTCTTCTATCAACATTTCAGTATCTCTGACAAGAACTCTTTTCAAAACATGACCACACTCTGATCATATATATAAACATTAATAAGAATCCCTTAATATCATCGAATAGCCAGTAAGACCCTCATGTTTTTAAAGCTCATCTCCCAGAGCAGTCCCCCCATCTCCTTCATCCCTGAGCCCCGGATGAGACCATTCCTCAGCCCGCCTGTCTGCCTGCCCTGCTCTAGGTGCGGGACGCTGTGGCTGTGATCCGATACTTGGTCTGGCTGGAGAAGAACGTGCCCAAAGGCACCGTGGATGAGTTCTCAGGGGCAGAGCTGCTGGAGAAGTTCCGAGGGTGAAGGACCACAGCCATCCTTTTCGGCTGACTGTCTTAGTGTGGGGGTGGGGGAAGGGAGGGGGGGATTGGTCTCCTTATGGGGGAAGGAAGACCCTTCTTGTATCTGAGGGCCCCTCTGGAACAAGGAGTGACAAGTTCTTGGGTGGTCGTGGTCGGGAAGCTGGGCAGAGGTGTTGGATGACATTCCCCAGCTCTGTGGAAAGTGGGACAACTTGAAGGGCCACAACCCAACAGCGCCCCCTAGTGTCTGCTTCAGGCCAGCTCAGGCCAGGTAGGACCTTGGACCACTTGAGAATATCAGGTTGGGGAGGGAGGTTCCCTGAGGGCACACTTAGCCCAGGATGCTGCTCCGGAGTTGAGGGAGTTATCAGATACAGGGAGCTAGGTTTCTTCACTCTTGCTTTACTAGGAACTCACTTTGGGACACAGGCCTTGGTTTCCCCATCTATAAAATGGAGGTAGAGGAGGAAAAATTGGCCTCTACAATCTCTGCTTCTCTGACCGTGAGTGGTCTATGAGTGACAGGTCAGAGCTTGGGAAGTGACAGGAGGTGGGACTGGGAAGGCCAAATGGAGCCTGGCTGAGGTAGAGGCAGCCGTCACCTTCACTTGCCCTTGTTGGATACCCTGGGCCCAGCCTAGTCCCTGAGCCCATTCATTGATCATTCCTGTCTTGTCCTTTCCAGAGAAGAAGAGTTCTTCTCCGGATCCAGTTTTGAAACCATCTCTGCTAGTGGCCTGAATGCTGCCCTGGCCCACTACAGGTACTTCAGAAGAAAGACTTTTCTGGGGCTCTGTGGAGGACCTGAGTCCACATTTAAGCTCTGAGGCCTTTAGTATTGTGGAGGCTGGAGGTGGGGAATGGAGCCCAGTCGGGCGTTGGGAGTCTCCTTTGAATTAAAAGACTTGATAATTTCCCTGCTCGAGAGGTTGGGACTTTGTGAGCACTCTGGGCAGAAGGATCTGGAAGGGAGATGGTGGGGCTGCTGCTGGATGTTTTTCCTTGGCTTCCTGTGAGTTATTTAATCCTTAAAGCTCACAAGCACATGGGGAGAAGGGCCCATTCACTCTGCCTGAACCAACCAAGGTGGGCCCAAGATGTAGGCTGGCCAGATGTTTGGCTCCGTACGAAACAAACACCTGCAGGCCTGCCTGATGCAACTTGGGGGAGGGGGGTCGAGCCAACCAGAGGCCTCAGCCTGGCAAGGACAAAGCAGGGAGAGGGCAGACACCCTCCAGTGGCTGGCCTGACCCATCCCAGAATTCCCTCCTCCAGCGTCCCCAAGCCTTCAGCTGCCTTAGCCCAGCCCCTTCTCCCTACTAGAGAGTAACAGGGTAGGAACTCCTCAGCCCTACCAACTCCTGCTCTCCAGCTCCACCCTCGGGTACCCTCCCTTCCTGTGCCCTGGCTTCTTGGGGCCCTCTGCTCCCAGAGGTGGCAAGAAGTTAGAGAAAGCCTTAGACTCAGCATCTGGGTTCAGGCCCAGCTCCCTCACGGCTTTCCCTCAGGGCCTTCTGTGAGCCCTTTCTCTGCAGACCTGTTTCTCCTGATGTAAAAAAAGATAGCTCAGCTGGGTGCTCATTAAAGTTCTCCCATCTCCCACCTTCGGGGCTCTTTCCTTTCTCCCCTCCCTGGGGACCAGGGCCTTGCTCGGGGAGGTGCAGGATGAACAGATGTGTGCTGAGGACATTAGCAGCAGAAGCTCAGTAGTCTCCCAGGGCCCTTTGGGGGATGATGGCTTCCCCAAAGGAGTTAGCTAGAAGGCCGGCTCCCAGGGGGGAGGAGATTCCTCTGCTTTCACTCAGGACCCCCACCTCACCCAGCTCAGGGTTAGGCTGCTCCCTTCTCAGCATCTCTCCCCTTCCCAGCCCCACCAAGGAGCTGCACCGCAAGCTGTCCTCAGATGAGATGTACCTGGTGGATTCCGGGGGACAATACTGGTATGTACTCCCCACCCAGCCCTGGCCTGGCTATCTCAGCTCAGCCAAGAGCCAGCCAAAGCTTTCCCTTCCTGGGCGTGTATCCTTCATCTGAGAAAGGAGAGGCCTGGACTGAATGTGCCTGAGTATCCTTCCCATTTTCACACGTGGGGGTCCCTGCCTGGTGGGCAACAGACAGAGGCCAAAACAGTGGGGATGCCCACAGGTGCTGCCCCGTGAGAATCAGGAAGACTCCCCTTGTGCAAGTAAAATGTTTTTTAAGCCCGAACGTTATTACACAGTCTGAACAGCCGCGTTCAGCAACACCGCCTGGCTGCACAAACACAGCGCCCATATTCTCACCCACTCATGCACACCCTGGACATGTCCCGCACGCCACCAGCATGATGCATTGTCCTCACCACCTCTTCCCTCATTGTACAGTGAGGTGACCATGTCATGGGGAGCGGGGGCAGGATCAGGCCTTCAAGAGCAGTAAGCAGGTGAGTGAAGCAACCTCAAGGGACACCTGCAGCACAGTTGGGACAGGGCACACCCATTCAGCACGGGGATGTGTCTGCAAGTAGACATGTGCGTGTTCTTCTGAGTGTGTGCACAAACACAGATAGGGTTATGCGGGGGGGGGCACTGTCCCGTGCTCCAGGACCCCACAATCTGCGTGTCCACTTGTGTGCGCTCATTGAAATTAGTATATACCCATTCAGTGAATGGCATTTCTTTAGATGTGGTACCTTTGTGCAGTGCACAACCTGAACACCTGGACATGACAGCCATGCAGAATAGACTAAGCCCATTCATTCACATGGGAGCTGAGCTGAGGTGGGCTGGAAGATTTTCCCTTCTCATCTAGGAAGCAGGTGGGCTGTGGGAAACTTAGAGTGGGGGATACAAAGGGGTGTGCTGAACTGATGGAGGAGCAAGGAATAGTTTCCCATCCTCTATCCTGCAGTGAATGTGCTAATGATAAAGGCCCTACACTTAGCCTTAACGGGGCTCTAGGAGCCAGCCTGGCAGGCACTCAGCCTAGCAGCCTTCGCACTCACTGGTGTGGCACTGTGTATACTTGAGATGGCCAGTGTGCGAAGGGGAAGTGAATTCTTGGGGCGTTGCTGGATTGGGGCGTGCTTCAGCAGGGTGAGGCCGGGGAAATGGCCATCTCACTTCCTCTTCTCTCCTTCTGAAGAAGTCAGCCACGCCCTGTGACCTGCTCCCAAGGAGGAGTCCCTAGGGCCCTGGGATCATTCCTCACTGCCCCCACCCCCGGGGGTGGCCACAGCGGGCATCCTGAGGGAACGGCTGCAGATGGTGGTTGGGAGTCAGACTCTTTGGCTTCTGGCAGCTTCGGTTCACTGGGACTCTGAGCAAATCCCTGGGGCAGATCCATGTTTACAATGGAGAGAACTGTGCGGAGTCAGTGCTTGCACCAGACCTGGCCTCACTGAGGCTCAGGGAGGGAGATGGCCTCATGGCCTCAATTGCCTCACCTGTGAAATGGGGATAATGACGTCTGCTCTGCCTCCCTCCCTTCTATAAATGGCAAATAAGTATATGAATGTGTGAGAGTGTTATGATCTCTCTGGACCTCAGTTTCCCCATCTGTAAGAATGGGACCATCCCTTCCTACCTCCTCGGAAGCCTGGAGGAAGCCTTGCTTTTAGAGCCAGCCTGGCCCAAGGAAACCCATATTTACAAAACAACCAAAATGGCTGGTATGGGGGTAGAAGATGTATGTGGGGAATTGGGCCTCTCAGAAAACATAGTGATTTTGAATGTGATAGCTTTGTAGAGCCCCTGCATGCATAGATGCTGAGTTTGGGAATTGCATGATGGCAGCCATCCTCTTCCTTTCACCTCCCTCCGCATCCCCATCCCAAGCCCTGCTACTCAAACCCTAGTGGAAAGCACTCGGGAAGCACGTGGCCGCGATCCCTACCCCGAGGTGTTCAGAAGAGTTGGACATGTTGATTGTCCTTCTCCACAGGGACGGGACAACAGACATCACCAGAACAGTCCACTGGGGCACCCCCTCTGCTTTCCAAAAGGTAGGCATTGGACCACATTTCCCTACCCACACTCACCCAACGGACACCCAAGCAACCACTCCGCCAAGAGCCATTTGATTGTACAGAGGCTGAAACTGAAGCCCAGGGAGGTTAAGTAGTTTGCCCAAGGTCACACAGCAAATTAGTACCAGAAAACCCAGTGCCCTCAACTACTTCCCCAGAGATATTTCAGGCCCCCAACAGGGTCTCAGCCCAAACTTATCATCATCCCATTTCAGTAACTCAATGAACAAATATTTTTTTAGTGCTGTCTGTGAACCTAGCACTGTGCTGAACAGAAAAGAGGAAGACAGGCATTCCATTCCAGGGGGAGAGAAGGGCACTAGCAAAGTCTCAGAGGTGGAAAGGAGCTGGAGGTTTGCAGGAAGCAGCGAGGGCTGGTCCACTTGGGGTCAAGGCAGGGACATGGTCTGTGCACATCTGGGGGCTTCTGGGGGGCTGGAGAGCAGGGGGCCACATCTGTGCATTCAGCAAGTGGACTGTGGCTCAGACATTGTGCCAGAGACAGAGAGAGGGAAAACAAACATTGGTCAGGCCTCAAGGAGCTCAATTTAGCTGTTAGATCCAATGCCCCAGGCTATCATGCTCAAGATGACAAGCCTGTGTGTGTGTGTGTGTGTGTGTGTGTGTGTGTGTGTGTGTGTGTGTGTGTGTGATGAAGGGGACTCAGCCACGTCGCCACAGGGAGTGACCAGGAGAAGAGGCCACTGTCAGCCTACCTCCCTCCCTCTTACCACAAGGTAACAGCCCCGACAGAGCAACGCCGACCTGCCAATTATCAGGCCTCAACCCAACCATAATCCCTTAAGAAAACTAAAGGGTGATCATGATAATGGCAATGAAGGGTGCTGACCCCTATTTGAGCATTTAGTCTGTCGGGAGCACCCGACATGCACGAGTCTACCTAGTCCTCCCAACAACCTTATGAGCTGGTACTATGACCGTCCCATTACAGACCAGGAAACTGAGGCACAGAGCAGTTAAAATCACTTGCTCAAGGTCAAATTTGTGAGTGACCATGTCAGGATTCCAGCCCAGGGAGTTTGCCTCCCCAATCCCTACTGTTGTGGCCTCAGCTCACCCCCACCTACAAGCATCCCTGTGGACCAGCCAAAGGGAACCGCATGGACCAAGCCCCAGCTTTGAGCAGGTCCCCCTCGGTCTCCTCCTGCCATCCTCCAGAACCTGGGTGAACACACATGAGCATGCACTCCCCCAAACATCCCCCAACCCAGGCCTGGGCCCACACACCGCATTCCCTCGCCCTCTCCCCATCAGGAGGCGTATACCCGCGTGTTGATAGGAAACATTGATCTCTCCAGACTCGTCTTCCCAGCTGCTACATCAGGTGGGTTTTGCAAACCAGGCTGGACCCAGAACCTCAGGCCCTGATTTCACTGCACTCAGACCCTGGGAGGCTAGTGGGGCAGGGATTATATCATCATCCCATCCACTGTATAGATAAAATCCAACCGAGAGAGAGAAAGTGACTTGCCCAAGGTCACACAGAGGGTTAGTGGGA
The DNA here is from genome assembly GCF_964341445.2 of Mesoplodon mirus. Lineage (NCBI taxonomy): Eukaryota > Metazoa > Chordata > Mammalia > Artiodactyla > Ziphiidae > Mesoplodon > Mesoplodon mirus. The sequence continues at coordinate 111,410,619 of NC_138981.1, forward strand.
GAGCCAGGCCTCGAGCCCAGGCCTCCTGTCTCCTAGTCCAACTCAGGAGCTGGAGCCGGAGCTCAGAGGTGGGGGCGGTCAGTGTGGGCTGCAGCGGTCACGGGAGGATTCCTGGAGGAAGCGGGTGTCTTCACAGATGGGGAGGTCCAGGTAGTGGGTACAACGTACAGTATACTGGAGATAGGGCATGGTTACCTGCCTCTCGGGGGGCCCTCTCCTCAGGCACCATCCTGGTGGTTGGTCTGGAAAAAGAGAGCAGGAAGGGGCAAAGCCAATAGTCTGGGGTCCAGCCAGCTGACCAGAGGTCATCTCTCTTCCAGGGCGAATGGTGGAGGCCTTTGCCCGCAGAGCCCTGTGGGATGTTGGCCTCAATTATGGTCATGGGACAGGCCACGGCATTGGCAACTTCCTGTGTGTGCACGAATGTAGGTATCTCCTCAGCACTCCCCTGGAGTCCCCCCTCTAATGAAAGAGGTGGAGCGTTTCACAGGTGTGAAAATGACTAGGACCCACAGAGGTGCAGTGACCCATGCAAGGTTTCCCAGCTGGTGGGGAGTTGGTGCTCCACAGGGTAAGTGAGAAATGCTGGCAACTGGCCACTCTGCTGGCATTTAGGATGGCCTCAGAGAGAGGATAGGCAGGTCAAGGCCCAGTGGCTGACTGGCATAGACCCCAGAGAAATAAAAGCCAGAGCCAATCTGGTCTGTACCAGTCGCAGGTAGATGGTGATGCGGTGGACACACGCTGCTAGGGATCCCAGTTACCTCCTCTTCCCCGGAACCTGCTAGTTTCCAAGCTGGTGAGTGCAGGAGAGCTGACACTGTCCCTGACTCTCCCTTTCCAGGGCCAGTGGGATTCCAGTCTGGCAACATTGCCATGGCCAAGGGCATGTTCACTTCCATCGGTATGGCTCTCGGGGCTCCTCCAGGACCGCAGTCTAGGGAACGCCAGCCTTCAAGGAGCACAACCCCACACAGGCCCACCCCGGCTCCACCGCTGCACTCCCTCACCTCCCCACTCCCAGTCCCGAATGGGTTGTCCCACTCTAACCCCAAGCCCCTTCAGCCCATACCCTCATTTTGCCCATGGGAGTTGGCTTCCAGCTGTACATCCAAACTCCAGAGTCTCCATTCAAGTGCCGGGGTAACAGGACAGTGGCACACAGGGAGAGGGGAGTGCCTCCAGGACCCAAGTGGGCTCTTAAGTCTTCCCCGCTGGGTTACAAGGGAGGGTGGGGAATCTGAAGCCTGGCAGTGGCCTCCGAGTAGCCACGGAGCGTCTAACAGGTGCTGGGTCTGCCCAAGCCAACAGCCAGGGGCAGCCGGGCCCTCCAGCCATTCCTCAGTCAGTGTAGGAAACCTGGGCTTGGGTCCCCTCCCCTACTAATGTCACCAGCATCTCTTGTGTCTCCCAGAGCCTGGTTACTATCAGGATGGAGAATTTGGGATCCGTCTTGAAGATGTGGCCCTCGTGGTAGAAGCAAAGACCAAGGTAAAGTGCCACTGAGGTGGGCTGGAGGTGTGGACAGCGTGGCAGTGACTCTGGGCTGCATGGGGGGTAAGGAAGGTCAAAGGAGAATTTAATGTAGGGTCATGAATTTCTTTATACCTTAGTGCCAGAATAATTCCATAAATCAGTTTCTCAAACCTGTTTGCACATTAGAATATTAGTATCATCTGGAGATTTTTTTTAATGCTAATGCCCAGGTCCCACTCCAAACCAAATGAATCAGTATCCCTGCCCTAAATCACTGGTTCTCAATGCACATAATAATCACCAGGGGAGACTGTTAGGTATAAAGATTCTGTATAATAACAACCAACAAGATAAAATGCCTAGATATAAACTTTAAAAGACTTACACAGAGAAAATATCTACTGAGGGACATAAAAAAGATTTAAGTAAATGGCGGTCTCTGGAAATAAGCCTCAGTATTATGAAGATGTCATTTCTCCCTAAGTTACTCTATAAATTCAAGGCAACCTCAATTTCAACACTAGCTGGATGCTTTTGTAACTTCACAGAATGATAGTAGAGTTTATTTGTAAAAATAAACCTGCAAAGATAGCTAGATAGCTAGGAAGATTCTGGAAGAGACCAATAAGGGAAACTAGCCTTTGCAGATATTAGCCCACACTACGAAGCAGCCATCACTAAAACAGTAAGACACCAGAGATGGGAAAGAGGGAACAGTGGAACAGAATAGTCCAGAAATAGACCCTCTAATTTCCATAAACAAGATGGGAATTTAGTTTACTATAAAGCTGGTGCTTCAAAACAGTAAAGAAGAGGAAGATTGTTTGATAAATGGGCAGGGGGGGACAAATGGCTAATAATTTGGTGGGGGGAATTAAACTGAAGAACCTCACTGTTACACTAAAATAAAATTCCAAATGGATCGAGGTTTAAAGGTGAAACCATAAAAGATCTAGAAGGAAACCTATCTGAATTCATTTATAATCCCAGGGAGGAAAGGGGCCTTTCAATGTAAGACTCAGGAGTCATGAAGAAAAAGATTGATAACTCTGACTCAATTAAATAAAAAACATCTATATGGGAACAATACCATATACAAACTCAAAAGATGTATGACGAGTATAGCACGTATGTCAGAGAAAGGGGGAATGTCCTTTTTACCACAAGCTTTTAAAAATCTAGTAAGACAGAAATAAGGAAAACGGAAAAAAATGGGCAAAAGACGTAAAGAGACAATTCACTAAGATCAACACAAATGGTCCATAAATGTGAAAAGATGCTCCACTTTATTCTTAAAGAAGTACAAATCAAAGTGACAATAGAATACCATTTGATTGACAATAGTGAAATACTTTGATGACACCCAGTGCTTGTGAGTTTGTGGGGGAAAGAACACTCTCATACACTGCTGGGGGAAGTACAAATTGGTACAACCTTTTGGGAGGGCAGTTTGATAATATCTATCAAAATACATATTGAAAATACCTAAACCTTTTTTTTTTTTTTTTTTTTTTTTTGCGGTACGCGGGCCTCTCACTGTTGTGGCCTCTCCCGTTGCGGAGCACAGGCTCCAGATGTGCAGGCTCAGTGGCCATGGCTCACGGGCCCAGCCACTCTGCGGCACGTGGGGTCCTCCTGGACCGGGTCACGAACCCGTGTCCCCTGCTTCAGCAGGCAGACTCTCAACCACTGCGCCACCAGGGAAGCCCGAAAATGCCTATAACTTTTGTCTCAGCATTCCCACTGCCAGATATATTCCTTCTGGATATAGTCCCAAAACGTCACTTTGTATAAAGATGTTTACACGATGATGTTGATTGTAGCAGTGATGGTAATAGTTTTAAAAAATGGAAGCAGACTAAATATCCATCATTGATTAAATAAATTATCATCTGCGCACTATGGACCCTTAAAAAGAGTGAGGTAGACCTCCCTGTGCTAATATGGAGCACTCTCCTAGGTTTACTATGGAAGCAGGGCGGGGAGGTGCAGAAAAGCGTATAGTAGGATCCATTTTGCGTGAATTTTTAGAATATACACATATATATACTATATGTGCCAAAAATGTTTTCAGGAAGGAAACCAGGCAGGGAGGAGACTTTCCATTTTTATTGAGTATCTTTTTGTACTTTGAATTTTCTAAGCACATACATGCAAGAGCTCTCTGGGAGATGGGAATTATGGGCTATTTCTTCTTCTTTATATTTATCTCCAAAGATACATCAATGGATAGAAACATAGAGATATGGATAGAGAGAGAGCTGTAGATAGAGATGGAAATCAGATAGAAAGATATAAAAACCTAATACTTACCTTAAAATTATTGAAATGTAGGTTCCCAGCTCTGCTCTAGAGATTCTCACTCGTGTTCTGGGGTGTGGACCCCAGAATCTGTCTACATGTTTAACAGGCTCCCTTGGCGCTCTGGAGGCACACACTTTGAAAAACACAGGCCTAAGTCTAAACTTCAGGAATCATGAGGGAAGCACCAAAGGCGGGTGCCTAACTGGTAGACCCGGGGGTGGCCAAGGGCACTGTGGAGGGTTCAGGCTTGACAAGGTCAGTTCCCCATGCCCAGGGCTTCTGGGTGGAGTGTTCCCTCCATCCCTTCAGCCTAGCTCCTCCCCCTCGCTTACTTTCTGCCTTCCTACCTTCCCTGTGCCCCGCCCCAGTACCAAGGGACCTACCTGACATTTGAAGTGGTGTCGTTGGTGCCCTATGACCGGAACCTCATCGATGTCAGCCTGCTGTCCCCTGAGCAGGTGAGCGAGCGGCCCTCGGCGCTGTTTACCCTTCAGCCCTCGAGTCACTAACTGCCTTCTCCCCAGCCCTGGGCCTCTCTCACCTCTGCTTCCCCTAAGGCAAGACCCTCCGCCCCTTCCCCTCCCTTGGGAGGGTCCACACTGATGGCACCTATAGGCACACACTGGGGTATCCCTCCCCTGCTCACCTGATGATGGCTGGGGACCTATGGGGACCTGTGGGGACCTGGGCCTAAGTGACACTGGATGGCACCAAGCTCCCACACCTTGACAGCTTGGCCTGGGGAGGCCCTTACCCCTCCTACCTTTTGCAGCTCCAGTACCTGAACCGCTACTACCAGACCATCCGCGAGAAGGTGGGCCCCGAGCTCCAGCGACGCCAGCTTCTGGAGGAGTTCTCCTGGTTGCAGCAGCACACGGAGCCCCTGGTCGCCAGGGCAGCGCCCACCGCCTCCTTGGCCCCTCTGATGACAGTCTCTGCTCTCACCATCCTCAGCTGGAGTGTCTAGCAGCTCGAGACTCCCCTCCTGACCCTCTCACTCAGCTCCCCTCACCCCCCAACCCGTGCCCCAAGAGCCCCTGCTGACCCATTGCTTGGAAACCACCGCCCTTAGCCTCCTTCTGAAGGGCCAAGCCCTAGGGGTGCAGGGCTTCTGGGTCACAGCTTCCCCACCCCCCCAGCTCCCCCCCACACCTGGGCTTCGACATTTTACCCTCAGCTCCCCACCCCCAAACCCCCAGCCCCAGGATACAGGAGACAGCTAGTCCCTTTCCTCCCATGAGCCCGGTAGGCCTAGCCTGTAACCTGGCAGAGGCTATTGTCTGCTCCACCCCCAAAAGACCAATATAGGACACTGCCCTACCCCCCCAGGGGCTCCATGGCCCCGGGAGAGCCCCACCTTGTCAGCACCTGCTGGAGAGAGCTAGACCCACACTGGCTCCTGACCTGTTGGTCTCCCCGCATCCTTGAGGCCACCTCTGTCCACCCCCACTGTCCCTGGCCCTGCAGTGGCCTCCTGGCTGCAGCCCACAAGCTGAAGGAACAATTGCTGCCTCTGGGCTCCCTGCTGTGCCTGTAGAGGGAGAGGAGGGGATGGTGGCTGAGTCCTCTGGCTGTGTTACTGCCAGCCCAGGGTCAGGGAGACCAGCCAGGTGAGGGGCACATACACCAGCGCCCCACCCACCCATGTGTGAGCCTATCACTCCTAAACCCTGGGCAGACTCCACGCCAGTTGACAGCATAGGGAGTTAAGCCGTAGCAATCTGGCCATGGGGTAGGAGAGGACGTGGGGAGCACTCTGGAATACGGCCCTACCCAAAGTTAGAAACAACCTGAGGCACAGTGCCCAATCACTCTCCCAGACTTCCTGGCACGTGTGTCACCCTTTGAGCTTTCCAAAGTGCAGCCACTGGGACAAGGCTGTTAAATCCTCCACACTCTTGGATGACCTTTAACCTGTGTGGGTAGAATCTGGTTTCCCCATTTTACAGATAAGAGAACTGAACTCCAGATGGGGTGGGACCTGCCCAGGGACACACCATGTTTGGTGGGAAAGTGGCGGGGCCAGAATGGGTCAGCAGTCCAGCTCTTTTGCTCTTTGGCACTGTGCAGAATCCTTTAGCCTACCTCCCAGCCCCTTCCAAGTTCGCCAAGCTGGGGCAGGGGGAGGGTGGGGGAGAGCTGTCTCTGGCCAGCCCAGCCGTTAGCCACCTGGGCTCACATCCTGCTGAATGCTTAAAACAGCCTGGCAAGGAAGCCTGCCTCTGGGTTTTGCATTGTCTGCTCTGCAGCCGGGGACTGCTGTTAACCTGTGGCTTTTGTGGTGGGAGAGGAAGGGGAGGAGTTGCGGTGGCGGCGGGGATGTGAGGCTCCCAGAAGCTCAGTTGGGGAGCACATGTGTTTGAGAACGTGCAAGTGAGCATGCGTGCGCATACGTGGATTCGCATGAATGCCACGCCCAGCCAACCACCTCCTGTGCTAAAGGACGGGTAGCCTTGTGGACCGGATGAGGGGAGCCCCATGCTGGAGGACTTGGCAAAGGTGGTCACGGAAAGTTGGGGCCAGCAGGAGTGGAGCAGAGTCGGGGGAGGAGAGAAGCAAGTCTCTGGGGCAGAGGAGCCCCCCAGACGGGACCACCAGGCCTAGCTTGCCGAGCATGAGGGTGACCTGTGACAGTTATCACCACCGATATTTGCACCCAAAGGCCACAGCTCTGAGCCATCCTCACTGAGAGCCTGTAACACCCAACAGCGGGCCTCTGTTTGCTGAGTCATTTGTTCCCCCACAGGATCGCCCCACAAAGACAGCTGCTCATAATAAAATTAGTGGCCATCGTCGCCGCCGCCATCATCATCATCATCAGAGCTACCATCCACTGAGTGTTTACTATGTTCCAGGCACTGTGCTTTACATGCATTCTTTTACATTTTTTAAATTTTATTGTGGTAAGAACATTAAACATGAGACCTACCCTCTGAAATTTTTAAGCGTACCATACGTTAACCCATTTTCCCATTTCATCCCCACAACCTCTGAGAAAGTACTTTTATGGTTCCCATTTTACAAGTGAGAGAACAGAGCGAGGCTCAGAGAGATTAACCAAGTCGCTCAAGGTCACGCATCAAGGATATGAAAAAAGCAGGAATCAAACCAGGCAAATGACTCCAGGACCCATTCTCTCAAAAAAGGGCAAGGGATCTGGCTTTCCCTGTTTTACAGATGAGAAAACAGACTCAATCAGGATCACGTGGCTGGTGAGTAGCACTTAGCTCATGTTCTCCACACGATCCTGCTTCCCCAGGGCCTTCCCGCCCAGGCCTTTACCTTTGACCCCTGACACTTGATCCTGGGGTTCCTGGGCAGCAGGAGGGTCTGGGTGCCTGGCCAAGACCCACTCGCAGGCCTTTCAGCCCAGGGCAGCTCACATGCCCCCCTTTCCTCCCTTTAGTGCAAGACCCAGGGCTGCGCCTCATCTCCTCCCCACAGTTTAACTGCCTCTTCTAATCCACCATTTTTGAATTCAGAAGCCTGGCTGCAGAGGGGGCCGCAGCCACCCGAGCGCCTCCCCTCCAGGGCCTCAGGTGCCCAGCACATGGAGCATCCTGCTTCAAGGGCTTCCCTCCGGATCAGGCAGGGAAACGGTCAGGGCACCCACAGCAGGGCTCCTAACACATGCAGGGCGCTTGAGACATCATTACCGAAGATAAATAAATGTCCCCTTGGGCTCCGGTCCTTGGTTTTTATGCTGGAGGATAGAGCTTACCAAACCCCTCCTCGCCTGTTGATTGCCGCTGTGGAGCAGGCCATGTGGAAAACTCCCTTTTCCTAGGCGTTAGGATTCTAGGGTCCTTGTACCAGCTGTGTGGCCTTGCTCAAGTCACTGCACCTCTCTGGTGTTCAGTTATTCCTTCTGTAAACTACCTGGACCGCCTTCCTCATGAGGTGAGAAGCCCGTAAGATCCAGATGTGACAGCGCTCTGTAAGCCAGGAAGCCTCACAGACAAGAGATGAAAATGCTATTATCTGCCCACTTTTGGAGGGAGGTAAGGAAAACGTTTGGGACCAAAATTTTACATACAAATTGTCAAAACCAGACGGACTTTTGAGCAAGTATCTAATCTGTTTTCCCAGCTATGCTTCCCAGAGCTCAAGGCTCCTCAGAAATGCCACAAGGCAAAGCAGAGCCCCAGTGCACCTGAAAATGATGCAATGTTGTCAATCAACTATACTTCAATTAAAAAAAAAGGGGGCTGGATGGGCTTCCCATAAAGTTGTACTGGAAGCAATTGCAGGGCCACCTCCTGGGTGACTGACCTGTGCAGTAGTGCAAGGCCTTGTGCTTAGAAGGGCCCCACTCTTGATGTGATGCTCTGCTGTCACCATCTTGAAATCTTTAAGAATTTTTTTAACAAGGGGTCCTGCACTTTCATTTTGCACCGGGCCCCACAAATGCCATAGGCCGTCCTGACTAGGAGCTCCAGGACCAAATAAACAAAAACCAGGTTTGGTCCCTTCAGTGTCCAGACGGGGAAACTGCAACAGCAGCCCAGAGAAAGGAAGGAACTTGCCCAAGGTGACACTGCCCTTTGGGGCAGGAGCTGGGATGAAGTCCCCAGCATTCCTGACTCAGCTCTGTGCTGGCTCCCCTGTGCCTCTCAGTGTGTGCCTCTGTCACTCCCTTACTGGCTCTAATGAGCAAAGTGAGGCCCATGGAGATCTGTTTGATGTCACACAGCTGTGACAGCAGTGGTGATGATGGGATTGAGCTACACTTTTGACCCTTTAAATCCTTTCTGGAATAGGAAAGAGCGTGGGTAAGATGACACATACATACATACCTGCACACGTACACAAAGAGTCTAAATGGTTCACTTTCAAAATGATAACTGTCGGGGTTCCCTGGTGGCGCAGTGGTTGAGAGTCCGCCTGCCGATGCTGGGGATGCGGGTTCGTGCCCTGGTCCGGGAGGATCCCACATGCCACGGAGCGGCTGGGCCCGTGAGCCATGGCCGCTGAGCCTGCGCGTCCAGAGCCTGTGCTCCGCAACGGGAGAGGCCACAGCGGTGAGAGGCCCGCGTATCGAAAAAAAAAAAAAGATAACTGTCAGTTCTCTCTCATTTGCCCGCCAGCTGCTCCAGCTGTTCATGGGCTAGGACCACAGAAGGGGCGGGGCTCGCTACTCTTCACCAGCTAAACCACGTCAGCAGTGAATTTTACCAACTCACTGGGCACTTCCTCAGTGGTTGGGCACTCTTAGTGCCAAAAAATAGGAATATGAAAGAGTCAAGAGCAACTGTTTCCTCTCTGTCCATCTCTGTCCTCCAGGGTTCTCTCAGCTGGGAGTGGGAGGCACTCCCCAGCGCCAGCCCTGCCCAGCCAACCCTTGCCTTAAGGCTGGCCCATCTCCTCACTTCCTAGTTTCTTTGTGAAACAGGAACTGAGCAAGCAGCTCAAGTGAGGTAGGCTGGGAGGTTGAGAAAGCCCCAGTGGTCCCTGGCAAGGCCCTGAAGCTGAAACGCTAATTTCCCTCCCAGTGGTCCTGAGTAGTCCTAGGCCGCCTTGCTTGTCACATCTCCTGTGTTCTAGAATAGCTTGGGCTGAGGGACCCTGCCCTTGACAAGGTGGAGACACACAGGATATGGGCCACCAGGTCACGGAGCAGAGATTCAGCTGGGGCCCAGATGAGATGTAGAAGCAGGTGCCAAGGCAGGACTGGAGGCTGGAGTGAACATCAGTGGAGTCCCCCACCAGGGACCAAACTTTCCATGCACTGGGCACCGGGCCAAGAGCACTCTCTCCAGACGTGCCATCTGGGTAATGCTGGTTACACTTACACACACACACACATCACACTCCTCCCCCCTCCCCCCCAAGCAAGGCCCACATTATCATTGTCATTATCTAGAGCTCATTGCCCAAAGTCACTTGCCCAAGGTCATGCAGTCAGTAGGTGATGTATGGCGATGAATTTGAATGCAGTTCTACCTGACTCCATTTCTTGGAGATGTTATCCTGCTCTTCCTCTCCTAGAGCCCTAGACAGCTGTCTCCAGTCCCTCCCAGTCTCCCATAGAAAGGCCTCCAGTGAGTCCCGAGTGTGTTTTTATTCAAGCACCAAAGCCCAGCCTCCTCTTCTGATGCTAATTGCCACAGCTGCCTGCAGGTGTTTGTTTTTATTTGTTTTTAAACCAAGACCTTATCATGAATTCAGAGATTCAGAGATGACTGTCTTTCCCTCCCATCAGCCCCTGCTGCCAGGGGCTCCCTAGCGTTCCCAGAGCTGCAAGCTCGTGTGTACTGTCTGTGTGCGTGGGAATGGCTGCCTCCTGCCCTGGCCCCTTGCCCTCCTCTGCCCCCCTCTGCCCTCCTCCCACCTGCACTTCTGCTCTCCTTGCCCTCCCTGCCTAAAATGACCACCATGAAGTCTGATAAGGGCTCAGGCTACCACGATGGACTTCACCTTGGAAATGCCCAGGTATTTCCAAGGGGACTATGTGGTCTCTGTTTGAACATTTCTAGAGACGGGGAGATCACTACTTACCAGGGCTGAGCTAGTACCATCTGAATATCAAAAATGTCTTCCTTGAAATGAACCCAAACCTTCCATTTACCTCTTCCCCGTCATTCCTGGCCACCCAGAATACATCCCCCTCCTCTACACGACAGCTGTTTGAAGTCAACTTGCTTCCCAACGCCAACCCTCTAAGCCAGATATTACAGATGTTGAGTACTCCCCAGGCTGACAAGGGCTCCCCTACAGATCGCTCCCACTTGATCAACCCTAACTCTCCATCTGTTGTGTATATGATGCCGCTTCCAGATGCCCTCCCCATCCTCTTCACTCCCTTCTGCTTCAAGGTGGCCCTGTGGCACCCCAATCAGCGTAGGGTGTCGATTCTCTCACGTCCTTGTTCAGGAACTCTGCATCAGAGGCACTTGAGCCTAGTGGTTAACAGCACAGGCCCTGAACCCAGACCAAGCCTGTGCTCAAAACTCAGCTCCCGTCACTTCCGAGCTGTGTGGTCTTACATAGTTTGCTGAACCCCTCTGATTCTCGGCTTCCTCCCTAGAAAATGAGGATGACAGCAGTGCCTGCTTCATAGGGTTGTTGTAAAGCCCACCGCCTGCCACGTAGTGTTCTTACTTTCGACTGGATATGTGTGGGTGGCAGGGGGAGGTGAGAATAAGAATTATTATTATATATATAATATATATATATATTATATATATATAATTATTATATATATATAATATATATATTATATTATAAGAATTATTCAGGAAGTTTTCCAAATGTAGATATCGCTTATCTGAACTCTTACTCTCTCAACGCAGGGTCGTACCCATTCGCAGAGTGAGGGATGCTTTCGTACATGTCTGGGTCCCATCTGCCCAATATTCCACTCATGATCGTCTACCAAATTAGAATCTCTTGCAGGGAGGTGCAGGTGGGGGGCTGCTCTACAATGACCTTTGTATCTCTGGAAGCCCAGTATCCACCCTCTGAAGGTTCAGACGGGTCTCACTATCGGTGGAACACCTCGTACCCCACCACACACACACACACACACACACACACACACACACACACACGGCAATATTGCCGTTAAATCAAGGCTCTCCTGCCCCACGTTTATACTGGACACATCTTTGCCATAATAATCCCAGTTTAAACTACTTACCCGGGTTGGGTGGGGAGCCTGTGCCGGGATTAAATAACGTTTTTGAAGTGCCTGATGCAGTGCTTGTCAAAGAACAAGTGCTGGGCAATGTAAGCTTGCCGCCCCACCTAGGATGTAAGCTCCCGGGTGCAAGGGACCTTGACAGCTATTTATCTCGCATCTCGTCCGAGTGCCTGGCACAAGGACCCAGAGCTAGCTCCTAGGTCCTCTTTGCCAGCCCATTATCAAGTTTGAGGTGGCCTTGTTCACTGAACTACTGACCCGGATCGCTTCTTTAGTTGAGGGCTTTATGTACCTGGATCAGAACCTATAAAATGCAAATGTGTTGCTTGGAAGGGAAACCTATTTAAAAAGTGTTTAGGGCCCATTAGCCAGCTGGGGCCTGACCTAACGGAACTGGGGCCAGGGCAATCTGCTGCGAGAGAAAATTCCGGGAAGGCAAGTCCGGATGAGGGAGCCCAGGACCCCCGGAGTGGAGACTTCTTACCAGAAGCGACAGATATGAAAAGAAGTCAGAAGGGAAAGGCTGAAAACACCCGCTCCCTTCTGTCCCGGGGGCTGGTCGCCTCTCTGTACTTCTCCCGAGGTGCCCCTCACCCCGCCCCCACCCCGCCGCCTTTTCCCAGGCCTCGGCGAGGCGGTCGGGGCCGCCCAGCGCTGGGGTTAGGTGGCTGGCTGCCTTTGAAGGCTCTGTGGTTAGTGTGTGAGCTCGGCTCTCTGCCGGGACTGAGCAAACAGGAAGCCGGCACATCCTGCGCGGGGCCGGGACGCGCCGTCGCGGCGCAGGCCGGGAAGGTTCTGCCCGACGGCTCCCTCCCCGGCCGCTCCGGCCGCCGGACCCCCAGGAGCCCCGAACCCTGCAGCCGCGTCCCCCACCCGGCGCCCCCGATCGCGCCCGCCACCAAAGGCCCGCCGGGTCCCCGACACCGCGCCGCGCAGCCTCAGCCGTTCCCGCGCCCGCGCCTGGGGCGGCAGGGGAGGGACTTTCAGTCTGGAAAGCGCAGGCCCGGCGTGGGGGGAGGGGACGGGGGAGCGTGGTCTTTTCTCGAGTCTACCCAGCAGGCTGAGTAGGACGCAGCCAAAGAAGTATGGTTTCAGCTTGGGGGAGAAGGACCTCGTCTTTCCTGAGCTCATCCCCACGGATGGATGCTGGGAGGGCGTAGGGCAGGCTGGAGAGTAGGGGCGAGGAAGTCGCCAGAACATCTTGGGAACAGCCTCGGATTTCACAAGTGTCCCAGAATGGAAAGCCTTAAAAAGATGCACACCTTTCTTTTAACCCAAGGATTCCCCTTCTGGAAATCTATCCTAAGAAAAAATTCGTGGCTGTACACGAATATTTACTTTAAGGATGTACAATTAGGAGTAAAAATATCAAGGCAACGTAAGTTCATCTGTAGGGGCCTAGTGAAATAATCGTGGTGCATTCGTACAATGGGCTGCTCGGCGGCCATTACAAATCATGTCGTAGAAGAACATTTAATGGCAGGAGAAAATCTTGAGCCTGTGCTCAGTTTGACAAGCAGATGCAGTGTGTGAAGTGGGACTTTAATTTTTTTTAATTTAAAAACAGCTTTATTTAGGTATAATTTAACTACAATAAGCTGCACATTTTAAAAGTATATGACTTGTTGAGTTTTTACATATGTATACACTGATGAAACCATCACCACAACCAAGCTTGTGAACTATCCATCACCCCCAAAAGGGTCCTTGTGCCCCTCCTGATCTCTCCCTCCCCTCCCCATCCCCCCAAACCACTGATCTGCTTTCTGTGCAAATCATGCTGCAGAGAGAGACAGACAGACACACACACACACACACACACGCGCGCGCGCGCGCGCGGAGAGAGAGAGAGGTTAAATGCTCAAAAACAGAAAAAGATATTCATGCAAATAGTATGGAAGATAATTTCGGAGAATTTTTGAATTTTCTTTTTGTTTATCCTTGTTTTCTAAATTGTATATGATGCATATGAATTGCTTTTGTAATAAGAAAAAGTAATTAAGGTTATTAAAATATCTGCCACAGATAACCCACAAAGCGAACATTCTAAACTTAGCACATAGACATTCGAGAAATGCCTGCTGAAAAGGACATTTGCTGGTGGTGTGGAGTTGCTTGCAATTGCTTTTTTTTTCATGTTGATGGCTGTGGTGGTGATAAATATAAGTGGTGATGGCCAAGGGATGTTGACTCTAGGTGTGACTGCTCTGGTGAGAATGGCTGTAGGTGTGCCGGTGACAGTGGAGATGACAGCTGCAGGGTGATGGCGGAGGGGAGATGGCTCTAGGAGTTATGGTTGTAGGGGTGAGGGCATCAGTGAGCGTGACTGGCTATAGTGATAGTGTCTGTAAGGGTGATAGCTATGAGGATGATCACTGTACTGGTGATAGTGGCAGTGGTGAGGCAGAGAGAGACAGATGGCCGAGGGGTGTTGACTAAAGGGGTGGTTGTTTTAGCAGTGATGACTGTAGTGGTGCTAATGGCAGTGGGAATGACTGCAGGGATGATAGCTGAAAGGTGTTGGCTGCAGGGGTGTGGTGATGGTTGTAGGGGTGATGGCTGTAGGGATGATGGTCGTGGGGTAAGAGTGTCATGGGAGTGACTGGCTGTAATCTCCGTAAGGATGACAGCTGAGAAGATGATGGTTGTGACAGTGATAGCAGCAGTGATGACAACTGTAGGGGTGATGGCTGTAGGGATGGTTGTTCTAGCGGTGGTGGCTGTAGGTATGCCAGTAGCAGTGGAGATGACTTCAGGGCTGATGGCTGTAGATAGGAGTGACGGCTGTGGGGTGATAGGAGAGGTACTGATAGCAGTGATGACCTTGGTGATGCAAGGTGACTGGGAGCATTGGCCCCCCAGGCAGAGAGATGGCCCCGCTTCCGGTTTCGGGACTCTGGTCAGTGAGATAAAGGGCTTGAGTAGGCCGTATAATGTCAGGTTGACTGGCCGAAGGACCGGCAATGGTTGCCATGAGATGGCAGGGTAGGGACTTTTCTCTGCTTGTTCAACCCAAGAGCCGTCTGCATCAGAATCTCTGGAGACTGAAGCTGGGACTTCCTTCCTCCCTAGGGGCCGGCAGGGGCTGCGATTGCTGTAAGAGCAGGTCACGTGACAGGGCTTCCTGTATGCTGCTGCCGCCGGGTGTCCATGGCCCGCACCCCCAAGCTGCCAGTGCAGCAGTCAGAGTGGCAGCCAGAGGCTCAGTCCATGCCGTGCCCCCTGGACGGTGCTGGCGAGGCTGAGCAAGAGGCCTCCGCATCTCGATACCTAGGAGAGCAGGGACGGAGTATCACCAGGGTAGAGGACCATGTTGCGCCGTAAGCCCTCCAACGCCAGCGAGAAGGAGCCCAGTCAGAAGAAAAAGGTGAGGAACATCTTTGGGAACTCACTGCTTCCTTCCCTCCGCTCTCTCAACCCGTCCTCTCCGGGACTCACGGAAGTGGGAAGAGCCAAAGGCCTTCTGTTGAGTCTGTAGGTGAGGGCCATTCTCCCAAGGGCATGGGACATGGGCCCAAAGGTAACTACAGTAACAGAAGTACAGAAGAGACTTCCCAAATTCTAGAGAAACGGAGTTACAGAATGCGTTCTTAGAAGTCTAAAAGTGGTAGGATTCAACCCGACGATGATAAGACAGAGACTTAAAATTGGGGACTAGAATCCTAGACTAGAATTCGAGAATTATAGAATACAATTCTCAAGTGGAACCCTAAGACCGTACTTAATTCTCTCTTCCCTACACCGGTCCCGCCAGCGGGAGCCATCTCACTCAAAGGGCTCCACTGGGCCGCCCAGCCAGGAGCCATGATGCTCCCAGGGCCCCCGCCCTTTGGCCAGAGCCCAGGCTCTGCCCACATGGTTCAGCTCTGTTGTAGATCCCGGGGCCCAAAGGAGAGGGGGCCCACCTGAAGATGGGGGCCAGCGTGATTTCCAGATTTAAGGAAAGGGCCTCCAAACCTGCAGTGGGATGCTGGGGGCATACAGGTTCTTCCCAGGTGGAGAGAAATTATTTGTGAAGAATGAGAAATGACGGTGCTGAGATGATGAGTAGGAGGGAGGGCTGAGGAGGAAAACATTCTGTGGGGGAGGGATTTGAAAGGCCAGGAAGAAAAGCAGCTGCCACAGGCAACTGAGGTGCTCGTCTTCCTGGAGTCTTGAGGCCAGACTAGAAGATTCCTTGAAGGCTCTGCCACATTTAGGTTTCTCTAGTTGGATCTGAGGATTTCTAGACTTAATTTTTTGACTCGATCGTCAGATCCTCCCAGGCAATCAGCAGATACTTCCCGCACAGCCAGCAGGAGCCTAGGACCATCCCAAAGCAGGCCTGAACCAGGTCCAAGAGGCCAGGCGTAGCCACAGGCCAAGGACCAGGGCCTTCAGGCCCTCACTGCGCCCCACTGGTTTCCCGTGAAGCCCAGTTCAGGTGCTCCGTGGGGGAGCCCCTTTGTCAGGGGAGTAGCTTCCAGACGGAGACTGAACCAGCTGAGAAGCCGAGCATCAGGGCACTGGGGTGTACATCCTGCCCCATCTCAGGTCCTGGGGTGGCTGCCACTTCCGGCTGTACTCTCCCCACTCCAACTGCTTCTCTAAGGTTGCAGTGGAGGTGGGCGGGTGGGAAAGAGATTCATGATTCTTCACACAGGCTCTGTCACCCCTGTCCAAGCCCCGCACGGCGCCAGCCCCCGGCAGACTTACCACTGGCTGTCCCTCCTCAGTGAGTGGGTCCACTTCCCCTTGCTGTCCGGCTGATGGGGGTGGGAAGCAGAGACCGCCCTACACACGCTGGGCCCCAAACCACAGGAGAGCTGAGCTGGAGGAAAGAGTCTGAGAAAGAGCTAACACTGCAACGCTGGCACCCTGCGCCGCCTCAGGTGGAGGTGCCCGGAGGCTCACAGAAGCCAGAAGGCCCGTCTTCTTTCCCTACTTCCATTATCCAGATTCTGTGTTTGGTGACTGGGCCTCTGGGATTTCCCACAGGCCTCTCCCAGGAGAGTCAAGGCCATTGTGGCACTCTGAGGACCATGTCCTCTAGGGCAGCATCGTCCAGGCAAAGCCTACCTCACCCCTGCAGAGCCTAGGCCAACCTCCAGAGCCACTCTCCAAGGCCCATCCCATGGAAGTGCCCTTAGAAATGCCAACTTTCCAGAAGGTGGAGACAGCATCTTCCCCAGGCCCGGAGGCAGCGGCGCGGCTCCAGCACTGTGACTTGGGCAAGTCCCTTTCCCTCAGAGGCCAAGGTGACGTGGTGGAGGGGAAAGCACAAAGACAAGAGAGGCCTCCCTTTCCTGTCCCTCTCCTCCTTTCGGGCCTACCTAGTGGAGAATGTGCTGGGCAGGGGACAAGAGAGCAGAGGTGGAATCCTACCAGGTTCCAGCTGTAGGACCCTGGACAGTTCACTGACCTTCCTTGGGCCTAAGTTTCCTCACCTCGGAAAAGGGGGATAGTTCCTGATCTGCCCACCTCAGGCGGGTGTGTGGATCGCCTGGAACAATACGTGTGAGTGCACTGTGTCACATGTGTACATGCGTCCACGAGAGGGTGTACGCTACAGGCGTGGGTGGGGGTGGGGAACCCACTGCAAGGACCGAGCTTCGGTCCCAGCCCTGAAGTGGAGAAAACAGCACCTAACAGCTCAGCAGGTGCCAGGTGCTGTGCTGTGCACTCCACCCATCCCTTAGCCCGCTGGCTCTTCACGACAACCTTGTGAAGTAGGGGCAGGCATTATCTTCATTCTATGCCTGAGGCTCAGGGAGGCGAAGTGACTTACCCGAGGTCACACAGCTAGTAAACTGCAGAGCAGGGATCTAAGCCAAGATTTGTCAGTGTCCAGGATCTTGACCCCTTCTCCCTCTACTCTCTTGTCTTCCTACTGATCTCAAAAGCACTGGAAGAGTCTGATGAGCATAAAAGACTCAGCCTATCAGCAGGAGAGCTCTGCAGGGCAGGCCCAGATGGCCATGGAATGAGTGACCTTCAAAGCAGCAGAGCAGAGTCGGGAACAGGCCCTCCAGGATGGTGGGGTCAGGATGTGTCACCTGCTATGCATCATGAAGGACTGGGGAGACGCCCGGGATGGGGGGAGCAATACCCCTTGGCTGCCTTTTGGAGACTTTTGCCTCCATCAAGTGTCTCTCTGCACTCTCTTTGGTCTGTTGGAGTGTGGGTAGTCGACAGGGGTTTGTCCTGGGACCTACCTCCCCTAAGGATGGTCCTACCCCATCACACCCCTACTTTTCGCTACATCCCAGACCTCTCGCCAGGAGAAATGGAGAGGAATCAAGGCTCCCATTCGAGTGTGCTGCTGTCCCGTCCTTCCACTCTGTCCCTGCTCCCCTGTTCCCCAATCCCAGCACACTACTTCCCCCAGGCTCCCTTCCTACAGCACACATCTGGCATCCCCCTCCACACCAGCATGCAATTCATATTTCCAGTGGCTCCTCATTGCCCACAGGCTGATGCCATGGCTGGCAAGGGCCTTCTGTGGCCTTTTATTCTCCGCCGCCCACCCCAAGCACTGGCGTACCCACCATTCCATCGCCCTGCCTGGAACATCCCTAACTCTCACTCTTGACAAACCCTTCCCAACTCCACCTGGAGAAATCCTGGCTCCCCTGCTACAGCCCAGCTCAAATGCGCCTCCTTCTCCACAAAGCCCTCCGGAGCCCTTCCTCCTCCATGCTCCCACCTGCTCTCCTGGTAACTTCCTCCAAACAACGCCTGCAGTCGCCATTGCCCTTAATCCACTTCTATACTAGGGGGCAACTTCTTGAGCTCTGAGCACAGGAACAAGCACAGGCTTCCAGAGCCACAGACAGGGATTCAAAGCCCTGTTCCTTCCAATGTCAGCTGCGCCACTCCGCCTAGGATGCTTCATTTCTCCGATTCTGTGTCCCCAGATGGGAAGTGCGACGTAAGGACAGGGCTGCAGTGAAGCTGAAGTGAACGGACACACACAAAGTGCTTGGCAGGGCACCGGGCACAGGGGCGGTGTTTGACCCCTCGTTACTGGATTCCCACACATGCACAGGCCTGTGCCCAGAGCCCAGAGGGCGCTCGGTCTTAGGAAGCAGGGGAAGAATGTGCCAGTGGGGGCAGGGTGAGGCTCTGAGGGGGGTGATCAGGGAAGGCTTCCTGCAGGGGGCAGTGCCTTTAAAACCGGATTTGAAAAACCTTTTTTTACTGAAGTATAATATCCGTAGAAAAAGTGCATAAATCATAAATGTAGCACTCAGTGGAGTTCCATTAAGTGAACATCCCCATGTAGGCAGCACCCAGATCAAACAGAACACTTCCAGCACTCCAGAAGCTTCCCTTATGCCCCTGCCAGTCACTACATGACCCCTTTCCCCAAAGGTCACCACTCTTCTGACTTCCATGGATTAGTTTTGCTGGGTTTTGAACTTTCTGTACGGGAACCATATAATATACTCTGGTGGTGGGTCCCTTCTGCCCAGCGGTGTAGCCGTGAGAGTCACTGTATTGTTGGGGAGAGTTGCATGAAGCTCGTTGCCATGTGCTTTTCCCTCATGTGACTTGGCCACAATTCACGAATCCACTTTACAGCTGATGAGCATTTGAGTTGTTTCCGGTTAAACTGGATTCTGAAGGATGGGAAAAACTATGGTTGACACAGAGAAGGGCAGAGTGTTCCAGGTGGGCAGCGCAGGGGTTAAGAGCCTGGAGGTGGGCTGTTGGAAAGGCTAAGTAAGCCTCCCTGAACGTGCCTCGCGGGGCTGCTGTGTCCCATGCTCACCCCTGTCACCCGCCCAACAACCCAGTGAGGTGTGTGCTCCGGTCTCCATTTCACCCATGAGGAAACGGAAGCCCAGAGAAGTTGAGGAATTGACCCAGCTTTACACAACTGGTCAGTGGCAGAGCCAAGATGTGAACTCTGGCTAGCCGACCCCAAGTAAAGAGACTGAGGTTTGGGGAGGTTAAATAACTCACCGAAGGCCGCACATCCCAGAGCTGAACTCAGCAATGTGTGACGCCAAAAAAGTAGCTCTTTCCAAGAGGCCCATATACTCCCCTTAGACACGAAAAAGTGGCCGACGTGTACGGTACGACCTCCCACCCAGGACCCCCAGGAAGGTCTCACCCTAAAGGGAGGCCAGGCAGAAAATCCAAAAGGGCCCAAGGATGTCCACTCACACCTGGCTAAGGGGAGCGGGTCACTTCAGGCTCATCGAAAGGCATTCAGGATATTTGAGGCCGCCCCTGAGTTTAGAGGTGGGCGGGGCAAGAGGCCCCCCAGGGCAAACGGCCCTCACCCTTAGTCATCCAAAGAACTTGTCTAGCTCTTTCCCCGTCCCTGTGCTGAGGAGTGGCCGGCCAGGCCCACGTCCCAGCGCCACCCACATGGCCCTTTTAGGTGGTTTTCTCCCATTTTGAGCTAAAGCTGGGACAGAGGGGCCCTGACAAGGTCTCACGAGCCAAAAGTCACTTTCCCAGCCACCCCCCAACCCCGACAGAGCTTAATGACAGAAAAAGGTAAGAACTGCAATTAGAGGGCAGCCTGGCGGTGAGTCTCTTCTTCCTCAGCAACGCCCACTTCCAGCCCCACGCCTGCCCTCCTGCTGGCTTTCCAGGATCACTGGTCCCTGGGGCTTCAGGGGCGACTCTTGGGATTGGGATTGGTAGAGGGGAGGCCACAATAGGCCCCACTGGCCTAAAAATAGCACCCCAGCCTGCCCTCCTTGGGCCCAGGCCAGCCTGGTGCCCATCCTCTCTCTGTTCCCTCTTTTCCAGGCAATAAAAGGAGGAAGTTATCCAGGCAGCTGCATCTTAGCCATACAAGAGGAGGAAATGAATGGAAGGTGGAGGAGAGAAGGGGAGAGCAAGGAAGAAAAAGAGGAAAGAATAGCGGGCAGGGAAAACCAGGGAAGGAGGATGGAGGAGATGCACGGGAACAGGAGCGGTCACCCCACCGCCACGCTTTCCCCTCCCTGTAACCCCTCAGCCCCCTTTCCCAGCTCCCCAGCATCCTGCGGAAGAGGCTTTCTCCCTGAGGCTGCAAGTGCGTCACCCAGGAGGCCTTCATGGTGGTGGTGTCTGCTTGGCCTGACCACTGACCTAGTTTCTGGTCAGCTAGCTTGCTGTGACCTCTAGGAAGGTGTGGCCGCTGTCCCTGACTGCTGACTTGCTTTTGGTCAAGACCCACCAAGAGAAATGAAGTGTTCCACTGCAGTCCCCAGGAGCTGGGGCCAGTTGTGTGTATGCTGAGGGGGCAGGTGATACTGCCCCTGCCCTAGGGGATTGTCACTGGACCCCCCTTTTGTAGGAAAGAGGATGTGAAACTTTCAGCTTTGAGCAGGTTTGGGGCTTCGGGGCTTCGGTTCCTCAAGCCCTTATCTCTGGTGTCTGCCGCCGACCCGCTCTATCTGTCTGGCCATCTGTGAACTCTGGTTCCTGTGTGTATCTCTGGTCTTGACTGTTGATCTTGATTCAGGCTCAGCCTCCACCTCTTGTGTCTAAAGTCGGCCTTCCTTACCTGGCCCGGTTTTCTCCTGCTATTTTGCCATGTGCGTTGCACATACAGTTAAGAAAGCTCATTTCCTGAAAACGGGCTTATCAGCACTGTCGACTGAAAAAAAATGCATAACCTAAAGGTTGAGAATTATGGTTTATTCGGCAGACTTTCTGAGGACTTCAAGCCCCGGAGGCAGCCTCTCAGAGAGCTCTGAGGGACTGCTCCCAAGAGGTAAGGGAGAAGCCAGGATATACAGGGGTTTTTGCAGCAAAGACCAGGTAGTGGGAACATCAAAAGATTACTGTTAAAGGAAACCAGATATCCCAAGTAGTTGAATTTAGCCCTTTTCTGTGTATGGAAAGATGCAAGAGTCAGGGCTTATTGAAATCATTCCTTTGCTATGCAAAGATAAAGGCTAGTATCCTGTTGTGTCCCACCCTGTGTCCCCTCAGGGTGCACCGCTGGGGGCTTCACAGAGGGCAGCCCGTTTGTCTCCATCCTGAGTTCCCTCGGGGCTCACCATCAGGGCAGCGGTTGTCAATGGCCTGCTGGCCGCAGCATCCTTTGTTTGCTGATATGGCTGGCAACATTTTTCATTCACAGCACAAAAAATTGGTCGGGGCTACAAGTCTGAACACTGGCACACGTCTAGTGTAGCCAGCTCGTCGCATTAGCGGCTAACCTAAGTTAAAAGCAGAGATGAAGACAGACAAAATGGCAGCTTTCTTTTACTGTATTCAACCCAATCATTTGTATCTCAAATCTGCGGGCACCTTCTCTGAATCAGTCTCTCCTGTGGCTTTCCAGAACGCATAATGCCAGGTCTTGCCCCTGGGGGGATTGCCTTCCTCTTCTTGGGACACAGATGCATCAGCCTGGAGGCCCCAATGTGTTTGCCGCAGTCACCATCCCAGGAAACCATGCTTGGGGAAGACAGAGTCTGGAGGCCAGGCTGCGGGGTTTGGGAGGGTTTGCCCTGTTATATAAATAAAGGTGATGCTGCGGTTCGTGCTGAGATATGTCTCCAGTAGGAGATACGCGTTTACTCAGACTCATTTAGTCTTTCACCACAGGGTTCTGGGGACCAGACTTCAGGTACTGGTGGAAAGCCAGGCTTAGTCTGAGGCCTGACTCGGGTGGAGGCTCCTGAGGTAGGGAGCTTGCTCTGCGGCCTGCTTTAGCGGCTGCTCACAGCTAAAGAACAGGATGAAGCCCGGTAGCCAGAGGACGTCTTGTAGCTTCACCTCCGTAGCCCCGTGGCCCTGTCCAGCCCTGGGGTACACACGGTGTGTTGGGAGCCGGGACAGCTTTTGGCTCCTGACTCGGCCACCATTTTTAGTGCCACTGATGGCGACACCTCTGCTTCCTCCAGCTCTCGCTTCAGCGCTCCAGCAGCTTCAAAGATTTTGCCAAATCCAAACCCAGCTCCCCAGTGGTGAGCGAGAAGGAATTTAATCTGGATGATAATGTGAGTTTCAGAGCCTCCTTGGGGGATCTGGCTGCGGGCCCTGGGTGGGGGAATGGCGGGGAGCGGTGGGGGGGGTGGGGTGGGGGGCGGAGACCCTTTTCGGATTGTTGCCGCAAAGTCTTTTTAAAAACAATGGGCCCATGTCTCTCACCCACCAAAATTCTGGGCCCTAAAACCTCACCTGCATTCTTTTTGATTACAAATTAATTGTCAAGTTAAATACAAATGAATAGGGCCTAGGACAGGTCTGGGGCTAAAAGGGAAGGGGTGGGGAGCTCTCCTCCCCCTTCCAGCATCTGCCAGGACCCAAAAGCCGCCTTCTGCTCCCAAGTCGTGGACCCAGACACGGGTCCAGGGTCACCAGGGTTCCTGGACCTCCACATTTATTGTCACAGATTCCAGAAGATGACTCAGGAGTTCCGACCCCAGAGGATGCTGGAAAGAGCAGCAAAAAGCTGGGGAAGAAGTGGAGGGCCGTGATTTCCCGAACCATGAACAGGAAGATGGGCAAGATGATGGTGAAGGCCCTGTCGGAGGAGATGGTGAGGCCTGGGACCCATGGGAGGGGGGACAGGGAGGACAGGCACCGCTCTGGTAGGGTTTGAGCATGGCCACTGTGACAGCCACGCTCAGGTAACGATGCCTGGCCCCGTACAAGCAGGAAGGTCACCTTGGGAAGGGAGCTCCCTCAGCCATGGACATGGCAGGAAGGCATGGATGGTCCTGAGGGAGCAGCAGTGGGGTCCGAGGAGGGATGAAGTTCTGGGTAGCAGAAGCTTCCTGGGCAGGCAGGTCTGAGGAGATGAGATCACATAGCGCAAATTCATCCACCGCAAACCTTTGCTTGGAACCAGCCCCTGTGATTGGGAAGGCTTGGTTCAAAGAGGCCCTATGAAGGAAAATCGAGAAGGCTGGCTTTGGCCCAGGGAGGGAGGGCAGAACACACAGCTGTGGGGCAGGCACATCCAAGTAGCCAAAGTCACACAGCGAGTCTGGTTTGCTCCTGGTTCTTGGAGGAGGTGCCCTGGCAGCAGTGTGCTCACTGGCTCATGCCAGCTCTGGATAGCAGTTGGTCAAATTTTCAGGAATTTTGTGAGCCAGGTGTGAGATACAACCATTACTGAAAATTAACTTCTACCAACTTAGAATTAAATCTATTATTTAAAAAAAAAAAGCCTAAAGTCAGTCTTCAAAACTCATTTCCTAATTCTTGTACTACCTTTCACTGTTCTCTGTGCCCTTGAGGTTACTGGCATCTACAGTCTTTGGGGGGTGGAAATAGCCGATGATGCTACTCATTCAGTGACACCAGAGTGGTAGCTGTCTGTTGGACATGGTGGGGAATATTTACAATACAGGAGTTGGCAACTTCTACAAATCAGGGCTTTTATTGCCATTGAGTCATTTGTGAAAGTTACCACCGCACTGAGGTGTGGGGAGGCCCAGGAGCCCTAGTGTCAGACCGACTTGTCTGTGGGCTGCTGCATGGCCTCGGGAACGTTCCTCCATTACTTCTCATCTGTAAACTTGGGATGACCGAGCACATATCCTCAAGCGAGGATTAAATGAAATCCTCTGTCTGGCACATAGGAGCACAGTCAAAAGTAGTGGCTCTCCAGCGCCGTGGTCTGCCTGGCTACGCCCTAGTAACAGCTCTGAGTTTCAGTTCTGGCACCGAGGCCTTTTCTGTGTGTAAGTTGGCACTTCAAGCTGACAAAGTGCATTCACACGGCACCCCCGTTGAGCCTCATTCCATGACGTGGGCAGGGCAAGGACTGTCAGTCCCACTTCACGAAAGAGGAAACTAGGGCCCAGAGGGCGCCATGCAGCCCGCAAGAGGCAGAGCTGGGGCTCCAGCCAGGCCCCAGTTCTCCCTGGAGGCCAGGCCCATTTCCACTGCACCCGAGACTGCTCAGGGCTTGCTGCCTCTCCTCCCCTCCAGGGAGATACTCTGGAGGAGGGCTCAGCCTCCCCGACGTCTCCAGACTTCAGCCTGGACAGCCCTGGCCCTGAGAAAATGGCGCTGGCCTTTTCTGAGCAGGAGGAGCAGCAGCTCCCAGCACTCAGCCGCCAGGCATCCACAGGTGAGGAGGGGAGGAGGGGCACACCTGCTGAGTCTGGAGGAAAGGGCGGGGTCTGGGAGGGGGTGGTAAAGAGAAATGAACCTTTACTGTTAGCCTGCTGGGACCTTTCCCAGCCCTCTTCACGTTAAATCTTCACAACAATCTCATGGGGCCGGTACTATTATTATCCCCACTTTATTGATGTGAAAACTGAGGCTCAGGGAGGTTAAGTGACTCGCCTAAGGTGACCCAGGCTTGAACTTAGTTCTGCCCTAGAGGAGCCTCCACTTGCTGGAGGGGCCCAAGGGCACAGGAAGAGCCCCATTGCCCTCTTGGACCAGCCCTCCCCCACCTTCCAAGGGGAGCTAGAGGCTACGGCTCCCTGGGCCTCTGACATCCGAGGCTCGGGTGGGGGTATAGGGTCTCCAGCTGTGAAGACTCAGCCTCATGGACACCAGCCCTTGGTTTGCTGGGCTCAGGGTGCCACTTGGCATCTTCTAGATGTCCGCGGGGCTGGACAGGAGCTTCCAGCAGCCCTGCCTGGACAAGGGGCTGCAGGCTTTGCGCTGCAGACCTACAGAGGCACTGTCGTTCTCTCCCTTCGGATTAGTTCCAAGTTCTCTGATCTTTCTCTGGCTCCAAAGACACCTCCCTACCCCCACTGAAAGCCACTTAGGCCCTCACCCTGCCCTTCCCAGAGAGAAAGTCTTGAGTTTCCGTGTGATGTTGTAACTTGACACAGAGTCTTATTAAGTAGACAAAGTAAAATATTGATGCACGATGTGGCTTCCTGGGTGGAAGGTGGCTTCCAGGAACACTGGAGTGGGAGTCAGGAAGCCTGGAGTCTAACAGACCCAGCGCTGCCAATTATAAGGTGAGAGGCCTTGGGCAGGTCACTTGGCCTGTCTGGCCTCAGTTTTCCTCATCTGTTCATTGGGGTGTTGGCCCAGTTGGTCTCTAGAGACCCTCCCAATTTGCCCAGTCTTTGATCTGTGAGCCATTCCTCCTTCTATGGTCAACTATTTTCATGCCTGGGACGCCAGGAGGGAAGCTATGCTCCTTCAGGGTGGCAGAGGGGTTGGGTCAGAATCCCTTCTGTAGTATGAGACTTACTAGAGCTCGGTTTTCTTCCCCAGCATGTATCCTTGGGATTTCTAGCCAGACCTCCTGGAAGGTACCTGCTGGGCACTGCCCCAGCTGTCCGGGGACAAAGGTGACCTTCCTCCCTGTCCCATTTCCTGCAGGCAGTGAGCTTTGCAGCCCCAGCCCAGGCTCTGGCAGCTTCGGGGAGGAACCACCTGCCCCCCAGTACACAGGGCCCTTCTGTGGCCGGGCACGAGTCCACACCGACTTCACTCCCAGCCCGTATGACCACGACTCACTGAAACTGCAGGTAAGGTTGGCATCCAGGCCCCTGCTGAGCCTGGCAGGCTGTACCCCATACAGGTAGAGGGTACAGGAGGCCAAGGGGCCACCTCGCCCCCGCTCTGTTCCGCTCTGCCCTGCTCCCACAGAAAGGAGATGTGATTCAGATCATCGAAAAGCCGCCTGTGGGCACGTGGCTGGGCCTGCTCAATGGCAGGCTGGGCTCTTTCAAGTTCATCTACGTGGATGTGCTGCCCGAGGAGGCTGTGGGACCTGCCCGCCCCAGCCGCCGACAGAGCAAGGGCAAGAGGCCCAAGCCCAAGACTCTGCATGAGCTGCTGGAGCGCATCGGCCTTGAGGTTTGAGCTGGGACCTAGTCTAGTGTCTAGGAGCAAGGGGTGGGGGCCAGGGCAGGTCAGCTCTGCGGGGAGAGACGGGTCCTAGGTGGGGGCGGCTTGTAAGCGGCCACGCTGGTGGCCTGCTTCTGCCCACAGGAGCACACGTCCACCCTGCTGCTCAATGGCTACCAGACGCTGGAGGACTTCAAAGAGCTGCGGGAAACACACCTCAACGAGCTGAATATCATGGACCCACAGCATCGGGCCAAGCTGCTCACGGCTGCTGAGCTGCTGCTGGACTACGACAGTGAGTGGCCTTAGGAGTGGGGGAGGGGGCGTAGCGCTGGAGTCGGGTGTGTTAGGCGGGGAGGCCTGCCCGGATCCTGCCCCTGCACCCCTCTGCAGTGTGCAGGCACTTTCCACGCTTGAATTCTAGTCTCAGGCAGAGCTTGTGATGAGAAGGGGTTTTAGGAACGATCGGGCTCAACTCCCTTTGGGATCAAACGGGAGACTTAGGGCCGGAGAAGATACGGCATGGACTCAAGGCCTCCAAGTTGGGTAACGACAGAGCCACGATTCAAGAGCAGGTGTCCTGGCTACTAGCTCAGTGCTGAAGAAGTTTGAGCTCCTGGGCGGGAGAGTTGGCCTGGAAACCACTCCCACCAGAAGGGCCGAGAAAGGGCAGGGGTGCTTGGTGGTGGGTGACCAGAAGAAGAGACGGCCTCCAGCGGGCTTCCCAGGGTCCCTCCACCCACATGGGGCCCCCAGGGTTTCTGAAGCCCCTCCCAGCTAAGGGCCAAGCCCCCCACATTCCTCTCCCTCCCTGGCCCCTGGCAGCTGGCAGTGAGGAGGCGGAAGAGGGCGCCGAGAGCAGCCAGGAGCCAGTGGCGCACACGGTGGCGGAGCCCAAGGTGGACATCCCTCGTGACTCGGGCTGCTTCGAGGGTTCAGAGAGCGGGCGCGACGAGGCAGAGCTGGCGGGTGCCGAGGAGCAGCTACACGGCCTCTCCCTGGCCGGGGCACCTTGAGGCGGCAGTGTGGGCCGAGGCTGGGCCCGAGCAGCCCAGGCCACGGGGCTGGACCCAGCCTCCCGCGGTGGCCCCGGGCCGGAGGACTGGCACCGAGCCCGGCCCCGCTCCCCCAGGGGTGCCTAGGGCAGCAGAGGCAGGCCAAGCCCTACAGGCGCGGCTGGAGTGCACGACAAGCCAAGCGGCCGAAGCCGGGCCGCCTCCCTCCACCAGCTACTTGACAGCACAGCCCTTCCAGCTGCGGCCGGAGCAGGGGGGACACTGAGGGGCCACCGGGCCCATGCCCCTCACCACCAAGGCCTCCAAGCCCTCCTTGCCTCCACACCACCTTCCCCTGTCGCGCTGCTCCTGAAAAGGGGGCCGAGTCAGTGGTTCAGGTCAATCTCAATACCCTAGGGAACCTGGTCATTGACAAGGACTCTAACTGATCACAGGTGAATCCAGATTCTCTAAATAAGGTTTGAAGAAAGCCACATGTACATGTATCTTTCCTACTTTCCTTCACCTTAATTTTCTTACAGGTTTAGCCACTAAATCACTGTGCCACTTGAACCGAGTGCCTTCCTCAATCTGGGTCTAGGATGGGTCAGGATAAGAATGGATAGTTGCTGAGGGCCAACTCTGACATTCTGTGATATTAAACGTCTGCTGTCCCGTTACCTGTGGCCCAGGACACCAGTGGGGTTTACTAAGGGGGCTGGAGGGGCCTTGGGCTCCCAAATGAAACATCTCCTGCTCATCCATTCCACACTTCCCCACGTAACTCAAGCCAAGCTGCAACTCCCCCAGCTTAAAACAATGCCCACATCTCAGACAACAAGCGCCCTCCCCTTCCACTCCCAGCCCCTTAAATGACACTTCCCCCAAGGCCAATGGCAGATGGCCCGACCTGGCTTCCAAGGGCCGACCGGCCCCTCAGAAGCAAGACTTGGCCTCTCATGTGGGTCCTTACAAGCAAAGAAAGCACAAAGCTTGATTCTGGGGAGTCCACTATCCCACCTTTACTCTGCTAAAGGTTTTGATGTACCTTGAGCTCCAGAAGGGGAGGGAGAGTCAAGTATCCTGGTACTTGACCCCAGTACCAAATCCATGCCCAGAATTCCCAGAGTAACCCTTTCCCGGGGCCCAAGTGGCCTGAGGGCAAACAGTGCCCGCCATGTCTTGGACTACCTGTTTAGTGGACACTTTTGGACCTAGTACCAGGAACTCTGGTAGAAGCCATCTTGGGGGTGCGGTTTGGGTGTAAATATGAGGGGGGTGGAGGGAGATGGGTTGGTAGCAATAAACAGGTAGAACTAAATTACCGTCTCCGGTTATCTTTTCTATGGAGAGAGCGTTGGGGGGGGGGGCGGGTGGAACAGACCAGTCTCCTTCAAAGCTGGGCTCAGCAAAATGTCCTCCACTGTCAGGGCCGTCTGTCCCTTCCCCAAAGATGCTCAGTGCCTTGACCCTGCTGACCACTAACCAGCCCTCCTCAGAGCTCCAGCTCCCGTGGCCTCCAGCTTGCTGGGGTCTGAGGGTGGGGGGTAGCTATTCCCCTCTTCCTAGAACTATTCATTGCCCACCCTGCCCCCTGCACCCCGCGACAAAGGGCCTGCTCCGAGGGTTGTCCAAGAGCGGGAGATCTGCAGTGGGCAGGACCTTCCCTCTGAGGTCACCTCTTCCTGGGTCCCACCGTGTGCCCACTGAAGCTACACCGTCTCCTGGGAGGTGGGCTGGACACTCCTGGCTTCCTTTGGTTCTCCAGCATTAACTGCACTAGGGAGGGCAAACTGGAGTGTGAGCTTTGTTCTCAGCTGCACTCGTCCCACTACCCTTAGTGGCTTCGGGCAGCCCAAATGCCCTCACCGCCCTAGTGGTACTAATAGTTGCTGTCATTTTTCATAAGCAGCGACATGTGTGCTGGGCTCCACGCGCTTTGCACGTATCTCTCCTGTGATCCTCATGCTATCCCCTCCCCCTGAGGTAGTACCACCATCTTCCCAATTTGCAGAGGAGGAAACTGAGGCTCAGACAGGTTGAAGATGTTGAGTGGGAAGCCCAACAAACTTTCAGAGCCCCGCCAGCCTTCCGGAGGGCAATCTATCACTCTGTGATGTGCCTCTGACACCCTTTGACCCAGCCATTCCCTTCCCAGGACTCCATCCCTACAAAGAGCCACACGAGTGCCCACAAATATATGGACAAAGATATTCACGACAGCTTTGTGTAAGAAATTGGAAACAACGCAAATGGGGAATTAGTTAGATACCTTATGGTTCATTCATACAGTATCATTAAACATGACGTTGTAGAAAAATATTTAATGACACGGGGAAAATCTTTGTGATTTTTTTATTGTTTAAATTGAAATTTTAAAATTATACAAATAATGTACAAACGTTCTTGTAAAAGAAGTCTGTGCAATATCATGGGGGAAAAGTGAGTAATAAACTTTATTTATAGGGTGATTCCATTTTTATTTAAGAAAAGGAAACATACACAATAAAGACCAGAAAAATCTGCACCAAATGGTTACCAGTGATCTTGTGAGGGGGTGGGTGGGATTAGGGGAGCGAGGAAGAGAAGTGTTCACTTAATACATTCTTGTCTTATTTGAATTTCAAAAGTATTATTTTTATATCTATAAAAAGGAACAATATTTTAATTTTTGAAAACGATGAAACTAAATAAATAAATAGGCCTAAGCCTCCAATTTATGGTAGCAGCAAAGTCATGATCCTGCTGCCTTTTGATGCAGGCTTTTGGAAAGATGGGGGGTGGGGGTGAATAAGACCCAAAGTGCTTAAAATCCACATACACCAAGGGGAGCCTATCAGAGGAGATTCCTAAACCTTTTAAACCCCCTGGGTAATACCAATCTATTAGCTCCAAGCTGGGGAAAGGAAAATTTCAGAAAAAGAGGAATGACTGAGAAAATGATGTTTTAAAATCCTCTCCTGCCCTGGGTGGGGTGTGTGTGTCTCAGAGCTACGGGGCTTCAGTTTGGTCTGTAGGCTGAATACAGGCTGAAAGTAGGTAGTTGTGCAAGGGCTCCAATGATCACCAGACTTAGGGAGGGGCCAGTGAAGAGGGGCAATGAGGAAATGTAGACTACAGGCCAGGGCCCGAGGGTGAGGAAGGCAGTGCCTCTGTAGGTCTGCAGCGCAAAGCCTGCAGCCCCTTGTCCAGGCAGGGCTGCTGGAAGCTCCTGTCCAGCCCCGCGGACATCTAGAAGATGCCGTGTGGCACCCTGAGCCCAGCAAACCAAGGGCTGGTGTCCATGAGGCTGAGTCTTCACAGCTGGAGACCCTATACCCCCACCCGAGCCTCGGATGTCAGAGGCCCAGGGAGCCGTAGCCTCTAGCTCCCCTTGGAAGGTGGGGGAGGGCTGGTCCAAGAGGGCAATGGGGCTCTTCCTGTGCCCTTGGGCCTTTCCAGTAAGTGGAGGCTCCTCTAGGGCAGGAAGGTGAAGACTAGCAGTTAGGAGCTCTGGCCAACCTGAGTTCAAGTCTTGGCTCTGTCACTCACTAGCTGGGTCACTTTGGACAAGCCGCTTAACCTCCCTGAGCCTCACTTTCCACATCAGTACAGTGGGGATAATAGTACTAGCCTCATGGGGTTGTTACACAGGTTGAATGAACTAGTGTATGTAGAATACTTAGCACAGTGTCAAGCACAAAACTCACGCTTAGTGAATGATAACAAGTCACCACCCAGCAACCTCCATTTCATTCCCTTCAAGGCTAGTCTCACCTTGGACCCCTAGCTAGTGTAGTGACCCAGGGCAAAGGCTTTGGCATTCTAAAGTGTCTTCAAATCCTGGCTCCACCGCTTACTAGTTAGTTACAGAATGTGAGGTAATTACATACACATATATTTCTTTTCTGTAAAATAAGAATAATGATCTATATTGCGATATATAAATATATCAAGTGAACACACTGCACACCTTAAACTTACACAATGTTATATGTTAATTATATCTCAATTTAAAAATAATTTAAAATAAATAAAAATTAAATTAAACAAAAACGAATAATGAGCTAATAATACCTACTACCTCTTGGGGTTAACAGAGAAATAAATGAGATAGCATATAAAGTTTCTGGCACATAGTGACAATAAATGCTGGGGATTTTTGAACTTTTTTGTAACCTCCAAGGTACTGAGCTCAAGAATGGGCACAAAGGCCACGCTGACATGTGCTTGTCTGCAGACTAACTGCTGTAGCTCAGAGACATGCTATATGAAAGCTCCCAGAGGGTGCTAGGATTCAGGGTAGAGGGTGCCAGCTCTGGTGTCCGGAGAGGCTGGTGATGGGGAGAAAGCCCACCTGAGAGCCTGGGACAGCCCTAGCTCTGCCCAGCCTACAGTACGATGATCAGCCCTGGGTATCAGACTTATTTTAGGCAATTCCGCTGGACATCCATGGGCTGCTAGAAGGAAGAGGATAAAGGCCAGATTCAAAAAGAAAAAGTGTAGAGTCCAGCCAGCTCCTCTCCAGTTCAGGATTAGAGATACCTCCCCAGCCCATCAGGGGAAGCAGCTGGGGGTATCAGCACATTCTAGCTAAACCATCACCCCTGCCTGTCACTCCTTGCCTTTATTTCCCCAGATAGGCCCTGATCAGCTCCCCCCTCCCCCCAACAAACACGGCTATCGCCTCCACAAATTCCCTCTCCTGTTCCAGCCCAAACTCTCGAGCAGCATGGTCTGCCTCTCACTCATAGAAACCCCGCCCAGGCTTTTCACAGAAGTGGAGGCCTCAGTGGGGCCACTAGAGACCAAGGGCACTAAAACAAAAGCTAAAAGAGGTTTGTAAGGGGAAAATGGGCACTGATCACGGTAGTCTCAGTGAGGTTCAACACCTTCCCCCCTCCCAAGTCAGGAAATTCAGGATGAGGTATGAGGTTTCCCAGCTGGGGAAAAGAAGTGGCTCTCCCACCTCTCCTTCACAATAGAGGCTACCTTGGCTTCTCATACAACGTGGGCCACATTCTATATTATTCAGCCAACAACACAATCAAGTGGGAAGGAACTGCCTCCCCTCTAGACCCAGCCAACATTCCTCCTCCAGGAAGGTCCTAAATAAACGGAATTCTATAGCACTTGATACGTAGGCTTCACCTTTTCCTAGAACTTCACAGTTACCAATACAGCATTTGTATACCATTGCCTCTGGGACCTGCCACGGATAGCGTCAGAGAGAGCCCAGGGCAATGGCCCTTACAAAGGGACAGGCGATTTGACTGTGGGAACTCGGCAAGGCAACTTCCTGACTTTCTGTGCTAAAGAAACCCCACCATCAGTTCAACCTAAGTGCAGGGGTCTGTAGAGAGATTTAAGTCTAAAACAAAAACCCAACAACTACCCCCATATCAGTCTGACTATATATAGTCAGCCCTCTGCATGCCTAAAAGGGAGAGATCATTGGTAAAGTTCATCCAAAATGGCAAAAAAATCTTAAAATTGTTGCTGTTTCTCAACTCACAAGAGAATGGGGTCAGCAATGCCATTTCTCCTAAAGTTAACCCTAGCACATGGTCAGTTTTCAACAAGTATTTATTGAATGTTAAATGAAGGAAAGGTTCATTTCATTCAAGTGACACTTGGAATTATTCAAACTCCTTTCTCTGTCTACACCTGCTCGACTGAGGGGCAGGGGGTTTTGCCAGAAAACTCTCTGCACTGGGAGTGAGGACATCTGGATTCTGGTCTCTGCTTTACCAGTAACTGTCCACGTGACCTTAGATAAGTCACAGTACTTAATTTTCTGATGAGAGAGAGAGAGCAAGAGTGAGCACAAGCAACGTGGACTACATGATCAGTGTTTTCCTTTCAGGGGTGCCATGGCCAGAGGCCAGGTTTTATGACAATCGTATCTCTAATTTGGGGCACAAAACTATCACCCACTTGGCCAAGTTGGGACAGTCAGAAGCTGAAGATGGGCAATGGCTGGCAGAAAAGGCAGTGGGAGGGGGGCTTGAAGAAAGCGAAGAGGCATGGAACTTTAGTGCTCCAGAGTTGTAAAACCACTTCTAAATCAAGGCCCCTTCACTTCCCGGCCCACGGTGCAGGGTGAGCTCCAAGCTTTCATTTATTAATTGAGTAGAAAAACCCCTAATACAAAAAGAAAGATGAAGGACTTGGAAGGCCAAATATCAAGAAACATAAAGCAGAGGGGAGGTGTGGAAAATGTTTAACCTCATTATTAACGGAAGAAATAGAAATTAAGAAATGAAGGCGTCAAGATAGCAGTTTACAGCTAGCTACTAAATTACCAAATGTTTAAATGAGGTGTGCTGAAGGAGGCTCTCTGATACAAAGCTGGTAGGACAAACTGGGACAGCCTTTCTGTAAAGCAATTTGGCCATATTTATCAAGAGCCTTTAAAAGAGCGCTCCCTTTGACTCAGTAATTCCACCTCTAGGAATCTATCCTAAGGAAATACGATATGCCCATATATAAGGAAGTTCATCACAGCAATATTCATAATAATGAAAAATTGGAGACACCTAAATGTCTGACAATAGGGAAAAGGTTATGCACATATTATGGAGTCATTAAGAAGTATTTTCAAATAATTTCTAATGATATGGAAAATGCTAAGTAAAAAAAGCAAGACTACAGAACTATATTTATAGTTGAATTCCAGTTATGTTCAAAAATATATATGCACAGAAAAAAGACCAAAAAGAAATACACCAAAATATTAACAGTGATTATTATATTTGGTGATGTGCTTATGAGTGATTTTTCAATCTTCTTACTTTCCTGCACTTTCAAAATTTTCAGCATGTGCTACTTTTAAATTTGATGAACATGTGTTACTTTTAAAATTTAAAAAGCGCATTAAAGGGGATGGGGGGGTGTCTGCTGATTTTCTAAATTTTCCAAATATTTAGAGGTAGAAAGGGACCTTTGAGATAATCTAGTCCAACAGTTCTCAACCCTATCAGCCCCAACCCTCCGTTGGTATATACAATATTTTGCAATGTACCCTTTGCCACCCTGAAATGAATTTCATAGTTAATATAAACTGCTTATACACATAATTTCCAGAATAGCAATATAATACACTAACTACAGTATAAAGGAGAAATAAAAGGAAAGTCATTTATAATCAGATAATAGATATTTCAGTATGCAAATGCCTGCACAAGACTATACTAAAAGATCTAACAGTCAGATGCTTCCACTTATATATGTAGATTCACTGCGAATGCAGCTGCTACAAAGGAAGACTTATTGGCAACTTAAAAATCCATGAATGGCATTGCTACTGGCGACATGATTTTCAAAAGTCACAACTCTTGGTAAACTTCTGAATAAAATAAAGTACCATCTTCACTCAATTTACACAACTGTTGCATTACTGGAAATTCAGTGTATGATATTAAAACTATAAAAATATGTTAGTTCCCATTCCCCTTTCATATTTATCCAAAACATGAAATCCACAATGACTCCCTTTTTTGTGAGTTGGTTTTGCATCCTTTAAAACTAACCATATTTGCAGTTCTAGCCTTTGATACTGTTTCTAAAACGCACTGCTGAAGAACAGGAAGCCATTCCTAGAATGTATTCTCAAAACTGACACAAATGCTCTTTGAATTATCGGAAGTACTGGTCTTCTTTAGTATCACCAAGGCACAAGAGCAAATTATCATTAAAAACAAAATTTACTGTGATCCCTTGGTGATTTTCCCCAGCCTGGCCCCAAGCCTCAAGGGGTACAGAATGAACTGAGCTAGAAGAAAAGGACTAACAGGGCCAGGCTATGGGGAGAGGGAGGAGGGCTAGGTTGCTAGGTTACCACTTGAGCCAATCCAAGTGGTCCCAGAGGGGTACCAGACACACAGTTCAGGTCCCTCTCTCTGCCCCACTAGGCTGAGGGCCCTCTCAAAAGAAGGGGGTCAAAAGGTGGGGGAGGGGTCCGGTCACGCACGCTAGGCACAAGTAAAGAAATGAGGCAGAAGCACAAAGAAACAGACATCCCTGTATTTCTAAAACCATTCAAGTCTCCTTCATTAATTGGCTTCCCCCCGAAAAGAAGGATTTCTTTATTACGAAACACCAGAGAGTGAAAAACCCAGCACACATACACATTTGTAGGCTCACACAAAAGTGCAGAGATTTACATATTAAATTGTATTTAAGTTAGAAAATAGATTTAAAAACAAAATACTTCTTTTTCCCCCAACAAGGTAAAGAGATTTGGTCAGTAGGAAAAGGGGCCTTAAGGGTAAACGCAGGAAGGGCAGGGCAGGAAGAATGGAGTTTAGCTGCTATAGAATTAGAACCCACTGCTGCCACTGGTGAAAAAAGCAAAGGGGGAGATGGTGTTCTCCACTGTGGCAAGCAGGGCCCCAGGGCCAAAGGGACATGAAAGAAAAAAAAGAGGCCTCAAAGAGCCAAATTCCACCAACCCCCAGAGGTTTTGGATCCGTGCCAACCATCCTGGTCTGGGGAAGTGGGGTGCATAGGAAACTTAAGGAATGGGGAGGAAGGGGAGAGGTGGAAAGAATGTCAGCCATTGAAAAGAGCAAACAATTTAAAGCCTATTCCCCTGGGAGGGACCAATTCTTCAATCTCCCCTCTGATCAGAACTCAGACTAGGAACAGTCCCAGCTGGTGCATGGTGTGAACGGGACAGATCTTCAGGCCAAGGTCTTAAATGCAGAAGATTTATATAGGAAAAGAACAAGGGTAGTGAGTAGGGAAAAGCAGAAGCTTTTTTAAAAAAATCATTTCACACTAATGATAAGGGGTTTCCATTCTGACCCTTCACCTCAGAAAAAGAAAGGGTCAACAGAAGAGTGACTGAGGTAAGTTGAGGGAGGAGAGTGGAGATGGGCTAAGACAGGCTGGGTTGAGAACTGACTAAGGTCATCTGACTGGCAGGTTAACTGGAAAAACCTAATATCTTCCCAACTCTCCAGGCTTGGCCTTATTTTGAACTAACTAAAATCTAACTACAAGGACAAAACTGAGAGAGCCAGAAAAAGAATGAGAAAGAGGAATCTGAGTCAGTCAGAGTCCCAGTCTGTCTCTCTGTCTCTCTAAGGATTGCTAAACTCAAATCCTGCTACAAGAAAATAGGAAGACGTAGAGAAAAAGCTAGGAGCGGCCGAATTTCATTACTTCTGATTAACTGGGAAGAGCGAGACAAGAATTGGTAAGGAATCTTGATTACAGACCATTTAAAAAGAAATATATACCATCACTTGTAAAAGATCACTAACAAAATATTTCCAACGGGAGGCCCTGAGGAGCCTGCTTTAATAACCAAGACTCATTTGCAATTAACAGCATCCATCTGCATAAAAACAATATCCTATTAAAGAACTTGTTCTCTTAATTTAATATAACCCCTGACCCTCCCAATCTTTCTAACACTGTTCACGGCCTTGAAAGGCCTCTTTTCATAGTCCAGAATAAGGTAAACGTCAACCCAGAATGTAGTATAGGTCAATGGAGAGTTTGGGAGCTACCTCTCCAACCCAAGGGCCCCCTGGAAAATGGAAGTATGCGTAGTAACAAGCACCCCCTTCAACCCCCACCCCCACCCCACCCCCCCAAGATATTCACACCCCCATGGTGGTTCTTGAAATGGAAGGGGGAAGGAGGAGGCAGGCAGTTTGCATTAGACACAGTTTAATCGCCTTCAAATAGATTAAAAGTTCTGGTTTACACTCCCCCCCCTCCCCGGAAGTCATCCAGACAGGACCCTGGCTTAGAAAAACACAGGTGCTCTAGGAAATATAGCCACATATAATACATAAATCTTCTTCCCTGAAATAGAGCAGGTCCTGAGTAGAGCTGACTGGGGGCCACAGCCCACCCCCAGGGTGAAGCGGCTCTGGGACTCTGCCGGTGGAAGTGCTGGAAGAGCGGGGCCTGGAGGAAGCCCCCGGTGTGGTTACCAAGCCCGCGGTGGGCCAAGGCCTTGGAGTGGGTCCCCCAGGAGGGCAGCAGTGCAGGGCTTTCCCTCCTCACTCAGCCTAGGCCTAATGGAAGTACTGGTTATCCTTTCTTTTTCTTTTTTTTTTCTTTTTTGAGGGGACATAGGGGGAGAGGAGAGGAGAGCCTCTCTGTGCCTTAGTTTCCCCATTTGTGCATACAGGGCCTCTGCAGGCCTCACACAGGGAGTCTGAGGGGGTAGTGTTTAAGTGAGCACTCGGGCTTCCTCTGAGGAAAAGGAACCACCAAAGTGCAGACTTTTATTACTGCCGTTCCTGCTCCCAACGGGAACAAGAGTCAAAAGGAAAACAAATTAAGAGGGGCTAATGAGGGGCTTCCCTGGTGGCGCAGTGGTCGAGAGTCCGCCTGCCGATGCAGGGGACACGGGTTCGTGCCCCGGTCCGGGAAGATCCCACATGCCGTGGAGCAGCTGGGCCCATGAGCCATGGCCGCTGAGCCTGCGCGTCCGGAGCCTGTGCTCCGCGACGGGAGAGGCCACAACAGTGAGAGGCCCGCGTTATGCAAAAAAAAAAAAAAAAAAAAAAGGGGGCTAATGAGAGAGGAGGAGAGATGAGACAGAGAGTGCGAGGGGCCGTGCCGTTGGCATCTCATAAGTTCTTATGGAGAACGGCACAGGTATTAAAAAGTTTCTGGGTAGTCTACAAGAAATGTGAATTGTTATCTATACTGCAATTACTTACATATATCTCACTGGAAAAGAGTGGGGCTTGGGTGTTAGAGAGTGGACAGGGGACAAAGGAGAAGCTGCACGAATAAATACAACAAGTGGAAACTGCCTGCCCCATTCCTGAAAGGATTTGCTGGCAATGTTGGCACTTTGTAGCCAGGAGAATCTTCCAACCCCACTCTCCATCCCCCTCCATTCTGAAGGCCTCAAGAATCCAGTTAGAATTCCCTGGCCAGAGTTCTCTGTGACTGCCCCTGGACTCATGAGGTGCAGCAGCCTGAGAGGATTTGAGCCAGTCTCAAGAACCTTTACCCCAGAATTGGGCCAGTGACCCCAAGCAGGAGAGCTGGGATCTGGGAAGAGAGGGGAGTCCAAGGAGCCTCTGTGGCTGAGGCCATGGAAAACCAGTGCCAGGGCCCAAGGGACCCATTTGTCCAGTTACCAGAGGTGACTGACATCTTCTGCAACTGCTTGGAGTCCAGAAATTAAAAAAAGCTTGCAGCAAGAAAATGCCAGTTTACAACTGGGTGAATAAAGACCAAAGAAAAACAGTAATAGGAACAGCTTACTTGCTCTCTGTCTCAGGTTATCTTCTCCCATTAAATCTCTCACAGCCCTAATCATACACAACAAAAGTCTCTTCCATAGCTAGGCTACTTCTCAGCTTCAGTGGCCTCCTGTGAGGGCTCTGGGGGCTCTGGGGGTGGCATCTCTTCAGGAGTGCTGGTGTCCTCCGGCATCTCATCGGAGCTTAGATGGTCTGTTGGAGCCTGAGAAGGAAAAGATATCAAATTCAATACAAAGCTCTCCCTCAAAATCCAAATGGAGATAATCCATAGACACTGAACTCTTCCTCTGAACCCATCAACCACACTGATGCTACAGATACGCCGCCACCAACACCAAACTCAGAACCAAGACAAGACTTTCGTCTTCTCAGCAGAAGGCAATTGAAGTTTATTTGAGTTCTATTCTTAACTGTCTGTTGTGGACAGATGGTTCAATTATTATGCATGATAATAATAAAAGGGACCACAAATAATTACACAGACCACTTTCCCTCCTTCACAACAGAATGTTATAACATACTTGTCTAACAAGGCCTGACATGGTGGTTCTCAATCTTCTTTCGGCCCTAACACATACCTCCCTAGAACAGTGATTCTAAACCAAAGAGGGTGGGGTGGTAAAATCTTCAGATGGTATATCTGGTTTGAAAATGCCTCCTGAGTGATTCTAAAATACCACCCTTCCCCACATTCAACTGAGAATCACTAACCTATACTGTAATGATTTAGGATCAGACACATCAGAAGAACAATATTCAAAATGATGATAATGATATATAAACATGAGTTTGCTGTACTTCAGAAAAGAAAATTAAAAATTTAAGAAAGGCAAAGTAGAGAACAATTATCTAACTTACAAATAGCATTCACCTAAGAGTAGGATTCGATTTCTTTTTTTTGGCCGCACTGCGTGGCTTGTGGGACCTTAGTTCCCCAACCAGGGATTGAACCCTGGCCCATGGCAGTGAAAGTGCTAAGTCCTCACCACTGGACCGCCAGGGAATTCCAGGAGAATTTGATTTTAAAAGAAAGTTCAAGTCTACTAAAAATCTATTAGAACTAATAAAAAAAGTTCAGCAAGGTTTCAGGATACAGAATCAATATACAAAAAAACCAGCTGGGCTTCCCTGGTGGCGCAGTAGTTGAGAGTCCGCCTGCCGATGCAGGGGACATGGGTTCGTGCCCCGGTCTGGGAAGATCCCACATGCCGCGGAGCGGCTGGGCCTGTGAGCCATGGCTGCTGAGCCT
This sequence comes from Mesoplodon mirus, assembly GCF_964341445.2. NCBI lineage: Eukaryota > Metazoa > Chordata > Mammalia > Artiodactyla > Ziphiidae > Mesoplodon > Mesoplodon mirus. The sequence goes on from NC_138981.1 coordinate 111,450,222, forward strand.
GCGCGTCTGGAGCCTGTGCTCCACAACGGGAGAGGCCGCAACAGTGAGAGGCCCGCGTACCGCAAAAAAAAAAAAAAAAAAAAAAAAACAATTGTATTTCTATATACTCCCAATGAACAATCTGAAATAATTTCATTCATAATAACATCAAAAAGAATAAAATGTTTATGAATAAGTGTAACAAAAGAAGTGTAAAACTTATACTCTGTAAACTACAAAACATTGTTGAAAGAAATTTTAAAAGACCTAAATAAATGAAAAGACAGCCCATGTGTTAATGGCTCAGGAGACTTAATCTTGTTAGGATGATAATACTCCCCAAACTGATCTAAGGATTCAATGCAATCCCCATCAAAATTCCACCTGGCATCTTTGCAGAAATTGACAAGCTGATTCTAGGATTCATATGGAAATACAAGGGGCCACAGCCAAAACAACTGAATAAAGAATAAATTTGGAGGACTCACACCTCCTAATTTCAAAACTTACTACAATGCTACAGCAACCCAGACAGTGTGATACTGGAATTAAGAGTAAACTTACTGGGGCTTCCCTGATGGCACAGTGGTTAAGAATCGCCTGCCAATGCAGGGGTCACGAGTTTGTGCCCTGGTCCAGGAAGATCCCACATGCTGCGGAACAACGAAGCCCGTGCGCCACAACTACGGAAGCCTGCACGCCTAGAGCCCATGCTCCACAACAAGAGAAGCCACCACAATGAGAAGTCCTTGCACTGCAAGGAAGACTAGCCCCTGCTCACGGCAACTAGAGAAAGCCCGCGCGCAGCAACAAAGACCCAGTTCAGCCAAAAATAAATAAATAAATACATTTTTTAAAAAAGAAAAAAAAAGAATAAATTTATTGATCAGTGGAATAGGACTGAGAGTCCAGAAACAAACTCTCATGTTTACGCTCAATTGATTTTTGACAAGGGTGCCAAGACAATTCAACGGAGTAAGAATAATCTTCAACAAACTGTGCTGAGACAACTGGCTATCCACATGCAAAAGAAAGAATTTGGGACTTCCCTGCTGGCGCAGTGGTTAAGAATCCACCTGCCAATGCAGTGGACACAGGTTCAAGCCCTGGTACAGGAAGATCCCACATGCTGCAGAGCAACAAAGCCCGTGCACCACAACTACTAAAGCCCGCGCGCCTAGAGCCCGTGCTCCACAACAAGAGAAGCCACCGCAATGAGAAGCCCACGCATCGCAACGGAGAGTAGCCCCTGCTCGCCACAGCTAGAGAAAGCCCATGCACAGCAACAAAGACCCAATGCAGCCAAAAATAAATAAATTTTAAAAATTAATTAAAACAAAGAAAGAACTTAAACCCTCTACCTCACACAATATATAAAACTTAACTCAAAATGGATCAAAGACCTAAATTTAAGAGCTAAAACTCTAAAATTCTTAGAAGAAAACAGGATAAATCTTCATGCCCTTGGATTAGGCAATGATTTCTTAGATCTGACAACAAAAGCACAAGCAACAACAACAACAACAAAATAGGCAAATTAGACTCCAGCAAAATTGAAATCTTGGGCCTCCCTGGTGGCGCAGTGGTTGAGAGTCCGCCTGCCGATGCAGGGGATACGGGTTCGTGCCCCGGTCTGGGAGGATCCCATATGCCGCGGAGCGGCTGGGCCCGTGAGCCACGGCCGCTGGGCCTGCGCATCCGGAGCCTGTGCTCCGCAACGGGAGAGACCACAACAGTGAGAGGCCCGCATACCGCAAAAAGAAAAAAAAAAAAAAATTGAAATCTTTTTTTTTTTGGCTGCGCCACGCAGCATGTAGGAACTTAGCTCCCCAACCAGGGATGGAACCCGCGCCCCCTGCAGTGGAAGCTCAGAGTCTTAACCACTGGACCACCAGGGAAGTCCCAAAATTGAAATCTTTTGTGCTCGAAAGGATACCATCAAGAAAGTGAAAATACAATTTACAGAATGGGAGAATATTTGCAAATCATTTCTCTGATAAGGGACTTACATACAGAATTAAGAACTCCTACAACTCAACAATAAAAAACCCCCAAACAACCCAATTTAAAAACTGACAAAAGGGCTTCCCTGGTGGCGCAGTGGTTGAGAGTCTGCCTGCCAATGCAGGGGACACGGATTCGTGCCCCAGTCCAGGAGGATCCCATGTGCCACGGAGCGGCTGGGCCCGTGAGCCGTGGCCGCTGAGCCTGCACATCCGGAGCCTGTGCTCTGCAGCAGGAAAGGCCACAACAGTGAGAGGCCCGTGTACCACAAAAAATAAAAATAAAAAATAAAAATTGACAAAGGATCTGAATAGACACTTCTCCAAAGAAGATACAGAAATGGCCAATAAAATCATGAAAAGATGCTCGACATCACTGTTCATCAGGGAGATGCAAATCAAGATTACAGTGAGATACGACTTCACACACACTAGGATGGATGGCTAGAATCAAACTGCTGGATGATAATAACAAGTGTTGCCCAGGATATGGAGAAGTTGGAACCCTCAAATGTGACTGGTGGGGATGAAAAATGGTACAGCCACTTTGGAAAACAGTACAGCAGTTCCTCAAAAGGTTAAACATAAAGTTGCTATATGACCCAGCAATTTCAATTCCATGTACATAGCCAAGAGAAATGAAAACACATGTCCATGTAAAAACTTGCATACAGGGGCTTCCCTGATGGTGCGGTGGTTGAGAATCTGCCTGCCGATGCATGGGACATGGGTTCGAGCCCTGGTCTGGGAAGATCCCACATGCCACGGAGCAACTGGGCCCGTGAGCCAGAACTACCGAGCCTGCGCGTCTGGAGCCTGTGCTCTGCAACAAGAGTGGCCACGATAGTGAGAGGCCCACGCACCGTGATGAAGAGTAGCCCCTGCTTGCCGCAACTGGAGAAAGCCCTCACACAGAAACGAAGACCCAACACAGCCAAAAATAAATAAATAAATAAGTAAGTGAATAAGTAAGTAAGTAAGTAAATAAATAAATAAATATTAAAAATATCTGCTAAAAAAATCTGAATTGTGTCAAAAAAAAAAACAACTTGCATACACATGTTCATTACAGCATTATTCATAATAACCAAAAGGTGGAAACAACCTAAATGTCTATCAATTGATGAATGGATAAATAAAATGTAGTCTATCTATATAACAGAATATTATTCAGCCATATAAAGGAAAGAAGTACTGCTACATGCTACAACATAGATGAACCTTGAAAATACAAGGCTAAATCAAAGAAGCCAGTCACCAAAGACCACATATAATATGATTCTATTTATATGAAATGTACAGAAGAAGTCTACAGCGAAAGAAAGTAGATTAATAGTTCCCTAGGGATGGGGCTGAGGGAACTGGGGGGAAAGGGAGAGTGACTGCTAATGGGTACAGGGGTTTTTTTGGGGGGGGCAATGAAAATGTTTTAAAATGGATTGTTGTGATGATAGCACAATTCTGTGAACATATTACAAACCAGTGAATCCTACATTTTAAACAGGTATTTTATGGTATCTGAATTATATCTCAACAGAGCTATTACAAAAAAAAGCAAGTTCAACTAATAACTTTTTAGGAACATACTTTATTAAAGCATACGTGATCAGTATAGCTAGGAGAGTTTCCACATCTGCATAATCCAGTGAGGAAGCCTCCTTCTACCAAGGTAACCACACCACTAACTCCAACCCACCCCCCTGACCCCTGTCATTGCTCCTATAGCATTTTATGCTTCCCTCATCAAGGCACTTTTCACTACATGGACTAATAACCTGTTTTCTCTCGTCCCCACTAGACAATGAGCTCCATAAGAGCAGACGCATCATGTGACTTGTTCACTGGTGTATCCCTAGCACCTAGCACATTGGCTGGCACAGAATGTTGAAGAAATGACTAGATCTCAATCTATGTCAAGGGCACAAAGATCTTAAGGCAACGTCAGGGCAGAAGCAGAAACAGGGAAGCTGGAGTGATTGGACACAAAATTGCCTAATTATATCTCTAAGGTGTAAATTTAGTCTACACCCTCTATCCCCAACTCAGTCTTAAAGTCTAAAAGCCTTAAAAAGTCAGGAACACTTACTGGGCTCTGAGGCAAGAGGCTGGTACTGGCCTCTTGAGTACTGGGAGGTCGACTTCCACTTTCCTCCAGTGGCAAAATACCCCTTCGATCCAGCACACTGAAGGAGACAGGAGAGTTAACAAAGCACTTTGCATCCAGCTCTCCACCCACCCACCCCACTGAATCTTCCTGTGTGTGCTGGAAAATATAAACCTGCCCTTTGGCAGTCTAGTTTGATCCTAGCACATATCTCCTACCTTCCATTCACTTTTTCTTCCACAAACCAGGGAATACCACATTAACAAGGGAACAAACAGATAAAATAAGAATGAAAGGTCATTCCTTCAAAACAACCAGCCCATGGTCTATGGTCCATGTAGATATGGCACCAAGGGACAATCCCTGGAAAGACCTCTTTTGACACGAAGAGGCCATGTTCAGAAGAATGCATCAGACCAGGTGACAGGATCAGGTCAAACTGCTTGTCCCAAGAGTTCCAGGATCTTCTAGTCCTCTGAGTACCTGGGGGGCAAGGGGCCACACAGCACTTCACAGCAGTTCTTCACAATATTGCCATGGCTATAGGGATTCTGGACACGATTCTTCCCTGTCCATGAGCCTTTGATCTGCAAGATAAAAGCCAAGGCTTACATTAAACATTATGTTGAAGAAATACATGCAGCACAGGAAGATGAAAAAGTTCTGGAGATGGATGGTGGTGATGGTTGCACAACAATGTGAATGTACTAATACCACTGAATTGTAAACTTAAAAAATGGTTTAAGATGGTACATTTTAAGGACTTCACTGGTGGTCCAGTGGTTAAGAATCCGCCTGTCACTGCAGGGGACACGGGTTCGATCCCTGGTCCAGGAAGATCCCACATGCCACGAAGCAACTAAGCCCCTGCGCCACAGCTACTGAGCCCACGCGCCTAGTGCCCGCGCTCCGCAACAAGAGAAGCCACCGCAATGAGAAGCCCATGCACTGCAACAAACAGCAGCCCCCGCTCACCGCAACTAGAGAAAGCCTGTGTGCAGCAACGAAGACCCAGCGCAGCCAAAAAAAAAAAAAAAAAGATGGTGCATTTTATGTCTTTTACCACAACAGAAAAAAAAAAGAAATACATGCATAGCCATGGAAAAATATTCACAATAGAGTACAAAAGCAGATACCTGAGCATTATGTATTATTTCCATTTAAAAATACATAATATATTCACATAAACAAACACGGAACAAGTCTAGACAAGTCTAGAAGACTATAGATCATACCATTGACAATGGTGATGCCTACGAGGTAAAATTAAAGGGACTTATTTGCTGTTTTTTGCTCATCTGTATTTCCTGATTTTCTACAATGAATATGGATTAATTGGTAACTTTTTGTTTTTAATTCATTAATTTATTTATTTTAGGCTACATTGGGTCTTCGTTGCTGTGCGCGGGCTTTCTCTAGTTGCGGCGAGCGGGGGCCGCTCTGTTGCTGTGCACGGGCTTCTCATTGCAGTGGCTTCTCTTGTTGCGGAGCACGGGCTCTAGGCGTGCAGGCTTCAGTAGCTGCGGCACGCAGGCTCAGTAATTGTGGCTCACGGGCTCTAGAGCGCAGGCTCAGTTGTTGTGGCGCATGGGCTTCGTTGCTCCGCGGCATGTGGGATCTTCCCAGACCAGGGCTCGAACCGGTGTCCCCTGCATTGGCAGGCGGATTCTTAACCACTGCGCCACCAGGGAAGTCCCAATCGGTAACTTTTTAAAAGCAAGGACTTATTCAATGCAACTGTCCCTCTCCATTCCAAACCCAGAGGCACCAGTTAGCTTTTAAGGACCTATGAACAGCTAAAGACCTTGTGCTCACCCAACCATTCAATCTCTTCTTCCTAATTCCCTACAACAAACAAAGCAGTCTGCTTTTTCTTCTACACACCTGGTTTAACAATCTCCCTCACCTGGCTTCTGCCTGCCTCAACCTCCCAGGCCCTGGAGACTCAGTTCTCCAGCAGGTAATTAGAGAATAGGCTTTTGGTAGAAGAATATGTAATGAGGAGAGGAAAAGTTGACTCACATCTTCATTGGTTGTCTGGTTGAGAGCCACAAGGAAAGTGTGGAATCCAGTCAGTCCCACGACAGACCAGAGTGTGAAGAAGCAAATGAGTACTTCTAGAACAGTGAGGTGTTGGTTAAGGAATGTGGAAGAAGCCACACCAGGGGACTTGATGCCGCAGCCCATACTCATGACACCAGTCACACCACCTTTACCCCTTGGAACATATATCACAAATATATATCCATACATAACAACGGGTGAATTCTAAACTTGCTGGCTATATCCCTCATGAAGGGTAAAGGATGCCTGTTTATTCACTACAAGTAGCTCTCTAACAGATCTAGTCTATTTAGGTGTTTGTTTATTCATCACTGGCTCTTCGAAGGGGACATTTAGGAGGGGTCCAAAGCTAAACAATGTTGGCCATCACTGCCAATGGAAAACACATCAAAAAATAAACTTTATAGATGAAAAAATTGGTGGGAAAGAAACCAGAATGTGATTTCTAGAAATCCCATCTGAATCTCCTTTTCAGAAATGTAACTGCTGTACAAAATAAGCCTTAGCTGTAACGGGAAGGTGGGACTTCCAGTAAGTGATGCAAGAGGTCTATTGAGAGCAAAGTATAGCCCACTAGAGAAGGCAGGGCTGAGCCTGGGATCAGAAGGACTTGGGAGGGAGGCAGTGGAGACAAAGTTGAAGGAAAGACCTCCCTTTAAGCCCTGGCCATCCTCCATTCTAGTTGCTACCACTAAGGCTACATTTAAAAATTTTAGACGTTGGCACTCTCTGATGTCTGAAAAATGAGATGGTGGAGAACTGCAGACAGAAAGCATGCTGAAAAGTAGTTTAAGAGGGCTTCACAGGGACATCCTGCCAGGGGAGGATATGTTCCAGGAGTTTCTTTCAATGTCTCCAGGAAGCCAATTTTCAAGGATTCTGTGAAATTGGGAGGAGGAGTAGAGAGAAAGATTAGTAACTTTAGTAAAAAATACACACATACCCTAGTGCCTACTCACTTTCTTCCCTCCCTATCCCTTGTTACAAGCCAGCAAGAGATAAGCCCTCATTCAGGCAAGGGACTCACACCTCCAAGCTGGTACTCTCTTGACTAAAGGGTTCATCTTCTCGATACAGGACCCAACACTGGACTAGAGAGTCGGCCACAAGCCAAGCATCTGGCTCCCCTCCCTTTTCCCTAGCCTCCAGCTATGGCCATGGAGGGGGATATTCATTCATAGATGAAAGAAATCAGAAATATCCAAGAAAAAATCCTCTTTTTTCATCAATCCATATCTCTTCACTGTTCAAAATCCAGCTCAGGACTCACCTCTCCCCAGGAAGCTGCCTTGATTAAGACCACTCCTTTAACTCCGCATCCCATCTGCCCTTAGGCTGTTTTATGTGTGTGTGTATTTTCTATCTTCCAAAGTAGACCATGAGCCACTAAAAGACATTTCTCTGGTATAATCCCTTCTACCACCTGACACAAGGGCAGGTCTTATGAGGCAAAAGAGGTGACACATACAGCCAAAAATACATCCCCAACCTTTGGGATCACCTCAGAAATGCCCAGTACTCTAGGTACAGACCAGTAATTATGGTCCTGGTCTCCAGCAGAGGGCCACTGAGAAGGCCAACACACTCGGTAAATCCTAATTGATGTGAGCTGAGTTTTGGAGCCCCGTTCAGGAGCAGATAGTAGTGCTCACTTCTAACTGGTCCGAAGGTGCCTTCACAATGGTAAATTCCCACCAGGATACAGAATCGCTCCCCTAAGCTGTCCTCAAGTCTTCTCCCACCACCCACCCCTCCAGCAACATACACTGCCCTGTATACTCACTGAGGGCCACGTAGACGATGTTGAAGGCAAAGACATAGATCGTGAGGAGGGACAGAGAAAGGATGAAGAGGTAGAAGTAGCGGTAGTTCCTCTTTCCAACACAATTCCCCACCCAGGGGCAGTGATGGTCGAAACGCTCTGTGGGAGAAAGAGAGAGTCCAGTGCCAAAACCTCCAAAACTAAGCACAACCCTGCCATCCACTTAATACCTAAGTCCAAGACCCCTAGGATCGCTGCCTATTTCAACTGTAAAAAACACTGGTTTTGTATACACTGATGTGTATAAAATGGATGACTAATAAGAACCTGCTGTATAAAAAAATTAATTAAATAAAATTCAAATAAATAAATAAATAAAACCAAAAAAACCTATTTCCTTCCAAAATAAATTTAAAAAAACCACTGGTTTTTATTTTTCACTTTTTCACAATGTTTTCACAGCCATCTCATTTGATCCCCACAATCATCCTGGAAGTTGGGCAAAAGAAGATATTATTTTCTCCGTTTTACAGATGAGAAAACTGAGACACTGAGGGGTTAAGTGATCTGTCTCACTGTCAGTTAACAACACAGACCTTGCTTTTCCAAAGAAAAGTCTTAGTAAGTGTGTCTACTAAGTGCAGGAAGAATAAATAGGTGTAAATAGCCAAGGAAACTTTGAAAAATGAGTAGTGTGGTTTTTCTTAAACTCCAGTTAGTAAAAAATTATAAACCTACATACCTGAAATGGTGTGGCATAGCTCAATGGAATGGAAATCACCCAGAAACAGAATATATAAAAATTTACTGTCTGATAGTGCTTCAAAACCAGTAGAGAAAGGAAGTATCATTCTATCAACAACTCAGAGACAATTGGTTACTTGCTTGAAAATAAGGTTAGATCTTTTTCCCTCACACTATTTACGAAAATTAATTCCAGATGAATTAAAGAGTTAAATGTAAAAACAAAGTGAAACCTTAAAATAACCATAAAGAATAGGTGAACATTTGTCACCTGTATGGAGAAGGACTTTCTAAGCATAAAAGTAATGGAAAAAAACCACAGATGACAAAGAAAAATAGATTTGACTCCATACACTTTAAAAAATATTTCATAGATGTTAAAAATACTATAAAGAAAATTAAAGAGGAAAAAAACCCCCGAGAAAGTATGTGAATTTTGTAATACAAATCAATAACAAAATACAAATACTCCTTCAAAAATAGTCAAAAAGCGAAAGTTAATAAATACCATATAAACATATATTTAAACGTTTTCAGATTCACTAACTCATCGCAATACTAATACAACAATAAGATACTTTTCTGCCTATCAAAATAAGAATATAAAAAATAATATTCAGTGCTAGTGAGAACACGGTAAAATGTACACTCTAAAATACTGTTTGTGGAAGTACAAATTGAGAGAACCTTTCTGGAAAGCAATTTGCCTGTATGTATCAAGAGCCTTAATAATGCTCACACCCCTTTGGCAGAATAAATCCATTTTTAATAATTTCTCATAAGGAAATAGAGATGTGCACAGAAATTTAAGTTCAATACTTTTTTTTTTTTTAATTTATTTATTTTTTTTATTTATGGCTGTGTTGGGTCTTCGTTTCTGTGCGAGGGCTTTCTCTAGTTGTGGCAAGCGGGGGTCACTCTTCATCGCCACGTGCGGGCCTCTCACTATCGCGGCCTCTCTTGTTGCGGAGCACAGGCTCCAGACGCGCAGGCTCAGTAATTGTGGCTCACGGGCCCAGTTGCTCCGCGGCATGTGGGATCTTCCCAGACCAGGGCTCGAACCCGTGTCCCCTGCATTGGCAGGTGGACTCTCAACCACTGCGCCACCATGGAAGCCCCCAAGTTCAATACTTTTTTATTAAATTTTTTATTGTGGTAAAATATATAAAACATACAATTTGCCATTTTAACTAATTTTAACTGTCAAATTCACTGGCATTAATTACATTCACAATGTTGTACAACCATCACAACTACCTATTTCCAAAAATTTTCATCACCCCCAAACCACCGCTTGGATTGTCTCCATCTTTTGGCTATCGTGAACAGTGCTGATGTGAACACTGATGTACAAGTACGTTTGAGTTCCTGTTTTCAATTCTCTTTTGGTATTGTTATGGACAGAACTGTGCCCCCCCTAAAATTCAAATGTTGAAACCATAACGCCAGTGTGACTGCATTTGTAGATAGGGCCTCTAAGGAGGTAACTAAAGTTAAATGAGGTCATAAGGGTGGGGCCCTAATCCAACACAACTGGTATCCTTATAAGAAGAAAAGGAAGAGATACCAGAAGTGTGCGAGCACAGAGAAAAAGGCCATGTGAGGACACAGCAAGAAGGTGGCCACCTGCAAGCCTCACCAGAAATCAACCCAGTTGGCACTGTGATTTTGGACTTCTAACCTCCAGCACTATGAGAAATTAAATTTCTGTTATTTAAGCTACTCAGTCTGTGGTATTTTGTTGGCAGCCCGAGCACACTGGGTAATACAGGTATATACCCAAGAGTGGAATTGCTGGGTCATATAATTCTATGTTAACTTTCTGAAGAACTGCCAAAATGTTCTCCACAGCAGCTGCACCATTTTACATTCCCACCAGCAATGTATGAAGGTTCCAATTTCGCCACATCCTTAAATTTAATAATTTTTTAAAATTTAATAATTTTGATTGCAGTTTTATAATAATGAATAAAACAGGATAGTGAATAATAGCTATTGATAGGAGACCACCTAAATAAACTAGAATATAGCCATATGATGGATTATGCAGTCATTAAAATAATATATTCAAAAAACATTTATTAAAGATGTAGAAGAATGCTCAGGATATAATGGTAAGTGACAAAGGCAGGACTAAAAACTCCAGTATGATCTAATTTCACAAACAAGAGAAAGACTAGAAGGAAATACAGCAAAATGGAGAGTGAGTTTGGGATTAAGTTTTATTAATACCTGTACTTCCCATATTTTCTACAATGAACATGTATTATTTTAATGAATGAAAAAGGCACAAAGAATAAAATATATCATTTTTAAAGCACAGTGAGCTGTGTACCAGTCAAAAAATAAGGTGTAAAAACAGGTGCATCTCCTAGTTAAAGGGCTATACCTTTTCAGAAAAGGGAAGTAAGACAGCCTTACTTTAAGCAAACCTGCCATATAAAAAACACTGATAAATGCAGATTTATACAGATATATTCAATATTTTTACCATCAATATATTATAAATCACACTTTTTTCTGATAATTTTTTTTTTTTTTTTTTTTTTTTTGCTGTACGCGGGCCTCTCACTGTTGTGGCCTCTCCCGTTGCGGAACACAGGCTCCGGACGCGCAGGCTCAGCGGCCATGGCTCACGGGCCCAGCCGCTCCGCGGCATGTGGGATCCTCCCAGACCGGGGCACGAACCCGTGTCCCCTGCATCGGCAGGCGGACTCTCAACCACTGCGCCACCAGGGAAGCCCTCTGATAATATTGATACAAGTAATACATGCTCATTGTAGAAAACTTGAAAATATTTTTTTTCTAATGAAAGAAACAAAATCCCTTATTACCCCACAGCCTATAGATAATAGACAATAAGCGTTCTAGAGTACTTCCTTGCATAATTCTTTATACATACTTATATTTTTTTAAATGTGTAACTGAGATCACACTATAAATGTAGTCTATCTTCTATTTTATTTCATTTAGCTTTCTGGTATGAGCTTTACCCATAGAAGTCCACTGTATGTTATGTCCCACAATTTATTTGACCATTTATCTACTGGTGGACAAATAGTTTCTTTCCAATTTTTCAGTACTATAACAATCTGGAGGTAAATGTGTCCATACCTAAATCTTTACCACATCCCTAACTATTTTCTTGGGATAGATCCCTAGAAGGCAACTCACTGGCATCAAAGGGTATACATGTTTTAAGGTTTTCATGAATTTTATTAGGTTGCCTTCCAAAAAGTTTGTTCCAATTTACACTCCTACCAGTGTAGGACTAAGCGTTATCAGGTTTTCCTTGCTAAGTTTCTAGGTTTAAAAAGGTCTTGTTTTAATTTTTATTTCTTTGCTTTTTAGTAGAGATGAACCTTTTTTTCATGTTAACTAAGTAATTGCATTTCCTGTTTTATCTGCTGCCCATATTTCTACTGAAATGTTATTGCTTCTTTTTTAAAAAATCAATTTGCATGAGTTCTTTATGTTTAAGAATATTAATAAAGAGAGGGAATACTTTTTGAAAACCTTCACATCACACTTTCTTGAAATATCAAGTTTCCTGGCTCATTTAAAATGAGTTTCAATTTATAAAAATCCTATCTACATATAGCTTTTACCATATAAAGTAAGATATATCTTCCCAACCTTAACCTAAAAAGAATTGGCTAATGAGAGGAAAGCAATGTACTCAGGCATGCTCCATGGCATATATAAAGAATGCTGGAAGTATGCCTATTGACAATATAAGGAATTGCACATATCTGCCTGTCAACAGACATATTTACTGCCTGTTTTTGATCTTTCCCAGGGCTCAGCATACACTAGGCAGTGATTACAACTAAGTCACATATATGCAGATAGAAGCACAGACCTCTGTATTATGCACACATACACCCCCCACCCTTGCAGCAGAAGCAGAGAAAGAACAAATGAGGGTTTTGGAATCAGAGCTGTTCCAGGTTCATCCCATACTAATTTAATTATATGAACCTACACAAAGGTGCTTCATCTATTTCTTCATCTGTAAAATGGGGATAATACCTATCTTATGGGGTTCTTATGAGTCTTAAATGAGAGAAAGGGAAAGCACTTAGCAAGTGCCTAGTATATATTAGGAATTCAAAAAATGCTAGCAATATTTTTCTTCCTGGGAACACCACTTCTTATTTAGCCCTTCCTTCCCCGATGCTGCCCTCCAGTGGACTAGGATTCTCCTCCCCCTACGTAAGGTGGGTTCCACTTGAAACAGATCCAGTAGAAGAAAATCTAGATTTGAAAAACAGGTAAAGTTTATTTCTTTATTTACCAAAGAGGTTGTTTTTTTTTTTAAACTAGAGGATATTTAAATTATGATTTGATCTACAGAAGTACAGTTGATTTACAATTGTTCGGAAGCTTGTTTCCCATCTAAAGTTTCTTAACTAAAAATCTAGCTTGTTTCTTATCTAAATCTATCTTCCCACCCCCACTGATCTTTCCTGAGAAAAATCACCCTGACCCTCTTCTTCAACTCAGCCTTTCCCCAGGCAACGTCTCTTTGGTTTTACTCACCCACACAGTTGTCACAGATGCTGCAATGAGAGGCCCGGGGAGGCCGGAAGATCTTGCATGTATAACAGTATTTCAGCTTCACAATCTGGTTGTTTATCTGGAAATTCTTGATACGAGGGGGTGGTCGCTGGCCTTGGGGTACTGCACCATTGGTAGCTTCTGTAGATCAGTAAAGACAGTTAACACCACTGCTAGCCATTATTTGAGACCAAAAGTCTTACCACCTCTCCAAGAGCAATAGGAGTAATCAAACGTTCCCTAGGCCCACTGTCATCCCCAGGCTGGCATTTCCAGACTAGACTCTCAACATCACAGAGTATCCTCCCCAAATTCCACTGAGTGCCATGCAATTATTTTGTATACATGTAAAAAAGTGTTTCTTCAAGCTTTTTGGCTGATTACAAAGAAAAACATTCATAAAAGAAGAAATAAAAATGGCTAAAAAACATATGAAATGAAAACATACAACTTTACTGATAATCAAAGAAATAAAAATTAACATAAAGATACCATTTTCACCTTCTATATTAACAAGTATTAAAAAGAAGAACCTAGGGGCAGGACAGGAATAAAGACGCAGACGTAGAGAATGGACTTGAGGACATGGGGAGGGGGAAGGGTAAGCTGGAACGAAGTGAGAGAGTGGCATGGACATATATACACTACCTAATGTAAAATAGATAGCTAGTGGGAAGCAGCCGCATAACACGGGGAGATCAGCTCTCAGTGCTTTGTGACCACCTAGAGGGGTGGGATAGGGAGGGTGGGAGGGAGACGCAAGAGGGAGGAGATATGGGGATAGATGTATATGTATAGCTGATTCATTTTGTTATAAAGCAGAAACTAGCACACCATTGTAAAGCAATTATATTCCAATAAAGATGTTAAAAAAAAGAATAGGGCTTCCCTGGTGGCGCAGTGGTTGAGAGTCTGCCTGCTAATGCAGGGGACACGGGTTCGAGCCTTGGTATGGGAAGATCCCACATGCCACGGAGCAACTAGGCCCGTGAGCCACAACTACTGAGCCTGCGCATCTGGAGCCTGTGCTCTGCAACAAGAGGCCGCCATAGTGAGAGGCGCCTGCGCACCGCGATGAAGAGTGGCCCCCGCTTGCCACAACTAGAGAAAGCCCTCGCACAGAAACGAAGACGCAACACAGCAAAAATAAATAAATTAAATTAATAAACTCCTACCCCCAACATCTTCTAAAAAAAAAAAAAAACAATAAAAATACCCAGTATTGGCAAGGATGGGGAGAAGGTATTTTTATACATTACCAGTAAGCAATAGGGCAGTGACTACCAAAATTTTAAATGTGTATACTTTTTTAAAAAATTAATTAATTTATTTATTTTTGGCTGAATTGGGTCTTTGTTGCTGCGCCCGGGCTTTCTCTAGTGGCGGCAAGCGGAGGCCACTCTTCATTGCAGTGTGTGGGCTTCTCGTTGCGGTGGCCTCTCTTGTTGCGGAGCATGGGCTAGGTGAGCAGGTTTCAGTAGTTGTGGCACATGGGCTCAGTAGTTGTGGCTCGCGGGTTCTAGAGCACAGGCTCAGTAGTTGTGGCGCACAGGCTTAGTTGCTCCGCAGCATGTGGGATCTTCCCAGACCAGGGCTCGAACCCGTGTCCCCTGCATTGGCAGGCAGATCCTTAACCACTGCGCCACCAGGGAAGCCCCTAAATGTGTATACTTTTGACCCAGCCATTCTACTTCTAGGAACTTACCAAAATTACAAAGAGATGTACAAAAGATGGTAACACAGGATATTTGTCACAGAAGTCCCTTTTAATAGTGAAAGACTGAAAATAACCTCAGTATCATAATAGGAGGTTGGCTAAGTTCATTATGATACATGCATGGGATGGAATATTAGGCAGCCATTTCAAATGATGTACACATTTTAAATATTCACAGCATACTGAAAAATGAAAATGCACACTAAAAAGAAGCATGTATAAAGGATTTTACCTTGCAAAAGTAAAATATATGCATGAAAAAAGACTGGTAATATTTAGAATCAGAAAAACAATTATTTAAAAATAAGAGTAATACATGCTTATTGTAAAAAATTTGGAAAAAACAGAAAATATGAATAGAAGACAAAAAAAATCACTGATGGTCTCTCAACTCAGGGATATTTATGCATTTTGGTATATTTCCTTCTACTCTTTTTTTTAAATAAATTTTTACTTATTTATTTTTTTATTTTTGGCTGCATTGGGTCTTCGTTGCTACACGCAGGCTTTCTCTAGTTGCGGCGAGCAGGGGCTACTCTTCGTTGCAGTGCGTGGTCTTCTCATTGCAGTGGCTTCTCTTGTTGCAGAGCACGGGCTCTAGTCGCGTGGGCTTCAGTAGTTGTGGCTCGCGGGCTTTGTTGCTCCACGGCATGTGAGATCTTCCCAGACCAGGGCTCGAACCCGTGTCCCCTGCATTGGCAGGCGGATTCTTAACCACTGTGCCACCAGGGAAGTCCCTTTCCTTCTACTCTTAACAAATAAATAAACATTCATGATTTTTTTAAATTTCAGGTTATATTTTAGATACAATTTTATACCCTGTATTTTTCACTTAACGTTATACAGTAAGCATTTTTCCATGGTTGTTGATTTTTTTTCTGAAAACATCATTATTGGCAATACAGTGTTCTATCATATGCATGTACTGTAATTTATTTAACCAATTCATGTTATTGGGCATTTAAGTTGCCTCTGGTATTTTGCTATTTAAATGATGCTGCATGCAAAAACTTAAAACATTACAGACAAAGCTTAAGTCCCCTTTGATCTCCACCCTAATCCCAACCCCCTCCTCCCTTCCTCAATAATATGTTCATGTGTTAAAATTAATTTCTAAAACATAAAGAAAAAAAGAAAAGCATGTTGAAGTCTGAGTAGTAATATATGAAGTTGCTGGCATTAAAATAGCTAGGAAAAAGAAAAAATGATGCATTAAAAATCCTTCTACAAGTATTTGTGTAAATCTCTGATTATTTCCTTGAGCTAATCCTGAGAGAAGTGAAATTACTGGCTCAAAGGGTATGAACCCTTAAAGCCCATATCACTTATTGGGAAACCACTTCCCAGACAGACTGTATCAATTTGCACACCCGCCCATCTGCAGCACATGAGAGTGCCTGTCTCATTGCACCCTTGCTGTGCAAGATAATTCTAAAAACAGAATATTTTTTCAATTCACTTTGATTTTAAAAATATCTGCCATATGGAGCTTTTTTTCCTTTTTTAGCGGAGTGGGGTGGATGCTGTGAAATCAAACAATAACAGTGTGACACAAGTCTTAAAAGAATGGGGATAGCTATTCATTAGAGGATGATATAAGTACCAGCATGGCACCCTAACATTCCTCTGCATGTGCTTTACATGAGGGCACCTGGGAGAGAGTTCAATGCTCTCCCACCCCATGAGGTGAGCTATGATGCAAGGGAGCCAACCACATGTCTTCCTCTCTCCCCCACCCAGCCGCTACCCACAGCATACCCAGTACAGGGCTGAATGTAAGTTGACAAAAACTTGCTAACATAAACATACGTATGAACTCAAGACCGCACTCTACTGTTGAGAGAAACATGCTAAATGCAGAGGTAACAACCTGACAGCTCAAGCCTGGGCCCTGGGCCCAGCAATCTGGCAAAACAGAGCTAACCTTGCTAACAGCCTGCTGTGAGAGGCAAGATCAAGTCAAGGCACTGCCTTGACCTTCAGTTTCTCTATACGTGATGGAAAGAGGATGACAAAAGACTAACCCAGAGAGAGAAAAGACTACACTCACAACTGTCTCTTCCTATCTTGCTCCTAACTAGTCCAGGTCTCCCCCAACTCCAGCTGCGCCAACACACCTCGCCTCTGTTTCCTTCCCACAATTCCCACCCTCCCCCCACCCCTAAGTAGTTTGAGCTCAGATGTGCACAAATCTATGTCCCCTTACCGCAACTAAAACAGGCTGAAATTTTTCAAAAAGAAATCCACTAAGAAGCTAAATAAACACAGCTAAATAAACAAAAGAAATACAAAAGCTGGAAGCCTTCAAAGCAACCTAAAAAAGTATCAAATCAAAATGTTGTACACCTTAAACTTACACAATGTCATATGCCAATTATATCTCAATAAAACTGTGGGGGAAAAAAAAGAAGCCAACTAGAACTGGGAGAAAATATTTCCTTGACAATAGCATGCATATAAACAGGAACAAACTCAATATGAGAAGTATAGAAACTATGTTAAAAAAACTATAAAAATTCTATTAAAGGGCACAAAATTCAGTCTAAAAATACAGAAAGATGTACTATCTTCTTGGGGATAATTATACAAATGTAAATTCTCTCAAAAATAATATATAAATATAATACCTATTAGAACCCCAATGTGTTTGTCTTTTTCATTCAATAAAATATTAAGATCCCAACAAACAAACAACAACAACAACAAAGCACCTGAAAGAACTAAAGGCTAACCACAGATTGGTGCCCCAATGGTACAGCTTTTAGTCTTACAAGTCCTGGGTCCCTTTCTTCTACTCTACGTGGCTTGGATGCTGACTCTAGCTACTTGGGTACCAGATGTGAGAACAATTTAGGTAGGCACCACTGTTGGATCTGGTGGGCTCCAGTCCCTCCTAGTACTGGCATCAGAGCCTTCTTTCCCAGTGTGAGCTCCAGGAGTCTCCCAGGAGCTCCCCTCCTCGAGTCCTGGGATGTTCTGCTTCAATTCATGAAGGCACCCTAGCTCCTGGTTAGTGTAGCTCTTCATTTCTGTCCCAAAGAGCCCTACCCTGAGCTGCAGACTGTACTGTGATTGGCCTGTAACTAGTTCCTTTACCATTCCTAGAATTCCCAATGTTTCCTGTCCCCTCTCATCTTGTGTGTTCCCCTAAAGCAGGAATTCTTGGTTAGAAACCCACTCATGTGCTTCAAAAGATCTATGAATCCCTGAAATTATATCCAAAATTGTATGTATGTGATGCATATAAGAATATTTTTATGAAGAGGTTTATAGTTTTCATCAAGAAAATCAAATGAGGGACTTCCCTAATGGTCCAGTGGTCAAGAATCCACCTTCCAATGAAGGGGACGCGAGTTTAATCCCTGGTCGGGGAACTAAGATCCCACATCTGCGGGGCAACTAAGCCCGCGTGCTGCAACTACTGAGCCATGCGCCCTAGAGCCCGTGTGCCACGCTACAGAGCCCACACATTCTGGAGCCCACACGCCACAACTAGAGAGAAGCCCGCATGCCACAACTAGAGAGAAACCTGCGAGCCACAACTAGAAAGAAGCCCACGCACTGCAACGAAAGATCCCGCGTGCTGCAACTAAGACCCGACGCGGCCAAATAAATAAATAAATAAATTTGAAAAAAATCAAATGAGTTGGGCTTCCCTGGTGGCACAGTGGTTAAGAATCCGCCTGCCAATGCAGGGGACACGGGTTCAAGCCCTGGTCCGGGAAGATCCTACACGCCACAGAGCAACTAAGTCTGCGTGCCCAACTACTCTAGAGCCCGGGAGCCACAACTACTGAGCCCACATGCCACAACTACTGAAGCCCACATGCCTAGAGCCTGTGCTCCACAACAAGAGAAGCCACCGCAATGAGAAGCCCATGCACCACGACGAAGTGTAGCCCCCGCTCACTACAACTAGAGAAAGCCTGAGTGCAGCAACGAAGACCGAACGCAACCAAAATTAATTAATTAATTAATTAATTAAAAAAAATCAAATGAGTTGACGACCCCCAAACAGTTTTTTTAAAAATCCTCTTGGGAACAGTGCAGCAGGACCTTGGTAAGAAATCCCTCCTAAAATGCAACCCAGAACAAGGAAGAATGAAGTTCACATTCTTCACAGGGTGGTAATGATCTCAGATTCAGGATCTCAGAGGGAAAAGGCTAGAAGTGATTATTAGTCTGCAACTACAATTATGATTCCATTCCCTTACTAACCAAAGCCACCCACTGTACAATATCTTGCCAGCTGGTTAGAAAACTCACCTATCTCCATTTCTATGAAAGCTGCTTCATCTGGTAGGGCCCGAGGGATCACTCCAGGATCACTGAAGCTGGTCCTCAACAGGGTAGCCATGGAGAAAAGGAAGAGCATGGCAGCAAACACAGGGATGGCAGGAGACAGCTGGGCAGCCAGGTAGCGGCATCTGAAGAAAGCAAGCAATTGAACATCTAGTTATTCCTACTCTATACTGACCTGGAATTGTTACCAGTATGTCAATCTGATCCCCACAACAAAATTACAGTACCTCAAGGGCAGGGACCATATTTTTTACTTCTCTCGAATTACTGAAAAGTCCTAACATTTGGTTCTGCACATACTAGGCGCTCAAAAAATACTTCATTGATTGATGCCACCTATAACATACAGAAGATAGCCTAAGGAACCTCCGTTACCCTCAAGCCCAGTCCCTCCCATCAGCCTGCTGGGGGTCACATTTCCTCTGTACCTCAGCAAAGGCTCATACCTGTTCAGATCAGGGACCCAACTGAACCTGGATTGTAAGCACCATAGGTTGCTGACACTCTGGGAATGTCTAGAGCTTTTCATACCCACTCATCTGGCGTTAGGCCTGAGCTCAAGGAGGGGGAAGAAAAGATGAGGACCAGTCATGAAGCAGAGTCCCAGTGTCAGACAGACGGTATGTCCAGTGTGCTTGAAGGCCAGTGAAAAGCTTCAGGGCTGCTGACTGACTCTGCAACATCCACTCACTCCTCTTCCTTCCTCAAAGAGCTGAGCCAATAGGTGACTAGTGACCATAAGCAAGGGAATAAGAAAAATGTATCTCCTTAGCACCCCTTCTCAACATCATGTTTGTTCCCCTCTTTCCATAATTCACCTGGAAGGCCATTCCTCTTTCTCTCTGGATATCCCAGCTCTACTCGTCTTTCAGATCCAAAGCCATCAATGCCATCACTGTCATCATCGCAGCCACAATTTATTGAGCACACACCATATGCACTAAGCTCTTTAGGCACATTACAGCATCCACTTCTCACACTACATCTATAATAGCTGAAGAATCTGGGATTTAGCGAGGTCTTGGCCCTTCCAAAGGCCTATCCTAAACTGCACTGTTTTTCACTATGTTGACCTCATCTCCCCCAACTGAACTTCATAAGAGCAAGAACCTTGACTTTTAGGAGTGGGAATGCCTGGGTTTGAATTCTGGCTCTACCAGCTCCTAGCTGGGTAACTGAGTTAACTTCAGTCTCCTTATCTGTGAAATGAGGATGATAATGACAGTATAGGGTGGTTGTGTGGTTCAAATGCATGACTAGAAATAAAGTGCTTAGAACTGCCCTTGACACACAGTAAATGCTAAGTAAATGTCAGTTATTAACATTATCATCATGGTTCTCTATCTCCCAGAGCCTAATACAAGTATGAGAACAAAGAGGCTATCAACAAACACTTGTCGAGTTGAACTGAGTATCAAACCAAATAAATGGGAATACGTGATTGGAGTTACCACTGACCTATTTTTACTCTCTTCCTCCTGAGGCATATTTCCTCCTTCAACATAGACATCTCCTCTTGGAGGCAGACTATAAGTGGATGAGCAAGGACCAGAGGCAGAGGGAAGAAAGTAAGCTAAGGAAAAAGGCTTATCTCATCTGCACAGGGATTAAGCAAGCTGCTGTCCACAACCCTGGGTTGTACCTTCGCTGCAGGTTTGGAACAATCCCCATGAGATCCTCCCCCTGCCTCCGTGCCACACACACGACGGCATGGGGAGTGCAAACCAACTGTACTGAGCAGTTTGCCATGAAGGTGAACATACAGAGTGAACTTGCAAAATGATTTCTGTGGCTTTTTGTTTTCTTGCCTGCTCGTTTGTTTTTTAATAAAATCCTTGGTCTTAGCTTGCTTTTGTAAGATTTTTTTCCTTCTCCTAAAAGCCAAGGGTGGGATCTGGCTAACTGAGTTCAGGGTAATGAAGGTCCTTGCATTTCACTTGCTTGTGGATTACCCTCTTTTCCAGTGTTCCCCTTCACTGGTACAGATAATTAAGAAGTGAATTCAGAAAAGTCACCTCCACTTATCAGGGACCGAAAAGGACACAGGAGAATCATGAGGCTCCATTTCACAAACAAGCAAAATGAAATTACCACGCTGACAGAAAACAGCCACCTTTCTCGTCACTGCCCATCTCTAAAATCACTCCTGAAAACAAAGAAGTGACGTCTCCAGGATTCAAACTGCCCTGGGTGTATAGTCTCCAACAAAAACTCTTAGAAAAATCAGAGCCATCTGATTGGCCACCTAAGGGAGTTTAAACTGTTTTATTAGAGGGAAAAGATACAGAGAAGGTAGAACACACACACACCCACACACACACACCCCACACACACATACTAATGTCGCCCCCATGCACAGAAGGACCAAGCTTAACTAAGTCCCATTTCAACACCTGCTTGTTGACCGGACAAAGGACAACTTAGATTTCAATTACACTATGCCATTAAGGATAAAGGTCTCTGTAATCTCCACACAGACTATCATCTGCACCTGCTAAAACAATCCACTCTGTATGTCAACAAGTACACAACAGGCCCATTGTATTGTTCTCCAGAGACAAGGATCCTGGCAGCCAGTTGTCACTAGTGAGTGGGTGTGGCTGGCAAGGCAGAAGTGGGACCAGCAGGCCTTTCTACCCCGAATAAGAAGAAATAAGAGAGCTAGCGGCTAAGACCACTGTGAACTACAACCCATCTGTCTGTCTTTAATACCCACCTAGGTCAGTCCCATAATTGCAGTAAGCTAGAGATCTGTCTTGTATAGGAATGAGCTATGTGAAGATTTGGGCGTAATGCCCAGTATTGACCTCAAAAGTCAGGAGTATCCTCAAACATCACTAATTTGTCCTAGTGAAACACTGTATCTGTCATCCACAAATATAAGCTGTTTTTGAAACCCCGTAGTACTTTCCATCTATATCGATACGAATAATGATATCCATACACTTCTTGACACAGAACTCTCCTTTGTCTTCAGGGTACCAGGGGGTTAGAAGTTGCTTTTCTCCCTTGTGAATCTTATAAATGCAACCATGTGCCCACTAAGTCTTCATTTCTGCCACCTGAAGAGACATCATCATTTTAAGCCATCCTCTACCAACCTCTTGATTGGCCTCAGGCTTCCATAGCTGGACTAGATGACAGGACTCCCACATGGTGGTACTGACCAGCAGTAACCAGCAGTGCCAGGCTGAGCTGGTGTGTCATGTCCCATCCCCCATCCCTAGCACACTAGCGTTCATTGGAGGGACAATGATAGTGACACAGACTTCAATTCACACAAAAAAACTCAAAAGAGATTCATGAGGGGAGCTGGTAAGAAACCAGACAGATTCCATGGCAGGGCTGCCTCACAGACTGGCAGGGTGGACTAGTGTTCTATACTCTGCTTCTAAGTCTCCCTAATAGCTTTCTTGCTATGTTTTTTGTTGTTGTCCTTTTATCAATGCAATCAATCAGCCAACAAGTATTTATGGGTCTAACAAATGAAGAACAAGAGAAATGGGAGTTAATTTTGTTGAGGAAAACATAACTAACATATGAAACAGCTAAATAAGATAAGACCAATAATCAAGTGTTCACATGGTGAGTCAGACTCTAAGGACTGTAAGTGGTCAGAGAAGAGCTCTCTTGGGAAGCTGATGGCTGCTTGAAACTGCTCCCATAGCAGCCATTAAGGTTGGCTTTAAGGAAGAGCTGTGCTTGGAACGGCAGGAATAGCCCAAGGGTTAGAGCCCCATAATGGCCCTTGATCCCAGATAATAGAAATAAGCCTTTGCTATAAGTCCTCCCTGATATGGACGGCTGTCTGTCCTTTTACATATGACCTACCTCTAGAGCACAGTAAACATGTGCAACCACCCATAAGACTGGTTCAACATTCTTCTGATGACACAGAGTCTGCTACGAGGGAAAAAGTTTCCTTGGACGCTAAAATCATAATTTAATATCAGCCTCCAGATTTACTGCTATGTGAAGGTCAAAGGAAAATGCATAACCCTGTTTTGCTCCAGGAGCAATGGGGAAAATTAACCAAACAGGGACCTTTTCTTTTTTTTTTTTTTTTTTTTTTTTTTGCAGTGCACGGGCCTCTCACTGCTGTGGCCTCTCCCGTTGCGGAGCACAGGCTCCGGACGCGCAGGCTCAGCGGCCATGGCTCACAGGCCCAGCCACTCCGCGGCATGTGGGATCCTCCCGGACCGGGGCACGAACCCGTGTCCCCTGCATCGGCAGGCGGACTCTCAACCACTGCACCACCAGGGAAGCCCGGGACCTTTTCAACTGTGAGGCAATGAGCCATCCTCTCACTGAGGAAGGCCAAAATCTCTATCCAGGCAAACCTGCTAAGTAGTTGCCAAATTTCAGTTATAATAATAAATTTCCCATTTCAATTATAACAAATATAACAAATTTCAATTATAATATCCTCCTGATCAAGAACTTAGAACAATTCCCTGCTGCCTATTATATTAAGCCCCCCACTCCTCAGGCCAGTATTCCAAGGCCCTCCTTGAACTGGCCTTATCTAATCATTACCATAAGGTTCTTGCCTCCTCCTTGCTCCATTCCAGACACATCTCCCTCATTACCCAGAATTCACCAGCCTCTTGTGATTGCAAGAGGCATAAGATGCCTTTTTTGTTCTTAAACACAATACCACCTCTGGCATCTATGAGGAGTAGGACTTAGGACTCCTCTCCCTCAATAAATATCTCAACTGATGTAGGCATGCTAGGGACATCCCTGTTCTTTGTGCTCACTTTTCCTAAAATAGACGATCACTATACTCAATTAAGACTCATTCCCAAAAGATGGGAGACACAGGCTTCCCTGGTGGCGCAGTGGTTGAGAGTCTGCCTGCCGATGCAGGGGACATGGGTTCGTGCCCGGGTCCGGGAAGATCCCACATGCTGCGGAGCGACTGGGCCCGTGAGCCATGGCCACTGAGCCTGCGTGTCCGGAGTCTGTGCTCTGCTACGGGAGAGGCCACAACAGTGAGAGGCCCACGTACCGCAAAAAAAAAAAAAAAAAAAAAAGATGGGAGACGCATTCAGCGGAGACTGACAGTGTGAAACTCATTACCACAAAAGGTAGTAGAGACTGAAAATATACAGATGAATTCTGAATGACAGAACCGTAAATAATTGTTAACAGAAAGCACACTGTTCAGGAGACATGACCCAATCCTTCTCCAGGGGACATGCTTTATCAGGAAGTTGAGTTTAGCTAAGTACTGTTAACAGATTGATATCAAAGAGGCACCTATGCCTTTCTAAAACTGTCTTTGGTTGGCCAAGTCACAGACCCAATCTTGGGCGGGATAAGCACAAGACTGAACCTCCACAGAGCAGCTCTCCAGAGAATACTCTCTTGGTTAGAGATCCTGATAAAGTCACTTTTTCCTCTTCCTAATCTCACCTAAGGAATTCAGGAACCTGGACCTTGTCACTGTAGGCACAGATATTCTGCCATGTCAGAGTCTGGCTTTGGTCTACCTAGCCCTGTGTCTCCTCAAACCTGCTAAGTTTGTTATCAGATTGCCTCTTCTCTTCCTCCTGTCCATGGGGACATGGTGTCCCTTTCATCACCATCACCCACAGAGTAACATGGTAGGGAGCACACACTGCTTAATTTTTCTCCGAGCTGTCCTCATCCCGGCAGCAGGGACTAGGGGCAGCAACAGCAGTGATAATCTCTTGTAACACACAAAGCTTACTTGCTAAGTTCACACTTAGACATGGGCTCCCTTGTCCCTGCAAGGCTACCAGAATGCCATGCTGGAACGCTGTCAGTTTTCCACAAAGATGCCTTCGTTTTCTAGGAGCATGGGCTAGGGAGGTCAAAATAACCTGGAGTCCACTAAGGTAACACAAACACTAGCTAGCAAGACCCCAGAATATGCCTGTCCAGCATTCAGCACTATGCACATCTTCAGTAATCTGCACGTCTTCACGATTCCGTATTCAAAAGGTAACAATGAGATGAAAAGTAGTGTCATATAAAGGCACTGGCTGGCCGATCGATCTTGATGAAATAACCCCATTTCTGTAGACTTGGTTTCGTCACCTGCAAAAGGATAGGGATAGTCTCCAAGGCCCCCTCCGGCTCTATCACTCTATGATTCTGTGAGTCAAGACTGTTACATTTTAAGTGCATCCAGAATGTATCAATTCAGCAACATTTATTGATCACCTACTCTATGAAAGGCCTGGCAGAGGGCACTGTGGGGGCCACACAGACACAGAAGATGGTCCCTGACATTGAAAGAGCTCGAAGTGTAATCACCACAGAATTCAGAAATATAAAAAATGTCATGTAATTATGTATTAAATGACTGGTATGTACAATTAGTCCTGAGAATGCAGAAATTACTAGAAAAATTTCATGAAGGAAGGAAGACTCAAGAAGGGACTTGAAAAAGAGGTAGAATATGAATAGGCTAGAAGTGGGACAATTACTAAGCAGTGCTACAAAACTTCTTTCAGTTCATCCAATTCAACGACTCCTCTGTACATCAGGAGCACCCAGGAGGTTCGGTCCAACAGGGTTTGCTAGTGCCTTGATACGGTTTCCTCTAGATACAGCACAGTGAGGCATAAGCACTGATCACAGCAGCAAACTACTTCTGCTTCAGGGGTCAAGAGTCACACAATCATTCTTGCCACAAGAGAAGTCTCAGGACCTTGACCCCACTAGTGATCTGGTCACAACGTTAAAAGACACAGCTAGGAAGCCACTTCCAGAACACAGTGCACTTGGTCCTTTCCCCAAGCTTTATGAGGAAGTTGAATTTGACTAAATACCACAATAGCCTTTCAGTAGCTGGACAGCTCACAGGTTGTCAGTGTCATTCTGCTATAGTGTCCTGACGTTCCCGGCCAAGCTGTTTGCTATGTGTTCATCACACAAGCTGGACAGGGTTTGGGCAGAAAGGACTGAGAACGGTTCACGTGCTCAAAGCTCACACTTCCTAAATACCTCATCCTAAGAATACATTAGGAAGTTCTTTTTTTTTTTTTTTTTACTAAAGTATTTTTTGAAGTATAGTTGATTTACAATGTTGTGTTAATTTCTGGTGTACAGCAAACTGGTTCGGTTATATATACATTCATTTTTTATATTCTTTTCCATTATGGTTTATCATAAGATACTGAATATAGTTCTCTGTGCTGTACAGTAGGACCTTGTTGTTTATCCATTCTATATATAAAATCTTACATCTGCTCACCCAAACCTCCCACTCCATCCCTTCCCCACCCCACCACACCCCCGTCGGCAACCACAAGTCTGTTCTCTATGTCCCTGAGTCTGTTTCTGTTTCATAGAGAGGTTCATTTGTGTCACATTTTAGAGTCCATATATAAGTGATATCATATGGTATTCATCTTTCGCTTTCTGACTTACTTCACTTAGTATGATAATCTCTACTTGCAAGGAAATTCTTTTTTTTAAGTACTGTACAATTTACACTCTGCTTCAAAATTCAAAGACATTTTTACTACAGATACAATTACATTTAAAATACAGCTACCTACTGGTAATCTTCTATAACCTCCTTTTCTGTGTGTGTATTTGAATTTTCCAGACAGACACAAGAGTTATATAGAATTTCAGACTCTCAGAGTTGCAAGAAGCCTAGTGATAATCTAGCCCAATTTCCCATCCTGGGCAGGAATCCACTGTGTGGCAGCAGCCCTGAGAGATGGCTACCCAGCTTCTTTAGAAACACTTCTAACAATACAGAGCTAACTCGCTCCTGGATGGACCACCTTTGTTCATTTTACGTATTCAACCTACTGTCTGGCCACTGAAAATTATAGGTCCCTCCTTTGAGAAATCTAAACATGTAAAGGCAAAATCCAAAAATAAAAAGATGTCCACCGGCACTACTAACACTGCATGTTTTTCATCCAGGGGCGCCCACACGCCTGACCAGATTTCTCAAGCCATCTGGCTGACCCAGGGCTGTGCCACGGGTGGTTATAAATCACCTCGCACTCGTCCCTATGCACCTGCTGCAAGCAGGACGCTGTTACTAAAATGCAGGTCCAGATGTGCCTCAAGATCTGAACTTTCTTCCTCAAGGCCAAAATGTAGCAGTCAGGGGATGTATAGTCTACGCTCCTAGACAATTTAAAGATGAAAAGAGACAGCCCTTTGTCACTGGTGGTTCGGACACCCTCAATTGCCTGAAGGCAGGGGGCTAGATCAGCTGATTTCTTTCTTTTTTTTTTTTTTGCGGTACGCGGGCCTCTCACTGTTGTGGCCTCTCCGGTCGCGGAGCACAGGCTCCAGACGCACAGGCTCAGCGGCCATGGCTCACGGGCCCAGCCGCTCCGCGGCATGTGGGATCTTCCCGGACCGGGGCACGAACCCGCGTCCCCTGCATCGGCAGGCGGACTCTCAACCACTGCGCCACCAGGGAAGCCCCCAGCTGATTTCTTGAGGTCTCCCTAAGTTCTCATACTAGCGAAGGAGCCCATATTCTGCCCCCAAAACCTATCCACCACCACGTGATTGGTAGTAAATTACAGACCCCAAAGAAAAAGGTCGACCAGAAAGAAATTTCATTCCTCAGAGGCATGCTGGTGTCCTCTGTACAGCCTGTCATTGGTTAGGCTCAAGGCAGCTGCCACCTAAAGTGCCTGTGTGTCTGCATGTGACAGACAGATGCACGCACGCTCACAAACACAGATTCTATCATTCTCAGTAAAAAAAAAAGGATTCATTGCCAGGGTCCTCTCCCCTTTGGTCAGATGTAGACTTCCCCATTCCACTGCTCAGCTAACACGTTTACTTCCTTCTCCCCTCTGGCCTTCTTAATCCCTCCCCCAAGCCCTACCCTCAAAAATATTTACTCTACCCCACAGACAGCTGGAACCCAGGGCAGTTTACAAACAACCTCACCCTTCATATCTGAGGGCAAAGCGCAAGAAATAACTTGGGGGAAAAAGTCATCTTGGTAGAAAACCCAACCTTCCTCCGTCAAACAGTAACTTGGCTAATTACAAGCTTCATCCCACAGGCAGTTTTCTTCAGAGGCCTTCAGGGCCGAAGTGGAACAGATCCATATCAGACTCTGTCTGGCTCCCAGATACAAAAAGGGCCAAATGCCAGTAGCTCCAAATTTCAAGTTCCCTTGGCCAGTCAAACCAGAGGTTTCCTGGGCCCAGAATTACCAGCTCACTCAGGGTCTAGAAACAAATCTCATCTCTGTTTTGAATGGTTCCAACCACAAAAATTTAACCCTGGGCGGGGCAGGGAGGGTGGCAAAAAGAGCTAGTGATTCAGCAGAGGAAGGAGTGAGAATGATAGAAAGCAGAGTTCATCTCTGCACTTCCAAAAAGAAGCAAGGCGGGAATAAAGCAAAGAAAACTTGGAGAAGGGTGAGGAGTGGGGAAACATTTTTTTTAATGTTATGCATATGCCTGCCCACCTGCACACGCTCACTTGTACCACACATAGGTACACACACACACACACACACACACACTCAGCCATGAAACTCAGACTGGAAAGCAGCTAAGACGTCAACATCAAACTGTCTGACTTTGCCAAATACTTTACAAAGTCAGCAGCAAGAGCAGCAACAGAAGTGCCTTTGACAAAGAGGTCCTCTGACCTTACTTTCCTAGCCCTGTTATAAACTACATCCCCTTCCTTCCTCTGCTGTTACTCAAGCCAGCTGCAACCATCAAAAAGTCCGGTAAAGGGCTTCCCTGGTGGCGCAGTGGTTGAGAGTCCGCCTGCCAATGCAGGGGACGCGGGTTCGTGCCCCGGTCCGGGAAGATCCCACGTGCCATGGAGCGGCTGGGCCCGTGAGCCATGGCCACTGAGCCTGCGCGTCCGGAGCCTGTGCTCCGCAACGGGAGAGGCCACAACAGCGAGAGGCCCGCGTACCGCAAAAAAAAAAAAAAAAAAAAAAAATCCGGTAAAGCAGCCCGAAAAAAAATCACTCTTGATACACTGGGTAAGCCAGAAACCCTTATAGAACAAAGACAAAAATGAGCCCCAAGAGACCAGAGCTCATTTTAATTACCCCCGAAGTCTGGCCAAGAAGTCCCGTCCTCCGTCCCATGGCCACACCCCCTCATGGGAGCTCCATTTCCAGGTCACCAGAGCACAGGAACTGTAGCAGGCTCATATTAGGTGTGGTTCACAGTCCACAAACACACCTCTTGGCTCCTCAAGGCCTTCCTCATAATACTGTAATCCCAAACCGATCCACATTACCCCCAGCCCTAGAGTGTACAGCATTCTCAGCATACCCAGGAGTCACGCCACAGTACCCTAGAATCCAACTGGCCACCTCCCTCGAGCAGTGACCTACACAGACTTCAAACAGTGGCTCTAGTACTAGCTATTACATCACAGAAAAAATAACTCCAAGGCTGGTATCAGGCACACATAGAATAGAGAGTTGTTTATGTTGAGTGATTTTGAGTGAAAGAAAGAGCAAGTCACATTTAATAAGCACATATGTGCCACACACACAGCTAGATTGTGGCACAGCTGAGGCTGGAACCGATCTGCAGTTTCCCAATTCAGTTGGCTTTTCAATTTAACAGCTAGCTGAGAGCTGAGCCCTAAGGAAATAGGACCCAGAAAAACAGAATAAGTGAGTATTATGGGGTGGAGTTATGACCACGGGGCGTGCCCCTAGGCTCGGGAGGGGTAGGGAAGAGGCAGTCTGTCACTAAGCACCTAAGGAGACCACTGAAAAGGGGAGGTGAGTAATAAAGACAAACTCTTTTATTTCCCAAGTGTTCCAGGGGTGGCCCCAAGTCAGTGCTATAAAATTGGTATCAAAGGTCTTGGTGTTTTTAGGAGGCACATACTCTGCTATAAGCTCAAAGCAATGAATTCAGTTGGCATGATCTATAGACATTGCCCAAGAGGACAATGACAGCCATCCAAGGACTAGCCACAAACTCCCCAGAAAGAAGGTTCTTCCCCTGGACCCAAGGTAACCATAATCAGGCAACTCTACTCAATGGAAACTCACTCGAAGGCGAAGAAGAGTGTACACGTCCCCAGGATGAGGAAGAGGGTCAAATAGAAGATGCCCTTTTGCCGGGCCATCATCACACGGCCATCACAACAGAAGGTGTTCCTGCCTGGGAGTTTCTCCCATTTCCGTGTCACCTTCTTTCTCACCACCATCACAGACATGATTGGAATTCCTGGTCCAAAATGGGTTTTGTGATTACAAGAGGGAAGAAACAAAAGCTGAGCCCAGCTTTGAAATCACGTTGCCTGCTACTGCTGCCGCTGGGTCAAACATCATCAGAAGTCCAATTTCTAGCCCTAAGAAAAAGCACACACACACACAAAAATGAGACAGGAACAAGAAAATGCAGTTCAATCTTCCTTTCCCAGAGGCAGAAAGATGAGCACTGCTTGAAGGGATGGGGGTGAAGAAATGGGAGAGTTTATTTCCAATCTGTTTTTGTCCCCTAAAAGAAGAAAAGGTTAAAGGTTCTCAAAAAGAGAAGGGGGCTAGCATATCTTCTTAAATATACCCCTTTTCTTCCAATATAATACTGATGATGTGATTATCATAGAACCTTGGAACTAGAAGGGATTTTGTAGTTGATAGGCCCAATTACTTTGCTTTGGAAATGAGTAAAGTGAAGACCGAAGAGGGGAGATAACTTCTCCAGGGTCACAAAGCCACGAAGCTAAGCCAAGAAAACGGGTCTGCTGACTTTCAGTCCAGGGAACTTTCCACTATACCATATTTTTCTATAATCATCACAAAGAGGACTCTAAAAATAATAGTAGAGTTTCTGTCCTTAAGGAGCCATTCGCACCCCTCCTCCACTTCTTCGCCTTCTTTCTTCAATTAGCCACTCAAATGTGAATCAGACCAGGGAACAAGTCATCCTCTGGCAGAGCTAGGAGGTTGTGGACACTCTGTACACAAACCCAGGTTGTATTTACTTAAAACAGATTTCCCCTAATCAAACCCTCCTAACTTCCTGAGTCCGGGAAATGAACCAACCTTGCTGGTCTAGCCTAACATTGGTGGGAATCTTAATGAAACCACATCACAGACCTGTAGGTGAAAGGCTGACTTAAGCAGGAGAGGTTCTGATATGGCTGGGGGGAGGAGGGGCGGGAGGGGGGACGGCAGCAGTCAAGAAAAGTCATAAAGGTGCTTTCTGGGACATTTCAGAAATACCATCTCCAGTTAGCATCCTGAATCCCCAGGCCCAGCCTTTCTCCGCCACTGCCACCCTTCTCCTCCTCTCAGGTGTGGTGCTGTGGCCTCTATTTACTGATACCACATGCCCCGCGCTGGCAAGAATGAGGCGGAAGCCTGCAGTTCAACTGACTGATGAGAAACAACCAACTCGAAATCATTCCTGGGCTGGAGAGGGTAAGGGTCCCAAGAGAGACGAGGAACTGAGCAGGGAAAGGAGAAGGTGGAAGGCTTGGGAAAGGGGAGGGGGCACCAGAGGTACAGAGAACACTTCCTTTGTGTAAAACTAACCTGGAAAACAATCTTCTCCTGATAAACCGGCCCAGCGAGAGAAGAGAGACCAGGAAGGGGAGCCGGGCCTGGGAGAACAAAGATCAAAATCCGTCAAGAACCAGCGATCGGCCCAGCAGCACGGGGCCCGAGGCCAGAGTCCCAGGCGGGCGGCGGGCGCGGCCTCGGGAGGCCCGCCCTGCCTCCGCCACGCCGCCGACCACCGCCCCGGGCAGGTTGGGACGAGCGCCACCTCCGCACGCTCGTACACACTCACACACGCCCCGCCACGTGTAGTCACCCCCGGCCAGGGGCTCGGCAGTTGCCTAGCCGAGAAGGGAGAGCCAGGGTCCGCGCGTCCCAGTGCAGCCGAGGGAGCTGTAGCTTACCACGCGGCCGAACCCCGGAGACCCCCACCCCCACCCCTTGTTACCTGAACCCCGGAGACAGAACTCGGCCGGGAACCGAGGCCAGGAAGTGCACTGTCCCAGGGGACCGCGTCGGCCGCCCGAGGTGGCAGCGGCTTCTCCCCAGCCCGGAGGCTGCCTCCTCCTGACAAGGGGCCCCAATGTTCGGGGCCCTAAACCAGCTGTGGAAGCCGCCCACCGCTGGGCGAATGGAACGCTCCTCACGTCACCAGGTCGTTCCAGTAGTTGCTCGCCCTCCATTGGCTGATCCGCCTCGGTGCCTCCGCCTCTGCCACCCCTGCCCCGAACTACCATTGGCTGAGCCAAACGCCGCTCGACGATGCCTCCGCCCCACTCCCCCACCCATCTCCCGGCTTCTTGCCCACCTGCCAAGCTATTGCCAGACTCCCTTTGGTGTCTGAGCGCCAATGTGTGAAGTGTTGCCTTCTATTAATATAGTTCCGCAGAGACTGGGGTGAAGGGTAGTGCCAATGGGACCAGGAGGGACAGGGGATCTGCCCCCCCACACACGTACCGTGAGACGCTGAAGCAACACTGGCTCACAGATCCCGGTGCTCACCCCAAACTAGGTCCTCCCTGGGCCTCTCCAGCCCTACTTGCATGAAATCAACTGCGACTCGGGATTTTGCTCTTTACCGGCGTAAAAACAAGTCCTCTGCCTCACAAGTCCTATTTTCTAGGTAGGGACCCCACCTCTTGTCCCAGTCACCCTGGCCTGCATCTCTAAGGCTTTCAGAACAAAACAAACGAATGTAAAAAGGAACTTGAAAGGGATAACTGTCCCCAAGAAGAGAATAATTTTGCAGTATCGCAAACAAAAAATTGACAGTGATGAGTTTAGAGAAACTCTACTTACAGGACGTAAATTCTTTCAGGTAGATAATGAAGTAAAGATTGCCCCAAAATGCTTGTAAATTCGTATTAGATTTGAAGAGCTTGTGAAAATGAGGCGGGGAGTGGGGCGGGGAGTGCGGGGAGTGGGGATCCAAGGCAGAATCTCCACCCACCAACCACATTGATTCTTTACTTCTGTCACCTTCTTCAGCAGGACAGTTATTACCATGATGAGCCACTGCTACTGATCTGAGTGAGTGGCATCCTTTAGAGTAAGATTGGAGTGGGGAAAACAGTTGAGAACCAGGGTATCAGTATTATACAGCAGACTTTAAAAGACACTAGGTCTGTTTCCACTAGGATGGCTCTTGGCTTCCAAATATAAAGGGAAATATGAGAGGGCTAAAAGTGGCCTTTCCTTACCTGTTACAGGTTAGGGAGAGTGCACAGATTGTCAGCTATTTTCCTGAGCTTGAATAAAGTTTCTCTAGGGTGAAGGTATTTGCAGTGAATACAAAAGAGACTGCCAACGCTCTTCCCAAAGCAGTTTTTTGTGTTAGTTGAAGGACCACGTGCATGGTCAAGAACTATTTCTCCTTTTACAGGATTTGGGTCCCACATGATATGAAGCAAAATGCTACCTAATGATAGTTACATTTGACACATTCATGGCACCCTTCAATCAAAAATTTTAAAGGATTAAAAAATCACTAGGTAATTCTCTTATGAGAGAGATGTGTTATAATAAATTTGTAGGGAAAAGTATGTCTTTATAAAGGTTCTATTGTTCCCCAGCACTCATGCTGATTATAATCATCGGTTTAGTCTTTATGAATCTTATGATCAGTATCATTGCCTCCAGTTCCCTTTAAATCCTGGAGGCTGCTGGTATTGCACACACTTGGTATGGAAGGGAGAGGAACGTCCCTCAGCCCCATCAGGCCCCTGGATTCCCAAGCCTGTGTATACCAGATGCCCTTAGGAGTGGCACAGTCACCCCAGCTGCCATCCTCCTGACTGGGGAGCGGACAAAAAGAAACCTCCACAGCATCCAAACATACTTTGTCCATATCTCAGGTGCAGGTGAAGCCCAGGGTGTCCTGGAATCAATGTGTCATGGCAACACATTCCTGAGCTCTGCCCCTCCTTCCTCTGGGTCACATTCCCTCTGGGATTAAGTGGCTGTGTAGGTCAGGCTTGCTTTATTACAATCTATTATTATTTGTGCTCACCTTTAAAAGAAAAATAAGGAAAGTGTATATGGACTAACATTCCATACCGATTCCTTCTATGTCATTACATCGTTTTATATAATCCCGAAAGTCTTTTTTTTGTGTGTGTGTGGTACGCGGGCCTCTCACTGTTGCAGCCTCTCCCGTTGCGGAGCACAGGCTCTGGACGTGCAGGCTCAGCGGCCATGGCTCACGGGCCCAGCCGCTCCGCGGCATGTGGGATCTTCCCGGACCAGGGCACGAACCCAGGTTCCCTGCATCGGCAGGCGGACTCTCAACCACTGCACCACCAGGGAAGCCCCCGAAAGTCTTAATACACACACCCAAATACACTGTGACTATAAACTAAGATCGTTTTTTTCTTTTCTTTTCTCTTCTTTCTTTTTTCTGTTTGCCCTTCCACAAATCTCTAGACTTCATGCATCCAAATCGGTGTCGGCTTCTTTGAAGGGGAGTTACAGTCACATGGTGAGCACTCGAAACAGCATGGAATAAAGGTCTAGGCTTCCACTGTGTGGTCACATATATTCTGGTGTGCTTGTTTAAAAACACCTGTCTCCATATTGATGGTTCCTGTGTGAATGTGTGTTCATGGTGTGTAGGTGCAAAGTGCCGCCTGAACGACCTCAGATCCTGAGTGCCGCCACTGGGTTGCAGCTTGCCTGTTAGTGTTGCTTCAGACATCTCTTCTGTAAACACCCAGAGACCCCTTCAGTACTGTATCCAAGAACAGACCCCAAAACTTAGTCCGCATCCTGTGGTCAACTCTTGTTGGCCCTTTTTTTTTCTCTCTGTTTACTTTAGCCTCAGCCCTTCCATGCCCCCTTGCTCTCCTACACACACAAGTGTCCCTTCCCACCTCACCTACCTGGCCTGCTCTCCTCTCCTTACATTCTGGCTATAAATACACATATATTTGTAGAATGAATTGATGAACAAAGGAGAGAACCACGGACATCCTGTCCACACATGACCAACTAGTGTTCTTAATCAACAGCTGTTTCCCTGAGGCCTGGGCTGCTATCACTGACGCAGAAGAGACAGGATGGTGTGCATGGTAGAAAGCTCCAAAGCTTTACAGCCAGAAGGACCCAGGTTCAAATCCTGGCTCTGCTACTTAGTAGCTTGTGTAAACTACAGCAAGTAAGTTCTCCTTTCTGAGCCAATTTCCTCATCTGTAAAATAGAGCTAATGCCCACTTCATAGAGTGATAAAGGGGATTGGAGGTAATGTGTGTGTGCTAAATGTCTGACATATAGGAGAAACACAATCAATGTTGTATGTTCTAATCACGTCTGTGGTAACTGCCGTTTCCCACCTCCCTCCTTGACCTGCACTGCTGACTTGGAGGAGAAAGGTAAGAAGAAGGAGACCCATTCCTCACTCTGTCGAACCCTTGTCATCCATGTGCCGCATGTTTACAGACCCTCTAAATCCGTCACTGAAATTAATCCTTATCTGACTGGCCACTTAGTTTCTCAGTCCCCGGGGAACCCTACTGCTGCTTGGGAGAAGTTTGGGCTGTAATCTTGGTCTAGTAGAATGGCTGTTCTGTAGCACCATCACCTCAAGTGAATCCTCAATATTGCCTCCACATTATTTGTTTCAACAGGTGAGAGATCAACGGCGTCTCTTTCATTACACAACTTCTGTGTTCACATCACTGTGCCGGGATTGTTGGCTCCTGTCAGAGACTGAGAAGCATCATAAAGATGCCACCGTGTGAAAGCCAAACACACAAAAAGTCCAATAGGGCTTCCCTGGTGGTGCAGTGGTTGAGAGTCCGCCTGCCGATGCAGGGGACACGGGTTCGTGCCCCGGTCCGTGAAGATCCCACATGCCGCGGAGTGGCTGGGCCCGTGAGCCATGGCCGCTGAACCTGCACGTCTGGAGCCTGTGCTCCACAACCGGAGAGGCCACAACAATGAGAGGCCCGTGTACCGAAAAAAAAAAAAAGTCCAATAAAAACTGCCTGGGGTGACAGGGAAGGTGCTATCACAATGCAACTAAATTGCTCAAACCCAGCCTCTGCTTCTGCCTCTGATGCCTGTCTGCTCTCACTGGTTCTGAATTTTATTTCGTCTCTAGGTTGTGGATTTCTGACTCCACCAGGAGTGACTTTAGATGCTGTGTCAGAGCCCTCAACACTAGTCCTAAGACTACCCTGTCACTAAACAGGAGTCATAATAACATCAATAGAGACCATTTAGGAAGGACCTCCTCTGAGCCAGGGATTGTGCTAGGTGCTCACAGTTTAGGTTCCTAGATTATGGTCTAAATTTGATGCCAAAGTGAGAGCATCTGATAGTGACCCAGCACAGCCCTAGCCTCCCACTCTGCCCAGCCTTCTCATTCCAGGAGCTGACCTCAAGGGATTGTGTAGCCCAAAATGATAAACTGGTTTATCGGTCAGTTAAGTATGTGTCAAGCACCCACAGTTTGCCCAGCCTGTACTAGGCACTATGGGAAATACCAAAGAAGTAAATGACATGATCCCAGGCTCTAAGGAACTTCAAATATTCTAAGCAAGAAAAGACCAGCTCATGTGAAGTCATTAAAGATAAACATGAAACAGGGCAATTGAGTCCAATTCTCAACCACGCACAGCAGAGTCTCCAACCTTTTAAGGAGAGCTTGCCTCAGAAGGGTGTACCCTCTCAAATACTGTTGATAGAAGAGGAAATTGGAAAAATCTTTCAGTAAGGCTGTTCAGTAGTACCTCTTAATATTTTTACATTATATAACCATTGACCCAACAATCCTACTTCTATTGATAAATACTAGCACGTATGTTCAAAGATATATGTACAAAGATGTTCACTATAACATTGTTTGTCATTGCAAAAGTTAACAAACACAAAGTTCTTTAACTGTATACACAGGAAAGAGTAGACTATCACCTTCCTGTATGTGTATATATTTCAATAAAGATTTTACATTAAAAAATTAAGTATCTATCTGCTGACATGTAAGTATGCCCAATATATACTAAGTTTAAAAACCAAGTATCTAAACTTTTATAAAATCCAAACTTTATAAAATTTAAAAAACCATTTTGTGTGTGTAAGTGTATGATTTTATGTATGTATATTTTATTTTAAAAGTCTGGAAGGATATTTACTGAACAGTGGTTACCTCTGAGGAGTGAGACTGATGAACAAACTTTTAAGTTTTACTTTATACACTTCTTTCATGTCTGAGTTAGTTGCAAGGAGTATTATTAATTTTAGGACTTAGAAAGATTTTAAAAATTATTATAAGGCTGTATACCTCTCATTCAATATGGCAGAATGACCACATGCATTTATATCCACTCTCTCCTAAGACACCATTAGAATTATAGTAAAGGGATTAAAAGGGCATAAGCTCATAACAAAGAAGAGAAGAGGGGCATTAGATGACAGTATATTTCACAAACGTCTGGAAGACAGAAATTGGAGGAAACGGTATTGACTGAACACACAAAAACTAGGGCTGATTTTGGAACCAACCAGCCCAGAAAAACACCATACAGAACATAAAAAGAGGCATCCAGGAAAAAGCGAAGTTGGCAAAAGAGATGGTATGCTTAAGAGCTAGGAAAACTGAGGATACAATAAAGGCCCAGAATGCAAGAAATAATCCAAAAAGAGGCAATGAAGAAACGTCAAGAAAAACAAAATCTGTACAAGAAGTCCATGGATCAAATGTGAAGAATTGGATAGAATTAACACAGGAAGTGGGCTTCTAGACAAACAGAATTTATTCTGAGCACTAGACAAAATGATAAAGCTGAAAAATAGCAGAGATATGGTAAAGACAGCATATGTTTAATCGACCCACAGCAAAAAAAAAAGGGGCAATCAAAAATTCAAGGAAAATACAAAGCCTGCTGCGTATTCACCTGCCAGCAACGGACAAAAGAGGCATTTCCTCCCTGCAGCAATACTTGCTGTTTGCTAGTCTGATGGTTAAGAAATTGTATCTTGTTTTAATTGCCCCAGGTATTGGTGAGGTAGAGCATCTTTTCATGTGTTTTTTGACTATTTTTATTTCCTGTTTTAAAAATTTCTTATATATATCTGTTTCTCATTAATTTTTTTTTTTTTACCTTTTGGTGTCCATTTTGCTGATTTATTGGAGTTTGCTGTAAATTTTGAATCAGTTGTTTGACACATATTGCATTTTTTCCTCCTATTTTATCATTTATCTTTAAGATACCTTGTGTAAAAGTTTTAAATTTTGTTTTAGTCAAGTTTGCTAAAGTTTTTTTTTATATTTGCAATTTTTTACTTTATATTTGCAATTTTTATTTAAGAAGGCCTTTCCTACTCCAAATCAACAACATTTTTCTTCTATAGTTTTACCTAATGATTTGGAGGTACTTTATTTTCCATTTTTAGCTCAAAAAAGACATTCATACACAATTCATCATTAAGGTAGTTTTTGATGGGACTGAAAACAAACAGCTTCTATTTATTTGCGAAGTTCTATTCAGCATTTGAAAAATCTGAAGTCTGACATGTTAAAAACCATAATTTTACTCATTAAATTCTACTTATCACGAATCATAATTGTTAAGGAAAGACCTACATAGGAAGTCAAATTTTAAATAAAGTTTTGTTCTAGGCTAAAAAAAGAATTCAAGGAAAATACAAAACTGTTCAAAAATGCCACCTTCCAATAATGAAGACAACTAGAACATGGAGTGATATAGAATAATTGATGGAAGTTGTAACATGAAAATGTAATCAAGGCCCATTTCTTGGCTTTACACTGAAAACTCTACAACTGTAATAAGACAAACACTATCTTTTTTGGTTTTTAACCTTTGGAATCCAACCTAGAGACAATCACTGGAAACTTAATTATGATTACAAAGTATAAAGTAAATGTCAACGAACAATGAAGAAGCATAGGGTACAGAAATTGAAAGGTAGATGAAGTTAGGGGAGGTGGAAGGATGTGTAGAGGCACTAATATTCTAATTTTAGAAAGTATAGACTCAAGAGATTCGATCTATAGATGATGGAACAAGAAATAGAGATTTATGTGTCTTATATAAAGGTACGAAGATAACCAAAAAAGACATGCAAACAAAAAGATACACATTAAAATGGTTGTCTGTTGGGAATGGAATTAAATAGAGGAACTAAAAGGAGTGATGTATTAGGAGGAAGAGAGAAGTGGTTGCTGCAGTGTAAGTGAGCTAAATCTCCATTTATTAGAGCAGGAAGTCACTAGATGGGCAACGTCTAGACCTGGTCAACCAAGGAAGGACATATCATTTAGAGAAAATGGATTATTACAACACTCCCCTTCCTGGTCTCTCTGCTTCCACCCTTGCCCCCTTTTGATCTATTATTAACACAGCAGCTAGAGAGATTCTTTTAAAAGTTAACTCAGACCTTGCCACCCAATGGCTTCCCATCTGTGAAATAATAGAAAAAAAAATTTATTGGTCTCTGCCCCCCAGTTCCTGGCAAAGAGCTCCTAAAACCCTTGTCATTTCCTGGGTGATAGGAGTGCCTTTTGTTCTAATGAGGCAGTGCTGGGTGGGCTCCTGGCTGGCTCCTGGATGAAGGCTGGTCACCAGAAAGACAGAGCCATGATTAGTAGCTTGGAGTTTTCGGTCCCAACCCCCATTCTCTTGAGAAAGGAGAAGGGCTGGAAAAGGAGTTAATAATCAATCATGCCTACGTGATGAAGCCTCCATAAAGCTCCCAAAAGTCTGGGTTCAGAGAACTTCCAGGTTGGTGAACACATCCATATACTGGGAGGGTGACGCACCCCAACTCCGAGGGGGCAGAAGCTCCTGCGCTCAGGACCCTCCCAGACCTCATCCTATGTATCTCTTCATCTGGCTGTTCATCTGTATCCTTTATCATATCCTTTTTTTTGTGTGTGTGCGGTATGCGGGCCTCTCACTGTTGTGGCCTCTCCCGTTGCAGAGCACAGGCTCCAGACGCGCAGGCTCAGCGGCCATGGCTCACGGGCCGAGCCGCTCCGCGGCATGTGGGATCGATCTTCCCGGACCGGGGCACGAACCCGTGTCCCCTGAATCGGCAGGCGAACTCTCAACCACTGCGCCACCAGGGAAGCCCTATCATATCCTTTTATAATAAACTGGTAAACATA
This sequence comes from Mesoplodon mirus, assembly GCF_964341445.2. NCBI lineage: Eukaryota > Metazoa > Chordata > Mammalia > Artiodactyla > Ziphiidae > Mesoplodon > Mesoplodon mirus. Next base: position 111,490,543 of record NC_138981.1, read on the forward strand.
AGTGTTTCCCTGATTCCTGTGAGCTGCTCCAGCAAATTAATTGAACCCAAGGAGGGGGTCATAGGAACCTCAGTTTACAGCCCATCAGTCGGAAGTAGAGGTGACAACCTGAACTCACCATTGGCATCTGAAGTTGCGGGGGAGGCAGTAGTCTTGTGGGACTGAGCCCTTAACCTGTGCAATCTGATGCTCTCTCCAGGTAGAAAGTGTCAGAATTGAGTTAAAGTGTAGGACTCCCAGCTGGTGGCACCGAGTATTGCCTGTTTTAGGGAAAAGCCACATACACAACTGGTGTCAGAAGTGCTGTGAGTATGGCAGTTGTGTGTGAGTAGAGAAACACAGGAAGGAAAATCAAGGTGTTTCTAATTCACCGTCTCATTCAGAACGAAAGCCAAAGTCATTACAATGGCTTACTAGACCTCAGCCCATCATCTGCCTCAGCATCTCCCAAGCCCTGCATCTCCTGCTTCTCCCCCTTGCTCACTCTGTGTCAGCCCCAGTGGCCTCCTTGCTGTTCCTTGAGCAAACTGGACATGTTCTATCTCAGGACCATTTTGCACCAGCTGTTCTGTCTGCCTAGAAAACTCTTTCCCCCAGATATTTGCATGGATTGCTCTATCACCTCCTTCATGTCCTTACTCAGAATCTCCCCTTCTCAGAGAGATTTTCCCTGGTTACACTATTTGAAATTGTAGGCCCCCGCCCCCAAGAACTCCCTATCTCCTTTTTCTGCTTTTTCTCTGTGTAACACTTACTGTCTTTTAACATACTATATATTTTAATTATTTATCTTGCTTATTGTTGCTCTCCCCCACCGGAATGTAAACTCAATAAGAGCAGGGATGTTTGTGTTTTGTTCACTGCTCTATCCCCAGTACTGAGAACAGTGACTAGCGCACAGTAGGTGCTTGTTATGGGCTGAATTGCATGCTCCCAAAATGTATATGTTGAAGTCTCAACGTCCAGTATTTCAGAATGTAACAGTATTTGGAAACAGGTCTTTAAAGACGTGATTAAATTAAAATGAGGCCGTTGGGAAGGGGTCATAATCCAGGATGACTGGTATCCTTATAAGAAGAGGAAGAGACACCAGGGGTGCACATGCAGAGAGGAACAATCACGTGAAGAGGCAGCAAGAGGGTGGCCATTTTTAAGCCAAGGAGAGAGGCCTGGAACGGATCCTTCCCAAATGGCCCTCAGAGGAAACCAAGCTTTCTGGAACCTTGATCCTGGACCTCCAGGCTCCACAACTGTGAGAGAATAAATTTCTGCTCTTTAAGCCTCCCAACCTGTGGTATTTTGTTATGCCAGCCCTAGCAAACTAACACAGTGCTCAATAAATATGTGGTTTGAGTGAATGGATAAACAGGTTGATGGATACTACAGGAACATTAGAAAAACCCAAACCAGAAATAGTTAAAAGTGGTAACCCTCAGGGAATGGGACCACAAGTGGGGAGGAGTGGGGCAGGAGATAGTTGCTTTTTATTGTAAGGAAGCTCTTTGACACTATTTCATTTTTAGCCACATGAATGTATCACTTTGATAAACATTTATAAATGTTCATTTTTAAAAGGGGGTTTTACAGAACAACAACAGAAAACTATGTAAGTTCACCTGGGGACGATTTTGCACCAGAGGACATTGACAATGTCTGGACATTTTTTGGTTGTCACAACTGGCGGTGGAGTGCTACTGACATCAAGTGGGCCGAGGCCTGGGACGTTGCTAAATATCTTACAATGCACAAGACAGTGAGTGCCTCACAAAAGAATTAAATACACATTTATCATATCCTTTTTTTTGTGTGTGTGCGGTATGCGGGCCTCTCGCTGTTGTGGCCTCTCCCGTATGTCAAGAGTGGTCAGACTGAGAAACTGTTTTACATAAATGTGTGGATGATAGATCCATAACAAGTTACTAAGGAAAGTTATGGCTGTTGAGTAAATAGAATTAACCTCTGAGAAGAACATAATGGAGGAAAAGTACCATACTATCCTACAATCCATTCTTTGGTGCCTCTGTTAGAGAAAAATTCTGGACTGATGGAAGTACTAGGAACATGGAAGGCATAGAGGGCTGACTGACCTCTGTCCATAGATCCTTATACAAAACTTCACTACACACAACGCAAATGGCCATTCATCCCATATTACCTCACTTTCACTGCACTGCCTCTTCCTGCCAGTCCAATTCATCCCCTCGGCTCTTCACAAATCAACATTCAACACTCCCTTCTTTCTTTTATCCCAAACTCCAAATTGAAGATTTCCCCCGGACCACAATGCATGCTGGAATGCCTCTTCCGCACCTTTGAGGCCAAGGTTTCTCCCTTCTGTTGTTTACACAGCACCTTTCTGATATAACCTTCTCCAACCCCTTGGAAAAGAGTGAACAATTGCTCACTGAGTCCATACTGCGTAAAAACAGAACCCCTTCCTGCTCAACAACTAGAAAAAGAATCTACTTTTTCACATACACAACTAAGTAAATATTTAATGTATGGATCTGTTAGGTGTTTCTGTTGCTGTGTATTCCTGATAAATGAATCTGTGTTAGTGTTATGTCCAGTTAGAAGTGGTTTAGACAAATGTCTTATGATCTGCTTTGGGTATATGGTTTCCAAGGAAGGATGTGAGAAGGAGCAAGGGCAGTCACTGTTCCTTGCTACTGCTTATAGCATTAGTTTTCACCTCAAAGAGCAGCATTTTCATGCTGCCAGGTACTGAGTGCCAGCAAGGGAAGGGAAAGATCTTGTTCCACCATCAACGCACTGTGGAAGATCTGTAGAAGGAAACACAAGAGACTGGTAACAATGCTTGCCTTCAGAGGTGGAAACTGGAGAACTTGGATATAAGGGTGGGAGAGAAAGCTAATTTTCAGTGTACACTCTTTTATAGCTTTGGAATTTTGCTCCATGTGCATATATGAGCTATACAGAAATTTTAATTAATTTCTATATCAATGTACTGTACAAAACTACAGTACTTGTATCTCAAGCCAAACTTCTACCCAGCTACAAATGGATACAAAATTATCCCATTTCTTATATTCAGAACTGAAGTATTAAATATATATTCAGACAATCTGTTAGACTGAATCCCACACCGAGAAAAAACTAAAAAGAAATTAATGTTTGCAAAGATATGTTCCTTGTTGATGTGATTTTCTTTGAATTGTGCTGAAATAGGCAGAAGAAAATTGTCTATAGTAAACTATAATGTCCATCTACCTCACTAAAGCACTAATTTTAAGGACATTTAGAGGTCTGAAAAAATGCAGTGACAAAATTTTAATTACATTTTAATATGATATATAATTGATTGACCAGGAGCTTTTAGCACTCTGTGTTATAGATGACAAGAGAAGACCATTCTATCCTGGAATAAATAGTCTCTGCCGTGTTTTAATTTGGATGTAATGATGATAGAGACCAAATCCCTTGGGATGAGAGAATGCTTTATTGAGACCTTCATTTCCTGAAAATTTCCACATTACCCAGTGACTGTAAAACCGAATGTCACAAGTAAAAAACAAACAAAACAAAATAGAAATGTCGCTTGTCCAAACTGAGCCTCTCTTATGAAGATATACTCCTTTTTTATCTGAACTTGAGAATGTCTACCAGATCTCCGGCCATCCAAGGTACACGGTCACTAGTCTGATGTATCTTTCCCTGGAAACTCCAAGAAATTGACTTTAATTCCCATTAAGGAACCTCACCCTACTGGTACCTCTCATCACATCTTGCTTCTAATCTCTGAATTCATTTGCATAGAAGGTAAGCTGAAGACTAATTTTCAAAAGGTGATATGAATATGTTAAAAAAAAAGAATGTGCTTCTTAACTTCTCTTCTAAATACGGAAGGAAGCTGGCTAAGCTGAATCAGCTAAACCAGGCTATCTAACTACCTGGAGCTATTCAGTATACCTTTGACCTTCTACTCTCTGTGTTTCTGTTCCGGGTTGAAAAATATCCCATTAGTTATTATATTTATCTGTAGAAATTTGATCTCTGTTATTCTAAATATTCTAAAATAAATATTCTAAAATAAATAAATAAATAAATAAATATTCTAAAATAAAAAAAGCTATCTCTTGGCTCTTACAAAGTCTGCTCCTATCTGATAACAGCTTAATTTGTTGTGCATGTAACTTTGATATGTTCGTCTGCTCGCTCTGCCATAACAAAATACATAGACTGGGTCGTTTAAACACAGAAATTTATTTTCTCACAATTCTAGAGGCTAGAAGTCCCAGATCAAGGTACCAGCTTGATTAGGTTCCTGGTGAGAGCTCTCTTCCTGACTTGCAGATGGCTGTCTTCTTGCTGTGTCCTTACGTGGCCTCTTCCTCTCTGGCATGCAGAAAGAGAAAGAAATGGAGGTGGGGGTGAGGGAGAGAGATCTGGTCTTTCTTCCTCTTCTTATAAGGACACCAGTCTTATTAGATTAGGGGCCCACCCTTATGACCTCACTTAACCTTTATTGCCTCCTTATAAGCTCTATCTCCAAATACAGTCACGTTGGGGGTTAAGGCTTCAATATGTGAATTGAGGGGGAGGGACACAATTCAGTCCTTAACAACTGGTTTAACACTAAAACAGATTGTTTTATATTTTAGTAAATTATCAGTTTATCAGAGAGATATATATATAGGCAGCATGTAGCTACCTACATATATACAAACATAGAGAACATTAGAACCAGCCAAGAGGCAAAGTGAACAAATTGTTTTGAAACTGGTAGAGACGGTGCACAGAATGCATTTGGGGAAGGAAGAATAAGGATGTTAAGGAGGAAGGGGAAAAATCAGCTGGTGGAATGAGAAAGGAGGAGCAGCAGCAACCTATACTGGCAGTCTTTAACCAGGAGAGTGTTGAGTTGCTAGCAAAGTCTTGCATCAAAGCAAACAAATTCCACAGGATTGAATAAGCTGCTTTGATTCCTTACTCCTCCCAATATTCACTGGGGCAAAGCTCTGTCTGGCAGGCTGGACTATGAACATTGGCCTAACCTGTCCCATCCTGATTGCAGGCTCACAGGAGAACAGCAACTATGTTCTTTTAACTCACTTTCTACAGTATTATTGGGCAAAAAAAGCATTTAAAGGCTTTCAATGGTGATGATTATAAGAAAAATGGAATATAAATGGCTACTGACATGTTTCATTGTAACAACTTTCATAACCCCATTATTAAGGAGATGAATATATTCATATTCCTAAATAAGAAGTAATCACATGTCTAAAGCCTCTTCGCCCCTCACTTATTTTGTTAAAACACCATTCTCATTTATTTTCCATCTTTTCCCCCTGGGTGTGCATTAGTTACTATGGAAACATTGGGGTACCATAGTTTGAGCATATCAACATTTCCAAGTTCTATTAGAGTATGAAGCCAATTTATATCAAGGTTATCATCAGGAGAGGAGTTGCTGCTGAGGGTTATAAATGAATGCAAGACAAAATGAAATGTATGGCACTGCCAGGCAAACACAGGCCTCACTTAGCATCACAGAAGGGATGAGGCTCATCTCATCTGCCCACTCTGTGTACAGAATTCTGACTGTAGTTAACAGTGAGGTCATGTTGGTCCATTGGTATTGCTATAATACCAATTATAGGTATACCATACCTATAATACCATAACTGAGGGGCTTATAAACAACAAACACTTATTCCTCACAGTTCTGCAGGCTAGGAAGTCCAAGATAGGGAGGCAGCATATCCAGTGTCTGGTGAGAAACTGCTTCCTAGACAGCTGATGTCTTCACTGTGTTCTCACATGGTGGAAGGGGCAAGGGAGCTCTCTGGGGTGTCTTTCATAAGGGCACTAATACTTTTGTGTTTTTTTTTGTCTCACTGTGCAGCTTGTGGGATCTTAGCTCCCTGACCAGCAGTCAAACAGGGATGGAGCCCAGGCCATGGTTATCTTTTTTACTTTAAATAGTACGCTTAAACTTATGTTTCCTGTTCAACTCAACCAGAGGTATTCCCCCCACATTGTAAGATGAAGAGATAAGTCTCCTATATTTCCCTCTACTTCTCGCCCCTATCTCTCAACCTATGTCCATTTCCATACGCCTCTATTTTCACATTTGTCCAAGCCATCATATAATCAAGCCTCCTACCTGGTATCCTTATTTCCATTCTTGCCCCCTCTTAACTCTCCACACAATAGCCAGAGTTATCGTTCATGAATCTAAAGCAATTTCTGCTTCTGTCAGTGGTGGACTAACTTGTTTCAGACTAACCATCCCACTGAGAACAACTATAATAGCTGATCGACACATGAAAAGACATATTTTGGTCACATTGAAGGGCCCTCAAGGCAGCAAAGACTTGAGAGGCCAAGATTCTAGAGAATCTAGAAAGAGAGAGAGAGAGAAATGAGCCAGACATCTGGCTGCATTTTTGCTTTTAAGGCATTTGCCAGTCTGAAAGCTGTGAATTGAGAAGCTAAAAACCCGAGGAGAAAACAGTGCAGAAAATAGTAGCTGGGAGTCTGAGAAGCTGAGCAGAGATTTCAGAAGTCTCATGGAGCTGAAAGTGGTAAAATGGAGTTGAGTGCCCGTGAAGGAGGAGGAGCCCTGATAAACACCACAGAATTTCAGCTGAATCCACCAAACAGCCATTACCTAGGGTAAAAGGGAATGGGAAACAGATCAGCACTCATAAAGACTGAAGCCCAGTCTTAATCTCTGATCAGATTAAGATGATCTATCCCTACCTTGAGTGCTTGCCAGAGTGAAAAAATAAATCCCCTGTGTACAACATCAAGAGTGAAGCCCAGGGTAAACTATGGACTAACGGTGATTATGATGTGTCAATGTAGGTTCATCAACTGTGACAAATGGACCACTCTGTTGTGAGAGGTTAATAATGCAAGAGGCAGTGCATGTGTGGGAGCAGGAGTATATGGGAAATCTCTGTATGTTCCCCTCAATATCGCTATGAACCTAAAAGTCCCCTTAAAAAAATAGAGTCTTACCAACAACAAAAATTTTTTAATAAAACTAAATAAATCCCTTCTGGAGTAAGATAGCATCAGCCATCCATCACCTCAAATTATCTCTTCAACTTTTTATGTTGTGTCCAACATTTAATCACTAATAATGAAGCATGTTAAAAAATCAAGAGACTGAAAAATCAAGAGAAAATAGGCAATAGATACAGACCCACAGAAGATCCAGATATTAGAGTTCTCAGACACAGGATTGAAAATAATTGTAATTAATATACTCATGAAATTAAATGACATATGGAGAATTATAGCTGCAGAAGATTGATTACATATAGGAGGATTATAATAAGAAAATAGGTACCATATTCCTCACTATTAATCCACTGAGAGGGCCTGGGAGCAGCAACACCCTTATCTTAGTCAGGTTGCTATAACAAAATGCCATAGACCGAGTGGCTTAAGCAACAGAAATTTATTTATTATAGGTCTGAAGGCTGTGAATCTGAGATCAGGGGGCCAGCAGGGTTGGATTCTAGTGATAGGCCTCTTCCTGGTTTGCAGACCTCTTCCTAGTTCCCACCTTCTCACTGTATCCTCACATGGTGGAGAGAGCTCTGGTATCTTCCTCTTCTTGTAAGGGGACTAATCTCACCATGGGGGCCCCATCCTCATGACCTCATCTAAACCTAATTATCTCTCAAAGGCCTCATCTCCAAATACTATCACATTGGGGATTAGGGCTTTAACATATGAATTTTGTAGGGACACGTTCAGTCCATAACAACCCTAACAAGAATGAAAAGGCCTAGCTCCTAGATCTTGGTTTCTAAATACCATTCTCGGTTAAAAAGGAACAAGGCTTCTTGGAGAAAAAGCTAATTCTATAACTGGGCCACAGAAAGAATGAGCAGCTTGAAACTTATTTTTGTCCCTAAAAGTAAAGAAGTGCTCAGAGAGTGATGGGGAAATGTCAAAAGGACACAGAAGGCAGCCTAAAAGGGCTCCCACTGGCTAAATTTGAAAATCACAGTAAATAATGATAGTATTAGATTAAAACCCATTGAATAAAGAAAGAAGTCATGAGTCCATACTGATATGAATGAATGAATGAATAAGTAGTTTGATTAGGAACTGGTGAGATATATATGTATTATAGCCTGGAAGATACCACCTTAATGTAATAAAAGATCAAAGCATCACTTCAGTGATATTCCTGCCAAAAAATTATAAACTGAATATGATCATGAGGAAACATGAGATAAACCCAAGTTGTGGGACATTTTATGAAATAACTGGGACATTTAACAAAATAATGTCAAGGTCATGGAAGTCAAGGAAAGAGAGAGGAACTGTTGCAGATTGAAGAACACTAAATAGACATGCCAACCAAATGCAATGCTTGGTTCTGAATTGGATTCTTTGGCTATAAAGGATATTATTGGCAAAATTGGCAAAACTTGAATGGGATTTGAGTACTGGATAATAGTGATGTATCAGTGTTAATTTTCTTATTTGATGGTTATATTTAGTTTTGTAAGAGAATGGTCTTTGCTTTCTAGGAAATACACATGGAAATATTTTGAAGTGATAGAGCATCATGTCAGTGACTTACACATAAAAGGTTCGGGGAAAAACCTTTTTTGTAGTATACTTAAAATTTTCTGTAGGTTTGAGATTGTTTCAAAGTTTTACACTGATGTGTATAAAATGGATGACTAATGAGAACCTGCTGTATAAAAAAATAAATTAAATTAAATTTTTAAAAAAAGAAATAAAAGGCCTACATGTAGGAAAAAAAAAACCAGTATGGTGCTGGCACAAAAACAGACACATAGATCAATGGAACAGAATAGAGCACCCAGAAAAGAACCCACACTTATATGGGCAACTAATCTACAACATAGGAGGCAAGAATATACAATGGGGGGGGGCTTCCCTGGTGGCGCAGTGGTTGACAGTCCGCCTGACAATGCAGGGGACACGGGTTCGTGCCCCGGTCCAGGAAGATCCCACATGCCGCGGAGCGGCTAGGCTCGTGAGCCATGGCCACTGAGCCTGTGCGTCCGGAGCCTGTGCTCCGCAACGGGAGAGGCCACAACAGTGAGAGGCCCGCGTACCGCAAAAAAAAAAAAAAAAAAAAGAATATACAAATATACAATGGGGAAAAAACAGCCTCTTCAGTAGCTGGTTGGGAAAACTGGGCAACTACATGCTAAGGAATCAAACTGGACTACTTTCTCACATCATACAAAAAAATAAATTCAAAATGGATTAGAGACTTAAATGTAAGACCTGAAACCATAAAACTTGCAGGAAAAAACGGGCAGTAAGCTCTTTTTTTTTTTTTTTTTTTTTTTTTTTTTTGCGGTACGTGGGCCTCTCACTGTTGTGGCCTCTCCCGCTGCGGAGCACAGGCTCCGGACGCACAGGCCCAGCGGCCATGGCTCACGGGCCCAGCCGCTCCGCGGCATGTGGGATCCTCCCAGACTGGGGCACGAACCCGTGTCCCCTGCATCGGCAGGAGGACTCTCAACCACTGCGCCACCAGGGAAGCCCCCGGGCAGTAAGCTCTTTGACATCAGTCTTAGCAATATTTTTTTGCATATGTCTCCTCAGGCAAGGGGAAAAAAGCAAAAATAAACAAATGGAACTACATCAAACTAAAAACTTTTGCATAGTGAAGGAAATTATCAACAAGAAGAAAAGGCTACCTACTGAATGGGAGAAAATATTTTCAAACAATATATCCGAAAAGGGGTTAATATCCAAAATATACAAAAAACTCATACATCTCAACATCAAAAAAAAAAGAAACCTGATTAAAAAATGGGCAGAGGATCTGAATAGACATTTTTCCAAAGAAGACATACACATGGCCAGCAGGCATATGAAAAGATGTTCAACATCACTAATCATCAGGGAAATGCAAATGAAGCCACAATGAGTTATCACCTCATACCTTTCAGAATGGCTTTTATCACAAAGACAACAAATAACAAAAGTTGGCAAGGCCGTGGAGAAAAGGGAACCCTCGTGCACTGTTGATGGGAATGTAAATTGATACAGCCACTATGGAGAACAGTATGGAGGTTCCTTAAAAAACTAAAAATAGAATTACCATATGACCCAGCAATTCCACTTCTGGGTATTTGTCACATGAAAACAAAAACAATTAGAAAAGATATATGCACCCCTATGTTCATTGCGGATTATTTAAAATAGCCAAGATATGGAAGCAAGCTAATTGCTCATCAATAGATGAATGGATAAAGAAGATGTGGTATATACATACCCACAATGTAATATTACTCAGCCATAGAAAAGAAGGAAATCTTGTCATTTACGACAATATGGATGGACCTAAAGGGTATTACACTAAGTGAAATAAGTCAGACAGAGAAATACAGACAAATATTGTATGATTTCACTTATATGTTAAATCTAAAAGACAAAATACATGAACAACATAACAAAACAGAAACAGAGTTATAGATACAGAGAACAGGTACTTGCCAGAGGGGAAAGGGGTGGGAGGAGAAAAGAAATAGGTGATGGAAATTAAGAGGTACAAACTTCCAGCTGCAAAATAAATGAGTGATGATTATGAAATGTACAGTGTGGGGAACACAGTCAATAACTATGTAATGTCTTTGGTGACATATCATAACTGGACTTATCTTGGTGATCATTTTGAAATGCACAGAAATAGCGAATCACTATGTTGTATAATAGGAACTAACATAGTGTAGTAGGCCAATTATGCTTCAAAAACAAACAAACATAAACTCATAGAAAAAGAGATCAGATTTGTTGTTACCAGAGGTGAGGGGTGGGAGGGAGAAGGAATTGTATGAAGGCAGTCAAAAGGTACAAGCTTGCAGTTATAAGATAAATAAGTACTAGGGATGTGATGTAGAATGTGGTAAATATAATTAGCACTGCTGTATGTTACATAGGAAAGTTGTTAAGACAGTAAATCCTAAGAGTTCTCATCATACACAAAAAAGTCGTTTTTTTCTATTTCTTTAATTTTGTATCTATATGAGATGATTGACGTTCACTAAATTTATTGTGATAATCTTTTCATGATGCATGTAAGTCAAACCATTATGCTGTACACCTTAAACTTATACAGTGCTATATGTCAATTATATCTCAATAAAACTGGAAGAAAAATACTTAATGGTTAGAAAAAGGATGTATTACTAGTAAACTAAAAGATGGAAAATAGAATAATAAAAAATACATCATACTTAGTGACTCGCTTCCAAATAATAGAGTATGGGAAAGGGAAAAAATAGTGTCTTTACTGTGGAGTAACCTGGAAGGCACCACCTTGGTCAAGGTTAATATGACCAGTGATAAGTCATGTTGATAGCATGTACCCTTTGATATGATGTGATGAGAAAGGCACTTTATCTCTGTGGTATTCTTTCTCAAACCCAATATCCCAATCTAATCATGAGGAAAACATCAAAGAAATCCAAATTGAAGGATATTCTACTAAATACCTGACAAATTCTGCTCAAAAATGTTAAGGTCATGAAACACAAAGACTGAGAAACTGTCACAAATCAGAGGAGAATAAGAAGACATGACAACTAGATGCAATGTGGTAGTGATTATTGGATCCTGAAGCAGGTAAAGAACATCAAAAGAAAAACTAGTGAAATTCGAACAAAATCTGAAGTTTAGTTAATAATATATTTTTTTAATTTCAACAAATGATAACATTAGAGGAATTTGAAACTGAGTGAGGAGTATATGGGAACTTTCTGTATTATCTTTGCCACTTTTCTGTAAATCTAAAATTATTCCAAAATTAAAAGTTTATGTAAAACAAACTTCATAAATCCAAAAGTAGACAAGAAAGGGAAAAAAGGAAACAAAAGATATGACAGATAGGAAACAAACAGAAGGATGGCAGACATAAACTTAAATGTGTCAAAAATTACATTAAATATAGTAATTGGATTAATATTCCAATTAACGATACGGTGCAATTCTATGAAAAAATCAACCACATGCTGCTTGCAAGAAACACATTTTATTTTATTTTTATTTTATTTGCAAGAAACACATTTTTTAATGTTTGGATGTTCACAGTTTACACTTTTTTTTTAGTTATATATGTATTTTTGGCCGCATGGCATGCAGGATATTAGTTCCTCTACCAGGGATCGAATCCATGTCCCCTGCAGTGGAAGCACGGAGTCTTTTTCTTTTTTTTAAATATTTATTTATTTGGCTGCATCAGGTTTTTTTTTTAACATCTTTACTGGAGTATAATTGCTTTACATTGTTGTGTTAGTTGTTGCTGTATAACAAAGTGAATCAGCTATACGTATACATATATCCCCATATCCCCTCCCTCTTGCATCTCCCTCCCACCCTCCCTATCCCACTCCTCTAGGTGGTCACAAAGCACCGAGCTGATCTCCCTGGAAGCACGGAGTCTAACCACTGGACCACCAGGGAAGTCCCAAGAAACACATTTTAAATGTCAGGATACAAAATGGTCAAAAATAAACAAATAGCAAAACAATGTATCATGCAAGGAATAAATCAGGATAACTATATGAATATCAGACAGAATAGACTTTAAAGGAACTGGCATTATAGAAATACGGAGGGTCTTTTCATAATGACAAAAGATTTGATTCAACAGGAAATGATAACAATCTTAAACTTGTATACACCTAATAACACAGTCAGAAAATACATAAAAAGTGACAGAACTAAGAGAAGAAATTTTTAAAATTCACAATCAAATTGGGAGATTCATACACATCTCCCCCACTAATTGGCAGAAAATGCAGATAAAAAACCATTAAGCATATAGAAGAGTTGAACAACATGATCAACCAACTTGACCTGACAAATACAAAGCACTATACCCAACAACTAAAGAATACGTATTCTATTCAAGTGTAAATGAAACATTCGTCAAAATTGACCATACTATGGGCCATAACGCAAGTCTTAACAAATTTCAGGGACTTCCCTGGTGGTCCAGTGGTAAAGAATTTGCCTTCCAATTTAGGGGACGTGGGTTCAATCCCTGGTCAGGGAACTAAGATCCCACATGCCGTGGGGCAACTAAGCTCGTGCGCCTCGACGAGAGAGCGCGCATGCAGCAAACTACAGAACCCACGCGCTCTGGAGCCCACGCACCACAACTAAAGAGAGAAAACCCGCACACCACAACTAGAGAGAAGCCTGTGCGCCAAAACGAAGAGCCTGCGTGCCACAACGGAGAGCCTGCACCACAACGGAAGATCCCACATGCCTCAATGAAGACCCCACGTGCCACAACTAAGACCCGATGCAGCCAAAAAATAATAATAATAGAGAAAATAAATATTTTTTAAAAAATTTCAAAGGACTGAAATCATACAGAGTATTTTGTCTGACCACAGTAGAATTAAGCTAGGAATCAATAACAAAAATATAGGAAAATCTTTATTTGAAGATTATATAATACATTTCCAAATAACTCAGGGATCAAAGGAGAAATAAACAATAATGAAAAGGTAAGTCGTACAAAAACTTATGGGATCCTCTTAAAACAGTGAGGAAATTTAAAACATGAAAGGCAAATACTAGAAAAGCAGTGTTTTAGCCACAGTTCCCCATGAAAGAACCTCACTTAAGACTTTGAATGCAGATAGTTTATTTTGGAAAGTGATATCAAGGAATAGGAGTGGGGGACTTGGATGGGTGGAAAAGGGAAGAAGGGAAAGCTAACCCAAGGGTATGAGGTTACCAATCTGATCACCACGATGGCCAAGTGGTGCTCAATCTCACCAGGGAACCTGTGAGGAAACATGTGGAACATAACAGAATTGTCCATGGAAGGAACAGAAGAGGGAAGAATTTATCCACAGACTCACCTCCAAGGGAGAGAGTTGTCCTATGGGGAGTTAATATCCTTCCAGTTCCAAATTACATATGCATCATAACAGCTAAGTGAATTCTAGCAAGCATCCCAAAATGTGGCCCCAGAGTAACCCTAGAACCAAAAGCAAAAAATAAGTACTCCAGATGAGGTGAACTACTGTCATTTTACACCTGTACACAGCTGGATGCCTCAGCAACAACTGGAATAAAAAAGTGGGCAGACATACATGAAGAGAGGCGCAAGATATGTCCAATAGAAGGAAAAGAAAGGTTAAAGACATTTTCAGATTAAAGATAGGTGAGAGAATTCATCAGAAACCATCAGACCCATACTGTGAGAAATGCTAAAGCGAGTTCTTCAAGTGGAAAAGAAATAATACCAGATAGAAATTTAGATATTCAGAAAGAAAGACTACTGAAAATGAAAATATTTAAAGTAAATATTTAAAAAATCTATTTTTCTTTCCTTAATTATTTAAAAGCCAATTAATGTTTAAAGCATTAAAAAAAGACATGAATTGTGAGGTTTATAATACAGGAAGAAGTCAAATATATGACAACAGTAACACAAAGGACAAGAAGAAGTGAAAATAGACTTATGTAGTTGTAACATTGTTATATAATATGTGCAGTTGTACAAGTTTAATTCAGGTAATCTGTGATAAATTAAGGATATCTATTATAATCCCTACAGGAACCACTAAAAAAATTATACATTGTGACCACCTGGAGGAGTGGGATGGGGAGGGTGGGAGGGAGGGAGATGCATGAGGGAAGGGATGTGGGAACAGATGTATATGTATGACTGATTCACTTTGTTATAAAGCAGAAACTAATAAAAAAAATAAAATTAAAAAAAATTATACAAAGAGTTATAGCTAAAGCCAAATATTTATATTATATATATATATATATTATATTATATTACTAGTTATAGCTAAAGCCAAGTATAATGGAATATGAAAATATATTAATTAATCCAAAAGAAGATAAGAAAGGGGGAAAAAAGAAATAAAAACAGAGGGGATAAATAGAAAACAAAGAACAAGATGCTAGTCTAAAAGTCAACTATAACAATAATTATATTAACTATAAATACCAATTAAAAGGCAAAGATTGTCAAACTGTATCTGAAAAAAGTATGACCCACCTATATGACGCTTACAAGAAATATACTTTAAATAGAAAGGCAGATAGGCTGAAAGTAAAATGATGGAAAAAAATACCCCATGCAAACACTATGCATAACAAAGATGGGGGACTTCCCTGGTGGTGCAGTGGTTAAGAATCCGCCTGCCAATGCAGGGGACACGGGTTCGAGTCCTGGTCTGGGAAGATCCCACATGCCGTGGGGGAACTAAGCTCGTGCGCCACATCTACTGAGCCCACATGCCACAACTACTGAAGCCCATGCACCTAGAGCCCGTGCTCTGCAACAAGAGAAGCCACTGCAATGAGAAGCTCGCACACTGCAACGAAGAGTAGCCCCCACTCACTGCAACTAGAGAAAGCTGGCATGCAGCAATGAAGACCCAACACAGCCAAAAATAAATAAATAAATAAATTTATTAAAAACAAAAAAACAAAGATGGTACACCTCCATTAATATAAGGCAAGGCACAATGCACTTCAAGA
Source organism: Mesoplodon mirus (assembly GCF_964341445.2). Classification (NCBI taxonomy): domain Eukaryota; kingdom Metazoa; phylum Chordata; class Mammalia; order Artiodactyla; family Ziphiidae; genus Mesoplodon; species Mesoplodon mirus. The sequence continues at coordinate 111,506,041 of NC_138981.1, forward strand.
CAAGGAGTATTACCAGAGATCAGAAATAATGAGTGTCATTTCATAATGACAGAAGAGTCAATTCATCAAGAAGACATAACAATCCAAAATATGAATGAAGTTAATAACAGAGCTTTAAAATACATGAGCAAAAATTGACAGAATTACGAAGATAGACAAATCCATAATCACAGGCAAAGATTTTAATATCCCTCCATGGGTATTGATACAAGTATACAAAAAAATCAGTAAAGCTATGGAAGATTTGAACATTATCAACTAATTTGACCTAACTGATTTATATTTATAGAATGCTATACCCAGCACCTGCAGAATGCATACTCTTCTCTAGAACACATGGAACATTAACCAAGATAGACTATATGCTGGGCCATAAAATATGTCAATAAATTTAAAAGACTTAAAATCTTACAGAGTGTATATTCTCTAACAACAAAGTAATTAAATTAGAAATCAGTAATAAGATACCTAGAAAATCCCCCAAATGATTGTTTCTGCTTCTAGACAGGAAAGATTAACAGATACTGGATTTACCCTCCCATCTGAAACAACCAAAGAAACTAGACAATATATATGAAATGGTTGTCTAGACACTGAACATCAGATAACAAAGTACAATGATCTCTGATAGGTGGGGAACAAATGAGGGTAGCCTTACAATTTGTCCATCTTACTGCCTGGAGAGAGATTCTAGGCTGTGGCACACGAAGGAGGAAGCCAGGTTGATGGCAGCAGACTCCCAAAGTTGAGATGGAGCTGAGATTCTAGAGACAATATGGTGGCTGAAGTTGCCAGAATAGAGGACCAGAGAGAAGAAAGCTGCATAGAAAGAGAATTTCAGAAATCTTCAGAGGGTCCTCCTCAAGGATCCATCTGAGTACTGACCAGATGGACCAGCACATGTGTATGAGGAAACTACCCAAGGCTGGGGAAAGAACCATCCAAAAGGATTAGAGGTAACAGTGGCTGGCACTCTAACAAGACCAGGAAAGTTGCTTGCTCTCACCAACTAGATTGAAGAGCTTGAGATTCATGGATCATTGGGTAGAGTACACAGAAGGGTCTTGCCTCATAGTGGGGAATAATTAGCACTAGACTAAGCACTACTCTGGTCCCACATAACAAATCCTAAATGCAAGACCCAAAAGGATCAACCTGTGTCCAAGTAATTTAACTGCATCCCAAAACATAGTTTAAGAATATTTATAAGAATACAAAAATATATAGCACTCAACAAGGTAAAATGCACAATGTTCGGTATCCAATCAAAAATTACTAGGTGTGTTCTAAAATTAGATTGTGGTGATGATTGCACAATCTTATGAATATACTAAAAATATTGAATTGTACAGTTTAAATGAGTGGAATGTATGGTTTATGAATTACATCTCCAAAAGTTGTTCAAAAAAATGACTAGACATCGTGGGACTTCCAGAATGGCCCAGTGCCCAGTGAGGACCTAACCAAATCCTCTCGCCCCAAAATAATGATAAAACTGGACAAATTGTCAAAATCAACCATTTCAGAACCCTGGAAATTAACGAAAAGCATACAACACATTGAAAAGTATTTGTACAAGAAAAGCCGCTGAACTGCAGCAAGAACAGCAGGATCTGTAGTATTTTGACTTGGGGCTGCTCCCATGTCCCTACTTCCAAGGTGCAGTAACCTTGAGGACCAGAGAACTGGCAGTCTCATGGTAGCTGAAAGGGCTGACCCAATCTGAAGCTCTACACAAAAGCCTCATGCCCAATAATGATCTTAGGGGAAAATAATCAGGGAAGGTCAGTGTCACAGCTGCCTAAGGCTGTGATACTGGTTAGAGCAAGCAACAGACCAGTCCGAAATTTTAAAAGGAGATCTGGAAAATGAGACCAACCATAAGGTGCTTTGATATGCTCTCATTTATTCCAGGGGATCTGGAAGATTATGTATTAATACATACACAGGGCTGCACACATGCTCAGGGGAGACCAGAGATGGCCCCAGTTATCTATTCACTCATGGCTGACTTTGAGGCTGTATACAAACAGAAAGTGAAAATCAGAGATTTTTTAACTGTCTGAACTTAGAATGAGTGTACCAACACATAAACAGACTCCCTAGGAAAAAGGATGGAAAGCCTTACTGGCTAAAGTGTTTAAGAAAAATCTTGGACCAATAACTGGCTGACCACTAAACTATGATGACCCAAGGGTTAACTCTAGGTAGCTAGGCTTAAAAAAGAGAATGAAGGGGCTTCCCCGGTGGCACAGTGGTTGAGAGTCCACCTGCCAATGCAGGGGACACGGGTTCGTGCCCCGGTCCGGGAAGAACACACATGCTGCGGAGTGGCTGGGCCCGTGAGCCATGGCCACTGAGCCTGCGCGTCCAGAGCCTGTGCTCCGCAACGGGAGAGGCTACAACAGTGAGAGGCCTGCGTACCACAAAAAAAAAAAAAAAAAAAAAATGAGAATAAGGGAAAAAATAAAGAAAAAATAAGAGCAAGATCATTCTTTAACACCATACACAAAAATAAGATCAAAATGGATTAAAGACCTAAATGTGAGACCCAACACTATAAAACTCCTGGAAGGAAACATAGGCAGAACACTCTCTGACATAAATCACAGCAATATCTTTTTCGATCCGTCTCCCAGAATAATGAAAATAAAAACAAAATTAAATAAATGTGACCTAATTAAACTCAAAAGCTTTTGCACAGCAAAGGAAACCATAAACAAAACAAAAAGACATCCCTCAGATTGGGAGAAAATATTTGCAAATGATGTGACTGACAAGGAGTTAGTCTCCAAAACTTACAAACAGCTCATGAGGTTTAATATCATCAAAACAAACAACCCAGTCAAAGAATGGGAAGAAGACCTAAATAGATATTTCTCCAAAGAAGATATACAGATGGCCAAGAGGCACATGAAAAGATGTTTAACATCGCTAATTATTAGAGAAATGCAAATCAAAACTACAATGAGGTATCACCTCACACCGGTCAGAATGGCCATAATCAAAAAATCCACAAACGATAAATGCTGGAGAGGGTGTGGAGAGAAGGGAACCCTTCTACACTGTTGGTGGGAATGTAAATTGGTACAGTAACTATAGAGAACAGTATGGAGGTTCCTTAAAAAACTAAAAATAGAGCTACCATATGACCCTGCAATCCACTCCTGGGCATGTATCTGGAGAAAAACATAATTTGAAAAGATACATGCACCCCAATGTTCATTGCAGCTCTGTTTACAATAGCCAGGACATGGAAGCAACCTAAATGTCCATCGACAGAGGAATGGATAAAGAAGATGTGGTACCTATATACAAGGGAATATTACTCAGCCATAAAAAAAGAATGAAAAAATGCCATTTGCAGCAACATGGATGGACCTAGAGATTGTCATACTGAGTGAAGTAAGTCAGACAGAGAAAGAGAAAGTTCGTTCTCAGGCTTTCCTGGTGGCGCAGTGGTTGAGAGTCCGCCTGCCGATGCAGGGGACGCGGGTTCGTGCCCCGGTCCGGGAAGATCCCACATGCCACAGAGCAGCTGGGCCCATGAGCCATGGCTCTGAGCCTGCGCGTCCAGAGCCTGTGTTCCGCAACGGAAGAGGGCACAACAGTGAGAGGCCCGCGTACAGCAAAAAAAGACAGATAATAGCGAGTGTTGGTGAGGATGTGGAGAAATGGGAGCCCTCATACATTGCTGGTGGAGATGGAAAATGGTACAGCCTTTTTGGAAAATAGTCTGTCAGTTCTTCAGAACTGAGAGAGAAACATCATATGACCCAGAAATTCCACTACTATATATGTAGCCAAGAGAAAAACCTATGACCACATAAAAACTTGTCCACAAATGTTTATAGCAGCATAATAGCCAAAAAGTGGAAACAACCAAATGTCTACCAACTAATGAATGGATAAACAGAATGTAGTATAGCCAAACAATGGAATATTATTCAGCAACAAAAGGAAATGAAGCACTGGTATATGCTATGACATGGACAAACCTTGACAGTAATACCCTAAGTGAAAGAAGCCAGTCACAAAATACCACACATTGCATAATTCCATTTATATAAAATGTCCAGAAGAGGCAAATCTATAAAGACACAAAGGAGATTAGTAGAGGCCTAGGGATGATGGGAAAAGGGAGAGGATGGGGAGTGACTGCAAAGGGTACAGGGGTTTTTTTTTGGATGATGAAAATTTCTAAAATTGATTGTGGTGATGATTGCACAACTGTGTATATACTACTAAAAACCATTGAACTATATACTTTAAATGGGTTAATCATATGTTGTAGGATTTATATCTCTAATTCTGTTATTAAAAACTAATTCTAAAAAATAAATAATAATTCTATATATAGAAAAATAACCCTTAAAAAATGAAAGTCCCACAAACAAAGACAGTCTCAGAAAAAATAGCCTAAGAAAACAAATTGCTATCAGACCTGCTTTATATGAAATTTTAAAAAGGAAGTTCACCAGGCTGAAGAGAAATTGTAACTCGAATCCACACAAAGAAATAGAGCACTAGTGGGACTTCCCTGGTGGTGCAGTGGATAAGACTCCGTGCTCCCAATGCAGGGGGTCTGGGTTTGAACCCTAGTCAGGGAACTAGATCCCACATACATGCTACAACTAAGAGTTCACATGCCACAACTAAGGAGCCTGTGTGCTGCAACTAAGGAGCTAGTGAGCCGCAGCTAAGGAACGCACAAGCCACAACTAAGGAGCTGGCAAGCCTTAACTAAGGAGCCTGTGAGCCACAACTAAGATCTGGTGAAGAGAAAGAAAGGAAGGAAGGAAGGAAGGAAGGAAGAAAGAAAGAAAGGACGGAAGGAGAGAAGAAGGAGGAGGAGAAGGAGGAGAAGGAGAAGAAGAAGGAGAAGGAGAGGGAGAAGGAGAAGGAGGAGGAGGAGGAAGAGGAGGAGGAGAAGAAGAGGAAGAAGAAGGAGAAGAAGGGGAGGGAGAAGAAGGGAAGGAAGGAAGGGAGGGAGGGAGGGAGGGAGGAAAAGAAAATAGAGTGTTGGCAAGGATGTGGAGAAATTGGAACCTGTGTGCGTTGCTGCTGGGAATGTAAACTGGTGCAGCTGCTGTGGAAAATGATGGCAGTTCCTCAAAAAATTAGACATAGAATTACCATAAAGTCCAGCAATTCCACCTCTGTGTATATACCCAAATGAACTAAAAGCAGGGACTCCAGCAGATATTTGTACACCCATGTTCACAGCAGCATTATTCACAATAGCCAAAAGGTGGTGCTATGGTCTGAATGTCTGTGTCGTTCCCCCCCAGCCCCCACCAATCACATTCATATGTTGAAATCCTAATTCCCAAAGGTGATGGGTCCCACCAATTTATTAGTAGGTGGGTCTTTGGGAGATGATTAGTTCATGAGAGTGGAGCCCTCATGAATGGCATCAGTGCTTTTATAAAAGAGATCCAAGAGTGCCCCTTAGCCCCTTCCACCCTGTGAGGACCCAGAGAAAAGGTGTCGGCTATCAACCAGGAAGAGGGCCTTCACCTGAACATACTGGCCCCTTGATCTTGGCCCTCTAGCCTCCAAGAGGCCAGAAATGATTTTAGAGAATTTATGAGAAATAAATTTCTGTCGTTTATAAGCTACCTAGTCTGTGGTATTTTCTTATAGCAGCCTGAACGGACTGGCAGGGGGCAAGCAAACCAAGTGTACACCAACAGATGAATGGATAAACAAAATGTGGTATATACACACAATGGAATATGATTCAATCTTATAAAGGAAGGAAATCCTGACACATGCTACAATACGGAGTAACCTTGAAGACATTATGCTAAGTGAAATAAGCCAGTCACAAAAGGACAAATATATGATTCCACTTATATGAGGGACCTAGAGTAGTCAAAGTCATAGAGACAGAAACTAGAATAGTGGTTGTCAGGGGCTGGGGGAGGGGAAGTGGGGAGTTATTGTTTAAGGGGTACAGAGTTTCAGTTTGGGGAGAGGAAAAAGTCCTAGAGATAGGTGGTGGTGATGATTGTACAACAATGTGAAGGTACTTAATGCCAGTGAACTATACACTTAAAATGGTTAAAATGGTAAATTCTATCTTATGTATATTTTACCACAATTCTTTAAAATTCTCAAAAAGTCAGAATAGAAGGTAAGTTTCTCAAACTGATAAAAGGCATAAGAAAAGTCTATAGCTCACATCATGACATCATCACAGTATCAATGGTGAAAGAGTGAATGCTCTCCCCCTAAGATTAGAAACAAGTCAAGGAATCCACTCTTGTCACTTGTATTAAACACTGTACTGGAGATTCTAAGCCAGTACAAACAATAAAGGAAAAAGAAATAAAAAGCATTTAGATTGGGAAGGAGGAAGTAAAAGTGGCTTTTTTGGCAGATGACAATCATTAATATAAAAAGTCAAATGAAACCCACAAAAAACCTACTGGACTAATAAGTGAGTTTAGTAAGAATGTGAGATAAAAGATGAATATAAAACTAAATTTTATTTCTATATACGAGCAATGAGAAATGTGAAAATAAAATTAGAAAGACAATTCTATTCACAACAGCATCAAAAAGAATAAAATACTTACAAATAAATTCAGCCAGCAAGTGTAAGACATACATAAAAAACTATAAAAATGTTGCTGAGGGAAATTAAAGATGTACATAAATGAAGATGTACATATCATGAATTGAAAGATTCGATATTGTTAAGATGGAAATTCTTACCAAGTTGATCTATAAATGAAAGAAAATCCCTGTAAAATTTCCAGCAGTATTTTTTTGCAGAAATTAACAAGCTAATCCTGAAATGTATATGGAAATGCAAAGGATCTAGAATAGCCAAAACAACTTTGAAAAAGAGTCAATGGGAGAGTTTTCACTTCTATATTTCAAAACTTACTATAAAGTCACAGTTATCAAGACAGTGTGATAGGGGACTTCCCTGGTGGTGCAGTGGTTAAGAATCCGCCTGCCAATGCAGGGGACACAGGTTAGAGCCCTGGTCCGGGAAGATCCCACATGCTGTGGAGCAACTAAGCCCGTGTGCCACAACTACTGAGCTCACGTGCCACAACTACTGAGCTCACGTGCCACAACTGCTGAAGCCCGTGCGCCTAGAGCCTGTGCTCCTCAACAAGAGAAGCCACCACAACGAGAAGCCCGTGCACCACAGGGAAGAGTAACCCCCACTCACCACAACTAGAGAAAGCCAGCGTGCAGCAATGAAGACCCAACACAGCCAGAAATTAATTAATTAATTTTTTTAAAGTGTGATAATACTACAAAGATAGAACTATAGATCAATGGAATAGAAGGAAGAGTCCATAAACGACCCCTTATATAATGGTCAATTTATTTCTGAGAAAGATGCCAAGGCAATTCAACATGGAAATAACAATCTTTTCAACAAATGGTGCTAGGACTATTAGATATCCACAAGCAAAAAGATAAATATAGACCCTTATCTCACACCATACATTTAAAAAAATGAAGTCAAAATGGATCAGAGCTAAAGTAAAAGCTAAAACTATAAAACGTTTACCTTTTTTATTGAGGTATAATTGACGTGCAAGATGATATGTTTCAGGTGTACAACATACTGTTTCACAATTTTTAAAAGTTATATTGCAACTGTAGTTATTATAAAATATTGGCTATATCCCTGTGTTGTACAATATATCCTTGTAGCTTACTTATTTATTTGTTTATTTATTTATTTATTTTTGTGGTACGCGGGCCTCTCACTGTTGTGGCCTCTCCCGTTGCGGAGCACAGGCTCTGGACGTGCAGGCTTAGTGGCCATGGCTCACGGGCCCAGCCGCTCCACGGCATGTGGGATCTTCCCAGACCGGGGCACGAACCCGCGTCCCCTGCATCGGCAGCATCGGCAGGCGAACTCTCAATCACTGCTCCACCAGGGAAGCCCAGCTAATTTATTTTATACATAGTAGTTTGTACCTCTTAATCCCCTACCTCTATCTTGCCCCTCCCCCCTTCCCTCTCCCCACTGGTAACCACTAGTTTGATTTCTATATCTGTGAGTTTATTTCTTTTTTGTTATATTCACTCATTCCTTTGATTTTTTAGATTCCACATATAAGTGATATCATACAGTATTTGTCTTTCTGAATTATTTCGCTTAGCATAATGCCCTCCAAGTCCATCCATGTTGTTGTAAATGGCAAAATTTCATTCTTTTTAATGGCTGAGTAGTGTTCCATTGTCTATATATACCACACCTTCTTTATCCATCCTTCTTCTGATGGACACTTAGGTTGCTTCCATATCTTTGCAATTATAAATAATGCTTCTATGAACATTGGGGTGCATATATCTTTTCGAATTACTGTTTTTGTTTTTTTTTCAGATAAATACCCAGGAATGGAATTGCTGGGTCATATGGTAGTTCTATTTTTAGTTTTTTGAGAAAACTCCATACTGTTTCCACGGTGGCTACACCAATTTACATTCATGCCGACAGTGTACTAGGGTTCCCTTTTCTCTGCATCCTAGCCAACATTTGTTATTTGTGGTCTTTCTGATGATAGCCATTCTGACAGGTATGAGATGATATCTCATTGTGGTTTTAATTTGCATTTCTCTGATGATTAATGATATTGAACATCTTCTCATGTGTCTGTTGGTCATCTGTATGTCTTCTTTGGAAAAATATCTATTCCGGTCTTCTGCCCATTTTTAAGTCAGGTTGTTTGGTTTTTTGCTGTTGAGTTCTATGAGCTGTAAAACTATAAAACTTTTAGAAGTAAACATAGAAAAAAGTCTTTATGATCTTGGGATTTATTTCCCAAGATGGAGAAATGTGGCTGTATGACTGAGGGCCATACCGATTTGACCTATTGACCAACTTAACCAAACTGACATTTATATTGTAGAACACTCCAACCAACACAGCAGAATGCACATATATTTAAAATGCACATAGAACATTTACTAACATATACCATATTTGGGGCCGTAAAACAAGTCTCAACGTATTTTAAAGGATTCAAGTCATAAAAAGTATGTTCTCTAATTACAATTGAATTAAATTAGAAGTCAATAAAAGAAATATTTCTAGAGAATCCTAAAATATTTGGAAACCAAATGACACATTGCTAAATAATCCATGAAATCAAAAAAGAAGTCAAAGGGCTTTCCTCGTGGCACAGTGGTTGAGAGTCCGCCTGCCGATGCAGGGGACACGGGTTCATGCCCCCGTCTGGAAAGATCCCACATGCTGAGGAGCGGCTAGGCCCGTGAGCCATGGCCACTGAGCCTGCGCGTCCAGAGCCTGTGCTCCGCAACGGGAGAGGCCACAACAGTGAGAGGCCCGCGTACCGCAAAAAAAAAAAAAAAAAAAAAAAAAGAAGTCAAATGGAAAATTACAAAGGATTTTGAACTGAAAAAATTTAAAGCAGTATATGAAAATTTGTGAAAGGTTGAGAAAGCAATACTTGAAGGGGGATATATAGTACTAAATGCCTATATTAGAAAAGAAGGGCTTCCCTGGTGGCGCAGTGGTTGGGAGTCCGCCTGCCGGTGCAGGGGACACGGGTTCGTGCCCCGATCCCAGAGGATCCCACGTGCTGCGGAGCGGCTGGGCCCGCGGGCCGTGGCCGCGGAGCCTGTGTGTCCGGAGCCTGTGCTCCGCAACGGGGGGGGCCGCAGCAGTGAGAGGCCCGCGTACAGCAAAAAAAAAAAAAAAAAAAAAAAAAAGAAAAGAAGAAAATTTTCCAATCAATGACCTTAGTTTCAACTTAAAGAAACTAGAAAAGTAAGAGAAAATTAAACCCAAAATAAGCACAAGAAATGAAATAAATCAGAAATCAACAAAACTGATAAAACTCTAGCCAGTCTTATTAGGAAAAAAAGGAGAGAAGACACAAATAACAATATTACCAGTGAGATAGTTTACATCACTTCAGATTTTACAGATATTAAAAGAATAATAAGTAACTTTTATGAATAACATCATGCCAATACAAATGAATTTTTATATTAAATGGACAAATCCCTTAAAAGACACAAACTACCAAAGCTCACTCAAGAAAAAAAAATAACCTGAATAGCCCTGTATCTATTAAAGAAAATTGAATTTGTAGTTAAAAATCATCCCACAAAGAAAACTCAGATGGCTTCACGGATAAATTCTACTAAATATTTAATGAAGAACTAATTCCAATTCTGCACAATCTCTTCCAGAAAAACTGAAGAGGAAGGAATACTTCCCAACTCATTCTATGAGGCATTATCCTGATATCAAAACCAGACAAAGAAATTACAAGATAAGAAAACCACAGACCAATATCCCTCATGATTAGATGCAAAAAGATAAACAATCGCCAAATGGTGCTGAGACAACTGGATATTCACATGCAGAATGTATTTGGACCCCTTCTCATGCCCTATGCAAATTTAACTCAGAATGGATCATAGAACTAAATGCAAGCACTGTAAAACTCCTAGAATAAAACAGAGGGGTAATTTGTGGCCTTGGTTAAGCAAGGTTTCTTAAATACAACACCAAAAACACAAGTGACCAAAAAAAAGATAAATTAGATTACATTAAAATTTAAAACTTTTGTGCTTCAAAGGACACCACCAAAAAAAATGAAAAGAGAACCCACAGAATGGGAGAAAATATTTGCAAATCATGTATCTGATAAGGGATTTGTATCCAGAATATATAAAGAAATTTACAACTTAATAAAAAGACAATTAACCCAACTGAAAATTAGACAAAGGATCTGAATAGACATTTCTCCAAAGAAGGTAGGCAAGTGACCAATAAGCATGTGAAAATATGCTCAACATCATTATTCATTAGGGAAATGCAAATCAAAACTACATTGAGATACTACTATTCCACACTCAACCAGAATAGCTATAATCAAAAAGACAAACAACAACAAAGTTTTGACAAGGATGTGGAAAATCTGGAAGTCTCATACATTGCTGTTGGGAATGTAAAATTGTGCAGTCACATTGTAAAACAAGTTGGCAGTTCATTACTGTGTGACCTAGGAATCTTACTCCTAGGTATATATCCAAGAGAAACGAAAATACCACACAAAAACCTGTACACAAATGTTCACCATGTATATAATATAAAAAATAATACCATCATGATACATCATAATAGTCAAAAGTGGAAACAATCCAAATATCCATCAACTGATTAATAATAGATAAGTAAAAATATAAAAATATAAAAAGAAACAAAAAAAGAAGTAAAGAAAAAGAAAAAAAATAATAGATAAGTAAAATGTGGTATATCTATACAATGGAACATTATTCTAAAATTAAAAAGGAAAAAGGTACTGAGACATGCCGTAACAGGGATGAGCATTGAAAAATTATTCTAAGAAGCCAGTCACAAAATACCACATGTTGTATGGTTCCATTCACATGAAATGTCCAGAATAGACAAATCTATAGAGACAGAAAATAGATTAAGTGGATGCCTACAGCTGAGAGGGATTGGGATGGGGCTCCAAAATGTGTGTTCTTTTCCACACCACCAAGCAATTTTCCACTTCTCAGTGGATACTGACAGGGTGTCCCACAAATTTAACTCAATTCTGACACTATCTACTTGGAGAGAGCGTCAGATCCCACAGGTTAAGGGCTCAGTCCCACAGGACTGTTCCCACCCCACTTCAGATGCCAATCCCAAGTCCAGATTGTTACCTGTGCTTCTGACCATTGACTATAAAGCGAAGGTTCCCACAACCCCCTCCTCAGGTTTGATTCATTTGCTAGAGTGACTCACAGAGCTAAGAAAACCGGCTTACTCACTAGATTACTGGTTTATTATAAAAGGATGTAACTCAGGAATAGACAGATTGGAAGAGATGCAAAGGGCCAGGTATGTGAGAAGATGCACAGAGCTTCCATGCTCTCTGGGTGTGCCCCTCTACCCACATCTCCATGTGTCCACCAACCCAGAAGCTCTCTGAAACCCGACCTTTTGGGGTTTTATGGAGACTTCATTACATAGGTATAATTGATTAAATCATTGGCAAAAGGCATTCCTATCACTCAGAAAATTCCAAGGACCTTGGGAGCTTTGTGCCAGGATCCAGGGACAAAGATCAAATATAGTTCCTATTATACAACCATGGGATGATGGCTAAAGGGTACAGGGTTTGTTTTGGGGGTGATGAACATGTTCTAAAATGTATTGTCGTGGTGGCTGCACAACTGTGTAAATATACTAAAAACCATTGAATTATACACTTAAAAAACAACAACAACAAAAAGAAGAAATGAATTACTGATATACAGAATAATCTGAGTGAATCTGCAGTGAAAAATATAATCCCAAGAAGTTGCATCCTGTATGATTCTATTTATATAACATCCTTGAAATGACAAAATTATATCAATGGGGAGATTAGTGATTGACAGGAGTTAATGAGGAGGCAGGGGTGGGAGGAAGGTGGGTGTGCTGTAAAAGGGCAACATGACTGATCCTTGTGGTGATGAAATTTTTCTGTACCTTGACTATATCAATATCAATATCCTGGCTGTAATATTGTGTTAGAGTTTTGCAAGATGTTACCATTAGGGTAAACTGGGTAAAGGATACACAGGATCTCTGTATTATTTCTTACAATTGTATGTCAATCTATAGTTATCTCAAAATTAAAAGTTTAATTAAAAAAAGAACAAAATGGCATAATGGATATAAAAGCACCATCTTAGTTTGCTCAGGCTGCTATAACAAAAGATCACAGACTAGGTGGCTTATTAACAACTGAAATCTATTTCTGGTGGTTCTGGAAGCTGGTAGTGCAAGATCAAGGTACCATCATGGTTAGGTGAGAGCCCTCTTCCTGGTTCATGGCCAGCACCTTATTGCTATGTCTTCACATTGTGGAAGGGGGCGAGGGAGCTCTCTGGGGTGTCTTTTATAAGGGCACTAATCCCATTCATGAGGGCTCCACCCTCATGACCCAATCACCTCCCAAAGGTCCCATCTCCAAATACCATCATATCGGGGATTAGGATTTCAACATATGAATTTGGGGGGACACAAGCATTCAGACCATAGCAAGTACTCTGTAAATTCTAAAGTTATGTAAAATAATTATAATTATGCAATTTTATGAGAATGAATAGCATGGACTATCATGACTTCATTCACTAATTCAAAAAAACACTTATTGAGCCCCTACTATATTCAAGGAGTAGGTTAGATGCTGCAGGGCATACATCATGAATTTATAATAAAATCACAATTGTTGCCATGTTGCAAGTTTTGGCTGAGCCTAGGTCCTTTTTGTGAAATGTAAGCCAGTTGAAATATAAACATACTTGTGTGGGGGGGGATATATTTTTATTTTACTGATAATCACTAATAGCTCTAATCAAGATCAAGGGTTCTTATGGGAGTTCCCTGGTGGTCTAGTGGTTGGGGTTCAGTGTTTTCACTGCCATGGCCCGGGTTCAATCCCTGCTTGGGGAACTGAGATCCCGCAAGCTGCATGGTGGTCCTTTGCCCAGAACACTCATCCCCAGTTCCCCCCAGTACTGGCTCCTTCTCCTCCTTTAGGTCTCAGCTGTTCCATAATTCTGCATAAGAGGGAAATGGGGCAGCAATCTAGTTAGAGCTAGGAAGGGGGAGTACCTAGGGGACTTGTCTTAAAGCTGCATTTGCATAGCATACACACTGTCTATACTTAGATTAAGTATAAATCAATAAAACATGTCAATGTTTTCTTAAAATGTTTTTATTCATACTTTATATAAGATTAAGAGAGCATCATCTGCCCATAAAAATATAATTAGAATTGCCGTGGGGGCAGGGGCAAGCAATTCCAACAGGTTGAAGAAGTAGACAGGACAAGAGTTTTTTCATTTTTTCTTGAAAGTGATTAGGGTCTATTTGCTTCATTTAACTAGGGGAATGACATGGTCCAACTTATGTGATTGGATGAAGAGAGACTAAAGACTGAAAAGCCCTAAAAAATAATTAGTAGAGCTAATATCTATTGAGTATTTTAATGTGACAGGTATTATACTAAGGGCTTGCCCTTTATTCTAGTGCTTTATGCATAGTAATTCATTTAGCCCTCACAACTATCCAATGTATTATTATAATTCCCATTTTAAAGATGAGGAAACAAAGGCATAGAGAGGTTAAGTAAACAATTACAAAGCTAGGAACTTCCCTGGTGGCGCAGTGGTTAAGAATCCACCTGCCAGTGCAGGGGACACGGGTTCGAGCCCTGGTCCAGGCAGATTCCACATGCCACGGAGGAACTAAGCGTATGCACCACAACTACTGAGCCTACGCTCTAGAGGCCGTGAACCACAACTACTGAGCCTGAGTGCCTCAACTACTGAAGTTCACGTGCCTAGAGCCCGTGCTCTGCAGCAAGAGAAGCCACCCGATGAGAAGCGCGGGAACCGCAACAAAGAGTAGCCCCTGCTCACCGCAACTAGAGAAAAGCCCGCCGGCGGCAATAAAGACCCAAGGCAGCCAAAAATAAAAATAAATAAACTTAAAAAAAAAGAATTACAAAGCTAGTAAGCAGCAGAGATATGATTCATACCCAGAGAGTCCAGTTCAAAACCCATGCTCTTCATCAATATGCCTTTTTAAAAAAAATATTTATTTTATTTATGGCTGCGTTGGGTCTTCATTGCTCCACGCAGGCTTCCTCTAGTTGTTACTCTTCATTGCAGTGCGTGGGCTTCTCATTGCGGTGGCTTCTCTTTGTTGCAGAGCACAGGCACTAGGCGCCTGGGCTTCAGTAGTTGTGGCACAAGGGCTCAGTAGTTGTGGCTCGTGGGCTCTAGAGCGCAGGCTCAGTAGTTGTGGCACACGGGCTTTGTTGCTCTGTGGCATGTGGGATCTTCCTGGACCAGGGCTCAAAACCATGTCCCCTGCATTGGCAGGCAGATTCTTAACCACCGTGCCACCAGGGAAGCCCCATCAATATGCTTTAATGCTCCCCGTTTCTATAATAGATTATGGCAATGCCACCGGCTTGAGATTGTAAGGGTCTGATACCACAGCAATAATGACAGAAAGGTAGGGAGATATGTGAGATTTAGGAAGTAGAACCAACAATGTGAGGGAATCACTGTAAAGCATAAAGGAGAGAGGAATCTAAGATGACTCAGACTTCTGACTTGACTAACTGCGTAGTTGATGGTGCCAGTCCCAGAAATGGGAAATACAGAATTCTGATAGAAAAGATAGAAATCACTGACCACTTCACAGTTGACGTGCCAGTGGGATAAAAAGGAACACCGGAAGGCAATCCGAGATACTAGTCTGGAGTTCAAGAAAGAGATCTGGGCTAGAGATATAGATTTTTGGAACCCTGATACAAGTGTTAAAGACTTAGGAAGAGCACATGGGATAAACAAAGAGCACTGAGTACAGAACCTAGAGAACATCATCATTTAGGGAGTAAGCACAGAAGTCTCCAGCAGTGAAGACGTTGGAAGATGGTCATAAAGCTAAGATACCAGGAGAGTGGTGTCATGGAAGCCCAGGATGGAGTTTCAACCACGACAAAATTGTCTTTAATCGCACTAGAAAGTGGACTCTATAAAGCCATGGAACATGTCTGTTTCATTCACCAATGTATCCCCACTGCCGAGAGGCCTGGCACATAGTAGATGGTCAAAGACATTCCCTGAATATGACTAAGAAGACAAACCAACAGTATAGAATACCACAGAGTTCTGAGAAGAAAAAGACTGAGAAGTGTCCGTTTTATTTAGCAACCTTGGGTGTCACTGATGATCTTGTCCAGAGTAGTTTCAGTGGAATGGTGGGGCGAAAGCAAAATGGGAGTGGCTTCGAAGAATAAATGCCAAGAATGTTTTCGTGTATTACTTTTCTACATTTTTTAATTAAAGGAAAATTCATTTATTAAGCAGGAAAATAAAACATGGTTTACTGTTGCAGAATTTGAAAAATCAATGCTATCACTTTTAGATTGTCCAGTAATTTCCTTTGCAACTAGTAATTTTTCAAATATAGCTATAAAATAGTTTTGCTATTACCACCAAATGTTTAAATGGAGGCTAGCAAATCATTTTCTTACCTCAACAGTTTAAGGGCATTTGTGTAAAAAATTCTTAAAAGTTGATGGGAGATGAGGAAATTGCAGCCACTGACACAGCCCATTCTTGGATGAAACTTTGTTACGTAGGGAAGTAGGGAAGTAGGAACCCAGAGCTGCAATTACAAAGGGGCGCGAGGTGAAAGGGGATTTTGTCCATGGGCGGATCGCAAAGGCCTAGCACGATGCTGGCCACTTCCCGGGCGGTCAATAAAGCCTCGAGCTGGCTGGCAGCAGGCTCGCAGGACGCTGTCGATCACGGACAGACGCAGGAAGCTCTGCCCGGTTCCCAACAGCGCAGCACCCTCCCGCTAAGCTCACCCACCTGCGCCGCGAGGGAACCCGGGGGGCCAGGAGGACGGACGCTGGCGCGCCAGAGAGCTGAGGGGTGGGTGGGGTAAGCAAAGCGCCGTCCGCTGACAAGATTTTATCTCCAGTCTCCCGGTTCCCAGCGGAACCCTCCCGAAGCGGCTCCAGTTTCTGGCACGCCTCGGGGCGGGCCGGAAGTGACGCACCTTGTCGCGCGTGATTGGCGGAAGCAGAAATTGCTTTGCGGCCGGCACGGAAATTGCTTTCCTTTCGGCTTCCGCTCCTGGCCCATGTGAGATACAGGCTGGTGAGATGACCTCGAGTCGGGCTGCGGAGAGGTGAGGGGTAGCGGACGGGAAGAGGGGTGTGGGTTTCGTTGCGGGTCGGGTTCCCGGGCTTTTGAGAAATGGAGTCGGCCTTTTAGCTGGCGTCGGTTGTTCCCCTCCCAAGACTTCGCCATTCGTTACCATTTCCATGATCCATCCTTTAAAGCCCTTTTAATTTAATTTAATTCGCTCCCTCCACTCCCCGGCTTTTTAGTCTCATCCCTGTTGGTCCTGATGCGGCCTGTCCGTCACCAGCTAAGTTAACGTGTTGCACTTTCCTCATCACGTGACTCCTTTTTCTGCCGCTGCTGGGGAGCATTTCAACCCTTCGCGCAGACAGTGACTGCGTTATAAACTCCTCTTATCTTGGAAACCTTCGCTCATTGGAGTCATCCACGACATTTTCTGTGACGTTTCATGCCTCCCGCCGGGGGAACTAAATATAATCTGTTTAGTAATGGGTACCTAGCGGAGTTTGACATATACCGTTAGATAATGGTAGACTCTATAATTTGTTTCTGGGTACCAGTCTCCTAAGTTAAGCACCTACTTTGCCGAGCAAGCTCCAGCTGCTTTCTTCCAATTCCCCGTTTCCCTATTCCTGAGAACAAGTGATCAAGATGTCACTTTTAAGTAAGCTTGCACCTTTACAGGTATCTTCCATGTGGAGGATTTAGAAATGTTGATTGTGATATTGCCTCGCCTCAAGGGCTAGCAACAGCGTCTTCTGCCACCTTACCTAGGGTCTGACATTTTGACAGCCTACCAGAGGTCAGTGGGAAATGGAGTGCCAATCAGTCACTGAAGAGTGTTAGATCTTTTTCATTTTCATGCAGTTCTGTATGGGTATTACTAACCAGTGCTCACCTCTTGCAGGTGATGCCTGCCTTATGCAGTCTAAATTTTATGTCTTGACAAATTTCCAAAGATGCTTACGCTGCTTGGTTTGCACCTCTTCCAGGGGATAGGACTGTTCTGTACTAAGAACTGCAGTTATGTTTTAGAGATCATTTCAATATAAGAAAAATTGTTTCAAGTGATAATATTTCTCTTTTATCTCCTTTAGCAGCCTTCTGGCTTTAAACCAACAGGAAGAACTAGAGGATTTGCCAAGAGAGTACCCTTTGAGCACCAGTGAAGATGAGGTGGGTGACACCCACTAAACCGCCTTCTCCAGTTTCCCTTCTGTCTCAAAATTAGGGTAGATGCCACATTTTCTGGAAAGAAAAGGGGTGACAACATTGTTTATACTTGCTCAGGTCTCACAAATAAATTAGTTACAGGTTTCCACCACTACCCAAATTAGAGTGTTCCTACGAAACTGTTCATAAGCTAAAATGGCATAAAGCAAAGAAGCTATTACCTTAGGACACACCTTGCTAATGGAAACACAAAATAAATCAAGATAAAGCATAGGTGCTCATAGACAATTCAAAGCTATGGCAACTTGATGCTGAGATGCTAAGTGTAGTTTCCCGGGAAGGGGCTTGGTGGTGCCACTCTGAGTATGTGCTGCCTCTATAACAACTCACTGCAAAACAAATGCTAGACGCTATTTTCATTTTAAGGCTTTTTGTTTGTTTTTATAAAAGCAAAAATCCTCTTCAGATTTTGTTCAGTTACCAAAGCAGGTACCAAAGTAGGTCTTTTGTGAAAGTGAAGCGGTGTAAAGCAAAGCAGACTTTCAAAAAGCAGAGGATACCTGTATTTAGTGTTTCATGTATATGATATTGTATTAAGTGCTATGGGAATTCCAAGATTGTATATAAGATACATTGTCCTCAGGTTGCTTAAGTTGAGTATATAAGACCAAAACACATGGTATTATATGATTTCCCAAGTTTGGATTTCCATAGAGGGTTATTTGATCATCTGACTGAAATATACATATGCATAATTAAGCTGGGTCTCCAACAGCTGCTATAGGAATTCCAGCTCTTTATTCTCTGGAGAAAACTACTTAAATTGGTTTTTTTATGTCAGTTTCTGTGTCAGATCACACTATATATTCTATACAGAAACATTATTCTCATGGCACTTTTCTTCTCAAAACAAGTTAAGACAGAGGCATGGCATTAGCTCCTGGTTACTAAGGCTCTATGTTCCTTACAATGAGGGACTTTGGCTTATTGAAGCATTTCTTTCCATTTGAGCTAGAATGCCTGCACTCCAGACCTCATGTGATTCACCAGTTCTCCACTGACCAAAAGAATGAGAGATTTTACATGGGCCTCAATTGCCATACTGTCTTTTCCCTCCCCTCATCATTCTGATGGTTTTTCCTTTTCTGTTTCCAGGGGGACAGTGATGGAGAAAGAAAGCATCAAAAGCTTCTGGAAGCAATCAGTTCACTTGATGGGAAGAATAGGTAACGTTCCCTTCAATTTGGACAGGTTATAACTAGCTGATTCCATGAGACTTATCTGCAGCTAACACTTATTGAGTGCCTAAGACAATGAAGATACAATTGTCAGAGCATGTACTTTGGAGACTGTAGGCAAGTTTTTTATCCTCTCTGCATGTCAGTTTCTTCAACTAGAAAATAAGATTGACATGTCCCAAAGTCACTCAGCTCATAAGTGACAGATCTAGTATTCAAATCCAGATATGTTTGAATTCAAGTCCAGTACCTTTTTCACTATGCCTACCTTGCATTGCCTATGTTTTTGAGGGGCTGAGCCTACATTAAGAGATGGTTAGACTACCATGTCCAGCTTAGGAACAGATTTCCTGGTTGCTTTGTGACAAAACCTGATTCTAGAATAGAAATGAAACCAAAGCATTGTTTGAAGAGAGAAGTGTTTGTTCCCCAGCAAAATGTATCCATTCTTTCTGTATTCTGTTTTGCTTAATTTCAGGCGGAAATTGGCTGAGAGATCTGAGGCTAGTCTGAAGGTGTCAGAGTTCAGTGTCAGTTCTGAGGGTAAGTTAACCAAAGGAAATTACCTGCATGGAACTTGTGGAGTTCCAAAAGCATAATGGTCACTTCCCAGCTGTTTT
The DNA here is from genome assembly GCF_964341445.2 of Mesoplodon mirus. Taxonomy (NCBI): domain Eukaryota; kingdom Metazoa; phylum Chordata; class Mammalia; order Artiodactyla; family Ziphiidae; genus Mesoplodon; species Mesoplodon mirus. The sequence continues at coordinate 111,525,761 of NC_138981.1, forward strand.
TTGTTTGTTTGTTTGTTTGTTTGCGGTACACAGGCCTCTCACTGTTGTGGCCTCTCCCGTTGCGGAGCACAGGCTCTGGACGCGCAGGCTCAGCGGCCATGGCTCACGGGCCCAGCCGCTCCGCGGCATGTGGGACCCTCCCGGACCGGGGCACGAACCCATGTCCCCTGCATCGGCAGGCGGACTCTCAGCCACTGCGCCACCAGGGAAGCCCCCAGCTGTTTTTGATGTGGTTAATGAATCATACCATAAACACTACCATGTGAGGGGGTGAAGAAGGGTAGTCAGATGCTCTTGAATTTCTTCCATTTCTAGAAGAAAGTCAAAAGGCCACAGTCAAGGTCTCCCACTGAGCTTGATAAGCTACTTCTAGGATAGAGGGACGTGAATGAAGACAGCTGCCTCTCACGAGCTTAGTCATGTCCCTGATTTCATTTTTATTTGAGTTCTCACAGTGCATTGAGTTCGGAAAGGCAGATAATCTCTCCTCTACTGCTGGAGCTCAGAGAAGTCAAGTTACCTACTCAAGGACCTTCACCTAGTACAGTGTTTCTCAAACTTTTTTCTTTATTGCTCCCCTGAGGAGCCTTTTTAGACATTTATTTTCCTCACTTCCTCCCTCCATCCTCGCCTATTCTGCCACCAGGAATAAGATTTTCTTAGATAAGGCTGAGCTTTGGAGGGACACAAAACTAATACAGTCAGCCCTCTGTAACTGTGGGTTCTACATCTGTGGGTTCAACCAATGTGGATTGAAATTTTAAATTTCAAAATATTCCAAAAAGCAAAACTTGAGTTTATTCCGCATACCAGCAACTATTTATATTGAATTTACTTTGTATTAGGTATTATAAGTAATCTAGAGATGATTTAAAATATATGGGAAGATGTGTATGGGTTATGTGCAAATATCAGTGCTGTGCCATTTTATACAAAGGACTTGAGCATCCTTGGATTTCTGTATTCTTGGTGGGTCCTGGAACCAGTCCCCTGCACATGGATGCCAAGGGGTGGCTGTATCTAAGTGTTTCATTTTTTTTTTTTTTTTTACCCCTGCCCACCGAAGAACCAGTTTTTACCCCTGGGTGGGGGAATGATACCACCCCGATTGAGAACATATGATCTAGTAAACGGCAGTGTTTTAACTTGATTTTATCTTGATAACAAGTCTAGATGCCAAATCTTTTCCACCATATTCACAGCTCACGCAGCTTGAATGAGTTATGTGCTTCTAGTAGCCATTAACATAACCTCCCAGAACTGGTAACAATATATTCTTCCAAGCTTATCCATTCAGCAAGTACTTACTATGCCTCTACCATATATCAGTTTCTGGGACTACAATTACGAATAAGTCGCAACTTCGTGGAGCTTACATTCTAGTGCAGGGAGACAATAAGTGAATTACAACAGGATGATGCAGTCAAGTGACTAAGTGTCTGCTTTCGGTTGGCTGGGCATGAAAAGCCTCTGCAGAGGCAAAATTTAAGCTGAGATCTGAATAACAAGAAAAGTCACCCATGCAAAGATAGGGAGCAGTATTCCAGGCGAGGGGGCAGCTAGTGCAAAGGCGCTAAGGAAGATACACATCCAGCATGTTTGAAGAAGGCCAGTGCGGCTGGAGCATCCTCCATCTGTGGAGGACATGAGGTTGGAGAGACAGACAGGGACCAAAGTATAATGGGGAGACACTGGAGGATTTGCAGCAGGATCATGACATGCTATGATTTACATTTTCAAAACACTCTGGCTGCTGTGTGAAGAATGAATTGAAGTGGGGCAAGACTGGAAGCAGAAAGACCAGGAGAAAAGCAAATGACTGTTTTAAATAGTTTTCTGTCTTCCACCTTCCAACACGTTTGGGAATGTAGGAAGGCAGTGGCGTCACTCTGGCTAGTGACTGAAGTAAGAGGACTATTCCTGCTTCCCTGCACACCTGCCTGTCTGCCAGCATTTTCTACTGAGGTCTCTCCCTATGTGATGTTGAGGTTTTGCCTCACTTCTCAGTCTGACCAGAAAGTTTGTCCTTTCTACAGGATCAGGAGAAAAGCTGGTCCTTTCAGATCTGCTTGAGCCTGTTAAAACTTCATCCTCATTGGCTGCCGTGAAAAAGCAGCTGAATAGAGTCAAGTCAAAGAAGACTGTGGAGTTACCCCTTCACAGAGAAGAGATTGAGCGGGTGAGTCAAAGAAAGTGTGGTCCATTAAGGGGGAGAAATTGAACTACAAGGAAAAATAGCGTAAGAAGAGAAGGGGGGATGGCCTGAAAAATGGGAGGAAGGAAAGTTGTGGTTGCCTCACCCTGGAAAAAATTAAAACTGATCTCAGGGGAAGCGTAGTCCTGAGAAGTAAGCAAGAGCTAATCTCTAGCATCCTGATTCTTTCTTAAACTAAGAAACATGGCCTCTTAGTTTCCTGCTGGTCCTTTGAGTTTGATGCTTAATTTCGTGGCTCTTTCTTTCTGTGTGCTTTGCCTGTTTCAGATCCACAGAGAAGTGGCATTCAATAAAACCTCACAAGTCCTCTCCAAATGGGATCCCATCGTGCAGAAGAACCGGCAAGCAGAGCAGCTGGTTTTTCCCCTGAGCAAGCAGCAGTCCATCTTTGCTCCCATCGAACATGTGGTCAGTGGCTGGAAGGTAAGTGCAACACGAGGATAGCACACCTTGGAAGGTGAGATTGCGCTGCGTGGACATTGCAGAGCCTGCAGTTGGTCTTGTTGGACACATTAAGCCAAAATGGCAGCTGCAGTCATGTTAGTTGAGCGGTCAGAAAGGGAGGGGGAGGGGGAGCAAGACTCGTAGCCAGTTGCCGTAGCTCTGTCATCGCCCTTCCTCAGCTTGGATTGTCCACTACATGGTTATTTGCATGTTTTTGTGTGACCACATCGGATTGCCAATAGAGAAGGAACATAATGATGTTTTCTTTTTCACACACTGTATTTTTTTAAAAAAGCTTTTAAGGGCTTCCCTGGTGGCGCAATGGTTGAGAGTCCGCCTGCCGATGCAGGGGACACGTGTTCGTGCCCCGGTCCGGGAAGATCCCACATGCCGCGGAGCGGCTGGGCCCGTGAGCCATGGCCGCTGAGCCTGCGCGTCCGGAGCCTGTGCTCCGCAACGGGAGAGGCCACAACAGTGAGAGGCCCACGTAACGCAAAAAAAAAAAAAAAAAAAAAAAGTTAGTAATCCTGTGTCGGTCCCTAAAGTTTCAATTTTTAGTCTGAACAACTTCAGAACAGCTAGCCTTTCTTTTCCAGTACATCATTGGTTATGCAGTCTATAATGCGGTGTTCTGTCTTTAGTAGAAAAATAGTCCAAAACGTCAGTGCCCAAACCATGGATAGATGGCTTTTCTGCTTTCTATAAATCCAAAAATGGTGTCCTATGTGTCAGGAAGTTGAGATAATTAAAGATCATCAAAGTAAACATGGCTTGCCGCCATAGCTAGAAATTGAGCAAGTCATTGCTTATTACGGGGATAAGCTCTGTTTTGGATACTGTTGCTGAAGTCACCAGCATTCTCTTTCTAGGATGCTTCCTTTCCCACATGAAAAAGAGACCAGGTTTAAAGTGTGGCTGCAGGATGGAAGGGAGACTTTAGGGAAAAAATTGAGGTAATACAATTTGCAGGATTCAAAAATAAGTATAGAAAATACTTAGAGAAAAGTCTGACCCCACCCTTGTCCCCCCATCTGCTCATTTTTACCTCCATACTCACCCAGAGGTCACCACTTTTTTATACGTTTTTTGTTGTTGTTAACTTAAGAGTTTTATGGATATATTTATGTTTACTTCATTTTTTAAATCAAAAAAGTAGTAGTACTACTGCACACTGTTCTGCACCTTGCTTTTTCCAAACGCTGGTATGATCTTAGAGATGGCAGGTGAATGCCAAGTTGGTCATTAAAGATGAGATGTGGGGTGGGGGGGCGGGTTGCACTGAGAACGGCACAGCCTCTGATCTCCAGGAACTCCCTGTGCAAGACAGAGTGGGGCCCAGATGCTGTACACAAACCTGCTGTACCATTCATTCTAAGGTTCATCTTTGAGAAATTATACCAACATGGCACAGAGAAGTCAGGGGGTCCTTTGTGGCTGGCAATGCCTTAGAGGGCAAAGCCCAAGGACTAGCAATATACTGGTATTTCTGGAGGTTAAGAATCCAGAGTGTCTGCACTTGTAGTTTTGGTCCAGCTTCCTAAAATTCCGTTTGACTCTAGCTGAGAAGAATTAAAGGGGATAATGTGTGAGAAAGCATTTGTAAACTGTAAAGTGCTAGAAATGATGTAAGGTAACTTCCCACCACTCCCTCCTTCCCTCCACTGGCAGCCGACACTAGCATTTCCCAAAGTGTTCTCCTCAAAACCTTCCTTTTTCAGTATGCCCTGGGAGTGGGACTGGGTGGGGGTTTTGGTAGGGTTCCATTGCTAGAAATTGCCACATGGCCCCTACTGGAGATTGGCGGTCCACAGTGTATGCTAGACTTTTTTTTAAAATAAATTTATTTATTTATTTTTATTTTTGGCTGTTGTTTGTCTTCGTTGCTGTGCATGAGCTTTCTCTAGTTGTGGCAAGCAGGGGCTACTCTTCATTGCAGTGCACGGGCTTCTCATTGTGGCCTCTCGTTGTGGAGCACGGGCTCTAGGTGTGCAGGCTTCAGTAGTTGTGGCATGCGGGCTCAGTAGTTGTGGCTCACGGACTCTAGAGCACATGCTCAGTAGTTGTGGCGCACGGGCTTAGTTGCTCCGCGGCATGTGGGATCTTCCTGGGCCAGGGCTCGAACCCATGTCTCCTGCACTGGCAGGTGGATTCTTAACCACTGTGCCACCAGGGAAGCCCCTATGCTAGCCTTTTAAAGGCTATGAAAAGATAGTAAAGAAACCCCTATGACTTACTCTAACCCAGGTAGGACAGACTGATTTTATTAAAAATCGAACACATTGAATTTTAAACTTTTAAAAAATGAAGTAAATCTTGTCAGCTGCTGAGGAACATGCTTTGCGAAGAGCTGGTCTCCATTCTCTCACCTTCTTCCCCTACTGCCTTCCTGAAACTTCTCTCAGAAGGTGTTAGCAAGGGGCCTCCCAATAGCCAGATCCCAAGTCCTCTGCGTGTTCAGCCTATTTGACACTATTAACACATCAAGTGGTTAAAACTTCTCCCTTGGCTTCTGTGACGTTGTCCTGCTGTTGTTTTCTTGTCTGTTTCTTTTGCTTTTTATCTGACTCTCCTTAGTCCTTTTTATTCTTGCCCTGTAGACATGGTACAGATCACTCTCAACTCCTTCTGAGTTCCGGGCCCATGTTCCATATGACTAGCAGGCCTCACCTGGCTCTCCCCTGTGCACCTAAATTTTTCAACAACAAAGAAAGCCTGGCATTTTCCTTCCCCAGACCCTGAAGCTCTGTACCACGACCTTCATGCTATAACTCAGTCAATGGCATAACTCCTCCCCTCAACTGCCAGCACCCCCAGCCCATGCAGGGGGTCTAGTCCTGTAATTCTGTCTCTGTAATATCTCTCACATCCCTGGTTCCTCTCCTCATTTTCATTTGACACCTTCCATAGAACCCCTTACACAATCACCAGGATTTTCTCTCCAAAACACAAAACCGATGATCACTTTCCTGCTTAAAATCCTTCAAAAGGCTCTCCACTTACAGAATAAGACAGAAGTGCCTGGCATCTTAGCTACACTGGACAGTGCATTGTTCCCTGACATACCTTTGCTTTCCCTAGGTCTGTGTTTTTGCTTATACTCATCTCTCCATTTGGCTTTTTCCACCTCCTTGTAGAATTGTGCTTATGCCTCAAAGCCTAATTCAAAAAGTCTCTTCCTGGGGCTTCCGTGGTGGCACAGTGGTTGAGAGTCCGCCTGCTGATGCAGGGGACACGGGTTGGTGCCCCGGTCCGGGAAGATCCCACATGCCGCAGAGCGGCTGGGCCCGTGAGCCATGGCCGCTGAGCCTGCACGTCTGGAGCCTGTGCTCCGCAACGGGAGAGGCCACAACAGTGAGAGGCCCGTGTACCGCAAAAAAAAAAAAAAACAAAACAAAAAAAGTCTCTTCCTTCCCCGAGCCACCCCACCTCGTAATCAGAATTAATTGTTCCTTCCTCTGTGATTACTCCTGTGGTCTAATATTTAACCCATTATGTTGTTAGTGGTGCATATGTTTCTTTCCTCTGAAAGGCTGTGAGCTCTATGAGGACAGGAACTATCTTAATTGTGTATTCCTAGCACCCTGCACAAGTGCCTGGAATGTAGCTGCAATCAATAAGTGTTTGTAAATTGAATTGAGTTGGAGGGAGATTACAACATTGTAATATAAATCACTTTGTAGCCTGTGATTGATTACTACTGCAAATACTAAAAATGGAAGAACATGCATCTTTACTATTCAGTAGAATAGGTTTATGGTTAGATCCATAGTGCCGTGTAACGTGTGATGATGTGTGTTTATGCATTTGTCCAGATACTTGTAAGTTTTAACACTGACCGTGATGTATATGGCCGTTGAAGAAAACCATATAAAATACATGCATGAGGTTTGAAACTGGCTCTTGCCCCGGGCTGTCTTTGTGCCTTGCCAAAGTGGACCATGACACAATCAGCCTGATTATTTTAGCCATCCTCACAATATCAGTCAAGCAGCAAATGGGGTCTTTTGTTGACACGTAAAGTCAGTGGTTCACAGTCCGTTCTTTCATCTGCATAGACACCACCTAGTATGCAAAGTTAACTGGCAACTGAGGAGTTGGAGCCAAAGTTAGAAACTGATGAGAGTTAAATTTGAACTGTCAGGAAGCAGGCTAATTACCTGAAGGTCTTATTGTTAAAGGCAGTGTCTTTTTGTGCTCATCTTAAGACCTAACCTCCCCTTTTCTCTAGAAATATTCTTAAAAGGAGGCTGATATGGATCTGAGGTCCCTAACTTTATGTTAAGGGTATCGTGCTTCAAATATACATAACAATACAGGGACCGTTTTGTTTTGCAACTCTTAAGACTGACAATTTGGTACTGCTGTTCCTCTCTCCTGCCAGCATTGACCTTAAGGGCATCCTGCTTTGATTCTTGAGAGAATGGTATTGTTTTACATATATTGGTAATCTGAACACAGAGTGATCCCCCCGGTAATATTAGAGAGTAGCCTCGGAGTCCCCTTGCTGAAGTTGATTTAAAATCAGAATAAAAGTTAAGGCTTTATCTACACAGCTGAACAGCGAGCCTGGAACCCCCTTCTCTTGCTGTAACAGTCAATCCTATCCAGTTTGTGATTCCAATTATAATGTCATAGAGTAGATGGTCATAGGATTGTAAAGAGGGAGACTCTAGGAGCATGATTTAAGACTTAGAGTGTTCTGTTACCTCCTTAAGGCAAGAACTCCCCTGGAACAGGAGATTTTTAATCTCCTCCATAAGAACAAGCAGCCAGTGACAGACCCTTTGCTGACTCCCATGGAAAAGGCCTCTCTCAAAGCCATGAGCCTGGAAGAGGTAAGTGTGCTAGGCCCTTTGATCCACCCAGGCATGCTCTCTTTCTCCCAGCATTTGCCATCAAGCCCAGGGGTCACTGTAAATGTCATTCGTTATAGGTGAAGATGCGCCGAGCAGAGCTTCAAAGGGCCCGGGCCCTGCAGTCCTACTATGAGGCCAGGGCTCGAAGAGAGAAGAAAATCAAAAGCAAAAAGTAAGGAGGCCCCTGTGTACCGGCCTTGGGTTCCATGGAAGAAAGTGACGAGGAAGAATCGCGAGTCCTTAGGAGAGAACCTTGCCCATGGTGGCTGGGGTCATGTAGGAGAGGTCCCAAAGAGTAGTGACTAGCCTCTTTCTTTTTCAAACCAATCTCAGAGAGTTTTGCCTCCTTCAGCAGTACCTGCTCCTGTGGCTTTGGCTTTCCGTCTTGGTTTTGCTAAAAAGAGGGCTGTTCAATTACTTTCTCTCCCTTCCGGGACATCACAGAGTGGTTCTGCCAAATGAGCTCTTGAGTTCTACAGCTGTGGAGGCCAGCAGGGCTTCCTTCCTGCCTTTTTGCCTCTTTGGATCCTATTCTGCTCTTCCCTTGCGTTCTAGAAGCAGAGGGGACTCTTCGCTCTGCAGAGGTCTGCCCTTGGGGGCTGCAGGGACTGAGAGTCCCGCAGGGCGTCGCAGGTCTCAAGCCAGCTCCCTGCAGCCAGCTAGCTCTGTGATGTCCGTTCTATTCCCCCACATAGGGAAACCCCTTGTGTGGCGGGGCACTCGTATGTGGTGCCAGTGGTTCAGCTAAATCTCTTCCCCCGTACCCCTCTCTCATCCTATAGGTATCACAAACTTCTGAAGAAAGGAAAGGCCAAGCAAGCCCTAAAAGAGTTCGAGAAGCTGCGGAAGGTCAATCCTGCTGCAGCATTGGAAGAACTGGAAAAACTCGAAAAGGCCAGAATGATGGTGAGGCTGCCTCTGGCCCCCAACACTTGAGCCAGCTTTCCCCGGAAAGCAATAAGGATCTCACTCTGCCTTTCTTTCCAGGAGCGAATGAGCCTTAAGCACCAGAACAGTGGGAAATGGGCAAAGTCAAAGGCAGTTATGGCCAAATATGACCTGGAGGTAAGAGACCATCAGGGTGAGAGACCATCCAGCCTCGCTGTTCAGCTGTGTAGATAAAGCCTTAACTTTTATTCTGATTTAAGACAACTTCAGCAAGGGGACTCTGAGGCTACTCTCTAACATTACCAGGGGGATCACTCTGTGTTCACATTACCAATATATGTAAAACAATACCATTCTCTTAAGAATCAAAGATGGAATTGGAGGAAAGAAAGGAAAATCCATAAGGATGCTAGCAGAAGCAGAGTTGGGAAAGAGCCATGAGGATGCCTGGAAAACCAGGACTCTAAAAAGGCATCAGAAAATCTCTAAGGCAGAGAGGAAAATGACTAGGAGCAAGGTGGAAAGGGAAGCAGCATTGAAGGCAAGTCCAGTTAAAGGGGAGAGGAGGGCTTCCCTGGTGGCGCAGTGGTTGAGAGTCCGCCTGCCGATGCAGGGGACGCGGGTTCGTGCCCCGGTCCAGGAAGATCCCACATGCCGCGGAGCGGCTGGGCCCGTGAGCCATGGCCGCTGAGCCTGCGCGTCCGGAGCCTGTGATCCGCAATGGGAGAGGCCACAACAGTGAGAGGCCTGCGTACCACAAAACAAACAAACAAACAAACCTTCTTTCACATGTTGATTCCTTGAGGACAAAGAATTTGTCTTCCATTTTATTCCATAGCTGTTAACACAATGGTATATGTGCAGTTTGAACAGTAGGTACCAGTAAGAAATACTTAAGTCAAATTGAGAGGAGGCAGCTCTAAGAAATGGACCGAGAAAGGTGTTACTGTGGTCACTAATGACAAGGTGCTCGTGCCGTGACCCTTTCCTCCAGGCTCGCCAGGCTATGCAGGAACAATTGGCCAGGAACAAAGAGCTGATGCAGAAGATCCAGGTGGCCTCCGAGAGTGCGGAAGAAGAGGGAGGTGCGGAGGAAGAGGGTGAACCCTTTGTCCCTGACGTGGTGAATGAGGTGCAGGTAAAGGCAGACAGACCGAACCCCTGGATGTTCAGGAATCACTCAGGTGACACAAAAGAGGCTGAGGTCCAGGGGGACCCTGAAGAACTTGCAGAGCCTGCAGTCCAGGAGGCTCCTGAAAGTGAGGAAGAAGGACCAATGGTGGCGGAAGAAATTCTGTTGAAAGAATTTGAGGAAAGGCGATCACTTAGACAAAAGTCTGGGCTCAACCAGATCGCCACGCCGGTGGGCAGTCAAGAAGCAAAAGGTGAGCAGTGGTGGACCAGGTGGGGAGAAGTGCCTAGTGCTGGTGCTCTTGGCAGACTGAGAGGAAAACCGGGTCCACCCACCTGTGTCACAGAGTGATTAGGCTTTAGGTACTTTCAAGAGAGTGCCCTGGGTCCCTGAGAGAAAACAGATTTGTAATGACCATTCTCCTTCAAAGGCATTTAATAAGCAGGTATCTGCATGGATCTAGAGTGCGTGTTCAGTCTTCAGAAAGACAGAAGTACACCATCCTTGAAGGAAGGGCAGGAGTTAACATCACTGGTACCCACAAGCCAGCGAGAAGTGCATGTGGTGGACTGGCAAATCTGAAAGTCGTTCACACCCACAGACACAGAGGCGTATTTTGAGACATTATGAAGTGTCTTCAAATCATCGCTGCAGTTTTCTGTCCGTAATGCTGGTTGATATGTTGACATTGGGTGTGATTTTCTTGATAGGAATGAATGACTCCACAAGGTACAGGGTAAATTAGAATTGTTACGCCATGCTCAGACTCGATTTGCATGTTATATATTAATTAGCAGCCTTAGCACCCTTGAGGCAGGTCAGAGTTCCCATTCTGGGGACAAAGCCTTATAAAGCCTGCTTAGGAAACTAACTGCCTTCAGAAGTCACCTGAATCTGGACAGATTATTGGGTCCGATTATATTTCCTAGAGGAATAATGAATGCATTTACACGACAGCAAGAATCTTTTTCAGTGGCAAAAAAAAAATTTTTTTTTTTAGAGCTGTCATTTAGAATGTATTGGAGGACCTTTACTTCGGGTTTTCAGCTAAAGACTTCTGGGATTAATAATTGCAAGCAGTCACTTCCGAGAGGATTGCAGAAAGCAGCACTGCAGGCTGAGATGGTTCCTCCCAAGCCCCCTCAAAAGCTGCCCATCTTGTGAAATGTGTAGGACAGTTGGTTGCAGAATGAAAGGTGGATTTGGATTTCCTTGGATGATAAATAGAATGATCCCAAACCTTTGGGGAAATAGTATCCTAAAATAGTGGGAAGGCATGGACCCCAAACAAAATGAGCAAGGAAAGTTGGTCCTTGAAAATAAACATGCATGTCCTCAGGCCAGATCTAAGTAGCTTCTTCCAATGGCTTCAAGCCAGAGCTAGAGAGCAGGATGAACTTGGGAATGGAGGCAACTTGAGTCAACGCAAAGGACAGTTGAGAAGCATGTCACGGCTGTGTTTCCCTCGGGGCTCTCAGAGACTAGCAGTATTTGCTCAGATGATGCTCATGGCTGGAAAGTGCGAGCTACTTGACTCTGCCACAGCAGATTGTGAAATGCTGCTTTAAGATAAAACAATGCTGGATACAGTTTTTACAAGTAGGAAATAACAGTGTAAATTACAAATTGGAAATCACAATTTTTTAGCAATTACAAATAATAAATGACAATGAAGTTGAATTTAGAGGCCACTGGCTAAAACAGCTCTTTTAATACAAATTTGGAATTTGGGGTGACCTTCCCAAGCAGAGTTTACTCTACGGGGAAATAAGCCACAGCTCCAGTTATACAGTGAGTCACTGGCAAAGCTGGGAATAGGACCCGGACATCTGCTTCCCAACATGCTGCTTTTAACTCCTAAACTCCATTGTCCGCGACTTGACAGGTAATGATTAGTGAACTCGCGGGGAGATCCAGCGAATGGGATCTTCTCTTACCCATTTGTCCTCGTTAGCATGTCTCCCATGGTGCCCAGCGCCCAGCGAGAGGTAAGTAGACGCTTGTTGACAAGGCAGCTCCCACCCTACTTTTCTGACAGCTTTCATTTCTTCCCCCAGATCTTAGCAGCCAGGAAGTGCTGTCTGAATTGAGGGCACTGTCTCAGAAACTCAACAGGGAGAACCATCAGTCCAGGAAGCAAGAACTGAGTTCAACGAGGACAGTTCTGGCGGTCCAGAGAGAGGAACCTGCCGGGGAGGAAGAGGAGCCTCTGTTGCTGCAGAGGCCGGAGAGAGCACGGACTCTGGACGAACTGGAGGAGCTGGGCAAAGAAGGATGTTTTCAAAACAAGGAGCTTCCCAGAGCTGCGGTAGAGGGGCAGCAGTTGGAGAGGAACCCAAGTAATCATCTTGGTGTCCCCAAGGAGAAGAAAAGGAAGGAGCAGATGATTGATCTCCAGAACCTCCTGACCACAAGATCTCCTTCCATGAAGTCCTTGGCAGTTCCCACGACAGTAGAGGAGTTGGTGAGCAGAGCCAGGGTCGTGGGCCATTGGGGGGTATCAGAGCTGGTGTGGAAAGTGTCCTTCCCGCGCGAGGAATAGAATCAGTGAAGTTTTGTGCTGGGGGGCACATGGCGGCAGTTAAGAGGTCTGGAATAGCATGGGCCTGGCTGGTCCCAGTGACAGTTTAGTAGATGCAAATTTGTGACTGCCGCTGAGACTCCCTCGCCTTAAATTCTGAGCCACTGAATCCTCCCTGGGGTGACTCTAAAGCCCTCAGAGGAAAGAGGGAGTCACTCAAAGCTCTGACCAGATGCCAGGCAGGACAACTCAAAGGTGAGTCAGTGAGCTGTTGACAATATTTTGCTCTACTCAGTGGGATCTCGAATGATCCGGGGGGCTCCCCGATTAAGTCACTGAAACTGCTCAAGTGAGGAGCCCTGGTGCCTGTCTTTTCAGAGATATAAGCTGGAGGATTCCCACATTCTGGCCAGGCCCACTTGGAGCTCCGCCTCCTAACACAGGCAGTTCCTTCCTCTACCCTGCAGTTTCCTTATTGAAAGTTTAAAATTGTGTCATATGATAATGAGCTAGGGATATTTACCCTAGAGAGAAGATTGGAGCTTGATTGGCTGCCGATGGGTTTGTAGTGCAAGACCATCATTGTTCCGCACTTCCCCCTAGGGGGCGCTAAAATGTCACGACCCAGCAGTCGAGCGGTCTTGCCACGAACATCGGCTCAGGAGGCAAGCTGTAGCTGTTGTTCATTTCTTCCCAGGAAGATGAAGAGAGAGATCAAAGGCAGATGATAAAGGAAGCTTTTGCTGGGGATGATGTCATCAGAGACTTCTTGAAAGAGAAGAGGGAAGCTGTGGAGGCGAGTAAGCCGAAGGATGTGGACCTGACTCTGCCTGGCTGGGGCGAGTGGGGTGGTGTGGGCCTGAAGCCCAGCGCCAAGAAGAGACGCCGGTAAGAACAGGGAAGAAAGCTTGTCAGAAGGGCACCAGGTTCTCCCACTTCACCCTCATGTGTCCTCTCTGCCCTTTTGACTAAGTCCTTAATGCTCTTAGTCAGACATCCTGCTGTTCTGCTTTCCAGGTTTCTCATTAAAGCCCCTGAGGGTCCTCCAAGGAAAGACAAGAATTTGCCAAATGTGATTCTCAATGAGAAGCGGAACATCCATGCAGTGGCTCATCAGGTGAGGGATAGAGAGCTCTTTAGCAGCCTCCTCTTTGCTGCCTGGCTCTCCTGCTTGGGAGGAGCGTTCTGGTGCTCTGTGGTCAAGAGGGATGTGTGATCTTGGTCACAGAATCGGATCTATTTTTGTTTTCACTGGCTCTGAGATGAATAATTCCAAACTGACTCTGCTGTTTTAATTACTGGCTGGGAAAGTTAAAACTTAAAGGATAATCTTTGCAGCAATGGTGAGGCCCCCAAATCTGCATTTTCAGCTAGTACCCCCAGATAATGCTGATGCAAATGGGTCTCACCAAACTAAGAATTGCTATTCTGCAGGCTTGTGTTTATAGTCCAGGTAATATTCAGAGGCTATAGGTTTAAGCTGTATCTTAAGAAAAATGAAGACCAACCGGTACTTATTCAGGACAATGAAAAGATTTAAAATTGTGTCATGTGATAATGAGCTAGGGGTGTTTACCCAAGAGAGGAGCAGATTTGAGCATGATCATGGTCTTCAAGTATAATGAAGGCTGTCGTGTGGAAGTCACATAAAGTAGAAGTTAGAGGAAAGGCAGAGTTCAAGGAAAAACTTTCTGCCGGTCAAAAGAGAGAAGGGGTTGCTCTGGGTTTGTGAGCATGTGTAAAAGGGACTTGGGAATGACACTGGACTCGGTGACCTTTATGTTCCCTTCAGTTCTGAAAGTCTGTGGCCCTGTGATCTGTCCCCAGCCGGTTTAATATTGAAATGAGTTGTATTTTTCCTTCTGAAACGGGAGAGGGCTATTTAATAGGTACAGAGGAGAGGAGAAAATATCATTTCAGTAATACTCTGTTGATCTTATTTTGCTGCATAAATTCAATTGTAATCCCAATTGAGGATATATAACCAGAAAATAGGCAATGAACAAGCAGTCATGGGATAAGAGGGAGAGAAAAGGGGTGCTTCACCGGGCCCGGATTCTAGGTGAAGGGCAGAGTACAGATGTCAATAAAGATCACCTTTCCCTTCCAAGAATCTTAACTATTTGTTTTTTTTAATAACAGTCACAGTAAATTGACAAAGAACTTTCCAAGAATCTCCCTTGATTTTCCTCATCTTTTTAATAACCTATATACACTTCAGGTCCCAGCATGCAGTAGAATAAAGCACTTTGAGCCAAAGGGGGGAAAACGTCCCAAGACTGAATATCTTGTGCAGGTGTTTTTTTCTATTCTTTTGCTCTGGGTGACATGCACAGATCTAGCTATCAGCCCCACTAAGACCCTCCCTTAACCTAAAGAACCTGTGTCCTGCACCACCACCAGGACTGCAGGCAGTACTCAGCTTCTCTTGAGTGTTCCACTGAGTATCTCTAGAGACTACTGATTGTAACTTACCCGTTTTTCTGCTTACATCTTTTTGCTCCTCTTTGGCCATTGGGGAGGTGTTTAAAGATTATTTATGTATCTGAAGGTAGCGCTTTGGTGGAGTGAAAAGAAGAATCCTGGGCAAGGAAATGAGACTTGGGAAGAGCATGAAGCTAAGTGTAATAGCCTGGTAGAGTTCAGGATTCAGGAGTAAATACTTGGGTTCCATAAAACATCAATCCTGTGAATCAAGGGGAGGAAAGGAAGGGATTAAGAGCATGAAGAGGGTAGGAGAGTCACAGAGATACACCAATACTCAGATGTGTCTTGCAGTCACAATGTTGTATAGGGAGACCCACTGGGGGCCAGCAACCCGCAGCTTCTGTAGTGTCCCTATAGCTACAGGGGCCTTGTTGGGATGGTTTTTCAATCCCTAGATTGTTGTGTAAGCCTGGGGGAAGGGAGGTTCTAATCCAAATCAGGCCCCTCTACTCCCATATGCCATCAAGCAGATTGGCACTCCTAAGGTTGGATGGGGGCATGGGGATACCTTAGCCTCTCAGAAGCTTCACTCACTGCAGCCACTGTGTAGAACTATGGCCTATGTGCTAAAACTACCTGACCAGGTGTCATTAGAGTTTACAGGCCTGGCTAATGCCACGTCACTCTGCCTTCCTTTCTAGGTGCGGATGCTTCCATATCCATTCACACACCATCAACAATTTGAAAGGACCATTCAGACCCCTATAGGATCTACATGGAACACCCAGAGGGCCTTCCAAAAGCTGACTATGCCCAAGGTTGTCACCAAGCCAGGCCATATCATTAAGCCTATAAAAGCAGAGGATGTGGGCTACCGGTCTTCCTCAAGGTCGGACCTCTCTGTCGTACAGAGAAATCCAAAACGACTCTCCATACGTCACAAAAAACAGCTGAAGAAAAACTCTGTAGATTGAGTTGCTGGAGTAGTGACACCTTGGTGCCCGGAACTGGGAGCCCTGACTGCTCCTCCATTGGCCCGGTTTTACTCCGAGCTGCAGGATGAGTTCCAAAACTGGCTTAGCACGCTGCGGGTGTAGTTAAGCCACATTTTAGAAATAAAGGCGTTTTTTAAATCTATTTAACTTGAGTGTGTTCTGTGTTGTCTCCCATTTCCTTCAAGTTAGACAAGACACCTTTGGATGCTCCCCATTGCATTTCTCCAGTCGCACTTGTCAGGGGACCTTATTTTCTTACCAAGGACTATGTTGTCCTAAGTTGGACTGGAGGGAAGTTACCCTAGCCTACAACCTTAAATCCATCACATCGGATATAACCATAAACAACCAGTTTAAAGAGTCAGGGATGGTAATTAAATACTGTATATTCTTAACCTCTGAACCTAGCAGCAGTATGCACAAATCATTCAATTGGATTCTGCTCGGGGCTGGTCCTAGGATGGTGCTGAAGCTGGGTTCAGCTTCAAGTCTAACCACTATGGTTTTCTTTTCATGTGTGAGCCTCCCGGCTTACACAGGTTGCTGTCTAGAGTAGTTAGCACTTTTACCCTTACTTTACAGATGAGGTAGATGAGCTTTCAGAAGTAAAGCTCTATTCTCTTCCTAATGCAGGGCCCACTCCTCCCCATTGTTTATAGTTTATTCAAGCATTACTTTGCTACACGGCAGTTTACATCAGCTTCTCGGCTCTGAGGAACCTGCCTTTCTCTGGATGACGATATGTATCGAGAGGGCCCCTGCAGCCAAGATTCCTCACAAGGAATTGGAGAAACCCCTCCATTGATTCCGAAAGGACACAGCCACTGCTGCACTTCACCTCCTGCCTTGGAGATGGGTCCCCCTACTCTTTTTAGACCAAGATGGGGGTTAATTTTTGTGTGTCACAGAACACTGAGAATTTGAAGTTATGAACCCTCCCCAGAATAATGCACAAACACCTACACCATTTTATATACAGTTTCAGGAGCTTTGCAGACATTTGGGATCCCTGCCACTCCACGAATATTCTTTTGCAATGCCCCCCACCAATATGGCCCTCTTTTCTGAGCCCATCACTCTCCAGATCAGTTCCCAAGTGTTTCCACCTCAAAGGTAACTAGTCCCAATGCCTTTATTTTAGAGGCTTAAGATTTTAGTGACTAAGCAGTGGGACCCTAGACTAACTCCGAAGCCAAAAGCCACGCCATAAATGTCTATAAAATTCCCAGTGGCAGCTGTGGACCCGGACTACCATTGCTCATCCTCTCAAGAACCTGCCCGGTGCTGGGAAGGGAACTGAATATGTTGATAGTGTTCAGAGCTCAAGGGATATTTTTAAGTTATCCATTGGTTTGAGATTATCCGCGATCCACTTGCTGGTTGTCACTTTAAGTCAGTAGCCAGTGAGGGGGAATGGTGGACCTCTGCCCACTCCTGCCTCCCCTGAAGAGACCATAACCTTCTCTTTCACTCTTTTGAGCACAAAGCTGCCACCTCCGTCCCACCCACCCCCCAAAATCGAAGCACCCAATCAAGTGCCCCCTGTAAACGGCCAATCCCCGTCTACTTTCTCGGGACCCTCTTCAGCTCCGTGTGCTCCCCGCGGCCCAGGAGTGATGCAAACGACCCCATCCTTCAAAGGGGAGGGAAGGCGCTGGAACGTGCTATAAATGACGCCCACTCCCAGCCTTCCAAGCCCCCAAACGGATTCGATTGTTGTTTCGTGGGGCTTTTTTTTTTTCTTTTCTTCCTCCGAACCTCCGAAGTGTTCTCCCTTCCCATTGGCCGGAGCTGCCCCTTGACGCCACCCTGGCCTTGCTCGCTGATTGGTCCATTCTGGATGTGCCCAAGCCTTTTTCCCAGGGTGTGGCCCCCCCGCCCCCAACAGGGTTCTGACCCCTGGCTCCTCCCCCCCCCCAGCCCCCCTCTCTGTTCCGAATGGTACCGCCCTGGCTCGGCTCCCCCTCGGCCCAGGCCCCTGCCCTTAGGGCCCCCGGACGGGGCGGGGCACGCTGGGGACGGGCAGAGGGCGGTGGTGGCGCCTTCCTGCCGAGCCCGAGGCCGCCCCCGCCACCCTTCTGCAGCCCTCGTAGGTCCCACTTTCCCCTGGGCAGTTTTCGTCCTGCCTTGGTAGCCCCGTCCCGTCTGTGCGGCCCCCACCGTGGTCTTTCGGTCATCCCGATCGGCAGCGTTAAATCCCTGCCCTCAGCGCTCCACACACGCCCATCCGCCTCCACCCTCGGGTTCTTGCAGCACTCCCTCTCCCCGCGTCTGCTCACCCTTCCCCTCCCGAGCCCGCCGAAGCCCCGGCCCGCCTTCCTCGCGGACTGTCCATCCCCAGGATCCCCCTCCCTGTGTGTGGCCCTTCCTCCCAGCGGCCTCCCCTTCGCGGCTTCCCCTCCCCTTCGTGGCCAGCGTGGTGGAGCACTCCCGGCCCACCCCCCTTTCTCCGTACCCCCGCGCTCCCTTCTTATGTTGTCCCTTCACGTCCCTCTCTAAGTCCCTCCCACACCAGCCCCCCCACACCGTACACACATAACCCTCCCTCCGAGGCGTCCCCCGGCGCCCCTCCCCTACCCCCGCTTGTCTACGCCCCTCCCACCCACCCCGTCCTTTTGTCTCCTCTTTGGTCTCTAAGTCCCCCGCCCCTCCCTCACTCCCGCCCTCGCTCCCCGCGAGCACGCTCTTATCTTCCCCAGGTCCCAGCGCCCCGCCCCCTGGCCGCGCCCCACCGGCCCCCTCCCTCCCGCGTCCCCATCTCCGCCCTCGGCGCTCCGCCCTCCCTCCCCGCGGCTCCGGGCCCGCCAGCCCGGCCGACCTCCCTGGTTCCCGGCTCGCTCCTCCCGCCGCTGCCGCCGCCGCAGTCGCCGCCGCCGCCGCTCCCCGACCCACCCTTCCCGGGTCGGCGGCTCGCTCTCCCGCGCAGTCCCCCCGCACAGACACACGCGCACTCCCACCCGCCTCACCCGCTCGCCCGCTCAGGCCCTGCGGCGGCCCGGCCCCGCGAGGCGCGCAGCCTGCCCTCGGGGGAGCCTCGGCGTCCCCCGGCCACTGGCACCTCGTGGGCGGGCGCACGGCCCGGGAGCGCGAACCCGGGCCGGGTCGCCCCCTCCCCCGCCTGGCCCTCGGCGGCCGTCCGGGACGCAGGCGCCCGTCGGAAGTGTTTGGGGGACGGGCGGGCCACGGCGCCTCCCGCAACCCGGGCCTGGCCGGCGCGCCCTGGGGGCACGCTGCGACCCTACCGCGTGGGATGACTGTACCCAGAGCTTCCTCCCGGCTCCCGCCCCAAACCTGTGCCACCAGCGCGCAGTGCACAGCAGGGACTAGCGGCTAGCGGGATGGGGTGGGAGGGGACTGTCCCGAAAATACCCTGAGGGACCTTAGCTGCGGACCGTGAGGCCCAGAGAGGTGAGGGCCAGTGACACGCCCCGGCCACCCAAGGAGAAAGGGCGATCCCACGCGGATCGCCTCGGCCCCCGCCTCCCAGTCCCGGGCTGCCCACCTCCCGGGCGCAGAGCTACGTTGCCTCTAGCCCTTTGTATCCACCCCACGCGCGTGGAGGACTGGAATTAAACCTCAATCCGGGGTAGCAGGCGCGGCTCAAGTGAACAGAAAACCCAGCCACAGGTCAATGGGCACTTTTTTCTAAAACAAAGTCTGTTCGGTGATCCCCAAATTGACCGCGTTTCCTCGCCTGAACCTCTTCTCCCAAGCCCTCACTGAGTCTTACCTATTTACCCACCAGACTGGAAGCTCTTTGAAGGGGGCCCTGTTTGTTTCTGTGGCTCCCTCAATGGATCCCTTGTGATTGGCGGACAAGTGGATTTATTTGTTAACTGCCCGCCTTTGGGATCTGTGTCATTATCGTGTGACTTAAGGTTGTAAACTCGGGAGGGCCAGGACCGGGTCGGGATTACTAGCTCGTGCCAGGCACAGCATGATGCCCAAAGGGATGGGCCGTCAATGTTTTTTGAGTCTGATGTAGCTAATTATGCAGGAGGCAGATGCCTACCTCCTCCTGGTCCTCAGAACTCCCAGTTCCAGAGCTGGATGTCCTGAGTAAGGAAGAAAATAAGGAGCTGCCTTAGCTCATTCCCAGTCCCAGGCCGACTTCATAGGGCCAGATCCGGCTGCACTCATCAGAACACACTGGGTGATGTGACTTTCCAGTACTGGGAATGGGTTTGCAGGGAGCCATAAACTCCCCACTTTAACTCCCATCAGTTTGCAACTGGAGCTGGGAGGAAGGAAGTAGCCAGTTTTTTTCTCCCTGTAAAGCAAACTGTCCCATATAAGGATCAAACCTGAAGCTCCTCATCCGTTTACCCCAAGGTCAAGCTGAACCCCACTGTGTCAGAGTAAGGAGGCTACAAACAAACTGGACCCGATCAACAGCAATCAACCCCAGGGAAAGAAGGACAGTGGAAGTGCTCCTTCCTCCCATTTATGGATGCAAGATTGATCCTGTACTTTGCAGCGGTTTATTTGTAACCTGGTCACTTTAGAGTCAGTCCAGCTCCCTGCCCAACTCACACCCCCACCCCCAGTCGGACAGGTCCTCTCTGTCCTTCCTCAGCCCTACACTGTCTTTACCCAAGCCAGCCTGCTCTAAATGGACACGGTCAGTGATCCAAGCAGAAACTGAAAACAGTAACAATCGGACAGTGTCAAGAGACTCGGGCAGAGATGCCTCGGAGCGCCCGGCCTCCTCCTCTGCCTTGGCACAGATGTTCTTATTGTCCTGGAAAGAAATACGAAATTCCCTCCCCAAGTGTGGAGGGGGGATGCTCCAGGGCTTAGCCTCCAAGGACAGAGTTGCTAGCCCAGCCCCAGTCTCTCTGCCCCCTAATTATTCAGAATGGGACAGTCACCATTCCTCTTTCCCATCCTAGCCAAGGCTGGTCCCCGAGCCATTTGTCCCCCTCACTAAGGAGATTAAGGGGAGTGGGGCTGGAGCTACATGAGGAGATTACTAAACTGTTCCGATGTTCTCTTTAGGGACCGTTAGCACATCAAAATACATATTTGGAAAATACAATTAACACTGGGAGTAAAACAGTAAACACAGTGTCACTATGCCAGGCTCAACAGTTTTGTTTTGTTTTGTTTTGTTTAAATGCTAATGGCCTCAAATGGGGAGCAGCATCCATCAGTTAAATAAACAAGCCATTAGACTGAGACTAGAAGTGTCAACACATGACTAATCTACTAATTGGGAGAAGGCATCGCTAGTTAGGAGCAAGGCATCAAAGCATGCTGGAGATTGTGGAGCAGGCTGCTGAAGCACATAGTATGTGGGTTTTGGAGACCCACATACTGAGTTTGAATCCTACCTCCACCAGTTGTTCGCTATGTGGCCTTCAATGAGTCAAGTTGTTTCATTTCTCTGAACTTCTGTTTTCCATTCTGTAAAATGGGGACCAGCACAGTACCTCCATCACAGGGCTGTTGTGGGGATGAACTGAGATAATACAAGTCAAGTTCTGAGCCTGCCACGCTGTCAGTGTTCCACGCCTTTTAGCTATTACTGATAATAATAAAGTACCTAGCACAGAGTATACACTCCAAAAATGGCAGCAATGAAGATGAAAAATAAATGACTTTTGGTTGCTAGATATTAGCCATAAAAGGTGAACATGGACCCCTGGTGTCCCCAGAACCTCCCAAATATAGCTGGCAAAGGGATGCTGTTGGTTGGTTAATTCCAACTTCTTAAGGCCATCCCTTTAACCCGGGATTAGCTCTAGCCCATAAGGATCACTGTCCTGTTCCAGGGTTGCTGGATTCTAGGGCCTTCTGTCCTGGCACCTGCCTAAGAAGCTTGAGTTAAGCTGGCTCTCCCAGGTGGAGACCAGCCTGGTAGTGGCCTGGGCATCCTTCCCCAGCTAACCAGACCCATCCTATAGAGAGTATTCTGGGTTGTTCTCAGTTGCCTTCTTCCTGTTGTGTGTGAAGACAAGTGGGGACCACTGTACTGAGAGGGGCCAAAGTGAGGAGGAAGGGGGCAAGGAGGGGCCCACAGGACGCTCAGGAGAAATAACTGTGACCTAGACAAAGTTGTTGGCCTTTGCTTCTTGACCCACCCTCTCCTTTTGAAGCCCGCTCTCCTCCCTGTCACCTGCCAAGGAGGTCTGTCCTCAGCCAAATGGAGTGTCCCTCTTCACTTGCCAGCTCCACTGAGATCCCCTCTCCCTTTGTCCCTTCCTGTTTCAAGAGAGTCTTGCTCTCAGCCTGGAAGGTTGGTAAGTACTGGTTTAGAAAATTCTCTCTGCACAGGTAAGGAGTTAAGCTAGTACTGGCTTAACATGCCACCCCCTCCCCAGGTCTTGTGGTTGCATAGGAGCCTCTTTAACTTGGAAAAAAACATCCTCAAGGTGCCTAGAAAAGAATGCAAACAGATGGCAGGGGATTTCTGGGCCTTCAACAGGCTGAGGTGGCATGGGCAGGAGAGAACTTTTACCCTTCGTTGTCCGTGATGCTGCTCTGTTTTGCCTCCTTGAAAATTCTGCCTTGTACTCTGGGCCCTGAGCCGGCCCAGCCAACACCCCGCCCCCAGGCACTCACCCTCTCCCCTCCAGTTCTACACCCGGAGTAACCCCACACCCCAGGAACCAGTTCAGTCCTCAAGCTCCATGCTTCTTCATCCACATCTCCCAGCTGAGCCCTGAAATAGGCCCCCTCCTGGCTCTACCCTTCACTAGCAAAGAACAGATTAACCTGATCAATTCAGCCTTCTCCACAACTGTTTACTGAGCACGCAGGGGTTAATGTGTTCTCCCTCCGGCCACACCCAACTGGACTGCAGTTCTCAAAGCACACCAGTCAGGTCTGTGCCAGAGTCTATGCAGTTGGCAACTGTTCTCTGAGCCTGGACCACTATAACCAGGCCCCCAACCCTGTTCTCTGCAAATCAAAGTCTCTTGTTCAAAGGACCAGCTGAACTGCCCCTGCCTCTGGGAAGCTGCCCACAGTGCCCCAGGTGAAGTCATCTTCCCGCCCACCCGCCTGGGTTTACAGCACTCAGTAGTCCCTCTTTGAGGGCCTCCTTGCACATTCTGCCTGGCATAAAAATTAGTTGCTGGCTTGCTGCTCTCCTATGGGATAGCTGTAACCTTTTTGTAGCTGAGGAGGGCTTCTGCTTCACTTTATACTTTGGGTTTCAAACCCACACAGAGGACTAGATAGCACAATGCACCCCCGTCACCCAGCTTCCACAATTACCAAGATTTTGCCACATTTGTTTCTGCTTCATGTTTGTATCCTGCATCCAACACAAACAGTACCTAGCACTGCCTTGAACAGCTCTTTCTACAAAGGAGCTGAGGCTTGGTGGGAAACGGTGGGAATTCAGGCTTGCACAGCAGGTTCCTGGGGGTGATGTGGGCCTGGGGCAGTGGGTAATTAATATAAAAAGTTGTCCATGCTTGAGTATCTATTATGAGCCAGGTGCTTTCCAGTTGATCTCATTTCACCTTCACCTTATTGGGGTAGGTACTGTTATCCTGATTTTGCAGATGAGAAAACGAGACTCAGAGAGGTGGAGGGACTTACCTAGGCCCCCCAGATGGACAGTGGCAGAGCTGAGATTCAAATCTAAGTCCTGTGCCCTTCTGCTATGCTGCGCAGCCTGCCTCAAAGAGCGCCAAGCAGGCTGCCACCTGCTCTGCTTCAGTTTGACAACATGCAAGACACGCTTTGTGTGTGTCCTTGCACTGTAGAGTGCATACACACGTGCATGCACACATGCATGCGCACCCACGCAGCAACCTGCATGTTCACAGTAGGACTGTAAAATAATTACACTGATCTTTGTCTGTGGGGTCAGTATTCTCATCTTATAAATCACCCCTTAGCCCTGTAAGCATGGAAGGAAGAGGGGGCGCTGAGGAGTCAGAGGGCTGAGCAGTGTGTGTGTCCCAGGGGTTGAGGGAATTGTGGAAGCCTGTCCCACATCGCCTGGGGCCAGTGTTCTCAAAAGGGAAACAAAGTATCTTTCCCTGATCCCCATGTTCTCAAAAGGGAAACAATACAACATCTCTTTCCCTGATCCCCCCAGTACAGTACCTTGTCTTCAGATCTGCACAAGGACCTTGCAACGTGCACCCTCCTCTTCAGCCATGCTGCCTCCCTGAACAAACCTTGCTCTCTGCAGCCTTTGTTCTTTTGCACCACCCCCCACCGCACATGGATTCCGATTCGTGGTATCCCTCTAGTCTGATACCCTCCCTACCTCTTTCCATACCTGAATTTTCCAAGTCAAGGTTCAAGACTCACCTCCTCCCAGAAGCCTTCCCTGATTCTGACCACCTCTCAACTTTTTCATCCTGTCTGATTTTTTTTAACCTGAATCTTGATGCTCTGCTCTCTTCCCTTGTTCTCTAGTTTCTTGTAATCTGTTTCCTTGCCCACACTGTAAGCCCCTTGAGCTCACAGGTTTGTCTATAGAGAAATAAAGGAAAGTTTTTCAAGAAAGACACATGGTCAGCTTCCTTTTCCTTCCCATGGTCCTTGCTTCCTCCATGTTGTCACCTGGGTTTGTAGCTTTGCTGCCACTGGCATCTTTTCTATGAAGATCATGAGGTAGGTAAAAAGGAGATTCACATGTTTACCTTGATATCTTCTTTTTACTTTTTCATCCTTGTCTTTGATTTGCTCAGGTGGGCAGAGGGCTAACTGGGGTCTAAAAAGCCTTAAACCACAGAAGATTCACCCTGAAGCTACTCTCTGGCTTTGCAGGTCTTTTTTTTTTTTTCTAAGCATTTGTGGGAGGGGAAACAAAATCTATTGGGCAGGTTAGTACCTGCAATACTACCGCCCATTTCCCTCCCCTTTACCTACTTCACCTCCCTCTCCCCCCTCTCTCCCCCACACATCGCCCCAACACACACACACACACACACACACACACAATTACAGCTAGAAAGAGACAGCTCATTTTCCAGATTTCAGGAACTCCAAACGGCGAAGTTTTGGACGACAGTGTTCCACAGACTCAGAGATGGGGCCACCTTATGCCACCAAAGGAAATCTTTCCACTTGGCAAGATGCTGAACGTTGAGGGGTCGCCTTAATCTTTGAGCAGTGAAGTTGGAATAGGTTTCCCCTGCTGGGCCAGGGAGGATGGAGAGGCAAGGGTTGAGCCCCCTCCCTTCCTCCCAATACCACCCCTGGAAATTTAAGGGGGGGCGGCGAGGAGCAGTGTCGTAGCCCTTAAAAAGGCCTAAGCTAAATGCCCAGCCTTCCAGTGCCTGTCAGTAAAGGCACCAAAATGGATTATAACTCTCTTAGTGTGACGTGTACCTCCCTCCCAGCTGAGCCTGAAACCAGAGATGCTTCAACAACGTTGTACCCGATTCTTATGCATTTTCACTTATCTCCTCAAGGAGGAGGGGCCAGGAAGGCTATTGCTGCCCCATTGTACAGATAGGGGGAACTGAGGCACTGGTCCAATTATCTCGCAGGAAGAGAAATTCCTTTTCAACTTTGGCGAACTCCTTATCCCTGAGGGAGTCCCAGTCCCCTCCGCTGGGGTTCTCAGCACGACGGAGTTCTGACGGAGCTTCCGGGAATGAAGGTGAAGAGAGGATGGTCCATTCCTTCCTGTAGCTCCAATTCCTTTAACCAGGCGTCACGGTCGCATCTTTTCCCTCGATCTTTTCTGGCGCCCCTCCAGCAGCTCTCAACACTCCCCGCCCCTGCGCCCCGCCCCTGTTTCCCAAAGGCCTTTCAAGAACCGCCCTACGCTGGGCCGCTCCCTTCCCTCAGCTAACTCGGGGACCCCGGGAAAGGCCTCTGGGCCTGACCCTTCTGATCCAGCAGGCTGAGGGCCCCAAAGAGCCACATGGACGGATAGGGGGGATGTTCTCAAGAGGAGCCAGACTCTCCCCAAGTTAGAACGCTGGCTCTGAGTATTCTCCATTGGAGCCCTGGACTTGCCTTTGTCTTTCTAGTTAAAAGGTGCCTGCCTGCCTGACTGCCTGCCTATAGGAAAGTGCTGCCCTTGACCCTTGAAGGGAGGAGGTTGTATCGATTCACCCATATTCTGCCCCTGTCAGCCTTTCCATCATACGGATTTGTATGATGGAGGGTGAGGGTGGAGAAAAGGCTCCCTGTGCAACACAGATCTGAATTCAGCCTCTGGCCAGGGCTGGGGAGATTGGTCTGCGTGTGGAGTTGAGGGGTCCATTGAGGCCTGGATTAATGGGGTTGGGTTCAGTCTGCAGCCAGGGTTAGGGCCAGGATTAGAAGTCAGGGCAGGTGTCTTATCTTTGGGGCCTCCTATTCAAGAATGTCTAGTCATGCTCCCTGTCAGGAGCTGGGTTTAACTGGGATCCCTTCCAGAAGGCAGTGAAAAGTCCCTAGAGTTGGCCTCAGGGGGCTTGACTTCTAGTCTTGACTCTGACACCCATTTTCTGTGTGGCTGGCCTTAAACAAGTCACTTCCCTTCTTTGATCCCCAGTTTCTTCGTCTGAAAAATGGGATCAGTCTTAGTCTCTAAGGTTCCATCTAGTTCTGAGAATGTATTACTTTGGGTCTGTGGGAATGTAAAAAAAGCTGTTCTACTGATCTTGTAGAGTTAAAAATAAGACAATGTAAGGGAAAAGAGTTCAAAAGAATGCAAAAGACCAGAGGAAAATGAAATACTATTTTTCTTTCATTAAAAACATTATAAAAGTATCACATGCTCGTTGTAGAAATTTTGAAAATACAGGAAACTGTGAAGATCATAAAAAATATTTGTAATCCGGGCTTCCCTGGTGGCGCAGTGGTTGAGAGTCCGCCTGCCGATGCAGGGGACACGGGTTCGTGCCCCGATCCCGGAAGATCCCACATGCCGCGGAGCGGCTGGGCCCGCGAGCCATGGCCGCGGAGCCTGTGTGTCCGGAGCCTGTGCTCCGCAACGGGAGAGGCCACAGCAGTGAGAGGCCCGCGTACAGCAAAAAAAAAAAAAAAAAAAAAAAAAAAAAAAAAAAAATATTTGTAATCCTACCACATAGCTTACCATCATTAACATTCCAGTCTTTGTATTTTACTATATATTTTAAATAAAGTGAAATCATGCTGTATATAACTGGTCTGTAACCTACGTTTTTTATATAAAATGTATATTGTAATTTTCAATGTCATTAAATATTTTTTGAAAACATTATTTTTAAAGACTTCATAGTATTCTGTTCAATGAATGTGCCATAATTTATTTACCCACTCTTTTGTTCGGTATTTAGATTGTTTAGCTTTTTCCATTATTATAAATATAATTTCTTATGAACATCTTTTGTGCATATGTGATTTTATGAAAAACTGGATCAAGAGGTATGAGTATTAAAATGTTATGATTGAAACATACGCAAAGGTAAAATAGTTTAACAGACCCCCATGTACCCATCTCCTAGTTTCAATAATTATCAACTGATAGCCGATCTTTTTTCACCTACACCTTCACCTATTTCTTCCTGCCAATGGATTATTTTGAAGCAAACCTTGTACACCATGTAATTTTGATAGGTGTATATCATGTAATTTTGATAGGTGTATTTTTAATATTTTGACACACAGAACCAAATTGACCTATTAAAATATTTTACTAGTTTACACTCCTACCAGAATGTTCATACCAGCTTTATTCACAATAAACCAGTCAGTGCAACCTGAAAACAACCCAAATAACTATCACCGGGTAAATAATTTTTAATGGTATATTTATTACAATGAAATACCACTCAGAAATGCAAAGGAATAAACTCCGATACAGGTAACAACGTGGATGAACCTCAAAAACATTTATGCTGAGTGAGAGAAACTAGACCAAAATACTATATACTGTATAATCTCATTATATGAAATTCTAGAAAATACAAACAAAACTATAGTGACAGAAAGCAGGTCTATGGTTACCTGGGGAGAGATGTGGGGGAAGATATGGACTATTAAAAGCAAAGTTTTGGGGATGATGGATATGTTCTGTATCTTGAT